>NC_067199.1:25317882-27736301 GCF_000699445.3 Schistosoma haematobium
TTAATAGCTTCATCAAGATATTCTAGTGTAGCCTTATTTTACAAGCGAATTTCAAGAATGAATGGCATGTTGCATCACATGAAAAACTGAAGAAACACCTTGGCATATATATATATATATATATATATATATATATATATATATATATATATATATATATATATATGACAATTTACTAAGACTAAATACATTTGCTTTCACGAGAAACACAACTAGAATTCACGAATGTCACTTTTTTATCCTATATTTCCTTTTCCTATGGCATTGTTTACCAAAGGTTTATAATGAGAAACAACTTTTAAATTTTCACTACAGTTGTCAAATTCTATTTTCCATATTTCACTAACATTCCTTTTACCTGTCATTTTAAGTTTAAATACAGTGAAATTAAGTGGAAACTGGGATTAAAATGCTTAAGTTAATATCGACCAAAAACATTGATAATAAGTTTATGTAAACTATTTATCAGTTATTATTTCGTGGTCTTGTCTTTGTGTTACAATCTAAGTGTGAAGGCTAATAGTAATATTACTCGGTTACTCAAACCAAAGTCGAATGTCTTGGGCAATGAGCCACCGCTTGGCAATTGGTTGGTGTTAGAATTGATTTCATTTACTGCTGGTGCTTATCGTCATTGAAAGTACATATGTCTGTCACGTGAGTAATTGTAAAATCATCCAATACAAGTATAAATACATGTTTAAGACATTGTTTAACTAATAATTGACTATAATAGTAAATGAATTCGTGAAATTTTTATGAATTAATTTAAAAATTCTTAAATTAGTAAAGTTATTCTTCCTTTGAACTTGATATGACGGGATAAGATGAAATTATTTAGGTTAGTATTTTTTGTCAATTCTTTATACATTTTGGCCAGGGTCACAGTTATGAACGTCATTCACTGTGACAATTATATCCGCTCTATCGATTCAGGTGAACTGCATTCGATGTTTATTTCTATAGTCCTATATATAGCTCTTATAATGTGTGAAAATTTGTATGCAAGTGATTGTATTTTGGTGTAATAACAACATGATTTGGGGACTTGTTTTTGCAGTAAATAAATTTTCAATGCACCAGTCTTTTGTGTTCTTACTTTGCGTCGTGGGAATTGCAGTGATTCCTGTCTTAAAGTATATGGAGTAGAACCGAGGAATTGTAGTGGTTTCCGTTTTTAATGTACAAGCAGTAAGGCTGCGAATCTAATAGAGTCTAAATGTATATAACAGCGACGACACGGTAAACATAATAGAAGGGTCCTCCGAAGATATAACAGTGGCGGCGAATTAGAGTTAACAGGACTAGTCATGACAAAAGAATATGTTTATGTCTTCATGTCTGCAATGTTACGTAAATAATTCGACTCTGCATTTGATTTTTTACATGACTTTACGTTCAAATCAATCAATCTCACAAAGTAACATTATAATTTCAGTGATCTGAGAAAACTGTACTATTGAAAGTTCATAATCAAGTTTACTCTTACACTAGCAATGATATTTTTGAGAAAAAAACGGTCGACAAACTACTTACAATACTGAAAAAGACAATCACTGAATGAAAGTCCTGACCATATGATTCTTCTAGAAGAGATTACTTTCACTTGCTCAACAGTTGGAGTATTTTAATTAATATAGTCAATTTCGGCAAAAAACTAAGGTCATCTGACATAACTATTTGCTATCTACGAAATTATTACTTGATATACTTGTTTTGTGGTGTAATGGACCCAGTAAAAGAACTTATTCAAGACGTATCAATACACAAAATTAATAATAATATACTTAGAAATATAATACTATAAACCGAAATGACTGTCTATGAATAAAAATAGGTAACGAATAGCACTCACAACAATATGTTACATTAAATGAAAAAGGGATAACTCAATGAATAGTAGTTAAAAGCTCTTTCTGGGATAACCACTACAAGTGTAGTTAACTCGGTTAACAAATGTCCTGCATGGTTGGTACCGACGGCGTGAAGTGGAATATAAACTCGAAAGCTTTGTCAAATCATAATCCAGCTCAAGAGTCCCACTTAGTGTAGAGAGAACTAAAGTGCTGTTATAACACTTATAATCTTCAAACACAGGCCGTGGCCAATAAAACAGAGAAATGATCGACGTAGATAGAATTTATTTGAGTACCGAAGGTAGCATATATATTCATCACCTAATTAATTAATGTCCGGTCCACGACTGACCACCTGCAGGACTGAGATGTATTTAAAATTGATCGATCATCACCCAGTGAAGCTGGGTGACGTGGGATCGAATCCGTCAGAGAGCATCAGTTCCCTCAAGATTACGAGCACACTTTTTTGACGAGTGCCAAATAGTACGAAACCTAGGTCTAGTGTTTCCTGTTGGCTACCTCCAACCACCATCTTATCTCAACATAGTTCACGCAATATCGAATCACCTAAACTAGTGGCCACATTGCAACTTGGTTGATAAGGGTTCGATCTGCACTAAGAAGAACCTAACATATATGACATTGATCACCACCCAGTGATCAGTCAATTGTAAATACATGTCACCATAACGGATTGATAATTTTCTATAAGTAATTTTGTTCTGTTACAAATTAAAACTTAAAAAGGAACTAGGAGCCTTCATTATTGAGCTTAGATAATAAGTGTGATATTTTTGCAAATTTATTGTACTTCAAATAGCTTATCTTAAAAGTAATGATAGTTCATCCAAATCACCAATAAAAACCAACCAACTTCAACGTATGAATAAATATTTTCTCATTTGTGAATTATATTAGTTTTGTTGGTAAGTAATAATCAAAGAAATAGTTTTGATCGTTCAAAAACCATTATATTGTATAAATCCAAGCTTCTAACTTTATTTTTATTATTTAATAAAGACTTTATTACTGAAATATTCCATGTATATTTTCAAAATTTATTCTTTCAGTTATGGTAAGATCCCTGCACACTGATAAATAAAATAAGCGATATCGAACTTAGGAGCTTCAGGCCTTATTGCGAAGTTTGTGAGTTTTAGAAATAAGGTAAATGCTACCTATTGAACTGAGCAGTAGTCATGGTATTTCACAAACTGGCTAAACTTGGAAACGGGAACCAACGTGGTATAATCTAAAGGGTTATCTTACTAAGTGATTTAAAGATTTTGTAGATGAAGTCAGTTGGTGATAAAAATTATTTTCACCAGAAAAACAAATATACTTCGATCTCTTTCAAATCAAAACTAATTTGTTATATTCAAGTATTAAATAAATTTTCAGAGAAACTTAGCATTAGTTCATTTAGAAGTGTATAAAATCTCACAAAAAATATGTTTCTATAAATACACATGAACTTTTACACCGTACAGGAAAAGCTTACTTTTTTCCCCTTTAAAGAAAGTAATATATATTTCCAGTTGTAACATTTAATTATAATGTTGAATAATGCATTTTGTAAAGAGCGCATCATTTTTCTCAATGATCAGTTTACCTTTTTTTCGTATATAAAGTTACATTATTTTCACAAATCTAATAAGAAATTGCTATTTATATTACAGAGTAAATCTATTTCTGCTTTATCTAAGGAAATTAAATTATTTAGGTAGTAATCACTACAGGTTAATTTACGTAGACTATCAGGGAAAGTGTAAGTTATTCCATCATTTATGTATTTAATCATTTTACCCCAATAAACACATTACCATATGGTGATTATATATATATATAGTAATTTTTCAGTTCCGTAGTTTTCCAAGGCATTTTAAACCATATTTTCTTTGCATTTTGAGGTTCTGTATAAACCAAATAACAGTATTCTACATTATTAAAGTAACGATTATTTACATGAATAAATGTTTAGAATTGTTGGTCTTTATGATACAAATGAATTTTCTACCAGTCTCTATGGATACTTTTTATAACAAATACAAAATTGCACGATTGTGTGAAAATACGATGGATAGCCTGAAGGATGAACCTAATATACGTGAATACAGAGTTCAACAGAAGAATGAACCTAAGAAATGATCCCACAGGGAATGTATGTATGGGGGTATTTTCGCATGCATATAAGCACATACATACAATGAAGTATCTCACACGGCTTGAATTATCATAAATGATGAGGTTGCTTAACAATTACTCACGAAAATCAAATTACTGATGCAAAGCATTTAATGGAGAGAAAATGAAAGACAGGACAAGTCACTACTACTACTACTACTACTACTACTACTACTACTACTACTACTACTACTACTACTACTTATTTAAAACTTATTAGATGATAGAATATTGATCTTTTTAGGTTATTCACCAGCCAGTAAAATTGACACATATTAGCCGTTCATAGAATGATAGGTAACGGAAATAAGAGATTTCCTTCATCAATGGATTAAAATATATTTGTTTGTCAAAAAATAATTTATCACACTAAAAAGATTTGATAGAATGGTGAAATTACTTACTTACACCTGTTACTCCTCGTGAAGGAGCATAGGCCGCTCACCAGCATTCTCCATCCAACCCTGTCCCAAGCAATCCTTTCCAGCACTTTCCAGTTGTAATTCATCCTTTTCATATCTGCTTCTATTATCCGACGCAATGTGTTCTTTGGCCTTCCTCTTTTCCGCTTCCCTTCAGGATTCCAAGTTAGGGCTTGCTTCGTGATGCAGTTTGACGATTTGCGTAATGTATACCCTATCCATTTCCATCGTCTTTTCCTAATTTCTTCTTCAGCTGGAAGTTGGTTTGTTCTCTCCCACAGAAGGCTGTTGCTGATGGTATCCGGCCAATGGATGTTGAGTATCTTGCGAAGACAGCTATTTATAAATACTTGTACGTTCCTGATGGTGGTTGTAGTAGTTCTCCAAGTTTCGGCTCCGTACAGTAGAACTGCTTTGACGTTCGTATTGAAGATTCTCACTTTGATATTGGTTGAAAGTTGTTTTGAGTTCCATATGTTCTTCAATTGTAGGAATGCGACCATTGCTTTGCCGATCCTCGCCTTTACGTCTGCATCGGATCCTCCTTGTTCATCGATGATGCTTCCCAGGTATGTGAAGGATTCTACATCTCCCAGAGTTTCACCATCAAGAGTGATTGGATTGCTGTTCTTCGTTTTGAATTTGAGGGCCTTGGTTTTCCCCTTGTGTATGTTGAGGCCTACTGATGCAGAGACTGCTGCTACACTGTCTGTCTTTATCTGCATTTGTTCGTGTGTATTGGATAGGAGTTCTAGGTCATCTGCGAAGTCCATATCGTCTAATTGATTTTTAGCTGTCCATTGTATGCCGTGTTTTCCTTCAGATGTCGAGGTCCTCATAATCCAGTCAACCACCAGGATAAAAAGGAAGGTAGAGAGTTGATAGCCTTGTCTGACTCCGATCCTTACTTGGAATGCATCTGTCAGCTGTCCTCCATGCACTACTTTTCACTGTAGTCCGTCGTATGAGTTCCGGATAATGTTGACAATCTTCTCAGGAACTCCTTAGTGTCGAAGAAGTTTCCATAACGTCCTCCTATCCACACTGTCAAATGCATTTTCGCAATCAATGAAGTTGATGTATAGTGACGAGTTCCACTCAACTGATTGTTCGACGATGATCCGTAGTGTCGCAATTTGGTCTGTGCACGACTGATCCCTACGGAATCCAGCTTGTTGATCTCGAAGTTGGGCGTCTACCGCGTCTTTCATCCGGTTCAGCAAAACTCTGTTAAAGACTTTCCCTGGTATTGACAGTAGTGTAATGCCTCTGTAGTTTTCACATTTGTTCAGATCTCCTTTCTTTGGAATCTTGACGAGGTGTCCTTCTTTCCAGTCCATCGGCACTTGTTCCTCCTCCCAAATCTTTTTGAATAGAAGGTGAAGCATGTTTGTAGTTACTTTGATGTCTGATTTCAGTGCTTCAGCTGGTATGTTGTCGGGTCCTGCTGCTTTCCCGCTCTTGATTTGTCTGACGGCCATTCTGATTTCTTCCTTCGTTGATGGGTTGACGTCTATGGGAAGATCCATGTGTGCTGCTTCGATGTCCGGCGGATTCATTGGAGCTGGTCTATTCAGGAGTTCCTCGAAGTATTCTACCCATTTGTTCCGCTGTTCTTGAATTTTAGTGATTGGCCTGCTCTCTTTGTCTTTGACCGGCCTCTCTGGTTTACTGTATTTCCCTGATAGTTTCTCCGTTGTATTGTAAAGCTGTTTCATATTTCTTTCGCTTGGACCTTTTTCTGCCGTCGTTGTTATTTCTCCCACGTATTTCTTCTTGTCGGCTCTGATGCTCTTCTTCACTCGCTTGTTTGCTTCTATGTACTCAGCTTATGTCTTGGCTTTCTCTTTTGTTAATTGCTGTCTTCCTTTTCTTCCTTTCTTTGATCCTGTCCAGTGTTTCTATAGAGATTCATTCCTTATGATGATGCTTCCTGAGGCCCAGGACCTCCTGACACGTTGAAATTAATGCTTCTTTGATACCTTTCCAGTTGTCCTCCATAGTAGTTTCTTCTTCCTTCAGTAGATCCTGTAACGCGTGGAATCTGTTGTTGAGAGCTATCTTGAATTCGTTAATTTTGTTAGTATCTCGAAGGAAGGTTGTATTAAACCTTTGTAGTGCTGTTTGTCCACTTGTCCAGTTTTTCTTTAGCTTCAGTTTTAAATTGGCCACAACTAGATGGTGATTTGAAGCTATATCAGCTCCTCTCCTGCTTCTCACATCTTCCATTGTCCTTCGGAATTTTTTATTGATGCAAATATGATCTATTTTGTTCTCTGTAGTGTGATTCGGTGAGATCCATGTGGCTTTGTGTATACGCTTGTGTGGAAATATTGTGCCTCCTATGACCAATTTGTTGAATGCACACAAATTTGCAAACCTTTCTCCATTTTCGTTTCTCTCTCCCAGTCCATGTCGTCCCATGATATCTTCATATCCGGTGTTGTCCGTTCCGACTTTGGCATTTAGATCTCTCATCAGAATGGTGAGGTCCTTTCTTGGGCACTTCTCTATGATTGATTGCAGCCGCTCGTAGAACTGATCTTTAATGTCGTCGTTGTTATATTTGGTGTGTGCTTCAGGCGTCATAGCTCTTCTAAATGAAGACCTTCTAACTCCTAGGGCAGAGTTTAAATGGTTTGAATTATTTTCTCCGGTTAGCGTATTTTTTAGCGAGTTAGTTTTCGACCGGATGGGGTCGCTAACCCCATGCCCAACCCTCCCTCTTAACCCGGGCTTGGGACCGGCAGTAACTCTAGAAGAGTTACAGGCGGAGTTAATGCTCAAGTTGCAGAACTTATGATATGCTAACTGGACTGTTCTCTATATCCTAATCAAATTGCTCTTAGAAGACAGTATCACTAGCTGACCGAAATTGTTAATATCTGTCAGATAACTATGTACAATATATCTAATCAGCATTCTGCGTTTGTGAAATATTCACCTATGTTAGCTCGGTGTCTAAGTCGTTTGACTTACAGTCCCTAGGTTCGAACCTCCCACCGCCACACCTTCGATGTGTGCAACCGAATAGCATCATCAGTCCTCAGACTTGTGGTGTAGCTCATAACCAAGTACCTGGTAAATGAGTTCATTAAAATTCTTTTTCAAACCAATAAACATTCAAGAATGACAAAACAACCAGTTATTATAAACAATGTTATCGTAACAATCTTTCATTACACTCTAAATACTATAATGACAACCCATTTTGGTTTGTAGTAAAAATCAGTATTCAGGAAGCAGCTAGTTGATACTTTAATTCGTTAAATAAAAGGTCAGTACTATTCGAAATAAATAATATGAACTAGTGCTTGTAATTATACTTCAACAACACACATCCGAATTAACACAATCAGATTAGGGATTGTATTCTTGCAATCAGTAATCCAGATAATCAGATATGCATGTAAAATGGATAATGTACAATGAAAGTAAGAAAGATTATGTTAGCATACTAAATTGTCAGATTTATCTGATATTTGGTAAACTCCAAGCATATAGGTGCTTACGTCAAAGATTCATCATCATATTTCTCGTGTGAGGCTAACCATCATTTTTTAATATTCGATAGAATTACACTATCTAGAATTTTACATTCATTTAGTAGATGGATGTTTCATGTTATCGCTGGGAATTTTATCTCAATTAACTGAATCTACTCAAATATGTTTTCTGCCCATAGGTTACTGTGGTGTATCTCGACTTGGCAGATGAAAAAATCAAATAAGATTAGGGCTTAAGGTGAAATCCCCAGTAAAACACTATGCTCTTACGGCTCAGAAATACTTGATACCACATACATTGAACATTGAAAACCAGATGCACCACAGTTTCATGGACACGTATTCTATCTTGAGTTTTTGCGTCTTAGATGAACGATTGGACAATTTTTCTTTAATTCCATTTGTCTAAAATGGAAAATCAGTCAGCACTTCATATAATAGTAAATCTGATGAATTTCCTAGAAGTGGTCTGACTTGGTAATCTAACAATAATCATTATTTGTCTTCCATGAAGAGTTTGAACTTCTCGGCTGATTGATGTCGAAACTAAATATATTTAGAAGGTGAATTTATCAAGACTATAAAATTTGGGATATCTTATCTTATAATTCAATATTTTCCAAATTAACAAAGTGAACTAGACGACATATTGCACGGTTCCGGTGTAATGTTTACTATCCTTTTTTCCCGAACAAAATCTATATATATATATATATGGAAAGGTTTAATGTGTGGTAATTTCCACAAGCTGCATAAATGCCAACCTCAAACCCGAAAATGTCAGTGCTAAATATCTTACACACAAACTGATCCCTTGATCTCTTAAATAATAACATAGATTTTTGTGGTGTATCACAAAATAAAATAAGTTGCCCAGTAATCCACTACTCGAAATCGGAATTTGTGAAGATCGAGCGTAAAATAAATGTAGCAACATTTCATAAACACTATCTAGAATGGTATATTCTATCAAACGAACATATTTCTTTTAACGTATTTAATACCATTTTAAGTGGTGATATTCAATATATATCATGAAAGTGATTCTTACTAAAACTATACGGTTTAATTAATGTTACTCTATCTATATCACAATTGTTGTTTGTAGATTCCTCAATACAAATATTTTATGAGGTGACGATTGTCCAGTTTGAAGTTATTTTTCGTTACTCACATCCAGTATCCATTGGTTCTGCTTTAAATAAATTCTATTTTACCTAGTGACAGTTGATTATTAAAACTAACGACAAGTACTTTACACTGACTGTAAGTCTGGTGAAAAATTTCTATATCAGTTTTAAGTCATTTATGAGAGTTAAAACCATATGGTTATCAAGAACGGTCAATCAGTCAGTCAGGTACAACTTAAAACCTGACACATACGTACACCGGTCCAAGTGTCCTTACCATATTAGCACTGCAAGTTAAAATTATCAAGACATCCTAGAGTAATAGAAGTAGTACATGTTATAACAATAATAGAAAAGATTAGAAGAAAAACGGTACAAGGAAACTCCGGCACTCAGTATCTAAAAGAAAAGGAAGAACGAATGAACCCACTCAAATAGAGAACAATTCTTATTCATGTGACTCAAATTCTCTAAAGACTGGTGAATAAGAACAAGACAGTTGAAACATAAAATTGAAGATTTGTAAAAGTTCATTCATGTATATTATTCGAGTATACTTACCAACAAAGTTAATAATTTTTCAAGTAATGACTTTTATTCATTGAAATGTAGGTTTTTTTGTTGAATTAATACAACATTCTATACAAATTATAACTTATAACTGGCAACAATAGTCTACTATTATAATTTAATCGTACTTCAATAATTATACTGTCATATATACCGGAAGTAGAAAATGACAAGCTCATAAATTTACCATTAAAAAAATTACAATTCTTTTACAGTGAACCACTGAAAATTCCAACGACGGCTTTTTTCTTCTTTTTTTTTAAAAAATCCTCTTATGAGTAAACTTTTTAGTAATGCTTACAGACAATATTAGTTTCATAACTTCACTTTCTCTGCAAAGATTTCATTATACTTTATCTATACGTCAAAGAATTACTGTTTTCAACTTATCAAAACAAGATTCAATCTATTCTTTCACATATATAAATAGTTATATAACTGAAACTGTTACCTTTCTATTTTATACCAGTCAGTAGGGAATAATTAACATATGTAGATAATAAAGATTGTTTACTATAAGTCGCAGTTGAATTGGAAATGATTTTATGTAAATACTTTCAAAATACTACAGAAGAAATCATATTTATGTTTATTCCATCTTTGGTCATGTGCTTAAATAAGAATTTTCTTTAAAAAATGAAACACAATATTAGTTGTTTGAACACTATTTGCTTAAGGTCATCTGCATAAAAATATATCTATAAAGAAATTAGAACATATCTACTGGTCTAATATATAAGTTTTATCTTATTTGTCTCTATGTATTAAATATTATTATATCGTAAATTACAACAAGATATATAAGTGAACAATATTGTTTTCAATCCGATTTTCATTTCGCTTTTCTCTAATATAAAAGCTTTCTTCGATTCAATATTTCTCATATATTCACTTATCACTGTATATTTGAGTAAAGCCTCATGAGGATCTATTAAAAATAATATTATGTGTTAATATATATGTAGTGCTTATCTCTGTATTTGTTCTTAGCATGTAGGCAGTTGTAGTTTAGTCATATTATATTTATGAGATATCTCCTGTTTACTAAGATATAATCCTGTTATGACAATTGAGTCTATTCATGTTAATTAGGTGAAATCCCTCTTAATATCTAAACAAAAACAATCACTTAACTTAATTTAAGCAACAATCCAACATTTTCCCACATCTATCAAGTAATTATTTAATTCTTCCACGAAATCCACCTGAAGAATAGAATATTTACAACATTTTTTATGCTCAACATTTGTTAAATAATGTCAACAGTTGACTTTCAATCACTATTACACATATTTGAACATACCATTTTATTGTAGAATGAATGGTTCTCAAGTGGCCACGTGTATACAACCACTTCTAGGGAAGTCCTACTCAATGTCTTCTCGTGGCGGGAGTGTTGTTTACAAAATTGAAAGGACGAAAAGCAAATGTCCTGCACCTTAACCGGGTTGATAGACACGGAGAGTCCATCTAGGGGAGTTGGAAAACTCTGATTACAAACTAATGGTGTACATGGGCTCCAGGATCCTAAGGAAACAAATAGCGTATGAACCAATTGTTGGTCAACATCTACCATGGGACTGTATCCCCTTACGTTGCTTCACTGCCTTGTGGATTAGACGTTTAGTTCTAAGGCTCGAAGTGTGGCCCCCTAACAAAACCACCTGCTTCAGTTTGATCCCCCGGGTTGTATCACAGTCTTCATATAAATCAATAATAACTGCTACTGGCCTATTTGTTATTGTATGGCGCATATGTACTTGGCCCCCCCTTATACCAATACTTCAAATAAATAAATAAAATAAATTTCAATGGTTAAGATCATGAGTTAGTTGAAGCTAGACCACCATGGAAAACCTGGAAGCACTGGACGGCCGTTTCGTCCTAGGACGAAACGGCCGTCCAGTGTTCCAGGTTTTCCATGGTGGTCTAGCTTCAACTAACTCATGATCTTAACCATTGAAATTACTACAATCTCCACAAAAAAAAACCCCATCTGATATAAATAAAATAAAATTGCAGAAAATTCAGTTATCTTTCTGGTTTTCACGTAAAATATGTAACTTAAAAGTACATTCACTAATCTACACTTATTCACTGAGTTATACATAGAACGATGAAAGTTTTTACAACCAAATTATCCACATCAGAGAACAAAACTCTGTCAAAATAAATGTTATTGCTTAAAATTATAAATATTTCATTTATATTCAAATTTATAATTTCACCTTAAAATTAAAATTGATACTTTCAAATTATATTCAATTGATCAATTAGGAACATTTTCATCTCATTATTTTTAAAATTAATGTAATAATTTATCAAATTCTTCTTTTACATCGAATACAATGTACATTGTTGTTTTATTTTAATGATTAAAAAAAAAAGAAAAAGAAACTAATGAATTTTAGCCGGTAGTTTAAAGTAGATGATTAATTTCAGTTAACATTTAACTAAGGAAATTAAAATCAATATATTGATGAAATCCAATTAATAATAATTATTGAGTTTCATAAATTCGTTTGTTTCCAATGTCAGTGTTTTGTTTAGAATTTGTACTTTTTTTTAAGAAAAAAAAAACAACGAAAAGAATGGATTCATTTGTTATGGACCTTAAAAAGAAACAATAACACGTGCTACTACCCATAATATTAAGTTCATCTAAGAGATTATTAGGTTGGTTCTAACATTCTTTTTTCTAGAATTTCAATTCTTACGTTAGTGAATAATATTAATACATCAGATAGCTGTTAAATACCATAAAGTATCTTCGTTTATATCAATATATACAGACATCTTTGGACACACGTTGAACTGGAAAAATGTTAAAATCCTGGAGAGAGAGAGAGAATGCAAAAAAATAGGTCAAAAAAGTTTAATTCATGATCTCAACCAAAAACTTAACAATCTCCACAACCCCCATACTGATAATTACATGTGCTCACTAGTGACTAGCTTCGTGAGGGAATTCTCGGAGTTCTAGTGAGAAGTCGTGACCAGTGGAGCTAATCCGTGTCGGGTAGAGACAGGTATCTACCTCAGTACAATGGAAGGTGGTCGCGCAATTTCGTGGATTGGTTGATGTTAGACACTAACACCATTGGATGCCAGCTCAGTGGTCTAATGGTTAAGTGCTCAGGCGCGAAGCCAGTAGGTCCTGGGTTCGAATCCCGCGGGGTGCGGGATCGTGGATGCGCACTGCTGAGAAGTCCCACACTAGGACGAAACGGCCGTCCAGTGCTTCCAGGTTTCCAACGGTGGTCTAACGTCAATTAATTCATGATCTCAACCAAAAAAAAAGTTTAAACGCTTGGTTTGTAAGTTAATTAGCAATAAGGAAACACGCCAAAATTGATCTATTACACCAACCAGTCAGAAAAATCATGAGCAACTATTATGTCGAGAATCAGATAGAAGGCGGAAAGACAATCAAAATACTCATACAAATAACAGTATAAAGGTGAGTCATATGTTGAGAAATTTCAACAACTCTACTATTTGAAGTTTATGCTAATGACATTGTCTAGAAGGACAGTAAAAGCTTTATGGTTAAACCATCCAGCTGAAAATACGAAATTCCACCAAAGATAACTTTTTATGTTTGAGTGTCTTGAAGTCAGACTTGACTTACTTCTTTACGTGAATGTAAAAGATTTCTTGTCAGACGGCCATTTTTTCTTTTTACTTTATAGGGTACTTAGGAACAATTAAAGCTGAAGCAATTCAGTTATGAAACAAAAGCATAGATTAGGCGCGTATAATTTGTAAAGCAGTACCCAAGTTTTAACTTAGTATGGTGGAAAAGTTTTATGATAAATATAAAACGGGAACAGAATAAGGTACATTACAATGAATGTACTTTTAAACAATATACGCCACACTGATAAACTGGTTACTTAGAGAAGATCGAATATAAACAAACTACAAAAATATCAAATTTATCCCCTTCCCTCTTATTGATCAATTTTACACGTATTTCACCACGTTATGTTTGGCATAAAAACTGAGATTGAATGTAAACTGTTCACAGTAATTAGATGAAGCATGGAAAGCATATCTACACTTAGAGGATTTTAAATTAGTAGACTAATAAAGAATGATTAAAATTGGTTTTCACTTACAAACTTGATGAAACGCAGGGTATAGTCAATACTATCCTCAATGCTTTAACTAATTAATACATAACAAATTGTACTAATGTGACATTTTTAACCAACTTTCTGACAAAATATCTACATATAATAAGATATTAGTGATTGTTCAACTCTCATATATATCATCACTTAGTATATTAGTCATTAATTGGAATAAACGATAGTGACACTTTGATAGCAGTTAATTGTGGAATCTCATTTGATGGAGCCCCGTATCTGTAACCTGTTTTAGGTCTTTTCACCGTAAATTTCTTCAATTAAAATTATTTCTTAACTATCAGTAATACAAATTTGATTCATTAACTTAATCAATTATCCTTAACTGTCAGGTTGAAAAGTGTTGTTTAAACAGTTTGACTGATAAAAAAATTATAAGATAATGCTCATATAATTAATCCTTTTTGTTGTACAAAATTTAAACTTAAAATTTTCACAATCTATTCGTTAGTTGATACCAAGCCTTTTCATCTTAAAAGTGCTTTCTGGAAGTTTTATGACTACCACTGTGTAGTAGACCAAACTTTATTCCGAGATAAGCATTTAAATATAAAACATTTTTTTAGAAATCCATAATAGATCATCAATGTCCTGTCAAATGTTTCCCTTTTATCTTGTCTGGTTGGACCGTATATATTATTAATTTGTTCTAGAGATCAACCCTGTAATGCCATTAAAAAATATTTTGAAAGGTTGAATAACTGACTGACTAATATACTGGAAAGTTATTTATCAAACAACAGCAGAACTATGATTTACTTATTATTTGAAAAATAGAGAATCGAAGAGGAAAAGAAAGTTACCAAAAGTTACTCGTCCCAATCCATACAACCGGCTATGTAACAGAAAAAGAGTGTTTACCACCATTTCAGTCATATCTATATTGAATATGCCATATTGTTTTTTACGATAACTAGATCACTATAATGAATCATTAAAGTGATTTTATTAAAATGTTGCGCCTTACAGAAAAATACTAAAAATTGTTATGTTACCAGCTTTAGAGTTGGTTTTGATCATTAATATCAATCGAATAATTATCTAAAGCCATAGAGCATTGGATGAATGTTTATTTCTAGTTGAAGACTAATTTATCAATGTGGTGGAAGTTCAACGCTAATTACGATGGTATTACGTGATAATCTAGTAGTTCACATTTATAACTTTGTAATTTGTTGTCATTGTCGTTTGATTCTATCCCAAGATGTTACTATCTTATTCTCCACATGATCTAACTGTAGTAATCAGAGCTTTTTAACAGAACATTGAGAGACTCATCTAAAGAGCGGTAACTAGTAAATTTGTCTCAGTCCATGGTTATAATAATTTTAAAATGAATAATCTAAAAAAACTCAAATTAGAATATTATCGTCTGTTTACCAATCATTTTGTTGATGTAGTATCTATGCTTATTTTCAAGTCACTTATTATACTATTTTAAAACACTATCTATACATGTGCGAATAGCATAACTGTGATCGATAATAAACAGTGAGAAAGAAAATCTCAGTTTACTACGGAATAAAAAGTTATAATTCTAATAAAGAATATTTCTAAAATATTTCTCTTTTGTCATTGACAAAATGTCTGGATGAAAATAAGCTTTTCTAATAGTAACAATTGGTCACTAAATATACATCAACATGAACATATCGGTTGTTACATAAGTAGGAAGAAAGAATTCTCAATAAGATAAAGAAAATCACTTTTATATATTTATTTATCGATAAAAAGCTGTTCAATTTTTCTTAAAAATAACAATTATTTGCTACTTGAGATGAAACAAAACAAACCATTCTTTCATAATGTGATGTCTGTTAAGTTTCTTTTAACTCAATTACTTTCTACTAATGAACTAGATGGGTTGTAGCCATCAGAAAAATCCAGAACGAGTGTTCCGTACTACTGAGCACTTGTCAACCAAATGGAACTGTAGCGCGGAGTCGAGTCGCGGTTGACTATGATCGCCACTACAGGAAGACTGCGTGCCAGTTAACCGATGAAATCCCCCGTATGCCAAATATCAGGAGGCAGTTGATGGCTGTAGTCGAGATGTATTTATTGGCGATCTTGTGGTATCGAAAAAATACCGAGATCGTGCCAAAGGAGTACAAGCGTGGTTAACAAGTGTAACCGAATTCGTGCAAGGTCACAAACAACCGAAGGAAGAAAGTATGCCTTTAGTACAGTTAAACAAGCAAGCACAGTAAAACAATCACTGGTACAATTGGTTATAATAATAATTGTTTCCATTAAACCAATCGCGTTCTCTTGATAAAAGTAGATCACTACAAACCTAAATCCCAGTGTTCATGTTTGCACCGTGGCTGAAACTCAGTGACTTTTGTTTTAAACATAAACGCGTTGTTCATCGGGCTATATTCAGGCAGTACTTATAGAATGCTAATATGGATGTATGGATTGTCAAAGTAGTCTTTTTAAGGAGATAAACAAAATTTATTCCTAACCAAGGTTGTAGGTGTTCACACTTGAAAAGTTCTAAACTAGAATGAAACATCTATTGAGTGCATTTTGATTTCCGATCATTGTCTAGCTGCACTTAGTCCATGATGTAAAGTATAAAATTCAGTAACTCCTATAAACTTTTCTATGCCATTGGTTGTAAATTTCATAACTTTTTCAATTTCCATAAATCATTGTATCAGAAACTATATTCAGACTATTTAGCGAAACTATAAATCAAGATCTTTTCTCGTCTCGGTACAAGCATACAATTACTTCTAAATCAGCTGTATTGTCATCGGTTGGCAAAATGTTCCATACATTTCAATCGTTCATCCTTTTCTTATTCAAATTCAAGCTCAAATGCATGCAACAATTACATAAAATAATCACTTAACACATACTTATTTATATTAATTGTCGTTTTTTATCCTTACATAATATATTTGTAAACTTTACACGATGAAAACAAGTAATCAAAATACTTCATTGAGAATAAATGAAAATTATCTAGAATATAATGTTTATACTTTAGGCTGGGATCAAGGAATTTATTAATCCATATCAATTTGTTTATAAATATGAAGGAAGTATCTTGGATTCTACAGTTGTCTTCTATGACAATATAATGTTTAGTTAAGAAAAGTTTAATATGTTTAATGCACTTTTCTAGACTACATTTCTGCTTTTGATTTTGTTCCAAGATCTCTATTGTAGGTAGGTCTGCTGATGTGTACACTGAAAGATGGATAACTACCTGTTTTTGTCTTTGCTAATCTGACATAGAATACTACACTATGTATGAAGGAAAGTTTTTCCCTTTATTTACTAAATTTGGTCTATTTCAATGAGTTGTTCTTTCCACTTTTCTTCTATTCCTTTCCTTTCATGACCGATCACTAGAAAAATAACTTTTTAAAGCAATCGGACGATCTTATTGTATGTATGCCAATTTCCTCCACTTTTAATCGCTTTGAAATAAATGAGTTCTCATTACATATTGAATGATATTACATTCAATCCTTATAAATCCCAAACAAATAACTTTAATCTAATATATGGAAAGAAAATAAACATCTTTATGGAATTACCGCTCACTGTTTCCAACATACGCGACCCATGCCTCAAAGACGTCTACGGTTAAGTACTATTAGCTTAAAAATATCTATTTTTAAAAGCCAATTTATACGAAAATATGGTTGAATAGAGCGTACTACTGCTCAGTATACTCATCCTTTAGTTAGTAGACGGATATCTCGCCTACGTCACCAAAGTTGACAAACGTCGACCGAGCTTTCTGAATTCTTGTTGAGATTTTGTCAAAAACCACCTTATTATTATTAACGAGAATTCAGTAGGCAACTGGAAGTTATCTGAAGAGCAGTCAACGTGCTCCTCAGAGTGTTCCACTCATTGTTCCGAGCTCTTAGGCTAAGAGTAGATTATCTTCCCATCGTTTTCAGAAATAGTCTCACTAACTCCCAAACTTTTACTACTTGCTTTTTTGATAGATTTGAAAAATTGTTTATTGTTACCTATTTCCACCGACATAGGAGAATGGTTGTTAATGGAAATGGAAGAAATATTAGGAAATTCTGAATGGATTTGATCTTGAAAAAGGGATCTCAAGTACTGTTAGATATGCATGGGCATTTGTCACTCCCTGGATGGCCAAAACCTGGAACCAATATATCTCTCTAGTGGATCATCACAAAAGGCAAACTCAACAAGCACATCCAGCTAGCAGCTATGGCCTTCATATTACAAGATTTTAATTACCACAATAGGCCAGTTTAAGCCTTATAATGAACAAATTATTAATGATGACTGAATTATTACTAAGTTACCTTCACTTTATACATAACTTAGTTTTATCTGTACAAAATGACTGATTCTAGATTAAGTTTCATTGAGATAAATTGCAAGCTATTTTAAGTTTCTCATCCTTTCATGCAAAAGACAAAGTCCTTTAATAACTGGATTTGAATAAGATTTTATTTCACTGTTTTGTCATACTCAGTTAGCGAAAATCTAATCTAATATTTTTGAGGCTGTAATTTGGATCCTGGTGTGATATATAGATTTTTTAATATTTAAACTTTCATCTTTTTTGAGTGTTGTGGTATCTGCCCTCTCTAGTTTGAAGCTATTAAAAAGGTTCTTGTATTCAACCATTGTTTGTATCTGGTGCAAACACTGTACAAATTATACTTGGGTGATAGATGTGTTCTCAAATAGTGGAAATAATTCAGTAAATTTTAACATCTTATTTTATCAATCTCAACATATTAACGCATTTTACAACATCAGATCCAATTCAATTCTTGACCAGTTATGAGACTGAGTGAACAATCAATCAGTTCCTCACATAATGTCATCAAATAAATGATCATTTTATTGACTTACCATCTGTTCATTTTATCATTATTTTCTATATAAATTCCTTAAGAATATGTAACATATTAGCTTGAGATTTATCTCAAATGACATAACGAAAATCAATGATTATTATGTTTTCTTTTTTTATTGTATTTCATCATAAATAAAAATATCCATCTTTCAACTGAAAGGAATCTTTTTCATTATCGTGCTTTTATTTAATTATTCTTTAATAATATTGACTTCCTTACTTTGTATATCATATTGTCTTCCTACTTTTCATTCTTCTGCACAATATTATCATTTCGTTTTATATGACGCTTCTCTTGAAGCTTTTCTAGTATCAAGTATTTTCATATGATAAGTATATATATATATATATATATATATATATATATATATATATATATATATGGTGCGTGCTACTTATATTGATATAAGTAGTATATGACGCAAGTCAGGAATGTAATGTCAGGCAACAGAAGATGGGGAAGATCAAGAAAGGAAGAGCGGATATAGAACGCAATTAGTATGGAAATGCAAGAACAATGAAGTTCGAGACAATCATTGCACATTTTGCAAATTAAGTATTATAGTATGGTTTTTCTATTTTACCAAGTAACTGTAATTTTGTGGTAAACGTAATTCGGTTGTCCCCACCTATGTTCTCCTTCACTACTTATATATGTATATATATATGCTATTTTTGTTTTAATGCAAATGTTCCATTCATTTTGTTGAACTGATCTATACGGCCATTACATAAAATAATTAAATCTATAATTAGACGTCATTTATAAATAAAGACGCATCACAAATTAAGGTATCATTTATATGCAAATAAGTTGAATGACATTTCTACCATAAACTTGTATTATTTTTGTTTTTCTATTATTATAAAATTTCAACAACAAAAAGATCAATTAGTACCTTTCATAGAAGAGATTATTATTATTATTTCTTGTTAACTAGCCTTAATTAATTAAAACATCTTGATCTAAACTCTTATAATCCGTTCAACAATTATACATAAATTACCTTGGATACTAATTTTTATTTTTCTCTTTGAAATACAATTTATCAATATTTAAACTTTTTTTGTTTTCTCATTTATCATAATATAATAATTTATCAATTTGTTTTTATAGAAGGAAAAAAAAGTGCATAGAATGTTGAAAACATACACTTCTTACTAACTTGTAAATGGAGAGAGAAAATAAATAAAAGTTAAAATTGAAATTTTCTTTGTTTTTCTTTTTGTTTTCTTTTGTAAATTAAGAACAGTTTATCAAGAATATAATTTTACTTACTCTCCATTGAAATATTACTTATATAAAGTGTCATGATATAATGCTCAAAGTTTTGAACCTGATGAGCATGAGGTTAAATTTAAGGTTAATTATTTCTAAACACTTTTAATGACATATTAAATCATCATCTAGTGCGTTGTTGTGCAGTCTATGCTCCTCCACGAGGAGTAACAGGCGTAAATAAGTAAACTATTCTGTTAATAATCTCAGCAGTTTATTCCTAATAATAATAATAATAATAATAATAATAACAGTAATACCAATAAGCCTATTGCTATGATATCAGAATAATCGTAGTCACGATTAAATTTTATTCATTAATAATGATTGAACATTAAATTTAATCAATTTATTGACAAATTGAACACTGGATAGAATTTGTTTATAATGTGAAAATTCTATTTATATTGTTGACAATGTCATATGATAATATAATAGATTATATGCTTTAATTAATGATGATCGATTAATTATGAAGTGAAGATATGAGTAATAACTGATGGAAATAAATTATTATTTATTAATTATTACTAATTAATTTCAGTAATAATACTGTCAACATTCAATTGATGAATATTGAACAACTTATGAAAAACTAGAAGAAAACATTTAATTATTCAATGAAAGGTAATTAAGATTCATTAAATTAAGTAAAGAGATTCTTTTTTTTTCAAATTCATATAACCTCGATAAATGAGCAAGAATTTCAGCATTACATTCTGTTTTTTTAATAATTTTACGGTATATGAATAATACTATCTGAATGCTTAAATTGAATTATTGATGAAGTACAATTGAAGGTCATGAATTAACTACATTTGTTGAAAGAAGATCTAATAAGTAGTTATTCTTATGATAGTCTTCTTTAGAGAACAATTAAGATGATAACAGAATGGAATTTTAAAATAAACTTAGATTAGTACAATAGAAATTCAAAGTTATATCATTTATTTTAACTGACAGAAATATTTCAAAAAAATAGGCTATGAAATGTTTAAAATAGGTAACCTATTGAAGAATAAAATGTAATAGACCAACTGATAAGTAAGTCGTCACAAATATCACTATGTCTAGTCTGCGTAATTGACCTAATTGTATTGATTTTGAAATCGTTAGATACTTGTTCAATTTCAAATATTTTTTTCGGTATAAACATGGATTTTTAGAGCTAAACAAAAGTATAACTTTTTTTGTTGTATTTCTTTTATATGAATCAAGAAAAATCCGAAATTTACAAAGTATTATGACTATAATATTTGTAAAATAACTGGCTGCATCTCCAGTTTTATCTTTCAACTAAATATTATGGCTTACTGAAAAATTAATCCATTTACGTATGACTTAACGGCAATTTTAAGGCAACCCGAATACGAAGCACATAATTCAAAAAGAGACTGGTTAGTTGCAGTCCTAAACATCAATCGTAAGATTCAAACAACTACTACAAATGAATTGAACTCGTTTTTATTCCACAAACCAGTGGTTATCTGAAGTCGGTAACTAAGTGGATAACGCGATGGCGTTTTGAGCAAACAGTACTGAGTTCCAATCCCTTGGTGAACACCAATTCCAGGATGTAGGTACATCTAACTGACAATTGCTAGGTTGGTTGAAACGCACATCATGGATTACACTACTAGCCACCATCCATCTCTATGTATCACCACGAGGAGATTGTTAAACAACCACGTGAGTACATTCAAATACAATAATACTAACCAACTTTATATAAAACATTTATATTTGAAAACTGAATTTTTAAGAACATTAATTTAAAATATATGATCAAGTGCCATTAAGCTAGGAATAGCAGTTTTATGCCATCAACTTTAAACCATATATAATAACTCCTGCCCAGATAAAATTGATTCCATCCATATAAATCTAGATGTTATCACTAATGTGAGTGGGTATAGAATGCAGTTGGAACTCCTGACATTCAATCAATAAGTTTCAGGTATCGATTTATACTTCACGTATTTGAATTTAGGAAGCTGTATAGCATCATTAAACTTTACATAAAAAACATTATCCAAAGTCGACTACTTGCATTCATACTTGATAAATGAGCCGCAATATCTTTCTTTACAAATTTCATAATAAGTTTTAAAAAAAGGGGTGTGCTGAATTTTTATCACTTTCTGATAAAAAAAATTGTGTGAATTTGTATAGATCATAAATTGGCTTTAGTTTAGCCAACCACTCCCGAAACCCAAGAGTACACCTTAGATAACTGTTATATCTCACTAAAGGTTACCTCAAAACAATGCATGTACGAATTTATCATCCTGAGAGATTAAATCCAGAACCTTCATATTTCATACTGATCACATTCTCTAAAGACTACTTGGTTAGAATAAAATAAACAATATTTTTTACTATTTCAATTAGTTCATGATATATATATATCTTATATCATAACTTTTATATTTAATAAATGTAATGTACTAAAATTAAAAGCAATTTAGTTAATCTAAACATACTATAATTTCATCATGCAAACAAATGAATAATAATTAATATAATTTACTAGTTAAACTGTTTTATTTATCATTAAAGTTTATCAGTATAACTGAATTATCATGTGATAAGAGCTGGATAATATGACACAAAAGTTTGTAGACAATCAATTATATATACATATATACTAGATATTCAATACATTAAAATGTTATACATAGTATGTAAATAAAATTTCACGAAAATATAAATACCTTACACATTACCCATATTACCACACACATAAATATGAACAATTAATCATCTTTCATCTTGTTATTTTACTCTATTGAAAAGTTAACAATTTATGAGTAAGAGAAATAGAGAGAAAGAAAGAAATGTCAAAAATCTAACGATTATTAGAAATATAAAGCTTAAAACTTATACTAAATGAACAGAACAATCTAACTGAACTTATTATCATAGAGTTAGTATGAGTTTCTTTCTCACTTTAGTTTAATTAATTCATTACTATCTGCAACTTATAATAGATCGACAGATTCTACACTGAAATATTATACATCTATTTTTCCGTAGCAGATTAAGAGAATGATTGAAGTATCAAATAGCTAGCTTATTTATGGTTGCCCAACATCAAATTACTGAAACATTAGTAATATCACCCTATGTAGACAAAATAGAAGAGTTGATGAACATTTAATAATGAGCATCAATGAGTTGAATTCAAATATGAAGTCTGGTAACTTTATTCTGAGTACATTTTTAAATTATGTCAAGAAACTCTATTAAAAAGAATATAAATCTCCAGTACTTAGAAGATCAACTGTCACGGATTTCCAATTAAAATATTTTGATAATTTTAATAAATCGTGTAAATGAAAAAAGACCCATAAAGTAATCATCGAGAAATTGTCCAGTAGCAGCTTACAGTAGTAAATATAACATTAAAATAGATATTAATTAATTACTCTCCATCAGCTTATATGGATTCTGTGCAGAGTGTTTCTATAGGTCCATTAAATAAAGAAAAATGTATATTTGTACTATGTCTACCAGTGGAATTCAGAATGTGCGTGCAGTTATATTTGAAACTAATCAGATGGATATACCTGTACCCTGATGTAAATATTCATAATGGAAATCAAGACTAGAGTCTATTATTTGAAATGCCGAAATACTATCCATTGAGCTACTAAGTTCAGATATCTACTAATTTGTACAAAAATGAAATTATACATATAAAGGTTTAAGTTGTCCACCATTAACAACAGTCAAAATATAATAGAAATTGGTACAATCTAAGCAAAAAAATCATCAAGCAGAACAAAACCGAATCAATTATGTTTGCTTTCGAGTAATGTTCTTACTCATAGGTAACAACTAATATTTATTTTATGTGGGTTTACAATTTGGCTAATATGTTTGAAATGCAATTCGAAATGATATTAATTTTCAAGTTAGACATTATTCATTAAATAATTATAGTCTTAGACAGAAATAACCATAATTACATTTGTCTAAAATGTTTGTTTAGCAATCGGTATCTTCAATCTTTGCACTTGAGCATTTGCAAATATTTGGTGAAAAAAATAAATTAAGGTTCTATATTCATTCAGTGAATATTTAAATATGTTGTAAATACCTGCTACATTAAAACTCTGAGTAATGCATATCAACCACTAAACGAAATGATGATAATATTGTGACAAATAAAAAATGAAGCAGACATAAAAGAAATCAATGATACGTCTTACGCAACATTATAACCAATATTGATATTACTCAATTTGACCATACTATTTATGAAGTATATAGCTAAGATATACAAAACTTCACCGCTGGTACTTATTTGGAGTTATATTTGATAACATCTCAGGTCAGTGAGTTGCACAGTCTCCAGAACCCTATTTACTGTGAGATATGATAGGCCAAAAGACTTCAATTCAGAACTGCTTTTCCCTATTCTGTCATATTATAACGTAAACTGACTACTTCTCTACATTTTACAATCAGTCCCAAAGTCCGGTAGATAATGTCCGATACAGGATGTTTCAAAAAGGTTAAAATTTCTACTTCAAGATTATAACACGTGTTGAACTGTTTTCATCACATCTATCAAATAAACCAATGAACTTCCACACTAATCAAATAGTTCTAATATCGAATGTGACCAGTTCTTTAATGACAACAGTGAAAAAAAGATAAACATTATAAGACTTTTCAAAAAATAATCTTGAACCAAATTTTGATTAATCTCAGATTTCCTCAGCAATATAGTTTCACTAATTTACAGATAATTAAATTCAAGATTTCTAAGAATTATGCCAAACATATTGATAAGTATCAACCAATAGATTACGTAATCCAAAAAAGTTATTAAAAAAACGTAAAACTAAACTCAACCACAGCATACAAATGAAAAATGTACATTTAGTAGTTTACATATAAAATTATGTAAAAAGTTTCATCATTAGTTTAACACTGGATGGCCGTTTCGTCTTAGTATGGGACTCCTCAGCAGTGCGCATCCACGATCCCGCACCCCGCGAGATTCGTACCCAGGACCTATCAGTCTCGCGCCAGGCGCTTAACCAACTAGACCACTGAGCCGGCACCCAACGGTGTTAATGTCTAACTTCAACCAATCCATGAAGTTGCGCCACCGTACGAAATGGCCGTCCAGTGCTTCCAGGTTTTCCATGGTGGTCTAGCTTCAATTGACTCATGATTTCGATCAGTGAAACTTCTAAAAATCTCCACAAAACCCATTCTGATAATAATATTTTATTATTAAAGAAAAATATGAACATTATTAATATATATAGATCATTTCATTAAAATAAATCGATTGTTTATTTATTTTTATAATACAAATTATTTTTATTTATTTCATTATTGTATGTAGAATTCATTAACATTTATTGAATCACATGTTAGTCTGAACTTTAAATGTTCCATTCCAGTCACTCAATGTCTAATTATATATATATATTGAGACAGAGAAATCAACACACAACGTAACCTCTCATCAAATTTGGTATTCTGTAGTTTATCAGTATTAAATAAACTATAGAATTCATTTGCTTTAAATAGAGCAAGAACAAAGATTGGTGCAGAATAATAGAAACTCATTATATTTCGTTGGGTTCTCATCAGCTGCTTACAACCTAAATTATTTAAGATTCAACATTATTACAGATATTGACATATTTATACATAAGAGTGTGATGAAGGATCAATACATGTGTATGATGATGTAGCAAAGATTCAGATAGAGTTAATGAGCTCATAAAATGTTTGATTCGAATAAATAAATAAAGTTAGAGAGGGAAAGTTCTGGAACATTGAAATAGTGATTAGAACTCATGAAAATAGATTAATGGTAATAAAGAAAAATGAATTGAAATCAATCATTTATGTATGATGTAATTTAAACTTCAGAAAGAGTTTCAATAATGACGCAATAAGTAAATAAATAGGAGCAAATGAATAGAAAGGGTGGCGGTTATTGTTACCAGGGTAAAAAAAGATTTATTACTGTCTCTTTTTGTATACATAGATCTGGTTTTAAACGTTTGATTGCTAACGCTTCAGCGAATTTCAAAAGGTTCGAGTTTGATTGTTTGTTAATCACATTGAAGGACTTCAGTATATCAACTTCATGTCCTGTATCAAGATGTCTTGCGATAGCACTGTTGAATGCGTTCAATCCATTTAACCTTAAACTTTTCGGAATATGTTCTTGGAATCGAACGTAGGCTCTCCTTTCTGTTCTACTAATGTAACTGCTTTGGCATAATCATAATCATAATCAGATCGGAAATTAATTTTCAGGTAAATATCTATGTATAATTTGTGTAAAACTGCTTCAATAGTGATGGATTATACCCACTGATACTGATACTGATAATAATAATAATAATAATAATAATAATAATGAATATTGATGGTAGCTTACACTTGAATATGTCATTTTTATGCATTCAAAGTAATCCAGAAAACTTTATCCTTTTTATGAAAAGTGATGATACATTAAGTTCAGTATTGTTAGTAGCAAATAAGAAGAATTAATTTTAGACAAATTAGCGAAATAACATAAAACACTCAAGAATAGTGAATGTAACTTTTTAAATATGCTCTAATAAATTAGAAGCATTCATGGTGTCGAAGATTTAGATTGAATAATTTTCATCGGAATTACTTAATATACACTTATCTGTCTATTCATCTATCTATCTATCTATCTATCTATCTATCTATCTATCTATCTATCTATCTATCTATCTATTAGTATATACTATTGTATGTTTGAATACAGTCACTAAAAGTTTTTATAGAGTCATTCCAGTTGAGCTTAACCAAAAATAATTAAAATGATCTGTTTTTAACACGTCGATGATAATGTACAATCTAATCTACATTCCAATGTGATTACTGAGTCAAATTATAGATAAGTGTATTTTTCGTTAGTTAGTTGAAGGTGGTCACTTATGAAATCTACAATCAACTATATGAACAAGGCGGTTGAAACTGAAAAGAAAATTCTTAATTTCAAATGATCATATATATATATATATATATGTATACATATATATGTCACTGATTGATCTGATCTAGAGTACAGAAGGCAGAAGACAAATATTTTGTAATAACATAGGACTTCTTAGTAATGCACTCACATGATTCCTCTAATGACTGGACCCAGGACTTTCAGATCGTACAATGAATAATTAACCGGTGGATTATCGACATCACTTAATTTCGCAAGTAAAATAACGTAGGTTCAGTCCAAAACGTCTCGTTTATAGTTATCCTAAAACCTTTGAATATATATATATGTGCATATATATATAACTCATTTTGTTAAATCGGTACATTCAGTTCAAAGTTTGCTGCTTTTAGAATGAAACTAAAGTATATATGAATTCGTTTTTAAAAATTATCTACATTTATTGCGTTCATGTGAAAAAGAAAAGAAAATTACTTCTATAATAATTCGTTCCTATTTGAAAACTTCGCAAATCTTACATTATTCTTTGTTACAATCATATTAATAATAATTATAATAACAGTATGCATTATTAAATGATAACAGAACAAAATATTTTCTTTTCTCAAGATATTCTATATATTCTATAAAAGAACAAATAAATTCTATGTGTTTTAAGCGGGAAATCATTCATTATTTTCTGTATGTTCAATATGAAATGTAGATTGGTAAAAGAGAACAATAATAATAATAAAGAATATCTCGTATATACGCAAATAAATATTGAAAATGTAATAATTATGTTACTAATTATATAAGAAAAGATTATAATTACTGAGTAGTGGTCAGACTAAGAATTATCAAATAAATAATTCGACATTAACTGAAAGTTCTTTTATTTAAGAGAAAGATTCATATATACTACAGAAAGTTATACAAAGCTATTATTAGTCAGGATATTTACATTTCACACTAGTGTATATTTTGCCTAATTTCATCAATATCATACAGTGGATTATGATTTTTAATCAAATTAATGAAATTCGTAGGTTAAATGCAGTAACGGGAAGTTGTCAACATTTAATAGTGGTTCAAACCATAAAAAGTATGTAGCTTGTGTCTTAAATAAATGCATTAAAAAAAATCCTAAAATACACCTATCCCCTGTATTTTGCATAATGGCACATTTGTAAATTATTCTAAAGCCATCGTGAACCTTTTCAGTAGTATTTTTGCGATTAATAATAAATTCTTAAATAACATTGATTCAGAAGTCATGTATATAATTAGTAACTTCATACAGTTTATTTCTTTCAATTGTCTCAAAGATTTTAAGACCATGACCTTTCTTAAGGTGTCCAAAAATCGTAGAGTAGACGAGATTGTAATAATCTAGTCTCAATACTTCTCTCACTGACTTGCTAGAAACAGCCACCCATCAATACTGTTGAAAAATAGCATGTATTATACCATGGTGTAGATCCGGAGATAAAATCGACCTGAATAATTATCGGCTCAGTTATCTGCAAGATAATGGAAAAACTTTTCGATGGTTAAATTTTAAACCTATCATTTATTCCCAACATGGTAACATCCTAGAGACTGAATCTTGTATAGTCTGTCACTTAAATTTCTTTAATGTAATCCTTATTCAAAATAGCATTGGACACCTAATTCCTAAAGTTTTCGATATGGTTAACTACAAGCGTCTTATAAACAAACTCATATCTTACGGGATCAGAGATCCCCTACTTAGCTTGATTTTTTACTCAGTCACCAACACCAAATAATTGAAATAAACTCCTTCTTGTCGGAGGGAAAGTAGCCTCAGATATTGGCTCCTCAGTTATTACGTAATCCAGAGGTTCCATATATTGACGAAGACTACAATATTCGTTTCCGAAATCACTAATAAGAGTGAAGTGTATTTACTTTCATAATATCTAAATAACATGTGATCAGTACATTCTGTATTTAAAAACTAACTAATTATTTTATCAATACTGGATATCGTTTTCAAAAAAAAATATTAAACGTCAGAAAATAAAAATAGTTTTCCTAGGCAAAATGTTGATTAACAGTATGATCTCTGAACATATATAATATATATTGGATGGACTTAATTATAAATATTAAATATTCCCATTCTCCTTGATAAATTGAATTATGAAAAACTTTAATCAGGATTAGTGAAATGTAAATCATATAAATCCTATGATATTATCAACCACTTGCGAAATTTTACTATTCCCTTATCTTCATCTTTTTATGAGATTTTCAAACTATACACCTGATCCACCCATTTTGTGTACGCACACACACACATGTCTTACGCATACATGACACAATAGAACCATGAAACAAAAGTAGGATAAAATCGAAAGCACTAGTCAGTTGGTTTAGTAATTTGAAAAAAATATTATTAGTATAGAGGTTGTGGAGATCACAAAGTTTTTGATTGAGATCACGAACCGATTGGTGTTAGACCACCGTTGGAAACCATCCTATTGTGGGACTCCTCAGCAGTGCACATCCACGATCCCGCTCGCAGGATTTGATACCATGGCCTTCAGTCTGGCGTGCGAGCGCTTAGCCTGCTGGACCATTTATTATTTATTTTTTCCTGCATTTATATGAAACTTATTGTTTTGCAATAATTATTGAAAATATTGAATAAATTACATTGACATCATTTTAATTTGCAAATTCTCATACAATATATTAGAATACATATTTTTTTATTCGAATAATACCACTTCTTTGTTTCTCCCTTTTTTTCTATCGTTTTTATAAGGTTAAATATACACAGAAAATGAACATATAATGTATTCACTTGGAAAAAAATTCTTTTCTGTCTGGAGTATGTTTGTGTATGTGTGTGTGTATTTGAAATATGTAAACAAATTATTAATATGATCACTTAACTATGACCGGATATATTTCATAACTTTACAATGCGTATATATATATATATGAAGAAAGAATACACAATAGAAACGAAGAGGCAAAGATGAGTTAACAAGAATGAACATTAATCGTATGTCGATTCCCAAGCTGCTAAATTCTAACTACCGATCACTAATCAACAAAGTGGACTGTCTTCAATTCCTACTAAGTCAAAATATGTATTGTAATTGTGATGTCATCACAATTCAAGAATCTTGGTTAAATGATTTACAGGAAGACTGCCTAGTATCACTACGTGATTTCAAAATTTATCGTCAGGATCGATCAAACAACAAAATGAGGTGTGGCGGCGGTGTGGCTACGTTTGTAAACATAAACTGGTGTCGATCTTCGTTTGTGTTTTAAGTTCTCAAATGACTTTATCGACTGTCTAACTCTAAGATGTCGTCCAAAACACCTGAATAAATACAAATATATTTATGTTACCAATATCTACGTGACTCCAGACTGCACATCATCTGCGCTATCTGTTTTCGCTGATGAATCCACTGAGTTCGCTGTTACTGCCTTCAGTGATTCACTTTCATTTGTATGCGGTGATTTCAATTCATGTGACTGTAGCTTCCTTACATCACTAGGTCACCAAAATGTAGTAGATTTTCTTACCCGTTTGGATGCTCATTTAGACTTCGTCTTCATTAATGAAGTGGGTATATATGCGACTCGTAAACGTGCTCCATTGTCTAGCTCGGATCACTGTATAATTCGTGTTCTACCTAAAGTATATGGAAAGCATGGGAAGAGTACACTCTTACATCAAACCAAGAAAGTCAAATATAGGAATTACTCAGAAGAAAATATCCGAAACCTGAAAAACATGTTTCATACGACTAATTGGGAATTATTTACAGATGACTCACTGGAAATCACCACTGATGTTATCACTTGTTATCTTAAATTCTGTTTTGATATTTGTTGTCCCACTGAAACCATTTCTGTAAGTTTTGATCGACTTACATCTACACAACTAAAACGACTACGGAGAATGAAAGAAATAATGTACAAGGAGAAGAACTCTAATGAAGTTCGTAGGCTAAATGGTCTGATAAACCTAGAGATTAAACGTCTCAACTCTATGTTTACTCAAAAACTCTCCAAGTGTGTGGAAACCCTTTAAAAAACTTACAGGTGACAGACATTAGGAGCGATAACCAGCTGAATGTTTGTGACTTAAATAAGTCTTTTGTACGTCAGTCATCTGATGTGATGCTCCCTCTATCCACAGGTTTAAATAGTAGCTGTGTTCCTAGTTTCACTGAAGCTGATGTACGAAGATGTCTCCAGTCACTTAATTCATCTCGATGTTTGAGACCTGATGGTATCCCAAACATCCTTTTTAAAAAGTGTGCTGACGTCCTATGTTATCCGTTCACAGCTATCTTTAACAGATCCTTCTCATCTAATCTCATACCGAAAATGTGGAGAAAGATGAAGATAATTCCTGTACCCAAGAAAGCATCTGGTGATAAGAATGTAAAATTTAGACCTATTGCAATAACTTCACCCTTCCTCAAACCAATGGAAAAATTATTAATACTTCCACTTCAGCCTGCGATAGAAAACCATATTGATCCATATCAGTTTGCTTACAGACGCAAAAGAAGCACTTTAGATGCTGTTGCTGTACTGCATTACAACATAGTGTTCAACTTAGAAAAGGGTCAGAAGCATGTTAGATGTGCTTTTCTGGACTATACTTCAGCTTTTGATTCTATACCAATACAACGTTTAATTAACACTGACAACTGGATAACCAACTGGCTATGTTTCTACCTCTCTGGAAGGGAACAGTACACTGTGTTTGGAGGAAAGTGTTCAGAGTCTCTACTGTTTCATGAAGGTGTACCACAAGGAGCTGTTCTTCCACCTCTTCTTTTCTCTTTTTTTCTGCATGACCTGCCATCTTCTACAGAAAACACTTTTGTGAAATATGCGGATGATCTCACTGTATGTATGCCTATCTCTTCCTCTTTACATTCCATAGAAATTAATGAGTTTTTGTCTCGTATTGATTGGTGGTCTGTTGGTAATGGTCTCATACTTAATCCGTCTAAATGTCAAGCTGTTAACTTTAGCATGAGACATGAACGGAATCTAAACACTATTTTGAGATCCCATAATGCTTGTACCATCGGAGACTCTTTGATAAACTCAGTGTTGAAGGTCAATTATTTTGGTGTCACCTTTTCCTCTGATCTGTCTTGGTCTTCTCACGTTTTATTGTTATCGAAGAAAGTTTTCCGTCTGACTTACTACATAAAGAGATTGCATGCTCTTGGGATTACTCGTCATTTACTCTTACAATTTGTAAATTCTTGCATATTACCCATTATTCTTTATTGTTCTTCATTATTCTTTCCCGGGCTTTTGAGAAAAGACTTTACTGTATTACGTAGAGTGCTGAAGGCAGTTAACAAGATGTGTAGTGAATCTCTCGAGGTCATAATTAATATGGTTGTTGATAGACATCTAAAGTCATACAAACTCCCAGTAGGTGTTATTTTATCAGATACTAACCATCCCCTTCACTCTTATCTTTCTCCTTGTATATCTTCTGGTAGAACGAGACGAAATTACATTAAAATCCAAGCACGCAAGAAAAAGTATGAAAGTTCTATAATACCTTATCTAACAAATATACTCTGTGACGAACAAGTTGTTAGAGTTAACCTAGTCAATAAGCTGCATTCTTAACATGTCTCTAATTTGGAAAGTTGTAAAGTTTTTCAGATTTTTTTAAACCTTTTTTCCTTTTTTGTCTTTGTTTCTGTTTCTTTTGGATAAGAAACTTGTTGAAATACCCTGTACTGAGAATTCTATATTGTACCAAAATATAATGTTGAATAAAACCATTAATAATAATAATAACAATAATAATAATAATAACAGAATGAGAGAGAGTGACTTACTTACTTACTTACGCCTGTTACTCCTCGTGAAGGAGCATAGGCCGCTCACCAGCATTCTCCATCCAACCCTGTCCCAAGCAATCCTTTCCAGCACTTTCCAGTTGTAATTCATCCTTTTCATATCTGCTTCTATTATCCGACGCAATGTGTTCTTTGGCCTTCCTCTTTTCCGCTTCCCTTCAGGATTCCAAGTTAGGGCTTGCTTCGTGATGCAGTTTGACGATTTGCGTAATGTATGTCCTATCCATTTCCATCGTCTTTTCCTAATTTCTTCTTCAGCTGGAAGTTGGTTTGTTCTCTCCCACAGAAGGCTGTTGCTGATGGTATCCGGCCAATGGATGTTGAGTATCTTGCGAAGACAGCTATTTATAAATACTTGTACTTTCTTGATTGTGGTTGTAGTAGTTCTCCAAGTTTCGGCTCCGTACAGTAGAACTGCTTTGACGTTCGTATTGAAGATTCTCACTTTGATATTGGTTGAAAGTTGTTTTGAGTTCCATATGTTCTTCAATTGTAGGAATGCGACCATTGCTTTGCCGATCCTCGCCTTTACGTCTGCATTGGATCCTCCTTGTTCATCGATGATGCTTCCCAGGTATGTGAAGGATTCTACATCTCCCAGAGTTTCACCATCAAGAGTGATTGGATTGCTGTTCTTCGTTTTGAATTTGAGGACCTTGGTTTTCCCCTTGTGTATGTTGAGGCCTACTGATGCAGAGACTGCTGCTACACTGGCTGTCTTTATCTGCATTTGTTCGTGTGTATTGGATAGGAGTTCTAGGTCATCTGCGAAGTCCATATCGTCTAATTGATTTTTAGCTGTCCATTGTATGCCGTGTTTTCCTTCAGATGTCGAGGTCCTCATAATCCAGTCAACCACCAGGATAAAAAGGAAGGTAGAGAGTTGATAGCCTTGTCTGACTCCGATCCTTACTTGGAATGCATCTGTCAGCTGTCCTCCATGCACTACTTTTCACTGTAGTCCGTCGTATGAGTTCCGGATAATGTTGACAATCTTCTCAGGAACTCCTTAGTGTCGAAGAAGTTTCCATAACGTCCTCCTATCCACACTGTCAAATGCATTTTCGCAATCAATGAAGTTGATGTATAGTGACGAGTTCCACTCAACTGATTGTTCGACGATGATCCGTAGTGTCGCAATTTGGTCTGTGCACGACTGATCCCTACGGAATCCAGCTTGTTGATCTCGAAGTTGGGCGTCTACCGTGTCTTTCATCCGGTTCAGCAAAACTCTGTTAAAGACTTTCCCTGGTATTGACAGTAGTGTAATGCCTCTGTAGTTTTCACATTTGTTCAGATCTCCTTTCTTTGGAATCTTGACGAGGTGTCCTTCTTTTAGTCCATCGGCACTTGTTCCTCCTCCCAAATCTTTTTGAATAGAAGATAAAGCATGCTTGTGGTTGCTTCGATGTCTGATTTCAGTGCTTCAGCTGGTATGTTGTCGGATCCTGCTGCTTTCCCGTTCTTGATTTGTCTGACGGCCATTCTAATTTCTTCCGTAGTTGGTGGATTGACATCTATGGGAAGATCTGGGTGTGCTGCTTCGATGTCCGGCGGATTCATTGGAGCCGGCCTATTCAGGAGTTCCTCGAAATATTCTACCCATCTGTTACGCTGTTGTTGAATTTCGGTGATTGGCTTGCCTTCTTTGTCTTTGACCGGCCTCTCTGGTTTACTGTATTTCCCTGATAGTTTCTTCGTTGTATCGTAAAGCTGTTTCATATTTCCTTCTCTAGCAGCTTTTTCTGCCGTCGTTGCTAGTTCTTCCACGTATTTCTTCTTGTCGGCTCTAATGCTCCTCTTCACTTGTTTGTTTGCTTCTATGTATTCAGCTTGTGCTTGGACTTTCTCTGCTCGTGTTCGGCTGTTGTTCATTGCTGCCTTCTTGTTCTTCCTTTCCTTGATCTTGTCCAGTGTTTCTGTAGAGATCCATTCCTTATGATGGTATTTCTTTAGACCGAGAACCTCTTGACACGTTGAAGTTAATGCTTCCTTGATGCCTTTCCAGTTGTCCTCCATAGTAGTTTCTTCTTCTTTCAGTAGATCTTGTAAGGCTTGGAACCTGTTGTTGAGAGCTATCTTGAATTCATTGAGTTTGTCAGTATCTCGAAGGAAGGCTGTATTGAACCTTTGTATTGCTGTTTGTCCACTTGTCCAGTTCTTTTTAGCTTCAGTTTCAAATTGGCTACAACTAGGTGGTGATCTGAAGCTACGTCAGCACCTCTCCTGGTTCTCACATCTTCCATTGTCCTTCGGAATTTTTATTGATGCAAATATGATCTATTTGGTTCTCTGTAGTGTGGTCCGGTGAGATCCATGTAGCTTTGTGTATACGCTTGTGTGGAAATATTGTGCCTCCTATGACTAATTTGTTGAATGCACACAAATTTGCTAATCTTTCTCCATTTTCGTTTCTTTCCCCCAGTCCATGTCGTCCCATAATATCTTCATATCCGGTGTTGTCCGTTCCGACTTTGGCATTTAGATCTCTCATCAGAATGGTGAGGTCCTTTCTTGGGCACTTCTCTATGATTGACTGCAGCCGCTCGTAGAACTGATCTTTAATGTCGTCGTTGCTATCATTGGTGGGTGCATAACATTGGATAATATTCATTGTGATCTCCTCCTTCTTTGTTTTGAATGATGCTTTGATGATTCTGGATCCGTGAGATTCCCATCCTACAAGTGCATTTCGTGCTACTTTGGACAGCATTAGAGCGACTCCTTGAGTGTGTGGAGCATCTTCCTCTTCATGACCGGAGTATAGCAGCATCTCTCCCGTAGCTAGCCTTTTCTGTCCAGCTTGGATCCAGTGGGTTTCGCTGATTCCGAGTACTGTCAAATTGTATCTCCTCATTTCCGTTGCTATTTGACTGGTCTTCCTGATCACCCACATTGTTCGGACGTTCCATATACCTACAAAAATTTTTGCTCTGATTGTCAGAAGGGGCATCGGCCTCGTGGCTTCCGAAGGAACTCGGCTTTCACCATGGAGCGTCATAATTCTTCTAAATGAAGACCTTCTAACTCCCAGGGCAGAGTTAAAATGGTTTGGATTATTTTTTCTGGTAAGCGTTTTTTTAGCGAGTTAGTTTTCTACGGGATGGGGACGCTAACCACATGCCCAACCCTCCTCCTTTACCCGGGCTTGGGACCGGCGGCAACCCTATAAGAGCTACAGGCGGAGTTGAGAGAGAGTGAGCGGCAGCGAAAAAGGAGAAAAGAGCAAAACACTTTACAGTTACTTACAAATGCAGACATAATCATAATATATTCAGTGTCCAATATTCTTACAATGGAACAAACCATTCTTTACATTGTGTTATTTTCCTGTAATAACTCGAAATGAACTAAATATAATATTCTCTATATCTCTCACACATACACACACACACTCGATGAAAGTAGGTTTTGAACATAATTATGAAATTTTAAAGAAATATCTGCAAATAATCTGATGGCTTCATTTATTAAAAGAAAAACAGTTGGTTTTCCATGTCGTCTTGTTTAATTTTGATTTATTCTGCACGTTGGTAAGAGAATTTTGATCACTGTTCTATTTAAACAACTGAACAATAGTGTGAACATGGTCATATACCACAATAGATTGGATTAACACTACAGATCTGAGACAAAAGGATAAGTTTGAATTGAATAACTGATTGATGTTAAGCATTGACACAATATAGTTAAATGATAGTTCGTAACAATTCAGAACTATAAATACTACTACTAATAATAACAATAATAGTAAAAATTATAATAATGTAATAGGATAGTTTGTAGAATTGCACAACATTAATCTTAAGCATTTTGCCTGATATTAAAATGACCGAAGTTGTTTTTTCTTCATTCAGCCCATAGTTATAAATATTATAAAAATAGTGATTAATTTGAGTATTTTCCAAATACGTGCTCTATATATCCAAATGTACATTGTTTTCATCTAAATGTGTGATGTTATAGCATGCTGAAAAACAAGTTATCACTGATTGTAATCATGTTCAAACTTTAATGTAAACTAATGATGGCGTGACTATTAGATTCTATTGTTATTAGAAAAAATATAAATCGTGCAAAAATGATCGGCTTTTATACTCATTTGAAAACAATGTAAATTGATTACATCATGTTAAAATTAGCAACATCATTTGGCGACAGCTTTGAGGAATTCAAAAGAGAAAGTTGTGAAAACTGTTCATTGATGAGAGAGGCACGTGAAAACAATAAAGTTAGACCACAATTGTTTTATTGTTATTCAAATATTTTTGACAGTTTGCCATTATATTGGACTTTTTCATAGAATTTTGTTTTATTGTTTTTGAACTCTTTCCATTTCTTAACTGTTTGGGATCAAATCAAGCCCTCTTCCAACCTCAGTCCCATTTTTACTTATCAATAATCATTATCTGATATTTACATTGTTTTATGAATTGGCTAACTGAATAGATAAATTATTGAGTTGATATTTCGAACTTGTTATACACTTCAATGTAATATGAATTGTCGTCATCAGTAATAACGGCTTAGTCAAAAAACTACATTTAAAACTCCTGTAGTCTATGTGAAGCTAGGTGGATATTATTGGATTATCTCCCTAAATCGAATGGGTTTTCATTTATTTATATCAGGAAGCCTAGTATTGTGGTGTATGCTACTTATGTTGACAGATATAAGCAGTATGTAACACCAATCAGAAGTGAATTGCCTGACAATAAAATATTGAAAAGATCGAATTGAAGAGAACAGGAATTTAAACAGAGAGTGATTGTAATAACAACAGGAATGAAGGGACGATGATGTTTGTAAGAGACAAGTGATGGAAGATGTGCAAATGAAGTATTCAATGAATAGTTTTCATATTTTATCAAAACATTGTGATTTTACATCAAACAATAAGTTGGCCTTCCCCAACTGAGTTCTAGTTCACTACGGTATGATTATTTCCGCTGTCTGACTTCCTTCGTTAGCTTTTTTTGTCAATGAAAACTACTTTAAGTTGATTGACCAACTCTTTAAAAATAACGAGTAATTATTCGTTATTCTTTCTAAAATAAGAACTCATCCAATAATACTGAGTTTTGTTTTGATGAAAATTACCTTGGTAAGCCGCGAAAACAAAAGAGATATATAATGTAATAAAACTAATAAAGTTTTTCTTAACTAATCATTATTATTTTCGACTAATCATATGATTCTACTGATTGATTCTTGTCAGTAACGATTAGTGATTACGTTCAGACCTACATAAAAAGAGGTGATCTTTTAATTTATCATAAATCTGGACTTTTGGAAAGGTTAACATCATTTTTTGTTGACTTTTATGCATACAAATGTTGTCCCGTTGAGTAGGTAATTAGCTTTTGATTCCCTTTTCTCTGAACTTTGTACTGTTAGTGTTATTTAGAAGGACAATGAGTGTCTAATGATTAAAATCTTTCAATTCAGAGAACACAAGTCCATTAAAGTCGGACTTTCGGGCGGTAAATTTTCTCGACCATTAAAATATTTACTCAACTTTTAATACAACTGCTATATCGAGATAAACATTAAGCAAAAGTGAACTTTCTGAATGATTATATTTTAAGTTACTTTTTATATTTTCGTTGTACAATCACTAAATATCTAAACCATTATATCCTTGTATTACCTTACTTGTAGGCTGTTGTTTGAGACAGAAATTATCGTACTATGTTCTATCTTTCCTAAAGTATTGTTAATTTATTACGAACCTACCACTCAGTCCTCTTCCGCTTATGGTTCAGTTATTCTCATATTGTAAATTCTTAATCCTACTGATGAATGATCAGGGTTTCACTCTATAAATTCGAACTGTAAAATTAAAAACTGCCTGCTTCCAGAGCCATTCTAGATTTTGATTGTCGGGCGAGATGTCGTAAGGAACTCCATTTTGGCCTAATAGTTCATTAGTGTTTCTCTCAGCTTTTATCCCACATTCAGAGTGTCGTTGGTTAGCCAAAGGTAATTGGTACTAGATTAATGCAACTGCTCCTCAGTTTTATGGTTCGACCTGACGGGCCAGGCAAACAAACGAGAAAATCTTTTTATTTTCATCGAAATATCATTTACATAAGGTTATTGAAATGTATTACAATTCCTTTAGATGTTTCCACTTTAACAGCTTGATCCTTTGTAATAAATAAAACACGTATAGATCAGTTTGCTTCCACTAAACAGGTACAATAATATTTTTGATATGTTTACTGTAGATTTCTCTTGTATGAACTAAACTAGCATATTTTTAAAACATTTGTAGATAATCTTAAGGGGAGGATATTGTTATATCATAGTATCCTCGTGCAAAAGAATATCATCATAACATAATTAAGTGTACGTACTACTGTAGGCCAATATTTAGATTTTTTTCGGACTGAACATTTACCAAAGTTCAATGTTTCTTTTACTATTCAGATATTTGTAGATCTCAGTTTGTCATACACTTTTCAAATCTTGTTTACAACAAATTACGTTTAATTTCTATCATAAATAAATATTGGTCACCTATAATACATACACTATTAACTTGATTATCTACCAAATAACTGATGGTAAACATATTCAATAATAAAGATAGATGTTAACAGTACATGTATATAAGTTTTCAGAAGACGTCTTGCAGGAGGACAGTTTAAGTTTTGCGTAATCAACCTATATCCCAATTGACAGTTATGTGAGATTCTTATTTGTATTCATTTGTTTAAAAATATTTATATTAGATAATCCAGATGTGACCCCTATAAACGTAATGTATCTACAGTCTTTTTTATTACTATAGTTTATCATACTCGATAAAATCACGAGTGAATAAACTTGTATTTTGGTCAGTAATTAAAAATACAACTAATTTTAATCCTCTCAAGGTAAGCTGGTCAAAGGTAATCTTCAATATTAACAAGAGATTACAAACCTTTATAATGTTAATAATATTATATATATATATAACATTGTATGCATACTCTTAAGTCATTAGTGTAAATAAGATGTGTTTAGATCCTTTGTTTGTCTCTCAATATACACTAACATTGTCAGTGGTTTCAACCGCCAAAATAATTGTAGTATATAAAAAAAAATACTATTTCAGTAGTCTGAAATATCTATACTCATTACGAACACTAAGAACATTCTGATTTCATTTCTAATCACAAGTGAGTAGATTCACAAATTAAAATATAACTGCGGCTATCACTTTCAGAATAGTAGATATAACTACAGAAGTATTCTAACTAAGAAACACAGTGAGGTCATATATGAACTTATTAGTGACGAGAATCTGATTATCACAAAACCCGATAAAGGAACAGAAACAGTCTTACTTAACAAAAAAGATTACATAGACAAGATGAACAACATCCTGAATGATCTTCAAAAATGTCAGAAACTGAATAGCCAAAAAGATGTCAATAATAAGATAGAGAACGAACTGACCAGATCTTTAAAAAAGCTCAGAGATCAACAAATCATTCCAACAGACATATACGAAACAATTAAGCCGATAGGTACGCATTTACCAAGGTTACACGGGCTGCCGAAGATACATAAACCTGATGTCCCATTAAGGGCAGTTTTGGACATGTACCCATTCCCCATATCATACGTAGCAAAGTGGTTAGTAACCGTTTTAAAACCACTCCATAAACGCCTAGTGAAACATACTGATAAGGATGTACTTCAATTCGATGACAAGATTAAAAACATAAACACGAAAGACCAAACGATGATGTCCTTTGACGTAGCATCACTGTTCACAAATGTCCCACTCAGAGAAACTGTAGAATATATTTGTGAACAACTTAAGAAACAGGAACTGGAAACGACAACTCCTGTGGAAATCATCAAAGAATTATCACTAAAATGTACTATGAATGTACATTTCAAATTCAATGGTTAAATCTGCAGACAAATAGATGGTGTCGCGATGGGTTCACCCCTGGGTCTCATATTGGCAGACATTTTCCTGTCTAAATTAGAAAACGGCCCACTGACACAAGAGATCGATAAGTTTTCATTTTACTGCCGATATATGGATGATATATTTATCCTTTGCAACAACCAGACGGACTTACTAGAAACACTCGAGCGTTTCAATACAGCTCACCCGTCCATAAAATTCACATGGGAGAAAGAAAATAGGGGAGAACAGCCTTTCTAGATGTTCTGCTTACAAGGAGGAAGGAGGGGTCGCTAAAACGAAACATAAACAGGAAAATTACCTGGACGAGTCAATATACAAAATTTCTTAGTTTTGTCCCTCTACAACACAAAAGGAACCTTATTCAGACACTGCATCATAGAATCAAGACTATATGCTCTGTGGATATGATTAAAGATGAAACAAAGACATTATGCATAACCCTGAAGGAAAATGGATATCCCGAGAAGTTTATAAATAAAAACAGCCAATAAAAGACAGCATAGATAATGCCCAATTGTAAATAAAAAGCCTCTGTATATACGCTTACAATTCAGAGGCGATGCACCCAGTGAAATGCTAAGACTCAAGTTAAGCAGACCAGTTCAAAGGACTTTTAATGCAGGTAAACTACAATTAATGTTTTCGACACGTCCAAAGATCACTCCGAGGTTGAAAGATAAATTGCCTAGACTGGCCAACTCCTCCTGTATCTATCAATTCAACTGCTCCTGTGGAGCAAGTTATATTAGCAGATGTTCTAGGAATCTGTACATTCGAGCTCGTGAGCACCTCCCCGTGTGGTTAAGCAAAGAGGTAGTCAAAACTGTTAACAGCTCCATCTTAGACCATCTAGTTCAAACAGGACATACAGCCAACATGGAGCAGTCTTTTGCAATAATCTATCGTGTTAACAGCAGTCTACCTAATTCCGTCAGACTGCGAATCCTACAGACGGCTGAAGTAATTGCTATTCAGATCAAAAAGCCAGATCTTTCCATCCAAAAGAAGTATGTTCAGTCACTCCTTTTACCCTGGTAAACCTTGGGGCCAACTAGTTAATAATCAATTTTATAATATTGTGACGTAATCTGATTAATGTTCATTTTATGTCCCAAACTTATTATTATTATCTTTACACTTGATAACCCTTTGAGGAATTTATTCAATATCCACCCCTAAATCTACTATATTTGACCTAATTATTACATAATTTCCTATTTTTATTCCATTATTTTCTCTTTCACCCCGTGTTGACCATATTTATTCTGATCATTTATCTCACAATTTCATTTCACTTATAAACTGATTCAAGTTAACACTTTTTATTAAACAGCCCCAACATTAACGATTTGATTTGATGTGATATAGCAAACAACAATTCCTGATTCACATATTACAATTTCCAAATGATGTATTTTGCCTTAAATCTGGCCAATTTTATGGATTACTCATTTGGATTTATAATTGTAGAACCTGATGAGAAATTCATTGAAAAGAATATTCTTTGTTCATAAAATTGTGTTTTAATTAAAATAAAACAAATTTATTATCAAATTAAACAACAATCATCCTAAACCAATCACCTATTTATTTAAACATTAACAATCAAAATAAAATTATTATTATTATTATTGTTATTTTCATTTTGGGACAATGATGACAGGATAAATTTATCATAATGACAACAACAAACCACATATTTTCTCAATGGTTTAATCGTATTTAACAAAACTACAACACAATCGATTCAATCATTCTAGTATAATCCATAGATTGTCATTTCATAGATAATTTCGGTCAGATTATTTTTTATAAACATTAAAATATAAAATAAAAATCAAACCTAGTCATTTTTCTCATACAGACAAGAAAGTTAACAACACTGAAAAAAAAAAAACCCATTTGCAAGATGCTGTCATATTTTTTTTTCTATTTAGCCGTTTTAATTCTTTCTTTAATAAATAATGTACTATTATATTGCTATTATAAACATATATATATCTTTTGCGCAAAAGTCCATCATTGTCGGTAATTTAGGAAGGACATATGTGTTAAGAGAAATAAAGCCTAGTCCATAAATAGAAGACAAATTGAACCCCAACTAATAATTTATACAGAAAATATGAATCATAGCTGTCGGTTAGTCATTCAAAGAATATGTATATACATATATATATATATATATATATATATATATATATATATATATATATATATAGACAGAAAGATATAGAGTAAACTACGTATGTATATGACAAGATACGTAGATTCACATTTAACCGAAAAACAATGACAACTGCTTTAAAGTATTTTCCGCTTTCACGAAAATCTATTAATTTCCGCTTTGTAAAATATTCTTTTAAAAAGAATATTCTATTTGTCCCTTTGTGAAAAAAATAAATTGCTGGTTAATGAAACTAATAAAAAATGAATTAACGACAATTGTTTATTTGACATTTTACTAAAAAGGGTACGTTAGGAATATAGGTTTTGGTTAGAATTCGGATTATTAAGTATGACAACTATGTAATACAAATGATCATTTTTGTCATATATATATATATATTGAAATGGAGATTTGTAGCTCAGACGAAACTCATCTCCAGTCCATCTTCTGTAAATGTAGCGACCCTAACAACTCCATACGAAAGTGTCTAACTAATCAGGAACATAGAGTCATTGATGCTATCCCGTAAACAGATCCCTGCTAAAATAAGCGGTAACTTAAGAATCGACCTCAGAAATAAAAAAAGTCGTTCTACTGTTTGTAAGAGTTATATGAGATACCATTACAAGAATCATAAAGCTTCTTGAAACCATCATCGCTGAAAAATCAACGCAGTCACTAGGTTCCGTTCTCTGCACACCAAAAGACACAATAGCAAAGGCAGATAAATCCAAAGCCAATTACAAAATAAATTTCACCAACTATGAAAAAATATTATATTGTACAATGTAGGTGCCCATCTTTACTTGCGCATAAATGAACATAGATACGCAATGGGACGAAATGATGTGGTGTCAGTGATATCAGTGCACCCAGATAAACATGAACACGAATTGGATTGGAGAAGCGTAAAAAGTTAAGATTAAGGAAACTCCAAGAATGTCAGAGAAATCAAAAGACACATCGACATAGATCAAATCTACGAGCCAAAAAAGGGAGAGGTTAATCAATCATGTGGAGCAACCACACAGGTACTAAGCACCCTGGTGGACCATTCGCATCATTCATATGCACATTCACGTCACACGTATAGTTATTCCGATCAATGATCACGTGAATCAATTATGCACAGCACGAACAGGTCAAAATTGACCTATTCCGCTTACATGACAGTCGAACTGATTAATGTTAGCAATGGCGACATGCCTTACAATGTCCCAATGACAATGGCCCTCGGGAACACTGAAAAGCAACCACCAGTATGAATGAAATCGGTTAACCAGAAAACCAATTTTTTCCATGAACAGTCAGCAAAACTTGCCAAAGCAATGCCGAACCATCCACAATAACAATGGCGAACCTTCAGTCTCACATGAGACCTTCAGTTCTACATAGTCATATAACTTATACTGCATACAACATATATGTAAGGTAGTAAATGAAATAGCCGAGCCTGAAGCGTTAGGGCTTAAATAACGCTTAAAACCCATTATTTGGTGTCGGAATACTATTACTAGACCGTTAAGATCATTTTTATAGTGCTTGCAAAATTTTCATTATCCCGACTTTTCAGACTCTGAGTTTGGGGTAGTAATAAACATAAACTTTCAGACAGATGGAGTTTAAAGGGAGGTGGATTTTTTTAATAATCAATATATAGTACTCCCTTAGGTGATTGCTTAAACCTATTTTGTTTCACAAGTGTTTTGCATTATTAAAAACGACATTTTTAAAAATCACAAACTGAAGTTATTCTCCGAAGAATTGTTTCAAACCAAGTGGTAAGGTACGTTCAAGTTTGAGATTTCTCAGTTGTGTACATTCATTCCTTAATATAGCATCGAAATTAAAAACCTTTACCTATAATGATGTTTTGTATGGTACAATAAAATAACTGTATCGGAATACAATGATTAACATAGTACTGACTTCAATTAATCTGCTTGATATTGTTATGTCCTTCGCTATCCGATTATCGCGAAATATGATTGCCAGTTTAGATACGTTAGCTTATACGACGAAACTAATGACGCATACACCAGTGCGAGTAGCCTATAGCTCCGACTGGTCATTTTTCCGCCTAGCCCTGCCTGTTAAGTCAAGAACGCCAATCTCAGCCTCCGCGATATAAATCATATATTTCAAACATACTGGGTATATATGAAAACAAATCAGACATCACACCATAAAATAGAAAATAACATTTGTACATGATATAACCCAAAGTGGCTGTGATTGTGAGAAACTGTTACTAATAAATTGGGAATATCTGAATAGTATGATAATGGTCAATGGGTCAAATAAAAGGGTATAATAAAGGGTGTATGAATATACATATAATACAGCTACTTAATTGTCATTCAATAAGAATGTTCGCCTAATATTAGTTCATAAGTAATTCCTAACGGTTACCATTCATTTATTCTCGTTTGAATATAGCAGATATGATATAAATCTCATCGAATACTGTATTTATAAGAGAGGTTATAACTTTATAACAAAATCTCTTATCTTAGTAAAATATTCGTCCAAAAATCTTAAATGAAAAAATTATCAAATTCTTTAAATGGTTCTCGAGCCAATGTTAGCCTGCAAATAACAGTAATAATAACAGTTATTATTATTGTTACTATTATCATTATGATAAATTGCTTTCAAACTAAACAGATGTTTCAGGCATAAATTCAAATTTTCAATCATTCTGACTACCAGCTGTTGTCTACCAAGATTTTCATCTCATTTTCCATCAAATCGCTTTAATCTTCTTCTGACAATTAAACACAACACCGTTATTTCTAAACAATTAAAATGATATTTTTTCATTGCATAGAATTTATTCCGTTTAAGGTAAAAATCAGAAGTTAAAATTCATTCATCTTAGAATTTTTCCTTCCATAATAAATGTCATCATTATTGTTGTTGCTTTGTACAGGACGTAGCAAACAAACTAACAGGCAAGGAGAATTCCGGTTATTACACACTGTCTTACTTTTACGGATAACCTGGACGACGATTTTCTAATTTATACTTGTGCAATGACCATTACTGCTAACTTTGTCCTATGCTCCAAGGTAGCTAGAAGTTACTATATGAATAAGCCTGTTAGATTTTAATTTTTGACTCTTGTTCGTAATATCAAACTATCTTAAAAGCTCCGTCTTCTTATTTTATTTTATATTGGCGTGTGGATTCTAATGTTGTTGTCTGTTAGTGGTCGTTTTATTCAATCCACCCGTTCGTTTAGAGCTGCATAATCGTTCCATATTCTACAATTGCAGTAGGTTCACAGATCGGAAACTTAATTAGTGATTGTTTACCAAGATAAAATACAAATACCAGAAGCTGGTTAACATGTTGTAATGAAACAAAATATTGTTATCACTTAAAAAAGTTAACTCGATATATGTCAGGCATCCGAGACATAGTACGATGATCACTTAAACTTTTCTTATAAAATTCCTAATCATTTAAAAACTATCTTTTTGGATAATGCTTTTGGTTGAGAAAGTCTCTTTTATGTGTACTTGTCGCTCGAAAAACTATAATGATTCATTTCAGACACATATGAAGGTTTCGAGCTGAGTCCACAGATTTTTGGTTGTAGATAAGCACTACTAAAAAGCATCGTACCAGGATATAATGGCTGTCCAGTGTTTTCAGATGTTTTAACGCTGGTCTGTTTAGGATTATTTCGTGATCTAAACTGTTAAAATGTTTATTTTCGGACATTTTTAGACATTTTTGTTGCTATTTCATGATTTTTGAATAATTTAAAGTTCAAAATTAGATTTTTCTATGCATTTCATAGCCATTATATCACTTTGAGTCACTTATTTGCGAGGGAAAGAAGCAAAAACACAATCCAAAGTCATTTTAATATTATATATATATATATATATATATATATATATATATATATATATATAGTTTCTTTTGTGTGTTGATGAAGGCATCTTCAAATTTTAATATTTTTGCAATTTAATTGCTTGTATGCATTGTGAACGATTGAGAATGTTAGGTGATATCAATTTCATTCATTGATTCGCTTGTGTGTTTTAGTCTTTCTAACGAGATATTCATGATAAAGAATTATTATATTGTATTCGGAGTCACGTATACAACAATGTGTATACCATTGGTTTAAAGCAATACTGATCAGTCCTTACTTATTTTCAGGCTACAACATAATGTAAACAATGAAATCGCTTCTTTTAGTGAGCAAACCTAAAAACATTATTACGACTGATTTACAGTTTGTACAGTTGTTCAACTGGAATATTTGCTGTGATTTTTTGTTTAAAATTAAGAAAAAAAAAATTATAAGTTCATTATTTCATGTACAAACTACTTATTTTATTCTGTTGTGACTAAATTAAAATTTATCAATAATTCTTCTATTCATCCATGTAATAATTTGAATGACAGTAATGAATGAAAAACAAAATGAACGTAGGGTGTTGAATGAAGTTTACATTTATATAATATACATACATGAAATATATCAGTACAAAACACTGAAGCTTTAAAAAGTCATAATTTAACGCTTATATTAAGATGTAAAATTAGGTTTTTTCCCCAGATTTTTGTCACGCATAAATAAAATGTACACGTTTTTAAATGAATAAAATAATGTTTTACTAAGATTAAAGTAGGATTTCAAATAGAATTTTGTTCATTGTGCTGAAAAGGCGAGACTCTAATTTATGGATGAGCCAATCAGATGCGGTTTAGAGGTTTCAAGGTTACGGCGCCAACTTCAGTGCTTAATGCTAATCTGCGATCGGTTCACAGGGAATTTTGTACAAAATGTGATAATTGAGCGGCTATAACAAATAAAATGGTGAGACTACAATATGTGGACGAATCAATCAGGTATAAGATAATAGATCTCGGATTTTAATGCAAAAGCCTTTCATCCATTTGGCTAAATAAATTTCCGACATTATATCTGATGTCAGTTCGTGATGAAAACCCCATGTATAATTCCTAACTATGGCAAATTACGACAATTATTGCGAACTGGATAATAAAAGCACCAGTAACACTAGCTGTAACCAGGTACTACAATATACACGGATGTGTGAAGAGCGTACAGACTCCTCCATAGGCTTGGTTATGTGCATCATGTCGTTATCAACAAGTAGCATTTTGTGCACTCGACAACCGGAGTGCACATAAACAATATTGAAGCTATGTGGTCGAGGCTGAAAGAGTTTTTGAGACTTTGTCATGGCTCCAGATGTCGACTATTCTATAGCCGTATGGATGATTTCCTCTACTGCATGCAGTACGATTTTAGAACCTTTTTCTAACCTAAGCAAGTTTTTGAACCATGTATAAGAAGTGTATCCACTTTATTTCCATGGTTTTGTATAATGTATTTTTACTCTATACTGAGTGTTTGCTGATTGACTAATATTTCTCAAGGTCACTTAAGATTCATTCAAGGGTCATCCATAAATTAGAGTCTCGCCTCTGAAAATTGTTTTGTCTATTTTGATAATATTTACTATGGTTCGTTATCCATCGTTTTTAGAAAGAGGAAATAAGCATGAAATGGAATATGATTCAATTTATTGCACGATATTGAATTATTTCTTCGTAGATTGGTTAACATTAACACCGTTAGATGCCGGCTCAGTGATCTAGAAGTTAAGCATTCACGTGCAAGACAGAAGGTCCAGGGTTAGAATCCCGTGAGCGGGATCGTGGACGCGCGCTGCTGAAGAGTCCCATACTAGGACGAGACAGCCATCCAGTGCTTTCAAGTTTTCCATGATGGTCTAGCTTTAATCGACACATATTCAACTATTAAATGATTACTTCATTTTTTCATTTAGAGAATAAATCATATCACTTAAATGAATACACATTGAATACATTTTGATTCAGTATAGTTATTTGAACATGTATTTATTCATTAATGATTATTAGTTTTCAACTAACTTCGCACTTTTTGATTGGTTACTCTTATGAAGGTCATTCAGTGATTATATAATGTCGGCAGCCGTTAATCAATTTTTTTAATTCCTTTGTTTATGTATGTGTACATACTGGGTGAGAGAGTAAACGTTGTTATACTGCTATGAAAGTAGTATTGAAAACTAAAAAAGGTAATATGGATACTCGCTGAAATATCTGAATAATAATTTAAATCTCTAGAGAAATTAAGATTCCAAATTCAGGTTGGAAAATGAAATTTTCACCTATCTGACAATGGAAAACATTACTATTTCCTCTTTAGAGACAAAAGTGTGTTATCCATATATATATTGTTGAGAACTGTTAAGTGAATAAGTAAGTATACTTGAATATCAGATTTCCTACTGAATACATCTAAATAACAACTTAAATAGAATTTTAACGATCACTTACGTAATAACACCCAGACAACAGTATTGTTTGTAGATGATTAAGAAAAAAGTGTTGGTGATTGGACATTTTACAGAAAATAATATTAGACAAGTTATGTGGGAGGTAAATTGTAAACAGTAAACCGATCGTAATAATTAAGATTTATTGATTAGTGTGTGTAAGTAGGTGTGAATAAGAGAAAAAAATCTAATCTCAATTGATTAAATAATAATCAACTTCGTTGTTTCATAAATGTACTTTTAATGAATATTCATACTCTCAAATTAGATGATGCTTAATTTGAAGATAATAAATGTTTGGATGGATTATTCTGATGAAAAATACATATGATAAGTGTATGATTGTTTTCTAAGGTACCGAGATTGAAATCTTTTTATTTAACTAAAAAATATTTGAGCTGGAAAAAAAAATTGAATTTTGATCTTTGGTATTTCCAAATTTTAAAATGATCTGTAATAAAACTAGTAAGTTTTAAAATAATGTTGTCGATAAGCGTGCTTAACTTCTGAAAACATTCCGCCATTTTCTCTACTGAACAAAACTATCCTTGTCATTAAAATTAATTAAAAATATTTGTCTGCAAATTATTGACTTTCAATAGTTTAATAGGCTCAATTTATTATGTAACAAAATAAAGTTGTGGGATATATCTTATAGAATATGAAGCATACTTTTGAAGGTAATTTTTACTGTAATCTATCAATAACAACAAGGGCGGCCTGCTTGAGCATCTGGGCTACCTGTTCCTGCCATCTAGATATTTCAACAAGTTATCTATTTTTGTTTGTTTTAATATATCATTATGTTTATTAATCGCATAACCTATTCTGCTGCGCTTCTGAAAAGTGTACAACCTTTCGTTGTCAAAGTTACAAAAAACTCAATAAGAGCCAATGTGGTTGCTGGCAATATACAGCGAAAAGAATGCATATTATTCAGATGTTCATCTACTGAACTGCTAACATCTAACTGCCGATCATTCAATATTTATCGCCAGGACCAACCAAGAAGAAAGAAACGGAAACTTGTTGAAATACTTTACGCTGAGAATTCTATATTGTACCAAAAATATAATATTGAATAAAGCTGATGATAATAATAATAATAGAAGTAATAAAACTCTAAGAATATTGAACAGTATTTTTATTCTAGGTTGAAACATTTCAGTAATAGGGATTGATTTTAACTAAGAATTATTTCTGTTGATCTGCAATTAAAATTACATTAAATGACTAGACTGGAATTTATTGCTTTATATATATTTGATTTCATTTAATATGAATCTGGTAGTTATTATCTTGAGGTTTAATTAGTTAATCTTATAAGTCCTACATTCCTTTGGTCAATTATTAAATGAACACATCATCATTTAATTTACTTTTGTATAAATTTGTTTTATATATTATTCTTCTCCGTTTATTCATGTACTGATCCGAAATAATAAGAGAACAATATCAATCAATAATTTGGCGTTTTTTTTCAAATCCAATGCTAATTTAGTCTATTTGCCCATTTATCTATCTATTGTTTTCATTATAAAAGAATGTCAAAATCTAACATGAAAAACAATAGAGTTGTGTTACAGGTTACTTTCTTCAATATAATAAAAGTTCTTGAAACTTTAAATTAATCGAGTCTGTTTGAATCTATGATAAATATATCCTATTTTAATTATGATTATTTTGGAATAATCAACAACAACAAAACTTTTCGTGTATACACTTACCGATTGTGTGCATTTATATCTAATTATTGATTAATTGAAAATATATGTAATAGACATCAAAACTTTACTACTCTTAATTATATTAAGTAGTTTTGCTAATTCAGTAAGAATAGTTTGTTTATTTATTTGTTATTAAAATCATCTAATTTATCATGTTAATTCATGTAACTTTGAGTGGTGTTTGTTTACTTATTTAAATAACTGGATAAGTGATCATAGTTTCTAAGAAATGTTAGATTTGCTAGCTAGAAATTTATTGAAATATATTAACGTTCATTGGGAGAAATTTCAATGTCAAAATCATACGTTTTATCATCAAATAATACTTGCGCATTAGTTAAGTAATTACTACTAATATCAGTAAGCACAAAGGAATTAATTCATTTTGATTTTTCAATCTTCATTAATCCTCTCCTCTATGCTTATAACGGGTTGTTCTGGTGAAAAAATTTGGCGGTTAAACTTAATCCGTGTAATGTGAGCTGAAGGATTAATTTATACCAGGTAACACTGGACAGTCATTTGATTATCACCTCCGTCATGATTGCACAATCACTCTAACCCTTGATATGGTTTATTCCATGTCACAGCCTGGGAAAATCTACCTGGAAGCCATTAATCAATAAATTCTAAAATAACACGTATTGACCGATATCTGGAATGTGAACTATTGGATGTCAACTCATTGATTTGATAAATTGGTGGATCGCCACTTCCGGGGAGTGTCATACTATAATAAAGGAGCTCTTCAGTACTTCTTAGTTTACAATGATCACCCGATTAAAATCAGTCCGTAATGCAACATTATAAAATTGAACAACTTCCATAAATCCTTATTCGTCTTATAAATTTACGTGATTTGTAAACGTTTGTTCAATTTAACTATACCTTTCAATTTGAACACTGATATTAATTCAAGAATGATCGGCAACTGCTAAGCAGTCAAAGATTCAGAATCAGGAGCTTCTGATTTCTTGAAAATGCCAGATACTTCTAAATTTTCCCTCTCTTTCGCTTCAATAACTTTGAAAACCTTGTATTTGAAGTGCTCAAGACTGATTGTGCATTTATGATGCCATATTTTCCAGGTGTTCTCATATCCAAGTATTCTGTTGATGTATGAAAATCATAAAATTCGTTACAAACATCACAAACTGTGTTTTCTTCGTTTTCCAGTTTGAAGTTTTATTTCCATATCGCTCGGGGCCGTTTATAGTCTGGAATTGACAAAACAGTGTATTGAAAGAATTCCAACGTGTAAAAGAAGCACAATCTTATATTGTTCTAGATTGTTCGTAATCATTTTATTTATTTGAAAATTTATGTTACTCCAGGTTTAGGTCTTTTAATTGTCAGTCATATGACAAGTTCATAGCATAATTTTATTACTAAACTTTATATGTTCTTTGGCAATGTTCATTTGGTTTATTTCTTTGAAAACGCTTAAACAAAAATCCATATAAAACCTGACTCATTGTAAATAATACTGAAGAATCTACAGCAGTTTGTGATAATTTACCTGCGTTAATTAATTTACAATTTTACGATGAACTGTAAGAACTGAGTACACTGATCCGGGAACTTCAGGTAGTCTTATGAAGTTTGAAGAAATCTCAGTTGCGCCATTCATAATAATGATAATGGTACTTGTCTAATATGAACTAACAAGTGACTGGAAATTACGATTGAAGTATTGCTCACCCACATGCTGCATTAGACAACTGTTCGTAGTTCGCTCAGTGGTTGAAGATGATGTTTAAAAGAATTGATGTAGCAATGGAATAACGACCCAGCAATTGTAGAAATCTAAGCTGTTAATAGACATTTTATACCACTACTGCTGTAGTGAACGAGAACACAAGTGTGAACAATTCGATGTATTTGAACATAACATTACAGAACATTTTATTAAAATCTGAGAACCATGCAGTAAATACTTCATTTACAAAACATCAGTCAATCGTCTCAGACTTCATCTTCCTTTCATTTCCACACTAATCATTCGCTATTTTCGCCCTATTTTCTTCGATCTTCTTAACCTTTTGCCGCCAGGTATTTCACTTTCGATTGATGATACACATTACTTATATCTATCGACATCAGCATCACACACCACACTGCTACTAACTAGCCATATAGTTGAGTTACTATGTTAAATTAGACATATATTACCATGCTAATTTCAAGCAAACTATAATGGGAAAATATAGGCATACTTGAGGAAAAATAAAAGAGATATTTTGGTTGAAATTCAAGTGACAGTGTGTGGAAATAATGCCATTTCAGTTGACCTGGTGAAGTAGTGAGGACGTTCATTTGAATGTCTCCCTTCAACTTACATTTTTGTTCACATCAGATAGTCTACTTTTCCGCTAAATTTACTCTAAGTATTCCATTTTCCGCACAAATTTACATTCAATTATCTATTTTCTATTTAACCTCATCATTTTCTCTAAAAAAACGACTGTTTTATATAACAATAAATGATTCATACATGAATAATCATTTGTTTGTGAGAATTTTCATTACAATTTACGAAAATAATAGCAACATTTGGGTCCCAGTCACACGTATCCATTGTAATTGGCAAGTATGACTAGGCTTCATTGAAATCTGGAAAATAAAAGTGAGCAGTTTGTGCAATGTTTATTTAACATAAATAATCATTAATCATTTCTTCTAGTTTAAAAGCAATAATTGATCACATAAACTTTTCCAACTTATCTCTAATTAGTAACAACTCGATAGATCCAGTTGAGAATGCTGATGTGAGTGTAGAAAAACACGTTATCATGAAAAAGGATAACAGTATAAAAATTGCAACATCATAAACGTCTGAGCCACATATATATCTGTGGTCAATGAACTACCTAAAATGATTAACGTTGTCTCAAGTTGTCAACAAGAAAATTATTTATCATATGATAGTAATATAAAACAAGTCTAAATCAGCCTATATTTAACACACGTCTATTTGACATGAATATCTTTTCACATGACAAATCATATTTAAGTGTTGTTTAATGCCTAAGCATAATAATCGCGTTAATGGTCTTGCTATTCTTCAGGAGAAATTGATCAACAGTACATTTCTAAGCTTTTGATGTTCAGTTAACTTGATTAATGAGATTAAAGTTGATAGAATATACTCGAGCATAAAGAGTAACTACAATTATATGAGATGTCAAAAAAAATTAACCCCATAACCGAAAAATTAACGATTTCAAACAAACTAGATAGCAAGTAACATGTGTGCTAAAACGTCTAAATTGACCTTTCCACTGTATCATCTTTTTTTTATGTTTTAGATAAATTACATAAATTTAATAATGATTAATTGTCATTCGGAATAGTCATAACTGAAAATGACTAATCTGTCCTATGGTAACATGTTAATACATACAGTCATACAGTTTAAATAATTTTACATTGTTTTTAGAAAAAAATTGTCACTAAAATTCGAATTATCCTTATAGTCTTGTAGATGATATCAACTATTTATATATCTTAATAAGTTATAACGGTCTGAATAAGTGTTCATTTTTCTGAGAATAGCTCTTTGTACGTCGAATAAACACTTCTGTATATGTATATGTATTCACGATTAACTTTGAGATTCATTTTCTTGAAAGTTCTTGTGAGGTATCATGACTGATGAGATTCAACATGGTTAAGTGTTAAATATCTGATACTGTTGTTTAATGATTTCACGAAAAAAACTTGATTTAACTGAAATTTCATAGTGTAAACTTTTGAATATGAAATCAATGGCTCAGTGGTGTATTGTGTAAAGTAAGTTCAGTAAGTTGTGTGTTTATTCTATTATGAAGCCTCGCAAACACAATATTGAAGGGTTTTAAACCAAGGAAAAATAGTGTGCTTCTTAATGTTTTCATTTGTTCCTTAACAGATTTCTGTCTGTGTTGAAAAGTAACCAAAGTAATACCAATACTAATCATGTTGAAATGTTCATTGGCCCTTCCAGCTTGGTTGGAAAGCCGCTGCGCTAGGGACTTACCTAATAGGAAATGTTCAAATATGGCCTCATCTTATTCTATCACTTCATACATTCATTAATCACGGAGTAATGACCAATCTCAACTTTGTCTAGTTCTTATTGCTGACTGATTCTATTTATCAAGTTGTAATGTCACCACCAGTCTAAGTGACTCGATGTCATGAACACCGTTTTTTATGCTGAATGGTTGGAAGTTTTTGGCAGGAAATCCTGATTGACTTAGGATTTGAGCTAGTTGTCAGCCTTACGTGCAGGATAAAAATGACCAATAAGTGTAAATCTCTCAGCCCGACAGGAGACTAGTCATGGCTTGAATGCCTCATCATAACTTTTGCGACTGTGTAACCAGATGATACAGGATAGTATACCCGCAAAATTGTATGAAATCTAAGTCCAGGTTATCCTACCGACGATCTTTGATCACCGATCTCTCCGTACACTACTTTTATATTGTTAACGGAAACCCAATGCTATATTGCATTAATATAAACTACTGTTCAAACAAACAAAGAACACAATTATCATAACAATGTTTTAAATTTATATGAAAAATTATCTAAAAGCAAATTATAACAACGAAAGGGGATGACTCACGCTTATATATGACTGGTCATATTTTTTAATGCAAAAGAGACAAGGCATACATAATTTAATGAATAAGACACTGATGATATATTTCATACAATAATAATAATAATAGTGTTAATAGCGATAGTAATTTGATAAAACATTAGTTATTTCAGCTACAGGTGTTAACATTTAATCAGTCATGCTTAAAACATGTAAATGTTTTTTATTGTTCATAGGCATTTCTTTTGGGTATTCCCTTCCCCATGAGATTATTTACAGCAATTTACATTAACTTTGGATACATTTCAACAGTGATAATATATGAGTAAAGGATAGCTCAATGCTTTACATACATAAACTATGAATTGCATGAAGCAAACTCTTGTCTTGGCTGGAGTTATCTTCTATAAATATGTCCAGGGTTAGAACAGCCTAAAAAGCCAAATGGAGAGAAAAATCTAGTTAGCGTTAAGACTTAAAATAAAATCTTTAATGAAAATGCAGCATTCACCTACTAAATAAATGGAAAAATAACCGAAAGTCCAGGATACCAAATATTAAGTGAACCTGGAAAGTTCCAGATCATCTCATCTCTTGAAGTCAGCAATACAATTTTTACACGAATAAACTGAAAAATTTCTATCTAGAGCCTAATGGAAAAGTTTCATTAGATTATTACAAGCAACCCTTAAAATAGGTATCGTTACCAAGGTTTGACTTGATAATTTAGAATGAATTGAGTATATTGGTATAAATAAATGATATATTTGTAATATCATAATGTCATTTCGGTCAGGGTAATTCACAAGCGAATGTATGTAATTTGTGTGTGTGTATGTGTATGTGAACACTTATATGGATGAAAAATGTGTGATATTCATGGTGAGAAAGGATAGAGTTTAATTTGTAAGATAATAGTGTGAATTGTGAATAATATCAGACTAGGTGGTTAGGATAGATAGTGCAAGTAGAATGTATGGTAAGGCCTTCTTTTCTATTGAGAGCAGTAGGATTAAGCGTTATATAGAAAGCTTCAGGTACTCTCCTTTCTTTGTAATTGTTTTTCCGTTGTACTCTCTAAACTTGGATTAATTTTAATCCGGTTATTTATTCTCTGAAGAAGTGGCTTACACTAAGCCACGAAACGTCAGAAAATTTAAGTTTTCTACTCATTGAGATATTACAAATATATTATTTATTTATAACCTTTGAAGTAGTGCATTAAATCTAGAATTATATATATGCACAATAGTTCTGGAATTAATGTTTATTATTAATGAAACTCATTATATAAAATTAACTTAACGATAAAGATATGGTAAATTGGCCTTTAGATATTAGCTTCAAAGTGAATTTACTCAACTTTTAGAACTGACAAAATAAGGTTAATCATCTTGATAATGTGATATTTATTCATCGATATTTTTGATTAAATAACACAGTAAATGAAATTAGGTTTTCATAAATGAATAACGGTATCCTTGTCATAAATATTTTTTTTTAATGTGAATTTGACTTAGTGTGTAACTGCTAAATATGCAATAAAGTTCAGTTTCTAGGTTAGGACAAGATAACTATCTAGCGATTCACATTTTTCAGTAGATTTAGTATTAACTGATATTAATAACTACCTACGAAGGTTGCATAATGTAATCTGTTTATTTATTCTATATTTTACTAGTCATTGTTACTTGATTTCATCATTTTCAATGCTTTTCATTTATTCATTATTAAAGCAAAATAATCATCATATTTTTGGAGTGAAGAAAAGTCTATGGAAGATTGATTATTTATTATGTTTTTACTGTGCGATTCTGTTCTCAAACGGAATTAGCTGAAATGATATACATATCTATTCAACTTAGTAGTTAAACTCAACTGTTTTAAGTCACAAGTTACCAGACTTTCTATTTCTGTATCTATCTAGTTTCATAATTCAGTAACCATGAGGATGTTTGTCTTTACTCATGTTCCAAAGATACCTTTTGCGACAAAAGTAGCTTATAAAACTGAATTGAATGAAGCAGAACTCGAGCTTTGAAGTTAGTCATAGGTTGTGTAAAATTTAATGAAGTATATCATATGCACTATGATGTACTTTATATATAATTAGATAAATTGATATCCTCTAATAAAACTTAAACAACTGTCAAGTTTAAATGTATTTTGTAGAAGAAAGTAGAAAGAAAACTAACTGTTAAAGAGAACTGAATGCAAAAATTATAACAAAACTGCGTATAATTCTAAGATGACATTTTAAGAAGCATAAACGTTTACATTCCGAATTGTATACATATCTAAGTAGGAAAGAAAGACAATCAAGAATTACCAATGAATATGTATGAATAAAATTGTAATACATCATATATATGTAATACTGTTATATTAGTCAACCCTCAAATTTATGGAATCATGCAAAGAACGAAACGAAATATCCAGGTATCAAGTACAGTACATAGTGTGTTCACTATTCGATAAATCAATCATAACTTGAATGTGACACTTTTGTATAACTACAATTCATACATAATTGTAAACATTAAAATGTTTTGTCTTATTTGGAAAAATAAACAAACAATGTATTGTTTGGTTTACGCGTTATAAAAATGATTGTTTACATTTTGTACAAAAAAATGTTAAAACAAAAGTACCTTCCCGTATGTCCAAAAAACTAGTTTTACAGGAAAAAACACTGAGATTAAATGAACCGTTTCTGGTGGGTCCTTAAATAACCACTGTTATCTAGCGTTGCATATTTGATATCAGTGTGTGACTACAAAATTAATAATTATTCTGTCCTTGAATTCTGACTCCTCTATGTGTCATTGTAATAGATCTTGTGTCTTCCAGAGTTCAAACAGTAACAATGCTATAAAAATATAAATTAAGAGTCGTTAATTTTCAGTGTGATGAATAATTTGACCTTTACGGAAACTAGAATCATACACTGTCATGATCATACTACTAATACTGCTGTAACTTATAATATTGGACAACTCACGTTAATACAACTTATTACTCCATCGTACATTTTATGTGTTACTGTGCATTAATGGATTGTTACAATTTTCCTTGGGATATCAGTCATAGATGAAAAATGTTTATATTTTGAGAGGAAGATAAAGATATTACATTATACTGTATGATACATATAGTCTTTATTAGATTATGTTGTTTCAAAGACATACACACATTCATACACACCACGTTGATAATTTGCACATAGTTTCTATTCAGACAGAAAATATTAAGTAGAAAAAACCATTTTTATGTATTAATATACCACATTTGTGAGTTTTTTTTTTCTAATCGAAGATGAATTGTGTAAATAAAGCTAATAAATATCAGATTAACTAACATTTGATTCGAAACATTTGAATATTTTACTGTTTACTATTGAATATACTACACTACTTGCATACTCATTACCATGTCTCTGTTTGCTCTCGCTTCATTAGACACTGATAATATTTCGAAATCTCACATTTCTTACTAAGTTTGTATCTATCCTACAACCGGTTAATTTCACTTCTCATAGATAACTTAAACACAATAATGAAATTTTGTCAAGAACAATATCATTTGTCTTCTAGATATACATAGCTTCCAATCTTGTTTAATTTGTTTCAATTTTTAGAGTAGTTTGCTTTTTAATAAGAGAATTTGTTAGATTATTCAAATTATTTTAAATTTTCACTATATTCGGAGAATTTCTTCAACCGGTGGTGTCTTATTGGTAGGTTATTCATTTACTATTCTACTAGCATTTGTATTAAAAGTACTATACTTTCCTGAATTGTTATTTATTTATATTAAATTGGAACAACATATTAAATTCGTTGTAATTTCATTCGGAATTCATATCCATTACTTCATTATGATTTAGAAAAGAATCAATTTACTTTACATTTGCATAATGTACTGTGATATAGAGTAGTAATCCCAATTACTTATTGATCTTTCTGAATAAATCTCTTCACTGATCATAATTAAGCATCGTCTAAGTTAAAAACAAGTACTTGATGCTTTTAGCACGCAATAAAATCTCATCTTCAAACAAATAAATGTTCACTTCAATAACCAAATAAAGTGCATTTTCAATGAATAAGATTGAAACATTTACTTATTTATTTACTTGAACACATAAACATTGGTACAAGGAGGCACCGAATAGATATGCGCTATATAAATCATTTGATTTGTGTGAGGGATGGGGTACTAACCAGGTGCCCAAACTGAAGCAGGTGGTTTTGTTAGGGGGCCACACTCCGAGCCTTAGAACTAAACGTCTAATCCACAAGGCAGTGAAGCAACGTAGGGGGATGCAGTCCCATGGTAGGTGTTGACCAACAATTGTTTCATACGCTATTTGTTTGCTTAGGATCCTTGAGCCCATGTACACCATTAGTTTGTAATCAGGGTTTTCCAACTCCCCTAGATGGACTCTCCGTGTCTATCAACCCGGTTAAGGTGCCGGATATTTGCTTTTCGTCCTCTCAATTTGGTAAACAACAGTAATGCCGCGAGAAAGCATTAAGTAGGACTTCCCTGGCAGTGGCTGTATGCATGTAGCCATTTGAGAGCATTTCGAGAGGGAGAGTTGACTCTGCCCACTCTCGGCCATACCAGGGCATTTGGTAGCCAATTAAAACAACTGTAATTTTATTATGTTATTTGCATGTGCACCTCTAATCACTGAACATTTTTCACATCTCTTTTTGTACTCTTTTAAAAATAACATAATTTGTTATTATCGTTTTCAGATAGGTATAAAAGTCGATCATTTGTGCACCGCGTACCTTTTTAATAATTAATCAGATCTAGATCACTAGTAATCTAGTAATCATTTGTTTAAATTAGAGTTTGAACATGATTACAATCAGTGATAATTTGTTTTCAGTATGCTATAACATCACATATTTAGATGAAAACAATGTACATTTAGACATATTGTGCATGTATTTGGAAAATATTCAAATCAATCACTATTTTTATAATATTTATTATCATACCCTGAGCATTTTTCGTTAAGACTAAAGAAAAATCAACCTCATGCGTTTTATTATCAACCAGTTTCAATGATATTTTTCTTGTCATGAATCAGTATCAGATTTCGAGGTGTTGAAGATCATAAAAAAGTAATAGTTTTTCTGGCTGTAATCCAAATGATTATCTGCCTATAAGCGAAATAAAAAACAATGATGTTATAAAAAATGCAAATTAAACGTCTGCTAAACAGATTTGACCAATACTTTTACCTCGATGCAGCAGTTGGATTCGGCTATTTCAAATGGAACACCTATAATTATGTCAAGGTCTTTTGAACGAAAACACTGGTCATGACAATTATCAAATGAAGTAGTATTTTAGGCTTTTTTTCTATTCAGATCAGAAGAGTTTTTGTGGATATGATAATAATTTCAATGGTAATTTCGTGGACTGTTTGAAGTTAAACATTAACACCGTTGAATGCCGGCTCAGTGGTCTAGTGGTTAAGCGCTCGCACGCGAGACTGATAGGTCCTGGGTTTGAATCTTGCGAGGCACGATCGTGGGTGCGCACTGCTGAGGAGTCCCACAATAGGATGGGGCGGCCGTCCAGGGATTCCGGGTTTCCTATAGTGGTCTAGCTTCAATTGACTCATGATCTCAACCATTGAAATTATTTTTATATTGTTTGAAAATGATTTTGTTACGACTGAATGTCAACTGGAGGGATAACTAAAAAGAGGAAAAGTACTAGTTAGCTGGGTTGTTCACGTTTAACAAACCCCTTTACAGTGCACACCGAAGACCACATTGAGGATCGAACCCATTATTTCCAGTTACTACAGTGAATATCATATCTCTAGACACCATTTAAATTTTGATACAATAAAATAAGCAACCAATGTTAACTACATTCGTCATATCTACATCAATGTAAGTGGCAAGCTCCAATTTAAAACATGGGTACAACAAATTGATTTTCAATCAATATGAAGCCAAAATCAAGGGTTACAGGTACCTTTCAAACATCGTAAATGCAGTATGATAAATGGATATGAAGTTAGAGTAATGAGTTACTAATCCTCAATTACGGTGCTTCTTATTAAGATATTAGTTGAACGCAGGGAGTCAAAAACAGTCCAGAAAGAATAGATAACTGGACAATCACAACAAAACATAGTAAACAAGGAATTAGAGTGACAGATCTGCACGGTAAGGATACAAAAGACTAAATGACCATGATCAAATCACATGACCTTCTAGGTCATTCGTAAAAAATAGAAAGTATCCAGTCGTGAAGCAGATAAACAAAAGCGAAGCACTGGACGGCCATTTCGTCCTAGTATGTGACTCCTCAGCAGTGCACATCCACGACCCAGTGCTCCCAGGTTTTCCATGGTGGTTTAGCTTCAACTGACCCATAAATTCTATTATTAGATTACTATAACATCCAAAAAACCCCTCCCTGAACATATAAAGATGTTATATTTAGAATCCTTCTAACCAAAATAAAGCATTACTTTATTATTTTAGAACCCTCGCTATCTATATATAATAATAACATTATGTAATGATAGTTTTCTGTTGGAAAAAACAAGTAGCCAAATTAATTAATTGTCAGTTTATTTTGATAAATCTCTTTTCCATCTTTTAACCATATATATAATCTTAAAGAATAGCGGTCTATTTATTCATTTTCAAACAGACAAATGATAACTGTGAGGCTGATTTACGTTCTTATTGTCACTGATTGTTTTTGCTATTTATTGATAACATTAACAATAATGTACGTTTTTGTTTTGATTTTTTTTGTTTATCAATTACAATGAATGTAATTTACAATATGTACAAGTTGTCAATTGTTATCTGTCTTTACTTATGCCAATAGTAGTGTTAGTAGTAATGGACATTAAAAAAGATATTTATGTGCTTAGTTTTGTCATGAATATTATATGTATATAACGGAGATTTATTACAAATGTAGATATGTATGTAATTTACTGACTAAACCAAAGGAAAAACTCTTCTACAACACTAGAACAACTCAACAGTTCCTCTATTCTGTCCGACAAAAATAAAAGAAAAAAAAGCCATTTGCTTACCGATCATACTGAATAGACATCCATATAAATATATATGTATGTGTATGTATATACAGATTGGAAAAATATTAAATGACATTTAGAAACTAAAGGAAACTTCAATAACAGTTACACGTGCTTACAATGAGCACGTACAAATGAAAAAAGATAAAGAGAAAAAGAGTCTGTTTTTTCCCTGTAACAAAATCATTTTAACATAATTACATTTAAAATCTTTCAAGTAAAAAATACTATAATAGCTTATTTAAAAATTTTATTTTTTTACTGACCATTATAGGTTCTATAGAGCAATGAGAAGACGGAGTTGATCTGAAAAATATGATGTAAATACGCTATACATTTCGAACAATTCGGTCATACATATGAATAATATATTTGTAATGTCCCCACGAGCAGAAAAATTAAATTTTATGACGTTTTGTGACTCAGAGTAAGTTACTTCTTCAGAGAATAAATAACCAAATTAAATTAACTCAAGTTTAAAAAATACTACTCAATGCTCAATTTACATAAAATTATCAAGTCAAACCTTGGTAATTATACCTACAATCTGGTCATACATAAACCTATTAGTGCATTTTATATAAAGAATAATAAAGGTCAATTAAATGAAAGTTTAGGTATACAAATTAATAAGGTGAGAGAAGATTAAAATAGTATAGAACGAATAGAAAATTTTCACACTACTCTAAGCCAAAAAAAGAATAAACAGTTTAAAACCAAATAGATATATTCTTGTATAAAAACTATTTTTAATTAATGATTAGAGGAGCCAAATATAAAATTTTTTAAAAAACTTTTAAGACGTAAATATTGAGCAAAGAAAATGGTTATGGTATTATTCCGTACAATAAGTTCTTAACTATTATTTTTCTCTGTTTTCATTAATTTACAAAGTCTACAAAGTTCATGAAGTCATAATCGAAAAGAGTCACTTAGCACCATCAGATCAGGATAACAACAGTATAAAATGTAAAATTACTTTAGATCTGACATTTACGTATCTATTCATAAAATACTTTCACATTTACCTTTGACATGTGTACAATGACTTTTCTGTATCATTTGTTTATAATAATAATAATAGTGATAAATCGTTACAATGGTTTATATTACCCAAGTTAAGTAGTAAACAACAATACTGAGTGTAATTATATTGTACACTTTAGACAAATAGCCTTAATACTTACAAATAAATAAATATGCATAAATATTTATAAGAATTCAATATAAATCATTAAAATTAATAGAATGATAACCGACAGAGAACGATTTATCTTAAGTAGAAAATATGAAATAAATATATACTTTTTTTTATTAAATTGAAACTTATTTCATAGACACAAGGGTATGATAAATTGAAAACAACATGTAAACATAAGAAAAAAACAATGATAATTTTTAAATGATGCAAATGATGCCGGATGAATTTTTAAACAAAAAGTATCATAATTGATGTTAGACACTATCACCATTGGATGCCGGCTCAGTGGTCCAGTTGGTTAAGCGTTTGCGCGCGAGACCGAAGGCCCTGGGTTCGAATCCCGCGAGCGGGATCGTGGATGTGCACTGCTGAGGAGTCCCATACTAGGACGAAACGGCCGTCCAGTGCTTCCAGGTTTCCAACGGTGGTCTAACATCAATTAATTCATGATCTCAACCAAAAAACTTAACAATCTCCACAACCCCCATACTGATAATTCTACAGTTGATGTTATACATTCATGCAAATGACTCAATCTTATTTATTTCAAACACGTTTTGTCTGACTGAGTTGTAATAATAATGTTCCTCGTTGAAATCGACAGTATCTGACATGATCTTGTGTCTAGCTTTGTTATTAAGATGTACTATGAAATGATTAAATGACTAATTGAAACAAAGGAAGATGTTAAGACTGTATTATTGTTAGTATTGTTAAATTTCATAACAAATATCATTGAAACCTACAAGTATTTATGGATGAAAAGTCTGTTGATGACAATTGCATATCCTTGATAATTTTTGACCAAATGAACCCTTCACGTATTCAGTATATCTCACTCACTCTTACCTCTTATTTATTAAGCAAACTTACATTTTCTCTAGTTCTCTTTAAATATATCAATATATTTGCAAGTATAGTTCATTAAAAACCTATTTTATCTTGAAACAATGAATAACTCACATACAATTGTTTCAATTGTATGTTATTGATAAGTAGTTGAATGTTTTCTTTGTGATTAAATGAACCCATTATTATTGATTCTCTGTTCTCAAGCTATGGATTAGTTTTCTATTCTAATTTTGTCTATACTGCATGTTATTGTCAGTTGTTTTTTTTATAACCAATTCATAATAGATGTAACAATTTATGAACATATGAACTGGATTTATGGACTTTTTTTCTATATCAACCTCATATATTTCATATTTATATTAAACTTATACTTTATAAATCTTCTGAATTCAATTATAATATGTAATAATACACTTTCACTGTACTATTGTATATGCAAAAATCATATTATTTATTAATAATAAGAATGATTGGAAGATATACAATGATAAAGTAGTTTTTATGTTATTTAATTTTAACCTATTTTCATCAAATTTCTCCAGAAATATACATGGATTGCATTTTTCTTTCTTTCACCATTCATTGCAAATAGTATAAGTAAAATATTACAAACAAACAGAACAATACAGTATAATAAGTGGGTACGCAACAAATATGCATACATATATGCATTACTGGATGATAAATCTCTAGTCATTAAAAGATTTAAATACTATAAAGAAAAACGGAATACAGTGTATTTCATTACTATTATTATTGTTTCAGCATGAAAAGGTTTATCTCAACTGACAAATAAGTAGTATTTCTATACTTTGAGGCTATTCTGTAAGACAGACATACATGAATATTCATTATTTATCCTTATACATACTTGTACATTAATAGAATGCATAACTGCGTCCAGATATTAGTCTAACTCATTTCCCATTGTATATGCGCATTTGAATTGTTTGGCTAAAATTTTATTCATCTTTAACCAGAAAAGTGTTTTGTGTTTAGATGCATTTACTCTTTTTTTTAAAGTTATTCAAGTGTGACTAGGGTAACAAAGGGAAACGTTGTAGGAAGAAAAACTTAATGCAATATTAAATTGGAAATGTCAATGTAGTGAATTTATATTCAATTGACGTAATAATAATAATAATAATAATAATAATAACAATAATAATAATCGCAATTACAATTATGAAGGCGATAACAATAATAATAATAATAATAATAATACTAGTTATAATCACTATCTAAACAAACTTTACCACTATTCCATGTTGTATTAATATGTAAAATAGATGCTGATAAGTACAAAGAGACACAAACATACTCGTGCATATCCCTGTGTTTCACTGCGTAAAGCAATAGTCTAAAGTGGAATTTTGTAATGTGATGGAAATGTCAAATATCAGAGTGAAAAATATGGAAATGCGCTTCTAGTGATAATTAATTAGAAAAATGGTGAATTTCAGCATAATTTATACCACAGAAAATTTACAATAAAAAAATAATAAAACTTAAAACAAGTATCAGTTATGAAATATCGCATTTCACTAAATATTTTTTTGCTGAGGAATATGAGGAAACCAGTAGGAAAAGAGTGAATATGATTCCATCCTTTCTAACATTTATTATCTAGATTTATCTGTAACATTGTAAAAAATGATAGATTTTCCAAAACTACTGTTTCATTTTTTTGACTGATTCACACGTATTTCGAACTACCTTAAAAGTTATTATTAAAAACTTGAACCAATAATAGACAGCTACTTCATCATAATATGGAAAACTAATAGATGGACCACTCACTGATTAACTAGAAATCAAACTAGTGACTTTCAGATTTCACAGAAAATGTCTAATCATTGGAACTACTGGGTTGAGTTTCAATGATATAACTTCAGTTAATATACATTCAATGTCATTGATGACAACCGTTTCACTTTATGTATGTCTAAACTCCAGTAACGACCTCAGACTGGAAGTCCAGAAAACATTTTGAAGTCACTAGTAAGCTGAATGTTGAAGAGACGTTTCAGAGATTGGTTTGAATTGTAGCTTGTATTTGACACAGAGTGATCTCAGTCTCAATCCCACTGAAAATCATGGAGGATTAGTGTTATATCCTAGAGAAGAATAAATTATAGGTAACTTCTGAGAGCGATTAATGGACTAATACTGTACATAAATTACTATTGTTTAACGATTGAGTAACTAAATTGTGTATATTTATATTCTTATAATAAGCTTTATTTTGACCTATAGACCATTATTATATGATTTACTGTTCTGAAGTTATACCTACTTTATTCATTGCAGTCACAATCACAGTATCTTTTGTCTTGATCTTGTACAACTGTTATTTTTTTACTTATGGCGTGATGTGGTCTGGTTGACTTGTATATAAACCAAGTATGTTTGAAGTAATTGATTCATATAGTAGAAACTGATACTGACATTCTGGACTCAACAGCCAGGGTTAGTCAGAAAAAAGGTCAGTAAGGATGCTAGGATGCTCATAACGGTCAATACGTCATTGTTGTGGCACAGTGTTAAGTCGTATTCTGATTGGTTTCTAAATTACGTGATAATCAGACAGGCCACAACCACAACAATTAGACCGTATATATCTATTATGAACAGCTAAAAGTTCCATACAAAGTTGAATTAGTTGTTTAGTTCTCCTAAAATTTTATTGGCTGTCTAAGTCATCCAGTTTGTGATGCTAACTACAAACAAAAGACAGTATACTAAAGTGTTCAAGATAATTCCTCGAAGAATGATCATAGAAATTTCATGTATTGTTATTTTCTACCTCAACATATTTACTTTTTCTGAATAAATATATATTTGTTATGTTGTTATAATAAGTGCTGGTTGAACAACGAAAGAAATTTTCCATTTTGGTAATATAGTTTACCGAAGTTTGCTCTATAGTACTTATAATTACCTAACAAATGTAGTTTTTAATAAGATAATGTTGGGAAGAACCGAAAAATTCCTCGAAAAAAACCTAATAGGGTCCTGAAAAATCTAGGGAATATTTTATTCAATCAGAGCTAAATAGAAATTTCCAAGAAACATCCAGAAATGGAACAGTCACGTGTTACATTTTTGACTGCATGATTACTCATCCTGCTACTATGTTTGCTAGGGTCCCTGAGATTTCCTGAATATCAAAGCCGTCTGAAATGCCATGAATACCCTCAATTACCTGTACATAAGCTAACCTTGTAGTAAAGCATTTCCATATTTGGTGCTTTTCTTTCGTGTTAAAGTTGCCGTGTATATTTATGTTGGGGGTTACTAGAAGAGCTTAGGAAACCGATTCAGGCGTTCAGTCAGAAAATTTATCAGATAACATGACTGTATCATTATTAAAACGTTTGGAAATTTCATGTATTAAAGTGAGAATGCGCATAATAATTTAAAATCTCAGAATGGGTTTTGTGGAGAGTTTTAGAAATTTTCACAGGTTGAAATCATGAGTCAGTTGAAGCTAGACCACCATTGAAAACCTGGGAGCACTGGACGGCCGTTTCGTCCTAGTATGGGACTCCTCAACAGTGCGCATCCACGATCCCGCCTCGCGAGATTAGAACCATGAACCTATCGGTCTCGTGCGCGAACACTCAACCTCTAGACCACCGATCCGGCATCCAACGGTGTTAATGTCTAACTTCAACCAATCCACGAAGTTGCCCCACCGTACACCATTGTCTTCAGTGAGTTGTTATCTTTTTGAAAAAACAATTAGTAAAGTTTATACAGTTTATAAACTAAAAGTATGAGAGTTGATTGTTCACCTAAAGAACACGAAGACGGATGAAAAATATTTGACGATAGTAATAAAAGAATTAAAAAGGGTGATATCAACTGATTAGTGATTTTTTAAAAACGTAAAAATTTTAAATCATTCTGAAGTGAAGAATTAACGATACTGCTTGCGAATATAAACTTCAAGCTTTATTCTGTATCTTTGTCAAGCTTGGACATAATAATTATAAATAAGTTGAGCATTGGGTAGAGAGTTATTTAATTACTCTGAAGAAGTGGCTTACAATAAATCACGATCCATTCAAAAAGAACTAACATTATACTCTCAGTATAAGTTCCTCTTTAAAAGAAGCTTCAGTAAATGATATCAATCGAAAGAAAATCTCATTTTCGGAATAATTTTTATTTCTCTTCAAGTGTTGAGTCAATACTCTGATCAAATTAGTTTTATACATTTTAATCCTGTTGAAGAAATAATACTGTATATCGAAATACATGCAGAATTACTCAACTAAAATCAACAATGTGGAAACATTTATGATTGACTAGATTTCTTCAATTTTAATATGTATTATCACACATTTAATAGTAATATTCTCACAATGTTGTAGCATAGTGACTATTTTAAAGTAGTATTCACCATTGTCATTCATAAATAACTGCCATAGCTTTTTTGTATTTTTTTTTAAAATGAACTATTATTCTACGATTAAAACTTATAAGAATTCATGATTCACTCTCATCACATGATATGGATAATTTACCATATGGCTTCGTGATTGAATAAAAAAGGATATGACATTTAAATTTGTCTAGCTTTTGATCTGAGTTCTTGTACATTGTCGGAGTTTTTTGTTTTAAATATCATGTTGGTAATGTCCAGTAACTAGACCGACGGTGTTTTCTTTTTAAAAAAGTAGTTTCGTTGATGATCAAAGTTTGTGTTGTCGTTTTAGGACTAAGGGCCTACCTAATCATACATTTTTTTCATACAACCAATAAATATATAGTTGAATTACTAGGATGGTAGATACATAGACTAAGTCTGTCTGTTTCTAAATTAAGCTTGCCTTAATGGTAAATTATCCCTTACATAAAATGAATCTACTAATTGTCAGATTTACGTCAATGAAGACTACAATTTTTTTAATTTTTATATAGAATTGTACGTCATTGACTAGCTAAGAGAGAAACGCCTTAAATGAATAAAGGTTATTCATTGTATGACGCAGTGAAATGAAAATCCACTTGGTAACATTGGATTCTACTGGTCTTAAAAAGTCTTTTTTTCAGGAAATAAGAGACAATATTTTATATTTAAGAAAGTAAATATAACTAATTTCCAGATCACTGAAATAAATTAATTCTTATTTGTTTGAATATGAGGTTCCGACAAAATATCGCGACAATTCTTATTGAAAGTATGATATCAAATAATTACGTCTTTTGTCTAGCTATCATTTCAGGTTTAAAAGCAATTCCTTCTGATAATAATCATCCATATAAATTTCGACAGTATTAAAGTACCATTCAAATTTAATTCCCTTCACTAATCGCGTTTACGCACATTCGTTATTTATTTATTAAAAACCAGTAATGCAATGTTAACATTCCTGAAAATATATCTTACCACTGTGTGCAGCTGATGTTCTAATGCATTTAGTTGAGAATTAATAATAAGCATGTACAATGGTACACATATTGGAACATCTGTGGAGAACTACAAACAGAATAATAAAACTTAACATATTGTAGAGTAATTAAAAACCAACAGTTTCAGTTTTTGAAATACAAACTTTTCCACTTCAAATTTTAATTCATCTTTTTACATAGTTTGAATAGTCCTATTGATCAGTTGATTTGTATTATTAAATAAATCATGATAAGCTACTCAACTTTTTATTCAGTTTACTTGAAAGTGATGAATTACAGTTTTATTGTTGTAAATATTAACTTTTAACAGTGACATGTAAGTTTTAGCTTCCTCAAATTCACGTATTTCAGTGAGACATAATGGTAGTTTAAAGAAATAGATACAGTTATATCGATAATTGTTCCATTTCGTTCAGTCCTATCATTGAGAGTATATACGATAAAGTATGTACGCATTGTGTGGTGAAATTCGATCATAGCATGTTTTTAAACGGATAACATTTTTACCCATTTTGTATTGGTTGTTTGGATTTTTCTATTGACGTTCAGGACTGAAATAGATCAGTCTCTTATTGGCACATGTTCATCCTGTTCACATTGCCTCGATATTGCCTTAAATCTCGAAGTAAACATTAACTTTGGGATGCAGGTACATTCGATCACCGAGTACAGAATAGGATGAAACACGTGTTCCACTGCTAGTTGACATCTATCTCTGGTTTATAAGGATAACATTTTTCTTCAGATTTTCAGCAACTGTAGAGTAAACAGTTAAATTTTGTCTTCTCGTTGAGAAAGCATGCTTACTAGAATTGATATTCACTGAACATTAATATGTCACATTACAGACATTAAGACATGTTCTTCCCTGAATTTCTATCATTATGAAATTAGATATTACTGTTGCAGTACATATGATTATACGTTGTACTTTTTGAATCAATTTAACTGTTTAGACTAATTCAGTAGATTACTTTATGAAATAGATACAATTTGAATGATTCAATGAAATGTATTTGCTCAATCATTATATCATTTAAATCAAACTTAATTAGTAGTTAACATGATGAAGTAACATAATAAAGAAAACAATCATAACCAAGCATTCATTTATACATGTATTAATACAGCATAAATTCACAGACATTCAGTAAAGTGATAACAACAAAAGACAAGTTTAATAAATAAATTAGTATATCTGGAGCGAGAAAAATATCACCAATAACACTGGACGATCATCACTAATTGTTGAGAAGTGACGTAAAGGTTGTTAATGTAAATCACCATTTTTCAGCACAATAGGTTAAGATATTAGTGCTCGTCAACGGAACAAAAGATCACAGATTTGATCTTATGTGTAATCGATTCTGAGCCATGTCACCCAGGGTCTCCAACCAAGTAGTCTGCATCTACCAACATAGCTACAACTAGAAGTTAGTGACTTCAATGACTGATGCCACATTTTGGTTAAACCACCTCTAACTTTCTTCCAGCCATCACCAACACTAATCAGCATTGCACGTCGTGGTAATCGGTGTTCAGGGATACGTAATATGTGGCCCAACCATCTCAGTCGATGAACATTCACAAACTCATCAACTGATTTACCATCATTCCCCAATACCCTACGTCTAACCCCACTATTACTTACCTGGTGATCCCAGAAGATGCGAGCAATATTTCGAAGACATCTGTGATCAAATACTAGCAGCTTACGAGTATCTTCTTCTCTCAATGGCCACGCTTCGCACTCGTAAAGTAGAACAGAATGAACTGCCAAGCAGTATACTCATCCCTTAATTGATAGACTGATAACTCGCCTTCGCCATAGGTGACGGAGGTTGGCAAAAGCCAAACGAGCTTTCTGAATCCGTACAGAAACTTCGTCAGACACCAATCCATTAGGGCTGACTACCAAGATAAGTGAGGTTGTCAACGCGTTCGACTATTTTACTCTCTATCCTTGGTTCAGGTGTTGACGCAGACTAATCCTGAAGCAACAACTTGCATTTAGATCGAGAGAAAAGGGATCCCAAACATCCTGGCATTGTTGTTTAATGCTATCAAATGACTCTTCATTTTACCAGCGCCTTCAAACAGGACCATGTCATTCGCGTATTCTAAGTCGAGAAGTGGACATCCTGATAGATCTATTCCTGGAAATTCAGACGACGAAAACGTTATTTCCAGCAGAAGGTCTATGATGGAGTTGAACAAAAATGGAGACAGTGGACAGCCTTGACGGAAACCAATTGAGGTTGCAAAATCAGATGACAGTTCGCCATAAGCTCTGACTCTACTGGTAGTGTTCGAGTAAAGAGCCTTCACAAGCTTTATGTACTTCTGAGGTACACCTTTCAATGATGGACACTGCCACAGAACCTCTCGGTCTACTGAGTCAAATGCTGCTGTTAAATCAAGAAAAACTATCGTTGTCGGACGCTGATAAGCATGCCTGAGTTCTAGAACCTGATGAACGATGAATATGTGGTCGATGCAGACACGATCAGGTCTGAAACCGGCCTGATTTTCTCGTGTTTGCAGTTCACAAGTCTCAGTTAGGCGTCCGATAATTATTGAGGCTAGTATTTTAGATGCTATGTTAGTCAAAGTAATCGCTCTATGGTTAGCACAACATGATTTTGACTCCTTCTTATATATTGGGAAAACCAGTGATCAGCCTCGTTTTCAGAACTACCTAAATGTGACCTCAGTTTTTCCTGGAATCTACTTTTGGTTTCCTCGCTACTCAATTCAGTTCTAATGGGTCTTCTTAATGTGGTTTTCCTGCATCCATTGAGGCGCAAGCAAACGCGTACTCGTATGAGAGCATGATTGGAGTCCAAACAGGTATTGTAGAACGAGTTACAGTCTTCTACCGAGCCCCTCCAGTGATGATCGATGGCAATATGGTCTATTTGAGTTCATTGTTGGTTTGTTGCAGGGAGTCACCATGTTAGACGATGTCTCTCCTTATGCTTAAAATTAGTGTTTGAGCATTTAGCTTTCTAAAGAAGTTCAGATAGCTTTCTGTAAAATTCATCTTTCACTTCATCCGAGCTGCAGTCGGTGGGAGCGTAGGCAGAAACGACAGAAAGGCAACGACGTGTGTCCCTATCATTCCGAGTTCTTACATAGCCGTTTAGCTGAACAGCACATAGACGACTGTTAACAGGGATCCACTCTCATAGTGCTTGTTCTGACCTCGTATTTAGTGATATTCCTACACCTTCCAGTCCGTGAGAACTAGCCATCGGGTCGCCAGATACATGGAGGGTGTAGCTCGTCAGCTCTTCGTTTTGGCGAGGTGAGGTCAAGTGAATAACCACATTAGGATCCTATATGAGTGTTTCGGAGACACAGCATACATCAACGGTACGAAACTCCGAGGTTTTAGCCAAGGAAGCCTGCTGACCGATTTGACATAGGGTGCGTATGTTGAAGGCTCCAATGTGTAGTTTGGAGCGGGATTATTTTAGTAGACCTGAGAGAGTGTTCCGAGCACTAGAATCGTTGGCCATGATGACACTTGAGGAAGAAGTCAAAAGAGGAGGTTTAGAATTGAAAGTTGATGAAGGAGGAATAATAGGAATTGAAGTGGGAGGTTGATTATGAATACAGTGGTGTTGAGTGCTGTTAGAGGTATAATGGCAGTTTTTGCTTCTCGGTTGGCCGTACCGTGGAAGGGTTCTTCTATCGGTACTGAAGAGGAAATTGAATTAGAGGTGGTCTTAGTAACCTGAGAGCGTGACCGCAGTGCTCAGGAGACACCTACTTGAGAGCGGTCACACATGACCTTTCTGTGAGTAATTTTCGTGTTAGCTCCGTATTCACTGAGACAGTACTGCCGGAGACGGATCTCCGTGGGTTAAGGCGAGGTGTGCATTTTTAGGTCGATCCTTTCTAACCCAACCCCATCTTTAGGGAAGGCAGCATCGCTGTTATCCTGGTTGTCTGTAGGAAACATTTTATTGCCATACTTGTCTCTACCTGATATGGATTATTATTCATTGTGAGTTTTTGATCAACATTACTTCCGTTTTTAATTCAACATAATGATTACTCAGTATAGTAATTGTTTTTTTTCAGTATGATATTTTATTCTGTATAACATTAATTAATTCATTTGAGTATGATGCTTATCCAAGATGCGATATTCATGTATTAACTTAATATGAACTGTGCTCAGCATGACACTCAGTATATGATTTGATGTAACTTTCAGTATTTTCCATATATGTGATTTCATCTTAATTATTAATCTAAATGGGTCAACAAACCAATATATAAATGAGTGTCTTTTCGACTAAAGTTATCGTTGTGTTTTACATGTAATAAATCTTTACATGTACTCGTCTTAATGTTGTTACTTTGCGTCTTGGTTTCTCGTTCTTCTAAGTATAAGAAAAAGCGACACGGATATAACACTTATAGAATAAATAAACTAATTAGATGTATTCAAAAACGATTATATCATTCTGTCAATCATGAATAAATCATTATGATTGTAGAGAAGAACTTTCCATTAGTTAAATTAAAAACGATACAATATTAAAGAAATTATAAAAATAAAAGTATAATTAAATTTAATGTACTTATTAGAAAATTTTCAAAAACAATTAAATACTACTAATAAGTAAAGTTATGTGAAGATCATAGTTTAAAATGTTGCCTTCAATAAAATGTGTTTTAATATTCAATCTAAAGTAGGAAATATTAAAAGAAAAATGTAATAAAATTATAATTATAAAGCTGATTTCTTTTCTTTTTCCTCTTTTTTCTTTAAAAAAGAAACAAAAATAAATACACTATATCACCCTTGAATTAATGTCATCAAGCAAAAATGAAGACTTTAAAACAACGACAATACAAGATTGCAAAAATAAATAAATCTTTGTTTCTAATTACTATTTAATGTTATAGGAAAAGTTTTAAAAGTATGTTGATTTTGAACAGAATAAAACAAACAAGAATATTTATAATTATATGGTTAGAATAAAGGTATAATAAAAATCCACGACCCTATTGATTAGATGTGACGTTTTAGTAGTTCCTTATTTCTAGTTTGATTATTCAAATGAATTTCAATCAAAATATTGATAGGTCCTCTAACTGAACGCTCAAATCAGTTTTCCATGCTCTTCTAGTAACTACCAGGATAAATATACACGGCAACTTGAACACGAGAGAAAAGGCACGAAATATGGGAAGAATGCTTTACTACAAGGTTAGCTTATGTACAAGAAATTGAGGGTATCCATAGCATTTCAGAAGCCTTTCAGATTCAGGAAATCTCAGGGATCCTAGCAAACATAGTAGCAGGATGAGTAGTCATACCATCAGAAATGTAACACGTGACTATTCCCTTTCTGGATGTTTCTTGGAAATTTCTATTCATCTCTGATTGTATAAAATGTTTCCCAGCGTTCTCAGGGCTCCTATAGACTTTTTTCAGGAATACTTTGGATCTCCTTAGTAAATACGACATCAGTTCTTGAAGTCAATGACTAATGGTTTAAACTATGGTGCTAAATACGGTCCTTATAGTTCAGGTCCGGAAGATGACTGCGACCAGAGGTTGTAGACATTAAGTGAGATGGTTCAAAATTGATCCCACAAGGGAAAATTGATTCGCTTCTTATCTCCCTTTAGATATTGAGTTCTAATGTTCCTTCAAACAGACATTTTCATCCTGTTTTTTCGAACCGTATTCTCAATTGTCAGGGATTCTCATTATCATTGTTACCAAACTGTTCCTATCCCTTTGCCATTCATCTTGTAAGTTGCATCTCGTTGTTAGGTGTCTCACTGTGTGTGATATTTAACTTTTTCCTTCTGCGGAACTGATAAATTAAGTCAGTTTCAAAATAATTATTTTAATTCAGTGAATGAAGTCCGTGTCGATCTGTATATTTCTGAGTGCTAACAGGTTACTGCATAATTTTCTTAATTAATTTCAACCAAATAGAATTCGTTATAAGTGAAAAAAGCACGAATTTCCAATTCTTTGTTATCATCTGATCTATATGAATTTGTTATATGTATTACTGGTTGTAAAGCCCCATGACGCCATTCTTTTGTTATCTAGTAATATCCAATTTTTAGTGAACAAGTATTTTCTCAACAATAAAATAGTGTATGGATATGTTAGTTTTAGAGTTCATGCAATCCGTCTCATTGAATCGAATTTAAATTGTTGCTTTATACGTAGTATATGTGATAGGTTTGCATTGGACATTTATTTATTTCTGTAATATTCATTCGATTTATTCTCTTTTGTATCTCAATTTGGTAATTTAATCTGGTAAAAGAACGTTATATTTCATTATATCACATCTCATCCAGATACTCGCAAGCCTGGAACAATTGACGGCAAAGAATAGTTTAATTTTTAAATAAACTGTGTAACTTAAAGTTGGGTATTGGCTAACAATGGAATCCAGGATGAGAAATTCTTCCTAGTCGTGACTCGTCATTTATATGTATTTGGATCCACACTGTGAACTAAAACTAGTACCTTTTGCTTCAAATACGAATACTTATATGTAAGGAGACTAGTTAATTACAGTCTTTAACATCAACGAAAGCAAAACATAGATCCTTACAAATGAAACTGTCACATCTTAATGATCGATTTATTGTAAAGTATATCACAATCTTTTAGGAGGTTAGCCGTGGCCTAGATAGTTCAGTGGTAATGTCTGTGACTATAAAGCTCAGTGAAACGGGATCGAATACACCAAAAAGCATCAGTTTCATTAAAATTACAGGTACACCTTGTTGATTAGTTCCAAACAGAACGAAACGTCGGTCCAAGGTTTCTTGTCGACTACACTCAAACAGTACTTTACATCACAATAAAGGGCACGCGATGTCTGTTTACTTAGAATAGTGCAACCCGATCGATGGAATTCGATCAGCGCTAAAAAGGACTTGACTTACATGACATCTGTCACTACTCAGTGATCAACTAATTGTAAAAGACTATTTATCTGTTTTCTAAACCAAACAAATAGATTTCTACTTCTGGTAATCGTAATCAAGTTTAGTAACATTTAAATTTACTTGTGTATGTAATGGACTAGATGGTATCATAGAGTCGTTTGCTGAGTAGATCTAGCATGAAATCTTCATGCTAACTTTATTCCTACTTTAATCTTTAAGCAGATATTTATTTTTTTATAACGTGCTTGCGGATATGCTAAATATCGAATCACCTTCAAGCGGACAAAATCACTTCCTTATTATTTATTAACATAACTTTGAATTTGAAAGTGGCACTTTTACACAATATTATCAGTTTGTGACTTAACTCATTTTAGAAGAAAAACAAAAGAATAGATTTCTCGAATAAGCATTTTGAAACTCTTCATTTGTAAAATATGGAATACATATTTTATAGTATTCCAATTCTATGTTAAAAGTCATACACAGAATCCTTCTATGACTTATCCTATTAAAACTTGAATTTATAACATAATTTCAAATAAGAAAGTATTATTTTTCCAAACAGACTAGTCATGATAATCATCTTCTTTTCAATGACTATTAGTTATTATAATTATATTTATGATTTCGTACTTCAGGTTAATATTTTACAATAAACCGTTCATTAATGTTAGGTACTGTTTATTATTCTATTTAAACAATGAATCAACTCTTAATTGTAATCAAAATGGAGGTTTGTGGATCCTACAGTAATTGTAATGATTGAATTCATTAGTCCATCTAAGCTAGACTACTACTGAAAACCTGGAAGCACTGGGCGGCCGTTTCGTCTTAATGTTGGACTCCTCACTAGTACGCGTTCGCGATCCTGCACGCGGCACTCAGACCCAAGAACTTTGGTTTCGCGCGCAAACGATTAACCTCTTGATTGTAAGACAAAGTTTATGAATGAAAACTTCTGTTCACTATCTGATTAAAATAAAATAAATCCCAACCCTAATAAGAATAATAATTAATAATTATTGTAAACATTAAAAATATCCTTATTTATTTATAATAAAATTTTAAAAGATATAACAACTAGAATACAGTGTGATAAAAGTTCAACAATTTTTATTATTTACAATAATGCGGCTGCATATTGTAAATTCTTTTGAAATTTGTTCATCATTTGTTTTAATCATTTCATTCAAATGTAACACTATGTATAATTGAAACAACATAACAAATAAAAGAAAACTGTTAGTTTAATCCTTTTTGGTATATGACTTATACTATTGGACAATGAATAAAAAATTAGCAATAACTTGTTTCTACTAATTACACAATGTATTACTTTGTTTAAAATTTATTTCATATTGTAACATTGAACACTCCATATCATTCTTCCCCCCCCCACACACACCAATACACCTACAAAAAAGAAGCTAATCGTTACATAAATTATTTTTTTTAGTTTTATCTTATTGCATTCTTATTCATAAGATAATAACAAAATGAATGTTAATTGTTTTGGTGAATTCTTTTTTTCCTGCTCTTAAGTAGGAAAAGCAAAATAAACACATTTCTTTGTACATATACTACTAATTGAATGAGAAAAAAAATTCATTTTAAATAGATTAATGACATAATCCAGAAAAAATATTTCTAAATATCCGCTAGGTACATTTGTGTTCAACTCGTGAAAATAAACAATAAGATAACATTATCGCTAATTATTTTGATTATCCTATTATTATTATTATTATTATTATTATTATTATTACTGCATTCCCCCCTTTACTTATGTCTTATATTCTCATTATTTTATTCCTAAATGTTCATCATATCACCTTGTTTATTTTTTACACCTCTATGACCTTTAACTTTTATAACAAAAACATTCTAATCATCTTATTATATTCACTAAATCTATTGTTATGATTCGTATTACGCAACCTAGTATTATAACATTTTTTAAGTCATGGTTTACTGTGTTCACATTTCCTCACGGAATTAGTACTTTTACAAAAACAAAATTTTCATATATATGCGATTGTACAGCTTGATAATAAATTCGTTGAAAAGAGTTCCCTTCTCTGAACTTCGTGTTTTAATTTTAATATTTAAATGGGAATTATCTGTCATGTAAATATGTCTATATCAATGAAATAAAACAAAGAATATAAATTGACTATGTTGTATAGTGAATATTGTTATTTTTTTAAAGTTTGATTGTAAACATCAATACTGGGCATTTTTTTTTGTTTGATCATTCAGTTGATTTAGTTCATTTTACATTTCACTATTAGACACAATCCAAAATATTTCAGTAATACATTTTTAATCATGATTATTTTTAACAACAACAACAACAACGAAAAACTAAAAAAAATGACTTGTGTAATGCAAAAATTTACATATTTCAAATACCATAAGAACTAAACTAAACAAATGATCAATTTCGTTAACTGTAATATGCTAAGCAACATTTTTTTAAAAAAATAAATAACAATCATATACATTAAAGTTTATTTTTGTATAAAGATTTTTTTAAAAAAATCAAATTATAATAAGAGGTAAATAAACCGACAATGGACTTTAGAACTTTATATTAGTTTTTCTTTTCAAAAAAGAAATACATAAAGAATGATCAACGTTGACTTATTCAAATCTGAATACATTCTGATAGATTGATCATTAAACAAGTTTATATTCATTAAGTAAATAAAATGTAAATCCAAACTAGATAATTATTTTATTTTATTTTTTTCTTTATTATTTTTTTCTACAAAGAAAATTCGTTTCTTAATTGAATTATGAATGAAAATTAATTGATTACAATTATTACAGAAGGAAATGATTTATTAAATGGTTACATAAATGATTAGAATTATTGAATTGTATTTGTTTCATTAGGATTGTATATATAAATAGATAATGATCAGGAATTGTATATATTAAAGTGAGGAAGAATAAAGATTGATACGGAATAATATGAATTGATTTTATTTCGTTAGGTTCTCATCAGCTGCTTACAGATATTGACATACTTATATATATATATGAGGGTGATCAAAGATGAATATATAGATATCATGATGTAGCGAAGATTTCAATAGAGTTAATAAGGTCATAAAAACGGTTGTTTCGGATAAATAAGGTAATAAATAAAGCAATAGGATCCCCCGTGTCCCCGATTGTAGCCAATCATTTTTTGACATACATAGAATCAATTTTTTTTTCGCCAACGATACTAAATCACGAATTCGGCCTAGATATGTAGATGATACATTTGTTGTGATAAAAAAAGACTCATCTAAGATCTTTTTCTAAACGGATCAATACACTTTCATCTCACATCAAATTCACGAACGAGAATGAAAATGAACATAGTGAGCTATCATTTTTAGATTGTTTAGTGAAGAGAAATCTAAATGGAATTCTAAATCTATCCCTCTACTGAAAACCTACAAACTAATCGCTATATTGACTTTCATTCAACACGTCCTTTCAGTGCCAAGATCTTGCTAGCCCTAAATCTTTTCAGAAGAGCAAACAAGAACATCACAACAAAAGAGGATAAACAAAAAGAACAAAAGAATGTAATTAGCATCTTACAAGTTAATAATCTTCCTATGAAGATTATTAGAATTATATTAAAACAAGACGTTTCAGTGCATAATGATAATAATAATTCGAGTGAATTGCCATGGATTGGTACTGCAGTTCTACCATACCGTCACGGCACAACAGAAGAACTCCAAAGAATCTTAAAGCAACACAGAATTAAAGTATATTACAAAACAACGAACACACTTCGAAATACATTAGTTCGCTTAAAAGAAAAAAATCCCATTCATGTCAACACAGAACTGCGTCTACAAATTAGATTGTGTCGATTTTGATGCTTTCTATACTGGAGAGTCATCTCGCAAAATCTTGACTCGTGCTAAAGAATATATTAGGTACACAAAGAGACCTCCTAATAATCCTGTAGAACTGGATAGACTTCAAATTAAATCGGCAATAGCAGTTCACGCCATTTTCAACGACCACCAAATCGATTTCAAAAATATCAAAATATTACAAAAAAGTTTGTCCAATTACAAAGAAAGGAGAATAGCTAAAGCTTTCAATATATTGCTTAATCCTACTGCTCTCAATAGAAAAGAAGGCCTTACCATACATTCTATTCGGACTATCTATCCTAGACACCTAGTCTGATATTATTCACAATTCACACTATTATCTTACAAATCAAACTCTATCCTTTCTCACCATGAATATCACACATTTTTCATCCTTAACAGTGTTCACATACACACACACACAAATTACATACATTCGCTTGTGAATTACCTTGACCGAAATGACATGACATTTATTTGTTCAGACTTGTTTTTTGATTGATCACATAATATTCATGTTGTTCCGTTGTACTATTTAAACTTAGATTAATTTTGTTTTGGTTACTTGTTCTCTGAAGAAGTGGCTTACACTGAGTCACGAAACGTTAGAAAATCTAACTTTTCTACTTATTGGGATATTACAAATATATTGTTTATTTATGAAAGTTTATATCTGTCAAAACAGTCACATTAGTAGAACAAAAAGGAGAGCCTACGTCCGATTCCAAGAACATATTCTGAAAAGTTTAGGATCAAATGTATTAAAAGAATTCAGCAGTGCCATCGCAAGACATCTCCTTAACACAAGACATGAAGTCGATACACTGAAGTCCTTCATGGTGATTAATAAACAATCAAACTACAACTTTTGAAATTTACCGAAGCGATAGCAATCGAATGTCTAAAACCAGATCTATGTATCCAAAAAAACGCAGTAATAAATCCTTCTTCGTCTTGGTAACATTAAACCCCCTTTTTATTTATTACGTCATTCATTATTCCAACTCTTTCTGAAGTTTAAGTTACATAATTGTCGATTTTCTTTAATTCACAGCCGACTGATCTCAATTCATATCTTTGTTTATTACCAGTAATCTATTTCCCGTTGCTTCATTACACAATCTAATGTTTATTAACTCCATGAGTTCTAATTGCTATTTCAATGTTCTGGAACATTCCATCCCAAACTTTATTTATCCGAAACAAACGTTTTTATGACCTTATTAGCTCTATTGAAATCTTCGCTACATCATGATATATATATATTCATTTTAATCACTCTCGTATATATAAATATGTCAATATCTGTAATAACGTTGGTTTTCGAATATTTTAGGTTGTAAGCAGCTGATGAGAACCTAACGAAATAAAATCAATTCATATTATTCTGTGCTACCCTTCGTTCTGGCTCTCTTTAAGATAATAAAGGGAACTATGTCAATGAAATCGTATATATGTATAAACATTCAATCACTTTATATTGAAACAATGGACAGAATGGTTGTATTAAAGTACATCATGATGGTTAATTACTTGGCTTAACATTCATGTAGTAAATTTGTTAATGAGAATTCTGTTTCTTTGTAAAAACTAGACAACGTTTGATTGATCATTTTCAACAAGTCAGTCAGTTAACTGATTAACGTTCTTTGTACATTTATAAAAAGTTTCAGAAAATGAGTTCAACTTTGTTCGTATATAGATATATACTGCAGCGACTACAACTTGAGATTAAATGAAGTTTCATATTCTTCAGATAATTTATTTGATTAAAGAATTTCTGTGGTAGTTTGTATGTTAACCATGAATAAAATAAATTATGTAACTAATACGCAAACATTACATTAAATTGCATGTCACTGGTAGATGAAGAAATCTCCATAAAAATAATACGACTCAAGTGATTTAAATTATAAACTGATATCAGTCTGAAGAACTATAGAAAATAACCCTGATTTGACTTGTTTCGGTCATGAGACTCTTGAGAGGTGAATATTCACAATGAAATTCAAAAGTTCCAGGTCTTATCAAAAAACATTAACAGCAATCTTTTAGAGTAAAAATAAACTTCGTTATAAATTGCATTTTTTTAAAATTTACTTTATTATTTATTGAATATTCAATATGAAAATTTCAATTATTTTTCCTTGGGGAACTATGAAAGCCATCATCTAGAAGATACAAGTGTTTATTAACAGCTGTCTACGCAAAATACTTCGGATCCGTTGGTCAGACACTATCAGCTACAACTTACTATGGCAGAGAACAAACCAAATTCCAGCGGAGGAAGAAATCAGGAAGCGCTGGAAGTGGATAGGACACACATTGAAGAAAACACTCAACTGCGTCATAAGGCGGGCCGCCACCTGGAATCCTAAAGGCCAAAGGAGGTGAGGAAGACCAAAGAACACATTACGCCGAGAAATGGAGACAGATATTAGAAAAATGAACAACAATTGGATAGAACTGGAAACGAAGGCCCAGGATAGAGTGGGTTGGAGAATGCTAGTAGGCGGCCTATGCTCCACTATGAGTAACTGGCGTAAGTAAGTAAGCAATTCTTCTTAACTCATCTAGTCAAGGCTATTTAAACAAGGTCGAATTTGGTTAGTCATACTTCTTCAAAATGATTTTGATTCATTTGTTTAAAGTATAAATTACTCTAGGCATTTGAAAGTTACGATACAATTCCTTTTTCTTTTAATATTACTAAGATTATATTCCTATGTTCAGTGTATTAATTCGTCATTCGAACGTTGAATGCTCTCCATGAACTAAATTCATATAATTAATTTGGACGTATACAAAATCAGTTTATTAATAAAAATCCTTTACAGTTATTCATATTTTTTTACACTTTGTTTTTTCTTCAAGTGTTTCATTATATTTCGAATACAATTCCGCTTGCCTGTGCATAGAATTGTTTCTTATCGTAAGGACTACGTGACGGGAAATTATGTACATATATATTAAGTTCTAATCACCTACCATTTCGTTTGTTTTTATTCACTAGTAATTTTGCAAAGGTAGACATCGGAACGTCTCCGATTATGTAGTGAAGCAACATATTTCAGTATGTACTTGTATTCAGTGTCTGTATGTATATAAACAAATTATCAAATATAGTCATGAAATCTTTTCAATGTTTAAAACGTCAAAAGAAAATACACAATATATTCGGTACTAAATGATTTTATAGGTTATGGTATTTAAATAAAAAGAAATGATCTTTACATAGGTCTTTTTTTCTATTAATGTCCAGTACTATCTTTATAGAAACAATTCGGTAAAAATCACATTTGAAGAATGTTTATTTAAATAAACATTCTTCAAAATAACCCGTTTTTAATATAGTAATGTTCAGATAAATTGAAAGAAATAACAAAACAAATTAATGACCAGTACAAGCATGTGTTTTGTTTGAACCTTAACTATTCACAATAGAAAATTTATAAGATGAGACTATAATTTATGGATGACCTTTTAGGGATACTAAAGTGGCCTTTAAAAACTTCAATCATTTATTAAGGTCAAAACAGGGCTATGAATTAGTAGTAGAAACTAGGATTAGAGTTGGAGTTTTCATTGAAAACCAATATCAACTATAAATGCTAAAATGCTATTTAGATATATGGATCAACGAATTTCAAACAAATATCCAAGAGCTGCTAACCTAAATCTGATTGTTTCGTCTATAAATCATAATTCTGTTGTGTTTTTATCTCAGATATTGGGTTGCTCCACACCGATATGTTCATTGAAGATGGTTATAGATTAATTTAGATCCTTGGAATGAAATCTCTAATGAAAGTTACACTTATATACAACACTCACTGCATGAACGGAAAAAATGATGAGAAACGCTGAATACTGCACACTTACTAAGCAGTAAAAAACGGATAAATAACTTAACATTATATGTATGTCTTGATAACCGGCTAGATTATTCACAAAATAAGTTTTTTTACATTTTAAACTACATGATAAAAAAATAATAAGATCGATCAATTGTCATGTGTTCTTTGAAATCGTTAAGGCCTCTGTTTATTCTGAAAATATTTATATAGTATGACAAGGTGGACGAAACAACCAGACTTAAGATTGCTAAATTCATTCATCATTATGGTTAACTAGCGTTTTGGTATTAAATTTGATGTCAATTCGCGATGAAAATCCTAATTCTAATTCGTGACCCTAAATTCTAACTCTAACTTCTAACCAATAAACCCCCACACTGGTTTCTAACTTTAATGAACGATCGGAATTTCCGAAGCCACTTTCTTATCCCTAAAAGGTCATCCATAAATTATAGTTTCACCGAAATTGCATAGTTATATCCAGCACACCTGTAAATGAACTTAAAAATTATGAATATAGCACACTTATTCAACTGTGAAGAACGTATGGATAACCTCACACTATAAATACTATTTGTGACCGTTTACAAAATTGTCTGTGATACTTCATCTCTTGCACTGTAATCCACATATATCTGTGGATCCTTAACCCCAACTTTGCATTAAAACTCAATGTACTTGCCTAAGCATGTTTAGGTGGTCAACTAGGTAACGAAAGACCAATAATATGAATGAGTCATACTCTACTGGCACAATATACAGACAAATAGAAATCGGAGCACAGGTTACATGATTTAGTCATGTTAATACACTACATGAATGCGACTGACCTTCAAATAGTTCACTCAAGGTCAATATAGGATGGTAAAATAAGCTAACTTGTGATTAAGCCATTGTCACTGGGTTTGTGACTTTCCAAACAGCTAAAATTCAGCATAGACTAAAATCTAAGGTAGTTACTATATACAATCCAAGTTTAACTATTTTTGTGCTTATTGTACTAATTAATCTTGAATGGTATCATTTTTTACATATAACATGGATTTCAAAATATTTTTAAACTCGGGATACAGTTCAGTTAATAAAATGAGTACTTTAATACATCCTCTCTGAATTACGATAAACTAATTTATAGTGATGTTGTCTGGTAGGCACAATTCTCTAGTAAAAGTTTTGAAACTATACCTCATGATCATTGATAATAACCAGAAAATAGTAGCCTTGATCTTCGAAAACTCAGCATTGCAAATTTCCTCTTGCTATGGTATAATGCGAAATCCTATTCCGACTATGAAGAGAAGGCGAAAATAGAAGAGTAGACTGTCACCAAATTACATGTCATCATCATATAACATGATGTACATTGTTGACAAAAGTAGCCATTAATTAAAGACCGAAATGAGGTTGAAAATCGTTACTGACTGACGTAAACCGCAAGTTCAGTATAAACTAGGAAACACTAAACACATGTTTCTTCCTGGTATGAAAATTCTCGGCAGTGTACCCAAGACGTCATCGGGAATCAAACACAAGATCTTCATGACGAGCACATTATATTTAGACCACTAAATTAGGGCTCAAAAATCAACACTTTCAGCTTTAGATATTTCGCAATACACCGGTATGTCATTCAATACCACTGATGCATAATTGGGGCCCTCTTGATGTGCTTGAAATCCACTAGTAATGAACATCTAGAAAATTCTTCATTATAAGCTGACTAGTATTAACAGTTGTTAATTTTATTGCAATTACAATAAATAAATTCTCCCAGTATATTAATGCTTCAAATTTGTTGTAACATCTGATTTGTTTACTTCATATACTAGATCTTTTAGAGAAAAAAATCATTTTCTGAAACAAATCATCAGTGTACACTAATTGTACCTATCTTGAAGTGTATGTGGCCTACCTTCTAATTATCCATGTATTCTGTATTCACGCGATGTATATAGCCTCATTTCCTGACTCACAATTTTCGTCTCACGATTCCTACATATAATTAATATGCACCCATATTTTCATGAATCATAAATATTATGCGAAACCTCGTGTTTCTTACCACATTGATACTGATTGGCTCTATGATTGATTCGATTAACATCTACTGACAGTCATGGGATTTAATCATATTGATTTGACATGTTGACATGTGATTATGATTAGCTGTTATTGTAATTTGAATTATTTTCATTGTTATTTTGTTTTCATTGACTTATGTTGTCCATTGTTTGTTCATCAATTTGAGTCTTTTTTGCCGTTATTGTATACACTGAATTTGTTTAACGGATCAGCTATAGTTTGGAGTTATTGATTGATTATTCCAATTGTATTTGTATTCACAATATTACATTTTTAGTTATCTTTAGGAACGTACATATTTTTACGTTGAATCATACGTTGCTAAGCTACTCAACATTAGTAAGATCATAGTTTGAATTCTGATTGTAATTCAATGACTTAATAACACCTAGGATATTCAAATCTATACATTACTATTTTTTGAATGTCATACAAGCCAAATGTCAGTTCTTTATATTTGTGTCACGTCATTGGATTCTATCAAATTGAAAATATTTAACATCTAACCTAATTCAATTCGTAATTTATCACATTGTGTCGAATACATTTTCTCTATCTTCGTGTGTGCTTCCTTTGGTATATACATTTTACCTTCTTATCTGAATCATCAATATTTGTAAGCTTTCAAAGTACATAATCGAACGACGGGATTGATCATAAGATCAGAGATTCTTAGGTATTTTTTCACACTTTCGTTTCATTTTTTAAATATTTTCTCTTTTTTTTTACATTTTTATGCATTTGATAGTTTTTTTTCATTATTATGTACTAGATTCTGTGCCATTGTCTGTTTATGTGTTTCCTTCTCTGATTTCAGTGACAATTAGTGAATTTATTAATATCAATAGTACCATTGTACAATACTCTTATCGATAAAATCCAGTCTAACATTACTTCTACCTGTGAAATTTTAACGAAATCCGAAATAACTTACCGATTAACGTTTGTTCATTATTTTATTAACTCTATCAATATTAATAAATTACTGATTATTAATAATAAGGATAGAAAATGATTTATGTTAATGTTATCTATGTGTATAATGTACACAATTAAGAATGTAATTAGTCTAAGAATACCTATTCAAATGATAAATTAAAATAATTCAAAAGTGAATGGGAAAACCACACGTTGCCTCGGTAACTGCGGATAATAGTAATAATAGTAGTGTGGTAATTTAACACAATACATTTAAGATGTCGGTATTATGACGTTAAAGTACAAGTATATTAATTACATCATTAATTATAAAACACTATTAGACTAGAACTAAAGTAGTCAAAGTATTTCTTTTTGTAGTTAGATCTATCGTTTTATGTTTTATTATTCTGATTATTATAAATCACTAACAATGTTATCATGTTTGTTTTTCACTAATAGTATGGGTAACACAAGATTTAAAAAAATCAACAATTTGGTGATGATGGTGAAAAGTTGATCGAAAAAAAGTGTCCAAATGCAATATAACACGATCGATGTGTAGACGTATAATCAATCATAAGTTCTTTCGTTTTCTACCAGTGTACAAAAAAAGACTAGGGCAAGGATAATCAATATTTTTTTCATTGAATTCATAATACATAATACCAATGTGATGAGTGTTGGTACGATAAGTAACTTTGAGAGTGCTGATCATAAGATGATTACTGAAACTGTGAAACAATAATATCTGTCGTCTAGCACAGTGTAAACATATTTTCTACACAGAATGATACAAATTCAGTATATTTGGAATGAGGCTAAAAGTAGCATGTTTCATCTAGTAGCATGTACGTGCATATAAGTGTTAATATTCACATTGCAACCTGAACTCAATGCTTTTCACTTCGAATCGCAAACACATTATTTATTGACCTACTGAGCACAAACAGTCACATTACAAAAATATTAGAACTTATGGCAAAAGGGTATATCTATGCAATCCACTGACGATACACATATTATTGCAAGAAACACTGATCAATTTCAGTCTTGATTAATGACAATGTGAAGTCACAAACTATTACTAAGAATGTTTCAAAGTTCATGTTATTTGAAAATTATATTCCTTACTCATCTACTAAACGGTTGAAAATGATGGAGCACTGAAAATCTGTTCCATTTTAGTGTGTGTATACTTCAATGGTGGACATCAATTATCTCAGACATGATAGAACACAGAAAATTCTGGGTCATAATGTGTATGATTCATCTGGATAAAATATCGTTTGAAAGCAGTAACCTACATTTTTAATTTCAGCTGATTGATGAAACAGTTCAATCTTCATGTCGCAGATGTTTAACGTTCTCACTACCCAATTGATTAGCTCTGTATATCATAGGTTTGTATGTGATGAGAATGGCTTTGAAATTCATGTTACCATTTCACTAAGATTCTTATCTTTTTAACTAACTCGACAATGGAAAAAACAAATTAAGTATAATCATCTAGAGACCCTACTTTAGCTTTCAGTAATTACGTATTCGAGGGGGAAGCATTCATGTTTATAACAGTGGTTCTCATTTTGAAGTCCCTCAACATCATCTTTAGTTTTCGACCAAATAATAATCATAATGTAAATTTGTATCTTCTAAGAGGTAAGATTTCGATGATTTTATGAACGGAGTTTTGATTTTTAAAGTGAATGAGAAGAATACTGGTCGGCAGATGATAAACCATAATACGCAGTGTGGAAGGAGAGACAGTTACTCACAAGACTGTATTATTGTATCATTATTATAAGCTTCTGAATGATTAGAAACCAAGGCAAAGATCACTAGCCAGAAAAATAGTTTATTTTATCATTGAATATTTTTATACACAAAATAAACATAAAATATCGTAGGAGATGAGAGGAAATTAGTTTGTAAGTCACCCATTCTTTAATCGATTGGAACATGACTGTTAAGACTGATTTCTGTGCATTGTATCCTCATCTTACCATGTAAAATACTCGAAATGGAATAGTGTATTTTGTTGAAAACATGTTGTCTTTAAGCACCATATAACGACAAGACGAACAACTACATCACCAGTACAGCGAAGTCCGAGATGGACACATTTTCCAAACATCAAGGTGTTTGTATCTGGTACATTCTAGAGTATAAGGATAGTCAATTTATTAGAGGGAGGCGATCAATAAATATATGTACATTACTTTTAACCATATGCTTATGAAATATACCCGCTTGAGTAGAACTTAATTGTATATTGCAGGATATAGCAAATAAGCCTACTGATGGCATAATTTTGTATTAATTTTAATTAATTCAACTTTTCATTAAATTTCTCAATGTCTTGTGCTAGTTGCCATTGAAAGAAAAAACATATAAGGGACCTAATAATGGTCAGATTTAAACTAATTTTGATTCTAGAATCACTTGACTTGATCTATATGTAAGGAACCATAGGTAAAATTGATCAGGTTTGTGAATATTTCAAATTCTGTGATTGAAAGTTCTAGATAATGTCTCCAGAAATCAATAACAGGGAATTAGAACAACCTATTTTTTTCCCTTCTTTTAAAAAGTAAAAGATAAGTGTAACAAATAGTTTCAATGTATTTTAAAATATCTGATACTGTCGTTTTGTCTTCAAGTTTATCAATCTATATAACTGTGTATTAATCATGACATTTTGTGATCAATGTACTTTATAATTTTTTTATTGTGTATTAACAGTATTCTTAATGTCATAGATATGTGTGATTGATGATTATTAACCAGATAGTTATTTTGTTAACAATTTTTATTGTTTTAGGAATATTGATTATTGAGAAAATTATTTGTTAAATAACCCAATTATTTAGTTTGACAATAGGTATGTAGATCACCAACGTAGATGATCCATGTCGAAATGGTTGGAGGCCTATTCGAGTTAGACGTGAATGATGTGACGAACCAACTAACGTCGAAGTCACACCTCGTGGTCAGCACCTTACGTGGACTACCCCCATTGACGTATCAAGGTACTATAAATGCTTTGAAGACTGTACAGCACAAAGGACGTCATTACAGAAATATACTAGTTAAAGTAGATACAAGCGAAAGTAAGACCACTGCCGCATGGGCCAGTCCATGGCATATGATTAACTAATGCGCGTTGGTTGTACACGACCTTGACAGGGAGCGATGATCTGTTCGAAATTCAGTGGTCCAACTGCCGGATGATTTGGCTAGGGCTCAGTGACATTTCACTGGCCCTACAGGTACATTATTTTTTGTGAAACACTCATGCGATACGTTCAACATTTTTCTTATGAATTATAATATTATTCTAATAACATTTACTATTATATAATTTCAATAGTTAGACAGTAATTACACTAACTAGTACATTTCTTTAACGTTGTCAGAATGATTTTAGCATTAAAATTTTGTTGATTGTCTATTAGACGCCTGTGTCACTAATGTTTATTAAACAAATTGATACCAAACAATTTGAATCTTTTGATTAATTACATTTAATAAACTATTTGAACATTAATTTTATTGCATAGATCAATAATATGAACTGGTAAAACTGTGTCGATGAGTTTCTCAATAACAGATAGGTTATGCTTTCTATGAAAACTGTTTTAGAGTAAAGCAAAGTTATATACACTAGAATTTAAAGTTCTCAATTACATTATAACTGAACTAATGAAATAACAAATTTAATGGTACCAGTTCCTTTCGAAAGTATCGAAACTGTAAACCTCATTTTAGCATAAATTAAAAGAATTTAATTGGTTGGTAAATTTTAGAGAACTAAAGGATTTCTTTAGATAATCAATTTTATACACAAGAAGAAAATCAATCATTTTACAACAATACGTACTTAGCATAAACAGTCAACTAATAATTGTCAGTGATCTAACTATAACTTTTCTTTAACATCGAAGGAAGACTTAAAGAATGCCTTTTCAGATGAAAGACATATTTGTTTGAAAGTAGTCAGTATCAGAAATCGGTGTTAAATGAAGACCTATTGAAAAAGTTATTACTACTTAGCTGTTTCACTGTTTGGGGCCCCTCAGTAATACATACCTACAATGACACGTTGAACAGAATGCACGACTTTCAGATAACGCAGTGAATACGATATCTTTAGTCAATTAAATCAAATGTTCATATTTCTTAGGTTTCAGCAATTTGTTATGTAAAATGAGCCTTCTCACTGATAAGTGACTTCACTTCCCAGCTGAATAATCTTACAGAGATTGATACTAGACATTAAAAAAAAACCCATCTTCTATTCACATACTAGTGGAAACGTGTTAATAATAGATACGAAAAGGGTTTGGGAAGACATTTGTACATACTTTAAAATGATTATCATTTTAAAGTTTATTGAAGCCTTGGCTATACGAAGACTGAAACCTGCCTTATGCGTTCAAAAACAATTTGTCCTTACACTTAACCTACCCTGGTAATATTGATTTATTATCCGAAGTGGTAATCACATTGTTTTTGTGTACTATATTTTTTGTTACGGCTTACCTTTAACCTGTCTAGTTGACCTTTTAATTTTCATATAAAAATGTCTTAACAAGTATATGTGTGGCCAGATTGTTCGAAATGTATTGCGTAAATACATCACATAATTCTGATGAACTTGATCTTCTCATTGCATTATCGAATTTTATCAAAGGGACTAATTGTTTTAGATTACCATTTCAAAAGTTTCTAATCTATAGCCTAAAAAACATTCTTTTGAATTTTTCGTATATCAACAAACTGGATATTTTTAAATTAATTTAGGGATAATCATAATTTAAGAAAAGATAGAAATTTACAAAATGTTTCGATTAATTTCCATTCTAGTAAATATTAGTAACAAACAATCATTCAATTAGCATAATATGGAGAGAAAAAATAGTAAGCAACTTAACTTATTTGTGAAATCATTATTCTAAGGAGTTCCTTAAAATGTTTACTATTTAGTTAGTCAATATTTTTATTGATAAAATCAGGTTGTGTTTAAAAACAAATTAAAATAAAGTCAGTCAGTCAGTTACAACGTAGGACCTGGCATATATATGCATCGGTCCAAGTTACCACACCTCATTAGCACTACAAGACGAACACCGAATTCATGAGAGCAGTTAACTCAATGGTGTCATATATAAAGGAAAGATTTTATGTAAGGATATAGTACAGAAAGAAAGAATTAGTTCGTAGAAAGAAAGATATGAAATAACTTTAATAACGCGATAGCGTTTGAAGAAAAGGGTACTGGGTTCGAATCCGATAGTGAACAACAACTCTGTGATGCAGGTACACCCAGCTGGTGAGTCCTAAATAGAACAAAACGCGCGTCCTGGATTCTACCACTAGCGACCATCTATCTCTGTTTATAAGAATACTCAGTGTAATGAAAAAAATGATTGTTAGTTCAGGTAGTTGCTTTTGGTGGTATTATGTTCTTTGGGCTTCATGATTCAATTGGAAAACTTACAGAATCTCTATTGTTTCCTTCAGATAGAAGTTGGTTTATTTTTAGATATTCGATTCATGCTAAGAAAAACCCCATTATGATAACTTGATTCGTGATGCCCTCATAAAGGTTATTTTCTTAAAGTGCCAATTATTCCTACTGATTATTTCGTCCAGTCTAGCTCTGACCACGAAGTTAGTTGACCTTGTTGATAGATGAGATCTATGATATGTTTATTGATTGCAGTTTGATCCGAATATCAGGCCTGTGAAAGTTTTCCTCAACTCTTAGAATTTTCCTTATATACAATTCTGAAAACCTTTCTCATAAACAATCTAGCATAAGAAGGATTAGAGAAAAAGAATAAAGTTTTAGGACATTGTGAGCAGATCTTTTGGAAAAAAAAAAAAATATATATATATATATTGGAGATTGTAGTAATTTCAACAGTTGAGATCATCAGTCAATTGAAGCTAAACCACCATGGAAAACCTGGAAGCACTGGATAGCCGTTTTGTCCTATTGTGGGACTCCTCAGCAGTGCACATCGACGACCCCGCCTCTAGGGATTCAAACCCAGGACCTATCAGTCTCGCGCCAGGCGCTTAACCAACTAGACCACTGAGCCGGCATCCAACGGTGTTACCGTCTAACTTCAACTAATCCATGAAATTAAGCGACACATCCACCATTGTCATCAGTGAGTTACTACCTCACAACTGACCCGAATGAACTCCACTGGTCACTGCTGCTCACTAGGACTCCAGGATATATCTCTTGAAGCCAGTCACTAGCGAGCATATGTTGATTAGTATAAGAAGGGGTTTTGTGGAGACTGTAGTCCCACAATAGGACGAAACGGCCGTCCAGTGCTTCCGAGTTTCCCATGTTGGTCTATTTATTATTTATTTGAACATATAAATATTGGTGCAAGAATGCGCCAAATATATATGCGCCACACAAAACAATGAGAATTTAAGGGGAAGGAAAAAAAGAGAATAATAACGAAGAGGTTGATGTGAGGCGGTGTAATAATAATAATGGTAAAAATGGGGGAACGGAAAGGTACAATCAGAAGACAATTTTCAGTTAAGGAAGACAACCACTTTTTATGAAGATAGTAAAGGAAGGTTACAGCAGGATCGCCACTGGCTTCTATTCTGAGCCATATCTGATAACATCTCTAGCCACTGTGTAGCACCATCTCTCAGACCCCAGCCAGAGAGTTGTGAAGGACCAACAGAAGCCAATCCTTTGCAGCTTTCTTTCATCCCACGACACCATGTCATATACTGACAACCTCTCCGGTTTTTCCAACCAGTCCCAGAGTCGGCAAATAAGGCACGACGTGGAATTCTCTGGGACGACATTCGGAGAACATGTCCAAGCCATCGAAGTCGGTGTTTCAAGATGGTGACACCAATTGAATTATCATCTCTGTGCCCGAACACACGATGCCGAACCTCTGCATTACTAACATGGTGTTGCCGTTGGATGTCAGCAATCCTTCGGAGACAACGATGATCGAACACAAGGAGTCGTCTAACGTCCTCAACTCGAAGAGGCCAGGTTTGACAAGCATAGAGCAAAACTGCTCTCACCGACGCGTTGTAGATCCGACCTTTTACAGCCAGACTAACATCACGAAGGTGCCAAAGGTGGCCCAGATTGGCATAAGCCGCTCTGGCTTTCACTATACATGCATTGATCTCATCACTCACACCCCCAACAGCACTTATGCAGCTACCCAGATACACGAACTTCTCGACTACTTCTATCTGCTCACCATCCAGGGTGAGTACAGGATTAGAATCCTGCCAATCTTGTAGAAGTACTTTGCACTTCAAAGGTGCAAAGCACATACCATACCTACGGACACTGGTTACCAACTGATTAAGTGCGGATTGCATGCCTTGGGCATTATCGCACAGTAAGACAATATCGTCCGCATACTCAAGGTCGAGAAGTCTTTCTCCAGGCAACAGATCCACACCGCCACTACTTACATCCATCAGAGCTGTTTCCAGAATGTCGTCGATGGCAAAGTTGAAGAGGAATGGTGAGATTGGGCAACCCTGTCTAACCACACTGCTCGAATGGAACAATGGAGAAAGGTGGTTGCATGCCTTCACTCTGCCTGAGGTGTTTGTATATAGGGCTTTTAGGATGTTAATAAACTTCTCAGGCACACCCTTCTTCAATAGACAATCCCAGAGAACAGTCCTGTCCAACGAATCGAAGGCAGCCCTGATGTCAAGAAACACTACGATTCTTGGCCAGTGATAAGTATGGCGGTGTTCTAACATTTGGCGGAGGGTGAAGATATGATCAATACATCCTCTACCAGAACGAAAACCAGCCTGCTCCTCGCGAGTCAATCTTTCTCGGGTTTTGAACAACCTATGAAGTATGACGGAAGCCAATAGCTTGGACGCAATCGGAAGTAGACTTATCCCCCGATAGTTGTTACAGGAACGACGTGAACCCTTTTTAAAGATAGGGACAACTATCGACTCATTCCATGACGTTGGTAAACTCTCTAGTTCCCAAACCTTTGTAAACAACGTCGTCAGTTCCTTAGTCAGAAAGTCACCACCATCTTTAAAAAGAGCCGGAGGTAAGTTATCCGAGTCAAGTGATTTGTAACGCTTCAAGAGTTGGAGTTCCTTGCGGACTTCCTCCTCGTTTGGTGGATCAGTCGTCACCGGCCATGGAGGGCAGGACAGTCTGACCGATGTTGCCGGAGCAGCAGGCCAGTTGAACTGCCCTTCGAAAAATTCTGCCCATCGTCCAAGACGTCGATGGATTTTAGTGATCGGCATCCCATCATCCTCGTAGATTGTTTCGCTCACACCAGACTTTTTGCTGCCAGTGGCTCGGATGAGTTGGAAGAGCTTCCGGCAGTTACCAGATCCAGCTGCTGCTTCCAGCTCATTAGCACGCTTCGACCACCAGGCTTCTCGATCCTTACGCAAGCTTTGCCCAATTTCCTTACGTAACATTCTTCGTTTATGGTCAAACTCACGGTCACCCGGAGTAGACCGACGGGCTTCAATGAGTTGTAGGGAACCCGAAGAAACTCAGTGCTCATAAGCGGGACGTTTCGCGAACCCACAACTGACTGTACCCGCCATTTTCATGGCGTCATGCAATTGCAACCAATGCTCATCTATACTTTTCGGTGGAATGGTAGCTAGCTTAGAGGCTAGCTCGGTTCGATACTTACTTGCAACAGAAGTTGCAACCAGCTTGCTAATATCAATCCGTTGATGGCGGTCACTTCGTTGTCCACCGAAAAGTAAGGCAAGATTGGCGCAGACCAAGGCATGGTCAGAGTCCAGATAGGTACTTCAAAAGGAGAGACAGTCTTGTACACAACCACGCCAGTGGTAGCTGATCGCGATGTGATCAATCTGAGTCCAGGCTTGGGATGCAGAGGGAGGACGCCAGGTGGCACATCGGCGATGACTGTGCCGAAAGTTAGTGCTAGCCAGAAACAGGTTATGGTCTGTGCAAAGTTGCAGTAGACGGTCCCCGTTATCTGACCTGCGACCAACGAGTCCCCATCGGCCACCTAAACGACTCTCTTCTGTGTCTAGACGCCCGACCTGAGCATTCAAGTCACCGGCTAGTACTACAATATCTGTCGAACGCACTTTCTGGAGAAGAACAGATAACTGGTGGTAAAACTCATCCTTGATTGCATCCGGGCTGCAATCTGTCGGAGCATAGGTGGAGATGACGAAGAGACATCGTTTCTCACACTGATTTCTTCTCACTTTGATGGAACTCTCTAATATAACAGCACATAACCGACTGTTAATGGGGATCCAATCGATTAGTGCTGCCTCAGCTCTAGCGCTTAGTGCAACACCAACGCCAGCAAGACCAGACGAAGATGCCACAGGGTACCCGGATAAACGCACGTAAAACAAGCTTTTCTAAGCGACAGATGAAGGGCGAATTTGTAGTACTTCACCAGTCTTGAATACGGGTCTCAGATAGACAGCAAACATCGATATTAAGACTTTCTAAAGACATAGCCAGCCCTATCTGTTGTCCAACCTGCATAAGTGTGCAAACGTTGAAGGCAGCCAGTTTGAATGGTGCACGTGGTTTCAGAAAAACTGCTTCAGTACTCATATTCGGTGGTAACATACAATTTTCAACTGGACAGTGACTCGAGAACGTTTAGATACAGTCGAATTTCCACCAAAGACGAGCTGCTGTATAAGTCGAAAAAATAAGTATATACAGTAGGAATAAAAGAGGGTGAATAATGTCGTAGTAATTAATAATAATAATAACAATAGTAATGATAAAAATTTAATCATTTGTTTGTTATTCGAAGCGAGAAAAGTAATTTTCATAGATATAGAGAGTTCATCATTTGTGTGTGGGCTGTGATACTGTCCGGGTGCCCAAACCGAAGCAGGTGGTTATCTTAGGGGCCACTCCCCGAGCCTTTGACCTAAAGGTCTAACCCAAAAGGCAGTGGAGCATCGTAAGGAGATGCAATCCCATGGTAGCCGGTGACCAACGATTGGTTCATACGCCATTTGTTCCCGCAGGATACTGGAGCCCATGTGCACCACTGGTTTGTGATCCGGTTAAAGCGCCGGACATTCGCTTTTCGTCCTCTCATTTTCGTAAACAACCCACCCCGCTCTCGGCCATACCAGGGCATTTGGGGGCCCATGGTAGTCTAGCTTCAATTGACTCATGATCTCAACTGTTGATATATATATATATATATATATATATATATATATATATATATATATATATATATATATATATATATATATATATATAAACTTAATACACTTAACCTAATATTTGGATATTTCGATTTATAATTTCAAATAATTAGTTCAAGTTAATGTAAATATGGTTTGAGCAAACTATAATAAATAGTCTAGGTGAAATCTACTTAAAGGATAATTTATAAGTAATATTATATACATTTATTTATCAATAATTGTTAGTACTTTTAAAATATTTTAATCTACATAAATTGCATCCATTAAATGAGTTATTTCTATGATGTATACACATATAGTTTTTTCCTAACAATTTGATAGATAACATGTTTTTGTTTTTGTGAACATCATGATAGAAAAAAGAATGTAGTTAACAAAGAGAATAAATACAAAGAAAAAGAAATGAGCATCATATTCGAGGAAGTTCTATCAAGCTACTATACATCAGGAAGAGAATGGATAAAATTTGTTTTTTAAAGGAAAAACGCTACAAATTAAGTTGTTCAGTATTTAATATATTGTATATCAATGGTTTTCTTGACAGAATCTTATTATAACAAATAGATTTTGTACACATATTAAAGGATTATTTCAATATAATTTTGAAGCAAGTGAGTTTATTTTCTTGTAGATTAATTGTACAAGTCTTGTAGTCATGTTTAAAATTGACTAGAACAATCCAATCAGAATAGTACATATTCAAGAAAATAGGTGACTCAATGAGGTCACGTATAATGGACACTAATTAACACAAGAAAAAAATGGGATTATTCAGTATTTTTAACCAAATTATAGGAGAAACAGTGAGATAAGTAAAAATACACGATGTCTAGGCGAAATCGTCTAAACCAGTCAATAATGATACAGAAAGATATAAACAGATCAAAACAAATCAAACACTTTTCTATCTGAAATAATTAGAATTTTGTTTTCAGTTTGTAACTAAATTATATTGAGAGTTAATGGTACTATCCACATCAAACAGTTCCCCTCTCATAACTGGAGCTTCAGCATCCTCATCTGAGATCAAAGTTAATAGTTATCACTAGGGGTTTTTGTGATTCAGTTTGTTGATTAATATGAAGATAATTCTTATTCATGACCAAGTATTGATATTGATATTAAAAAATCCAATTAAAATATTGGATATGATTTTCAATTATTTTCGTGATGCAGTTTGTTTGAAAAATTAATCTAGTATACTTTATTGTTGTAGATCAGCGAAATTCAGCATGATAATTAAACAATTATGCTTATATAATAATTATTATTATTGCTTTTTATCCATTAGCCGATCATCATAAAATACAAGTTAATTTATCTCCCTTTTTACACAAAAAATTTCGCATTTTATCGTGCAAACAAATTATCGCGCCTGTGTGTGTATGATCTTTTTCATCGGAGCATCGTTGTTATTACTTTCACTAAATGGGTGTTTATTCAACTTCTTTTATCTTAAAATAAATTAATCATTTTTTTCTTTATTTTACTCATAAATCGATGATTATATCTTAATATTGTTATTGTCTGTTCAAATAATAATGTACATAGTAAAATGATTTCACTAAGTTAGTACTCTAAAATTGAGAACAGTGTCATTTCTAAATAAAACAAAAAGAATCTGAATATTCAAAAGATTTCATGAGTAAAATTATTCAATGAGCACAAATGAGATAAAATTGATTACTGCTATTATTACTGCAATGATTTTTATAAGTAACAATAAACCAGGAAAGAAATATATCAATCATTTATATACTTTTGGCAAGGTAGGGGGAAAAAACCGAAGACATTACGAAGTACCTGGAATTATATGAATGAGATGGGTTTGTTACACTGAACTAATTTCAACTCTTGAACAATAGTATATTCTACAATCAAGACAGTGAGGGAGACTACCAAGAGTAGGTTTGAGAGAGGGAGTTTTTAAAGTTTTTCAGCTTTGAAAGAGACTGATAACATGAGATAGGTATAGGAGAACTTTGATAAATACTATAGAATTAGGATGAGAGGTTTAAAGAGATGTTATAAGTGTGACATTTATCATCGATGACAAAGGATGATATTCGTGTAATATCGCTAGTTGACTGAAGACAGAAAATGTAAACTACTAGGTGTTAAGTAGCTTAAAAATTCGGAACTCCTACGAAGTCTGAAATCCCTGTTACGTCCGTACATGGATTATGAGTGCACACTATTGAGAAATCCATTATTAAGATGAAGTTGTTCATTGTTTTCTCGTTTTTAATGATTATCTGTCTAGCTTAAATCGTTTCATATTGTTAAGTACAGACAAAATAATATCATTCTTACATTCTTGGAATTGAGCTTTTATATGTTAATAAAATTGAAAATAAGGTCTTTATTATAACTTTATTTATAAAGTAGTACAACATGTCCAGTAGGTTCACAGTGATTAAAATTTGATATTTCTCTATAAATTATAACAAAAAGGGTCCGCTCTCCCTCTCGAAATACTCCCACACGGCCACGCGTATACAGCCTCTGCCAGGCAAGTCCTACTCATTGCCTTCTCGTGGCGGGGGTGTTGTTTACGAAAATGAGAGGACGAAAAGCGAATGTCCGGCGCTTTAACCGGATCACAAACCAGTGGTGCACATGGGCTCCAGTATCCTGCGGGAACAAATGGCGTATGAACCAATCGTTGGTCACCGGCTACCATGGGATTGCATCTCCTTACGATGCTCCACTGCCTTTTGGGTTAGACCTTTAGGTCAAAGGCTCGGGGAGTGGCCCCCTAAGATAACCACCTGCTTCGGTTTGGGCACCCGGACAGTATCACAGCCCACACACAAATGATGAACTCTCTATATCTATGAAAATTACTTTTCTCGCTTCGAATAACAAACAAATGATTAAATTTTTATCATTACTATTGTTATTATTATTATTAATTACTACGACATTATTCACCCTCTTTTATTCCTACTGTATATACTTATTTTTTCGACTTATACAGCAGCTCGTCTTTGGTGGAAATTCGACTGTATCTAAACGTTCTCGAGTCACTGTCCAGTTGAAAATTGTATGTTACCACCGAATATGAGTACTGAAGCAGTTTTTCTGAAACCACGTGCACCATTCAAACTGGCTGCCTTCAACGTTTGCACACTTATGCAGGTTGGACAACAGATAGGGCTGGCTATGTCTTTAGAAAGTCTTAATATCGATGTTTGCTGTCTATCTGAGACCCGTATTCAAGACTGGTGAAGTACTACAAATTCGCCCTTCATCTGTCGCTTAGAAAAGCTTGTTTTACGTGCGTTTATCCGGGTACCCTGTGGCATCTTCGTCTGGTCTTGCTGGCGTTGGTGTTGCACTAAGCGCTAGAGCTGAGGCAGCACTAATCGATTGGATCCCCATTAACAGTCGGTTATGTGCTGTTATATTAGAGAGTTCCATCAAAGTGAGAAGAAATCGGTGTGAGAAACGATGTCTCTTCGTCATCTCCACCTATGCTCCGACAGATTGCAGCCCGGATGCAATCAAGGATGAGTTTTACCACCAGTTATCTGTTCTTCTCCAGAAAGTGCGTTCGACAGATATTGTAGTACTAGCCGGTGACTTGAATGCTCAGGTCGGGCGTCTAGACACAGAAGAGAGTCGTTTAGGTGGCCGATGGGGACTCGTTGGTCGCAGGTCAGATAACGGGGACCGTCTACTGCAACTTTGCACAGACCATAACCTGTTTCTGGCTAGCACTAACTTTCGGCACAGTCATCGCCGATGTGCCACCTGGCGTCCTCCCTCTGCATCCCAAGCCTGGACTCAGATTGATCACATCGCGATCAGCTACCACTGGCGTGGTTGTGTACAAGACTGTCTCTCCTTTTGAAGTACCTATCTGGACTCTGACCATGCCTTGGTCTGCGCCAATCTTGCCTTACTTTTCGGTGGACAACGAAGTGACCGCCATCAACGGATTGATATTAGCAAGCTGGTTGCAACTTCTGTTGCAAGTAAGTATCGAACCGAGCTAGCCTCTAAGCTAGCTACCATTCCACCGAAAAGTATAGATGAGCATTGGTTGCAATTGCATGACGCCATGAAAATGGCGGGTACAGTCAGTTGTGGGTTCGCGAAACGTCCCGCTTATGAGCACTGAGTTTCTTCGGGTTCCCTACAACTCATTGAAGCCCGTCGGTCTACTCCGGGTGACCGTGAGTTTGACCATAAACGAAGAATGTTACGTAAGGAAATTGGGCAAAGCTTGCGTAAGGATCGAGAAGCCTGGTGGTCGAAGCGTGCTAATGAGCTGGAAGCAGCAGCTGGATCTGGTAACTGCCGGAAGCTCTTCCAACTCATCCGAGCCACTGGCAGCAAAAAGTCTGGTGTGAGCGAAACAATCTACGAGGATGATGGGATGCCGATCACTAAAATCCATCGACGTCTTGGACGATGGGCAGAATTTTTCGAAGGGCAGTTCAACTGGCCTGCTGCTCCGGCAACATCGGTCAGACTGTCCTGCCCTCCATGGCCGGTGACGACTGATCCACCAAACGAGGAGGAAGTCCGCAAGGAACTCCAACTCTTGAAGCGTTACAAATCACTTGACTCGGATAACTTACCTCCGGCTCTTTTTAAAGATGGTGGTGACTTTCTGACTAAGGAACTGACGACGTTGTTTACAAAGGTTTGGGAACTAGAGAGTTTACCAACGTCATGGAATGAGTCGATAGTTGTCCCTATCTTTAAAAAGGGTTCACGTCGTTCCTGTAACAACTATCGGGGATAAGTCTACTTCCGATTGCGTCCAAGCTATTGGCTTCCGTCATACTTCATAGGTTGTTCAAAACCCGAGAAAGATTGACTCGCGAGGAGCAGGCTGGTTTTTGTTCTGGTAGAGGATGTATTGATCATATCTTCACCCTCCGCCAAATGTTAGAACACCGCCATACTTATCACTGGCCAAGAATCGTAGTGTTTCTTGACATCAGGGCTGCCTTCGATTCGTTGGACAGGACTGTTCTCTGGGATTGTCTATTGAAGAAGGGTGTGCCTGAGAAGTTTATTAACATCCTAAAAGCCCTATATACAAACACCTCAGGCAGAGTGAAGGCATGCAACCACCTTTCTCCATTGTTCCATTCGAGCAGTGTGGTTAGACAGGGTTGCCCAATCTCACCATTCCTCTTCAACTTTGCCATCGACGACATTCTGGAAACAGCTCTGATGGATGTAAGTAGTGGCGGTGTGGATCTGTTGCCTGGAGAAAGACTTCTCGACCTTGAGTATGCGGACGATATTGTCTTACTGTGCGATAATGCCCAAGGCATGCAATCCGCACTTAATCAGTTGGTAACCAGTGTCCGTAGGTATGGTATGTGCTTTGCACCTTTGAAGTGCAAAGTACTTCTACAAGATTGGCAGGATTCTAATCCTGTACTCACCCTGGATGGTGAGCAGATAGAAGTAGTCGAGAAGTTCGTGTATCTGGGTAGCTGCATAAGTGCTGTTGGGGGTGTGAGTGATGAGATCAATGCATGTATAGTGAAAGCCAGAGCGGCTTATGCCAATCTGGGCCACCTTTGGCACCTTCGTGATGTTAGTCTGGCTGTAAAAGGTCGGATCTACAACGCGTCGGTGAGAGCAGTTTTGCTCTATGCTTGTGAAACCTGGCCTCTTCGAGTTGAGGACGTTAGACGACTCCTTGTGTTCGATCATCGTTGTCTCCGAAGGATTGCTGACATCCAACGGCAACACCATGTTAGTAATGCAGAGGTTCGGTATCGTGTGTTCGGGCACAGAGATGATAATTCAATTGGTGTCACCATCTTGAAACACCGACTTCGATGGCTTGGACATGTTCTCCGAATGTCGTCCCAGAGAATTCCACGTCGTGCCTTATTTGCCGACTCTGGGACTGGTTGGAAAAACCGGAGAGGTTGTCAGTATATGACATGGTGTCGTGGGATGAAAGAAAGCTGCAAAGGATTGGCTTCTGTTGGTCCTTCACAACTCTCTGGCTGGGGTCTGAGAGATGGTGCTACACAGTGGCTAGAGATGTTATCAGATATGGCTCAGAATAGAAGCCAGTGGCGATCCTGCTGTAACCTTCCTTTACTATCTTCATAAAAAGTGGTTGTCTTCCTTAACTGAAAATTGTCTTCTGACTGTACCTTTCCGTTCCCTCATTACTACCACACTACCTTACACCAATCTCTTCGTTATTGTTCCTTTTCCTTTCAAGCTCCTCACTTTTTTTTCTTTCTTTCTCTTCGAATTCTCATTGTTTTGTGTGGCGCATATATATTGGCGCTCTCTTGTACCAATATTCATGTGTTCAAATAAATAAATAAAGTGATTAAAACTTGATATTTCTCTATAAATTATAACAAAAAGGTCCCGAGAAGCAATCATTAGAGAAAGTTTACTAGAAAAACGTCTATATGCTTAACCGAATCACTGGTTAACAACTGTAGACTTATCAAATAGTAAGCTGTTTCTGGCATTACGATGAATAAGAAATTACACTTGAAAATACCGCAACTTTATTTCCACATCTCGGTTGTTGGTAAGAAGATTATTTCAATTAAGTATTTTAAACTATATCTGTATAGCGTTCTCCCCATCAGTTATAAGATCTCGCAAAAACATCCAAACGGAAAGCTGTTCATTTTTAAGATCAACATTGGTGTATGAATCAACAGCGTGTACATTTTTTGTGTACTCAAGCTATTAGTTCTCTCAACATTTCCCACTGGATTTCCCTCGTAACTGCATTTTTATTTTAGGCTATTGACTAATTCAGATATTCTGTTTTTGAGATTGTGGAGATTTGTAGCTCAGGTGGATGATTTTGGTGGATAGAAGTCTATCTGAAGTTTGTGCTGATGATGTCGTTCAGAAGAACGATGAAAGCTCCACGACCAAACCATCCAGCTCAGAGAACAAAACTCCACCAAGATATTCTGTTTATTAACTGTAAAATCTCTGTTACACAACCTCCAGTTCTATACAATCACTATAATTTATTTATATTCATATGTATTGTATAAAGCGACAAAGTTTCAAATGAAATAGTTACTTTGATTTGTTTTCTTCCTTAATAGTTGAAATATAAACGTGTTAGTTTTATCTCAAATAATCAGAATATAAAGATTTCATGGAATGAACAAATGTTAGCCAATTCACAAATTTAAAAGTAAAGCTCAATCTACTTATAAGTAGCATAAATAATTGTCTTAAAACGTGTAGAATACGTAATATGCATGGCAAGTAATGGATGAGTCAAGAAGTCCTTTCATCCCAGATCAGCCAATCAGACAAACGTTTTACCACAGAAAATCTCTGTACTATTGCCGAAAATTGTTCTTTAAAAGGCCAGAACATTTAATAATACCATCTCTTTCTTACAGGTTATTAACTATTGTCGATTAGTGTGTTAAACAAGCGTTACAGTTTGTCATCTTTCTGAACTTTCGGAGTTGTACAAAAAAGGCGAGCTTCAGTTGGAAAATGCTTAACAAATTTAGATTTCGTATGCCGAAATGACCGTATTAATATAATAGAACTTCACTCGTACTTAGTAAACTTTTAGTAACGAGGTTTACTAAAAATCATTTTGCTCATACTAGGACGAAACACATAAACAATGGGGCACCAAATACATGTGCGCCACATAATAACAATGAGGCCAGTAGCAGTTATCATTGATGTATGTTAGGTCTGTGATACTCCCCGGGTGCCCAAATCAAAGCAGGTGGTTTTCTTAGGCCACACCCGGAGCCTTTGATCTGAAAGTCTAATCCATAAGGTAGTGAAGCGACTTTAGGAGATGCAGTCCTATGGTAGTCGGTGACCAACAATAGGTTCATACGCCTTTTGTTCCCTCATACAATAAATATGAATAAAACTCCCGTTAATTAACACGTACGTTTTCCTAGGGAAAAATGTGGATTATTAAAAAGTTACCTGTTTTGCTACATCTTTCTGTACATTACAATGCATATTTATTCCATTCCACCTTGCAATATTTAAAGTTGTTCAAATGAGGATTGAACAGTGTGTACACATTCTGAGAGTTTATTTTTCCTTAACTTTAACTTGGGTTGGGACGAATTAACGTAAGAAAATGGTTCATAATTCACAATACAGTTTGGATGCTTATTCGATGTAGCTACATGAATTACTCAATTTATTGTTTCATGTGGTACGGAGCTATCTACTGACATTTGTCGAGATATGACTTTTTAATCACATCGACTTTTCAGAGAGTGGTGTAATGCCCCCCCAGCATATAGCTAACAATCGAATTTACTTTTAATTAGTTATTTACTAGGATAGTGTCCAAAAAGATATGCAAAAAATTGGTATTAAGGACGGGTTTGTTAGACTTTGAATATGTCCTAGTTATTCAACCGATTAGTTCAATGGCAGTGTTTGTCACTGAAAGGAGTACCAAAGAAGTACAATAACCCTATACAGGCTCTCTACTCGAACACAACTGGTAGAGTGAGAGCTTATGACGAACTGTCATCAGAATTGATTACATCAAGTGGTGTTCGTCACGGCTGTCCACTCTCTCTATTGTTGTTTAACTTTGTCGCTGACGTGCTTTTAGAGGTAACACTTCTCTCATTTCAATTCCCAGAAGTTGAACTTCTATCGGGAGATCCACTTTTTGACCTAGAATATACCGATGACATAGTTCTATTTGATGAAGACGCTGACAAAATGCAGAGTCTTCTGACCACTCTAAGTAACAATGAATATTCGGCATGCGATTCTCTCCCTCGAAATGCAAAATATTGCTTCAGGATTGGTTTGCATCAGCACCTGAACTAATGGTAGAGAGTGAAGTAGTTGAGCGTGTCGACCTCTTCATTTATCGTGGGAGTCTTATCAGCCCTTGTTGTCTGGTGTGTGATGAAATCTCAGCACGGATACAGAAGGCTCGACTAGCTTCTGCCATTTATGGCGTAAACGAGATATCCATCTACCAACCAACGGACGAGTTTACTGCGCAGCAGTTCGTTCTGTCCTACTTTATAGCTGTGAAGAGTAGAGGATATTTGTAGGTTACTAGTATTCGATCATAGATGTCTTCGAAACACTGCTCGTATATCCTGGGACCACCGAGTAAGTAATGCAGTTGTTAGGAAACGGGTACTAGGAAGGGATGGCAAATTAATTGATGACGTAGTGAAACTTTATCAGTTGAGATGGTTGGGACATGTTACGTATGCCCAACCACCGACTGCCCCGACGTGCGATGTTTTATGGTGTAAGAGTAAGTCAGAAAAAGGCTAGGGGCGGCCAGACCGAAGCATGGCACAAATCCATAAAGTCATTGACAAGTGGACTAAGCCATGTTGATAGATGTAGACTATCTGGTTGGGATCCGCGATAGCAACTGATGGTTAGAGACTTTGGATGGCATGGCTCAAAACCATTTGCGATGGCGCAGGCGCATCCACTCTTTGTGCTCTCCCGAATCCTGGTCTTCTGAATTCTTCATGTCCTTTTTTTCTCTCCCCAGATTTATTTCCCTGGGCTATACTCCTTGAATAGCATTTTTAAACCTTAATCTTTCCGATTACTACTTATAATTCTACTAACTCTACCAATATGTGATAATGTGGTACGGCAACTCGAACTGATGTACGTACGTACAAAGTTCTACGTCGTTGCTGACTGACTGATTCGACCCCTCAGATGCACAATTCTAAGATCCTAAAGATATACTGGTGACATATCTTCATACATTGCAAAAATAGCTGCATCCAAACTGGAGCAGAGGCTTTCCGGTTTCAGTCAGTCAGTTACAACGTAGGACCAGGCATATATATATGCATCGGTTCAAGTTACCACACCTCATTAGCACTACAAGACGAACACCGGACTCATGAGAGCAGTTAACTCAATGGCGTCATACATAAATAAAAGATTTTATGTAAGGATATAGTACAGAAAGAAAGATATGATATAATTTCAATATCATAGTTTAGGGGAAGAAAAAGAGTGTATACACCTACGCCGATGTGATCGATTCTGAGCTATGTCACCCAGTCTCTAACCACTGGTTACAATAGTCACGCGAACCCCGACCAAGTAATCTGCATATACCAACATAGCTACAACTAGAAGTTAGTGACTTCAATGACTGATGCCACATTTTGGTTTAACCACCTCTAACTTTCTTCCAGCCATCACCAACACTAATCAGCATTGCACGTCGTGGTAATCGGTGTTCAGGGATACGTGATATGTGGCCCAACCATCTCAGTCGATGAACATTCACAAACTCATCAACTGATTTACCATCATTCCCCTATACCTTGCGTCTAACCCCACTATTACTTACCTGGTGATCCCAGAAGATGCGAGCAATATTTCGAAGACATCTGTGATCAAATACTAGCAGCTTACGAGTATCTTCTTCTCTCAATGGCCACGCTTCGCACTCGTAAAGTAGAACAGAATGAACTGCCAAGCAGTATACTCATCCCTTAATTGATAGACTGATATCTCGCCTTCGCCATAGGTGACGGAGGTTGGCAAAAGCCAAACGAGCTTTCTGAATCCGTACAGAAACTTCGTCAGACACCAATCCATTAGGGCTGATTAGACTTCCAAAACAAGTGAAGTTGTCGACGCGTTCGACTACTTCACTGACTATCCTTAGTTCAGTATACTCGTCTTCACCAAACTGGACTAAATCATCTACGTATTCTAAGTCGATAAGTGGACCTCCTGGTAAGAGATCAATGCCCGAAAATTCAGTCGACGAGAGCATCACTTCTATCAGTATATTTATGATAAAGTTAAAAAAAATGGAGAAAGTGGGCTTTTCGGTTTAGGTAGCTTAATTTTAGACAGAACACGCAATTGCATGTTAGTTTGTTAGAAATAATTTTAAATATGTTGATCAAATAGGTTCCCTTCCCACGTGTTTGTAGTTTTTGCACGAAATAAATAGTGTGGATAAGTACAACCATCCCAACGTTGATTGAAATCCTGAAAGGATTTAGAACACTTTCTTTGACTAGGGATTGATGAGAAAAATGGTCTATTTTAACCAGTGTTTGCAAAGTAGTTAAAAAATTCCAGATGGTCAGTAGTCAGTGAAGTATTGAGACAAAAAACAACTTTCCTCGACTTTAAACATATTTAGCCGTTCCTTAAACAAGTAAACAGCGACCTTTGTCCTGACGGTAAAATGCACCCATTGGAATGCAACTGCTCTTTGGTATTCTCCGAAGTATATATCCAATTTTTTACAGAAATACAAAACTAAAAAAGCCGTAATTGAAAGGGAAGTATTCAATGGAGAATAGGAAAAACTAGACTGGCAAATCCAAGACTTAGTACTTTTTATTTGTGTGCAAAGTGGGTTTATCTTTAAATGAACACGAAGAAATAAACATACATGGGAATGTGAGCATTTGTATCTTAAAATGTAGGATTTGCTGACAGAGACATGTTTACTACCGAATTCAGAGAAAAGCACCTTCTGAAAACCAAGGTTATCATTAATTTTCCGCTTACAAAAAAGGTAAAATGTAGAAAACAGTGCTCAGACGACATTTGGTCGGCGGATATTCGAAGCCGGATCTCATTATTGATTTAAATTATTATGAAAATAGAATTAGGTAAAAGGAGTTCGACGTGCAGCATTCGGATATCATTATTGGATAGGAATCATCCTAAGACCAACTTGAAAACAATCATCGCGATATTAACACCTATCAGTGGTACTAAGGTCATTTACGATTATGAACAGCTTGATATTACCTCTCATTACAGTCCGAACAGAGTGGATAAACGTTAAAAATTGGTACTTCACAGTTGTAGGAGGACTGTACTCGTTATCTGTCCGGCCACAGCCAACTGGAAATGTGACTAAAATATGAGTGTACTCACTTTTAGACAAAAATCTTTTCTCGTGGAGGATACAAATGGCATTAAGAATAAGAACTAAAGACTCAAGCAAACTGAAAAGACCGAGAGCCATGTAAGCATAAGTAAATGTGCCGTGTGATGACCTTTCACAATCGAATGACGTGATGATTCAGAACTTTAAACTTTCAATGCCGATAATCCTGGTTATGAACTTATTTAAGTCTAGAAACCTGTTATAATTTAAGAATTTTCGTATGTTTTGTCAATTATGATGCTATAACTACTGTAACGGTCTTTCTATTAAAATACCTCGATCCACGATAGCCTATCAAATATATCTTCGAACCTCTTCGCTTCTGTCTTTTGATTTCACTCGGTGGGTACGATTCGTATTAGGTGTTACTGGTTAAAGCGTTGTCAAACCCCAAATACCTATGGCATCTTCATTGGTGAACCCGACGTGATCTGGTACACCAAATTGCAAACTGTGAGTCTGTTCCCTTTTGAGGCTTCATATGTTATTACTTTATTTTAGTTTTTATGTATTGTGATTTTTTCCGTGTTTCTGATATATATATATTTCACTCCTTCATTCTCGTACTTGATATTTCACCATGACGGAACAGACACCCAAGGTACTTAAGTTAAAGACTATGTCCCCACCTTCGTTTCAACTAATGCCCTTCTGGCCAGACAACACCGAAGACTGGTTCTGTTATGCAGAGGTCAGCTTCCACGAGCACGGCGTGATTGACACACGTGCACAATTCTTCTTAGTAGTCAAGGCACTAGCGCGCGAATTCAGCAGGTACGTAACACCTAGCATGTTTACTAGTGATGTTTTGGAACCCTAAGAAACACTTAAACAGTCTATCCTTCAACGCGGAGATTTAACCGATCGACAAAGGTTAGACCAACTCATTAATAATGTCGATCTGCAGCACGGTTGTGCGACAGACATGTTGCAAAGAATGAAAGAGGTTATCGGCCAAAGAACCTTCGATGATAACTTATTCAGACTATTTTTCTTACCTAAACTTACTCAACAGGTGCAAGCTGTGCTGGTCTCGTTCCAAAACAATGCCGTACACGAGCTGGTTTCATCTGCCGGCCACATCCTAGAAATCACGAAATCTTCTAATGCCGAGGTTTTTTCAGTCAAAGAAAAACTTCAAATGCCCCAGAATGACGTCACGGAATTATGTCATACGCTTACACGTTATCCTGGACCTCGTAATGACCGTAAATGGTCACTTGCCCTTCGAAGAAGCACTTCACGTAAGCGATGTAACTCTAGATCACGAGAGACGGATAACCTCGACTGGTGCTGGTATCATAACCAGCACGGAAAATCTCGAAATTTCAGAAAACCCTGCGATTTTTCCGAACTCATAATCGACCAACACAAAATACAATTTGGGAAACTTCCCAGCCGGCACGCGTTAAAGGCAAGAGTAGTCGGCGAAAACAGCAGTCTGTTATACGTCACAGATGCCTTAACGAAAGTTCGCTACCTCATCGATACTGACTCAGAAGTTAGCGTATTTCCAGCAAATTCTAACAACCGGCTTCCCGGATCTGTTTTAAACTAACAGGCGGCAAATGGGAATCCAATCACCACATATGGTAAATAGTACGTTTACCTAAACGTGGGTTTACGCAAACTCATTCACTGGATCTTCGTCGTTGCAGATGTTTCTATGCCGATCACTGGTATAGACCTCCTACAACACCACAATCTTCTCATCGACAAGCACAAACGGAGGCTAGTATACGGAAACACTAATTTATCTGTTCGCGTAACTTCTTTTTCCGGTTGCAGAGTATCTCCTGTCATAATTAGGAACACCATTGACCCATTTTATTAACCATTACTCGATAATTATTCTGGGGTATACCAACTGCAACCGAAATTGCCGTGTGCAACCACCAATGTTACACATCACAACACGACTACAGGACCTCCTGTATTCTCGAAAGCGCACCAACTGGCTCCCGAAAAGCCGAGGTTGGCCAAAAACAAATTCGATCACATGATAGACTTAGGTATCATAAGACCGTCAAATAACCCATGGGCATCTTCGTTTCACATGGTCCCTGAAAAGGACAGCAACAGTTGGCGTCCAACTGGTGACTATCAGCGATTGAATGCGAAAACCATTCCCGATCGTTACTCGTTAGCCCACATTCACGGTTTGACAGCTACCTTGAAAGGTACAACTGTCTTTTCGAAAATCGACTTGGTTAAAGCTTATAACTAAATTCCCATGACCACTGACGACATTCCAAAAGCCGCTATCATTACTCCTTTCGGTCTTTACTAACTTTTGCAGATGCCTTTCGGCCAAAGAAGTGCTGCCCGAACATTCCAAAGGTTCATAGATGACGTTTTTTGGGTTTCAATTTCGTACATGCGTATGCTGATGACTGCCTAATAGCAAGTCCGGACAGAGAATCGCATCTCCAGCATCTGGATCTTGTTCTCGAACGACTGCAAAAACAAAGCATTACTGTAAACATTCGGAAGTGCCAAATCGGAACCAACTCCTTAGATTTTCTAGGACACACTATTAATGCTCAAGACATCTGGCCCCTCAGTATATGCATCCGAATCAGCGAACGGAGGAGTCTTACAAAAGTAGTTCACCACTCCTGACAACCATAAGCATTTTTCTCGAGACGGCTGCTAGACACCGAATCCAGGTGTAGTACATTCGGTAGGAAACTCCTAGCTATGTATTGTGCTGCACGGCATTTTCAAAACTCTATCGAAAGCCGTGAATTCACCCTTTTTACTGATCACAAACCTCTTAATTTCTCTTTGAGCTCATCTTCAGACAAGCACTCACCTCGAGAGTTTCGACAACTGGACTACATTTTGCAGTTTACATCAGGCATTCAACACATTTCTGGAGCAAACAATGTGGTTGTAGACGCCTTGTCTCGCATAGCTTTCTTGAACAGTTTCCAAGGAATCGACGTTCTTAAACTCGCCCATCTTCAAAAAGAATACATTGATCTTAAGCACCAGTTATCCTCAACAACCCTTAAGCTGCGCACTAACCAGATGGGAATAGGTAAGGAAACCTTACTACGTGACACATCTACAGGTAGGGATCGTCCAGTCGTGCCGGAACATTATCGACACAATGTCTTCAATACGTTGCGCAAACTTTTTCATCCATGTGTTCGCGCAACCATCAAGCTTATAGCAGAACGGTTTTGTTGGCCTGACATGAATAAAGACGTGAGAGAGTGGGCACGCTCCTGTGTAAGCTGCCAGAAATCTAAGGTGAATAGACAACAAATGTTCATTAGGTTCGTTCAAAACTCCTGATGCTCAATTCGACCATGTTCATCTAGATTTGGTAGAACCTTTAACAGATTCAATTGGATACTCTTAACCTGCGTAGACCGTTTCGCTCAATGGCCAGAAGCATTACCCATTAAGAATATTACTACTGAAGCAATGGCCCGCACCTTCATTGAACAATGGGTAGCAAACTTAGATAGCTTTTCAACCATCACTACAGATCGCGGACGCCAGTTCGGATCTGGACTTTTCCGTTGTCAGACCACACTATTAAGAATCACTCACTTCCAAACGACCGCCTAACACCCACAAGCAAGCGGGTTGGCAAAGCGCTTTCACTGACAACTAAAAGCTTCCTTATCAGCTGCAAACATTTCTCAGTGGACTGACGCTCGTCCACTCGTGTTACTAGGTATCCACAATACAGTGAAAGCTAACATTGGATACACTGCAGCTCAACACGTTTGTGGAACGACACTTAGACTTCCAGGAGAAATTGTAGATCCTCAATCTGTTTCAATGAAAGTGGATTTAACCTCCTAAACGAGTAGGCTTACAAACGCAATACGGCCAGTTAAACCTGTCTACACACGACCGCAGTCAACTGATGTTTTTGTTCAACCTGACTTACGATATAGTACACATGTCTTTGTACGTCGAGACTCACATTGACGACCTCTCGAATCAGCATACGAAGGACCCTTCAAAGTTCTTCAGCGCGAACCTAAGTACTATATAGTCTATAAGAATGGAACCAACGATAGTATCAGCATTGATCGCCTCAAAGCAGCGTATTTAGAAGGAAATCCTATTCCGTCGATTTTCCTTCAGTACAATCGAACGACATGGCTCCTGCACTTATAATACCTCATCCAACAGCCAAAACGCACGTTGATACCTCGACAGTATCTGAAAACAAACTTAAAACAACGCGTTCTGGCAGAAGAGTAAGATTTCCAGAGCATGCTTTTCCTGGCTAGGGATTGAATGCAACTGCAGCAAGTGTTATCACAATTTGTGCACCCGAATCATACCGGCTGCATATAAAAAATGCTGCAAGCCACTATCACGTTGGTTGTGCAAAGCATGCTGTTCTACAAAGTCTCCACTGATTCTTGAGGCGACTGAGCTACTGAACACAACTAAGCAGACGCCCTCAGATAAACAAACAGCAGCAGATGAACAGTTTTCAGCTCTAAAGAAACAGCGAGTGTTAACATGAGTCCAGCTTTAGATTTGAATGAAACTATCAAGGTGAACCCTAATGGCGTAGCGGATAAAAAAACAGATGTAGGGATGGTTGCCAGAAAAAAAAGAAAAAACATGCAGAGAAGAAAAGAATGATTGGAAGCCCTGAGATAAGTGAGTCAACGGTTTCAGCTCTGGATCCATTCAACCCAAAACAGACTATTGAGGAGCAAAGCCTGACCATTGTAGACGATGATATCAAAAGACATAATAAGGATGATGATTGGATTACAATTACGTCTAGAAAATGGAAGGTAGGAAAAGAGAGTGAAACCTTTGCGTCTGACGTCAGATTGAACTGCACGGATGAAATTTAAGGATACAAAACTCCATAGCTCGTTAAGATGGGCCTCGCCGACGGGTCAGTCATTTTTTCATAAGCTAGGAGAATCTTCCGAAAAGAACTCAGAGACTGGATTCGAATATGATCTAGGCCACATTAAGTCCCTGATAAACAAGCTGTTTCCAGAAACACTATCAGGATTTAGCATCTATAATCTTAATAGAATAGGAAAAAAGTGGGCTCTGAAAGCATGCAGAAAAGCCGCCTCTTAAAAGCCACCTTTGCTTCTGCAGAAGAAAGAAACCTGTTACTAGAAAACTCACGCAAACTGACCGGATTCAAAATATATGTCCGTGAGGGTCTCGACCTGGTTGATCGTATTGCGAAACAATCAGTAGAGGCAGAAATGAATGAACGCCACCGGAACGGTAAAACAAACCTTACACCTGAGGGTTTTCACGTTGTGAAAGTTTGGAGTAAAATGGTCCCCAAACCACTCTCGGTGTTAAGTGAAAGTTCTCAGAGTTAAAGGTGTGTTATACCAATTCTCATAGTCTACATAATAAAATGGTCGGGCCCAAAACAGTGATGGACACAGAAAACGTCTGTCACCTCCACCTCAGAAATATGGTTAATGTCAAAATTGCATGATAGTGAAATTCAGTAGCTTGGTTCGTTACCTAGTAGGGCGACATACTAAACTGTAGGAGTGGTGAGGTTATCTTATATGCGGAAATCACCTTAACCATATACGCTGTTGAGAAGATGGCACAGGACTCAAAAACATATGAGCTGGTTGGTGAAAAATAAATGTGTAATTACAATCCGAGAAGCTTAGAGAAAATATGAAAGGCAGTTATCACAATCTGTAATCAAACAGCCTAAGAGGCTATTCCCGTATATAAATTACAGGACAAGGTTGCAACATTGAATTCCCAACCTAACTGCAGAAAGGCTTACTTACCTACTTACACCTGTTACTCACAGGTATAGGCCGCTGACCAGCATTCTCCAATCCATTCTGTACTCGGCCTTCATTTCTAGTTCTTTCCAATTTTTGTTCATTCTTCTAGTGTCTGTCTTCATTTCTCGGCGTAATGTTGTGTTCTTTGGTCTTCCCCACCTTCTTTGGTCTTGAAGATTCCATGTGAGGGCTTGCTATGTGACACAGTTGGGTGTTTTTTTCAATGTGTGTTCTATCCACTTCCAGCGCTTCTTCCTGATTTCTTCCTCCGCTGGGATCTGGCTTGTTCTCTCATATAGTAGGTTGTTACTGATAGTGTTTGACCAACGGATCCGAAGTAGTTTGTGTAGACAACTGATAATAAACACTTGTTTCTTCTGGATGATGGCTTTCATAGTTCTCTAAGTTTCCGCCCCATACAGTAGAACATTTTTTTGACATTTGTATTTAAAATTCTGACCTTGGTGTTGGTTGACAGTTGTTTTGAGTTCCAGATGTTCTTCACTTGTAGATATGCTGCTGTTGCTTTGCCGGTCTGCGCCTTCACATCTGCATCAGATCCACCCTGTTCATCAATGATGCTGCCCAGATATGTAAAGGGTTTTACATCTTCCAAATCTTCTCCGTCAATTGTGATTGGATTGGTGCATGTTGTGTTGTGTCGAAGAATCTTGCTTTTCTCCTTGTGTATGTTGAGATCTATCGCTCCTGAGGCTGCTGCCACACTGATCATCTTTTTCTGCATTTGTTGTTGCGTGTGCAATAGAAGAGCCAGATCATCTGTGAAGTCTAGATCGTCCAACTGCATCATAGCTGTCCACTGTACCCTATGCTTCTCCTCAGATGTTGATGTCTTCATGATCCAGTCGATCACCAGGAGAAAGAAAAAGGGTGAGAGTAAGTAACATTGCCTGACACCGTTCCTTACTTCGAATGAGTCAGTGAGCTGTCCTCCATGCATAATTCTGCAATTGAACGCTATTCCTAGTACTGAGATAAAAGTGATGCCTCTGTAGTTATCACACTTGCTGAGATCACCTTTCTTTGGTATTTTGACCAGAAGTCCTTCTTTCCAGTCTGTTGGTACTTGTTCCTCATCCCAAATCTTATTGAAGAGAATGTGGAGTATCCTTGCGGTTGCCGCTACGTCTGCTTTTAGTGCCTCTTCTGGAATGTTGTCCGGTCCTGCTGCTTTGCCACTCTTGATTTGTCTGATGGCCATGCTGGTTTCTTCAATTGTTGGTGGGCCAACATTGATTGGGAGGTCCGTGGGTGCTGCTTCGATGTTGGGTGGGCTCAGTGGAGCTGGTCGATTCAAGAGTTCTTTGAAGTGTTCTACCCACCTGTTTTGTTGCTCTTCAATGTTGGTGATTACTTCGCCTTCCTTGTTTTTCACTGGTCGTTCTGGTTTACGAAGATTTCCAGAGGGTTTCTTTGTCGTGTCATACAATTGTCTCATGTTTCCTTTTCTTGCAGCCTTTTCCGCCGTCGTTGCTAAACCTTCCACATATTTACGTTTGTCGGTTCTGATGCTCCTCTTCACTTGTTTGTTTACTTCTGTGTATTCAGCTTGTGCCTTGGCTTTTCCTGCTCTTGTTCGGCTGGTATTGGTTGATGCCTACTTGTTCCTCCTTTCTTGTATCTTATCCAGTGTATCAACAGTGATCCATTCCTTGTGATGGTGCTTCTTGTGACCCAGGACCTCATGACATGTTGGAGTGATTGCCCCTTTGATCCCCTTCCAGTTGTTCTCCATAGTAGTTCCTTCTCCATTGAGTAGATCATGAAAGACCTGAAACCAATTGCTGAGGACTATCTTGAATTCGTTGAGTTTGTCAGTGTCTCGAAGGAAAGCTGTATTAAACTTTTATGATATTATTCGCTCCGTCGTCCAGTGCTTCCTGAGTTTCAATTTCCTCTTGGTGACCAGCGAGTAAGGATCTGATGCTATATCAGCTCCTCTCACATCCTCCATCGTCCTTCCGAAAATTTTACCGATGCAGATATGGTCGATTTGGTTCTGCGTAGAGTGATCCGGTGAAGTCCATGTGGTTTTGTGTATATGTTTGTGTGGGAATACAGTGCCGCCTATGACCAGTTTACTGAAGGCACATAGGTTTGCAAGACTCACTATTTTTGTACCTTTCTCCTAGTCCATGTGGTCCCATGATGTATTCACATCCGGTGTTGCCCACTCCAACCTTGGCATTTAGATCTCCGATCAGAATAATCAAGTCCTTTGTTGGGCATTTCTCAACGGTTAACTGCAACCAATCGTAGAATCGATCTTTAACGTCTTCATTGTAATCGTTTGAAGGCGCATAGAATTGGATGACGTTCATTGAAATGCATTCTTTCTTTGTTATAAAGAAGGCTTTGATGATCCTTGGTCCATGAGATTTCCATCCTATAAGTGCATTTTGTGCTTGTTTTAATAGCATCAATACGATATATGGGGCATTTATCTTGATGGCCAGAGTATAACTGAAGCTCACCTAGAGCTTATCATTGTTGTCGAACTCTTCTGAATGAAGACCTTCTGGCTCACAGGGCAAAGTTCAGGTGGTTTTAATAATTTTTTTCTGGTTAGCGTTTTTTTAGCGAGTTAGTTTTCTATGGATGATGTCGCTAACCACATGCCCAACCCTCCTCCTTTATCTGGGCTTGGGACCGGCAGCAGCCCCAGAGGGAATACAGGCGAAGTTTGTCGTCTGACACAGTGTAAACACATTTTCTACACAGAATGATACAAATTCAGTATATTTGGAATGAGGCTAAAAGTAGCATGTTTCATCTAGTAGCATGTACGTGCATATAAGTGTTAATATTCACATTGCAACCTGAACTCAATGCTTTTCACTTCGAATCGCAAACACATTATTTATTGACCTACTGAGCACAAACAGTCACATTACAAAAATATTAGAACTTATGACAAAAGGGTATATCTATGCAATCCACTGACGATACACATATTGTTGCAAGAAACACTGATCAATTTCAGTCTTGATTAATGACAATGTGAAGTCACAAACTATTACTAAGAATGTTTCAAAGTTCATGTTATTTGAAAATTATATTCCTTACTCATCTACTAAACGGTTGAAAATGATGGAGCACTGAAAATCTGTTCCATTTTAGTGTGTGTATACTTCAATGGTGGACATCAATTATCTCAGACATGATAGAACACAGAAAATTCTGGGTCATAATGTGTATGATTCATCTGGATAAAATATCATTTGAAAGCAGTAACCTACATTTTTAATTTCAGCTGACTGATGAAACAGTTCAATCTTCATGTCGCAGATGTTTAACGTTCTCACTACCCAATTGATTAGCTCTGTATATCATAGGTTTGTATGTGATAAGAATGGCTTTGAACTTCATGTTACCATTTCACTATGACTCTTATCTTTTCAATTAAATCGGTTCCTAACTGTGGGCTTCAACTGAGACGATGTACTGAAGGCCTTTGACACCTTAGACACGGAAAAGTTAGACAAACTGGTTGCCATTATTTAGTTATATTCAGCTTACTTTGTATATGGTATTGTCCATTCAGTGCTACTCGTATAAATTGCTTTGGATAGTTTATAGCGTTATTATATGTCACTAATTGCCCGTAAAGAAACTTTCTGATGTAGCCAGCTTGGTGTATTACTTAATTTTCTCCACGTCAAACCTACATATACGTTACCGACAATCCCGGATTTTACAGAGGCTTTAGAAAAAATAATTTTGTTGTGTCACATCCATGGAATTCAAAGGATATGTTCTGAGGGTAAACGGTAGAAAAGGTGGCGAACCTAAAGGAGGTTCCGGAAAAACAGATACCCAATTATTTTCACTTGGAAGCACATACTAAGGCCGAGACTCGGGTATGCATGCTGAAAGTTCTCCTGTACTCACTCTGAGAGATCAACCATTTCTGCCATCCTAAAGATGAAACCACTCATCTCGACATTGTCATTTATTTGTATCGTGTTGGTGTTGGGTTTAAGATAAGATAATTGCTACATATTTTAGTCTACACATTTGGCTTTTAATGGTTATATTTGGTTGGTATGGTATTTCACTGATTTTCCTATGATATGAAGCTGAGTATGAGAAAAGCGATGTAGGATTCTTTTGAAACGTTTGCGTAAATGCGTTCAAAATCCTCTCGAAATGCAAGCTAGTAGTGGCATTGGTCCCGAACCACACAATTCTCAAAGCTGAACACGAGACGATTGGGAAAATAGACTTTCAACATTTAACGTAGAGAAAAACAAAACGATGTAGAAGGCGGGAAGAATGAATTGAATTAATTCTAATTGGTCGGATGGCATGTCTCGGCCTTGTAGGTGTGGTCTTACTTATGCAGCATTATTTTTACCGATATGAAATATACTGTTCTATCCCCACTTTAGGTGTGTTTTCAATAATGTATTGGTGATTGTTACAACGCGATGAACCAGGGTAGACAATGATGTGACTTTCAATAAGATCTTATAGATTAGGCAGTTACATTGACAAATCTACAATTTTAGGATAATGTCTATTATTAGAGCAGTACTAACGTCGAAGCAGGACATAATTTTACAAGCTTTCGTGTTATAACTTGTTGCTTTATTTATCTAGATCACTTTGTCTGCACATTCCATCGATCTTTTGGTGACAGGTGGGACGATTAATGTAAGATCCTTTTTAGAGGTTTTGTGTATGAAAATCCCTTCACACACGCATTGTTGTAATTTATTCCTCTTGATTCTTTCAGATGCGAGGCCGATTTATTAAATCCACCTATGTTTATGAGGACCAACATTTTGTTTGTCACAGTCTCTTTATGACCAGTAACGAAGTGATCAATCAGTGATACTGAGGTCGTTCTCTTACGCCCACTATTCACCCTCATTTTACCAATTTTGTGCTCGATTAGCTATTCTACTAGGACAACCTGTAACATGCTAACTCCGAATTTTAAATTAGGAGATTGTGGCTGACATTAGACAGAAAACTCTTTAAAAGATCAGGTAATAAAAGATATAGTTATTGGTGTTTCTTAACGCTTTGCAGCCTCGGTGATCTTTCCGTTCTAATAAACAGCCTTTTTTATTCTAACTTCAACCTCTCTTCGATCATTTGAACTTAATCCACCCTGTTAAATATCACGAAGCACTGTTCTTTATTACCTCATTCTCCTATCTGAAGGCTCTAACCAAATTTCACTCTAGCAACACGAGCTAATATAAGTTTAATCTACTAATTAGTCACATCTTTTTCTGTTCCACTACAAAACGTTAAGTATTGTTTAGCGTCTATATCTAAATCCTTTGTTGCTCCTTTGTATCACTTTTTCAGCATCACTTTCTTAGTGCACAGCTATGGAGCTTCTGACACCCGGAACAAACTTAACATATACCTTTTTTCAAGGTCGTAGCTCTCATCAAGCACTCTACAAACCTACTTTATAACAACTAAAAGCTTGAAAATTTGTATTGAACAGATATTTAGCGCGACCACAATCCCTGCACAATTACCCTGGGTATGAATTTGCCGTGCAAAACGGGTGTGATGCTAATTTCGAAAAAAATATTTTAAAAACTATACTCGATGTAAACCTAATAAATAATTCTCTGAGACATCTGCACGAATAGACTCTTTTTTATTGATCTCATCTATTTATCAACTATGCTTGGGAAGCTTACTGTGGGCAAACTAATGTTGTAACTTATAGATCATGCCTATAAAAGTGGCATGCACCTGCCCTGGCAGAAATATGTCGTATTATACCATGTGCACTTTGTTGATCATTTGATTTCATTTGAAATGGTACTATTTATATTTTATCATAGTTTTTATTTTTCATGCATTCTCACTGAGTCCCCATGTTTTTTGAACTACATTTATGTCACTTTAGTTAGCATTTGGTCATGGTGACTGCCATATTGAATCACTTCCTCTTTTTGATTTTGTTGCTTGCATTGAGTGGAACCGTGCTTTTATCATCGCAAATTGAAGCACTCTTCTAGAATTGGAAAACGTCCGTGTTATGACGAAATCACGAAATACCTCAACGCTGTTTTATCTTGAGCTCTGTAATACATGTCGGAACATCTGAATAGGCCGGCTCCATTGAATCCACCGGACATCGAGGCAGCACCTAAAGACCTTCCTTTGGCTCACTCCACCAACTGTCAAACAAATCAAGATGTCCCTCAGACAAATCAAGAGTAGAAAACAGTGAGACCCGACATTGTGCCAGCTGAAGCACTGAAGTCAGACAGAAGCAACTGCAAACATATTCCACCTTCTTTTCAAGAAGATTAGGGAAGAGGAACAATTGCCGACAGATCGGAAAGTATACTTCATCAAGATACCAAAGAGAGGTCTGAGGAAATGTGAATACTACAGAGGCATCAAACTACTACTGGTATCAGGAGAAGTTTTCAACAGTTTCGCTGGACCGAATAAAGGATCCAGTAGACGCCCAGCTCCGAGATCAACGAACCGGATTCCTTAAGGATCGGTCGTGCACAGACTAAGTAGCGACACCAGTTGAATGGAATTCGTCACTTTATATCAACTTCTTCGGTCATGAGGAAGCGTTTGACCAAATGGATTGGAGAACCTTATGTAAACTTCGACACTATGGTGTACCGGAGATCGTCAGTATCACACGAAATTCATACGACAGACTACTTTGCAAAATGGTGCGTGGAGGACATCCTACAAACGCATTCCAAGCGAGGAATGGAGTCAGACATGCCTGTCACACTCCCTCTTTGTCTTGTGGTGGTTGACCGTGTTATGAAGACCTCCACATCTGAGGGGAGGCGCGAAATACAATGGACAGCTTGGATACAACTAGACGATTCGGACTTCGCAGATGACCTAGCTTTCCTATTTCATAAACATGAACAATTGCAGGTCAAGACAATCAATCAAGCAGAAGCCTTTGCATCAGTAGGCTGCATTATACACAAGTGTAAAAGCAAAATCCTGAAATTCAACAGAGAACGCCAATCTAATCACACTTGATGGAGAAACTCTGGAAGAAGTGGAAACTTCCATGTACCTGGACAGCATCACGTATGAACAGGAGGGGGGATCAGATGAAGACGCAAAGGCAAGGATTTTCAAAGCAATGGCAAAACTCTGTAGTTGAAGAATATTTAGAACTCAAGACAATTGTCAACAAATATCAAAATCAGAACCTCCAATACGAATGTCAAGACAATTCTATTGTACGGAACTGAAACTTGAAGAACTACTATAGCCATCATCAAAAACGTACAAGCATGCATAAACAGTTGTCTACGCAAGACACTCAACGTTCGTTGACCGCGTAAAAGGCGCAAGTAAGCAATCATCAACAGAAGGTTCGACTGGTGGAAATAATGCCTATCCATTCAGGACTTTCATTTGTTTTTAACTAGTGTATCTTTTCTGTTGTTTCGTGGGTTGGCTTTTTATATCGCGTTGAGCCACTGTCATCTGCGTTTGGGTCCTAGAGGCTAACAAATGTCTTCTTATATTTTGATTACTGTGTGGTGAGCTGAATTGTATCTCATTACTAACTGATAGAACTTGACACCTAAATAAGTTTTGTTGGCCCTAGGTGGTAAAATGGATTTGTAACTTAGCACTTGCCTGGTTTTGTGATCACTGACTAAAAGTTTGTGAGGATATTGTTGCACACATAGTGTGTAATTTTATGCAGGCGGACAATTGTGGTAGAAAAATGCAGTGCTAAATTTGGGAGCACTTATAACATACAAAACTGTCTGTCCATAAAAAATCATAAAGATGTATAAGTACTAAATGAACAACTTGGGCAAGGAGAACGATTTCAAAGCCACTCTAGAGACAGCCTTTATTTGTATATTTTGTTGGGAGTAGATATAAACTGCAGAATGAATGAGATAGTTATCTGTCTCGATCGAATAATCTTCTTCGTCTAGCCACATGAAATCCGAATTAATGACTTTTGAGACAGTCTTGAATTGTTCACCACTAAACGAACTTTGAACAGTTTGACGGTTGTAGTTTTCACTCGCTTTTTAATCGTTCCTTAGACCTCGGGACATTAAAACATAACTTTTTTCTCCGTCCCTCTTAAAATATTCAAGTAACCTCTGCAACAACGAAATAAAATCCATAAATCATTTAGTTGCAGCCCAACAGAAGCCCCTGTAGCGTGGAGTCGAGTCGAAATTGACTATGAACACCGCTACAGAGAAACACGTGCCAAATGACTCCAAAAAATTCCGCGGAAGCCAAGTATCAGAAGGCGGTTAATGGACCAGGTCGAGATATATTTGCTGGCGATCTCGTGGTATCGAAAGGATACCGAGATCGTGCCAGGATACAAGCTTGGTTACAGAACGTAACCGAATTCGCGCGAAGTCACAATCAAAGTGTGTGAATAATGGATGTTTTTTAGCACAGTTAAACAAAAAAACATTAAAACAGTCACTGGTACAATTGGTTATAATAATAATTGTTTTCCGTAAACCAATCGTGTTCTCGTGATAAAAGTGAGTCACTACACCCCCAAGAACATTAGTCTCTAAGAGTATAGGAAAATAAGAGGTGGTTTGACAATGATTTATAACATTATAGATATGCCTAGGGATACTTCGAAGCCTTTATTTCAACCCTAATGCCTGCCATACAGAGGTAAGATAGCATATCAGGTTGTATTGTAAGCGTACTTGGTGCTTATTACGAATCAAGTCGTGGAACGAGATTGGGTTTCCCGGTTGTCCTTCAAGAACAAACCAAATGTTCCTTTATAGATTCAGTATAACATCTCGTATCGATTTACTGAGGTTTACCGCATGGTGACACTAATGGATCATTGTTAACAAACACAGGATATCGTCTAGAAAAAATTTCTATTCTACACACGAACATTAAAACCATTTGACATACTTCCAGGTCCACCGTTATTGTTTTACACTGTTCAATCGAGGTCGGTTAAATTATTAAACTATTTTTTCACCATTTTTTATTTTAGAAAGTTGTGTTATCATAGTGAATAATAGACATATTTGTTTTAATGACCTTAGGGCGTTCAACCTCCTAGGTCGCCGTACAGTTAGCCACTTATGCCTCCCATAGTTGGTGGTGCGCCTCCTCTGAGGGAGGTACGGGCGCTACAGTTCGGTATACTCAGCCCAGATGAGATTGTGAGTTTTCAATTCTAATAAGTGACTAGGGTTTCAAAGTTATGTGTTGGTTTAAAATCGATGGTAGACTTAGTTCATGTTAATAAAGTTTGAATTGGCTTTAAACTTTTAATATGTAAATACAGATTCAGATTTGTGTAGTAAGGACATAAGGCCCATGGCCTATGTTGTTCCTTTTCTAGTATGCTTATGTGTGTCTAGTCTTCTCTTGAAAGAGTCAATTGAAGGCGCGGCCACCACTGCTTCGGGCAGCAGGTTCCAAGTGTTGATGATTCGGTGTAAAAACCTGTATGCCACAGGTATTTTGTTTGTTCTTGGCTTTTCTACTCGCCTGCTACGTCTGAGATGTCCGGATCTGGTGGGAAGAAAAAGAGAGAATGAGCTAGGTCCAAAATCATTTCTCAGCTTTCTGTACACCAAAATTAGATCTCCCCTTAGTCTGCGACAGGACAGAGCAAAGTGGTCCAGCTTTTAAAGCCGCTCTTTGTATGGTAAACCCTGGAGTTCTGGAATTGCACAGGTAGCTGCCCTCTGTACTTATTCTAGGATATCTGAGTCACCTTTAAAACAAGGGCTTGTAGCCTGAACGCAGTTCTCAAGCTTAGTTCCCACTAAGGTTGTATGTATTGTAGTAAATATGGTGGTATCTAGCTTAATGAATGTTTTAAAGCCCAGAGGGTTCTAAACCCCTTAGCTGCAACCTCCTGGTAATGGGCCGTCGTCTTAAGATTGACTCACTGTCACCCCTAGATCCTTATGAGACCGGACCACGGGTACTGGCACTTCTCCTATGCTGCACCCATTAACGTTTGTATCCCCAAAGTGCATGTAGACACTGCCGCGCTGATAGGCATCAGCCACTCTTTAGACCAGTTAATCATATTATTTAAGTCTGCCTGAAGAGCGCATGCGCCTGCAGTTAATACTCGCCAAGCTTTCACATCGTTAGCGTATAATAACATTGGAGACTACTATGCTTGGTAGATCATTTACTTACAGTATAAAAAGTAAAGGACCTAGGACGGAACCTTGAGGTACTCCAATAAGTACTTGTCTCCAGATGGAGCACTTGGAATTTATTCTTAATTTCTGTCTACGACCTACTGGGAAATCCTTAAGCCGTTTTAAAAGAAGTCCGGCAATACCAAGATTTTCTAACTTCAATAGCAATCTATTAGTTGGCACCTTGTCAAAAGCCTAAGTCAAGTCTATGTAGATAATATCCACTGAGTTTCCGTTGTCTAGTGCCTTTATCCATAATTCCCTTGCTACAAAAAGGTTCGTTGTACAACCTTTTTCTAAAACCATATTCGCTGTTCAACAAGTTATTGGTTCCCATAAATGTCATTATGGTCCGTTTGACTATTCTTTTCAATATTTTAACTAAAACTGGTGAGGCTTACCAATCTGTAGTTCGATAGTTGTCTTGGTCCTGTTTTATGCATGGGAGTGACGATTGCGTCCTTCCAGTTCATAGGTAACACGCTTTGGTCAAGTGACATATTGAATATCACAGTCGATGGGGCTGCGATATATTGTGCATTATATCTCAAGATTTTGGGGTGTAGTTCATCTGATCTTATTGACTTTTCTATGTCTAAAGTGCTAAGAGCCCTAAGTACATCGTCTTAATCGAAGTACATGGTGAGCAGGTGTTCTGTTGACTGTTTTTTGATCTGGCTCTTTGTCTAGAGGAGGTTCCTGAGTGAATACAAACGATCTTATTATACAGTCCCGACAAGGATTCGTGGAAACGTTGCGTACTTGAATCAATTTCGGAGTGTCTCACGCACCCTACTGAGATTGGTTTTAGCCGATAGGGAACGCGTGTACGGAGAGATTTGACCATGCACTAAAATCTTTTAACATTCCTTCACAACAAAAATTCTCGCAATTGGACTTACTAGTCATCTGCCTGATAGTTCTTCAGGCGTGTTCCCCTCGTTCTTCATGCCGTTGAGCTCTGCGAATTTTATGTGACTTGAAATGACATTGATCGTTGTCTCGCTACGTTAACTCCCTATCACACAAACTAAATCCACCTACATGTAGTTTGATTAGGAGCTCATGTTTTATTTTTTACACATGCAGCAATGGGTCTAAGTACAAATATTTACTGCAATCCCGCTTGCAATCTAATAGTAGATGGGTGTTGTAACATCCTTCACTTATTAACTCAAGATAACTGTCAACCAATATCAAAATCAGAACCTCCAATACGAATGTCAAGACAATTCTATTGTACGGAGCTGAAACTTAGTGAGCTACTACCATCATCAAAGAAGTACAAGTATGTATAAGCAGTTGTCTACGCAAGATACTCAATGTCCGTTGACCGGATGTCGTCAGCAACAACCTTCTATGGGAGAGAACAAACTAGCTTTAAGTTGAAAAGGAAATTAGGAAAGGACGCTGGAAGTGAATAGGGCAAACTCTACTGAAATCATTAAACTGCATCACGAAGCAAGCGCTAACTTGGAATCCTGAAGGGAAACGGAAACGAGAATGACCATTAGATGGTGGTTGGAGGTAGTCGACAGGAAACCATGGACCCGGGTTTCGTGCTACTTGGCACTCGTCAGCAAGATGTAGCTGTAATCTTGAGGGAACTGGTGCCTCCCTGATGGATTCGATCCCGTGCCACCCAGCTTCAGTCAGGTACGTTACTACTGAGCTATCGATAGCATTCGATCTGCACTAACAAGGACTTGACACACATGACATATATCACCACCCAGTGATCAATCAGTTGTGAGAGAATGAATATGGAATACACTGTGTCGGGATTTAGAAGCAGACCACAAGGATGAATAACAAGTAGAAGCAATTGAAGGGGATTGTCCAGGACAGAGTTGGATAAAAAATGCTGGTCGGCGGCTTATACTCCTCGGTGAGGGGTAACAGGCATAAGAAAGTAATTTACGTAGAGAGGTAGTACGATCTCGAACAAATAGATGAATGAAAACAAGTGCACGGAAGAGTGTATAATGATAGAAGTAGTTCCGTTAAAAAATGTACAACTGGGACCATTTCAGTTTATGTTCCTTTCAGTTTTATGGATTAAGAGGAAATTATGACAGATAAGCCATTGGTTTTTATTCTGAGCTATGTCTAATAACGTATCAAGCTACTGTGTTGCACTATCTCTTTAACCTTAACCAGGCAGTTGTGGTAGACTAACAGATTGTCATACCCCGACACCATATTTTAAACTGATCATTATCAATGAAGAAAGTCTATGTTTGCCTGATTGAACCGTTGTGTGTGCATAGTTCATTCCAGACATCTTATACTAAAGAGTACTTTAAACTCATACCATCAGGCTCTGAACACGATGAAGAACGAAAACAAATAAGTTCTAGGTCAAACGAAAGTCTAAGTAACGACCGTGAGCAGTGGTGGGCAACAAAAGCAAGAGATAGAAAAGGCAGCGGCTGTAAGTAACATCAGATGGCTTCTCAGACTAATAAAAGAAATTGGAGTTAAGAAGTCGAGTGTAAGTGAGATCTCAGAAAAAGACGACACTTACCTACTCTCAGCCCAGACGTTTAGAACGATAGACGGAACACTTTTAGGAGCAGTTCAGTTGACCTCCAGCTACTCTACAAATACCCACCATTACCAAACAGCCTGGGCGGAACATTGAGGTAGGTCCCCCGACCCTAGTTGAAGTTCAAAACCCGTAGTTAATCTGAAACGAGGAAGGGCAGCTGGTCCAGGTGGATTGGCCCCAGAGGTCTTTAAGGATGGTAGTCCAATTTTAGCGATTAGGTCAACTAATATTTTAGCTAAAATCTGGGAGTTAGACGTTATTCCATCTGACTGGTCACAATCGCTGGTTGTCCCAATATATAAGAAGGAGTCAAAATCATGTTGTGCTAACCATAGAGCGATTACTTTGACTAACATAGCATCTAAAATACTAGCCTCAATAATTATCGGACGCCTAACTGAGACTTGTGAACTGCAAACACGAGAAAATCAGGCCGGTTTCAGACCTGATCGTGTCTGCATCGACCACATATTCATCGTTCATCAGGTTCTAGAACTCAGGCATGCTTATCAGCGTCCGACAACGATAGTTTTTCTTGATTTAACAGCAGCATTTGACTCAGTAGACCGAGAGGTTCTGTGGCAGTGTCCATCATTGAAAGGTGTACCTCAGAAGTACATAAAGCTTGTGAAGGCTCTTTACTCGAACACTACCAGTAGAGTCAGAGCTTATGGCGAACTGTCATCTGATTTTGCAACCTCAATTGGTTTCCGTCAAGGCTGTCCACTGTCTCCATTTTTGTTCAACTCCATCATAGACCTTCTGCTGGAAATAACGTTTTCGTCGTCTGAATTTCCAGGAATAGATCTATCAGGATGTCCACTTCTCGACTTAGAATACGCGAATGACATGGTCCTGTTTGAAGGCGCTGGTAAAATGAAGAGTCATTTGATAGCATTAAACAACAATGCCAGGATGTTTGGGATCCCTTTTCTCTCGATCTAAATGCAAGTTGTTGCTTCAGGATTAGTCTGCGTCAACACCTGAACCAAGGATAGAGAGTAAAATAGTCGAACGCGTTGACAACCTCACTTATCTTGGTAGTCAGCCCCAATGGATTGGTGTCTGACGAAGTTTCTGTACGGATTCAGAAAGCTCGTTTGGCTCTTGCCAACTTACGTCACCTATGGCGAAGTCATTGACTTCTGGTTTGAACCATGTTAGTAGTTGCAAACTACTTGATCGGGGTCCGCGCGACTATCGTAACCAATGGTTGGAGACACTGGGTGACATGTCCCAGAATCGACTACAATGGGGTATGTGTATACAATCTTTGTCTTCCCTTAAGGTGTGAGACTAAAATACCTTTATACCTTTCTGTCTACGTACTAATTCTTCTTTCCTGTATTATATCCTTATGTGCAATCTTTCTTTTATATATTCCTACCATTGAAGTGACTACTTGTATGAATTTGGTGTCCATCTTGTTTTGCTAATGGGGTATGTCAACTTCGATGGATGCATATATATTCCTGATCATACGTTGTAGCTGACTTGAATGTTTCGGACTAAATCTAGGATTAAGTGGAGTGGTTGACAAGATATTTACTTTGATAGTTTTGTGCTCAAAAGTAATAAATAAAAGGATATATCGAGCCAGCGAGATGTGTTAAACGCACTGATTATTACGGCTATGAAATGTAAAACATAGCGACCAGGTATTGTAAATCACTATCACTTGTCTCACAGATTGCTGAAGGTTCTAATTTTTGTAGAGGTGAAAATATAATACACTACCATAAAAGTTGATAATAAATGATATGACATGTGTCTGAGCACTAGTAAAACCATTAAGTGTCTTATGTCAAGTACAATAAAAATCTATTTAAGCCTCATTTTATCGGGTCGTATGTCAATCAGTTATTCAGTAGTAACCACTTTTAGGATACAAATTTCTAATTAACTTCTTTAGTATGTTAAATAAATCATTGCCATTCACTAACCTTTTATAGAAAGAATTATCCGTCACTGCAGATGGTGGAATCAAGTATGCAGAGACCATGGAAGGAGGGAAACCAAAACTTGGTGGGTTGATGGATCCTCGTCAGGGTTGTGTAGATCGTAGCTCTATCTGTCAAACATGTAGTGGCAGTGTATCATCTTGCCCAGGACATTTTGGTCACGTGGAACTTGCGAAACCCGTCTTCCACATTGGCTTCCTTAAAAAAACTATGAAGGTCCTACGCTGTGTCTGTTTCTACTGTTCAAAGATTCTAGTTGATGTGCAGTCGTCAAGGATCCAAGAGATACTACGCAAAACAAAAGGCGATAATAGACGAAGAATGTCTTTTATGTATGAAGAGTGCAAAACACGATCTGAATGTATATCTAATGATGATCAAGTCCAAAGCGAAAATGATGTCAGCCTCAGTAGTAAAGTGAGTTTTGGTGTTCATAAACTCTTATTCTTTTTTGTAACCACTGTTTGAAGCACGGAAATTCGCATTAACTTCAGAATGTACGTGAATAATATTTACGGTAATAGGTGTTAAGATCTATCTGTTCAGAATGTCTGGATCCCGCTAAATTTGAAGTACTAGACGGGCGTATATTTAGTGTAGGATATGTGAACTGTCACATTCACATGTTTATGAACACTTGTAGTCTCTAGACAGTGGGTCATATGATGAGTATTTTGGTTGAATGTAGTTGGAAAAGTAACATACCCACCAGAAGCAGCCTGACACTAAGGGCTAATCTGATTATTTTGTTAGCGATCTTCGATTCATTTCTAATTTACATGCAAGAAAACGCAGTCATATTATAAACTGTATGTTTATGAAGTAACTTTTCTAGAAGATTATAATTCATTTTTTAATCAGTATATATATGAGGTAACATCCGATTGTCATGATGGGTCTTGATTTGGTTGATAGGAATCTAAGTTTTTTCTGAGGTTGCTTTTGGTTTTTAAGAATTCAGAAAATCGTAAGTGCACATCGATGTTAACTTCGTACTCATATTTTCTTTTGACGTCAATGTGATGCATATACATTTTCCATTATCCCGTGAATATATCATATAACTATGAAATATTTACAGAATTTACTGGATAATCATGAATTAATTCCCACCCATAATGTTAGTGATGAGCAGATAGCAAATTAGCTGGATATATGTTAATGTTGGTAAATCATAACGAGGTTACAAACAATCCCATTCGTTTTGTGGCTACGCTTTCGAACTAGTTATGTATAATCCTGCTCTTTTGTCTGCTTTTTTTGTCACGTAAAATGTTGACTTCATGTCAACACAAACGTTCAGTATAGTCTTTACGAAAATCGTAATTTTATTAGCATGTTTTTGATTTAACAAGTTATTTCTGGTGTACTTTAGTTAAAGAAGTAGCTCAGGTTAGTCGTATTCATGGCTTTGTCCAGATTCAATAAATTATTGACTACAAACTGTAGGACAAGTTGAATGTCATTTAACAAGAGTATTTCAATTGTTTTTCTTATTACACAGGTAAAACGCTCTGGTTGTGGACGTTATCAACCTCGTTTTCGTCGTAATGGACTTGAGCTTACTGCTGAATGGAAAAAAGTAAACGAGGAATCACAAGAACGGAAGATTAATTTGACTGCTGAACGCGTATTAGAAGTTTTTAAGCGTATGTCAGATGAAGATTGCTTATCTCTCGGGTTTGATCCACGTTATGCACGACCTGATTGGATGATTGCAACTGTTCTGCCAGTCCCTCCTCTGTGTGTCCGTCCTGCCGTTGTGATGTATGGAGCCACTCGTAATCAAGACGATTTAACACACAAGCTTGCTGATATTATAAAGGCGAACAACCAGCTTCGTCGAGACGAACAAAATGGTGCAGCAGCCCATATAATTGCTGAAGACATCAAAATGCTACAGTTCCACGTCACAACCATGGTTGATAATGAAGTTCCCGGGTTACCTAAGGCGATTCAGAAGTCTGGACGCCCACTGAAGTCTATCAAACAACGACTCAAAGGTAAAGCTGGTCGTATTCGAGGTAATCTTATGGGAAAGCGTGTTGACTTCTCAGCTCGTACTGTTATCACAGCCGACCCCAATCTCAATTTAGATCAAGTAGGCGTCCCACGAACAATAGCTCAAAATCTAACTTATCCTGAGGTAGTTACTCAATTTAACATAGATCACTTGCAAAAGCTAGTACAGAATGGAACCCTTTATCCTGGTGCTAAGTTTATAGTACGTGAGAATGGAGATCGTATAGATTTACGATATCATCCTAAAGTTTCAGACCTAACACTTCAGGTTGGTTACATTGTTGAGCGGCATATGTTAAATGATGACTTTGTGATATTCAATCGTCAACCAACGCTTCATAAAATGTCTATGATGTGTCATCGTGTTAAAGTCTTGCCTTGGTCTACGTTTCGTTTAAATCTATCTGTTACTTCACCTTATAATGCTGATTTCGATGGCGATGAAATGAACTTACATCTCCCACAATCTGTTGAAACGAAAGCGGAAATAAGTCAGCTAGCCCGTGTTTCACGTTTAGTGATCACACCACAAGCTAATAAACCTGTTATGGGTATTGTCCAGGATACGCTAACTGCAGTAAATAAGATGACGCAGCGTGATGTCTTTTTAAATCGGTCTGAAATGATGAACTTATTAATGTACTTACCAACTTGGAATGGTCGTATGCCTAAACCAGCAATTTACAAACCTCAACGTCTATGGACTGGAAAGCAGTTATTTAGCCTTGTCATACCTGGTCGAGTCAATTGTATTCGTACGCATAGTACTCATCCAGAAGAAGAAGATATTGGCCCTTATAAATGGATATCTCCTGGTGATACTAAAGTTATTGTTGATGACGGAGATTTAATCTCAGGTATTTTATGCAAAAAAACGCTAGGTTCTGGTGCAGGCTCTTTAATTCATATCGTTGCATTGGAGCATCATCATGATCAAGTTAACATGTTTTTCAATAACATCCAAACAGTGGTTAACAATTGGCTTCTTATAGAAGGACATACAATTGGTATTGCTGATACATTATATGACCAGGCAACTCGTCGGCAAATTAGTGGTACAATTACCAAAGCAAAAGACGCTGTATTCGAAATTATTGATCAGGCTCATAATTACGACTTACAGCCAACACCAGGCAATACACTTCGACAAACTTTCGAAAACAGCGTTAATAAAATTCTTAATGACGCTCGTGATAAAACTGGTAGCTGTGCTCAGCGCTCTCTATCTAAGTACAACAATTTCAATATTATGGTGGTCGCTGGTTCCAAAGGTTCTCGTATTAATATTTCTCAAGTCATCGCTTGTGTGGGTCAACAAAACGTTGAAGGTAAAAGAATTCCCTTCGGTTTTCGTCATCGTACGCTACCACATTTTATCCAAGATGATTATGGTCCTGAGTCTCGTGGCTTCGTTGAAAACTCCTACCTTGCTGGTTTAACACCCACTGAATTTTTTTTTCACGCTATGGGTGGTCGAGAAGGCTTGATAGACACTGCAGTCAAAACTGCCGAAACTGGGTACATTCAACGTCGTCTAATTAAAGCTATGGAATCAGTTATGATCAAATACGATGGGACTGTTAGAAATCAAATCAACCAGTTAATTCAACTTAGATATGGTGAAGATGGGCTGGATGCAACCCATGTGGAGTTTCAGCGCCTTCCAACATTCAAACCATCTAATGCTGTTTTTGAACACGGTTTTCGGTTCGACATTGGCAACGAAAGAGTTCTGAGACGATGTATGCCCGAGGATGTTGTCCGCAGTTTGGCTACAGATTCACAAACACAATCGGAACTAGAGTCAGAATGGCTGCAGTTGTGTTCTGATAGAGAAATACTTCGTTCTGTCATCAAAAAAACGGATGACTCCGTTGTTTTACCGTGTAACATTAATAGACTAGTGATGAATGCTCAAAAAATTTTCGAAATAGATCCGCTTTCAAAAACAAATATCCATCCCAGACAAGTTGTTGAAATGGTTCGAGAGACTTGTAAGCGTCTGATAGTTGTGCCAGGTGATGATCGGCTGAGCAAAGAAGCCAACGCAAACGCTACACTCCTGTTAAGCTCACTGATTAGAGCATCGCTATGCGCCAAAAAAGTAATCATTGACTACCGCCTTAGTTACGAGGCTTTAGATTGGGTGTTAGGTGAAGTTCGTGCCCGTTTTCAACAAGCCCATATTCACCCAGGTGAAATGGTTGGAGCACTAGCAGCTCAATCTCTCGGAGAACCAGCTACTCAAATGACTTTGAATACCTTCCACTACGCTGGTGTGTCTGCTAAAAATGTCACTCTTGGTGTTCCTCGTTTGAAAGAAATAATAAACGTAAGCAAACGTCCGAAAACTCCATCTATGACTATCTTCTTGACTGGTCAAGCTGCTAGAGATGCAGAACGAACAAAAGATGTTGTTGCACGACTAGAGCATACTACTTTACGTAAACTGGTCAACAGCACTTACATATATTATGACCCAGATCCCCAAAATACCGTCGTTGAAGAAGATAGAGAATGGGTATCCACATATTACGAGTTACCAGATTTTGATGTTAGCGCAATTAGCTCTTGGATGCTTCGCATTGAGTTCACTAGAAAAGGTATGACTGGTAAAAAATTATCAATGGAACAAATCGCAGATAAAATAACACGAGCTTTCGGTAATGATCTTATATGTCACATACCAGATGATAATTTAAAGCTGGTCATGAGAATTCGTATTATGAATAGTGACTTGGAAAAAGATTTTAAGGATGCTGATACCACCTCTGATAAAATGGAAGATGATACATTTCTTCGTTTTATTGAAGCAAATTTATTAACTGATATTACTCTCCAGGGAATACCTCAGATCACAAAAGTGTACATGCATCTACCTAAAACGCAAGATAAAAAGCGTGTGGTTATCAAAGATGATGGAAGCTTTGATACGGTTGCAGAGTGGATGTTAGAAACTGACGGCACTTGTCTGATGAGAGTCCTTGCTGAACGAGATGTAGATCCGGTACGCACAGTCAGCAATGATATTGTAGAAATTTTTGAAGCTCTTGGAATTGAAGCTGTGCGTAAAGCAATAGAATGTGAGATGCATCATGTCATTTCTTTTGATGGCTCGTATGTCAATTATCGTCATCTGGCGTTATTGTGTGATATTATGACTGTCAAAGGACATCTCATGGCTATTACTCGGCATGGTCTTAACCGTTTGGATACGGGAGCTTTGGCTCGTTGTAGTTTTGAAGAAACAGTTGACATACTTATGGAAGCTGCTATCCATTCTGAGTGTGATCCAATGGCTGGTGTCTCAGAAACTATTATGCTCGGTCAACTGGCTAGAATTGGGACAGGTTGTTTTGATTTGCTTTTGGACTCAGCCAAGTGTCAGGAAGCGCAACCTATACCACTCGGTGGTGTCTTGGGAATGGGTTTATTCAATGCACCAGGTTTCGAGGGTCTTGCTGCACTTGCTTCACCTGGATTGGGCTTGACTATGAATGCAGATGGAATACCTGTACTTGGGGATAGTGGTTATCATACACCATGGGATAACGCCCACTCTCCTGTTGGTTCTGTGGATTCTCCAAGTTACCGTGGAGGCCTTGGCGGCGCTACAGCTCCACATAATGCTATGTTCTCCCCGGCTATGCGTTACGATTCTTCTTTATCTCCTGGTCGAAGTCCTCAGTTAGACAGTCCTCGTACTCCGGAAGCATTTTCACCAGCTGCATATGTTGGCTTCAGTAGTCCTATGTCTTTTATGGGTACTCCACAAACGGAATTGGGTTCACCTGGCTCTAGTCCTGGACATTCTGGGAGCCTCAGTAGTGGTTCTTTTGGGTATGGAGGTCCTGGAAGTCTTCGTGCCGATATATTTTCACCCATACATAAACCATCCTACGCTGGCACAGGCAGCAGTTCAAGTTTCAGTGCTAGTGGGGATAGCAACTCACCAACGTTCTCATTACAACAATCCTATGAACCTATGTCTGTCGGATACACTCAACGTTCTCCACACCATCCCAGTTTTTCAGGATATGGAATGATATCTAGTGGGTCTCTTGGTCCGTCCAGCGATTCACCCGATAGCATAAATTATTCTTATAGCCCGAACAGTCCAATGCCTACAGGTGGGGGTAGTTCAATGAGTCGAGATTTCAGCGGTTGGGGCGTTTTGCCTGGCTCAGAAACTCCTGGAGTCTCTCCAAGTTCACCTTCACCCGGTATGAGCGCAAGCAGTTTAAGTGGTAGCAGACCATCTTTTTATCCAAATAGTCAACCTGCTTCACCACTATCATTTAATGCTTCTCCTTCTGCCCCCCGTTACAGTCCTCCGACGTTAGCTGGAAGTTCCTCAGTGGAAAGTTATTCTCCACAGATGACTACCCCCAGTTCTCCGGGTGGTGCTCCAAGTGGAACTTTGGGAGGACCAAGTAATTCTCCACTTTCTTATCCAACTACTCCAAACTATCCTATGTCTCATGGTTTAAGTACTGGAACTGGCCTGGGATCTTCAAGTCTTCTGGGCTATTCAGGTACTGGTTTCTCTGGATCCACCCTTGGCACCTCAGCATATAGCCCATCAACTTTCCATACTCCTTCATCACACTACTTTATGACCACTCCTCGACCAGGTTCACCATCTCCCAGTCCACGAGAGTATTATCCAACTCCTGATACACGGCGATAATAAACTATGGTCCAGTGAATCAGAGTTCTAAATAATCTCTAAGATAACTGTACATAAATATGTTTTAAATATGAAATCATCTGAGGTGATTCAAAATTAACATTTTTTAAATCGTTTTTTCTAAGTTCCTACTTTAAAAGTTGTGTCATTGTCATACTTTAATAACATTAAATTTCAGCGAAATCACTGTCGTTTGTTCTGATAAACCCTCTAAGTTAAGTCTTTTACACTCGACATACTAAATTTCAAGCAATAATTAGGTGTACTGATATGGTTATATTGAACCTAGAGTGAGAGATCAACTGTTAAATAACTATCTTTTGGTATCGTGTTTTGATTCATTTAAGGATTCTGTATGTAGTTAAGACAACTATATCGAAATTTAATTCGGTTTACTATATCTCATAAAGATGGTGTCTACTGGTCTCAATGAAATAATAAACTTCCGAAGTTCAAAACAATCCATTTGTTTGTAACAGTTCTGATTGTATGACCATCATTAATATTCTATTTTAATGACAGAATTTAAAATTCTGTTTTTTACTAGTAATTTTGGGGCTTGTTCATGTCTCTGAAGTCAACATACACTTAAAAATTCTGCAATAACATAGCGAAACTAATGTTTTGTTTCTCATGCTAATACCAAACTGTGAAGTAATGACAAAACACTATAGCATATGAGGGTATTACCTTACATAGTTCTCATCCGATCGATCTCATTATGTATATCAGTGGTTTAGTGGTTAGCATATTTGTAATAACAGACTACGGTAAAGTAAAATTCGAGCTTTTCATCTAGAATGAATACCCTTTCATTTATAACGTAGTGTTATACTTGTTATTGTGAATGTGTTTAGTCATTTTAAAACATACGAATAGAATGCAGTGATTCAGTACTTTACATTTTATAACTTAATGACTTTAATCCCGTAGAGTAAACTTACTGTGTATATGATGTATTCATAGGACAAATAGTTATATCAATAGTCCTATCATACTGCTTAGCATACTATTATCATCCTTTAAATTGTAGCTTCGGACACATTGTGAAGCCATTTTGAGAAGTAATTAGTGAATGCTCAGATTTTTTGGATCTAGAATAACTAGTACGTGCTATTATCGAGTATATAAAGTAACTTTTATAAGAATCTCAGGAATTTAGTGAGGACGATGTAGTACCTGAGCATAGTCATTTATGCATTTGTTGTTTGTCTATCAGATTCTCACTTGTAAGGTGAGAATCAGACAACTAGCCCATAAAATATGGATCGTTTCACGTTATCTGCAAACTGGATTCCTGCAACTCTGAACTAGTCAGATATATTTACAGGAGCAATTACTGTAGATGGTATGAAGCCCTTTGAAGAATAGTTAACAGACAAGCGTTTTGACCTTGAATATTAGTGGTTTAATCCCCTTAGATCCTGAAAAGTTTCGTACCCAACATTCATCAGATGCGCACCATTCGACTAATGTTATCGACTAGTGAAATCATAATTAGCATCTGATCTTTCAAGATGTGTGAGGCGATTTTATCTTACGACATGAAAGATGCGTTTTAACTCAAGGGATAAATTCCTTGATAATGGTGTCCTATCAGTATTTGTTTTCGATAAACATTCCCAATATTAGGTTATTAATCCCTTCAGTACTTTGCCAACTTTATGATTGTAATTACGATTCTAGAAGTTTCTTTGTTAATATCAACATCTGCAGTTTTTGGATGAATTTAATTAGATGATCATTAACATGTGTTGAACTAGTTAAGCGTGTGTTCAAAAAAGAACCTTTCCACTTATCGAATTGATAGTGTTTTTCGGACAGAAAGTTACTAGCAAATGGTTATTATGTGTAGGCAGCAGTGGAGGAACTTCAGATTACTTTCACTGATTTCTTATTGTGAAAAAGATTGGCGCCTAATGGTTTTGAATATATATTTCCCTCACCAACTATTGGTTTTTGCTTCGGTTGTCGTTAGGTAATGACACAGTATCCTTATTGATTATAGTTTGATAGACTGACATGATATTCTTAAATACTCAACTCATTTTTTGTATATCTACAGCCTAATTAAGCAATGTGATATATTATCTTACTTTACTGTGTCAATCGTAAATTCCTTCTCTAAGAATTATCAAGGTAATAAGCTTCTGGTCCACTAACTAGAATCGTTCTAAGCAGAAGTGTTTTATAATAAACTCAATATTTGGATCACCTTTAAATGTGTTAAATATCCTACGCTCGTGCGATAACAGACATTCCTATTTTAATATGATTACCTATTTGTTGAGTACCGTTTGGAATATCGTCGATATGAAACATGAAATGAAGATGATCATTTGTGTCTAACTACACATATTCACCACATAGACCTTTGTTCTTGTAGGTTGCCTGTCCCTGTACTTGGTCAATTCTGATTATGTCCTAAAGCAAAATCTTACGAAATTCAATACAATTTACTACAGTTACCTGAATTCTCACCCTACAATGATTGGAAGTGTAACGATTGTGCTGGTATTTCTTATTAGTAGATGTAATAAGTGACGCAAACGGTTGATTGAACACTCAATATCATTGCAGAAGAATGGTAACCTAAACGCTAGTTTGAACGTTATAAGCTATTACGAAGTTTTGAAAAGGCAATTATATTCTTAGAAATCTATTCGCATACTGACAAGTCCTAATTGCCCCGTTCAAATTCAATCACGATCTGACAATGACTTTTTGGTAAATTAAGTATTCTTTATTGGCTCCAAATATGCTATTGACAACTGTTTTATGAGCTTAGATAAGAAAAAATTGCACATCTGACCAGAACTAAGATTATGAGGAAAGTCGGGTTTTTGGAACTGTAGCTTGCAACTGATGGAGCCAGTGCAATCACAACATTGTTGTAATGTGTAGCAACTAGTAAAGTAACCGGCGATATCCAACCTGTATTTTAATATTTTGTTTAAGTTCAGTTCGTTGTTTTTCTGCAGGGAGTCGTGATTTATATCTAACCACTTTGTGCTCTGTCATAATATAGAGCCTAGTGCAAATATGTATTTAATGGGTTGAACAGCACAAGAGTAGAAATAATCAAGGGAAAAGCGAGAATGAAAGGTATTAATGAAGGGGTACTGGGACTCATGATCTAGAAGACGATAGAGCGAGTTCATCTGCTCGATTGACCAATCCTAAGCCATGATTTCTTGCTAGTCATTTTAACGTATAAGAACGGAAAATAAATTGAATGCTCTGTTAGTTATTCCAACAAACTGACATCTGGATTAGACAATGCGGATTTTCTGCTCTGTCATCGTATGTTTCGTAGTAAAAGTATAAGCTTATTTTTTCTCTAAGGAACTTTGCTAAGGAATAGTGCTCAAGTGAAGTGTGAGATTTAACGGAAATTGTCGAATATCGTTGACAACCAATGTCATGAAAATTTGAAGTGCCCATACTAGCTCATTGGTAAGTATCTTGTGATGTACTGAAGATACCACGAACCAAATGCGTTATTACTTGAAAATGTGGAAAATTGGTGAACAAATTCTAGTTTTCGTTGCGTTTCTCTACAGAATCGATTGGAAGCTTATAACTAAAATAAGAGTGAAGCATTGATTATTCTGCTTGAGAACGGAAAACGCTAAGTATTTAGGTCTCATTCTTTAGCTTGCAACAGTCCAACTAAGTCGCTGCACTTACGTACGCATGTTACCCTTTGTGGAGCATAGGCTGTCGCTATATATGTCCTGTTATGACCTTGGATGTCTGACTTTTCGATCACACGACTTATCTACCAATCCGAATACGACTTATACGAATCTTCACACTAGGCCAACCAATGACGTTCAACCGGTGTGGTCAGTTTAGTGTCCTTATTGGTCCTATGTCCTACGAGCCCTCCCACTTGAGTCCAGAACAAGATACCAGCTTCCGAATCAGAGCAGATCGTTTATTTCAGGCATACTTAGTTTATATATCAATCACACAGACCGCAACGTACCATAAAATAGGAAATAATATTTGTACACAAATAAGCCCAAAAAGTGGCTGTGAATGTGGGAGGCAGTAGTTAATAAACTGAACATAACTTAAGAACCGTAAATCGTACAATAATAAATTATAGGCCAAAATAAAGCTTGTCATAAGAGGGATATAAATATACATAGTGTAATTGTTGAGTAGTTATACAATAAGAATATTAGTCCATGAATAGTCCTCGGAAGTTACCTGTAACTTAATCTCCACTCGGATATAACATGTCCCATTGATGTTTTTATTGTCAATTAGAGACTTTGTAAGCTATCTTCAGATCATCTTAAAAGAAACCTGTATTTGCTGTTGGTATTGTTGAATATTCACAGAGTTGTAAGGTAGGATAGCGGTTCAGCAGTTGTACTGCTCATTCTAAATTATTGGGATATGTGATTCGATAGGAGTTATTATTAGTTCACAGTTATATAATATACCCTTGTGGGCCAGGGTAATTTTACATTGGTTTTCAGGAGAACCAGAGACCATCCGGACTTTCATGTAAAAACTCAAACAGTACAGCTCAACCCCGTTTAGCAGGAGAACCAGACACTGTACAGGCTTTAACGCTACAATCTGAATAGTACAGCTCAGTCCTGTGGCGCAGCCACACAGGTACCAAGCACCCTGGTGGACCAGATTCGATAGGAGGGGAATGTTATTTACAAATATGAATTGTCTCACGTTTCATAATTATTTGACGAGTGACCACGTTTGGTACTTGCTATCTGCATGATAAACTCGCTCTATTCAAGGGTAATTAAAACATTTCCTTTGAAGTGTAAATACTGTTCAGGGATAAATTTAATAACCCTGTGGTAGGTGTAGCGTTAGTGACTGAAGTTCTCTGTGCTTGAAATTTACCTCTGGAATTCACAAGTAAAATACTCAACTGTAAGGTTGATTAGGAACGGTAGGTATCAGTTGTCTGACTGCTAAATTCATTTAAGATATTGTAGTATTCTAACTGAATTAGCAAGATATTGTGAATTTATTTACTTGGATTTCCCGGGGTATCGACGTTTGTTACAGCATTCTTTTCATATTCGGAGCCATTATCCTATCCTGTTTCAAATCGTTTACTGTTATTTTACCTGGCTGATTTCTCATTAGTTTCTCTGATTGTCTGAGGGATATGTTTTTAAAAACTTTCACAATCGACTCTTGCTTTTATGCTATCCAAAGTGATCTGAACGTTTGGATCAATAAAAATGTAGAACAGTAGCCTTTGGATTCAGATCAAAACCTGAAGACTCATCTCCATGAGCTTACTCGAATATTAATATATTAGGGTATTGATTGATCAAGTAAAAGTTTTGCCGCTTCAAATTATTGTTGAACTTTAGTTTCTCATTCACAGGTGAGATATTATTTACTGATATTCATGAAGCTGATCAGGATTTAGATCATCAACAGTAAATTTATCAGATCAAGATCTCAGTGAATGTGCCAAGCCAGTAACTAACTTGAAACGAAAGATAATTCAGCTGTGGAAGTGTATTAGTCCAGTATTATAAGTAGATTGATCTATATTTCGTGTAAAAACTTGGAATCAGTTTTAATTTTTATGAAAACTGAATATTCCAGTTTATGAGGAAAGCTAGAGATCCTAAATATGATGGCTGTAGAATAATTAGTCTCAATAATATAGTGCTAAGATAGCTCCCATAATAATCTGATTCTCGTTTACAGCTAAAGATCAGCAAGCCAAAGACAGTCATAGCTTTATTGAATGTTCATGATTTTACTACCCAAATATTTATTCCTTAAAAGATTCTGGAACAGGGGGGTACCTACCAATATCCTACTGCAGCTGTGTTTTCTTTTTACCTAGTAGCTATATTTTAATAGGTTGTTCAACATGTTGTCACCTGTGACCAGAGATGACTGGCCTACACTGGACACGAATTACGTAATACAACACATATACATCAAGTACAGTTAAAGATAATGCTTCAGATATATAAGAAACAGGATTTCTCCTTCCTGTCCAAAATATTTAAAATCCTGTTTCTTGAGGTAATCTAATCGAATTGGCTTCAAACGAGAAGTACTGAAGTCAGCTGCTGATATAAGTAAAGGAGTTACCAGTATAAGCAGTAGTGAATGCATTTAGTGGCATGGAAATTCCTAGCTCTGTCCTAAACCTACTATAGTAGCTACAAATTGACTAACGCCTGACGACAGAAAATCACAAACGAATGTTTTGTGATGTAGTTATGCATAAAACGCTTCAATAACGTTTTGTGCAAAATCCTAGTTAACCATTGGATGTCAGTCACATTGAATCCTTTATCAACTGAGATAAAAAAAAACTAAACCATTATATTCAAATGAAGTGGCTCAAAAATAAAGTCAGCTTCAAAACCTGATCGTTCTAGATTCGATTCAGTTTTAAATAATTATGATTCATCATTGATTAGTCCCATACAAGGTAGAAACTATTTTTTACTCCGATTCATAATTTTTTAAATTTCTATCCGTTTTTTAAGAATTAATCTCATGCATTTTTAAGTGGTTATTTGAAAATTTTTTTCAAAGAATAACTCAATAGAATAATTTATTTCACTGTTAATTTAGTTCTGTTCTATTCGTGTATTATACTTCGTTATAATTTCCAACAATATAGTCTAATCCTTTAATTCTCTTTTTTTAAGTCATAAAATTTTTTTAATAACAAAAATTGACTAGATAAACAAGCTGATATATATATATATATATATATATATATATATATATATATATATATATATATGCATTTCTATTCAGTAGTCAAGTTTTCGACTTGTTTATTACTAGTTCAAGAAAAAGCAGAGAGAGAGTGACAGAAACTGTTAAGAATAACAGAAGAATAATGCTAGCAGTTAAGCAGTGAAGATTCAATCAAAATATTTTTATTCATAAACAGATAATTAAAGTAGAACAGTTTTATCTTGTCCCTTGAATATATATATATATGTAGATAGATAGATAGATAGATGTATAGTTGAAAGGAACTAGGGCCATTTCTACTGTAATTACCTAAGCGTATTGTATGGGCACTCCTAACTAACTATATCTTTAAGTTCATAACTATACAATTAAAGTGTTGTATTTCTAAACGAATATTTTTTTTCGTGTACCAAAAAAAAACATTTTATTAGTTTCTATATGCTTTTTTTAATGACTTAAATAAATGGGATTGAAAACTGTTTTGACAAAAATAAAATGAAAAATTTTAAGAGTTTTTCAGTTAATGATGAGAAATTTGTCTGTACAGAAATCATTAAAGGAAAAATAAATTGAAATATAATAACATACTAACGTACTAATTAGTAAAAATAATTTTTTTAAAGAAAAATAATATTAAAATTTATAATAAGGATTTTTATCTTATTCACCGTAACAACAATCGTCATAGTAATAGTGACATTAAAATTAATAAGAAATTGATGAATAAAAATAAATGGTTTATTTGTCATTTAGAGGATAATAATGGTACTAGAACTGACTACTACTATTACTACTACTACTACTACTACTACTACTACTACTACTACAACTACTACTACTGATAATAATAATACTAATACTACTACTACTACCATAGTAGACGCTACTCACAATCGTGTTTCTGAGTAGTATGTCGTGGAATGTTGCATCAAATTTGTAACAGTTATCGAACAGTGTAAATAGTTTTAGTGCATCGAAAGAGTGTCATTGAAAGAACACACTGGAAGATACAAATTGACGATTGAAGGATATGTATATGTATTGTGTAAATACTTTATAACTTCTCACAATAAAGATATATTCCTCCTGCATTTTATCTTTTTTTACACTACTAGTACTAGTGGGAATGTGATATGATGTAAGACGTTGGTCCGATGTGGCACTTTTGAATCCATGACAACTTAATTAAATTCCTGGAGCAGTATAAATCTTACTGTTTGACAAGTACTAAGATATTTCTGAACTTAAGTTTTAAGTAAAAATAAAATGAAAACAATCGTGACTATTATTCCTCAACTTTGATAGTTTTGTAGAAATGTGAGATGAGATTTTGTCTTTTTGTTTCATCCTTGTGTTTTGTTATAAAAGCAACAGTTTTCCTTTGAAGAACTCGGGAGGAATCCGACTCTTTTCATCAGTAAGTAGGGAAATTTAGAATATTAAAAATTGTGTATTGATAAATTACAAGTTTGGATGGGTTGACTTAATGAAATTTCCTAGAGCTCATTACTTAGATTATTAATATTGATTTATAGCATAGTTATCTCATTATACGTAGATACTTTAAAACGAGATTTAGTCGCTTACAATACATATTGAACTAAATGGCAATCAATAAATCCACAATTATTTCTAACCAAAACGGAAAGTGGTAACTTAACATAAAGAAGTACTTTATTCTTCACTGTAAAGTGATAGTAACGCTAGTTTAAAGTAATCGACGAGTTAGAAAAAAATCTCATACAATGTCAAAATTCAGAAGCATTTGTTCTTGTTCTACAAACTACAGTGGAAAGGACTATCACTCTAAAAGAACCTTCTTCCAAACAGCTTTTAAAAATTTAGGTGTTTTAATAACAACACGAGTACTGTTTTGCATACATGAGTTAGATTGTTAATTGCTATGATTAATTTTACTATCTTGTATAAATAACAAAATGATCCACTCTTTTACTTTCATATTTTCTGAAAAAATTGTGAATCAACAGGAATTATCGGAGTTCTAGTGAGAAGCCGTGACCAGTGGAGCTAATCCGTGTCGGGTAGAGACAGGTATCTACCTCAGTACAATGGAAGTTGGTCGCACAATTTCATGGATTGGTTGATGTTAGATACTAACACTATTGGATGCTGGCTCAGTGGTCTAGTTGGTTAAGCGCCTGGCGCGAGACCGATAAGTCCTGGGTTCGAATCTTGCAGGGAGCGGGATCGTGGATGGGCACTGCTGAAGAGTCCCATGCTAGGACGAAACGGCCGTCCAGTGCTTCGAGGTTTCCAACGGTGGTCTAACATCAATTGATTCATGATCTCAATCAAAAACTTAACAATCTCCACAACCCCTATACTGAGGAAATGTTTTAGTGAAATGAATAAGATTTCGAATCAAGAAATTTAATTTGTGGGCCGTCACAGTGCCTACTTCGTGGTTATTAACACCTAGTTTAGGTCAATTTTTATATTTTAATTGTAAGCTTTAATTGACTCGTTAACTGTTGAGAAATGAGTGTTCTGTTCCCAAGGTGTTATTATTCACTTATAACCCTAGTATTCCAGTTTGGTACCTTAAATCCTCTATTTTAGTATACATTACATTTCCTTATTTATGGAGCATTATGATCCAGTGATTCATATATTTATTCACGTAATTTTTTAAATTAGAGATATAGAAGTATGCTGAGATTAAAAAATGTATCTTCTTCCCGCCTTCTCATAGGGTCTTCCGAGGAAAGTTCTGTATAACTAATCAGCGTATGCATAACAAGTTATTCTTTCTAGCCATTAAGATATTTCCACTCAAATATGACACTGTCAAATCTGAGCTTACAAATAATAGTCACAAGTTTATATCAGGTAGCATAGTGTATCAAGAACATTAGCAAACTACAAGTCATATCTCTATTATATCTAACTCTATTTCCATTTGGCATCTTAGGTCATTACAGAAATAACTAATGACGTCGGAGAAATGTGCTTATTTTCAAAAAAAGCATGTCACTATAATAAGTAGTCATATTTATTTATAGTATTCATTGTCTAAGTCGGCTGATTTACGTCTAACCAGATGAGCATTGTTAAGTTGGATTAATTAAGTTGTATGTATTTTTTAAAATTAGTAATTTAAGGAACACTGAATTTGAATATGGCTTTTCTTTTACATTTTAACTAAGTAACAATTTGATAGAAATGTAGTTCACATATGTTTATTGACTATTTCTGTGAACATTAAACATTGAAATAAATTGTTTATGTTAGAAACGTACAATTAGATGTTTCAAAATTGGCATGAGGTAATATAATGACTTGGTGAAATGCAGTTAATCTTAATCTAAAATAATTAGTCCCTTTGATAAATTTCGATATTGCAATGTGGAGATAAAGGTTATCAGAATTATGTGATATATTTGCCCAATACATTTCGAACAATCTGACCACACATTTACTTGTTAAGACATTTTTATATGAAAAGTAAAAGGTCAACTAGGCAGGTTAAAGGTAGGGCATAACAAAGAAAAATAAAATACATACAAACAATGTGATTATCACTCTGGATAATAAATTGATATTGCCGTACATTCTTTAGTTAATATTTACAAAACAAAGTATTAAGCTATAATAATAAAGAGGTTACTAATTAGTAGTCGATTTATTGTTAACAGTGATCTACCTAAATCCGTCATCTACTAACCCATCCGACATCGAACCCAAAACTTCTAGTTTTTTTAAATTAGTCATTAGTTAATACATTATTAGCAGTATAGATTTTTTTCAGGATTTTTGAACATCATGGATGCGTACTGTTGAAGACCTTCATACTATGACAAATCAGCTATCCTAGCGCTTCCTGGTTTCCAAAAGTAGTCTAGCTAAGATCAATTCGTGATGTAAACTATAAAATTTAACAGCCTCCACAAACACTCCTATACTAAATATTTTATACATTATAGTTTACGGTCTTAAAAATAATTTATAGCTGTTAATAAAACTCACTTGTTTTAAGTATTTATGCTAGAAGGTAATTTATTTTGTGTTTTAACTAAAAAGAAGTAATCACTGGTCGAAAGGCTAGGGGGCCCTGGATAGTAGATTATTTTTACTGTGGTACCCTTTCCATTGTGCAATAACAAACCGTATAAATCAAACCCCTATCATCCAGGCCTTAATACCTGCTTTGACTAAAATATCTATCATTAGAACCAGTGTCGATTTGTAGGTAATATTCCTTTTGAGTTGAGCTCCATTGGAGGATCAGTGAATATCAGGTAACACCAGATAAATGTTTCGTCCTAGTGTGGGGTTCTCCGCTAGTGGCTCCCATGACTCCACGGCATGGTGTGAATTAATTGAGTTTAGAAATGTGTGCCGCTGGATTGGGATTCAATGCTCTAATGGTTAAGCACTCATTCAGAGACTAGTAGTTCTTGGTCCAATCCATCGAGGGTTTGTAGTCATGTATAACTAAGAACTTCACAATTTTGATTAATCTGCCCAAAACCATCTGTTAAACTGTTCCCTCAAATAGGAGTACGCGATATGTTTTTAAGGAGAATAAACAATCTAAAAGTATCATTAATATATAAAACTTCACTTATTTCTAAATGGACTATCGTAAATGATCTCTTCGTACATTTTTTATCCTATAAAAGTGCACCTATATCTTGTACCCCTTTTAGTTAATCCATGTAATATGATTGGTCAGTAGTTATAAAAAGCACACAAATAATATATATAGATGCGTACACAAACCTTTTCAATTGGACAATTTATTTTCATATTTGTTTAAGTAACAAACCAGAAAGGGGGTGATTATCACTGGCACATAGCCAGATCATCTATCTCCCGATGTTTTTTTTTGTTAAGCAAATACAAATTATAGTTTTTATATTAAAAGTGAAAACTTGTGAATTTCAACACAATGTTTTATACGTTGGTGCTCTACAGTGTCATGTATCTTTATTCATTGCCAATTATCCCGATTACTATTATTATTATAACGATGATGATTATTTTTATTTTAAGGCGTTTAGTTTGACACATTTAGCATTCTCAAATTTTGTTTACAAAACCACATGTGCAAATGATCACAATACATTGTGAAACAAAGTAATCAAGTAAACAAAATAGAAAAATAACAAATAAATAAAACTGAAAAGAAACACTGATGCTTAATTCTTTCAATAATAATAATCATAATTTTCAATCAACTGATAATGAACAATTTGATGCTGAAAAATCACATTCATTTACAAATCTCCAATGTGATTATACAAATAAATATGTTAAATCTGATTGTATTGGAAACACTTATCTATTCGGTTGTGTATCAACTAGTTCAAATTTTGATTCATTACCTACCTTAGATTACTATAATTATTCTAATTATGATTATTATGAGCCTACTTATCATCAAAGAAATGATCAATCAATTGATGCAATATCAATAAATAAACAAACTGTTGATACATCTTCTTGGAATATTGGCAATAATAGTAATATTGTCGATGTCATTATTAATCCAGTAAATAGATTAAATGAAAATTGTGAATTTATTGAAAGTATAAGATCGAAGACGAATAATGATATTATTGATTACGTATTAAATAATGAAGCGTGGAAATTGAACAGTATAAAAAATATATCAGTTACACTTGAAAATGCTTCTTTATGGGAAAGTTTTGATCGATTAGGTACTGAGATGATTGTGACCAAATGTGGAAGGTTAGTCAACGATTACGTAAAAAAAAACTTCAGATCTTACTTTACTAGTATAATAGTTATAACAGTACTGATGATATAAAATGAAGGCATATATATATATATATATATATATGTACAGAGAGAGAGAGGGGGTGAAATGTATCAAAGTTCAGTACATCTGATACATCTGTCGAAATTCGACATGTTCTGAAGGTCGGTTATCTCACAAATTGATTCGATTATGATAACAATTGAATACCGGGTATCACTAGTCAGTTCTGTTACTTGAGTTATTTTTATTTTCCATCATTTCACAAAACTATTCGATCCAATAATAATTATTTGTCAACTGGTGAAAAGATTTAAAAAACATTTTAAGGAGTTTCATTTGGCAATGCAGTCTGTGAAGTCAGATCAACAGTACAACAGTAGTTCGTTACAAACGTTGGATGACGATAGTCTGTAACAAAAATTGTCTAATGTTTAAAATTTGTATTAACAAACTTCAACTCAGTGACTCAATCATGTCAATTTTTGCCAAGAAGCAAGGTCAAAAGTTCGGTCCTGTGATTGGGATTATGCAGTATTGATAGGTCTTAAACTGTAGTGATACGATTTTCTTAGGCTTTTTAGTTCATATTTGTTCTATATATGTTTCAGTTCATTAAACTATTATGCCACAAAGAATACCCAATGTATGACATTTAAACTTTGGAAGTAGTTTTGAGGATATTTAGAGCAAAGTAAAGATTGATTAATAATTATTATGATAATTACTTATATTTATTAAATTATTTCAATATTTTGACAGAAGAATGTTTCCAAATTTTCATGTTCGTCTGTCTGGATTAATACCTGATGCTCATTATATGTTAGCGTTGGATTTTATACCATGTGATGAGAAACGTTATCGATATTCATTTCGTACTTCAACTTGGGTTCATGCAGGTGAGTAGACTATTTCCTTTATAATGATAATTCATTATCCACTTATTTTATTTATTTTCCTACTAAACATCTCATTATTTCTCTATCGATTGTTGAAGCGAATTCTATACACTAGTAACTTAGAAGAGTCTTAGTAAATGATTTATAATTACGAAATTGGCTCTGTACAGATTTTATACAATATCAGAATAATCTTCATCTTTAATTGATATTAATTGGAAAGCCACTGAAAAACGTGGAGTAATGAACAGCTGGATCCTCCAATGAAACCATTGGGTGTCTAAATATTCTTCAGGTTATTCAGACGTAAAACACTGTTCTTGTTTTGTTAAACTGTGTTATGTCAAGTTTTTTGTTAGAAAATCACATACATATTTGACATTCATGAGTGGAAAATTTCAATATTCTTACAAAATTCGACAAATATAGTCTATTATTTCTAGAACGTTAATAATGACTGTTAAGTACAAATATATCTTTAGAGTTTTTGTATAACTGATGGTACAAGGTACAACTATATAGGAAAACATTTAAGCATTTCTTATTTATAATTTCTCACTATAAAGAGTTTATATGATTTAAAATTCTACATAATTAACTTACTACCTACTGAATATATTCAAAAGACGATTCCCGGAATTTCATAGAGAAGGCATGACTATTGGCGTTTAACCATATTGGGAATAAGGGAAATATCACCAATGGGATCGAATGTCAGTTGCGAGGTATGGCAAATCAACTGAAGTTGGAAATGTAAACCAATAAATCCCAACTTAGTGGCTTGAATGTTAAGCACTCATCAAGTAGTTTGATGGTCCTGGGTTCGATCCATTGAATGTCTTGGCTAGCCTATATGAGGAGCCTTAGATTAGGTTGAAATTGTTATCCAGTATTCTCAGGTTTTCGGTGACTGTCTGGCTAAAGTTACTCTGCGATGCATAATCACAAATTCAAAACAAAAATTTCTTCCTATCATCAACAACTTACAAAAAACTAATCTACAATAATTGTTTGGAAACTATTCGGAAGAAGCTAACCAAGCATCGGTTATTGTAAAGGAATTTTTATGGGATCTGTATATATTTATATGTCTGGAGATATGTCGTAGTACTTCATTCAAGCTTTGATTTTATCAGAATAACAGGACTAGAACTAGAACATACTGCATACTATTGGATAAAATGAAATTAACGATTTATACATAGAATTAGATTCTTCAAATAGCCAACTCTGGCTGACTTGTCTGGACTGTTAATTTATTGACTTAAATTGTGAATGAACCATATAAACCAGTCTGTGCTAACTCAGTAGTCTGAGGATGGAGCACTCGCCTCGAAGCCTAGGGATCGTGGATTTGACCCCTAGTAGGTTAGTAGATATAGACACCCAAGAAGTCTCGTACTATAACGAGATAGCTCCCTGGTTTTCAACGGTTATTGAACTAAAGTCGTTCAGTTATGTAAAAGTATAAATTTAAAGGTCTCTTCAACTCTCTACTCAATCATTTATTTTTTAACTGCTCAACAGATACTATAACATATCTGTTGTATAAAACTACCGAATTTTTAAATTTATCACAGTTACTATCATTTCCTGATGAATTTTTTAGGTAAAGGTGATCCACAAATTACACCACGAATACATTTACATCCAGATGGAATAGCCAGTGGGACGTATTGGATGCGTCAAGCGATATTATTTGATAAATTAAAGTTAACCAATAATCCATTTGATCAAAATGGCCACGTAAGTGTTTATTTACTTAAGGTTTTCTTTTTAAAACAGAAAAATCTTTGATTGACTATTGGCTTTTTATAAGTTTTATTTTTATCGATTAATAATCATGTACTGAATAGATCTTAATTGGGTAATACTATCAATAGTGCATTGTGTGAGTACAACTTGTAAATATCGTGGGATTAAAATACTGCGACTAACAAGTACAACTGATTACATCACTTACTCCTTTTTAACAATACCTTTTTTATTTGAGAACATGTGTATCGGTTTTCTATTAAGGATGCTTTCAATTTCATCCTATAGATGATTATTTCTTTCGATTTAAGCCACTGTTTTTTTTACACTAATGATTGTATATTCAGTGTTAAAATCAGACACTAATATACTGACTTATTTTCGAATGTATCTTATTTTCTTTCTTAATATTACTCCTAATTGGAAATAATTGAAGATGAAACAATCAAAGTACGGTATGAATTATTGAATCGTATGAATATAGACTGTAAAATATTAGTTATCTTATTCTAAGCATTTAATTAATAAATAATTGTGAAATACATGATGGTGAGGAAACTGTAAGTGATTTACTCAATGAATTTGGAAATAAGACCTCAATAAATGACAATTTATATGAGTATACAGTCTATTGGTTTTACCATGACTTAATATCACTTCATCACGTTTATTTATTTCATTCATATTATTCAGTAATAATATCTACTCTATTGGATTATTTTCTAGGCGATAGATGGGTTTTTTAACTTTTTTAGTGTTATAAGAGTTTTCGTGTAGTAAAGTAAAAATACGAAATATATCACATTGAAATGAAGCAACGCACAAATATATTTTAACATAAATTATATTTATAATATCAAATAGCAATATCAAGATATCATAACTACCTGTAGTTAATAAACAAGAGATGTTTGTTACATATGAGCATGTCAATGATTAAAAGCACTGTGGTATTTAAAGTGATAAATGTTGAGATTAGATTACACAGAGGAAGTCAACTCACCAGTCAATATTCATGACTACTACTTAATATGAGGTTGTACATGACCCAAGATCTTTATTGTCAGTCATTATTCATTTTGATTGAGATTGTGAATGGATCAATGTTAGAACACCGTTGAAAACCTGAAAGCGTTGAACAGCCGTTTCGTTCCATCATGGGACTCCTCAGCAGTGCGCAGCTACGGTCACACACTCAAGAGTCGAACTCATGATCTTTAGTCTCGCTCGTGAACGCTTAACATCTAGACCACTGAGCCGGCATCCAGCACTGTTAATGTCTAACTTCAACCAATCCACGATATTTCGTGACTATCCTCCATTGTCTTCAGTGAGTAACTGCCTCACACTAGACACGGTTGTCATTAACATAGCATGCGTAATTTTCTTTCGTAACATTATTTCCGACATTTTATTGTTTTTCTATTCATTAGATAATATTAAATTCAATGCATAAATATCAGACAAGATTACATGTGATTTTTGCGGATGAAATGGATGAAATTATGAGAAATAATCGAGAAATTAGTCAATTTTGTGCAAATTCATCAAAATGTATGAAGAGAACATTTACATTTCCAGAGACAAAATTTTTCGCTGTAACCGCTTATCAGAATAACCGAGTAATAACTATTATTATTATTGTTTTTTTATTTACTTATGTTAATCTCTATGTTTACATATTTCTTTTTTTATTTAAAATTATTTCGGTAAAGTTGTTGATCATTTAATTTCGCTTCCTATTCGAACATATTTAATCAAACAAAATGTTTATTATGAATGTTATTTCTGTTACTGCAGTAATTTGGATTAAGCTGTACTGCTCAAGTTAAGCCTGGGCGGTGTCTGTCTCTCCTGTTAAACGGGATTGATCTATACTTTTTGGGTTGTCACATGAAGGTCTAGATGGTGTCCAATTCTCCTGAAAACCAATGTAAAATTACTCTAACGCACTAGGGTATATTATATAGTTGTGAAAATTGAATTATTGACTTAAGCCTACTAAATTAACGGTTTATTTTACTGGCAAAATTATATATCTATGAAAAACACTAACACAGAAATAAATATGATTCAATGTTGAAAGTCATATGAATCGATACTGAAAAATTATAGTTAACGTTGTAGAACAATATTTTCCATGATTAAAAAAACTATGCATAAAGGTAAATTTCAAATATGATAAATAATAGAATAGAAATAAAACGGTATTAAACCATCCAAGACTTATTGACAATAGTAATTCTTGTTATTTAACATGGTTGCTTAAATCAGTTCGAGAGATTTTCTCATTAACGTGAAAATGTAAAACTTCTCATTGTAGGAAATCTAATACAAATAGGATCTAATACGAACTCAATAAACCGGACTATTGACATGAGGTGCTTCAAAAATTATCCCTTAGACAATGGAAAACAGAGAAAACATAGAAACTTGGGAACAGTTTGACGTTTAGAAATATAAATTTGAAGTAGGACAACCCTCTATATCTAGCAAAAACACATGAGCTTGGGAGACATTGGAACATAAGTAAACTAAATGTAAATAATCAGTTAGATAACAGCAAAGATCAGTGAAGAAATACAAATTGGAAAAATGTCATTTGGGGTATCGTTTAACGAAAGGATTAACATTTATTTACAAGAAACTAGGTAACTTGGGTTCATCTAGACAGTATCTATCAGAGATGTTCATACACCATGAAAGCAGTTTAGGGTACTTCACTTTTAAATATGATGGCATGTTAAAATGAAAAAAAGTCATGAAGGTCTTCATTCATTTGATTATACACCTATTAACTTTTTAGAAAATAAGTACTAAATGAATCAGCCAATGCATGTATATTGTCGAGTTTACTTACTTACTTACGCCCGTTACTCACAGTGTAGCATAGACTGCCGACCAGCATTCTCCAACCCACTCTCTCCTGGGCCTTCTTTTCTCGTTCTATCAAATTGTTGTTTATTCTTCTCATGCCTGTCTGCATTTCTCGGCGTAATGTGTTCTTTGGTCTTCCTCAACTCCTTTGGCCTTGAGGATTCCATGTGAGGGCTTGCCTTGTGATACAGTTGGGTGCTTTCTTCAATGTATGTCCTAACCACTTCCAGAGCTTCTTCCTGATTTCTTCCTCCGCTGGGATCTGGTTTATTCTCTCATATAGTAGGTTGTTACTGATAGTGTTTGACCAACGGATCCGAAGTATTTTGCGTAGACAACTGCTAATAAACACTTGTTTCTTCTGGATGATGGCTTTCATAGTTCTCTAAGTTTCCGCCCCATACAGTAGAACATTTTTTTGACATTTGTATTTAAAATTCTGACCTTGGTGTTGGTTGACAGTTGTTTTGAGTTCCAGATGTTCTTCACTTGTAAATATGCTGCTGTTGCTTTGCCGGTCTGCGCCTTCACATCTGCATCAGATCCACCCTGTTCATCAATGATGCTGCCCAGATATTATCTAGTTACTAACACAAATTCACTGTACTATTAAAAAAATAATTTTCTGTTTATATTGTGACAATAGAAAATTGTTATTCATAGGTCATTGTATCTAAGTTCTAAATGAAATGTAGTTAATCTCTAATAGACCAAACCTCTTTTTTTTACTTATTTCGCATGGTTTAAGATGTAAGCATATGGCTTGTATATTTTTTGATATTTTTTTTCTCTTCCAATAAATGTTAATTAAAAATATAAAAAAAATTTTAAAAGAAAAACTGATGTTGTTCTTTAAAGTAAATTCTTTAAACAAAATATATCTAAATGACCTTTATTTATTGATTTATTTACTTAAAAGAATACTCTTATTGTTCAGTTGGTTTATCTAAATCATCTTAACTGATCTAAATAATTTACGATTAAAAATCTAAGGTATTCTACAAGAAACATTGAACATAAAATCTCATATTATTTAATACCGTACAGATAAGAATACATAAAATCTAAGAAAAAAGATGAATAGAGATATAAATGTATTTTTTTTTTCTTCTTCTTTAACTAATGAGCACAAAATCTTTAAGATTTTATCAGGTTCTTGTTGGTAACTTTGTAAAAAGTGGTTTTATTGTCAAAAAACAATAAAATAAACTGAGTTCATGATACGAGTAAATGAATGCGATTTCTACTTTTCAATGTTAAATTATTTTTTTAAAAATTTTATATATTTTAAGCAAAGATGGATAGTGGTTAACAGTGGAATTCAGGACGTGTGTTTCGTCCTATTTCGGACTCATCAGCTTGATGTACCTGCATCTCAGAGTTGATGTTCACCATCCATCTTTGCTTAAAAAGCTTGTGACTTAAGGCTATATCGAGGTAATTCGCACAGAATGCACATATGCCAACATGAGACTGATCAATTGCAGTCCTAAATAACAATGGGAAGATACAAGTAAAACAACACCAAGTGAATTTAAAATATTACCCAATTACCAAATTAATAATTTCATTAATTTTTTCAGGTGACACAATTGAAAATTTCTAGTAATCCGTTTGCTAAAGGATTTCGTGATTGTGATCCTGATAACTGGTAAGTTAAATTAAAATATCATTCCATTTATATATATTAGATATAACATGACAGATAGATTTAAAAACATCAGTGATTAATTTATCTACAATGTTATAAATGGCAACTAACAACACAACTTCGTGGATTGATTGAAGTTAGACATTAATACAGTTGGATGTCGGCTCATTGGTCTAGTGGTTAAGTGTTCGCGTGCGAGACTGATAGGTCCTGGGTTTGAACCTCGCGAGGCGAGATTGTGAATGCTCACTGCTGAGGAGTCCCATACTGGGACGAAACGACCGTTCAGTGCTTCCAGGTTTTCCATGGTGGTCTAGCTTTAATTGACTCATGAACTTAACTGTTAAAATAAAAAATGCATCTTAAACTTTTGAGTAAATACTTTTTGAGTAAACTTAAAGTTATTCATCTGTTTAGAAAATTTTAGCTAAGAAAGTATTTCCACTAAAATTACTTTGAAGTAAACTAGAAACAAGGTTTCCATAGAAACAGTTGAGATTAAGCCTAACTTCGCATATAAATACTTACCTATGTAATCATATGATTATGAATTGTTTGAGTTTGAAAGTTTGAATCAACTCGGTAATCTAAATGTAAGTCTGTCGGTTCTTGGATCATGGGAACCCTATGTTAAGAAGTTCCACGCGATGATAAAATAGATGTCGTATGCCACTTGTTTTTTTAAGGAGTCTCCAGTTGATATCGATCTGTAAAGAATTCTAATTCTAAATCTTTGAGAATCTCTGAACCAATTATTTGTCCATATTATTGATGCTTAGGATTTTTAAAAGTAATTATATTTACTTTTAATTGTGTACATTTGTGTGAGAATGAATTTATTCTTTGCCTACACATGAAAAGCAAGAAATTCCAGTACATTTCTTATGCTGTTCCACAAATCCACATAGGTGAAAACTAGGCTAAACAATTACTATATTGTCATATTTACGTCACTGAAATTTTTTCTCTACAGCATTGTAATTTAAAGTTTCCTAATTACATATACCATTACAAATACTAGTATATTCACTACAATATATAAGAGGGTATTGTGGAGACTAGTTTATTTTGAAGGTAGTATTTGTCAATGATTTACGATATCATCCGGGTGTCACCAAAAGTTATGGGGTATTGGACAGTTGTTTCACTGAAGTACAGGACTCATCAGTAGTCCACACTTCAACTGAGATTATCCTGTAATCAGTTCCATCTACAAATTTATTTGTTCAGATTTCACTAAGTTGTTATATGATTGTTTGTGCAATATTATTCAGAAATCAAAATATATTTGATATTTTCTTACGAATATAATCATACTTAATTGACTCCATGAATAGAATTACAAGATGGTTGAAAGGTATGATCTTTCAAGTTAGTGAAGATTTTAACAGTAACTAATAGATAACTTTAGATGACTACCGTTCTCTATCATTTTAGAACTGGTTAAACTTGACAAATTTCAAGCAATTAAATATCAACTAAATGAACACGTAAAGTGAATGCGACATTTATACACTTATAAAATATATGAAACTAAGACAAAATAGCTTTCCAATATAATCTAGATTCCAATGAGTCTCTAACAATGAAAACTATTTTAAAAGCATACTTAATCGACTGTTTAACACACTACTATATGTGTAAAATTTTTCTAAAGTAGTCAACACAGTGATATATATATATATATATATATATATATATATATATATATATAATTTTATAAGTGGATCATAGCTACAAAAATGATTAGTGTACGAAATACTCAATTATTCTTTAACATGAAAATAATTTCATTGTGGATAGGAAGTAAAGTTTGCTATCTACTTTCTGGAGTTTTTATAACCATTTTATTTTTGTGTTTATTTTAGTTTACATCATGTACTAATCTCAGTCAAACAACTTTCAAAAACCATGAAGTACTAATTTTGAGAGTTAATCCCTGGAATTCTAATGAGAAACTATAGCCAGTGGAGTTCAACCATGTCGATGAGTGGTAGTTGCTCACCAGTGACACTGAACGATAGTTGCGCAATATCGGTAACTGGTCGAATTTAGACACGTAATTCACTGAGTGCTGACTCAGGGGTTACATGTTAAATACTTGCCAAGAGACATGAGGGTCTTGGTTTCGATCCCTTATAGGGTAATTGATGGACAATGTTGAGAAGTCCTACACTGAAGCGAAACAACCGTCCAGTACTTCTTCATTTTAAATGACTGTATAACTAAGATCGGTTGGTGGCGTAATTTATAAAAATTCAATAATCTCTGTAAATCCCTCATGATAATTTATTGAGTAATCTAGTTTTTTTCTTTTACAAAAAGTGGAATATACTTTAATCAATACACTAAGGTAAATGATTTGAGTAGGTGTTAGATAATATACCTTGACAGACGAAGAAGACTTCAGTTAGTTTTGATTATGCTACATTAAATAGATTCAAACAGTAAAGAAAGAGTAGACGGTAGTACATCATAAATAAACCTATTTATTATGCACCAGTAATTAAATTGAATATCTGACATATCCTTATTTTCTTTGTATAGTCGCATAGAAAACCAGTTGCAACATTATGATACAAATGGAAGTGAACAATGCACAAATGATACTGGTCGTAAAAGAACAATTAGTCCAGGTAAAATGAATTTTTTTTGCATCCAAGTAACAAAACATTAGTAAGTGGTTTAATTTGTGAAGTTTAGATTATTCTGTTGTCGACCTTTTGACTGAAATTTGTTACGCCTTAGTTCAACTGCTATTTACATTCCATCTATAATGATCAAATGTAGAGGATTTAATAACTAAATTTCAGTTTTTCGACTTAAAAGCGTGTTATTTCCATCCTTTAGATGTAGTTATGTTAGGCCAGGCAACTATAGATATATACGCGGCTGTACTCACATATTATCATAAGGTCAGTGATATGTGGGAATTTACAACCAGGGATACCATTAATAGAAGTAGATTATGAATCTACTCAGGGTCTCAGTCTGTTCATCCTTGTCTAGAGCAGAGGGAAAGTTGTGTAGATACCTATGATTTATGTGCATCATAACTCAGTTTGAGAATTAAAACTTCCTGTTCATTTCAGTTTTGGTATTTGGGTAGTGAGCTTGAGATACTGTAGAAAGTTCATTTTATGAACGGGTTGGACAGCTGAGCACAACAAGTTATCAGCTTGATAGTTTGATAGTTCAACCTTTGAACTCGATGAAGATAATTTTCACCAATAATGCTGAATGATATTACAAGTGTACCCCCATGATCTAACATGTATTTAAATCCAGGAGCTTTTTATCTTTCGCTGTGAACACAATGACATTTAATAAGAAAAAGAGAATTCAGCGAAGAAAATTTTCTTTTCGACGAAATCGTTTACTTAAGCTGTACATTCATATAAATAGTTATATGGAAAATGTATATCTATAGGAGGACAGAAAAAATTGCATCACAAAAATGGATTCGAGAATAAATAATAAATGAGGTTACGTACTAATCAAGGGGTAAGGAAGAAAATCGTTTATGGGTCAGATATGAAGAAAAGCGACAAACTCAAAGGTCATAATAATAGACTGAATAATAATCAAGAAAACTTGTATAAGGTAATAATGATAGTAATTGATTAGAGTTTAAAATGCAAAGTAGTAATCTTAAAAAGAATTCGATAATAATCAAATAGAAGTGCAGAAAAAAACAGAAACATTCCCATTAAGAGAATTAGGGCCAAGGAAGGATGAGAGGTTGGACAAATCGTTTCTGCACGCAGAGTTCGGGCTTGAGTTTGTGAATTGCCAGTGCCTCAGCAGTGCATACAATACTGATTCGACACCCCTTTGATGTAATTTCTTTGACTCCGTAGATCACTTTAAAAGAAGAATCCTTGGGAGCGATGTGCCCAAAATTGATTAAATGCTCTTGTATAGAACTAGTGATTGTCTTACATTCTCCTTTTAAGAGCCAAGCCGGATAGTGTTCTGAGATGCGTTTGGAAACTGATCGCTTTCTTCGGCCTATGTAACGTGCCCCACATGAGCAAGTAAACTTATAACTACACATTGAGGTGGCCCAAAGTGGAAGTTTATCTTGTTAAGTGAATTGGTTTTTACTAGTTTAACGTTTCAGATTTAACCAATTTATGACACTGTACAATCATTCGCTTTCTTTTTTAGTTTATAATTTACTTATTTACATCTGAAATAGTCGAATATCCAATTAAACTTAGTTATGATTGAGAATGTGATGATCATTTAGTTATATAATAATTAGATCATAATTACTATAATGACTTGATTTCAGTTGAGACAAAACATTACAATTTATTTAACAATTAATTTTGATAATATTTTGTTACTATCCTTAATTGTATGATCGTTAGACATTATTTTTCTTGATTAACAGAATTTTATTATTAATAAAGAGGATACTATTTTAGAACTAATATTGTCAGAGTACAATGATGCCTGAGAAACTACGAGGAAAACTAAATAATAGTGTTTCCTGATATATTCAAAAATATAATGAATTTAAAACAATAATGAAAACTCTAAAGAAAGTCATATACTTATTAAGTCACTTGATGTTCATTGTTTTTGGAATGGTTTCACCATGTATATGCCTCACCAAAAGCTAAATACTACTTGAAGTGAATTATCACTTACATTTTCTAACAGTAACAATTCATATTCAAACTGGTATATTTTTTCAAAGTAAAAAAATACTCATTAGTTAGCAATCGTTTCTTCATTTAGATTAATATTAGTGTTTTATCTATATTCAGAAATTACTTGTTATTCTCAAGATATACTTTGTAAACTTAAATATCTATACAGTCTATGGGAATTGTACAGGGATCATTTAATGTTATGACCTGGAACTTTACAATCAGGTTATTCGATCCTCAATTGACTTGTTGTAGGAGTGAGATGTTTGCACTTCCATGTTTGTCTACTCGATAGCACTGATCAGAATCAGTTAATATAGTTACAGCGTGGTCACTAGTTTAAATGACTCGAAGTCATACACACTATAGTTGATATTAGGTGACTGAAGGGAGTTGAGAGAAAATCCTGAACTTGAGCTTTGAGTTGAATGTCCACATACTTGTTCCTTGTTACTGTTTCATTGTTAGTCAGCCAGCCAGCTAACACGAAGAATCAGGCACATATATTCATCGGCCCAAGTTGCCACACTTCATTAGCACAACAAGATGAACACCGAATTCATACAAGTAGTCACTTCAATGGTAGTAATATATAAAAGAAAGTTTGCATATAAGGGTATGATACAGGAAGAAAGAATTAGTTGGTAGAAAGAAATATATAAAGCAATTTTAATCTCAAGGTTTAAGGGAAGACAAAGTGTGTATACACCTATCCCATTGTGATCGATTCTGGGACATGTCACCCAGTGTCTCCAACCATTGGTTACGATAGTCGCGCGGACCCCGATCAAGTAGTTTGCAACTACTAACATGGCTCAAACCAGAGGTCAATGACTTCAAGGACTGATGCCACGTTTCGGTTTGACCGCTCTCAATTTTCTTTTAACCATCACCAACATTAGTCAGCATTGCGCGTCATGGTAATCGGTGTTCGGGCATACGTAATACGTGGCCCGACCATTTTAATCGATGGACTGTTTCATTATATAACTAATATAATGGTTTAATAAGTATTATGTGGTTACATTTACTTTGTTTTATCCCAATATTGCCAACCCCCTTGTTTTTTATTACTCCACATGATCAATTAGGTTTATTAATTTCCTTAGGTTACTATTTATAACTTTTAATAAATTTGCCAAATTTATGTTGTGTATTGTATCTAAGTTTCCTTAACCAGGGGTTATTAAGTTCTCAGTTTTTAAATATGTTGCGATTCATTAACTGTTGACGAATTCACTACTGACAGCTTGTACAAAACTGAAATAAAGATAACCAAATACCCGAAATTTCACTGCTGTTGCAAGCATTTACAGTTGTACCGCGCTACTATGAAATTTATTAAGATTTTATTATTAAGCTACTAATAAGTAGTGTCAAGATCGTTTTAAAATTTTGGGGTGCCAGACTTTAGTGTAAAACATACAAAAAACTACAAGTGCCACCCTATACGTTGGAAATTTATAAGTTACTTCAAGATAACGTGGAAAATAAACTTCACTTCCTGAAACAGATGTGATCTGTACATTTCTGTACTGTTCGCTTGAAACTACCCATTGGTGTTTAGGAATGCAATTGATCAGCCTCTTATTGACATATTTACATCCTGTACGGATTGCCTTGATATTACCTTAAATCACAAGCATTATAGACCGAGATATATAGTGGCTATTAGTGGAATCGAGGGCGGGTGTTTCGTCCTATTTGGAACTCACCAGCTGGATATACATGCATCCCGGAATTGACATTCACTCCAGAACTCGAGTGCATCCAGCTGACGAGTTACATATGTGACGAAACGCTCGCTCTGGATTCCACTGCTAGTCACCATATATCGTTGCCTGTAAATGTGATTGGTATTTTGATTGTCATAATTTAAAGGCTTCATTATTTCTGCAGGTTCAGTTGGCGATTTTTCATTAATCTTACTTAACCATTTTTTAGAATAATTAGGTTGCATAATTAGGATCTCTTAAAATGTATGTTACATTTAAAATTTGACCAATGGAAATTTATCTGTGTAACAAATTCTTAACTGTAGGTAAACGACATGAAATAGTTCTTGACTGATTATGTTATTTTGTAGACCATAAAGGCAATTTGAAGATGTTCAGTGTTTGTTGGTTTCTGGATTGTTCAGTAAACTACGGACATCTCTGTCTTTAGTTGCCTTCAAGCACATTCATTTTATCTCATTTCTGGATAGTGTCTAACCACTTATACTTCATCATTTTAATTGTTTTGCACATTTGCTGAACCTTCCAGAAACTTTTGTAAATTCGTGATCTTGTTATTTACTTACTAAACAAGTATGTCGTACAGTCGTTCTTAAGAATATATTGCTTTTAAGAAACAGATAAGCAATTTACTCTGTAGTCTCAAGATTGATAGGAGAGTTAAAACTGGAAGGCCCACTTGTCTTATCACGTAACTTTTGGATAGTAGATTTTCGAGAGTAAGTAGACTCCATCCAATTTTATCATCATGTAATTGTTTTTACTTCAGACTTCCCCAAGAACATTCGTTGACAGATTTTAGCCACAGGGTGTGACCAGTATAGATTTTTAAGAGGAGAGGAGTAATGTTCTAAAAAAAATCTTAATTTTTCTTCTTGACTAGGTCTCCTTAGTCAACAATTTCATTTGAGAAAAATGTACACAAAATGTACACACAACTTAATAAAAACATCAAATTTACAATAGCAGATTAAATCAGTTCTCAAAACTCAAGCTTCATAAATAATTTCTATCACACTCGAACCAGTCATAATAGCGTTAAGATTAATTTAACTTGTACTGGAAAAGATCTAGGTTTCGTTGGTGTACAGCACTGATGTATACCTAGATTTTTACCTACCGGTCTTTTAGGTAGCATACTTTTGAGTTTCTTTGTTTATAATTCAACTGTAGATATACCAATAAAAATTAGAAGGTACTATTCTACGAATCAAAAAGTTCAGAATTTTTTCATATAATGTGATAACGCTAGAAATAAACTGACTATGAAATATTTGTATCTTTGTTAAAAGCATTCTCTTTTTCTATCATAATTTAACAGTGGAGGCCAGATAAGTCAATGGATTTATTTTATATTTATATCTTAATGAGGTAATTACCATGTACAAACTTTATATTAATTTAGCTAACTCAAATGAAACTTTGAATTATACCTGTGACATAGGCTCAGTGGTCTAGAGGTTAAGTGCTCGTACAAGAGATCGATAGGTCCTGGGTTCGAATCTCGCGATATGGGATCGTGATGCGCAATGCTGAGGAGTCCCACGACAGGATGAAACGGCCATCCGCTGCTTCGAGGTTTATCTGTGACATATGAATTATACATAAATGTTGTTGAGATATAGTATATGAAACATTAAATGGATACCACTGTGAATTTCTTTCTATGGAAAAGTGTATTAAGAAACTGACTTATTTGTTATTCATTCTATGATTCATTTACTTATAATGTTATTATAGTCATAAAAAAGTAAAATAAATCTTTCATCTTAAGTTATGGATAAATGTTGTATATAGTGTAAATCAAGAGTATGGATTCTTTACGGTGTGTTGTAATAGAAATATCGAAACGTTCTGTTTTGATCTTTATGAACGATTTTGGTTTCTGTGAATAACCATGGATTATTGAGTAAACAGTGTTAAACTGGTGTGCATGCGTGTGTGAAACATATTGATACATGGGTAATTATCATAGTTTAAATTGTAAACTAATCCTAACTAAATTACAACTGAAAGCCATGATTTACTGGACAACTGTTCAGTCCTAGTATAGTACTCATCAGTAGTGGGTATCTACTATCACTGGGGGTCGAACCTAAAACGACTGATCTTGGTAGTGGATGCTTAACCTCTAAACCACTGTTTAACTAGTTATCAAGGTTAGTGAGATTTTTGGAACTGATATTCTGCCATTATTTCACCAACTTCAATTACATTTTTAGCAGTTCATCTACGTTGGAGATGAAGATCTTGACAAACATTCTCGAAATTGAACAGTATTTGATTACGATCTCAGTGTAATTTATTTAACGGATGACTGGTTATAAAATTTTTCCTGAAAGTATAATCCATTGAACATTAAGGTTAACTCGCCTGACAGTTTACTTGATAAATTATATGAAAGACCGCTAATTAAAAATGTCTAGGCTATCTTACAATGTTGTAGTGAAGCAGTGGTCACTTGGTTAAATAACATGAGTTTTAACCAATAAGTTAAAGGCTCGAACTCCTAGTGTACAGCCTCGGAGTATAGCTAATCCCTACATTAGGAATACAACTGAGAATTTAGTAGACAAATTTACATTTGGTAAGCGATTTATGTTCATTGTTTCCATGAAACAGAAATTCAAAAGGACTAGTAAGTTTTTAACTAGATTATGTATTAATTTCTTTTTCAGAACTTAGAAAAACTACTGAGAAAAATGAAGCGTACTCAATCGCTCACACAGTTAAACCAGATAAAAAGTTAAACAAGAAATTACGCCCAAAGAGTCAATTAATGATTGCAAAACACGTTAAAACGGCCACTGAATATGATAATTTGTTTGGGCCTTGTTTATGTATTCATAACCAAAAAATTCAAGTTAATGAACCTAAATCCTCATCAATGAATATTAAGCATGCATTAAACAACTTCACTAATTTAACATCTAATTTTAATTCAAACTATTTACAAACACCTTTCGTAAGTAGTTTAAATGAAGGTGAAAAAGTTGGGATTCTTTCATCTCCTATGTGTAATAGCTTTGATACAAAGTCAGACAATAATATTTTAGCTAATACCCCAAGAGGATTACTTAGGAATAATGCTTATCAAGATCTAAATATAAATAGTAAAATGTTTCCTAACCATGGATCGATAGACACTTTTCAAAACAATAAATTCTATCACACTGATAATAAAGAACAGAATTTCAACGTTTACACGTTATACAAACCATCTTCAATTTCATATGATTGGTTAGATGGAGAAAGTGGGGCGCAATTTCATTTTCATGAAACTGCAAAGGAAACATGTCTTTTTTCATCCTCCCATCAAGAATTATCTTCTAGTTTATCCGAACCATGTACTATTCATAAAGATACTGACAATGGTAATGTTAGTTCAAATATAGTAAGTGAACAGCTGAATAACCTGACCTGTCAAACTATTATTCAAGAACACATTGGAAGTTCTCATTTTCCTGGTAATGAGGATGAAGCTATTGCCCATCCCCATGAAATTAAGAATGTCATGGAGGAAATGAAGTATTTCATTAGAACATAAACTACTGACTTCATAATTTAAAATTCATTTGCATTTCTTTGTATTGATCTGATAAGAACAATAATAATATTTATTATTGATGTTTCGTTTGATAAATGGATGGAGGGAATACAGTATGAATGACGTTTCTCACGTTCGTCATAGGCGAACTTATACAGACTTTGCCTTAACTTCATCTGTTCCTTTGAAATGTAGTGGAATATAGCTGTGACAAAATCACATTATACATCTTTTATAATCTTGGAGTTATAAATTAATTTCCACAAAATATGTTTCGGGTAATTTATGTTTGAGAACTAGTAAAAATCAAGGAGCACTAAATACCAACATTTCAACAGGAGAGTTTTTTTCTCAAGGGATCGAACTCCAGCCTTTCTGACTTCATGTTAAGCCCTATTTTATTATAAAAAACTTCAGAACTGATATGATTTATCGTATTATTGGTATGACAGGAATCTGCTTGTACTGATAGCGTACGAACTGACAAAAAATACGGTTGTAATTCTCAGAAATCATTATTTCACTGAGCTGTGGAATATCAAACAATACAACATAATTTTTGAGTTGTGTAGAATTAACATCCAGTAGAAATTTCAATCTTTACACTTCTGAGCTACTTAAAATTACAATGAAAATTAGTGAAGGGATTTCGGCTAATTGGTCCAATAGAGGAACAAATGGTCGAATAAGATTATTCTGACTACGCAGCAACATGAATTAAAGCAAAGAATGTATATCATAAACAGAGACGGATGGTGACTGGCAGCCGAATCCAGGACGCGCGTTTCGTCCTATTTACGACTCGGCAGCTGGACGCACCTGCATTTCTGAGTTAATGTTTACTCCAGGACTCGAAGCTAGTACCGTTCAGTTCAAGCGCCATCGCGACATCCTTTTAGCTGAGTTCAGATAGCCACTAGTTCGTGCAATGGGGTGAGGTTTTAAATTCATTTTCGTACTGGTTGTTCAAATCTTCACATTGATGTTTAGCAATTTATTTGACCATCTCTGCTTATAATCATTGTGATTTAAGGCAATATCGAGGCATTCTGTACAGGATGCACGTATACCAATAAGAGACTGATCAATTAAATTCCAAAACATCAATAGGAAGATCCAAAAAGCTAATACAAAAATGAATTGATAATGGATAGTTTTTTAATCTTATCCACCAACGATCTATAATTCTAATTTCTAATCCATTTATTTCCCAAAAGCGCCTCACAAAACTATTTGCTATTAGAAATTAATCTGATCTTTAAAAAATAACATGAAGCCTTAGATAATAAGATTTGAGTGATCGATTCTCTGTTTATCTAATCAGATCAGACAGATAGTTCTGAAACCAAATGGGAAATTATCACTATTCACGAGATGTATGTGACTACAGTTGGAAAGAATTAATGAGGAAAGATTACAATTCTATTACTGTCTAGATGATCGAGCCACTTTAAGTAAGCTATACACTTGTTATTTAGTGATGTGTATAAAAAGCTCTCCATACCTCAGAACTATTCCAATCTGAATAAATGAAATGGGTTTATTGTTAAGTATAGGTGTTTGTTACTTGGCATTAAATTGTTTTGACTAATAACTTTCTATACGTTAGCAATCGAACCAATCGTCAATGGCAACTTGTTATGTTTGTGAAGTGCCACTTTAAATTATTTCACAATGAATATACGACTTAAATACCTCCAGTATTATTTATCAACTATAAGAATGTCATATTATAACTAGTAATTTTTCTTCTAATTACGATTCAAGATCATAGTCACCAAATGCACAACAATCAAAATTATTTGCCTGACAAGTAAACTGCTTTCAAATGTCTTGATACTCATAATGCGTAATAAATTAACCACGGAGTTCATCACAAAATTTTATTTTTTTCATGCAACTTGTATGAGTCCATGTTGGACAGTAAAGTTCTTTTAACTCAAAAAATACAAAATATTAACAAACCACCTTATTCAAAATCATGGTGTCAAAACACTGTTTATCCTTGCTTCGTTTCGACAGAAACTGATCAATGATGTTAACTGGTAAAAATGTCGTTTTTCAAAATTAATACTGTCTTAATAGCTTAGATCATGGGTCAATTGAGGCTAGACCACCATGAAAGACTTGGTAGCACTGAACGGTCGTTTCGTTCTATTGCGAGACTCCTCATCAGTGCTCATTCACGATTTCGCCTCGAGAGATTCAAACCCAGGACCTATCGGTCTCACGCGCTAACGCCTAATCTTTAGACCATTGAGCCGGCATTCAGTCGTGTTAATGTCTAACTTCAACTAATCCAAAAGGTTAAGCGACACATCCACCATTGTCTTCAGTGAGTTTCGACGTCACAACAAACCCGGTTGTTATGAAATTTTTATTTTTAAAAACATTAGTCTATCTCATTTATATCCTCATCAAAGTATTTCCCAATAATTGCAGAAGATTTGTCCCATCTCCATTTCTATTGTTGAATAACGAGGCATTTCAATGGCTTTGATGTTTTTTTCTTAAATATAATTTATCACTATTCATTTGGTTGGTGAATAGGTGGCTGGAAAATAGAAATAATTATATAAATTCGATAATTTCATCGTTACAGGAGGTCAACGGTTGTCCTAGTCTTGTGTTGAATGAAGCCTTTAATGTTTTTATTGAACTTATCCTATTAGAAATCATCTGTCTAATCAAGACATTATCTTAATAAATAATCCTTACTACTGTGGTGTGGGTTACTTATATCCACATAAGTAGTATACAACAGTGGTCAGGTATAGAATGTGTTTCAGTAGAATACCGATAAGGGAAGAACGGAAACGGAACGTAATTGGTATGAAAATGTATGAACCATAAAAATCTGAGACAATGGATTGATATTTGCAAAAATGGACGGTCAATTTTGAGACGATGGGTTGATATTTTGCATAATAACTATTTACTATATGGTTCTCAGATTTTAGTCAGATGCTCTGTAATTTCATGCCAATTACATTCAACTGTCCCCATTCGTGTTCTTGTTCATTACACTACACCAGAATTCCCAGAAACATTTTTAAAAGTTTCACTATAAACCTTAGTAACGCAGTTTATGTATTCATTAAACAGACTAATTATACTGAATACTTAAGGAAATTCAACTATCGGACAGGAGAAAAAGATTTATTTCTTCATAAATATTCATCACACTGTTGTTATTTTTATTTGCTTTTTCTTTCTTTCACTAAATATTCCTGTAAAGTACAATGTCATTGATTGTAATGCGGGTATATTGAATCTCTTAACTAGCAGACTATAGATTAGACTGAGTACAATGATCGAATTGTTGTAAGTCACTTATGTAAATTATTAATTTCATCAAATAGAAACTTATATAGAAAATACATCATTAATAACATTCTAGGTAGGAGTATATTGTATAATACAAAACTTAAACATATTTCTGTACATAATTTTCTCCAACTTTTAACTTGTTCATATGTCATTATTGAGGTAAATACAAACTAAATATTTTTTTGTCGACAGTCTAAATTTGTTACTTAATATAGAACTTTGTAGTGTAAAATTTGTAATTGACTACTACTAATAATAATACTAAGACATATTAAACATTATTGTAAAATATTAAATTTCAATGTTACTGTAATTGAAGTATTACACTTAAACTAGTAATCAAGCACTCAATATTCAAGTGCTTTAACATTTTCTTTGCCTTTCTTTTCCTTTCCTTTGTTTCTTCTGTTATTGTTGTTGTTTTAATACACTTTATACGGTGATTTAATTTAGATTGTCATATAATTTATTATTATTTCCTTATTATCTATCATTCTATTAGTAATGAAAATAAAATTATACACATTGTGTAAAAAAAATATTCTTAGACAAAATGAATGATCTTATTCTAACCTTCATTGGTGAGAAAGTAATTATGCTTTTATCAGAATGGGTTTTGTGAAGATTTTAGAAATTTCACTAGTTGAAATCATGAGTCAATTGAAGCTAGACCACCATGGAAAACCTGAAAGCACTGGACGGCCGTTCCGTCCTAGTATGGAACTCCTCAGCAGTGTGCATCGACGATCCAGTTCTTCCAGATTTTCCATGGTGGTCTAGCTTCAATTGGCTCATGATTTCAACCAGTGAAATTATGCTTTGATTTTTTAATTTTTTCTTTCATCCTCCAATATTACTTAAATTAAATAAGTATACTTAACAGTTATATTCCCATAAGTAGTATACGGTTAACAATATTATCTGAAAATAAATAACGCATGTATATGATAATTAATATTTCTCATTGGGGAAAAAATATGCCTCCCAATTTTTTATGCTGATGAGGATTAGTGAAAACAAATAATTGAGTTTGAATGACAAAGAAATGACAGAGTAAGAGTTAGTTTGGAATTAAGAATAAAATACGCTTAAAATTCAATTTTTCTCTTTTATATTCATCATCATATCGATTTTATAAAAGGTGAACACACACGTACATGCATAGATACATACATAAAGACATACATAGAAGGTAAACGAAATGGGGTAAACATTTATTGCACGGCCATTTTTGTATTTTTTTTTCGAGTGAAATTTTTTTTCATCCCCATCTTCCAATAATTTTCATTCTGTTTCGTCCAATCAAATAACTAGTTTTGAGTTCGTTATAATTGGTCGTTTATTTCATAAAATCGATATAAAATATGAGGATTCGACGACAGAGCACATTTTCCTACAATTATGGGTGGTAGTAACATGCGGAGCGCGAGCCCCGTCGTTCCTCATGTTGTCACAGAAACCGATAACCTGTTCGTTCTTGAGCACATTGTATCTCGTAACGTCTCAATCACTTGACGAGCTCCATAAGAACTTATGAAACAGCTGCGTACTGTCATTATGTGGTGAGGGATTCTCATTTACATAGAGATCGGAAGCCGTATATTAGATTCGTATGTTGGAGAAATGGTCGTGGAACACCTAGCGGTTCTTCACAGCCGAGTAGACGAACGAGGTAATTTGATTTGTGTTATTATAATTTTTCATTAAGGACTACCGTGAACACTCAATGTCCTTCCTTCATATTTTGTAAGTTACGGACTATCAAAATAACGTCAATATGGATACAACGTTAAGCAATGAAGAGGAAGAAATTGTTTCGATTAGCTCAGAGGAGTTCACAGAACGAGACAACGACAATGACGAAGACGCGTATGACAACAGACTTCATGATATTTGCAATCTTGCGCAACCGCCACATGAAACTGCTGATGGAAGTACCTTGATTTTTGTCCATGCGAAGCCATGCTTCATTTATTTTGTGCCTACGACCCATCAACACACGTCCATGGAATCCACTGTCCCGTGTACGCAGCTATAATGGAATAATAGCAACGCCTTTGTTCATGAAACTCGGAACTGTTAAGAGAACGAGTAAAGGCCCTTTTCAGGGCCACCCACAATTTGATTTAAATTCTTTTGTTTCAATTCCTTATTTCCATAGCAAAGGTCAAGTGATCAAACCATCAAAATTCATTTAAGATTAATAGTCATTATGTGATTAGCGCCTACGTATTCGTAAACGTTTTTTAAGCTTTCTCAAATATAGGGTTTAAGTAAACGATTTCGTATAGGAAATGTCATCTAATGAACACTCATCTATCTAAGAATAGTACATGCAAAACTTATTCAGAATGTTTCAGTGTTGTGTCATATAGTTAGGATAGGCGAATGTAGTACTACCAGTTCACTAGTACAACGACATCATTTCTATAGGAAAGGTCAACTGAACCAACATTGATGAATTCGAATTAAGCCTTAGTGATTAAGCAATATAATCAATGGAGATTTATAGAAATTTCGTGGATTAGATCATTAAAAGAGAATTTTGGAAAAAACTTATAACTGGTTTTAATAGTTGATGATAGTAATAACTGACGTTGAAAGGTGGTCAAATGTTTAATACACAATTAGTAAAGAAATTATTCATCGAAGTATTTCCATTAGTTTTTTACTTAACACATCGTATGTTATTTTAATAAACGTTATATGCGTAGCAACATATCCATAAATCATCATGATAAAATAATGAATAGGGCATGCGTAAATCACGCTAACCGTTAACGATCGGTAAATGAAGCAAAATAGTAATAACTTCTCTCAGAAAATAGCAAACAATATTTGTCATTGGGTATTTTTCCAAACAGTAATTCTTAGTACAAAAGAGTTGTTTAGTTTTATCTGAATATTGGTGTCATAAATAAATGCAAGATTGTCAATTGTGTTATTTTGCTAATTCAATTAAAAGCGTTAATTGTTTTTAACTGTACATTCTTTGTAGTTGAGCAGTTTAAAATTATGACAAAAAGTACTTGTCTATGTAAGTAGTCATGTGAATCGATTATTGTGCTCGTCAATTGGGCTTAACAAGTTTTGCATGTAATGTCAACAGCATATTTGCAGTTTAAAAAATCTCCATATAATATTCTATATTGTTGAATAACAAGTTTTGACAAGGATTTGAAATATTAGTTACATTAAGTGTAAAAGTACAAGCCTACGGTCTGAGGAAATAAATGTCAATCTTAATTACACAGCTTAATACGAACAAAGTCAGTTGTATCAAATGACATTTGGGTATACGTACGTTTAATGTTAATGTAATAAATAAAAGTCTACATTTATTTACCAAACTTCAAAAAGATCAATTTCACTATATTGAAACATGGTGCTCTATCTTCAATTCACTCATGATATAGACATTTTATAAAACGTATAAATGTATCACTTTGTTCGTATTAAGCTGTGTAATTAAGATTGACATTTATTTCCTCAGACCGTAGGCTTGTACTTTTACACTTAATGTAACTAATATTTCAAATCCTTGTCAAAACTTGTTATTCAACAATATAGAATATTATATGGAGATTTTTAAACTGCAAATATGCTGTTGACATTACATGCAAAACTTGTTAAGCCCAATTGACGAGCACAATAATCGATTCACATGACTACTTACATAGACAAGTACTTTTTGTCATAATTTTAAACTGCTCAACTACAAAGAATGTACAGTTAAAAACAATTAACGCTTTTAATTGAATTAGCAAAATAACACAATTGACAATCTTGCATTTATTTATGACACCAATATTCAGATAAAACTAAACAACTCTTTTGTACTAAGAATTACTGTTTGGAAAAATACCCAATGACAAATATTGTTTGCTATTTTCTGAGAGAAGTTATTACTATTTTGCTTCATTTACCGATCGTTAACGGTTAGCGTGATTTACGCATGCCCTATTCATTATTTTATCATGATGATTTATGGATATGTTGCTACGCATATAACGTTTATTAAAATAACATACGATGTGTTAAGTAAAAAACTAATGGAAATACTTCGATGAATAATTTCTTTACTAATTGTGTATTAAACATTTGACCACCTTTCAACGTCAGTTATTACTATCATCAACTATTAAAACCAGTTATAAGTTTTTCCAAAATTCTCTTTTAATGATCTAATCCACGAAATTTCTATAAATCTCCATTGATTATATTGCTTAATCACTAAGGCTTAATTCGAATTCATCAATGTTGGTTCAGTTGACCTTTCCTATAGAAATGATGTCGTTGTACTAGTGAACTGGTAGTACTACATTCGCCTATCCTAACTATATGACACAACACTGAAACATTCTGAATAAGTTTTGCATGTACTATTCTTAGATAGATGAGTGTTCATTAGATGACATTTCCTATACGAAATCGTTTACTTAAACCCTATATTTGAGAAAGCTTAAAAACGTTTACGAATACGTAGGCGCTAATCACATAATGACTATTAATCTTAAATGAATTTTGATGGTTTGATCACTTGACCTTTGCTATGGAAATAAGGAATTGAAACAAAAGAATTTAAATCAAATTGTGGGTGGCCCTGAAAAGGGCCTTTACTCGTTCTCTTAACAGTTCCGAGTTTCATGAACAAAGGCGTTGCTATTATTCCATTATAGCTGCGTACACGGGACAGTGGATTCCATGGACGTGTGTTGATGGGTCGTAGGCACAAAATAAATGAAGCATGGCTTCGCATGGACAAAAAATCAAGGTACTTCCATCAGCAGTTTCATGTGGCGGTTGCGCAAGATTGCAAATATCATGAAGTCTGTTGTCATACGCGTCTTCGTCATTGTCGTTGTCTCGTTCTGTGAACTCCTCTGAGCTAATCGAAACAATTTCTTCCTCTTCATTGCTTAACGTTGTATCCATATTGACGTTATTTTGATAGTCCGTAACTTACAAAATATGAAGGAAGGACATTGAGTGTTCACGGTAGTCCTTAATGAAAAATTATAATAACACAAATCAAATTACCTCGTTCGTCTACTCGGCTGTGAAGAACCGCTAGGTGTTCCACGACCATTTCTCCAACATACGAATCTAATATACGGCTTCCGATCTCTATGTAAATGAGAATCCCTCACCACATAATGACAGTACGCAGCTGTTTCATAAGTTCTTATGGAGCTCGTCAAGTGATTGAGACGTTACGAGATACAATGTGCTCAAGAACGAACAGGTTATCGGTTTCTGTGACAACATGAGGAACGACGGGGCTCGCGCTCCGCATGTTACTACCACCCATAATTGTAGGAAAATGTGCTCTGTCGTCGAATCCTCATATTTTATATCGATTTTATGAAATAAACGACCAATTATAACGAACTCAAAACTAGTTATTTGATTGGACGAAACAGAATGAAAATTATTGGAAGATGGGGATGAAAAAAAATTTCACTCGAAAAAAAAATACAAAAATGGCCGTGCAATAAATGTTTACCACGAAATGGGATACATTACCTTCTTAATAAAAAATACAAAAAAAAAATTATAATCAAATATAATTTTCATAAAAAGAAATTGAAAAATTCTTAGTCCCTTGATTTTTCTTTGCCTATATTAAGTCTACTATACAAAATTTGGAAGAAAAACACAACTATAATCAGACTGTCGAAGGTATAAATATAAGAAAATAAGAAGTTGTATTGTTTCAATTTCCTCTTGTTATTGTTGTTGTTCTTGTTGTTGTCTGATTAATTCTACACCATAGTGAAAGAAAATAAATAAAATAAAACAGATTGTTTTGTTTTGTTTCTCTTCATTGTTTTACGATAAGGAAATTTGAAAGCTAACATAGAACAATGATATTAATCAATTGTGTTGTTTGAACATTGTGTTTGTTATTCAACTATTGAATAAGTAGATCATGTTTGGCGGTTAGAATAATGTCAAATTATATTTTACATTGAAAATAGGTAAATGAAATAAAATTCAATTGATTTTTTGTTACTGTTAATATCTATCTGCCTACCTACCTAGCTACTTATCTATCTATCGACATACAAAGGAATAACATTTTGACAGATACACTAATGAACATAAATAATGTGGGATAGTATTATTTATGTACCTTAGTGAATTCGAACTAGAATTCTGACTAAACTCACAATGTAAATTGGATGAAAATTTAAAACAGTTGTGATGTTTAAATTCACTTAGTATTACTTGTTTGAATCTTCCCATTGATGTTTAGGACTGCAACTGATTAATCTCTTGTTGTCATATGTGCATTCAGTGCGGACTGCATTGATATTGCTAACAAGAGACTGATCAATTGCAATCCTAAATAATTATGGGAAGATACAAGTAAACAACATAAAGTGAATATAACTTCACCCCATTTCACAAGCAAGTGGTTATCAGGACTCAGTAGCTAAATGGATAACGCGATGGGGTGTGAAGCGAACGGTGCTGGGTTCGAGTCCCAGAGTGAACATCAAATCTGAGATGCAGGTACATCCAGTTGACGAGTCCTAAATAGGACAAAACGCGCGTCCTGGATTCCGCTGCTAACCACAACTCATAGTTGTGATGTTGTTTTCTTCAATATAATTGTTGGTATCAATTTATTCAACTAAAATTAATTTTTAAAAATAATTATAATTTATACTATATACTAAGAAGATTCATAAATAAATGATAAACTTTAAGAAACTTAATGATTATTTATTTTAGTAATTAAAGTTTATAAGTGAGAGAAATTGTTTTAATCCGTTTGCCAATCTTTTGTTAATCTACACATTGACCGATAACCTTTAAGAATATTCATTTATAATTTTTTCTTAGGTGTTCGTCATTTATCTAACCATCTTTCTGATCATATTTCATAATGTTTTGATATTCATTTTCTAGTTAGTAATATTTGCCTTATTATTTTCTTATTATCATTAACTTCGAGTATTCTTAATATGAACTATAAAAGTATTCAAATATATATATATATATATATATATATATATATATATATATATATATATATATATATATATATATCATCTACTGAGATTTCCTTTTCTGTTGATAATGATAACTTGGTCAATGGGTTTTTGTTATTTTTAATCTTTTTCCCCATTGCTAATGTTTTGTATACACTTCTTGTGATTTATTAAAATGAATATTTTTGCTATTTATACTTTCATATAACCGGAGTTTTTGTATCTAACGAAAATTTTTAAAATGAGTTATTTCATTCAAGTGAACTATTCTATGCTTCTTACAAATAACAATTATTAGATTTTTGAAAAGTTGGATATATTTCTTGTTTGATCTTTCCTTAGTTATCTTTGTGATGTAATCCATAAATTGGGATTTAAGGTCTTCTGTTGCGGTTGATGAATTATTAGATTATATATCCTTGTTAAAGTAAGTAGTACGTGAATGGTTGTAAGAGTTGTTTCTACTACGATCATAAAGCATACGTGAACATAAACTCTGTCGTAAATTTACCACACAATTCTAAAAGTAGCCCATTGAATCATTAAAAAGAATGAAGGCATTTTAGCATAGTATGTGTTCTTTTGAACGATATCATTTTCTGAAGCTGTATTTATAGTTAGTCTTTTTAAATATAGTAGTCTATGGTGAAATAAAGGAGTTTTGCAAAAATTATCAAACATAGTCAAAATTATTTAAGTATCGAGTGTAAAAGTCAATGTAAATGTAGTGGAATTGTTTAATATAATCGCAATTGTCAAAAGATTTCAAGTATTGAATATGATAATTTATAAATGAAAAGACTTTATTTCAATCTAGGTAAAGTTTACAAGTATTGAATGAAAAGGATATTGCGTCGTTTGGCATATTAATCAGAAATTATTAAAAACTACAGCTATGCAATAGTTTTGGAAGTAATAAAAAGTAACGGTTTATAGAATAAAAGCAAAAGACAACTGTCTACTTGATAAAGGAAAAGAAGGTAAAGAGCAAAATAATAATTACCACTTGCAATCTGTAAAATTCAGAGGGGTGCCAACACCATAGGAGAATAAGGGATTGAATATGACTCTTTCATACACTGAGGTCAGGTTTGAAATGGTGAATTGTGATAACCACTGCTGTGCACAAATTCCCTATCTTGACCTTTTTTGAGCCAGTTCTTGTTACTTTATAAAAGATTTTGAACTAAGGTTCATGTGGCAGAATGTGACTCAAGTTGACCGCATTTTCAAGGACTGAGCTCTTGACTGATTTTCATCCCCTTTTACATAGCCATTGTTATAACGGTCGGATTTTCTTCGTCTACACGAATGGGATGTTAAAATTTGCCTTAGACGAATATCTACACTAGATTCTCTCCCAGTGTCTATTCTACAGGACTTCAACACAACTCAGATCAAGAACACGTGATTAGCCTGACTAGAACGTAAATATATTTCCACACCAAAAACTGACAACGATCAATTGTAATAATAATAAGTATAGGAGAATATGCAACTCATTTAACGCCTGTCAGACTATTTACACGTCTGGCTAAGCAATAAACCAATCTTTATCATTCTCGCTTACATATCAGCTATGAAGAGTAATGCTCAGATTTTCGTTTATCAAGTGCACTATTTGTATGGCTTACATAACCTGTCTCATGAGATCAAGTGAATTGATAAATGCCCATTGAGGTAGCACAAAACAGTAGTTTATCTTTGACACTCCCTTCACTGAGTTCCGTGCGGGAGAAAACAGTCAAGAGTCCTGCTGAATAAGATGTTTTTTCATAGGAATCTAAACAGTCTGCTGTTTAATATTTCAGCTGCTATACTCCCTTTGAACTCATTGTTAAGGAATAAAACTTTCTTCGGAACTGTGGGAGTACTTTCAACTTGACATTTTCGTTTTAGATTACATTCAATGAACTTAGGTGGGAAACCATTCTCCAGAAATGTTCGTCGCTTTATATTCAGCCCGACATCAAGTGTATCTTTAAGGTCCAATATTAAATGGAATTAAGTTTTCGTGAAATCCTTTGGTTTGATAATTATCAAGTATGTAGTAATTTTAAAGTTTTCTAAAACAGTTTAAAATCAATAAAATAAATTCTACTTGCAGAAACAGATATATGATTTTAAATCACTTGAAATAATGTAGTTCTAAAGCTTATGTGAGAATACGTTTGTCTCATGGATTACAACAATGTTAGGTACCTGCTGATAACCATTAACTTATTATAGAGGACCTAGGACATCCTGTTGATTTACTAGTAGTACTGTGGCGTTTGTTACTTTTGTCGATAGACTTTAGTATTGTGTAACACCAATCGAACGTGGAAAACCTGGCAGCCGATGGCTAAGAAAATCAAGTTGAAGAAAACAGAAAGGAATTTTGAACTGGAAGAATCATATGGAATGTGAAGGGCAATTTATGGAAGATTTGCAAATGGAGTATTTCATATATGGTTCTCTGTAATATTGTATTGAACAATAAATTGGTTGTCCTCACCTGAAACCTCGTTTATTACTGTACATCCAAGATCATCTTGAGTGCTATTGCAGAGTAACTATAGTCTCCAATAACTAGAAAAGTGCCGAAACAGACTGCACTAGATAAAGACACTGAAAACTACTGTGATATTTTTGCTGTTATACTAGTACTAATTTGTTTAATGATCTGCTGATAAGAATAGATATTATTCAAATTAGTTAAATTTACCAGGGATAGTGTAAGTGTAAAATATCTGCAGGAATGGAAGTTTAATGAGTGTACTCAGCAATAGTAATGGTTGAACATTCGATAACTTATAATTCCACTAGCGAAATAGGATATAATCACAGGTGTAATTATTATTATTAATGGCTTTATTAAATCTTATATTTTAGTACAACATAGAATTTTCAGCGCATTTAAGATCATTTCAAAAGAGAGTTAAACATACAACGAACAAACGATGGTAGTAACTTTATTTCGCAAACAAATTTTGACAAATTTTTCGAGACTCGAAAATTTTGTTGGTTAAGTAATGCATATAGAGAAAAGGTTTATAGTTAGACAGTTTCACTAACGATGAAGAGTTACAGATGTCATGGCTAAGTGTTTTGAATATTGAATTGCACCAGTAGATACGAAAGATAGCTTATCAAGTACTATGAAGAAACAGGTTAAATTTCGCTCAATTCCCCTCTTCTATGGATTGACGAGTTTGAGCATATTGCAGCTGGATTTGTAGTTAAAAGTAGAAACATTTTTAAGAACGCCAAGTATAAATCATCGCTGAACAGATTCTAACCTTAGCTTATCCTTTATTCAGTACTGTAGAAACAGTAGGACAAATAAGCATAAGCATATACTTTAACATCAGTGTTTTCACCAATTAACAAAACAATTCCCATCAACCGACAACTAAATTAACCGTTTCCACGGTAACACTTGTAATACACTTGAGTAATTGATATAAGTTAAATTAAAATTAAATAAAATTCAGTTAACTGTAGTTAACATCTTCATAAACTATAATTGAATGTCATTCTTCATAATCTTTAATCCATGCATAAAAAGTACAAAAAAACATAGTGATTATCATAGTTTTCTTTTTAGAAAAATTATGGTTCAATACTAATGATGATGAAAATGAAGTAAATTAATACTTTAAGTCTAATATCTGTAAGAAGTATGTAAATAAAAACAGTAAATTTATAATTAGTAGTTTTTACAAAATTGAATTATGAAGAGAGAAAGAACAAAGATTCTAACAGAATAGCATGAATTCACTTTATTTCGTTGGTTCTCGTCAACTGCTTACAACTTGTGATATTTTATCAACTGAGCTCTATTCATTTCATTCCTATCATTGTTTACTGATTATGTAATCAGTTGTTTCTGGACGTTCGAACTGTTGTTACAATCAATGTTGTAGAATGTTCTTTCATATAAGGTAAATATTCAGTCTATTCAATTTATTTACACCCTTGCTATACTATACTAATGTGTCTTCAATATAACTTCCAACCAATCCCTTTCATGTAAATAATTTAAACCCATTATGTAATTATGATTTTAAATATCACAGGTTGTAAGCTGCTGACGAGAACCAACGAAATAAAATGAAATCATGCTTTTCTGCTAGAATCTTTGTTCTTACTCTTTTCAAAATGATAAAGGGAACTATGTGTATAAAAGTGAATAAAGTATTTCATGTTACATCACAATTTTTCAATTAAAAAAGAAACTGATTGGTCGACAATTATATTACTATGTTATATCATCTAAAAGTTTAGAGATTTAACATCAGCTTCATTTGTAAACGTCTAAATTCCCTCCTCGACGATGCTGAAAACTTCAACTTATAAGTCTTATTTTGGTATATGTTCATCCTGAGAAGCTTGCCTCGATACTCCCATTAAATTACAAGTATTGTTAAGTAAAGTTGGATATTAGGTGGTAGTGAAATTCACGACTTATATTTCGTTCTTTTACAGACTCACCGGATAGATATGCCTGGATTCCAATGTAGATATTTTAACAGAGACTTGAATCCAGTGACTTTCGCTGTAAAATTATATCGTAGATATAAGGTAATATTTTAACGATGATGCTATTTTTTAATTTAAAAGTATTGTACGTTTTAATAATCGGTTATAAAAGTAGGGAAAGTTTTTATCATCATGACTTTCTTAACATAGCTTGGAATATTTTATGTGAAACTATTGTTTTTTTAAAATATCTTACGGGTAATAACGTTCTACCCTTTCTGACTATTCAGCCTATTATGTAATTTACAAACGAAGAACAACTGGAATTAGTAATTCTAACTGATGGAAACAAAGACTGAGGATATCTAACAAGCATAACTAGATATATCTCTAATGAGTAATGGCTTACCAGAAGCTGTTTTCCGACAACGACTGTTTAGCAATGAGACGCACATTTGTCATCAAAATATACTTCCACAGTCGGCTGACTTGTTTTAAAAACAGGTGGATAGTAACTTCATTTTACCTGTTCCATGAATATTTGGTAGATAGCCACAAAGTAACTTGGTTGGTATTTGCTTGGTTAAACTCAGTTTTGTTCTCTGGTTCACTGTCTGATATTTATTTGTTCCAGGATTTTGGTTCCTATGATAATCAAGTAAAGTATTCCCAGAGTTCATTTTGTAACACTACTACGCAAATCTGTTCTTGTCTGCAGAGATTTCAAACTAGATAAACCTATGACAAATTAGTTATTTTAATCCTATTAGTAATGTTGTACTTATTCTCAGGATTGACATTAAGCTTTTATACATGTACATTTTCTGCATATACATGGTTGTCTGTGTGTGTTCATTTGTCTTATCCACTGTTTGCTTAACTGTACAAAGTGAGTCATTGATTAATACTCTGCTTGAATCCCGAGCAATCTGTATATTAAATGACACATTAATTCGCTAACTTTACTGTTGGTTTATCCAATGAATAGTATAGATAAAATATAGATTATATTCCACAATTTATTCCGTACTATCTCGTTTTAATTTGAAATTACTACACAACGGGATAGGTCTATGACAATATAAGAAATGAAATGGGGATTAAGAACAATCTTATTTAGATAGAAGCTTACAGTATTAAATGGATAATATAAATCCTAATGGATACCCTGATTTCTGTGTCAAAGTAATACTCCTAGACTGGGATTTCGTTAATTCATTCAAAGTTAAATTTTGACTAAACAAATTTAAAAGGTTAAATGCCAACTGTATAGATAAAGTATCGAAACTAATAAGAATTCAAACGAAGTAATATAATTTTCAAATGGATTTGGACAATGTATACTACTTCATGTTTTAAATTATATCATAATCTAATATCACACCATGAACACATAAAACTTACTCCCAAAGGCTTTGTTATAAGGTTAAACTTCAATGAGAAGCAAGGTTGGCGAGACTATAATTTATGGACGAATTAATCAGGTATCACATAACAGGTCTCCGATTTTCGTGCGAAATTCACTCATACATTTGGTTAAATAGAGTTTTGGCATTATATCTGATGTCAGTTCGTGATGAAAACCTTAAATCTAACTTCTAACCTTAACCATCAACTGTAAATCATAATTCTAATTCCTCATACTAGTTTATAATCTTCATTCGGTTCTAGTTATTAGGTGAACACTATCTGGGTCACTAAGGTGTCGCTCAATGGTCGTCCATAATTTATAGTCTCATCATAAGGTCTCATGATCACTGTTGAGACTACATTCCTAAGAAGTTTTATAGAAAACCTATAAAATTTTCTGATCCATTCAGATCTCCACCACTTCCTGTTGGCACCAATTTACGATGGAAATTACCCATAAATTTGCCCAACTATTAAATAATTATCAGAAGGGGTTTTGTAGAGATTTTAAAAATTTCACTGATTGAAATCATCAGTCAATTGAAGCTAGACCACCATGGGAAACCTGGAAGCACTGGACGGCCGTTTTTCCTAGTATGGGACTTCTCAGCAGTGCGCATTCACGATCCCGCACCCCGCGAGATTCGGACCCTGGACCTACCAGTCCCGCGCCAGGCGCCTAACTAACTAGACCACTGAGCCGGCATCCAGCGGTGTTAATGTATAACTTCAACCAATCCACGAAGCTGCGTCACCTTTCACCATTGTCTTCAGTGGGTTGATTTCAAACAACAGACCTGGTTGAACTCCACTGGTAACGGCTTCTCATTAGAACTCCAGGAGTATCTCTTGAAGTCATTCACTAGTGAGCAGATGATTATTATCAGAAGGGGTTTTGTGGAGATTTTAGAAATTTCACAGATTGAAATCATGGGTCAATTGAAGCTAGACCACCATGGAAAACCTGGAAAGCTTCAACTGACTCATGATTTTAATCAGTGAAATTTCTAAAATCTCCACAAAACCCCTTCTGATAGTAATCAATTGACTGACTTCAAGTGATATTCCTGGAGTTCTAGTGAGAAGTCGTTACCAGTGGAGTTCAACCAGGTCTGTTGTGAGATATCAACTCACTGAGGACAATGGTGTACGGTGGCGCAACTTCGTGGATTAGTTGAAGTTAGGCATTAACATCGTTGGATGCTGGCTCAGTGGTCTAGTTGGTTAAACGCCTGGCGCGAAACTGATAGGTCCTGGGTTCGAATCTCGCGGGATGTTGGATCGTGAATGCGCGCTGCTGAGAAGTCCCGTACTAGGATGAAACTAGGATGAAATCTTGACTTCAATACCTAGATGCAGGGTTGTGGATAGGCAATGCTAAGGAGTCCCATACTACGACGAAACGGCCATCCAGTTACTTCAAGTTTTTAATAGTGGTTCAACTTAGGTTGGTTTTTGATTCCAATGAAATTCGATGACCTTCATATTCCGATACTGATAAAAAGTGTTTAAACAATCAGAAATCGGAGTTGACATTTTAAACTTTTGTGATTTGTAGTACTGAATCCTTTCTTTTTGCTTATTCAACTAAAACTGTTTTCGAAAAAATCATATTAGTTACAAAAAATACCTGTTTATTCAACAACAAAAAATCCTCAACGTTTATATTTAAATAAAAGACACAAAATTTGACAGTACTTTTTTTGTTTGGTTGGTTGATTATGATTACGTAATTTCCATATATTCATGAGAATCAATAGAAAAATAGTTACTAGTATGTTTTGCTGGTCAAAGCAAGATTAAAAATTTGATAATTGTCTAGATGATACTGACTAGGATATGGAAGAATAGAGAAAACACTCTGATTGCACAAATTCGGTAGTTTTTTTATCAACGAGTTTAATCTATATTTACAGATTATGTTTAGAATTTGTTTAAGCAGAAGTATAGAATCAAATATTACCATCACTCCCTTAAATTTATTTTATTCTTTTTTGGATCTGTTTTCGCATTATTTTTTTATGAACAAGTTACTATTTAAATCACTCTAACTGGTAGACGCTTATTATAAGAAACTGTTTTTCCATTAAAGAAAAATAATGTTAGATAACGGATGTACTGTAATGTCTAGTACTATGTCAAGCCCACGTGAGTTGTTCTCGCTTCTGGACAGATCAATTTACCCATTCTTCCTGAGTTATATTTTAACCATATCAATTATTCGCTTATTAACCCTGGGTGCTTTCATATGATTGTATATGTGTTAATTACTTATTCTAAACATCATGTCTTTGATTTATTTTTGTCTGAATATAAATATTGAGTCATGCTTTATTAAATGGAGTTGGCCCTCTCGCCTACTTCGACCTACATCTCAGCTTCGTTTCTTCAATCGTTTGTCTGCGGTAACAAATGCATGAAGTATACGTACATAAAATTCATTCTCGTACTTGACTCATTTTATCCCGTTATTCTCTGACACAAACTAAGCCGATAATTATATTCGACGGTTGGCAGCATGTATATTTTGATCAAATTGGAACTAAATCAATGGGATACAAAAGTGCAGTACTGTGATAGACATAGAATATAGCTCTAATGTGTAAAGGAAAATTATAAAAAAACATCAATAATGATGAGGAACAATTTACATATATTCATCAGAATCGATGATAAATTCAGTTTCCAATTTCATGCCACAGTCATCTGGGAGTACTGTGTTATATTTTGTTAATAATAACCCAAGTCTTTATATTAATAAAAAAATTGTAAAATTTTATTTAATTGAGATCATGAACCGATTAATGCTAGACCACCATTGAAGATCTGTAAGCATTGGACAACCGCTTTGTCTTGTCTCTTCCTTGGCCTAATTAGCCATCACAAATGATTATACTTATTTGTATTACTAGCCACCATCTATCTTTGATCATACTTATTATTATTTTCCTTACAATTAGTTAGTTAATTTCTTTTCACCGCAGCCCTTTTTTTCAAATGCATGCTTCACTGTTTAGTTACTTGAAATTTTCTTGTTATGTAATTTTAATGATTTTTAGCTATTGTTATTGCAGTATTTTGTTTTTTTTTTCAAGTCATTGAGACTACTTTGTTTTATGAAACAGTGATTCAACTCTTTATTATTCTCATAACAACTAATACACCCGTCATTACACTATCAATTTATACTTCTTGTTTATCATGTTTGTTTATGGATTTATTTGATTATTATCAGTGACTCATGAACTGCCTTAGTCGGTTCAATATTTCCATAAATCCTGATTGATATTACTGTTTATTAGGATGAACCAGTATTGTTGGCCTATATTATTGCTAGGAATTATTTATGGACTGTTAATATATATATATTCTTATTGTATAGCTATAAAGTAACTAGTTTATATGTATTTATATTTCTCTTATTACAAGCTTTCATTTGACCCATTGGCTACTATTATACGATTTACTATTCTTGAGTTATTCCTAATCTCTTAGTTACAGTCTGTCACACTCACAACCACTTTTGGCTTCAAATTGTATAACTTAATAGATGGATTCATGAGTAAATTAGAGCTAGACCACTATGGAAAAGCTGGAAGCAATGGACGACCGTTTCGTTCTAGCGTGAGAATCATCAGTAGTGCACATCCACAACCCCGCATCCTGGACTCGAACCCAGAAGCCTCTAGACCACTGAGCCGGCATCCAACAGTGTTAATGTCTAACATTTATGGGTGATGAGTTCTGGGTTGCTTGTACCTGAACTGCATTCATATAATGGAAGCAGAGATTGTGTTCTGGACTCAACGGGCAGTGCAAAGGCAGGAAGAACCAATAAAAACTCAGAGTTGACTCTAGGCTGCTCGTGCTGGTCAACCCGTCATTAGTCTGGCACAGGGCCAAGGTTGTGTAAGCGTGTGTTCTGATTGGCAATCTTGTCTCATGATAATTTACGGGCTATATGTCATAACTTATATATGTTATTCAAGTTTACAATATAGGACTTTTTAATATTCTTATGATTTGTTTATAAAATCACTGACAGACTCAAAATAACTTCACCACATTTTAAGATCCAAGCAATAACAATCTAATACATAATTCAACCCATTTTTCCCAACAGTTGTAAAAGGAATTCACAAACCATGTTATGTCACTATAAATGAATAGAGTTCTCATTTTATTTCTTTCAGGCGTTTTAATTGGAGTAAATTGAGATTACATGAAACGGAAAAGAGCTTTATATCCAAGATAATTACTGGTAACCTTTAGTTTGTCTTCTCGACCCCACTACTTTATATTTTACGCATTGCACAGTTGGCTGAACTTTATAATTGCTCATTTCATGGTCACATGACCGATTTTCCTTGCTAGTTATTTGTAGTACACAATAAAATAAATACTTGCCAAAGTTTAAAAATTTTTTCCTTATCACATGAAAGTAATGTATAAACCTACATGCTAAGCTTTTCCAACATACCACTTGATTATCAAAATAACTCGAAATGAAAGTTATTGTACAAATCATGTTCTTCGGTTGTCAAATCCTGGTACTGACAGACACACTCTTCGTAAACGGTCTGAGCCAGCTACTTAACTGAGAAAACCAAGAGCAGGAAACTTTTATTGTCTAACCGAATCCGAATAGATGTAAACAACTCGTCCATAAATGTAGATACGTATCTTTTATGGAATCAAGCCACATTTAAAACCAAAAATCTGTCTATTTCCTTAGGAAGTAAAACCAAATCTCGAATAATAGTATATCCCATTAACATCTTTCATCCATCATTTGGCTATCGTCTGATCGACCCAGGATATCAATCTCATTAGGTATTGATAATTGAAGTATCACATCTTTTATCCCCTGACATCATTTTTATTATATTTTACTGGTTCTCATTGAAGATTAGTGTAAATAAGAAACATAAACATCACATGCGTGTGAAAATTTGAAACAGCATGTCATCAGTATATTTTAAATAATCATAAGCATATTTAGCTCTGCACTAAGAGTGGAAATCATCCTTATTTCACACGACTACTAATTAAATTAAAGTTTTATATATTTTTATACAAAACATTTGATTTTAAAATCAATTCAAAGCTTAGCAAGGAAACATTACTTTGTAGTGAGATAATCATTTGTATCTCAATGGTTACAGAAATCACTGACATGATCTGCATGTTTTTTTTTTACTTTTCTCGTGAACAACTTCCATAATGTACTTATCACAATTATGCTTTAATAAATACCCATTGAACAAATAAGTATATAACAGTTTTGTGAAAGATAGTTTTAAATCTCGTTTACTTTTCTATAGCTGTATCAGTAATTAATTAAATTAAGTGCTCTGGGACAACTTTTTGCGACCAGTATATTAACATTTAGTAAATTTGATTTTCATCACTGTTTTGCATCAAATAAAAAACTATTATAAACCGAGGAATAACAGAAAGATTTTTCCTGATAGTTTAAGACTTTACTAACAAGAACTCATGACCAGTTACACGAGATCGAACATAGAATCTTTAGCTAATCGTTCATAACTATGTGACCACAAGCTCACTAATGCAACGATTATTAAGGAATAGATATACAGTGAACTGATAGTAAGACTCTTATTTTAATTAATATGATAGAATTGATATACCTTCACCCTAACTGAATATAGTTGAATGATTTCTTGGTAAAAACTAAGTACTTGATTCCTAAATATATTATGATATTTGTTGATTAAAGCCGATCGCTATTCAGCCGTGGACCTATATCTGTGCTTCCTTGCACGTTTCAACAAAACGTATTCTAGTCTCAACTGACCAGCTATGGGATAAAGTCTTTAGATCAACTGATTCGTAAACAATGTCATACCACTACTGATCTAAAGAGCTATAATGTGTAAAAAGTTGGTAAGACATAATAAAGTGGGATGAATGAGAAGTAAAAGAATCATGTATTCAGGAGATCAATGATGATGTTAAACCAATAATAATAGTGATACAAAGATACCTACTCAGTGGTCTAGAGGTTGAGTGACCCCGTGCGAGGCCGAAGGCCCCAGGCTCGAATCCCGTGCGCGTGGTTGTGGACGCACACTTCTGGAGAGTCTCGCAGATTTTAGTTGAAATACTGTTGGTATATCGCTTCCAATTTTCCAACATTTTGAGACCTGAGTTATGTGAGTGTTCTTTTATTAAATTTTAAATAAAAAAAACAGTACAATAAAGAGTATGTGTACCGTGGAATTTATTAAACATTGTTCAAGTCAGTAAACACTTGGATATATTATAAGAATTTGAATGTATGTGAAATTTTGCTAAAACTACAGTAGAAATTTTCCGTAGGATGTAATCAAACAGAAAATGTGAATAGTTGCATTTATTTTAAGTACTATAAGTGACTTTTTGATATACCACCCGGTTTGATCGAATATTACCATATTGTAAATACTTTGAAACCCCTTGAAGAAATTTTGTTTCTACCGTTGTTATCAGACTACATAAGCTTCAATTTGAAATGATATTTAAAAATCAGAAAGGAGTTTTGTGGAGATTGTAGTAACTTATTGAATGCTCATAAATAGACAACTGACTGGTTTATTATGTAATTATGTTACCTAAATAACTGTAAACTATTTCGTTTGTTTGTTTGTTTTTTGTCCTGTTTTAATTTCTTTTTTTGGAATCATGTGGTAAAATAAATGACAACGAAAAAAAACATAAAAATTTTCGAATTCTACTCTACAATCTACTTATTTTGAAGTTTGATCAATTGTATAGATTAAAAAAACTTGTTTCCTATCATTCAACTGCAGAAACAATTTACATTAACTAAAACTATTCTTCTCTTTTAAGAAATGATGAACGATAATATTAAAACAAAAATGAACATTGAAGCATAAAATTAATATTATCCATTCTTATATATAATCATATGATTAGTTCACACAATATATAAGCTACTAAGCTATCTTACTAATATGTTAAGTGGATTTTTCGTCAATGTAGTTTTTGAATATAAGATACATGTTTTCGTTAAAAATGATTAGTTTTTTTCAATTATTTAATATCACTGATTGAACTCATGAGTCATTTGAAGCTAGGCCACCATGGAAAACCTGGAAACACTGGACGGCCGTTTCATCCTAGTATGGGACTCCTCAGCAGCACGCATTCACGATCCCGCATCCCGCGAGATTCGAACCCAGGACCTATCAGTCTCGCGGTCGATAAATAAGCTGAATCTATCTGTTCCCAGTTTATTAAAAAAAACCATAAGCATCACAAATTTACAGAGAACAACACATTAAGCTTTTGATTATAATAACTTGCTCAGTACTATTAATGACATTAGGCAATATACATTATCTTGAGTTCAACAAGAGTTCAACATAGTCTCTTAAAGATACATTAAGTTATTAACTGATAATTTGTTAATAAAATACTAATGGAATGAATAAATACTTCATCCACTTCAATTTGATTATATTGAAATAAAACTTATAAACTATATATTGCCAGATTGTTGTTATTATAAACTATGAGATGAATTATAAAAGCTTTATTCTAAAAGCCATATTCATTAGATGAATTGATTTTTAATATTAAAAAGAAAAAACAACCTAAAAAAAGGAACTATGAAACTAGAAGAGAAAAAAACAAACAAAGACAATGAGACATTAGACAACAAATTTTTGTGGTGTATGCTTCAGTAAATTCTTCTTTTTTTTTAAAACTTTCTGCACCGATGATATTCGTAAAATTGGAACCGTTTCTATAGAACAGTTTATTGAATAATTATGAAAACTTTTCAATTTAAACCAAATATAAACTAAAAAATCTTAAAACTGATAGATCAAAGTATTATAATTTGATGGAGTTTTATCCTCTGAATGGTATATTTTGGTCGTGGAGTTTTCATGCTTCTCCTGAATGACATAATCAACACAAACTTCCGGCAGAAGTGTTCTATTTTTTGTAGTAATGCTTACCTAACTCAATATTACATGTCTGATTATATGACCAATTTTTCAATAAAATATTTGCGAAATTGTAATGAATTTCTCGTTTCATAGACAATAAACTCGTGAATATTCAACAAGTCATGTGTAAAACGTTTTTCAACACAGATAAACTACTATTCATATTTGTCTCTAAATGTTTACAATCAGTTTGGCTTCCATTGATATTTCTCATCGATGACTATATTTCAAGTCCGAACTCCATAGTAATCGTTACTGGTTCTGTCAGAGGATGACAGACATAATTACTTAAATAAAACATTTCTAAAATAAGAAAATAAATGGTTAGAATAATGTCTTCTAAAGTTTAAATTATATGATGGAGGAGTTTACTAAGTTTCCAGAAAGCCACTCATCTTCGGTTGTTTCATGTTGCAAATTCCATTTTACAATTTATTGTACTATCTTATGGATAAATATTATATCTAATCAAATCTTTTCACCCTTGATATTATAAGTAAGCTTTGTTTTTCATTAACAAATTTCTTACAACTAAGATCAGGTTTATTATTCTCATTACTAATGTTCAGAAGCAATTTAAAAACTAAAAACATTATTCACCGGTCCACTTAGCTTTACTTTATGTCAGCACAAGGATTGAAAGGTGGTTGACAGTATGAAAATTATAAGACACTAAGTAATATAATCAGCTACGATAGAAAGCTAAATACTAGAATACTATACTTTGAAAGAAATCGACAAAATTTCAGTATTAAACAGATGAAGAAATATTTTAAAACTCGACACTTAGACAAAACTAAAGAATAGATACATCCATGATGTCGCTGCGAATTTCGAGGTAGGTTATTTGAAACGTCTAATCATTGACTGTGGTTGTCTCACATGTCTCAGTGGGGTCACAATATATCTTCTGATACTACACAAGCCAACTTATAGTGACTTTATGGTTTAACGCCTAATTCTTGTCTAACATATTTATTTGTTGGAAAATATGGTTTGTCACGGTATATGTTTACTAGTCATATGCAACACATATCTAGATCAACTCGACTAATAACCATTTTACAAACTCATCTATTAACCAGTTATTTCTACCTGAAACGTATTGGTTGAGTCTATAAACTATGCACGACTATTGAGCGACACCTTAGTGACCTTGAGAGTGTTCACCTAATAACTAGGACCAAATGATTATAAACCAGTGTGAGCAGTTAGAATTATGATTTACAATTGATAATTAAGGTTAGGAATTAGATTTAGGTTTTTCATCACGAACTGACACCAGATATAATGCCAAAACTCTATTTAACCAAATGTATGAGTGAATTTCGCACGAAAATCGGAGACCTGTTATGTGATACTTGATTAATTCGTCCATAAATTATGGTCTCGTCACATATTGCTTAGTGTTAGTATTCTACATGAACAATATTTACTACACAACTATAGACAAATATTTGTAACTTTTATATATCCTCAACTTTAAAATGTTACTCTAATAATCAAGTTGAATAATTTAATAGATCATGATAAACTCCTTAATTAAGTAATATGTTCATTTTGTTTTCCACTTATTACAGTAAATTAGAATTGATTGAATATAATGAGTTCATATTTGAGTTAATTATTATTAGGGTCAAGTTAATACATAATATGATTAAATATTTATGGAATTCATCTAATTTTTCAAAATATCGAAAAGGTTTATATTTATTTCTCATGCTAAAAACAAACAAACAAATTTTTTTGATGAATGAAAAATGAAAGTATAAATGATAGTTATGCCCCCCAAATGCCCTGGTACGGCCGAGAGTGGGGAGAGTCCGCTCTCCCTCTCGAAATGACCTCACATGGCCACGTGCATACAACCACTACGGGGAAAGTCCTACTCACTGCCTTCTCACGGCGGGAGTATTGTTTATGAAATTGAGAGGACGAAAAGCGAATGTCCGGCGCTTTAACCGGGTTGGTGGACATGGAGAGTCCACCTAGGGGAGTTGGAAAACCCTGATTCCGAACCAATGGTGCACATGGGCTTCAGTACCCTGAAGTAAATGGCGTATGAACCAATCGTTGGTCACCGGCTACCATGGGACTGCATCTCCTGACGTTGCTCCACTGCCTTGTGGATTAGACCTTTAGGTTGAAGGCTCCGGGTGTGGCCCCCTAAGAAAACCATCTGGTTCGGTTTTGGCACCCGGGCAGTATCACAGCCTTCACACATATCAAATGAGATTTGTGTGGCGCGTATGTATTTGGGGCCTCCTCGCACCAATATCTGTGTTAAAATAATAATAATAATGATAAAAAAATAATATCTTAAATGTTTCTGATATAACATCACAATAAAAATATATTCGGTTTACTATGGTATTCTACAACCCAATGATCAAGATTATTCTATCACTAGACTAGATACTCGTTTGGATAAGTTATACAAAAATTTGGATCACGTTGTACCAGATATATGATATATGATGAAATATAGAGAACTAGAGTAAAGACTAGACAATACTTTACTTAATACAATAACTAATCAGTTTATATTCAAAAGTATAGATCTAAGATAGAAAAGAAATCATGTATTAAATAAGCAGTAAGCTGAGTATCTCTTTGTCCACACTTAGTGACCAATCACATCTTACTTTCACTAGCTATACAATAGTTTTATAAAAGTTGTTCTGTACATGAAGGATAGATACCTCGGAACATTGTTTTAACCATAATTTATCGACCAGTGTATCTAGTAGACAATTACAATAAATGAATGTTTAACATAACACGAAAAATTTATAACTCAACTACAAATAGACTTAGATGGTGTTTTCTAAAAGTATAGTGAAAATTCACAGTCAGCTCATAGTATATAAAGTAAAAAACACCCGAATTATCTATCATGCTCATGAATATTAATAGGCTGATTGTCATCTGTGTCGAGTACGTGACACTATGAGAATTAATTAAGTCTCGATGTTTAAATAAGGCTGGGAATACAAATATATATGTTATACTAGTTTAATATAGGGATATAAAGATAATTTATTAATATTGAAAATGAAAATGTGGTCAAAATTGAAAAGTTTTTATTTCCTAACTCCACACCTCAACATATTACTGGGTAAAAATTTATACACAAAATCAAGCGCATAAGTTACAGACTATTTGCAAATTTCAGTATCTTCTCGTTGTTGTTGTTAAAGTCTGCAATTAATTGGTCTCTTTTGGCATAGACATACCCTATGAAGAGTGCCGTGATCTATAATACGATCACGAGTTTTAGTAAGTCGGAAAGTGGCTAGTAGGGAATTCAGGACAAGCTTTTCATTATAGTTGAGACCTGTTCGCTAAATGTACTTGCACCCCATTGTCGTTGTTCACACTTGGACTCCTTCTTCTACTTCAAATACCCAACGCGTTATACGCTGAGATACAGAGTTCAGAAAGCTCATAGCTTGTGCAACGGGTATGAATTTTATTCGCAATGGTTTATGTTTTCCCATTGTTGACAGTCTCTAATGAGTATTATTGCTAATATTAATAGGTGATTTGATCTATCTCTCTTTTGTTTAAATAAATTAATTGCAGTTCAAGTATTTTTTTTCAGTAAGAACTTAAATAATAAGAAATCTAGATGTTTTAAGTATTGAAAAGTTTCTATCATCAAAGAGTTAAGTAAAAAAACGGAATTCATCAACTAGGTAGTAGGTAAGTGAACATTAGATAAAAGTTGTGAAGAAACATTTAAGGCATAAGAACAAATACTGTGCAAAATTAGTTACTAATAACGAATTTATTATTTTTCTGACAAAAGGATTAGCAAAAGATATTACCATGTATTAAATATTAGTATCGGAAGGGGTTTTTATGGATATTACAGTAATTTCAATGGTTCAGATCATGAGTCAATTGAAGCTAGACCACCATAAAAAACCTGGAAGCACTGGACGGTCGTTTCGCCCTATTGTTGGACTCCTCAGCAGCGCGCATTCACGATTTTTTCTCAAGAGGTTAAAACCCAGGACCTAGACCTCATGATATTAACCACTGAAATTATTAAATATTATTCAAATGCTTGCTAAAGGCTTGTGATGGCCGACAAAATGAGACTTAATCAACTTAATGTTGGTTCTTATGCACCGACCAATTAATCTAGAAATCTTTTTACCCTGTTGTAATATTGTTTACATGTTGACTTGAGGTCTTTCGATCATATATTACGCTTTTGAACATTTGGAAAAGTACAATGTTTTTTGTCTTAACAACTAAAACAATCATTCAATAATTTGAAACTATTTAACTGACGCATCGTTTCATGTACTTTAAGGTAATGACCTAACCTAGTTTGGTGACAAGCACATTTGTTTCGAAGACGAGGTACATTTGAACGAACAATTGTTTTCAATATCTTCATCATTGTTAATCACATTTGCCTACCTGCAATTACTGTATTTCAATTACTACAATGAGAAACACATGAACAGTTGAATTTTGCGTCATATGTTAAATAGTGAACTTTACATCGCTTACGGTGAAATATGACCAAAATGTACTATTTGTGAATTTGAAAGGTAATCTAAAAGAGGGGTGGGAGAACTCATGTTAAAGTTTGAAAAATTCACATATTGTGAATTAGAACAACATATATAAGCTAACAATATTGTTTGCAATTAGATCGTCATCAGGCTTTACCCTGATATACAGTAATATTTATATGCATATGCGATATTATTAAATCAATCAACGCAGTTTATGAGTCAATGATAACAGTGAAATACATTACATAAACAAGTAAAAAGTACAAGTTGATAATGTGATGACAGGTGTACTTGTTGTGATAAGAATAATAAAGGATTGTATCTATGCTCCATGGTAGGGATTGGGTCAATGATTTGCAAAATATAGATGCTGAAATAATTAGTATATACCTTTAACGTTGCCCTCGTGAATAAACATTTCTCGGTCATCTGTTTTTACAACTTTAAGACTGTATTTAAGAAGTTTTATTACTAAAAGAGTATAACACCCTATCTTTAAATTGAATAAATGCTGCTTTCTCAAACTATTTAATGGCTAATAATGACACGTCTAAGATTCATCGATAAATATCTTTATAAAACAGTTGTTCATTAATGATTATCACTTGAAATAACAATCAAGCTTTTTTCTAGAAAAGGCTTAGTAAATACATAACCCCAAAGATGATTTTTTATATTCCTTTTCGAAGGGTTTTACCTAATTTATTGGGAATCGTTTTAATTGAACAATAGCTACATTCAGTGTAAAGATTAACCATACTACATACTTTTACATAATATACACCATCTTTTATGCTAAAGACAATTAGTCAGTAACCTGGAGAACTTTCCAGTTGTCCTTCAATAATGAATTCTCTTCACTGGATACCGTTTTTATATTATGAATTTCAATATATTTACCTCTTAAGAAGTATTCATTTACTTTATGTTCCTATTTCAGCTTGCTGAACTTCCACTGGTGATTGTAATCTTACCTGTCATTTCCAGTAAATATACTTTTTGAACAGAATTATATTTAATTTTTTTCCACTAAGCACCTGGTTAAATTTCTTATTTTATTCAAGTCTATCAAATTCATAAGTGTCAGTGCATCATCAATGTAGTACAGAATTTTAGTATTTCGATTCGGTATCTTTTCGTAGCGTACATACATATATATTTAGTGGATGGGAAGTATATTGTTAAGCAAGTCGATTAAATATCTTCTAATCACTGTAAAAATTAAAAGGTCGTAGGCTCGAACTCGTGATGGGTCTTTGTTAAGTATTAGTGAGAAATTTTAGAGGAGTAATAAAAAGGTTATACAACATTCATCAACTTTAATGATTGTTTAACGTAACCTCAGAATTTTTTTTACTGCCGTAAAACTCATCTTTGATTTATCATAAACCTGTGCAAAATTCCAGATGTTGAAAAAATGATCTCATTCAATAATTTTTTTGTATTTTATCTCTTAATTCTAGTGAATTTATTATTGATAACTAAAATCACAGTAACAATAACAAGAATTGAGATGATGTATACATTTCGTCGCTTAAATGTTTACACAAAATGTTTATCATTTTTCCTCTTTTTGCGAAGAAACTGATTAGTAAAGAAGTGAGTGAATAACACTCAGTTTCACATCAATTTCATCTTCATGAAATGAGAGAGGGGGAGAAAGAAAAAGAGTGGAAAAAAAGCCATACTCAACAAACATCAACAACTGATAAACTAGTTCTGGGACAAAATAAAATTACATACATACCAACTAGCCCATTTTTTTCCTCAATTTCATATTTCTACTGTTATTGTTTTAATTTATCGTTAGCTAATAATATTTAAAAAAATAGGGGAAAATACGATTGTATAGCTAGAGCACATACAGAAGTCTTTTAAAAAATATCAAATTAATCCGCTTAGGGTGCATATAAGACAACAGAGACTGTTTTTGAATATCAAAATCAGAATGTTACAAAAGTTCTAATGTTGAAGATAATGTATATTATGAATTGACATCAACCAAACTGTTATTAAAAGTCATATACCATCAGATAGTTTACGTCGAATAGAACTTTACACTAGAATTTGAAGACTTCTGGTCTGTTCAAAGATACTAGGGTATGTAGAGATGCATATATACCTAATTTCAGTCAATTCGTAATTTAGCGCAATTCGTACCTGGTTTCATCTTTGCATCTTACAACTTTTGTTTTTTTCTCTCTCCATATCTACCTCCATATCTACATATATATCAATGGTACTGAACATTTTCGTTTGCATGACGAATTCGGTGTTTCAATAAGCAAAGTTATTACAAATAATTAATCATTTACTGATGCACTGAATAGTTTAATAAATAATAGAATATGATAAGATGTTGAACATTTAAATTCTATTGAATAGTGTTCAATGGTAATAAAAGTGGAATGCAAGTTAAAACAATTGGAACATTTTAATGTATTGAAAGTAATGAACAAGGAAATTGTGGAACAGGTACATTACAATAAACTTAATTTTCAAAAAAAGAAAACTTTTAATGTCTAAATACATTAACATTTAATTTATTTATAATGAATATACCATTAATTGGTAGGTAAATTGTAAGTATTTAGCAAGACGGAAACGTTACATTTTGAAGCATCAACGGCTGGTTTTTTGTACTGAACCATATGATAATAATATTTTCTGATATGTACATTCATAGTTGCTTCATCATTGCAGCAGTCTTGGTTGACAGACTGATTCTTGTTGACAAGAACAATTATTCTGATTGGTAGGATACTTTCCTAAATGATAAAAAAAGATTGGTATCCAGGTACTGTATCACAAATAGTACATAAAATGAAGCAACTAGTTTATAAATAAAATCAAACTTGATGGTTTGTTCTAGTTTTAAGCACTTTTCGGTATTAATTGTATTTGGAATTTTGAGATAGATGGTTTAACTGTTGAGCTTTAATTACTTCTTTTAACATCTTCATCTTCTACTTCATGATTTTAGACAAATGAAAATTTCATCATTTCAATAGTATTGTACAAACGTTCACATCCTCAGTATTGTCATACATTATTTGAGTTTAGAAATAAAGTAAGAAGAAATATTTTACTTCAATCACTCGTCACTCTAAGTCACTTTGATCTTGGCCAGATCGATGTTTATTTGGTTGCCAACCAATGAAATTGTATTATGTGTAACCATTTCTTATGATTATTGATTTATGGCATTTCTATTATTGACTTAGTATTATTTACTCTATGCACTAGTATTGATTGAAATAATATATATTCCAGAAATGAAGTAATTTCTAAAGAACCAGATTTCATTAATTTCAACAGTAGTCACATCAAGACTATGCTTCAAGTATATTTGAAAAGCTGTCCCGTTTCTTTCTTTAAAGTCAATATAAACTCAATAAGTACATTTTGTTCATGATGTTTACTCAAACTTATAGTACTAATGTTATAATGGATTTCCATTTCGAAATCCATTCTTTGTTCAGCTTCCTTTTCATATTCTCATGACATTTTATGTAATTAAGATATAAAACATGTTATTTATTAACCATGATCTAAGTTAATGTTTATTTTTCATTTCACGCAACATTAATTAACCACATGGATTTCGATCGATATTAGTTTTCGAATTGAGTAACGTAAACAACTTTTCAATATTTAACTTCTTTTTTTTACTTGACCAATAAATAGGGTATCAATTGAGTTAATTCAAAATACACTATGATAAAAGAATTCTGTTTAATAGTAAAAATATATGTAGCTTGTATTGAGCCACATATTTATGATTTTAGCACTGGAGATAACAAACTACTGTTAGAAAAGAAAGATGGAGAGAGGAGTCCAAACCTGTAACTGGATACTTAAAAACCTAGTTTTGTTGTTATTAGGCCACCGCTTAATATACAGTTCAAAATTGTATTTTGATTTTGATGAAATTAATACTTTATAGACAAAGATCGCAAACTGGTTTGTTTAATCACTTTTGAATGTCTTTTCATTCACAACGAAATGGTTATCGAATCCAAAACCTTCAGATGAACATTACATTTAGACTAATGGGTCAACATTCAGTGGTTTATATTTTTTATCTTCAGTCAATTCGTGATATTATGCGACTGTCTCTCACTTGACCTAATTGACCTCCACTGGTCACGGATTCGTATAAGAACTCCAGGAGTTACTTCTCAAAGTTAATCATTAGTGAGTACAAATCCTACATACTGACATAACAAGAAATTGTGATAATATTTAATACATTACTCTTTGTGATATTTTTACACAAACAATATAGTTAGAGAGACTTGTTTGCTTAATAAACATTTATAAGTTGAAAGATATGAAAAGTATAGAGACCCAAATTAGTAAAACCAAAGAGGATTATATATTTATTTCTCCACAAATGATGAACATTTTGTATATTTGCTCCAGTTTTTTTTAAAAAAGGACGTTTTCGTACGACTAATTTACAGAGTGACTGGTTTTTCTGTTATACTCCAAAGTGTGCTACTGATGAAGTAGTATAAATTCAAGGTTACATTGTTTTTAAGCCGTCTTTCATTGATGATTTTACATTACTGATACTGAACACCAATGTTTGTTTATCAAGCTAACTAATATTAACTGTCTGTTCCTTTAAAATACTTTAAATTATCTACTGATTACTGCTTATGATAATTACATTTCTTACTTTTACAGATTTCTTGTTGAACTGGTATCAATCGATGAAAATTTTAAAACTAGGGGCTACTTGACGGTCGTTTGTCCTGGTTTACGACACTTGGAGCAACTTGGATGAACAAACCTGAATAAGGTAAAATTCAAAGCCTTTAAGTCGAAAAATACCCCTTTGAATTGTAGCACTATTCTCATCAACAAATCGCATGAAAATAAATTTCATGAAATTTGAAGAAATTTGATGTTTAATCTAGTTTAACTACACCGAGATCAAAGGTTTTTTTCACGGTTAGTGTTAGTGGGTGGTTTTACCATACTTTCTAATGACCGTAGTTCAAAGTGTGGATAGTTTGGCTTCGACGAAATAATTTAAAGATGTCATATTTCAGCGGAAGACTTGAATTTCATGGTTTTAGTTCATTATAGTTATGCCGACTTGTATTGCTGTAAATAAGTTAGTTGTACAATGCTTATTGTCGTAAAATAAATCTAAAGATGATGTATTGACATGAAAACATTTTTAAAAACTATTCGAATTGTGTTAGTTATTTTAACCTTATGAGTTAATCTATCATACTGAACATTTCGGCGCACAGCAACCAACAGTAATGCTATATGTTTTCTTATACTATTTTCTTTCCAATAATGAAACTTAAACTAAAAGTGCAATTCTGGCTTAAAATTTGATACAATCAAGCAAATGCTTTCTATACATTAATTCGAATTTCCAAAATAAAATTTAAAAAATTAAGTATTTAGCATTTGGACGATGAGATTTGTGAAAATTATCAGAGTCGAGATGGTTTTTGATTAAAAAATCGAATAATATACATCGTCAATTTCATAATTCAAAGGAGTCACACTCAATTTAGAGAAACTTATAATATGAAGACGTTTTGGGTTGGATCTGGAACTGCTATTTTTTAACGCACACAGCTGTGGGGTTCCAAACTAAGTCAATGGCATTATTCATACATTTAACGGCATCTTTAAAATGTCTAGTTTTTGAAAGTTCCTTATATTTATCAGAATATAGAGGCAATCAGTTTACCAATTTCCACTTCTTATTCTATAAAATAATCACTTTATTAATTCCATAATTAATCACTTTCTAATGAGTTCAGAAATACAACGTAATCAAACAAGTGGGATTTATTCTATCCTCCAGGTCAAGTACTTCAGTTTTAATGATTTGACTATGTCAGTGTTAACTAAAATCAAACGGACATTTTGACCTTAATCTGTTCTTTCGCTCTTTAAAGATACTAAATTTATAAAAGTTATCATGTACTTAAGAAAAAGTTAAGCTTAAAAACTGATTTATGAATAAAAATCAGAAGAGCTTTGAAATATATATATATATATATATATATATATATATATATATATATATATATATATATATATATATGTAAACTGAACTCTTAAATACAATAATTACAAAATTAAATATTGTACAAACGTAACAGAGTGGCCGTCATAAGTATGATCGCCGAATGCCCATAAAATCATTTAAATCTTATTTCGCATCTTTTAGAATAGTACATATAGTGATTACATTTGAATAAATCTAGGGAGCTCAATAAAATGGGGAATTCAACTACTTTAGTTTATTTTTTCAGAATAATTTGATTATACTGGTTCTGTTTATTTGCACTGTCATAGACATTCCCTTCAAATGTCTGTTTTTACTTCAATCAACATAAACAAATTTCTATTTTTCTTAGTGGGGTTTTCGGAGATTGTTTAATTTCATGATACATATCATGGGTTGATATCAGTTGAATAACCCTTTGAAACTGGCAAGTAATTAGGATTTATTTTCTTCTGGTGTAGGAGTGATTGACAGTGTGTATCTAAAATCTCACCTAAGGTAGGATTCATGATATGGATGCCTAGTAGTGCGCGCTTAACATTTAGGCCACTGAGTCAGCAGTTAGCGGTTTACATATTTAAATTAAAACTACCAGTCCCATTGGTGGATGACTGACCCATATTTAGTATGGTTGAACTTTAGTGTTTACAATTTCTCATTAGAATTATATGTTTTTTTTCTGATTACTCAGAGAAATATTACCAAAATAAAATGCAAATGACAAATCAGGTTGTGATAAGTTTATAAGTGTAAAATATTCCAGATCGGTGGTCTAGAGTTTAAGCGTTCGCATGCGAGACCGATAGGTCCTGGGTTCGAATCCCGCGCGCTGCTGAGGGGTTCCATACTAGGATGGAACAACCGTCCAGTGCTTCCGGATTTTCCATGGTGGTCTAGCTTCAATTGGCTCATGAATTCAGCCATCTAATAATTCTAAATTGATAAAAAAAAGTATTCAAATTACTGTGTTGTGTGAAAAAACGAAAATGCAAAACAGATTAACCATGTCTTTTTTTGTTTTTAATTAAATAGATAAAATTTAAAGTAACAATTCATAGTCTGTCGATTTTTTTTCTAATTGATTGTAATGCCCATTTGTTATTGAACGGTATATTTACATAGCTGGAATTAAATTCATGCTTTTGTAGTTTCTGATATATCGGTTTACGTCTGTCTTTCAGGTTTTTGTACTATTTTAATGAACTGAAACCGTGTTATACTTAAATTTTCTTCTTAATATTCTCGTGACAAAAATGTATTCATTTAATATCCGTTAAAAGATCATGTTGCAAGTATAACAATCTATTTTCTTTTAAAAGAAACTGTGATAATCATTATATTTCACTTCTGATAATTAAATTTCCATTGTAAAGTCGGATGATTATTTGAAAACTTTAATGGAGTTTTGTATGGTGATTGAATAATTTTAGAATTGAACAGTCTGTCAAAATAAGAAACACAAATTAGATGAAAAAAGACATATCTGACATCTTTGTTTTCATTCATCAAAATGTGATATTAAACAATAAGTAATTAAATTAACTGAAAGTTTGATGAGCAGTCGAACGTGACTAAAATTCCCTGTAACGTTTTAGCTCATTTCATATGATCTTAGTTGATTGGCCAATCGACCAAGAATTCTATATCATATGACCTAACACTTATCAGGAAATTATAATAACGGCTATGATCATATATCTAACATGATAGTGAACAACACAGGAAAAAGTTTTACTTTTACTACTATTCACCTGTTTATATTTTACAGTGTCGCTCAATGAGAAATGTCTAGAAAGTTCGGTTAATTTCAAGGTTAAATTAATCTTTACCATGTTAATAATTTAATGTTTTCTCTGTTCAATTACTAAGTTTATGACTACTCTGAATAGAGAAGATATTGCCCCTTATATTTGGTTCACCTTCTTCTTTACAGAATAAACTCTTTAGTACTTCCTATTGAAGTATGAAGAGCTATATATGTACTTTTATTGATAAATCGTATTGATTCAATTCAGAACATTGTCAGTTGATAAAGCATCACTACATTGTAAAGTGGTCATCAGAATAATACCAATTAAGTCTGTGAAAAATTGACTGAATAACAGTAAAATGTGATTAGTTTATTATTTTCTTATAGAGGATTTAACATCAATTCTCCTTTGGAATCCCAAAGGTGTTAATGTTTTTTTGTAAGAAGTCTCTTAAAATATGATAGGTGTATAAGTTAGACAGATAAATTATAAAATTTAACGCATTTTGAGCTTTCACCATTAGAAACTAGACTGTTCAGTTTGCTCCCGGTCCTTCTAAAAATCTATAAGCATTATGATTTGACTGCGACTTCTCGAATGATTGAATTACAATAGCATATTAAGGTACGTCAAATGCGAAATATCTATTGTAATTATGTAGATCAGTGGATGACAACTTTACATTGAAGTGAATTCTGAGAAGGAAATTACAACGATCAGTATTTGGGCTAACTGGAGTAAGAAAAACGCTTTCATTATAGATTCTACTGCTGATGACTACCAAATAATAATATTTAATGTCTAAATAATATCTAGGCGCTTACATTTAGGATTATTATATTAAAATGGATTAATTAATGTTTCATAGGCTGACGTTACACGAAAATAGAATTAAAGATCAAGCCCTAAGAATTAAATTAGCATTCACGTTATCTTACTATTTCATATTTATTTCATACTACTATATTTACTACTTAGTCTTCGGTAAAACTTTTGATTTGACGTGTAATTACAATATCATTATTTTTTACCTATATTTACTCCGATTATTACGTTTACAATTTCATTTTGGCATATAAACATATTCAGTCTAATATTGCACATTAGACATCGATAAATTTATTCTATTAACAATCCCAAATTCACTCAATGTAATTGTTAGAAAGATCTATTTCCCTTGTACTTGTTTATCCATTTGGAACATGAATTTTAATTTATAAATGTAGAAACTGATAAGAATTTTTTGAAAAGAATATTCATCGTTCATATCACCGTATTTTTATTTTGACAGACAGTTTCAAACGAATAGTTAATGTTTTCAAGGAATTCAGTAATGTAAAATGCCTACAAATTTCTAAGCATATGAGTATTATCACTCATAATTTTATCAAGATTTGACTCAATTACTTTAAAAAACATGATACATCTTCATCTTTATGGGTTATTTGAATCTTCCCATTAGTGTTTAGAAACAAAGTTGGTCAATTGCTTTTGACACATGTGCATCTTGTGTGGATTGTCTCAATATTGCCGTAAGTCACATGAATGATAAGCAGAAATAGATCCAAAAACACGCGTTTTGTTACATTTCAGGCTCCTCAACTGGATTTACATGCATCTTAAAGTTGATATTCCCTCTGGGACTCGAACTCAGTGCCGTTCGCTTCAAATGCCTTCACATTATTCTTTTACCTACTGAAACCAGACAACTGACAAGTCCGGAATAGGACGAAAAGCGCGTTCTGGATTCCAATGTTAGCTACCATAGATTTCTGTTTGTAATACATTTTATGTATTCAGATAACATGACTTCTGTTTAGATTTATAAAAAAACATTTATAAAATTATGCAACATTTGATTTGGATTGTTTTATTACTTATTTGTTTAAATAAAAAAATCAGAACTCTCAAACAAGGGTAATATTCTTTTCCAACAAATCAATAATTATGAACCAAACTATTGACATTGTTTCTGAAATCAGAATCGCAAAAATATTGAATATTTACCAAGCTAATAACAAATATAAACGACTAAAAATTAAAACTATTTTAAATTATTAGAAGTACTATTTTCAACTTTCGTTTAAATCCACTTGATATTGTATGACTTGTATCAGTCTGTTATTGGCATATGTGCATACTGTGCATATGCCTCAATATTGCCTTAATTCACAAGCTTTATGTAAGCAATTATGGATAGTGGCTAACAGTAGAATCCAGGACGCGCGTTTCGTCCTATTTGGGACTCGTCAGCTGGATATACCTGCATCTCAGAGTTGATGTTCACTCTGGGACTCGAACCCAATACCATTCGCTTCAAACGTCATCGCGTTATCCATTCAGCTACTGAGTCCTGATAGTCACTTGCTTGTGCAATGGTGTGAATTTAAATTCACTTGGTATTGTTTGGCTTGTATCTTCCCATTGAGGTTTAAGACTGCTTACATATGCTGATATTTATTTGGAAAAGAATAATTATTTAACTAAACTTCGCAACAACAACAACAACAACAACAACAAAAAGAACATGTTTTATTGACTTTCATTATGCGTAATGATTTTGCGTAACTCTGCCGACATTTTCATTAATTTTTCCAAATATGTGAAACTCTATGAATTATCAAATCAAATGTGAATCAATATCAACAATTAGTTTCGTCTTTTTTTCCCCTTTTTTTAAAAAAAATGTCAGTTTTTTCTCTCTAAATTTGAAAAATTAATTCATGCGCATAACTGATTTCAATGAACTAGAACAATTAAAATAATCTAAAGAATAAAACAAACTTAAGTTGACAATACTTTTTAATTTTTTTTAAAATTTTTTTTGTTTTCAACTTAGCAACAAAGAATAATAATATTACATCAATTTATGGTTAATTATTAACTTAACAAATAAAAAATTGATTTTATTTTGAAGATTTGAAACAGTTTTTTTCGGAAGATTAAAAAAAAGATTTTAAAGTAAACACATTTGAAAAAAAGTATGTTTTTATTGGTTAGTAACAGTTTAAATGTATGTAAGTATATGATGGATACAGTTATGAATATAAAAGTAAGCATTTCATAAGAATAGAATTTCATAAAAGGAAGATCAATTATTGATCAGTTTCTTCTATTATTTTTTTAATGAAGAAACAATGATGAAAAATAAATTTTGACTAAGATCATGAACTGATTGAGGTTAGATCATTGTTGAAAACCTTGAAGAACTAAACGGCTGTTTTGTCCTGTTGTGGGACTCCTCAACAGTGCATATCCACGATCCCGCTCGTGGCCTAACATCAATCATTTCATGATCTCAATCCAAAACTTAATAATCTCTACAACCCTATACTGACAATTATCATGTGCCCACTAGTGACTAGTTTCATGAGGGAATTCTCAGAGTTCTAATGAGAAGCTATAACCAGCGGAGCTAATCCGTGTTGGGTAGAAACAGGTATCTACCTCAGTACAATGGAAAATGGTTGAGCAATTTTGTGGAGTAATTGAGGTTAGACATTAACACCGTTGGTTGCTGGCTCAGTGGTCGAGAGGTTAAACGTTCGCGCGCGAGACCGAAGGCCCTGGGTTGGAATCCCGCAAGCGGGATCGTGGGTGCGCACTGTTGAGGAGTCCCATACTAGGACGAAACGGCCATCCAGTGCTTCCAGGTTTTCAATGGTGGTCTAACATTAATCGGTTCATGACCTCAACCAAAATCTTAATAATCTCCACGACCCTATACTGAGGAAAGATAATTAACAGAGAATGAGCCACTAATATATATATATATATATATATATATATCATACTGAACATGATAGGAAATTGATTTAAGTCAGTTATAAATTATCAAAATAACTGACCATTTGAAAATTGATTTGTGTTAATTTCGGATTTCATTACTATTAGTAGTATTATTTATTTGCAGTGAAAGTTCTTGTGAAATTTAAGTAAATATAAGTATGAATTAATTGATAATACTATTTTGATTCAATTACAGCGTTATGAACAAATTATCTTCCTTAAGTACATCGATTTATTAGATAAGTCAACTGTCAAGATATCAGTTTTTTATTGTTAAGAGCTATTTGAACTGGTGAGTAAAACTTGTCAGTTAATAAATTGGTTATATCAGAGAACACTTACAACATTACATATTTAGACATTATGCTGTTTGACAGAAAAGACATGTTTATGAAAATACCTAGTTTACATAAGATATGTGTTTTAATGAAGCAAGTATAATGTTTTAAAGTTGGACATAGTGAAAATTAACTTTTCAAATTCATACTAAGCTGTTAATATCATCTATAAATGTAAAAACCATTAAAATAATAGGGTATACCTTTGAAATAAACTCAGCTTGTAGTATTTTGTATATGATGAATTGATTTTATCACAGTTCAAACAGTAATATCCAATGGTCCTTCATTAAAGATTAAAAAAGATTGTCGAGAACATAAACCGACGAATGTTACACCACCACTGAAGACCTAGAAGTACTGAACGGTCCTGAAACGGTACTCCTCAGCAGCGCGCGTCCACGATTTTGCACGTGAGACTCGGACCCAGAACTTCCGGTTTAAACCACTGAGCCCAGAATTCTCGAAGGTCTAGCGAGAAGCTATGAAAATTGAAGTTCAGCCGTGTCGAGTGTGAGGCAGTTAACCATCGAAGACATTGGAAGATGGTCACGTATCACGGTGGACTCATTAAGCATTAACACCGTTGGATGGTTGCTTAGTGGTCTAGATATTAGGCGTTCGCGTGCGAGACCGAATATTTTGGGTTTGAGTTCCATATATGAGATTATAGACACGCATTGCCGAGTAGACCCACACCAGGACGAAATGGCCGTCTAGTGCTTTCAGATTTTCATTGGCGGTCTAACATTTATTGATTCATGATTTAAATAGAACTCAAAAATCTCCACAGCTTTATACAGATAAAATAGATCAGTAGTATTTCTAATTCATACGAGGAAACGTTTAGCTTTGTTACATAAACTCACCCAATATTTCTTATCTAAACTTTAATCAAATACGTATTTATTCAATCTTTATTGTCATGTTAGATATCAATTCAATACTTTTTGGAAGTACTTCAGTAGTTGAATATAAAATGTAGTATTTTTGGGCAGCTTGATACTGTTAATTATATTAATAAGTTCATCAAGAATGTACGAAAGTTGTAGATCTGTTTTTAGTAAACAATTCAAACTTGACTTCATTGCCTATGTAAATACACGTTTTTAATCTATTGTGGTTATATTGCCGCGTACATGAAATAAATAGATAGATTTTAATAATAACAAATACTTCATGCTGAATAAATTGTAGATTTCAAGTGAATTAAAGATAAGATATTACAAAGTATGGTTACTACTGTTGGAAAATATAACTAACTGTGAAAATGTAGTATTATTACATAACACTACTCTAATCATCCTATACACATATTTTTTAATTCTATTCACTAATCAATATTGAATCAGTGGACAGTTTCTCTTAGTTTCTGAAATAGAATAAATTACTTCTCTCATTATTTAAGATCAAGTTATTATCTGTATAAGTTGCCGGAAGTTTTATTTAAATGAATAGATTAAAAATATTAGTAATAAGGTTGCTTTATGAAATGTTTTCAAATGTACTTTCTATATTTAAATTTGCTGTACAAGAGTAATGATGAGCTATAGAGACATACAAGTGAATATATAACCACATAACTTTAAGAAAAACTTGAAAGCAATGTGAATTCATATTGTTTAATATGTACACGTGACTGGTTTCCATAGTAACTTGACCATCATGACAATTACTAGAAAACTAAAGACTTTCAAATAACTGACAAAACAAACGTGACTTCATCGTTGAGACTAAATATATATGTGTAATTTCTCAGTTTTTACTATTCCTTAAAAATCTTAATACATTTATACAGACGAACAACTGATCCAGTATAGCCTAAAAGCTATTCACCTCTACTAATGCATACATGTATATCAACAAGTTATATGTCTATAGTTTCATAGGTCCTAAGTAAACACTTAAGCAATCTTGCAAAAACTACTTGAACCGAATCCTGGTCACTAATCATTTTCAGGCTTTATTACTTTGGTCGAATAAATTTGGGGGAAAACACATAGAATAAAGAAAATCTCAAATGAAGTGATGTAAGAGTAATAGTGTTGGTATTTGTGGTAAAAGCAGTGAGATTGGTAATAGTAGTGACCGTAATAATGGAAGTAACGGTAGAAGTAGTGTGATGAACGAGAGCACAGATGGGGTAACCAATTGAATTTAAATATAAAATGACAGAATCTATCGGTATTGTATGAGAACCTGTAGTGTCGGTTATTATGTTAAGCCCGTACACCGTATTCTAGCTTTCGGACAACCCATTCTATTCATTCTACTTGAGTCACATTTTGACCTTGTTAATTATCCGCTTATCAATCTTGACTGTTTTTATATAAGGTGTGTGTACATTTCTTATCCCATTCATCACATGTCTGTAACTTATTTTCGTATAACTATGATTATTGATTAATGCTTAGCTAAATGGCAGTTGGCTTACCCGCCATCTCCACTGCGCGTCGTTTCGCTTCTCTCTATTCTATTCGCTGCATATACAAAATATATGTATCCAAAAGTCGATTCTCGTTATTCGACTTATTTAATTCCGCGATTGACGAATGTGATTTGAGTCGATGATTATATACAAGGATAAGCGATAACAAACATTCATACGGTCTAATTGGAGTCAGATCCACGGGCCACTAAAGTGGAGAGCCCGTCAACAAACATCGTCCTATCTAAATGACGACAAAATAACGGGCCCCACAAACCATACACTAAATACATGGCGAAATTCCATCATTTTTCTTTCATATTCTGTTTGATTCTTCCAGTCCAAGATTCCTTTCTACTTTCCCTTCTATTCTCTTGAACTCGATCTTCTTAGCTTTCTACTAATAGGTTTTCCACTTCCGATTGGTGTTGCCTACTACTTATGTCAACAGACATAAGTAGCATACATCACAGTAGTAATGTGAGTAGTAGTAGCAGTGTAGTGTTAGTAGTACAGGTAGAATAGATACTTTCAGAACAATTTAGGAAAGTACCATAAAAAACGTATTAACTCGGTAAGGATGAATGTAATAAGTGATTTTACCAATAAAAAAATCTGAAAAGAAACTTGAAATCAAAAGACTGATAGAAGTCAAATAGGTTACATTTTAAGAAATATTTAAAAAACGGGAGTAAAATTGACACAAATCAGGAGCGGGATAGAGAGGAAGCACATCGGATGTAAGAAAAACAACTTGCATATAAACCTAATGTTTGTATAGATATTTGATTACATACATACTTGTTTACAAAAACAAGTATATCAGATCAGGTAAATGAGCAAATGGAATGTCAGTTGACTTTTATTCTCGTCATAACTATAACCTTAACTAGTTACTTTTTTAAAGTGTGTTTTTCCGTCAATATTTCTTTCCGTTTTTTGTTGTTGTTATCACTGTTAGTATGTTTTCTTTATGGTGAGTTGTACTCTCGTAGTTGTTAAGGCAACCTGAAGGAAAAATGGAAATGTGAACTATTTTTATAATCAGATGAGAACAACTTTAAAAACAAATAAAATAAAGAAATTTGTAAGTACTTAAAATTTTCAGAAATATACGTTTACTGATGAAAATAATATATATATATTTTCATCAAGAGAGATTTTCTATTATATAGTTATTATTAAGGTACATTGTTATTTCCTTGAAAAACCTTGGACCAAATTGTTAGGTGAAACGTTGGATTTACTCCAAATTCTTTCGCTGAGATTTCACAAATACATCCTTCTTCTTTAAGGTATATTGTGTTTAAAAATTTATATTCACTAAAGAAGTAATGTAATATTATTCTTCTCTGTTCTTTTAACAAGAAGCTTACTATCAAGTATTATTTATTTGAGTTGTTCATAGAGATTTTAGTTATTAATTTGTTCAAGTTTATGTATATACTACTTAATATAATATAAATTATATATCAAGGTTAAATAATTTCTTAATTTGACAAATTATTATTATGTTGATTATTATCAGAAAGGGGTTTTGTGGAGATTTCTAGCAGTGACCAGCGGAGTTCAACCGAGTCTGTTGTGAAATAGTAAATCACTGATGACAATAGTGGATGTGTCGCTCAATTTCGCGGATTAGTCGAAGTTAGACATTAACACCGTTGGATGCCGGCTCACTGGTCTAGTGGTTAAGTGCTCGCGCGCGGGACCAGTAGGTCCTGGTTACTTCGACAAATTGAACTCAATTTTGGATGATCCTCTTTGCTAATCGGAGAGCAGTGAATTATCGATCGGACCAAGGACGCGTAAAACACGTGCGAGCAGTCTAGTCTTGATTGGTCCTGCTTTCCGCCTAGCCCAGCCAGTTAAGTCCAGAACACCAGTCTCAGCCTCTGCAATATGAATAATTATATTCCAAACATACTGAGTCTATATGCCAATCAAACAGACCACAACGTAGCATAAAATAGAAAATAACATTTGTACAAAATATGGCCAAATGTAGCTGTGAATGTGGGGGGCAGTGACTAATAGACAGGGCATAATTCAAGAATGGTAAAACGTATAATAATGGTTCATAGGTCAAAATAAAGTTTATAATAAGAGGAATATGAATATGAATAGTTTAGTTATTTAGCACTTATACGATAAAAATATACGTTTAGTATTGGTCCATAAAAGGATCCCAAAGTTACCATTCATTATGTTTATCGGGACCTAACAGTTTACTCATAGTATGTTGACTGGAATAAGTTACTCACAAGGTTTTCTGGAGAAACATGTGAATATGGTGAACAGGAAAGTAGTGACATCGATGGTTGGTAGGAAATATCTTTTTCTAAAGCTATAATCCAACGGAGACATAGCTAGTGACGTTCTACGAGATAGGTTGACTAGAGCTATAAAGAGAAGTTTAATGCAGCAAATTTCTGTTCATCCTTTTCTACCCGACCCATAGTGGTTCCTCAACTTAAGAATAAATCACCTGGTTCTGCCACATCCCTGTGTATCTACAAATTTAGCTACTACAGCGGCGAACGCTATATTGAGGGTACAATCAGATAATCGAACCAACGAGTTAGTGAACATCTCCCTTTGTAATACCTTTATTTCTTCCTTGACAGAATTAACATTAATATAAGATTTTATTTGTTATTGTTTTCCCTATTCTTTATTCGTCTGTTTTCCCCACCCCCTACTTTTATCTCAAATATACGCTTCGTTGTCCAGTTATCTCAGCAGTCTTTACTAAATAATCTAGTTTTTATCAATGTCATTCCAGCATCCATATTTTTGTACTCATTGACCTATTGTCTATTATGAAACATGGATTCGGGCCTTTTTTATTCATATCACAATTAATACTCCTGTTATCACACTATCAATTTGTACCTTTTACTTATAATGTTTATCAGTGTAGAACTATGGAGATTGTTGAGTTTTAATTGAAATAATGAACCTATTAATTTTGGACCACCGTTGAAAACTTTGAAGCACTGGCCAACTGAACTGGATCGTAGGTGCGTACTGCCGAAGAATCTAATATTAGGACGAAACGGCGATCCGGTGTTTTCAAGATTTCAATGTTGTTCTAACATTGATCGGTTCATGATCTCGATTATTATGTTTATCTATGTAATCTATTCCACTGTTATCACTGACTCATAAACTGGGTTGACATTAAGTGACCGGCCTATATGATTCATTACCACCCCTTTTAAAAAAATTGTGGGGTGTGAATGAAAAATTTGGGTATCGTTGATTGGTGGACTTGTTTTGCAAGTGTGTTCTCAAGTGATAATGAACAAACGTTTTGTTACCTTTAATAATTTTGTGATTGGTCGTAAACTGTTCATCTTTGTAATCTGATTAGTTGAAATCGAAATCGCATCTGGAGCTGTGATTGGATGTCAGAATTTTCATTTTTTACATTTGAAATTTAATGATAATGAATAATTTTTTTGTGTAATCTTAGTCTTGAAAAAAATTTAGACTTTTGAAGAAAAAGACACCAACTTAATTGCATTACCGTGCAATCCTACTGTTAGTGAATGTGTATTGGGATCAATTTTTGTTTTCCGATGAAGTGTACCTTGAATTGAAGTCGTTAGTTATCTTAACACGAATAATTATATGTATCTCAGTAAAAGAAAGTTTTTTGAAAAAGCAACTGAAAACCGGTTTGAATATTTGATAATAGTGATTACTGAATGAGGTCGGTAGTCAAATATTTCAATTTCCCGTAATCACCTATAGTGTACATTATGAATTGGCAAATTCCGTACCAGGAAGGTTCGCGTGTGAGAACACTTTGTACCGCATATTACAGACATCTTGAGCGGTCAGACATTTCCCATAAGATTGGTAAGCAAAATTCTGCATGTGGAATGCAGCGGTACCGGAAATCAGCAGCGGTCTCACAGTTTCAAACTCCCCATCCGTTAACCTGCGCACCCATGAATTACCTTGGTACCTCAGGGAATTGCACTCGTGATTGTGATGTACATTCCCACGTACAACAGTCCAATAGCCGTCTATAATCTTACAAAACATAAAGGCCGGACATTGGGTGTTCATAGAAGCCCTTCGTTAAAAAAATTATAAAACAATTTACCAAATTACCTCCTCCGTCCAATACGTTGTGACGAACCGCGAGATCTTATACGCCCATTTCGCCAACACACAAATTTAATGTACGATTTTTGATCTCTGCCAATATGCGACTCTCTCACATAATGACTGTAAGTCGATCTTTCAAAATTTGTGATAGTGGTCTTTAACGCTTCAACCGACGGAAACGCAACCAGAAACAAGGTAGTCAAAAAGACTTCCTCCATTTCCGTTACGTGAGAAACACCAGCGCTTGTACTCAGCACGTTACCCTGCTCCATAATGACGATTGAAATTGTGCTTCGTCGACAAGTACTGATAATTTATAACAATTTTCAAGACATAATTAACCAATTAAATCTAATTTTTGAAACTAGCCATTTCATTGGACGAAACACGGGATGAAAAATATTGTAATTTGGGGGTGGAAAATTTTTTTTAAAAAAAAATGGCCGGTCGGACAATATTATTCCATAAACTGCCATGACTGGTTTAACAGTTTCGTATATGCATATAAATATTACTGGAAATTAGGGTAAAGCTTGATGAGAATCGAATCGAAAATAATATTGTTCGCTGATATATGTTGTTCTAATTGACAACATGGGAGTTTTTAAAATTTTAGAAAGTAGTTTGTCAATGTAGAATACAGTAGAAGAATCAAAGTCATTTAACAGTATCATATTTTAATTTGTATCAAATCAGAAATCGATTTTTTTATGGAATTCAATGAATGCATCGCTTTACTCAATCCGGTAATTTTAGAAACTAAATTTCTGAACGTGCCTCAAAGTATGAAATACTATTGGTTCTTTCATTTTATTAGTACAAGACAACGAAGATAATTTAGCTTTCTATCGGTTGATAGTGTCAGAAGTTAGTAACACCATTCAATTAAATTTTCTATTCTTATCACTGCAAATCCTACAACAGATCCTTCTTTTCTGGTTTATAGCTTCACTTATACTGATTCAATTTACAGATGAATATATTCAAATTAAGTAATAAGCAATAAGATAATAGATACTGTTACTTATTGATAACATGTCAGTCTTATAATAATGATTATTTGCGACCTCAGTTGCTTATAGGCAATATCTCTGACTGTGACAATACGTGATACTTGATCGTACTATGTATACGTATGGAAAAACATTTTCCACAAGATGATTGATATATCATGTTGACGCTCGCTGACTGGCACAAAATCAAAGTTTACACATTCCTGTGAACTGCTTATAAGCAATTATAATCCAAAATAGTCCAAAATGATATCTAGTTACTTACATTAGTAATACTATGGAAATTTGATTAAAATAAATATATTAATATCAGAGGGGTATTTTGTGGGTATTATAGCAATTTTAATAATTAAGATCATGAGTCGATTGAAGCTAGACCACTACGGAGCACCTGGAAGCACTGAACGGCCGTTTCGTCCTATTGTGGGACTCCTGGATCATGAATGCGCACTGCTGAGGAGTTCCATACTAGGATGAAACGGCCGTCCAGTGCTTCCAGGTTTTCCATAGTGGTCTAGCTTCAATTGACTCATGATCTCAACTAATAAAAATATTAGACAAATTGGCATGAATTTTTATTATTTAAATTGTCAGACTACCGATCGATTTCTACCGAAATATTTAAACTAAACAATATAGATAAAAGTACGTTGATTTCAAAATTCTTTGTTCTTGACGACTTTTTTTATTATTTAGAAAAAATACAGCATTTTTTGTCGATTCTATCCAATCTCATCAATTCAAATGGAATTTTTCTTTATTAGATTAACCAAACTAATGTGTTGTATGAAAGTCTTTTTACTTTTTATGTGATTTAAATGGTAGAATTCTGCATTGATGTGATAAGTACGGTATTATTTTCTATGAAAGTTTAAGATAATCATCAATCAATATATATTGCTATGGTTAAATATTTCTGCTTATCTCTAAAAACTTTTGGCCTTTGTAATAATTTGTATGTTATGGAAACAAGTGAACATTCATTTGACTTTTTATCTTGTATTTATTGGTTATATCAAGTTACTTTGAGAATAGATTACTCATATTGTGGTGTATGCTACTTATGTTTGTTGACCTAAATAGTACGTAGCACCAATCAGAAAAGGAATGCATAGCAGCAGAAGGCCATGAGAAGAAAACAGAAACGAAAATAAAAAGGAATTGTGACTGGAAAGAATCATACAGAATGTGAATGACAAATGATGGGAATTCGCAAGTGAATTATTGAGTGTATAGTTTTCATATTTTACCGAAAGATTCTGTAATTTGGTATTTAAATACAACTGGCTGTCACCACTTTTGTTCTCATTCATTATAATATTACCTTCTGACTATGGTAAATTATATTGTTTTTCACAAAACCACATTTATGTGCATAATACAAGCTTCAAAATTTATATATGGCAATCATTGGAAAATTCGTCAAATTATTCATCTCAATATTTAATTATTGTGGAATTAATATTGTGATGATTGAGATTGATTCAGTCTACTTGGGTGAAATTCAACCATAAGGGCTTGCTTGAGGAACTCTCTAGACGACCTTGGCAGTATCTTGATCTTTTCGATCAATAAGAAGGCATCAAATGCAAATGAATGCTAGAATTTAGAGTTAAGATATAGGATTTAGGATACACAGTCAGTGATAAGATTTAGTGTACAGATTGGCTCATCGTAAAATTTAATCATGATCTTAAGTCATTACCCTAAACTCACATTTTTAACCTTAATTTTGCCAATAAATCCTAGTCCTAGAATATAAATCTAATTCTAGTCTCAAATTCTAAATTCCACTACCTAACCCCAAATCTAAAACTCTTCATCTTAATCATAAATCCTAACCGCGAACAGTAAACCTTAATTATGAAATTATTCATAATACAACCAACTATCAATAATCCCATTATGAAATAAGTTATTTTATCATAAATAGACGAAATACTATTTCAATATATATACTTCGTGTTCTATAAGTGATTTTCAAATTCATTTGGCTCGTACTTAGAGGTTAGTACTGACTTCTGTGCTCATAGTTGACTGTCTTTTCATCAGCTGACTAGAGTTATTTTTCAATTACTCTACTATTCAGCTTTAACTGTATTGTATTCGTCTATTAGTGAATACTTCTCGAAACAATTAAAAAAGTGTTTTTGAAGCATAATCAAAATATTTTGAAAATTTAAAGTATTCTTCTATACAATAGGAATTTATATGACCCTAATTGGTTACACTGCTGATTAGAAAAATCCAAGCAACATACATCTGAACATTTCACCTTTTAAGCTAAATCAGTTTCAAATGAAGAATTTTATTCAATAATCAACCAGGTCTGTCGTGAGATATCAACTCACTGAAGACAATGGTGACGGTGGTGCAATTTCGTGGATTGGTTGAAGTTAGACATTAACACCGTTGGATGTCATCTCAATGGTCTAATGGGTAAGCGCTTGCGCGCAAGACTGATAGGTCCTGGGTTCGGACCTCGCGGAGGACGGGAGCGTGGATAATGATGAGTTCCATACTAGGAAAAAACGGCCGTCCAGTGCTACCAGGTTTTCTATGGTGGTCTAGCTTCAATTGACCCATGGTTTCAACTACTGAAATTATTAAAATCTCCGCAAAACCCCTTCTGACAAAATTATAATTGCCAAATTATTTCATAAACATGTCTTACATAGTAACAAAACTTTGATTTGATTTCACTGAAATCTTAATACTTTCATTAAAAAATAACTGTTATAATATTTATGATATTAGGAATTAGATTAATTTAAGGTTAATTCATTAAGGGTAACAATCTCAAATTCGATTTTTATATACCCATCAAAATGTAATTTATCTAAATAGTACAATGAAAATTCATTCATGAACATCATAAGTTGAGAGAATCCATGGATCAAACAACAAATCATTTACTGTTTTCTTTCAATTACAATATATTCATCACTACTAATATTTAGTAAATATTAAACAAAAAATGTATACAAGTTTCACTTCTGTCCTAATCCTCATTAACAATAAATACTAAACTGATTTTGACAGATATAATATAAAGATACCTTGATATTTTGAATAATGATCATGCAATCAATGAGTTGACAATATTATTATAAATGTCAGAAAGAATAAAACAAGTTTAATATGACAGTAGTTAAATTTTAAGTTTTACAATTTCAATAAAAAACTCATTATCAGTTTAGAGGTTGTGGAGATCGTTAAGTTTTTTTATTGAGATCATGAAACGATTGATGTTAGACCACCATTGAAAACCTGGAAGCACTGGACGGCCGTTTTGTCCTAGAATGGAACTCCATCCACGTTCCCGTCCTCCGCGAGGTCCGAACCCAGGACCTATCAGTCTTGCGCGCAAGCGCTTACCCATCAGACCACTGAGACTGCATCTAACGGTGTTAATGTTAAGCGTTCGCGCGCGAGACTGAAGGTCCTGGGTCTGAATCTCGCGAGCGGGATCGTGGATGCGCACTGTTGAGGAGTTCCACAATGGGACGAAACGGCCGTCCAGTGCTTCCAGGTTTTCAATGGTGATCTAATATCAATCGGTTCATGATCTCAATAAAAAAACTCATTAATAGTGGATAAACAATCTACAATATAAGTTGATAGTGAATTATACATATGACCATTATATATAGACTGATGTGTAATTGGCTTTTTTCAATTTATTATCCGTTTATAATGAAAAGTATCATTGAAGTAATTACATATACTCATAAATGATCACATTAGTTTATTGAATATAATCAGTAATTCATTTTAATTATAAGCAAATTTGTTATATTACTTATAAAGGAAATGAATCTAATGTAGATTTTAGTTATTCATAAGTTCCAGTAAGATAATCAACCGTTTCATTATATTGTGCAGAACATTTTACAATAATCTTATTATAAATCTACGGTATAGAGACAAACAAATAAGGTTTAACAATACAGTTTCGGGTTCAAGGCACATAGTCGAAATAATAGTCCTCCTGGAGCCCCACCAAGATTGTTTCTGATGCAGAGCCTGGATAAAGAATAGGGGTTTAGCTTAAGGTTAGCAATCCCATTCCATAAAAATTACCTTGCTAAAAAACGCCAACCAATGACAAAAGTTTTATAACGTATGTGCAACAGGAAGCTGTTCCTCAGGGGAGTTATTAACATGAATTTGGTAAAAAATAAAACCATCGGAATGATTGAATAAACATTATATAGTAATATTTCGAAGCCGCATTTGTGTCATATGAGTTCAACAAAAAACTGACTCCCTTTGTACTTGTCATGTAGTAACCACGGGATAACTAATGCTTCTAGTCATGAACTAGATCATGCAACTGTAGGAACCGGTTTAGTGGTGATTACTGTTGAAAGCTTGACAATGTCTATACAGTCATGATGAAGTAAAATCATGGAGTTTTACGAGACAGTTATTTGAATTAGACATATAGATAGGTTTCTCTATAACACTTTTATTTATTTCAAAAAACAAGAACCCTCAAATAATTTTGAAAAATCTACTGACTTTATTTTTTCTCTATTCTTTTTCCCGTTATTAAGTAATCATTTCCATCACTAGCTTTCTGAAAGGATAAAAATGGGAAAACGTTCATCAAACTAACTTTAAGAGTCACGTGAGTTTATTCCTATATTTAGCCTTAACATACGTTTATCACAAACATTTCCACATACTTCAAATTAACTCTCAGCTTTCCTGTTCTAGTTATTATGAAGGAATTCTAAAAAGGTCGTAGTCCGCATTATCTGGTTAGTACTTTTATTTTAAAGTAGAATTAAAATCAAAATTACTAATTTCATTAATTGATACGTTTCTTGAATGTGGCTTAGGAAAATTACTTTGTATGGTGGATAGTTGGCCTGACAATCGTTACATCACGTTCAGCAATGATTTATTTGGCTCTCAAACCTCTGTTACATGCTGTTACTCACAATTTATATCGGCTACTCTGTAAGCAAACAACTACGCTGAGATTTAAAGTGGTGGTTGGAGTAGGTCAACAAGAAAGTCTGGACTTATATTTCGTGCTATTTGACACACATCAACAAATCGTAACTGTAATCTTGAGGTAATTAGTTTACTCCAGAGGATTTGACCCTGTACCAACCGCCTTCACAGTCATGAACGTTACCACTGAGCTATCCAGTCAGCGATTGACATCCTGTAGGAGTGAAATGTACTTACAATTGATTGGTCACTACACAGTGGCCAATCTCATGTGTGTTAGGTCCTTCTTAATGCTGATCAAATCCAATCGATTACGTTATTATATGGCTACTCGTTTAGATTACAGACGCATCTTATTGACGAATGCCAAGCGGCACGAAATCTAGGTTCAGAATTTCTTATCGACTACCTCCAATCACAATCTTACATCTTAACATAGTGTACGTGATATCCAGTCACTCAAACTAACAGCCACATTGCAACTTGGTTGATAAAATTAGGTCAACACTATGACTTGTAATGAATTGTAATGCATGATATTAGTCGCTACCCAGTTATCAATCAAATGCAAGCACAACAACGTGTTGTCAACAAAAACTGCTTTCTTGCGGACTGAATTTCAGTGTCATCAGTTTTTTTCTTCATATCAGATTCTTCTGGCATTTCATCGTATAGACAAAACATGAATTCGTACAATTTAAACAATAATCACACTGATATTAATCAAGCCACCGTTGAAGACCTGAAAACACTGAACATCCCTTTCATCCCAGTTTTCAGCACTTCAGAAGTGTGGATTAACGACCTGATATTCAGAAATCGAACCTAGGATCCTCAATCTAGTGCACGAACGCATAACTTCCGGACTACTGAGCCATCACCTAACAGTGTAGATGATAATTTTTAGGACGGAACAGCTATCCAGTGCTTCTAGGTCTTCACTGTTGGCCTACCTTAGATTAGTTCATGATTTTAACTGCAGAAATTTTGTAATCTTCACAAATCCCCTCATACTAGTAATCATCACACTGTTGACCTTGTCCTCAAATGACCTCCAGATAGGCTAGGATATTTCATTACCATAGGTAACGTTAAATCTGTTTATTGATAATAGGTTAGAAATGTACTCTAAATACTTAATTTGTTAAATAATGATTAAAGTTTAAATTATGAATCATTCGATGCTAGCTCAGTGATCTCTAAGAAAAAAGATTGGTTGTGGACATACAGGTTACTAGGTTGGAACACAAGGGAAGCTAGTTAACAACGTGTACTTTAGCTGAACGCGCGTTCAGTTCCAGGCGAATTATGATGTTTAGTTTTCGTTCATAGTTGAAAGCAAAGTACATAATCTATTAGTGGTTATACAATCCTTATACTAATAGGTAAAAATTCACCGACAAAGTTCCTCAAATCCTGATATTTGTATTCAACGAATTGAAATCCACCGTTAATAGAGGTTAAAATAATCTTGATGATCAGATTGATTCGCATATACTGGTATGATAACTAGAGCTATAATCACCTACGTATTTGGTTTAATTCCTTCTATGACCAAACCATTCAGAATCCATAACCCATATGTATGACTCAACGATTAAAAATTAAAAATCGTACGCCGATAATTAAAATATATGTTTTAGTAGGAAAATAAATTTTATAGGACAATGGTCAATTTATCAGATCTTCAGCTGCAATTTTATGATCCGTTCAGTTGTTATAACTTTTATGAGGTAGTAAGTACCCAATGTTTAGGAGGCTTAAATTGAGACAAAAAAGTCATTCAGTTTACGATTGGGATCATGAACCGATTAATGTTAGACCACCATTGAAAACCTGGAAGCACTGGAAGGCCGTTTCGTCCTAGTATGGGACTCCTCAACAGTGCGCACCCACGATCCCGCTTGCGGGATTCCAACCCAGGGCCTTCGGTCTCGCGCGCGAACGTTTAACCTCTCGACCACTGAGCCAGCAACCAACGGTGTTAATGTCTAACCTCAATTACTCCATAAAATTGCTCAACCATTTTCCATTGTACTGAGGTAGATACCTGTTTCTACCCAACACGGATTAGCTCCGCTGGTTATAGCTTCTCATTAGAACTCTGAGAATTCCCTCATGAAACTAGTCACTAGTGAGCACATGGTACCATAGTTTTCAAAAGTTCACTACCTTCAAACTGAATTAATCTATATAACTGGCTTAACTAAAATAATCACTATTTAGTTCCTGTTGTATAGAGTTACTATTAACTTTAAAATTTTAGCGCTTTTATTCACATTAAAAAATCAACCAAATAGTATATTATCTAATCAAAAGTTTTTTACACTTAATTAAATACAATGTGTATTTACAATGTTTCTCGTACAAATTATCATTTCATCTACTAACTAACTATATTTCACTTCCTGTTTACCATAAAAGTTTTATTAATTTATTGATTTCCGAAAGATTATTTAATTATTTAGTTGAAAAAAATCCTTATTTATTATTTTGATATGAGTGATTGATTTTTATGAGTCCATTAGAAGTGGACAATACTGAATAACAGATACAGAATAAGTGACTGAAATGTTTGATGTTACCGGTCGTCAGTGAATACTATTAGAAACTTGTAAACTGCATAGATATTTAACTACTTACCGTCTCATGGTTTACAATACTCCTACAATTGACATTATTATCGTAATGGGAATAACTTTTAGTTTACAATGAATCTCTATAAAACCACTTACCAAACTACAGTATTCATAAATAATACTCCAACACACAATAATTCATACATGGGTATTTATAAAAAAACAGCAAACAAACGAACAAGGAAGACAATTCAGAATTTTGATATGATTACCTCATGTCATTTTAAGGATGATTAGTTTGTTTGCAAACTAGTTCACAATGTTATTCACTGTTAATCAAACCATGGAGGAAAAATGATATTTTTTGTAGTAAATATATTTTTGTTATATCCCAATGAGTAGAAAAGTTGAATTTCTGACGTTTCGTGACTTAATGTAAGTCGATTCTTCAGAGTAAATAAACAGTATTATTTAATTTAATGTCGGTTATTTATTTGCTCTGAAGAAGCGGCCTGAATTAAGTTACAAAACGTCAGAAATACAATTTTTCTACTCATTGGGATATAACAAAAATATATTTATTAATAACTTTCTACCCAACGCTCAATTTATTTAAAACTATCAAACCTAATCTTGGTATGGATACCTAAAGTATTTTTTGTATTGACATATGTACCATAATGTTAGATTATCAGCAAATATTAAAGTTATCTAACATTATAAGAAACGGAGAAGTTAAATTCCTTCGTTTTACTACCTAAATCTCACTGCTTTTTAATAAATATGCTGAAACCTTTGAGAATTCTTCAAAAAGTCTCCGTAAACAGAAAAGACTGGAAATATTTCATCAAATCAGTGTTCAGCAGAAACTTCTAAGATAAATCAAGAAAAATAAAAGCTCATATGTCATATTCTATTTGGTTAATTACGGATATTGTTATTGATTTTGGTATATTTTCAGAAGTATTTAGAATGTATATATGAGTCTATGAATATTCCCTTTTTTACATGAACTAATCTTGGATGTGAAGGTTTATTTCTTGCTTCCCGCCTTTTGTCCTGTGTTCAGAACTAAAGTGTAGAAAGTTTCCGAGGAACTAGGATGAGTTTATAGAGTCAGTGTCAAGTGTTCAGTTTACGAGCACATAAAGATGAATGTTATTCGGAAAACGGAATCACTAATTGCGCCAGAAATACTAAATATTTTTAAGATTCTTCTATTGGTAACTTAGTGACGTTTATTGAGATCAGTTCCTTCATAGTTATAATTATTGACTAAGATGAAATTCAAGTCATCATTATTAGGATAAAATAATTCGATTTATTCACCTGGTCCTCAGGAATGAGCCACATTCTAGGTGTGAGGGCTAATGACATTCCTTGATTCCCTAAATTTAAGTAGGCGATTCTCGGTCCGAACCTAGGACTTAATGGGTGAGATCGGAACACCTAACCATTAAACCACAGCTGCATTTGAGTACTCACAATTTCATTTCATTGAAACAGTAGATTCTTTAATTTTTAATGAACTAATATATTGTTATTTTGTCAGAACAAAGAATACACTTTTTTCCTAACTGAAGAACAGTTTGGTTTTGTAATGTCAGGAAAAGAAGACTATTACTTAACGAACTAATTATTTGTAGATGTTACAAAGTTTTCACTTATTCAAAGACTTATGACAGGTAATCAATCCGTTTTTCCTTGTTGGAAATTTATAAGTTGTGAATACCTAAAATTTTCCACAATCTATCACATCTATTATTTCCAGGCCTCAAAAGTTTCATTTTTTGATTATTTTTTTCCTATTTCAGTCAGCGTTAATCAATCATTAAGACTACCAATTCGATTGTTTACTCACCAATTAATTAAATTATTCCTTATTTATTAAGGTTTTTTTATGTTCACCATGTCACTTTTGGAGAATTCTTTCATGTTAGTTTGGACTTCAAGATTGACTAGATTATATTTTTGAAGGTTCATATTGTTTTAAATAAAAATTTCCAAAGGGATTTGCATAAAGTTTTCATTTTTAATGGTTCTAATGATAAATAGTCATTTAATTTGTCGTTTAGTTTTATTATTCTGTTACACGGATTGTTGTTTCTCTGCATCATTGCATTAATTATCACAAATTCATAAGGTCACACAAAACCAGTCGTATGATTTATTAATATATACATTAAATATATATTCAAGGTTTATTAAACACTTTCTTCAACTTTTAAGTTTAAGCCTCTCTCTCGTTTTATTTATTTAATATATTACTTCACTTAATCCGACAAGTATTATTTGATTGTAAATGAATGATTATATTGGTCACTGAACTGGTTAGAAAAGTTTTTATAATAAACAAACACTATATTGATAGTTTCATAACTTTAATTAGCTAATACAAACTAATAAACGGAAGTAGTAACGTATATAGTTTTAATAATTACTAACCTTTTTAACTCATGCATAGCCATACTATTAGCAGCATTAATATTTTGTCAAGTCACAGCATAAATTGAACAAGTTAGGGATTGGTTGAACTCATTAACTTAGTGGATAAAACATTAGACGTTTGATGTAAAAGGAACTATGCTTGAGAGTCGAAGTGAACATTAACACTGGTATCAAACGACCTAAAACTCGACTGTCATATGGAAAATCAAGTACGTCTCATAGATTTCACAGTTATGCACATACCAAATACAATTGATTTGTTGACGAAATAATATAACAGGCAAACAAGTAGCTAACGTAATATTTTGACATTATTGATTTAAGAAAAAATTACTTACATCTAAGTCACAAATGTACTGATTTCCATCGTCCAGTTACATAATTCTTTTGTTTATATATATATATATATATATTTAGAGAGAGAGAGAGAAGACGCATTCATTTTATATATACCCTATTACAAGCCACCAATTTTAACACTGTTCTTTTGAATTATGAGTCCGAGTTGTAATTAATTGTACTCATGTTTACAGTGTACTGATTATTATTTATTTCAATAATTGAGATCATGAGTCAATTGAAGCTAGACCACTATGGAAAACCTGAAAGCACGGGACAGCCGTTTCATCCTATTGTGGGACTTCTCACAATAGGTTTTTTACGTTTTCCATGGTGGTCTAGCGTCATCTGACTCATGACCTCAACTACCGAAATTACTACAATCTCCACAAAACCCCTTCTGGTATTATTTATTTACCAATTATTAATTAATATTAGGAATGCCACTGTATTTGCTTATATATACTTGAATCCTTCCTAACTTAATATTTATTCATTGATTCAATAAATTTTTAGTTAATCATCTTGTATACTTTAAGTGTAGTAAGAGAATAACAAAATCGATTTTCCTCTATGAAATAATTCTTTTTTCAGTATTATTAATCACTTCTAGTGTTAACTTTTATTAACTATATGTATATGGCTTATGTCAGTTCAAAATTTGAAAAATTCCCATATTGTAATTTAGATTAACATATATAAGCGAACAAGATTGTTTTCGATCCGATCCTCATCCATACTTCTTCTTCATTTGTTTTTCTTCACACCCTCCAGCCCTTTTCTTTTCTCAAATATACGCTTCACGGTTCAATTATCTAAAGACCTCTTATTACGTAATCTTATAATTTTTCTATGAATGTTATTTCAGTGTCTATATATTTTTCTAATCACTGACCTATTTCCGATTATGTAACATTGATTCAAGCTTTTATTATTCTTATCACAACTAGTACATCTGTCAACACACTACCAATTTGTACTTTTCACTTATTACGTAATCTTTTCCATTGTTATCATTGTTTCATAAACTACCTTGATTGATTTAATAATTTCGTATATGCATATAAATATTACTGTATATTAGAGTAAAGTCTGATGAGGATCTAATTGCAAACAATATTGTTCGCTTATATATGCTGTTCTAAATTATGTGAGTTCAATGAACTGGACAAAATTATTGAAGTCACGATAATGATGATAATAATAATAATAACAATAATAATAGTAGTAACAATATAGATCGTGTACTTTTGGAAAATTTCCTCTAAGATATTTAAATAGAATGAAAATAATTTTAATAAATAATATTATGAAAGTAAGAGAAATGTTAGTTAGTGAAGTCCTTATTTATTAAACAATTAAACGAATTATTGACCTAAAATATATTTTTGTGTAAGATAACTTTTCTTTTGTTTTCTCAGACTCTTAATCATATTTCACAAAAACAAACATGAAACTATTTTAAGAATTATGAGCAAAGATAGATAGTGGTTAGTGATGGAATCCAGTTTGACGCGCGTTTCGTCCTATTTGGGATTCGTCAGCCGGATGTATCTGCACTTCAGAGTTAATGCTCACTCTGGGACTCGGACCCAGTATCGTTCCCTTCAAACGCCATCACGTTATCCATTTAGTTACGGAGTCCTGATAGCTACTTGCTTGAGCAATGGGATAAAGTTTAAACACCAAGTGAAGTTATTTTAAGAATTTTTTTAGTTTCATTGATAATTAAGATAAATATCCTTCAACTTTGGACAATATGATCATAAATTTATGAAGTGTACAGATATGTTGAGAAGTTTTTAAAATAAAAATATTACTTCAATTAATAAACATGAAATCATTATTAACTATTTAGTCTATAGAGTTAATTAAATAGAAACTAAAATAATCGTCAATCATAATTACAATAGATTAGAACTACATTACATCATGAACTGATTAGAGTTAAATGAATAAAACAATAAACTATCATTCCTTTAATTCACTTGTATGGTACATATCACAAGATATAAAGCTTCTTGAGTTTGAATATTTACGCAGATGTAAATATCTACCCCATATTTTTCAGTAGTTGTTTAACTAAGATCAATGAGTGATTTGATCTAATAAAAATACCTTAATCACTATGGAACTTCTTACAGTGATAATTCCTTAACTATGTATCTTTAGTATAAAGAAGTTGAACATGACTCATGTGTACTATATTACATTCCTTTCTAAATTTTTACATCACGTAATGTTGTTTGATTTAATAATTTACCTTTGTGCAACCGAATACAGAATTTTCTGAGATGGTGGAGAAGATTTGTAGCTCAGGTGGATGATTTTGATGAGGGTTTTGTTCTCTGATCTGGATGGTTTGGTCGTGGAGCTTTCTTCTACCTGAAGTTTGTGCTGATGATGTCGTTCAGAAGAACGATGAAAATTCGGTTTGATAGAAATAAAAATAAAACAGATGACTGGATGAGTATTGTAACAATAGAAACAACAGTTGAGTATTATAATTAGGGTAAACATTTATTGCACGGCCATTTTTGTATTTTTTTTTCGAGTGAAATTTTTTTTCATCCCCATCTTCCAATAATTTTCATTCTGTTTCGTCCAATCAAATAACTAGTTTTGAGTTCGTTATAATTGGTCGTTTATTTCATAAAATCGATATAAAATATGAGGATTCGACGACAGAGCACATTTTCCTACAATTATGGGTGGTAGTAACATGCGGAGCGCGAGCCCCGTCGTTCCTCATGTTGTCACAGAAACCGATAACCTGTTCGTTCTTGAGCACATTGTATCTCGTAACGTCTCAATCACTTGACGAGCTCCATAAGAACTTATGAAACAGCTGCGTACTGTCATTATGTGGTGAGGGATTCTCATTTACATAGAGATCGGAAGCCGTATATTAGATTCGTATGTTGGAGAAATGGTCGTGGAACACCTAGCGGTTCTTCACAGCCGAGTAGACGAACGAGGTAATTTGATTTGTGTTATTATAATTTTTCATTAAGGACTACCGTGAACACTCAATGTCCTTCCTTCATATTTTGTAAGTTACGGACTATCAAAATAACGTCAATATGGATACAACGTTAAGCAATGAAGAGGAAGAAATTGTTTCGATTAGCTCAGAGGAGTTCACAGAACGAGACAACGACAATGACGAAGACGCGTATGACAACAGACTTCATGATATTTGCAATCTTGCGCAACCGCCACATGAAACTGCTGATGGAAGTACCTTGATTTTTTGTCCATGCGAAGCCATGCTTCATTTATTTTGTGCCTACGACCCATCAACACACGTCCATGGAATCCACTGTCCCGTGTACGCAGCTATAATGGAATAATAGCAACGCCTTTGTTCATGAAACTCGGAACTGTTAAGAGAACGAGTAAAGGCCCTTTTCAGGGCCACCCACAATTTGATTTAAATTCTTTTGTTTCAATTCCTTATTTCCATAGCAAAGGTCAAGTGATCAAACCATCAAAATTCATTTAAGATTAATAGTCATTATGTGATTAGCGCCTACGTATTCGTAAACGTTTTTAAGCTTTCTCAAATATAGGGTTTAAGTAAACGATTTCGTATAGGAAATGTCATCTAATGAACACTCATCTATCTAAGAATAGTACATGCAAAACTTATTCAGAATGTTTCAGTGTTGTGTCATATAGTTAGGATAGGCGAATGTAGTACTACCAGTTCACTAGTACAACGACATCATTTCTATAGGAAAGGTCAACTGAACCAACATTGATGAATTCGAATTAAGCCTTAGTGATTAAGCAATATAATCAATGGAGATTTATAGAAATTTCGTGGATTAGATCATTAAAAGAGAATTTTGGAAAAACTTATAACTGGTTTTAATAGTTGATGATAGTAATAACTGACGTTGAAAGGTGGTCAAATGTTTAATACACAATTAGTAAAGAAATTATTCATCGAAGTATTTCCATTAGTTTTTACTTAACACATCGTATGTTATTTTAATAAACGTTATATGCGTAGCAACATATCCATAAATCATCATGATAAAATAATGAATAGGGCATGCGTAAATCACGCTAACCGTTAACGATCGGTAAATGAAGCAAAATAGTAATAACTTCTCTCAGAAAATAGCAAACAATATTTGTCATTGGGTATTTTTCCAAACAGTAATTCTTAGTACAAAAGAGTTGTTTAGTTTTATCTGAATATTGGTGTCATAAATAAATGCAAGATTGTCAATTGTGTTATTTTGCTAATTCAATTAAAAGCGTTAATTGTTTTTAACTGTACATTCTTTGTAGTTGAGCAGTTTAAAATTATGACAAAAAGTACTTGTCTATGTAAGTAGTCATGTGAATCGATTATTGTGCTCGTCAATTGGGCTTAACAAGTTTTGCATGTAATGTCAACAGCATATTTGCAGTTTAAAAAATCTCCATATAATATTCTATATTGTTGAATAACAAGTTTTGACAAGGATTTGAAATATTAGTTACATTAAGTGTAAAAGTACAAGCCTACGGTCTGAGGAAATAAATGTCAATCTTAATTACACAGCTTAATACGAACAAAGTCAGTTGTATCAAATGACATTTGGGTATACGTACGTTTAATGTTAATGTAATAAATAAAAGTCTACATTTATTTACCAAACTTGAAAAGATCAATTTCACTATATTGAAACATGGTGCTCTATCTTCAATTCACTCATGATATAGACATTTTATAAAACGTATAAATGTATCACTTTGTTCGTATTAAGCTGTGTAATTAAGATTGACATTTATTTCCTCAGACCGTAGGCTTGTACTTTTACACTTAATGTAACTAATATTTCAAATCCTTGTCAAAACTTGTTATTCAACAATATAGAATATTATATGGAGATTTTTTAAACTGCAAATATGCTGTTGACATTACATGCAAAACTTGTTAAGCCCAATTGACGAGCACAATAATCGATTCACATGACTACTTACATAGACAAGTACTTTTTGTCATAATTTTAAACTGCTCAACTACAAAGAATGTACAGTTAAAAACAATTAACGCTTTTAATTGAATTAGCAAAATAACACAATTGACAATCTTGCATTTATTTATGACACCAATATTCAGATAAAACTAAACAACTCTTTTGTACTAAGAATTACTGTTTGGAAAAATACCCAATGACAAATATTGTTTGCTATTTTCTGAGAGAAGTTATTACTATTTTGCTTCATTTACCGATCGTTAACGGTTAGCGTGATTTACGCATGCCCTATTCATTATTTTATCATGATGATTTATGGATATGTTGCTACGCATATAACGTTTATTAAAATAACATACGATGTGTTAAGTAAAAACTAATGGAAATACTTCGATGAATAATTTCTTTACTAATTGTGTATTAAACATTTGACCACCTTTCAACGTCAGTTATTACTATCATCAACTATTAAAACCAGTTATAAGTTTTTTCCAAAATTCTCTTTTAATGATCTAATCCACGAAATTTCTATAAATCTCCATTGATTATATTGCTTAATCACTAAGGCTTAATTCGAATTCATCAATGTTGGTTCAGTTGACCTTTCCTATAGAAATGATGTCGTTGTACTAGTGAACTGGTAGTACTACATTCGCCTATCCTAACTATATGACACAACACTGAAACATTCTGAATAAGTTTTGCATGTACTATTCTTAGATAGATGAGTGTTCATTAGATGACATTTCCTATACGAAATCGTTTACTTAAACCCTATATTTGAGAAAGCTTAAAAACGTTTACGAATACGTAGGCGCTAATCACATAATGACTATTAATCTTAAATGAATTTTGATGGTTTGATCACTTGACCTTTGCTATGGAAATAAGGAATTGAAACAAAAGAATTTAAATCAAATTGTGGGTGGCCCTGAAAAGGGCCTTTACTCGTTCTCTTAACAGTTCCGAGTTTCATGAACAAAGGCGTTGCTATTATTCCATTATAGCTGCGTACACGGGACAGTGGATTCCATGGACGTGTGTTGATGGGTCGTAGGCACAAAATAAATGAAGCATGGCTTCGCATGGACAAAAATCAAGGTACTTCCATCAGCAGTTTCATGTGGCGGTTGCGCAAGATTGCAAATATCATGAAGTCTGTTGTCATACGCGTCTTCGTCATTGTCGTTGTCTCGTTCTGTGAACTCCTCTGAGCTAATCGAAACAATTTCTTCCTCTTCATTGCTTAACGTTGTATCCATATTGACGTTATTTTGATAGTCCGTAACTTACAAAATATGAAGGAAGGACATTGAGTGTTCACGGTAGTCCTTAATGAAAAATTATAATAACACAAATCAAATTACCTCGTTCGTCTACTCGGCTGTGAAGAACCGCTAGGTGTTCCACGACCATTTCTCCAACATACGAATCTAATATACGGCTTCCGATCTCTATGTAAATGAGAATCCCTCACCACATAATGACAGTACGCAGCTGTTTCATAAGTTCTTATGGAGCTCGTCAAGTGATTGAGACGTTACGAGATACAATGTGCTCAAGAACGAACAGGTTATCGGTTTCTGTGACAACATGAGGAACGACGGGGCTCGCGCTCCGCATGTTACTACCACCCATAATTGTAGGAAAATGTGCTCTGTCGTCGAATCCTCATATTTTATATCGATTTTATGAAATAAACGACCAATTATAACGAACTCAAAACTAGTTATTTGATTGGACGAAACAGAATGAAAATTATTGGAAGATGGGGATGAAAAAAATTTCACTCGAAAAAAATACAAAAATGGCCGTGCAATAAATGTTTACCTGCTAATAGCATTCGTTGTTATTTTAGAATCAATAAATTGTTATATGTTTATCAATCGATATAATTTCATTTATCCTGTGAAAATATTCAGTCGAAAAATTATAAAATGATTATCATTCAAGCCAAGAAGATAATCCGAATGAATTTTACACAATATAAAGCTGAACAAAAATTTCAACATGGTCATTATTATCATTATATTATATTTGGGTTGACGATTTAAACTGTATATTGTATTTATTTCACTTGCTGAAATCATGAGTCAATCGAAGCTAGACCACCATGGGAAACCTGAAAGCACTGGACGGCCGTTTCATCCTAGTATGGGACTCCTCAGCAGTGTATTTATCACAGATTGATCCCAGCCGGGGAGGGGAGAATATTGAAAGTCAGGAATGGTCAGATATTTGTTTTGTTTATTTAGTAAACTATGGAAATAACGACAGAATTAAGATTTATCCAAACAGAAATCTGAGATTTTTAACGCTTTAGATTTCTCTCTCTTCGATGTTTTGTACAAATCAGTAGAAAAAAAACTATTGTGTTAATACTTTGACTAATTGCTAATAATTCACTTCTTCACACAAACCGAAATACTTAGAAATGAAAAACAACTAAGTTAGTCATTTATTTTATAACTCAAACAGATCTATCACTTTGAAAAGGGCCAGATCAACAATTCAGTCGGAATTGTATTAATTCATTACATTTCATGTCTTCTCATCAGCTGTTTATAACCATGTATATATCACAGTGAAACACTGAAATATGATCTATCCTTTAATACATATATGGTGATGAGAAACCTTGAAATATAATGAATTCATATTTTTGTGTCCTAATTATTGTTCTGACTTTATTTAAGTTCGTAAATGGAACCAATTAGATGAGCTCTATCAATAAGACACAATTTATACCAAATATATATATATTTGAATAAAATCAATAAAATCAAAGCCAAGAGAACAATTTGATTTTTCAAGATTTTTAATTATTTAAAAAAGAATGCTTTTTCCTTCTTTTCCTCTAGGTAAATGACGGAAAGATTTTCTTTTCAATTTATATGCAAAACAGGAATATACATATATAGTTAATTGCTTATATAACTAAATAATATAAGATAATCATATAGTTAAACTCTTTACTTTACATACAATTAGATTATAATTGCTTCATTGTGACTAAGAATTTGTCATTGTATTTAATCACATATGAAGTTAGACAGAATAACTATTGGATTAGATTTATTTTGAATATGATTTCTTAATGATAATCATAAATCATTATCGTTAGGTATACAAAGAATGCATTTTAAATAAATGAAACCCTTTTCATTTATGCAAATATTTGTCTGCTTGTATATATTTATGATTGGTTGAATGTTAGGTGAGAAAAAAGTAATATACATATACAAACAAACAACATCCTACAAATTGTTTGATCTTTGCATAGATTGTAGTGTACAATTTATATTAAATGTGAATATAATCCTCAATAAACATATACCCAACCTTAACCGTTGACATCATTATTCAAAGCATTACATTAATCTCAAGTAATCTCATCAACTTTACATTGAAATCCTTTTGTCTTTGTAAAAACAATTGATAATGAGCTATACGTATATTTGACTGAAACTGATCTATATGTTCAAATAATAACAGGATTAAAGCAGAAAATTCTGATGAGATACTCTAGTGATATTTTTCTGAGAATGATTACTGAAAACAACCGGACAGTTATTTTGTTAAGAAAAGGCGTTGAATCATACATTTGCTTATTTATACAACATAATGAAATATATCTTTTAAAGCAAGTCATTTATTAGATAATTAGTAAGAAAACACTATGATCATGAAGACTATCTCTGTAACATTCAGTGATGAATACTCAAATCTAATGTGAATTATGCATTACATAATTTTAGGTGTATGCCAACAAACGTTAGCCTGAATTGTGGTGAAACATCCAGAATCAAGTTATTTGATGACATATCAATGCGATCTCGATTCACTCCGTCTAATGTATACAACACAACTTAGTGAATGGAAGATAATCGGAAGACTATGAAATGAACAATATGACTTTGGTTGCTACTGTGTGATCATTTGCTGTCAACTTTAAGAAATTATTTTCAAATTGAACAAATATGAATAGTCACTGACAATAATAACAATAATACAAATAAAATAACGATTTATTTGTGATATCTCGATGTGTAGAAATTTAAATTTGTGACGTTTTGTCACTGAGTATAATCTAATTTTTGTTCTATGAAACTAAACGAGTAACTACATCATAAGATTGAATAATCAGGTATTAATTGTCAATTATTTACAGAATAATTCACACAAAGACAAAATAAACGGCTATGAAAATAATTATATTCAATGAGGATAGATTATAATAATTCATTATTTTTTTATCGTAAAACATGTAACTGGATATGTCAAGAGGACTAGTATTGATGGAACATCGTACAGAAAGTATCTAGACAAATTCTAACATTTACTGAAATCGCAACCAAAGAAAATTTCAAACCCATTTGATTATTTGAAATCATTCAGCGCTTAAATTACACCTGTTCAACTAATAGACATTTTGATTTAAACATCGCAAAGATAGTGGGTGATTACTGTTCTTTTTTAAACTATCCATCTTGTTTCTCTGTTTCTATTTGACTAGTTTCATTCCCTAGATTGTCATAGAAGTGATTGAACTGTACAAAACATAAGTTTGACTTCTTATCTAACCATAATTGAATTAATAAATACTTGACAAAGTAAGGTCATCGATTCGTTAAATTCAGTAAAATTTCTGTATTTCTCCATTCAGTTTCTTATGATATCACGGAATTACGTACAGAATATGGGTAAACTTTGAATGTGAAGTTGAAACCTTTTAATTGTTTATCAACTTTTTTGTTGATAAAAAACATATATGAGGCATTAGAAGCTGATATTTCTCGAGTAATTTTTGTCAATAGTAGCAAATAGTGATTTATTAATATAAAGCGGTTTATGAATATTGTAGAATTTCCATAATTTTAACCACGAATCAGTCTTGTTTAAAGCACTGATGAAAACCAGGAAGTACTAGACAGCTTCGTCGTTCAAGTGTGGAACTCCTCAGTAGTGCGCATGCAACACCTCACTAGAAGTCGAAACCATGAAGTTCGATCTTGCAATCAGAGTTCAACCTCTATATCACTGAATTGGAATTCAATCGTATACATAACCAACTTCAGTCATTTCACAATGTTGACCGGCTACATTTTGTTGCCTGTAGTAGATAACTGTCTCACATCCGACATGGCGTAACTCCACTAAAACTCCAGGCATTGTTCCATGAAGCTGAGGAGTCCATTACTAGGTCGAGTCAGCGATATATTATCTCTTAGCTTTCAGTTAGTCTAACTAAGATATCTTCGTGATTTCAAATATGAAAACAGAGATTTATTCATCTATTTTTTCACCACTAATTTTACGCTGAAATCATCAAAGTAAAACAAACTTACCTAATTAACAACAATTGTCACAATACTAACAATCCAACTGCTATATTTCTCTTTTAATCAGTATGATAAATTGTTTTTTAAAAATAATGTATAGCCTTGGAAATTAGGCCACAAATGTTTGGAATTAAGTCAAATTGTCATTATTATTCCCTTGATACATATTATGTATACGAAGAAATAATCATTTTAAGTAGAAATAGGGGGAAAATACAAAAGATCGTTTGAAGAGATTGTTTAACTGTATCTAAGATGATGAAAATAAAGAGTTAAATGATGTAAATTATTTTGACGTTTTTTCTTTATAAAATCAAATTTATTAACAGTTCAGCTTTGATAAGAATCATATTAATCTAATTATTATTATTATCATATTGAGCAAACCAAAAGTGATAGCACATAAGTGTATGTGTATTATGTATGGATGTATGTATGTATGTATGAATCAACCTACTTGTTTGACATTTCATTAACCATAGATAACTACGAACTAAAAATTCTTTGTTTCTTAGTAAAAACAACGTATAAACAATAGGGATAAATGAAAATATCAGTATAAGATTTTTATGGAGGTTTTTAAGTTTAGAGTTTAGCGTTAGAAATGTATATCTTCAAATGTCGACTATTCAGTTTGAAAATAACTTGCTTGTCATGAAACTTAATGTTCAAAGATTCGATTTCTGAAGAGAAGGTCAAGAATATCCTCTCATGGATAGTTCATTACTGGATCAAAATCGCTAGTTTACAATGAATATTTGAATAAAGTTTATCTGTAATGTGATCTACAAAAATGGAAAAGCAAGATTCTCCGATACAACACAGCATACAACAACCGAATCACACTTGATGAAGATTTGGAAGATGTAAAAACCTTTATATATCTGGGCAGTATCATTGATGAACACGGTGGATCTGATGCAAATGTGAAGGCGCGGATCGGCAAAGGAAGAGCAGCATATATACAACTGAAGAATATCTGGAACTCAAAACAATTGTCAAAAAACACCAAGGTCAGAATTTTCAATACAAATGTCAAAACAGTTCTACTGTATGGGGCAGAAACTTGGAGAACTACGAAAGCCATCATCCAGAAGATACAGGTGTTTATTAACAGTTGTCTACGTAAAATACTTCGAATCCGTTGGTCAGACACCACTAACAACAACCTACTATGGGAGAGAAAAAACCAGATCCCAACGGAGGACGAAATCAGGAAGAGGAGTTGGAAGTGGACAGGACACACATTGAGGAAATCACCCAACTGTATCACACGGCAAGCCCTCACATGGAATCCTCAAAGCCAAAGGACGAGAGGGAGACCAAAGAACACATACGCCAAGAAATGGAGACGGACATGAGAAGGCGCAGGACACAGTTGGAGAATGCTGGTCGATGGCCTATGCTCCATCAGGAGTAACAGGTGTAAGTAAGTAAATAAGTAATCTATCTTTGATTTTCTTTTTTGAGGACAAATCTCTGATCAGACAATATGTTTACACATATGAATTTATTGTTAATGTAATAAAGAACATGTGTACTTGTACACTTGTTATTCAAATAATTTTAACCTAAATTATTCAGTATTATTTTCATCTAACACTTTAATTAAATATAATTATCTTTTTGAAAAACATTAGGAAATGAAAAAAAACGGAGCCTGTTTCATCAAAAAAACTTCACTTTATACAAACAAACAAAAAAATCAGTTTTAAAACAGAATATTAAATAGTAATAAATTCTAACATTAAAAACATACAGCTCGACCACATTTTTGTAAATTTTATTAATTCACAATTTGTCATTCAGACCTACAGTGTGAAAGCAATACATCAGCCCTAAAAATAAGTTGATGGAATTATACATTAGGTAATGTTGAAATGAATAATGTACTTGGTGAAGAATAAATTTGGGTAGAAAACTAAATTGTATAATATATATTGAGAACTATTTTCTTTCAGGAAGATTAAGCCATTAAAAAAAATTAGGGATCACTCATAATAACATTTGGGAATATTTTTTGTTAGCTACATAAAAATTAGAAAAAACTTGTTGGTTTTGACAGAGTTGAAGTTATTTTTTTCTCAATGGGATACTGAAAAATTGTATCATTTGAAAGTGTAGAAATTTCGATATAGAATAGACTGAGTATGGTTAGCAGTGGGATCTAGGATTCTTGTTTCGTCCTGTATGAGATTCGTTAGCTGGATGTACCAATATCCTTGGGTTGAGGTTCATTCCATGATTTAAACCCAGAATAGTTCACTTCAAAGACCATTGGGTTCAGTTAAAATATTATCAACTGGACAATCTGAATCATTTTAAATTGAACATACATTTTGATATTATGCTTGAATGTTTACAGTGATTTTAGTTGCATTGTGAGATAGTTGGTGAATTCTTAGAATGGAAAATACTTTTCGTTGAATGAGATGAAATAAAAAGAATGAAGCAAAACATGTCGAATAAGGTGGAAACATTTATGAAAAATTCAATAAAAAAGATAAATACTGTGTATGATAATTCTAATTTCTTGTGCATACGTGTTTTATAGTAAACATCAAGTCTAGTATAGGCAAACAATCTCGAAAACACTCTTACTGAACCCATTTACTGTTCCTTTTTCTTGAAAAGAAGCTAATTTTACAGATCTATAATTTCCAAAGAAATTATGAATCACAAACTATAATTCTAAATACAGAATAACTATTTGATTTTGTTGATGTGACCCAGAAATCCCTCGAAAAACTATCAAATTGCTCCTGAAAACGCTGGATAACATTTTATCCAATCCGCATGCATAGAAATGTCTAAAACGTGAGGAGTCATGTGTAAATTTTCTGAATTGATGACTACCTATAATTTTACTATGATGAGTAGGGTTTCAGAATCTTCCAGGGACCCATCTGAAATGTCATAAACACTCAATTTCCCGTACATAAACTAACCTTGGAGTAAAGCGTTCTTTCCATATTTCACACATTTTCTCTCGTATTCAAGTTGTCGCATACATTTAACCTGGGGGAAGGACTAATAAAAGTGCTTAGGATACCGAATCAAGACCCATCAGTTTTTATTTTAATTTCCTTTTTAGCATACGCACAATATTATATACAGTGAATCCTAGTCAAGACTGTCAGAAATTGCAAGAACACCAGTGGGGACAATCGAATGTAATTAACACGAAATTACAGGACTTGGTAATAAAATCTAACAATCATAAAGTAAATGCTTAATTTGTAAAATGACCACCAATTGTCTCATAATGACTCAGACTTCATTGTTCTTGCATTTTCATACAAATTACATCCTGTTTCCATTCTATACTGTTCAATCCTCTTGTCTCTTTGCTGCCAGACCTTCTGATCACGACTACCATCATATACTACTTATGTCAATATAAATAGCACACACCACATTAGTAGTAAGATTACTTATTATTACCATATGATGATTGTTGTTATGTTTAGATGATTTTTGTGTCGCATTAGTTCATAATGTACATTCTTGTCAAAATATATAATAAAATCCCTAAATTCCATAAATTGAACTTGTTCATTATAAGCAATACCAAGTTTAAAGTTATTCCTTTCTTTCTTTTCGTAAATATTCATCTTACTAATACTATTATTTCGTAAAATTTTACTTTAATTCTATTTTTGTAATCATTCGAAATAGTAATTAGATCCAAATTACTTTGTTTAAACTAAATACACTCTACTGAAAGTACTGATGTCAATCAACACTTTAAATTAATTAGGCATAGATAAAAAAAGAAATTTTATACACATACAACCTAGCTAGAAAGCAATTCCTAACATCATATGGTGACTTATTTCTCTTCATTCTAATTTTTTTGACGTTAAAACATAAATCATGCTGCTTTACTTATATCGCGGTTTGATCTTATTAAGGCGACCAATGAAAATCGAGAAGCATCGTATGGGTGTTTCTTTTTAGTACAGGACGTAAGTCAGTCAGCTACAACGTAGGACCAGAGACATATATGCATCGGTTCAAGTTGCCACACCTCATTAGCACAATAAGATGAACACCAAATTCATACAAGTAGTCACTTCAATGGTAGTAATATACAAAAGATCGCATATCAGGATATGACACAGGAAGAAAGAATTAGTTGGTAGCAACAAAGATATAAAGCAATTTCAATCTCAAGGTTTAAGGGAAAACAAAGAGTGTATACACCTACGCCATTGAGATCGATTCTGAGACATTTCACCCAGTCTATGTAAATCTGATTCTAGTGAACAAATGATTTTGTCTAATATTGTGCAACTATAAAGACATAAAGATATTTCCTTGAAACAGCTTGGACCAGATTGCCAGGCAAAACGTCGGATTTACTTCAAATTCTTTCACTGAGATTTTACAAATACCTTCTTCCTCTTTAATATAAAAACAGTCGTTTACATTTCTTTTTAAAATTTTTATGGCCCAATGATTGCACAGCAAGCGGTTGATTATGTGAGGTATGTTTGAACTTTTTCTTGTTTTCTTGGTTTAAATCTCAAGGAACTCATACAACTGTACGACCAACTTCATGATTGTGTATTTGTTCTATAAGTAAGACTATTTAAATATTTTTTACAGAAACATAAATATTAGTAAATGATTACCTCTAAAAGAACCCTTCCACGCTGTGAGCAACCGGTAAGTGATAACCGCCCTCATACCTCAAAGACTGAAGCAAGTGGATAGTTCCTTTTAATAAAAAATCTAAAATTCAAGTCTGTAAATACGGATATGACTTACAATAATCCAAATTTTCTTACACAAAACTCCATCAACTAAATAAAAAGTCTCAAAAAGGAGAAATTCTAACCAGTGAAAACAAGGTATATTTAAAGATTAAATGTAAATATAAAGAAGATTGTAGGAAATACCATTGAATTCACAGATAATTGAGGGTGATTCAATAGTCAATAAAAATTAAGATTTTATCATCATGTTTTTATGTTTGTTTATCATATGGAGACATCATCTGGTTATTAAAATATACTAAAAGACAAAAGTTAATTTTTGAATAAGAAATTATATAGAAAGTGTAGTGTCGGTTACTATGTTAAGCCCATATAACTTATTCTATCTTCTGGACAGGCCAATTTATCCATTCATTTTGAGTCACGTTTTGACTTTGTTAATTATTCACTTATCAACTCCGACTGTTTTATATGAGCGTATGTGTTTGTACATCTTATTCTACTCATCACATGTCCGTAACGTAATTTTGTGTGACTATAAATATTGATTAGCGCTTGACTAAATAGAGTTGGTTCCACTGCGCGCCATTTTGCGTCGCTCTCTTCCGTTTGCTTCGTTCCTCTGATTATCTGTCCAGATCAATAAGTGGACAAAATATATGTATTCAAAAACCCATTTTCGTATCTGACTTATTTAATTCCGTTATTCACCAACGCGTATCAAGTCGATAATTATATACGATGATTGGAAACATGTATATTTCAATAGCAATCAATCATGCAATCAAACTGGAGTCAGATTACGGGCTACTAAAAAGTTAAAATCATTTGATAAATCACAAAATAAATATCCATCAATCACAAATTAGTATTCGTCATAAAATTAATTAAGTTTCATATAGTATCTAAGTGATATAAATACAAATTAGAAATTGTAGAGAACAAATAGTAGTCAGTTAAAAATATTAATTTTCCAATAAACAGTTCCCTTCTGTTTTCCACATGCATAGTATTACCATAAGGTGTAAAAACAATCAACCCCAAATTGTACTTAATAACTATTCTGTTAAACATTTTCAACAGTTTACATCCATGTTCATACATAAGATAGGAAATACAATAATAAATTCTTGTACGATGCATTTTTCTAATAAGTGGGTTAAAACTTAATGGTTATGGTCAATTTCTGAAATAGTGCAGTTCTTATTTTATTTTTTCGTGGATGGTTGTTTTATTTTAGTCACTGTTAACTCCACATATTACAATCCCTAAATGAGAGTACATAAATTATACAGCACTTTGCAGTTTTCAAAAGATTTCAAACTGATATTGATAATACGATGTGATTTGTTTTGTGAATTTTGTTAAACGGTAGCTTACCTGAAAAGTAGACGCGTTAAAAAAATAAAGGTCTAATTATTATACTGTCATTTTGAGTAAACAATCCAGTTGTAAACAGTCGCAGAAGTCTACTCCTTGAACACATTATATACTTATAGTTGATTCATTTACATTACCTTAAACTAGTGTATAAATTTACCATTTTGAGATCCATTAAGTTTTCTAAATTCAATGTAAACAAAAAAGCAGTTATTACATATTAAATGCTTAATGCAGATAAATAAACTTGGTTCAATATATAATTGTCTCAGATTATCTACTATTTATCATTTAATACAAAACGACTACAAAATAGAACTAGTCAGTAAGATTAATGTACAGCTACTTCGGTAGCATTATAACAATTTTGATTTACAATGTCAAATTTGATTTTCTTCAAAACAAACAAACCATTACATTCACTTCGTATTGTTTACTTGCATCTTTCCATTGATGTTTAGGACTGCAATTGATCAGTACCTTCTTGGCATATGTGCATGCTGTGCATATTTTCTCGATATTGTCTTAATTCACAAGCATTATGAGCAAAGATGGATAATAATGGAATCCAGAACGCGCGTTTCGCCATATTTGGAATTCGTCAACTGGATATACCTGTATCTCAGAGTTGATGTTCACTGTGGGCCTTCAAACGCCATCACATTATCCACTTAGATACTGAGTCCTGATAGGCACTTGGTTGTCCGAAATAGGACAAAACGCGCGTCCTGGATTCCACTGCTAGCCACTATCCATCTTTGCTTATAAATAAATCATTGTTTTTGAAAAAAAATTTGTTTGAACAGTAAAACATCAAATGACAAGAAATGTTGCAACGTATAAAAAGAATGACTTCAAGTTCAGATTTGATCCGGTGAATTAAATCACTAATTCAATGTTTATCTGTTTATAAAAAAAATTTTCAAAGTACTCAACACAATGTTCTAACATTGAAAAACCTCACTTAATATTATTGTCTATTGTAAAGGTCAAGTATATACAGATATATGTATAAATATCTTCAAAAACTGAATATCATATTTACTTTAATTAGATTTACAGTTAAATCATCTCATCGTTTTCTCTTTATTTGACCTCTAAATATGTAAATTAAATTGGAGAGAACTAAATAATTCTTGTCATTATACAAATTAGAACTTAAATGAGTTTGTTTATTTATTTTTTTATTTTCGATTTTTTTCGTAATAAAAGATAGAAACAACATTTCCTTTTTCATTTCTTCCATTAAATTATTCAATTCCGTTTTATTTTATCCTATACATGTTTTATTGATTCATTTTTATTTGTCTATGTTAAATAATCTCTATGATAATTATAAATTACTAAAGTGTTTAACATTATTAATGAATTTACCTTCTAGGTTTATCAACATTTTTAGTTGATTGTCAAAGAAAATTCTTTTATTTTTGATTGAGATCATGAACCGATTGATGTTAGACCACCACAATTGAAAACCTGGAAGCACCGGACGGCCGTTTCGTCCTATTGTGGGACTCCTCAGCAGTGCGCATCCACGATCCCGCGAGCGGGATTCGAACCCAGGGCCTTCGGTCTCGCGCGCGAACGCTTAACCAACTGAACCACTGAGCCGGCATCCAATGGTGATAGTTTCTAACATCAACCAATTTATTTATTTGAATAGAAATTATTGCTAATTGATATAATTTTCAAGGGAATGTACAAAAATACCATTTTGATGTGAATTAATATATGCTCACCAGTGACTGGTATTTCATGGAGTTCTAGAGAGAAACAGTGACCAGTTATGTTCAACCGGGTCTGTTGTGAGATAGTAACTCACTGACGACAATGGTGGGTGTGTCGCTCAATTTCGCGGATTAGTTGAAGTTAGACATTAACACCGTTGGATGCCGACTCACTGGTCTAGTGGTTAAGTGCTCGCGCGCGACACTGACAGGTCCTGGGTTCGAATCTCACAAGACGGGATTGTGGATGCTCACCGCTGAGGAGTCCTAAACTGGGACGAAACGGCTGTTCAGTGATTCCAGGATTTCCATGATGGTCTAGCTTCAACTGACTCATGATCTCAACCATTCAAATTACTATAGTATTCACAAAAAACCTTCTGAACTGTAGAAACGTAATGATGATGTGAGTATTGATTACATATATATACAGTTACTTTTCAGTTAAAAAATTGTATTTCGAATAATAGTAGTTTGGAAAAAAACGAGGATAATAACCGTTTGTGGTAAAACTTTATAATTATGAATTCACTTGGTATTGTTTACTTGAATCTTCCCATTATATATATTTGAGTTTGATCTCCTCAGGTTGATTAATATTAAACAGAATGACCCATAAAATAGTAAATAATATGTGAATTCTATTTTAACGCTATGTTTTGATAGGGAATATTACCTGATATTATTAAACTATTATAATCTGGAGACTTTTTGATGAGAGCCTATCAAGAGCTAAATTAAATCCATTGTGTTATGTTAAATATTGACCATAAGTTATATAGAGATAGGCTCAATAGTTAGTACTAGCAATAATGAATGTGGAACATTAAACCAGTACAAAATTTGACTTGTAGACCAAAACTTCCAACCAACTGGATAATATGTCAAACTTCAATTACTTTATGCAAATCGAACGGTTGAAATATTTCAATATTACAAAATTATTTCAATCTTATTAGTAAAATACAAATATATCATGTTTACCGGTAATATTCATACAGCTCTAGATTTCTTTAAAAATGTCTTTGTTTAGATTGGTTCAACACAGATTATGATGAATGGGGGAAACTACAGAATTATGAGCCTCTAAATTCAACTACATATGAAACTATGCATTTGTATTTAAAATTCATGTATATAAAAAACATACAAATAAATGAGGACCAAAATCAATTAACTTTATAATGGGCATCTTTCTATACCAGTTAATCTTTTATTTAAAACTAAATATATCTGTTCACAATACTCTCTTTACGTTTCTTTATGAATTTTAATGTTTTATTTGAGTTAAATGGTTGATATCTCATAGAAACCATTGCTAACAAATTCATCCTCAGTTTATTATCCCATTAGTTTATTATTGAAATAAACGAAATAATAATATTAAGAATGAAAGCGATGAGTTTAATGACTCAAGGTCAGGGAAAAAACAACATTTGTAAAATGAATTTCTTAATGTTATTGGTTATATATTTCCCTTTTTCTTTTCATAAAACTATCTTTTTTACTTCTTCATTATAGTTTGATATAAAATTCATGGAATGAAAGTTGTAATGTGAATTACAAAATAAATTGACCATTTATGGATCAGAAGGGAGTTTTGTGGAGATCTTATAATTTGATAATTGAATTATTGAGTCAATTAAAGCTAGACCACTATGGAAATCCTGGAAGCACTGGACGGTCGTTTCGTCCTAGTATGGGACTCCTCAGCCGAGCGCATCAACGATCCCGCTAACGCGACTCGAACCCAGGACCTATTGGTCTCGCGTGTGAATGCTTAACCTCTAGATCACTGAGTTAACATCCAATGATGCTAATATCTAACTTCAACCAATCCACGAAATTGCGCCAATATCTACCATTGTCTTTAGTGAGTTACTATCTAACAACAGACCTGGTCGAACTCCACTGGTCTCAGCTTCTTACTAGAACTGTAGGAAATTTTTAGGTCGATAAAATTTGAAACTTACAATAATATAGAGAAAATATCTATTGAACATCTTGATTACGTGTGACTAAAATACATGCTAAAATAAACCGATGCATAATCATTATCTTCAGACATTAATATGTAGATGTAATACCTAGTATTATTTTTATCCCTGTATTATATTAAAATACAGATGAGCTGTTCACCTCTCTCACTTCATCGAACAATAGCCTACTTCGAATGACCTTTTACTGAATCTTTCTAAATGTAAAACTACTAACTTTGGCATAAGGCAATAAAATAACTTGAATATCCTGTTAGGATGATACGCATTTTGATCTGTCTTCAGATTCTATGGTAAAAACGATGTTGAATTTCATTTATCTTGGTGTATGCGTTTCTTCTGAACTTTGTTGATCTTTGCATGTTTCGTTACGACTGAACACACATTTTTTCCAAAGTATTATATAAAGATACTGTATGTTTTGGGACTACTACACAATTGCTTTAACGATTTGTATATTCTTATATATTACTTATTATCCTATATTATTACCGAATATTTCTACGTGGGCATTCGCGAAATGATTTCGCTGTGTTGTATAGAGTATTGAAGACACTTAGAAAAATGTGTAGTGAATCTTTTGATTTTAATATATGTTTGTAAAGAGATATATAAAATGGTACAACCAAATGATAAATGTCACTTTATTAGACACACACAGTCCATTCCATTTCCATCTTTCTTTTTATTGGAACATGATGCAGGTACACTGAAATTTATGCGCCTGAACAAAAGTACCAAAAAATGAGTAAAAAATATCTACCTTAAGACGAAAAATTTGTAAGAACTAATATAACCAACATCCCATTCTCCTGAACATGAAAGATATTCATTATTTTAACATTCCTTTTTCATATAGAATTTCTATTATATATATAGCCACACTTACGAAAAAATAAAATAAAAGTATACTCAGAATTCCACATTCTACTAAACATGTGAAGCTAAGTAATGGGATTCGTATTATCATTATATTTTACTGTTCAACATTTGGTGTATTTACAATTGATGATTGATCGCTTGGTAGTGACCAATGTCATGTGTGTCAGGTCCTTCTTAATACAGCTCGAATCCTATCGACCGATTTGCAATGTGGCCACTAGTCTCGGTGATTCGACATTGCGTGCAATATGTTGAGATAAGGTGATGTTTGGACGTAGTCAACTGGAAACCCTGGACCCAGGTTTCGTGCTATTTGACACTCGTCAGCAAGGTGTACCTATAGTCTTAAGGGAACTGATGTTCCCTGGGAAAATTGCGTTTATATTACTACCAACATGCTTCATGTTTGCAAGCTCTGTTGTACTGGCTTCGTAGCCAATTTTCATTAATAACCAATGTCAGATGAAAAGCTAGTGAAGTCCAAGAAGCAGACAATTCTACATGTATTCAATAACACGGTTACAACAGGATAAACTCACACATTCTAGCTACTACCAACCTGAAGTGTAGAACGATTATTGATGGATAATCACCTGACACCATACTTGTTGATTTTACGGAAGATATTATCCTACTAGAACTCTGAATTATCCATCTTAAGGTTGATCAACAAGCGAAGCGTTCGGGATTACGGTCACCCTCATATGCATATTAAAATATAATGCTGCATTACTATGGTGATAGTCACATAAGTAAGAGGAAACGATATGTCAACAATCTATTTTTAAAGCCGTGAAGTTTTACTAAGGAATAACCAACTCGAAATAGTAAAAGTCGGATGCTGTTTAAGCCAATAAACAATATTTTAAGTGTTAACTTAGGCTTTTATATCAAGAATTCTGAGAATGTTTTAGACATGTGCGAATTTCAGGTTAATTATAGAATCCAAGACAATAATGGTTGGACTGTTTTGCGCAAAATTATGTATACAATCATCAGTTATTTTATCTCCACTTAATATTGCGGTCATTGATCTTCAGGTCACACTAATATAAGTTTTGTTCCCCGACGACAACGGATGCGTATAATTATAATTTCCGTTTAGTTTCTATTCACATGGATTTTTATTGATAAATGAACTTCATAGTGATGAAAATCCAACTAAATAAATATACCACCAGTTACTAATCAGTGACAGTCCAGTTTGAGTATCACAACCGAGCATGATATCAATCGGGGCTTAAATGTCCATGTACTTATTTCTTTGAATGTGATACTGTGAGATACAGGTTTGAATCCCGTCTTAAATAATATTTCTCTCAAGACTACAAATGAGTGAAACCCAGTCCATAGTCTAGTTTTATGGCTTTCTGTTGATTATTTTCAACAACTGAACATAAAAAAATATATATTTCAACCATTCGTTTTAAACATCATGAACATGGTAACCAATTATCATGCTCAAATCTATGCACTAACGATAATTATTACTATTGATTCGGAATTATCTATACAAAAACCATTCAAATCCCTTTATTTTATTAATTTCCCGTTCAACAAATGAAACCTTGTCACGATAAATAAAAAAATGACTGAAATTTAAAGCCTAAACTTTCAAATAAAGTTGGTAACTAAATTATTTTATTCATTTAAAATTTAACCAATCAAAAATTTAGGTGTATGGACACACTGATCACTGATTGGTCAATTAATGAATTTCTATTTATTTGATGAAAAAAATTATGAAGAAAAAATCAGCATCTCTTTTTTTCGTTTTTCACTTGTCATTTCAGTTTTACTCAATATAAGAATTGTTCTCATACTTATTGTGTTTATGTAATTCAATGCTTTTGGTATGGATAGAAAAATAAAACAATTACAGATGATTATAATTATATGAAACTTTATATTGTTCAACATGTCCGTTAGATCCAATTATTTGTTAACTGAATAATAATTAAAAAAAATATTTACATTTTCTAAAAAAAGAAAAACAAAAGTTTATAGAAATTAATCATATTCAGTTATGGTAAGTCATGTTCTTGGATGTTTATTTTCTTAAATTTGTTTTACAATTTAAAAGAATAGAATGACTGAATTGTATTAACTATTGTTTGTAGTTTATTCATGTTTGTTACTAACAGATTGTGAAGTGATTTATCTGATGTTTGAATAATTCTTTTTTCTGGTTAGCGTTTTTTAGCGAGTTAGTTTTTTACGGGATGGGGTCGCTAACCCCATGCCCAACCCTCCTCCTTTATCCAGGCTTGCGACCGGCAGTAGCCCCCGGAGGGACACCAGGCGGAGATGATTTATCTGATGTAGTCTAGTAAAATAAAAAAATTGTTTATATCGAAATTGTTATCAAATTAGTTATGACTGATAGTCTGAATGTTATATAGTACTGAACAATATAGCAGGATGAATATTCTACTTGGTAATAAATATCTGTTTATGTAATATAGGTGATAGAAACTTACTAAAATTAGAACTATCAAGAAACTAGTAACAAATATTAGCAACGATAGGAAGTTAGTACTTAGCAATCTAGAATAATTGAACTTTCAATAAATTCAGTCGTCCACAGAGCTGGTCTAATTTTTTAAGTGAAATGCTCGTAATAAGTTTGATTTAAATATGATTAAACAATTCACTAACTGATCTCAAGCTTATGGCTTAAAATGATACTGAACGCAGGACAGGACTTATGAGTTGCACACTAAATATACTGTTTCTGTTTTTCTTGTATCAGAATTTAATATTCTACATTTATATGTTTAATCTCATTGCAATACAGTACGATTTCTGTTTAGGGAAGACACCAACTAACTTCAAGATAATATTTTATAGATTATATTGTGAAAATGTGAACTTTGGATTTAATCATATCAGAACTAAAACAACTATGGAACAGTGATATTCGTTAATATCTTTGTCATATTGCTAATTACCAGAAATTCTAGTACATATATCAATGAATACAGACTCAGTTGATTAATTCCACTGTTACTGATTTAATATTTGAGGTCCATGTGTTCAAGTTTTTCGAGTGTTAAAGATGTTCACCTTTAAAAAATTCATTTTAAGACTATTTAGCTATTTTCTTCTTTCTAATTTTCCATTAGCATGAAAGGGAGAAATTTTTGTAAAAAATCATTACATTTGATACTCATTATAGTTTATGTCAATTTACTGTAAGAGATACACATTACGTTGTTTTAACTCTTTATTTTGCATACTTTATAATTCTTCGAATTATCTTTTTATACAAAGGATACAGTTAAATCAAATCTATCAGTTAGATGTATTTTTCTTGAATATAACTAATAGATTTATAGTACATCACACACAATTATATATCTTCAATTTACACGATATGTAAGTAAACTAGTCAATGAATTATTTAGTTTTTTACTCTATCAAACAATCATTCTATAAGCATTGAATTTATTTGACCAAAATAAATATCATTTATTTCCCAATTAATATAAATACATAGACATTGCAAAAACTATAAATCAGGTACATATTTATCTGTTTAAGTGTTTCATTATTGTTTAATTATTCCACGGAAAAAACAGAGACATGAATCATTATAAGCAGTAGAATATAGAACGCGCTTTTTGTCCTATTTGGAACTCGTCAGCTGGATGTGCCTGCATCCAAGAGTTGATGTTGACTGAAACGAAACACATGTCCTGGATCCCACTGCCAGCCACCATCCATCTTTCATTATAAAATTCGTGACTTAGAGGTAATCCACACAGGATGCACAAATACCAGTATGAGACTGGTCATTTGCAGTTCTAAACATCAACGGGAAGATTTAAACAGCTAATACAAAAAATGAATTAGAAGCACGAATAGTTTGAATGATTACAGCTCTATTAAAACAAAATATTGTATGATATTTATCACAGTATTTGTATTCATTGGATTTCAGATTATAATACACAGCCATTTTTATCTCGTCTATTTATCTGAGATATCTGTGCTACAAAGATTAACTATGTTACAATGACTATTGAACATTATTTCTTAAAACGAAAAAATGATGTAAATGTTTATAATCATGTTTGTGTACAACAGACTGAATGCTTTTATAACAAAAATGCAATTAATAAAACTGTTTTGTAATAAGATTTGATTATTCACGGCTACTCAATAAAAGTTGACAAATGAATATGTCATATATATAAATATATATATTAGCGTCGGTTCCTATGTTAATCCCATATAGCTTATTCTAGCTTCTAGATAGGCCAATTTATTCATTCTCCTTGAATCAGTTTTGACATTGTCACTTATTCACTTATCAACCTTGACTATTTTTATATGAGCTATGTGTGTGCATGTCGTATCTTACTCATTACATGTTTGTAACTTATTTTTGTGACTATAAATATCGGTTAACGCTTGATTAATTTGAGTCGGCTCATACGCCTTCTCTACTGCACGTCATTTCGCTTCATTCGCCTCGTCCATCTGATTGTTTGATCAGATCAATGAGTGTACAAAATAAACGTATTCAAAAAATCCATTCTCTTATTTGATTTATTAAATTCCGTTATCAACTAGGGCGATTTAAGTCAATTATATACGAGGATTGGCAACATGTATATATCAATAACAATTAATCATACGATCGATTTGGTGTCATATCTTGGGCCACTAAAATATAACTTAAACAATACATGAGAAATATGTTTTAAAATTGAACTGAATACGTATGTGCGATTAGTTCTTTTTAAACTAGTTATTTCATGCCTGATATAAAAAATTACAGAAATTTTGTATTAATTAGACATGAAATAATTGATAACATTTGACAATATATAGTAATGTGTTCATAAGTTGTTGAATATGCATATATATGTGTGTCTTTAATGAAAATTTCTCACCGTCAGTTTCACCCTATTAAACTTAGATCTATTCCCAATTATTAATTGAAAGCGTTTAAAATGAATAGAATTGAACAATTCTAGTATTTTCTATAAAACATCTAATAATGATTAATAGTTCTGGTGAAATGAACGCTTCATACATCAGAAAAACATATCGCAAATATGACGAATTTCAAATCTTTATAACAATGGGTATCCTATGATATTTCAATAAATAATTAGTTAACAAAACGTTAATAAGACTAGAGATTCATTTTTACTAATACTTAATTCAGTTAATTGTTTGACTATTTAAATCATATGAATTCCATAGAAAATAAAATGAATAACAAGATGTATTTTGATGATTTATATTGTTTTATAATGATTTCATTAGATAAAATAATGTTAGAAATTCAATTTTATATCAGTTTTCTCAAGATTGAACATACTCATGGCTGACAACTAATAAATAACATGAAATATAGGTTTCATGTTAGCTACCTCTAACCACCCCGAAAATGCATTTTTATGTAGAATAGATGAGTTATAGCTAGAAGAGGAATCTTAAAATCGGTTGAATGTAAATACATTCCAGTGTTGATACTCATATGAGGACTCTTATTCAGTACCATAAGACTCAAATAGCCTCTGTGTCATCAAGCTAATGAATGTCCAAATGGATGAAAGACAGCTCTTGGGCTCCGCTTCCAGCCACAATGAATCTGTTCTAAATCACTTCTGTATCCAGGCCATTCTCAAAGGACACGTATATTTCTTATGAGACTGATCAAATTTCAGTTTTAATATCAACAACGGTACAAATTCAACTCTTCTTTATAATGGGATACATACATATCTATCTAGCTGACCTAGAAAACTGTGCAACATTTACAATTAATCCATTGAATATTGTTTAAAAACGAAGAATAAACATTAAGAGAATAATTTTATCCTCCTTTAGTTTGTGAAGAAAATAGAAGAAATGCTATAAAGAAAAAAATTTTCCACACATTTTTTATATACATATATTTATGTATCTAAGTGAAAATTTAAAAAAAATAAAGCACAGAAAGGATAGATCAAAGTGATAATTCAAATAATAAAATGTGAGATTATGACTGAAGAAAATCCTAATCAAAATATGCAACAATGAGAGGAAAAAATAAAAAAATAAAAAAACGGAATTCTCTCTCTATTTAATTCATTTACTTAGTTCATCGGTTTTAAATTTAAGAAAAAAATTCGCATCTTATCTAAATTTTATTTTGTACAAAGCGCTCTTTATTATTAGTATTATTATTACTATTATCAATAGATTTCTGATTTTAAATTTTCAGAGGGAAAAACCTGCCAGGTAGAAATTTTTTCCACATCTCATTTCATTGTTACTGATTTTTCCTATAATGAAATTAAATCTTAAATGTTTCCATATATATTCAAACCGAGTTCATTTTAGATGTTACACTCAGTTTTGTTTATTCTATTTGTTATAACTTGTGGCCCTGTGCCCTTATCAATATATGATGTAATGATACCGCAAATTAGAGAACAGTGATAATGAGACTATAATTCATGATCAACGTTTGAGCGATGTCCTAGTGGCCTTAAGAGTGTCTACCTAATAACTAGGACTGAATGAGGGTTATGAACCAGTGTGAGGAATTCGAATTATGATTTATAGTTGATAGTTAAGGTTAGATTTAGAGTTATCATCACGAACTGACATCAGATATAATGACAAAACTCTATTTTAACCAAATGGATGAGTGAATTTTGCACCAAAATCCGAAACCTGTTATCTTATACCTGATTGCCTTGTTCATAAATAATAGTTTCGCCACAGTGATTTATCAACCGAACCGATGACTCATAAAACCCGTACGAGAAGTCTAGAGTACTTATCAATCCTTCTTCCCGACTAGCCCGGGCTGTTGGAGTTCAGAACACTAATCACAGCCTCCGCGATATGAACTATGCATATCAAACATACTGGGTTTATTTACAAACCAAAATAACATTTATACAAGATCTGATCTGTGAATCTGAGAGACTGTATATAACAGACTGGGCATAACTGAAGAACGGTAATTCTATGGGTCAAAATAAAGCTTTTACTAAAGGGAATATAAATATGCATAATTTAGCTACTTAATAATTATACTATATATATATAGTATTAGTCCATGAATGGATCCCAGCAGTTACCATTCAATATTCTCGTCGGGATATAACATTATTCGATAAAGAATATAAAATTAAATACTATTATCAATGAAATATATGTTGTGAAAATAAAATTTTACAAACTGTTTATCATAGTTTATATTTCATTCTCCACTTTTTTGAAAAAAATAAGATTAACTAATTCTTTTTTATTTAAAAAAATTTCTGGTAATTAGTATCTTAGTAGTCAACCCATCTTTCATGTAAATAAATCAATATTTTAAGAGAGAGATTTTCACTGGTTAGTGACTTGACACAAAAGATTGTGACAATTACCTGACATGTAACTTATTTTAATTTTGTGTACAGTTTGTGTTTCTAGTTGAATGTATTCTTTTGAATAGAAAGAAAAAAAACAACAAAAATTAGCCGAGATTAACTTTAAAATTATTGCAATTGAATCTAATTGGTTTACTCAAATCAAAGTTTTAATATTTCTGAATGCAATTTTCGATTAAAATATTTCAATATGTGGCACACAATTATTTTTATGTATAGGCTGACTACTTATCTACAGTAATGTCATGGTATTTAGGCAGTCAAAAGCCTGAAGAAGTTTGAAATTACTAATAGCTATTGAAATATATCATATCGAAGTTTCCATTTATTGTATTAAAAATAATCCATACTTTTCGGTAAGTTTGAACGATCGATACTTACTTACTTACTGAAATCTCATGTTTTTCTTAGGAGATAGATTACTGACTAATGACCTCTAATCACTTTAGAAGTAATCGTTGATCCTATTTAACTGGTCTCACCTTACGAGTTTGTATTCTATTAATATCAGTTGAAAAAACACTTAAAACTAGGAAAAAAACTAGAAAGATGTTTCGTTCAACTTTGCTGCTTCTCAGTAGTATATATGGATGATATAGCATATTTTTCTAGTTATATATGTTGCTGTTGAACCATTTAAATCAAATCTATAAACTTGTTGAAATCTTTATAATATAGTGAATTTACTGTGATACCACTTTTTCTTAAGACCTATCATGAAACTGTTTGATTTTACATCTTATGTTTTCTTCTTTTCAATTATTCATTCATACGTAACTGTAACATCCCAAAACTTTTTCATGGATCAAAATTTATTTAGTTTATGATTTTAATAAATCCATTTACGATTTCTATGTAAAGTCACATTTTAAAAATGGTAAAGTATTTTTAATTTTTGGCATCAAATTCTTATAATAAGTTTCAACACAATCGAATTATGGACCTATTGGAATCTTGAAGTTGATAAAGATATAGAGGGAAGTGAATGTGTTTCAGACATTATTGATTTAGAAATCATTATTGAATTGAATGAATATGATGTAAATAGTTTAAAGGATATTTGTTTTTAATGCATAGAATTTATTTGGAGGTTATAGAGTTTCTACAATTTAAATCACAAATTGGATAAACCACCATTAAAAACCAGGAAGCATTAAACATCGGTTGCCTACAAGTATGGGCTCCTTAGCAGTGGAACCTTATACTTTAGACTACAGAGCCGGAACTCAGTGGTTTACAATGATAAAGGCCACTCGGTTCGCACTATTTCTTGACTATCTTTCAATGGCTGTGGCAAATAACGTTTTGATATCCGAAATGTATGTAACTCCGCTAGACATGGTATCTCACTTGGACTCCATAAACTACATCTCGCAGTTATTGAGTACTGTGTACCGAAACTTTATTACTATTAGTAATATGAAGCTGTGGAGATATGTACATTTTCGATAGACAATGGGGTCATAGAAGAGTCCCATTTTAGGATAATCTAGCTGTCTATTGCATCCTAATTTTCATCGGTTGTCCAAGTAGGACCAGTTAGTGATGTAACGAATTAATTTGAAGATTATATAAAATGAGAAGCTTCATCATCCGATAGTTAACTTGTATTCAAATGACAAAGGTTATCAATAGTTCATTTAAATGTAAAACATTGAGGTAGAATGTGTTACTTATTATCAACAATCACCGATTATGTTACATAATCGCTAGATTTCAAAGTCACTACATATTTATTAGTAGATCTATTTAGCTAGTTTAATTACATCTGTGAAGTACCTTATCTAACATGTATTATCTTTGAATTGTTTACATTTAAATGGCATCTTGATAGAGGTTGCTGTTCTTTTCAAAAAATTCCAAGATTAACATTTAATGTCGGATTCAGGTGTAACAATAGTGTAGGAACTAATAATTCTATTCTTTGTTAGTTATTCTTAGATTTCTAATCCATCTTCTTATATGATTTTGTCTGGAATAATATTTTGTCAACTCTTATTTGTTGTATTAATTACATCGACTTTTGTGACATTCGGGTTGACTCTTCACAATTAAAATTCCTAATATGGTAGTAGAAATCTAGAATTTTTTTCTTGTTAGAATGTTATAGTTTTACATGATCAAAATGTTTAATTTATCAACTTGATTTCATTGTCAGCACCATTAGTTCATTTGTAAATATAAATAAGATTTTATGTAATTGGTTACATGTTCTGCTGACATTGAATTATTCCTAAAATGTAAACATACACTTAAAGGAAAAATGACAAAGATACATCCATTCTCAGTCTTCAGTTTTAGCATCAAGTTGATTTGGTTACTGTAAAAACAACTTCACTGTAGTTAATATACTTGCTTAAATGTTTGTCAGTCTTCGTTAGAATATGCAAACTTGTGTGTATCACCTAGATATAGATATATGAAGTCATATATAGACTCAGTAGATAAGTGGATAACGCGTTATATGTTTGAAATGAAAAGTATTATGTTCGAATTCAGTACCAAACATTAACTTTGAGATGCAGGTATATCCAGCTGAACAGTTCCAGGATAGGATAAAACACTTGGCCTAGTTTCTAATACTGGCCATATTACATCTATTCGATGAAAAAAGTCACCGTAGATCACAAGGGATTTACAAAAATGTGTACTCACTCGAGTTTAACTTTCTTCTACTGTTCTTTATTTAAATACGGTTTTTGATAATGATAGTTTAACTCAACATCTTTAATATTCGTATAATCTATACTTTAAACAAAAAGTTTAAAGCATAAACACCAAATATCTGATTATATGATATAATAACCATTTTCGAGGTAATCATTATGAGTTCAAAGATTATTTTAATTAGGCACCAATTTTAATTACTTAACTATCGAACATATGAGTGGATTACATAGTTCTTTTATCAGTGAAACAAAATAGACAACTCTACAAAGAAAATAACTTATGGAAGTCAAGTATTATGTAGAAACAATTTAGTTATTAAATACATCGCGTCATTTTTTTGTACAGAAAAAAAAGACTAAACTTATATTAGATTATTTTTTCAAACTGTAAGTGATTTTCGAATTAGATAGATTCATTTAGTTTGCTTATTACAATGATCTCTATCTTATTACTTCATTTATCTAATTTAATTATCATTATCGTTTTGATAAATGTTTTCAGCATAGAGTAATCGCTTCAAAACAAATTCACTTTCTCTTTACTAAATCAAGAATATTGCAGAAATCATGGATCGATCGAAGTTAGGCAGACATTGAATACCCGAAAGAACTGGGCAAATGGTTCTTCTAAGTGTGGGGTTCCACAGCAGTGCACGTTTACGATCCCGCAAGTGGGAATCGAACCCAGGACGATTGATCACGTACGCGACTGCTTAACTTCTAGACCAATCAGCCGATATACAACTGTGTAAATATCTAACTAAAATCAGTACACGATAATGAGCGACTATCTTCCATTGTCTTCTATGGGTAGCTTACCAGATACAGTTTAGCTCCACTGGTCACGGCTTTCCTCAGAGCTACTGAAATGTCCTCTAGAAGCTAATCACTGGTGAACACACGATAATTACCACTATGTGGTTAAGAAGATGGTTGAATTTCATCGAAATCCTGAATCACAAGCAAGACTAAAAGTTTTGGGTTCGACCCTGTTGGGATATTCAGGAAAATATCCCAAAAATTATCCTGTTAAGCCTAATGCTATCCTTGGACATGGAATGGTATCATCTTATTGGTCAATATTTGTTTAACGTGTCATTTTCCTACTGGCCATTATTGTACAATGTTATTTTCTATTTTATGGTACGTTGTGGTCTGCTTGACTGGTATATAAACAAAGTATGTTTAAAATATAAGGATTCATATATCCGAGGCTGTGACTTGTGTTCTGGACTCAATTGACTGGGCTAGACAGGGAAGCGAGATCAATCAGAACCCTAGGTCGTTCTACGTGTTTGCGCGTCTTTGGTCCGATCAATAGTTCGCTATCCCTTAATCAGCATTATTTTCACAGTTATAACAGACCCTCACTTACTGAGTTGTGGACATTCATTGTTGAGATGGCCCACACTATCCAGTGCTCCCAGGTTTTTAATGGTAGTCTAGCTAAGATCACTTTGTGGTTTCAGTGAAATCCAATTATCTTCACAGACCTACACTTACAATTCATGTACAATTTCCTCTAGAAATGTCTCTGAATGTACGTGAATTTATTTAAACCATAATAATTGGAGGCTTGTTCAAATCATGTTATTCGTGTAAATAATTTCACTTGATGAGGTATTGTATCATGTAAATTAAGTATATTATCATATGCGACAATTTATCATTTAAAGGTGTTGTTGTTCAATATTTTATAGAGATCTGAGTCATATAGAAATAATATAACATGGTGGCTAGCAGTAAAATCCATGACGTGAATTTCGTCAAGTTTGAGACTCGTCACCTGGATGTACCTGATCAATTGTAGTCCTAAACATCACCAAAAAATTCAAACAACCAATACAAAAAAGGAGTCATTTTTTAGTGTTTAGGTATTTTAAAGAATTTTAGTTTGTAATTTATTTCATACCCCCTATCATAACAAATTAGCTTATACAACTGTAACTGAACTCAAGGATATCGTTTATTAATGTAATTGTGATTCCAAACTTTAAATATCCTAAATACTTGCCAACTTTTCTAAGCTTACTTATCTTTTAACTTACATATAATATTGTAACAATTTCAAACGATTTATCGTTTTGAGATAAGCCCAAGGGTGCAAACGCTGAACCTAACTATATACAATTATTTAACCATTAAGGTTAATGTACACCATAAACTAGTTTGTATATGTGTGTGGTTTTTAAATACTGATTCAGTTTAGTGGAATTTGTTACATTACAATACAATAAAAAATAAATAAGTTTAAAATATTAATTTATTCCTATTTTCCGTGTATATACACTTGGAGTTATTTGGAGCATGACTTAGTGTGATTTTTTGGATATTATTTGTTACTACTTAAATGAAAAAAATGGTAGTACACATTATCAGTTGTCCGTAGGTTTGTACAAATATTCCCTTATTTGGTAGATGTATTCATCTAAGAAGAAAAACAATATTTAAATGCATATAAATTATAACTAATCAACATCTACATTTTTCTGGAAAAATCTTTGAGTTAACGAAAACTAATAAGTAATTTCATCAAGTTTTCTATACTGTTTGTATACTAAAAACAGTTTTAAGGAAAATTGAGCACTGAACAATGATTCAGTACATGTCTAAATCACTTAAGTGGTGGTATGGTAAAATAAAAAAACAACATGAACTATTGTCTTTCCATCATATAACGTTTGGATAAAATCTTAGGGACCACTCTGTTTATCATAGTCGTTAATCAATCAGTTTACTGAGTTTTTAGTCACTAAGACGTAGGTTACTAAGAACAGAAACTACTTGATTTGTTTTTGACTTCTAATGGAAACATACATGAATTACCCAACGAATTAGTAGGCGATGACTTTTAAGTATTTATTTCCGATAAAGAAAGATATTCCAATGGTTTCAACCCCGTTCACATGAGTAGTAGCTTTTCAATTCATAGGTGGTCAATAATCCACTGTATTGTAAGATAAATATACTACTTTTATTATGTTACTATGAAGTGGTACTTCTTTATGGTACAGTTTTGTTCTCCTAGATGGAAAGTTTGGTTACGGAGATTTCATCCTTCATCTAAACGACATCATCGGCACAAACTTCAGGTAGACTTCTTGAAATCGATAGTCCAGATGATGTGCATCCTATCTTAATTAAACACAATACAAAATGAAGTCTTTAACTGACATTTGTACAATTATTTTTGGCTGTAAAAAACAATGAAGTCTTTAAGGCAAAATCACTTAGAAAATGCCACACCATTGCAAGTTATTACAGCGACAAATTTTTTGGACTACCTCATTGATCACAAAAAATGTTCAGTCAGAAATCACCATACGTATATCGTTTGATGAGTTTAGTAACGTTTAATTGGTTCTGACATCTTTATTTCTAACATTTACTTATGGAATGTTTACCTTCGAAATAATCAGTACCATTCCGATATCTTTTAGAGTGTTCACTTTATTTATTACTATCTATTTATCATATATTTGCATAATTTTACTTCATAGTTCCAGGCACTTGGAATAGTACTAGCTCAAAGTATACATTTTATTTTGTCCTTATCTCATTATTTGGTAATTAACAAGTAGTTTACAAGTGGCCTAATGGTTAAGCGCTCGCGCGCGAGACTGATAGGTCCTTGGTTCGAATGCAGCGGGGGGCGGGATCGTGGATGTGCACTGACGAGGAGCCCCATACTAGGACGAAACGGCCGTCCAGTGCTTCCAGGTTTTCCATGGTGGTCTAGCTTCAATTGACTCATGATTTCAACTATTGAAATTTCTAAAAATCTCCACAAAACCTCTTCTGATAATAAACATCTGCTCACTAGTGACTGACTTCAAGAGATACTCCTGGAGTTCTAATGAGAGGCCGTTACCAGTGGAGTTCAACCAGGTCTGTTGTGAGATATCAACTCATTAGAGACAATGGTGACGGTGACGCAACTTCGTGGATTGGTTGATGTTAGACACTAACACCATTGGATGCCGGCTCAGTGGTCCAGTAGGTTAAGCGTTCGCGCGCGAGACTGAAGGCCCTGGGTTGTAATCTCGCGGGCGGGATCGTGGATGCACACTGTTGAGGTATCTTCCAGGTTTCCAACGGTGATCTAACATCAGTCAGTTCAACAAAGAAGAATATAGTGTCTATTGACATTGAAAAAAACATTTTCAACACTGTAATTCTTAAATCGTTTATTTTAGCCAATAGTGTTGATTAGTCGAATTTAGATTGTTTTTAATAATATCAATCGTTTCATTATTACACAATTCAATTATTTTGGTTCGTCTGATTTTTTTCATGTTAGAGTTTGATTGTGAGAATGAAGGAGTTTTGCAGTTTTGCTTGTTTAAATTTTCAATACACTTGACACATTTAATGTTCACTTGTAACTCAGGAATATTATTGATTTCTTAGGATTTCATGATTATTATTATTATTATTATGGTATGATTATTTAAGTCGCTTATTTTTCCCCTTTTATATTTATATATTTTCTTGTTACAATTTATATATCTGAGTTCATTTTGTACTGTTTTTTGGATCTTCCCATTGATGTTAGGGACTGTAGTTGATATATGTGCGTCCTCTGTCAATCGACTCGATATTGCCGCTAAGTAACAAGTATTATATGCAAAGATGGATGATGGACGAAACGTGCGTCATAGATTCCACTGCTAGCCACCATCCATCTTTTCTTATAATTTATATATCTTTTCGGAAACATTCATATTAAATCATAATGATATTAAACTGAAAAAAATTTACAGAACTAATGATAGTCAACTTTTTACTGAATATCATACAATAGTTGTATTTGAAAGCTTATTAACTGTGTTTAATGGTCAATTTTTAATAGAAAGACTTATGTAAAGAATATTCTTTCTTCAAATCAACACTTTCATGTTTAAAAAATAATATTTCCTTTTTCACGATATGAATTTAACTGTTGTATTGTGGTGTGTACTACATATATCGACATAAGTAGTATATGACGCGAGTCAGGAATAGAAGATCTGGCAGCAGAAGATTGAGAAGATCAAGAAGGTAGTAACGGGAACAGAAATAAATTGGTATGGAAATGCAGGAACAATAAAGTCTGAGACAATCAATAAACATTTTGCAAATTAAGTATTAGAGTATGATTATTCTATTTTACCAAGTAGCTGTGTAATTTCGTGCTAAATATAATCGTTTGTCCTCACCTGAGTTCTTCTTCACTACAGTATAAGTCTATTAAATGCACCGGATTATAATAAATTACGGTCATTGAGATAATCATTATCTCATATCTATTCATTATTTCACTTTTTTCTTCTCAATTATGAAAAGAAAATCAGCTTAAAAAGGAAAATAATCACTTGGAATCTTATCTATAATCCTATATCTAAATTATGAATATATTTATTTGTTATTTCACTTCACTAAGGGTCAATTATCATAGTTGTATAATGATTAACCTAAATATGACACATAAAATCGTCTTAAATAATTTATGAATACTTTTATCGTGTATAACCGTTAATACTCATAAATATACGATAAAGATAATTATGATTATCGTTATTATGACAGTAAACTGTGCATATCTATTGATATGGTCATTCAAATTGTAAGTGGTATATAATCCAAAATAATAACGTATTTGGAGTGATAAAAAAAGGTTATTATCTTTTTTGGAGAATCATTGACTAACGATAATAATTAAGTAAATGTTTTGTCCTATTTTGACGTTTAACAATAAAGCGAAGTGAATATTTTATCAAAAACCAACTTTATGAAAATCAATTCTTACGAGAAACATTGTGTCACTCGACTTGCACATTAAAAATCCTACAGTTGTGGATTGATTGAAGTTAGATATTTACACTATTAGATTCCAACACAGTGGTCTAGATGTTAAGCGTTTACGCATGAAACTTAAGGTTCTGGGCTCGGTACTAGCGTACAGCATAATGGATGCTCACTGTTGAAGAGTTCCTTAAATGTAATGCATCAGAGATAGTCATAATAAATACAAAGAATTAACTGTTTTTTCTCGGATAACATAAAGAAATGAAAAATGTAGAATCAAAATCAATAAATTTGATTGATTCTGTGATATATTTTATAAGTAATATTGATTAGTATTACTAAAACTCTTGAAAAACATTTTATTGAGTAGACAGTATCCTCGTATTTTTATATAGAAGAATATTTATTTACTTATCTTCATTTATGATAATGATATGTCAAATCATAAACATTTTCACAACTGATTCATAAACAATTCTAATTAGGTTAATACAAGTTATTCTTAGATAAGAAATCACTAGAATTATAATTTAATTTATTCTGGTTTGAATTATCCCTTTGTTGATATTTAACTAAAATTTTGATTTGTTTTAATTGGGATATATGTACATCCTATGTACATCACCTAGATATAACCATTAAGTCACATATTTATATAGAATACAAGTTATTACAAATGGAAAGGAAATTCATACACGTTGTGGTGTGGCAACTCGAACTGATGTACGTACGTACGAAGTTCTACGTCGTTACTGACTGACTGTGTAAGTGATCGATTATAAAGACTTAGTAGATAAAAGGATAACATATTGATCATTTGAAGAGAAAGACATTAGGCTTGAATCTAGAAGTGAATATTAACACTCGCATGTAAGCTCATTTAGTTAACGAGTTTCATTTAGGATAAAATACCTGCCCTATATTTTACTTCTACTTACCCTTCATCTATTACATATTTACGAAATTAGATTATTGTCTTGTAATTTAAAGGTTACTAAAGATATACATTATCTTTTCTGTAGAAACGTTCATGATATAAAGAAAATTAGAAGTATAATTTATTGTCGTCTGAAAATTCATATTCATTATGAAATTTTCGGAAAAAAACCCCTGTCAAATAAGTTACCTTTTGTAAATGAATGTGGTTGGTTAATCAAGTAACAAAGCTCATTCACCTGTAATTCTAAATTATTTTATTTGTAAACTTATTAGTATTCAATAAATAAACGTTTATATACGTCATTTTGCACTTTTGAGTTGACTGAACTAGTTTGATGTGGTTCATCAAAGTGTAGAAATTTATTCTCTTTTAGAAATACTATACAATAATGAATAATGCATTCATGCATTACTTCAGATATCTCTGTGAATCCATCAGCTTTGACTAAACAATCATAACAAAATTTTAAAAATAAGCTCTTAACTGTAGAGGACAAATGTTAGAGTAAGGAGGTCAATCTGAAACGGTGGAATATCACACATTTTTCTATTTATCTATGATGTTTTTCAAAGAGAACAATCATTTAATAAGGTAATAATTCTATTGGATATTTGAATAATATTGTCTTAACTACTCTTTAGTGATGAAAGTAACAGTTACAAGGCAGCTACCCTCTGATTTCAGCGTGAAGTCCAAAATATTTTATGAAAAGCTAATTAAAATCCAATTATATTGACTTTTTGAAATGCTTAAAATTGATAAACATATTTTAACAGTTGAATTCACGAGTCCATCCAGGATGAACCACCATTGAAAACCTAGAAGCACTAGACAACTGTTCCGTCTTAGTATGACACTTCAGTTGTGTATCTTTCCGATCCCGCACTCGGGATTCGAACCAAGGACCCTCGGTACCACGTGCAAACTCTCAACCACTAGACCACTGAGCCAGCATCCAATGGCATGAATGTCTAACTTCAATAGGTTTGTGATCCCACGCAACCATTCATCAATTGTCTGAGGTAGATAGTTGTCTCAAAACCGACACGCACTGGACTTCACTGACCGCGGACAGTAGATGAATGGTTGTGTGGGATCAAGAATCGATTGAAGTTAGACATTCATACCATTGGATGCTGGCTCAGTGGTCTAGTGGTTGAGAGTTTGCACGTGGTACCGAGGGTCCTTGGTTCGAATCCCGAGTGCGGGATCGGAAAGATACACAACTGAAGTGTCATACTAAGACGGAACAGTTGTCTAATGCTTCTAGGTTTTCAATGGTGGTTTAGTCTGGATCAACTCGTGAATTCAACTGTTAAAATGCCATAATCTTCTCAAATCTCCATACTGATGATAAACATATGTTCGTTATACAAACATCTAGTGAACAAAATCTTCATATAGAAGCCAACTCACAAAATCTTTTCTGGTTTTTCTGATACATACTGTATTTCGAAAGTAAACTTCAAGTGTCATGTATCTTATGTGGTGCAAGAGTATAGTCAGGGGTGATTTTAGTGTCTCTCAACGTCATGCATATATTGTAGCTTAAATGGTACAGAAAAACTGCTTCAATCTTTGGAAATATTTTTACTTTTCTACAAAAAAGTTATTCTGATTAACTAATAATAAGATAGAGTTTTTCTAAGTGATCCAAGGTCGTCTCTAAAGTATAGTTAGACTAGTTTTACCAAGCAGTAAGATTATTTTAAAAAGTAATGGAAACCAGAAGGCACCAGACAGTTGTTCCTATGACGTTTGAAACTCATAAACTGTGGGTCTTTTGAATTCTACACAAAATCATGAAGAAAACACATACTCATATCAATGAAACAGAATGTAAATGATTCATAATTTTTCACATAATCGATTAGCAATGCTTTAAGATAATATACATAGTCATACACTTTAATAAAACTAAAATGGAAAAATTATAAATTGTAAAACTAACCATAGAAAATCAAGATTGTTTTAATCCCTTAGTGTTTTACGTTCTAATTATTTATTGTAAGTCAACGGAACCTTCAGGATATGTATAGAGGATGAAACGGAATAAATATATGTATTCTATAATGACCGACTATGAACCATTATTGAAGTTAGAATTATATATATATCAAAGACTGACTTCAGTTAGACAGTCACTGGAGTTTAGGAGGCACTTGATATTTGTTACCTAGTACTTTCAGTCCTCAAAAATAAGTGTGTTACCATTTAGACCAATGATTTTACATCCAGTGATTAACATCATTGGTTTTTGTCGATTAGTAATACTGTACAGTCACCTAACATTGACACTAGTGATACGTATTCCCTATCTGACATCCTTAAAGTCTACTAGTCATAACTGTTCATGTAGAGTTTAAGAAAACTTTGACGATTTCGGTACAAATGAATAAATGATCAAACAAGATATATCTGTAACCAAAGGTTGTATTTGATAATATTTTCATTCAATGCTGTCAAATTATTTTATCCGACGATTAATCGAAATAGTCTTATAAAATTAAATGTCTTATCTCTACCGTTTATTTACAATCATTAATATTTGTAAATCAGCAATTGATAAATAAGATAAAACGTGATTCACTAAAGTCCCAATGAACTAAATCTATCGTACTAACATAGATAAATGGATCGGGCAAATATTGTAAACACAATATTATCTTGAATTAATCAATAATTCAACAGAATCAACCACCAAATGTCATCCAGCATATTTGTATTGAATATCGAAATGAAAAAGTGATTTTTATATTTTGAATTCCCATATAAACAGTCTTTCTACTTCAGTTTATTTTGTTACATATATATATATCCATTATCAAGTGAAGCGATGAAGATAAACGCATCAATAATTTATTCTTTACTCATATCATTGACTAACAGTATATTCAATAAATATTGTCTTCTTATTTCTTATATCATATATCAAAATAAAAAAACAAACGAAAAAATAACCATCAGTTTTAGAAGGGATAAACTCTAGAGAATAGGATGATAGAAAAAAGAAAGAAAATATTGAACTATACAAATGTTGTTTTAATAAAAGTGCATAAAATATGATATTCAGTGTAAATTATTCATACCGTTGTTTTTATTCCGAGACTTTCAAATAAGCATAATAGAATGTGCATAAATGGTTGATATATATGAGATTATTTAAATATTCATTACATAATAAAGTATCACAGAATTGATCGGTGAATTAATTCATCTATACACAGTGAAATTGATCATAGTACTTAATTTGTATTAAAAGAAAATTAATTAAAGGAGATAGAATAAATATATTAATAACTAATTTATCATTCTCGTAAGGTAATTGTAAAATTCAACATTTAAATAATTTGAATTTGCGAATTAAAGCAATATCAAGGCATACGCACAGTATGCACATATGCCAATAACAGACTGATCAATTGCAGTCTTAAACCTCAATGGGAAGATACAAGCCAAACAATACGAAATGAATTTAAATTCACCTCATTACACAAGCAAGTGGCTATCAGGACTCAGTAGCTGAGTGGATAACGCGATGACGTTTGAAGCGAATGGTACTGGGTTCGAGTCCCAGAGTGAACATCAATTCTGAGATGCAGGTACGTCCAGCTGACGAGTTCCAAGTAGGACGAGACGCGCATCCTGGATTCCACTGCTAGCCACTATCCATTATTGCTTACAAAGTGTTAACCAATTGTTCTAAGCTTGACTATTCCTTTTGTAAATATCAGTCAATCGTTTCAGACTTCATTATTCTTTCGTTTCGATACCAATTATTCATTGTTCTCGTTCTCTTTTCTTTGATCTTCTTAACCTTCTGACTCCAGACATTTCACTTTCAATTGATAATCCATACTACTTATATCTTTATTGACATTAGCAGCATACACCACAATAGTAACATTAGGAACAAATGTTTCATCTACTCAAATATTGATTAATAAACTTTGTTGTATTATGATGAAACATTTCAGATCTTATCAATTTATTAGATATAAATAGATATGAGATTGTCTTGTTTATAGTGCTATATGAAAAAAAACAATTTGATGTGTATTCTTAACATGAAAATAAATTATTTCATATTATTGAAAGATAAATAATTGAAGAAAATATTTATATGACATTGAGATAATTTTGAAAATGTCAGATTCCCTATGGATACCAATACAATATGTTCTCCTATTTTATGCAGCTGATTTGTGAGTCGTATTATATATGTCGCAATAAACTTGAATATATCGTCAAGTTAATGAAATGTTTGTCGGGTCTAAATGATGAATTAGTGACAGCAAATTCCTTTATGTAAACACTAACTGATACAATGTATCTTGTTTAATCAGTATGGTGTTTTCCTGATAAATAACAAACACATTGTTGCTGTTCTCATTACCATACTTGTCAATCATTACTGACATAGTTATACACTACCATTGATATTGTCACTTATTTCTACGTCATAACAAGTTTGACTAAATAAGCATGAATGGCTACATATATATTTTAGTATCTAGTACTATGTCAAGCCTAAATGGGTTATCATAGCTTCTAGACAGACCAATTTGTATATTCATCTTGAGTCACTTTGTCAATTGTTCACATATAAACCTTGACTTTTTATATGTGAGTGTATGTATATATATCACTCAACCTTATTCATAACATGTCTTTAATTGTATTTTTTCTGATTATAAATATTTAGTAACGCTTTATCGAATTGAGTTTGCACACTGGCATTCTTCTCTGCGTTTCGTTTCTCCGCTTCTTATTCTTATATACGTATCTTAAGTCATTCTCTTATTTGACTTATTTCACCCTGTTATTCACTTACAAGAATTTGATTGATAATTATGTATGTGAGTAACCGACACCTATATTACGTTAGCATCATTGTTCAATCAAATCGGCTACTATAATATCTCACGTAGTTTAGTTTAAATCTTATTTGTTAAAATAACTATTTATAATTGGACTGAATCTAACACTGAATAGCCCATTTAAATGAAGTTACAACATTGGTGTTAGCCCACCGGTACATATATGTATGAGTTCTTGAAATTAAGTTGCACGCTTAACGGTAAATGTGGTCTTTAGAAAGTCGAGTTTAGACAAAGAGATACAAAATAGATTAAATTAATGCGCTAATGTTAGTGAATTACCATTTATACAGTTTGTTGACTTAACTTTAGTAAAGATTTACATAGTTTTACAACTTTATTTACTGAACTAAAAAAACAAACTGAACAACCTTGAATTCTCGTATTAATAGCGAAATTCAGTTAAGCTGACCTATGAAGGGAAGGTTGAATGAGTATTTAACTAACCCTGATAAGTTCTTAATCTAGTCGGTCAATCAGAATACAGCAAGAACGGATGGTTAATAATAATACAACTAGCATTTAGGTTTAACATTGTGGTTTAGAATTACGACTAACGGTTAGAGTTTAGATTTGGATGAAGAGTTTGGGATTGAGGATTAGGATTAATTGTAGAGTTGACTACTTAAGATTGAGTTTAGGATGTATAGTTAGGATTTGGTGTACATATTGACGAACTGTAAACCTATTACCAATTTCTAAATCCTTAACCATAATCCTAACTGTAGCCATGAATCGTTTACTCTACATCCTAATCTTAGACCGTAGTATCAGCTCTAAATCTTAATTCTAAAGGCTAAATCTTAGTCCTAACCTCTGAGCATAAGTATATAATCTTACTTTAATTATTAAAATTGGTCAGTATATTTTCCTGCTTGAATTCGTCAGAATATAATCAAACAAAAAATAATTCCTCAATGAGATCATCTATTTAATTATCAGTAGAGAATATAGCTTTTTTAAATATTCACCATAATCTTGAAGCGTCTCATACATTCAGCATGAACTCTCTCTTCAATAGTTCATCTTGAACGTGAAATTCTAAATAATTTCGAACTGAGAGTAAATTTTACGTATCATTTATTGACAAGAGTAATTTTACATAGAATCAAAGTTCAATTTGTCGCATAAAAAAATAACAGAATACAAGTTGTTATGTAGTATAATGTAAAAATTCAACTGAATAATCCATTTATAAGCAAAGATAGATGGTGGATAGCAGTGGAACCCAGTACCATTCGCTTTAAACGCCATCACTTTATCCACTTAGCTATTGAGTTCTGATAGCCACCTACTTGTACAATGCGTGTCCTGGATCCCACTTCTAGCCACGATCCATCTTTGCTTATAAAGCTTGTAACTTAAGGCAACATCGAGGTAATCCGCACAGGATGCACGTAAACCAATTAGAGACTGATCGATTGCAGTCTTAAAGAACAATGGGAAGATAGATATAAACAAACAATACCAAGTGAATAAATCATTGTTTCAAAACAAAATGTAGTCAATATCCAGGTTAACTGGTTAATTTTAGTTATTTCTTTTTCTTGGACATATTTCTAAAATCTTCCCATCATTTGTTTGATTACAATAAAAATAAAATAATACATAATTGATGAAAAAGATTGATGAGGGGAAAAAGCATTTACAATAATACAGTAACAGATGTCATTTATTTAACAAATTATACTACTTATTTGTTTGAATAGTATTTCTAAAGTTTACAGTTGACGATGTTAACTTATAAATAGAATAACTAGACACTTGAAAATGCAACATAGTAGAAACGTTAATCAATTCAATTTATGAACATATTCATGATTATGCTAGAAAAAATGATTCTAAATTCAAATGAATGTAGTTGTTAGTTTAAGGTTGTGGATATTGTTGAAATTTATTGAAATTATGAACCGATCTAAGTTAGACAGTCTTTCAATGCTTCCAGATTTTCAATAGTTTGTGGTGGTCGGTATTCTATGTAATCTTTAAACTTCGTATACAGTTCGTCTTGATAACCGTCACTAGATAACACCCCAACAGTGTATTGATCAGAAGGCGAATACGAAGTGTTGATTACGTTTATTATGGGACCACAGACAGATATCTAATTTACTGGTACGTTAAACATGCATGAAAGATTATTATCGAAAAGCTAACAGGCAAGAGAGTGAGCGAGTCAGCGAATACGAGTACGAGTAAGCGAGTACAATGAATATGAATAAAATGTACGTATATATACATAGTGAAATGATGAATCATCGAACCAATTAAGCAACTAATAGTAAGGCTAGCAGAATGAATATATGCGTAGGCAATAAAGCAACGCTCAGGCATACGTATTCATACAAGTGTAACAATAATAAATGTACAATGATATAGATAAGCTGTTATTGTACGAACGACTCTATCCGTTAAATAAGTTAACAAAAGGACTTAACCAAATTAAATGTGAACAAACTAAATTTCACGTGAGCTACTATAAGTTGTCTAAATTGAATCGGCTCATGATTTCGTTGAATGTCCGAAGACTCGAACGAATCAATGGGAAATGTTTGTTCTAAAGTTCCTACAAATTTATGCCTGTCAGTCAAGGGATCTTAGACTCTTAATATAGTGAATGTTTAACATTACTCAGCAATGTAATCAAACACATTATCGCTGATCTATTCGGGCAACAAAATTAAATATACTATTTTTAGATTCTGATAAGCGATTGATAATTATTTATAAAAAACTTCAGATTTATCAATTAAACTTTGTTTTTGTACTGTGATGTGTGATTTATTACATCAAGTTTCTTTGATAAATCATTGTATATATTCAATCCTTAGAACTGCCAATAACAATCCAATTTCATTTTCAAAGTTAACTACTCTTATGAGTAGATCTCTGATAACTAACATATAATAAACTTGTTAAATGCATCTTTTTGGAAATGAGTTATCAAACCTTCCTCTGTATCTTGACCATAACAGTTCACAACATTTAACAATTTTTGTTTACTATATATTTACTGTAACTTCTCTAATGTTATTGATCTAATCGAAGATGTCTCCTTAGAGTGAATCCCCCCGTTACTTTAACCTCTTATTTCTATCATTGTTAGGTATTTATGATAACATCTAGTGCATGTGGCCTAGACCTTGGATCACGACATTTATTTTTCTAGTCAGAGATATTGTACCTGGACCGGTTGATAATTAATCACTTTATAAGAGTTATGTTTTGGATTAGTAAGAGTCATGTCTCGGAGTGATGTACCTTGCTTTCATGTGATCGATTGTACGACATGGCATTAATTTACTTTTTTACATTGATAGGTGGAAAGACCACTCAATACTTACACTTGGTTTATCACTGAGTGTTGACCACTGTCATGTACGTCATGTCCTCCTTAGAGCTGCTCAAACTCTATCGACCAAGTTGCAATGTGACCACTAGTTTAAGTAATTCGACATTACGTGCAGATAATAAGGTTGTAGCTGAAGACAGTCGAAAGAATTCCCAGTACTAACATGTATCACAATTGGAGACTGTATCTCTGAATAACTAGGTACTAGCTTTTATTCACACGGATTTGAGACAATCAATATAGTCTAACTGATTATTTTGGCAATCTCCAAATATTTATATCGATCACTGAAATATTATCAAGCAAAAACTATAAGTGTTTATCATTTTATAATACAACATACAACTACATCTAACAAACGTATACATTTTTGTCCAATATATGATATGAAATTAAAAAGTTAGATATATTTAATGATATTTTGTCACACATAAGCATACTTAAAATAGCTTGTAATCAATTAAGATATACTCACTGAATAGCTACTGGATTCTTCCCTCTATCTATCTTAAAAAAATACTATTTATGTTTAAAGATCCCTCAGAACATTTGAAATAATTTGCATATTTTATATCAATGATCTGCCATTTTTTTAGTTATATAAAGTTGAAACCAGTTACCTACTGATATATATATATATATATATATATATATATATATATATATATATATATATATATATAGTGAACAAAGAAGTCAAGTGGGGATAACCAATTTTTTAGTCAGTGCAAAATCACAGTGTTTTCGTAAATTCTTAAAACCACACATTAAATACGTCGTTTACACATCTTCCATCAGTTGTACTTTGCATACTTCATGACTCTTCCTATTCTCAATTCCAGTATGTTTCCTTTTCTTTTTTCTTCAGTTCAATCTTCTTAGTATTTTATCGCCAGGCATTCCACTTCTGTTTGGTGTTACATACTACTTATGTCGCATGCATCACATTATATGTATAATCAATTCATTTAGTTTCATAGTGTTCTGCAGTTTGCAAATTGAATATATTTTTGATGGATAACGAAATCGAAATGTTCAAAAAAATACACGACATGTAACTCGTAATCTATTTTTATAGATGACTAGAAACATTTTGTGTTTCTTCTACACCCAAAAAACAATTATAAACTACATTGATTGATTAACTGTATGGACATGATATTTTTGAACATAACGTTACTTTATATTCGTAACTATGATAAAAGCTATAGTTCAGACATATTAAATCTTGTTTATATAGGTTATATTAAGGATATATATCTATGTAGGATGTGTCTATACCGAAAAAGAGGAATTATAATTTACTTTTGATTATTAATTATCAGATAATACAATCACCCCCATGAATAAATATCATACCCGTTGAACAGGTTAGTAGCCGTGTGAAATCAATAGCTTAATGATGTTTGACGTTTGAAATGATGGGAAGTGGGCTTGAATTTTACTGTGAACTTTCATTTTCAAATATCGATACATTCAACTGACAAGTACAAATTAGGCTGAATTACCCAACAATGATTTTACTGCTGACCACAATTTAAATATACTATAAACGATAACAATCTGACTTCATTTTCTAAACAAAAATTCCAATTCAATTTTCATATAGATCTGATTAGTTATAAAACATAGCACGAATAGTTTTAGGTTAGTTCGTAAATAGCAGACATTCTAGTGTCTTACTACAATAATCCCACTAATAACTATTTATTCTTCTTGGATCATTCTAGATAATAATTGATCCAAGTTATAGGAATTTTTCAACTATTAGTTTCCCATGTTATGACAACCGAAAATTCATCTGGACCATTGAATTGTAATACGCAGTTCCTTTTATTATCTCAACCAATCACTGAAAAATCGACAAGAAAATTAATTTAAAAAAAGCTCTCCCAAAAACCCACTGTCATTTTTACTTTATTTTAAATACTTTAATGTATGAGGGTGGAATTCACTGTTCAGTTTGTTTTCTCTTTATATTTGTAAAACAACTAGCATAAATATTTTGATAAAATATTGAATATAATGTTATTGTAAGATGATTTAGCGTATTGCTTTGTCTGTTCTTATTTATATACTATCTTATTTATTAATCTACACGTCTTTAGCAAAATAAATTAGTCTAGTTGTCCCCCCTCTCCCTCCAAAAGCAAGTTGTTACTCCCAGGACTGGTCTGCGTCAACATCGGAACTAAGGATATGGAGTGAAGTAGTCGAACGCGTTGACAACTTCACTTGGAAGTCTGATCAGCCCTAATGGGTTGGTGTCTGACGAAATCTCAGCACGGATTCGAAAAGCTCGCTTGGCTTTTGCCAACTTACGTCACCTATGGCGAAGGCGAGATATCCGTCTATCAATAAACGGACGAGTATACTGCGCGGCAGTCCGTTCTGTTCTATTTTACGGCAGCGAAACATGGTCATTAAGAGTAGAAGATACTCGTAAGCTACTAGTATTTGACTACAGATGCCTTAGAAATATTGCTGGCGTCTGCTGGGATCACCGGGTAAGTAATAGTGAGGTTAGACGCTAGGTATTAGGGAATGATGGTAAATCAGTTGATGAGGTTGTGAATCTTCATCGAGTGAGATGGTTGGGCCACGTGTTACGTATGCCTGAACACCGATTACCACGACGTGCAATGCTAACCGGTGTTGGTGATAGTTTGAAGAAAGTTAGGGGCGGTCGAATCAAAACGTGGCATCAGTAATTGAAGTCACTAACTTCTAGTCTGAGCCATGTTGGTAGATGCAGATTACTTGGTTGGGGTCCGCTTGACCATAGTAACCAATGTTTGGAGACTCTTGGTGACATGGCTCAGAATCGATCACAATGGCGTAGGTGTATAAACTGTTTATCTTCCCTTAAACCTTGAGATTAAAATCGCTTTACATCTTTGTTTCTATCACCTAATTCTTTCGTTATGTATTATATCCTTATATTCAATCTTTCTTTTGGATATTATCACCATTGAATCAGCTACTTATATGAATTCAGTGTTCATCTTATTGTGTTAATGAGGTGTGGTAACTTGGACCGATGAATATATGTGCCTAGTCATACGTTGTAGCTGATTGAGTTTTCTACAAATTTCTTGTATCTCTTATGATAAAGTTACAAAATATTTTTTTGAAACTACAAATAAATACAGCGGAATACAGCACATATTAAAATGTGATTAATTCAAGTGAATTTATGTATTTCAGTGTTGTGTTGTTTTTCAGTTGTTTTTATAAAATCTTTATTCTGATAGAGGTCAGATTAACAGAAATCTGTATAACTCAAGAATATTCAATATTCTTGCATTGTTCCGTTGTACTATTTAAACATGGATTAATTTTGATTTGGTTATTTATTTTTGAAGAAGTGGCTTACACTGAGTCATGAAACATCAGAAAATCCCATTTTTCTACTCATTGGGATATTACAAATATATTAATTTATTTATTTGTAACAATCTACCCAATGCTCAATTTATTCGGAATTATCAAGTCAAACCTTGATAATGATACCTAGAAATTTATGAAACTGATATAATATTAGGTTGATTTATTTCCCAAGTAATTGTGTTGTGACTAGTTAGTAAATGACTGACAAACACCCATCAACATGTATCTAACTAATTCTATAAGATTAAGATTGTTTTCCGTCGATGTACCATAACTAAGATTGTATGAGCAAATACCCAAGTGTAATATGTAAATATGCATTGAAATCATCAACAGTCTGATATGACGTTTTATTTTTTAGATAACCTATTGAATAAAGTAGCATGTTCATCGTTCATTATGACACATAAACAAATAATACTCAAAGTTACTGATTGCTTTTAACTATATATATATAATTCTGAAATCGATTGAAGATCATATGATGATGTATAGATACGATCAGGCTGCTACAAATAAATACAGGATAACAAATTGTATTTTATAAAATCTAGTGTATCTGCGAAGACATGGTTGGTGAATTATCTCAGATTAAACAGTTTAGATTAAAATTATTAGCAATCGGTAAGTTAGGGTATGTCTACATTCAAAGATTCAGGATACATAATCAAATATGGTATCTTGTCAATGAACATAATTTATGACAAGGTATTCATTGTCACTAACCAGCAAAATATGATAGATTTATAGACAAAATGAACTATATGTGTACAAAATTGAGTTGCGCTTTTGGTTAACAAACGCTAGTTATTTGTTCGTTTGTTTTTACCATGGAAATAGTATTTAATAGTCTCAAAACTGAAATATTTATTGATTTTTTTTCACAATATTTAGGGGTTTATTATTTAATAGAATTTGACGTCATTATTTGGAACTAGTGAACTTTGATGAGCCTTGGATTGCATTAAACTTTATTTTATTCAGTCAGAGAGAATATTAAATAAAAGGAAATCAAGAGCAACATTTTATCTTTTTCTACATTCATTAAGCATTAAAATACTGTCACCATTCACATCTAAATCTAAATAAGTTTACATACTCCAGAAAGATAAAGATTATTCCAGTGGTATTCCTATTAAAAATCAAGTACCTTTTAAGATATACAACTTATATAAATATTACAATAAAGTCATACAAGGAAAAATATTTCTTAAGTAATCACGATTTTAACTTTCCTACTTCATTAATTTTCATCATGTAAATAGAAACTTAATGTGCTTCTAAATCTCATACATTGCCTGTGGTGTATAACTGTTTCACTCCCGACATGGATAGAACTCCGCTGGTCATGGCTAACGGGATTGTGTATACACACTGCTGATGAATACAATACCGAGACAAAATGACCATCAAGTGCTTCTAGGTGTTCAACGAGGATCTAACTAAGACCAATTCATGATCCAATCTATGAGAATTCCGCTATCTCCATAAAGCCTCTTTACCAATATGTTCTTGATGATATGAATGTTGTGTGTGACCAGAGAATTGTCGTTTAATTTACATTGATTTAAACTGGTAGTGCATTACACAGTAATCTCTGTCTTTAATAGATTGATTACTTTTAAAAAGAGGACACTAACTCACTAATCATACTTATCGAAGATCACATAACATTACAAACTAACTGAAGTTAAAGATTTACTTAACAGTCTTAAAATATCATGCTCTCTGTGAACTGTAAAATTTCTTTGGTTGAGTCGAAATGTTATGTTGTGTGTTGTTCGTTTCTAATACTGATACACAAGCTTCTTATACGCAATCTGAGACCAGCTACTTGAGTGACAGGATTTAAAATGAGACAGAATCTTTATTAACTTAAACCAAATAGATTATTATCTCAAAATTTAAGTCACATGTTCAACCAATGACGTATTTTTTATTCCTTAGGAAATAAAGTCAAATTATAAGCACTAGTGTGTACTTACCACTTGAGTGATGTCTGTTATCACAATCCAAGAATGTAAGTTTATGCTTATGAGGAATTTCAAATAAGGATAAATCAAATATCCTGATTTTCATACATTTGAAACCTATCAATATTTGATTGAATTACTTAGTATTAGGAGCTGTTAATTATATGATTTTCTATATTATCAATACAAAATAATCACTACTGAAGTTATTCTTTAATACATGCATACTTTAAAACTCATCAACAAACGGATATGACTTTCCTTCACACACCAAAAGAAAATATACTCATTTCAACCATAAATATAACTCAAGGGAATTGCAAATTAGATATACTAACTATTTAAACTATTTATTTAACAAAACTTATCAGACTTTTTATTTGCCAAGTTTATGTATGTGTATTCCAAGAAGATAATAATGTATAATATATAATACTTTCTGTGGGTCATTCAAGCGAAATATTCAATTTGTGAATATTTAATATTCTAATGTTAGCCTTAGGGTAGAAACAATTTTATCAATATCAAAATATTATTTGTTTCTGATTAAAATGATATAATGTGGAATAATTGAAGTTACTATATAATTTTCTTTCAACAGGATCTCAATTTAATCTTACTAGACAGGTACATAAAAATCACATTTAGAAAACAAAAGCTTACTTTGAATCAATTCACCGAAAATATTGATAGAGTGTAGGATAACAGTACAAATAAGACATTGAGATAGGCAACTGTTATTTAAGAGTAGGGATTTTGACAACAAGTTTAAGTTTTTAAGTAAGTGTTGGTAACAGAATGATGCTCAATCAATTTTGATGATTCAACATGCTGCTAAAATTGACCAAGATTTTGTCTCGAAATTAGGTTTCTTTTAATGGCAAATGTAAATCAGAGTTTGTCAGTATAAAAGGTTGTTGAGACGGTTGAACTTGTAGCTTACATCAAACTTCTTCGTGCGATGAAACCGTTCAGTAGTGGGCATCCAAATCCCATTTCCAGTGAATTGAAATCAAAAAGGTTCACATCCCTAAATTCAATAAGTTTGCAATATTACCCGGCCCTTATCGAATGTCAGTTCAGCATTTTGATCGTCAGTATTAGCCCAGTATCATAAATTAACTAAATTTAAAAATGTTGACATTTCGATCGTAGTTTATCTAAAGTAATAGTATATTTATAAGATTCCATCGAGTAGAAATTGAATTTCTGACATTTTACGACTAATTGTAAGTCGCTTCTTTGGATGTTTTGACGTGACCTGCTAAGGAACAAAATTATTATTTAAAGCTTCCTTGTTTCAAATAGATGTCTAATTAAGGCCAATCCATGATGTAAAACTATAAACAAAATGATTTTCGTATTTCTACATAATAGATAGACTTACGAAGTATAGTTAGTTAGACGTTAGTTCAATATATTTCAGTCACAATTTTATTAAGCTTTGGTTGCATTTTATGCAAATGTTAGAGATTAAACATAATGTTCATTGAACATACTTGATTAAATGAATAAGTTCACGAATAATAGTCAAAAAATGTTGTAAATCATTTTAGTTAAAATTATTAATCTTTACTAATAGGTAATCATCTATGTATGACATAATAATAACTCACTTGATAATTTCATGCTTTACCTGAATACTATGAGTGATAACAGTGAAATTTAATCTAGGCAGTTGAATAAACTTACAGTTTTATGAGTATTATTTCAGCTTCTTGCAAATGGATTCTATAGATTCCATCCATGGTAAAAAGTTGTTTCTGAAGTTTGAAATACCAAAGATACTTGTACACACCAATACTCTATGATACATTCATTCATTATAATAATTTTTGAATTTATTAGTTTAGCAGGTGAAGGGCTTAGCATTTTATAACTGAGTCTCAGATAAAATGTTGGTTTGATCAACTTAGCAGTTTCGGCAGTCTGTACACTAAAATAGTGTCCTAATGAAGAGTATGAAAAAATATATCTTGTAAATGAGTTACATTTTTAAATAATATGAAAACAAAAAAATTATGGATGTATTTTAGTCATTATAGGTCAAAGACCATTGTCCTATACTTTGTCAAGACATTTTACAGAATTCTTTATCACATATAAGCAATCACTGAATACTTCTTGATGTGAATTAAAATTTAGTCAGCCCCAACACTAACGATTTGATTTGATTTCATACAACAAACAACAATTCTCAATTCACATATTACAGTTTCCAAATGATGTATTTTGCCTTAAATCTGGCCAATTTTATGGATTATTAACCTGAATTTATAATTGTAGAACCTGATGAGAAATTACTGAAAAGAATATTCTTCGTTCATAAAATTGTGTTTTAATATAATGGGAATTTTTCAGCGATTAAATAAGGAGAAAGAAACAGCTACAATGAGACCATACATAAAAGCTTCGGTTCTTTCAATGTGTAATTAAACTCTAGACTGTTGTTTTGTATTTTGTCTTGTACAAACTCTAGCCACAAATCAATAAGAATGGAACTTTTGTATTATATTAATCCACTGTAAAACAAAAAGCATGGAGTACAAAGATATAGTTTGAAAAATATACTAAACTAATTCTTACTGTTTAAAAACTGAATGTTACATAGTTGTCTTCTTTATCTCTGATAAACTGAACATTGTTCTTTAAAACAATTACCATACAACTGGCTACATTAAACTTTTGTTATAATTGTTATGCATCAGCAATAATAATTATACTGATAATAATAATAATAATAATAACCACTATTATTATTATAGTCACCGTTGGATAAACAACTTTATATTTTCATTTTAAAACTCTTTTCTTAAAGAAAATTAAGTAAAAATGGAAACAGTGGTGAAATATGGAAAAAAATAAGCCTAGTCAAATAAATAAAAAGATAAGATCAACTACAAATGAAATCCGCCAATAAAGTTAAAGTAAGAGATTGGTAAATTGTATAGCATATTTGGAGTAATTCCTTCAAATTAATTTTGAAATCATCGTAAAGTGAGAAAAACAATAAAATATGAAATATTTATATATTAGTTATTTGGATCCTCTCATTGATATCTATGACTTCAATTGATCAGTTTATTAGGGTATGCTTATCCTTTATTGGATTGTCTCAATAATACCACAAAGTTATAAGCGATCTAAGCACTGGGTTTTAGTTTCGGAGTGAACATCAACTCTGGGATGCAGGTACATTTAGGTGACTAGTCCCAGATAAGACAAAACACCCGTCCTGAATTACAGTGCCAGCGATTGTCCATTTCTGCTGAAAGTACTTGAACTATGCTTGTATAACTGAGGAATACATTATCTGTTGTATGTGCACTTATAATCTATGTGACTATATGTGACAATATTCTTTAAATTGATTGAATGTATCTCCCCTTTTTAAAGCATTAAAACTTAAAACCAAGTATTTAAAACTTGTACACAATAAACAAATAGTATCTTAGAGTTTGGTTTAATAAATTATTTGATATTGTTAATACACAGAAAGCTTGCAAATAGAGTGTATACATTTATATAAAGGTTAACATTTCTACTGACAAAAATTAACATTCGAATTCATTTTCTGAAGTAAATCATATGACATAAGATTTGTAATTTTTAACTGCGTATTTCTATGAAATATCATATACAAAATGCTGATATAATTTATTTCATTTAAACAATTTATAAGTTTATATTAGAAATATTTGAAGAGAAATAATTACCTAGAATACTTACGTAATAATCATGATGTTGACGATGATAACCATGTTGATAACGATAAGTAGACAGCAAAATAAAAAGTAGTATCTGTAATTGTATTAATATTTGGTCATTTATTATTATTAGTATTATTATATAAACACATAAACATTAGTACAAGGAGAAACCAAATAGATATGCGCCACATAAGTCATTCGATTTGTGTGAGGGCTGGGATACTGCCCTGGTGCCCAAACCGAAGCAGGCGGTTTTGTTAGGGAGCCACACCCAGAGCCTTTGACCTAGAGGTCTAATCCACAAGGCAGTAGAGCAACGTAAGAAGATGCAGCCCCATGGTAGCCGGTGACCAACAATAGGTTCACACGTCTTTTGTTCCCTCATGATCATAGAGCCCATGCAGGCCAGTGATCTGAAACTAGGGTTTCTCAACTCCCCAAGTTGGATCCTCTGTACCCACCAGCCCGGTTAAAGCTCCTAACATTCGCGTTTTATCCTCTCAATTTCATAAACGAAAGCCCCGCCGCCAGAAGGCAGTGAGTATGACTTCCCTGCCAGTGGTTGTATGCACGTGGTTATGTGAGAGCATTTCGAGAGAGTGAGCTGACTCTGTCCACTCTCGGCAGTACCAGGGCATTCAGAGGCCAATAAATGATCAGAAAATTAAATATCTAAGTTGTTATACTGGGTTGATACATTTTATTCTATGGGTTTTTAAAGTTTACTTGCGTTTTGTTTTTTTCCATTATACAAATACAGTGATAATGATAATAAATTTTGAGTTCAGGTTTGGCATAAATGGGATACTAAAAACAAAATAGAAATATTTATCATTTATTATTGTCAGTTTAATTATTTGTTAGACCATAACTATAAATTTGCGATTTAGAAAAAGTTGTCAGTCGGTTATAGTCAACGTTTAATTTGGCACAAATTCCTATTGGCTCAAGTTACTAAACTACATTGGCTTGAGGAGATGAAACTTACAATATTAACAGCAAGCATAGATAACTCTGAAAGTAATCATATTATGAAGGAATAAATATTAAAAATATGGTTTATGTAGACAGGAAGTAAATAAATGTTTGAAGGAATATTCAAGCTCAAGATAAAGAATGAACATAATCGTGCCACTTTGACCGATTCTCAACCAATATGATTTAACGTCACCAACTATCGATGGGGGTTATCCTGATAGCACAAAGTCAACATTAGAAAAATTCCTTCATCTAAGCTGTAGAGTAGTGCACTTTTAAGCCTGTTAAAATCACTTTTTTACGTAATGTACTTAGTATAGTTAAGATAAAAGTTTTGTAGGAATATATGCACCCTGTTCAGATTGCCCCGACATATCACTAAGACACAAGTTAATATTGAATAAATGGAACATGGCTAGTAGTGGAATTTAAAACACGTGTTTTTGACCCATTTGGGATTCGTCAACTAAATGTATGACACGATGCAGTTTTAAGCAGACAGAACTAAGTTCGAGTTCTGTAGTGAACAAGTGCATCCAGCTAGCGAGTCCCAGATATGACAGAACGCGCGTCCTAGATTCCATTATTATTATTATTATTATTATTATTATTATTATTATTATTAGCTTTATTCAACATTATATTTTTGGTACAACATAGAATTCTCAGCATAAAGTATTTCAACAAATTTCGTTTTCTTATATCTTGATCGATTGTGAGGATAAATTTTGAATGATGACCAGTTAGATGTTAGGAGTTCGGTAATCCACATTTGATTAATGCTCATTCGTTTCAATGCAGATTGCCAGCCACCATGATGTCGTTGATTGTACCTTTTTGTATCCCGTATAGCGAAAGGTTGTAATCTTTTCATAAACGCGCCTGAATAAATTGTGTGCACAATAGACATAATGATGTGCTAAAACAAACAACAAAACAGATAACTTGATGAAATATTTAGATCGGAGGAACAGGTAGCCCACACTCCATCTAGTCTATATCAAAATATCCTATTTTATGTTAGTTGAGTTATCCGTAACTGTTTGCCATAGAAATATCCGCCGTACCACAGCCCAACACAGTTAAGGCTGAAAATGAAATCATTCTTGTGAATCTTACTTTAAGATGCAGCACTTACTAAATGAACGAAAAAATGACTGAAACTACTGGACACGATAAAGTTAGTGAACAATGTTAGTAACCTAAGCGGTTAATCTACGTAAAATTTCAGGAATTATATTATAATGATTAATTTTAAATGCGATATAGAGGAATGAAGCCTAGAGCATAATATAAACATTATATATCTTAAATATATACTGGTTTCTAATTAAAACAAGTGGCAATATCGGGTCTTTCTCGTTACCTTATAGTTTGTTCATGATTTACAATGTCAATGTCTAGTAGATATTCACCATAAGTTTCATCATTGTAATTAGTAATTTAGCTATAAAAAACGAATATATGCAATTAAGCATTTAAATAACGTAATCTGATCACGAACAAAATGGTCAATTAACTATTTTGAGTGTCGTTATGTAACAATATCAAACAGCCTCACAATTCGCAATGTTACATATACTAAATTATTAGTGAGATCATTGAATAGGAAATGTTTAAAACATGACAATAGGTTGAACGAAAGTCCATTACAAATTATAATATATATACATAACCTTTAATCATCCATTTACATCTTCCACTGTATTCTGCAATCTGAATTATCTTCTCAATTGACCGCCATGTGTTTTTACTAACTCCGTGCTTTCGAGGCAATAAAATTCTTCGCTCTATCTGACAACTGTTGCAACTTCGACACCACGTTCCACTACACACCAATTACAAACATACTTATGAGTATCATCCACTACAAATATCGTGCTTCTCGAAATTCTTAATACATTGAAATAACAGATTATTAAGTTCATCCATAATCTGGTTGATTAAAAAATTACGTATAATTTATTATATAAGTGTCTATGAACAATCCACCAATGATGACAGATTCATTTGGTCCTCAATTTTGAAAGAATGGATTTTTTTAATGTATACACTATTTCTACGAATAAAATGAAGCTAAAAATTATTACCAAATTAATCTGTAGTTTATTAAATTTCATAACCTTCCTTTATCCATTATAACCAAGTTTCTTTAGAAAGATTAGATGATTAGAGAAAGTATTGCTTAAACTCTTGTTAGTATTTAAATATCATTTGTATTTCAAACAATTAGATATTATGATTAAGTCTTGATAGTATATTCATTATAGTTTCAAACAAATACAGCTAACAAGCAAGGATGAATAGTGGCTAGTAGTGGAATCCAGGACGCGCGTTTCGTCCTGTTTGGGACTCGTCAGCTGGATGTACCTGCATCTCAGTGCTGATGTCCACTCTGAGACTCGAACTCAGTACTGTTCGCTTCAAACGCTATCACGTTATCCACTTAGCTACTGAGTCCTGATGGCAACCAGCTTGTGCAGTGGGGTGAGGGTTAATTCACTTGGTATTGTTTTACTGGAATCTTCCCATTGATGTTTTAGGAATAAAACTGAAACACAGCTAACTTCGATGTCACCTTTTGTTAAAGCATAACTGTAAATAACACTAACTAACTCATTCATTATCAATAATTATTTTTATTAAAGTTCCTTTTAACTTATAGATTTTGTAATTATTCTAAGCGACTCAATGCATACTCATTACAGATTCATTATTTTCTGATGCCCTTGAAATGTTTTCTTATTAAAAAGAATAGCAAAACAAAATACATTTTAGTACATCCATGAAATACCTTTCTATTTCTTTATTATAGATTCTGTTTATGATGACTGGTGATAGTATGTGAATATTATTAATTTATTCATGAAATTCAAATTTTCGTTACAATAAACTATACTAATAAATATGTTTTTTTATGAATAAAAGTAACAAAAATTGTCTACATTTTCTATCAATAAACAATAACGAATCATCTGTCACCATGATTACCGACACAATATATTGATACATGAAAATAAGTCCTTTTTTGGGTAGATGAAAAATTAAAAAAAAAAAAAGAATTCTGTTATTTGTCAGGAAAACAAATTTCTAGTTTACTGACATTAAACTAAATAAAAACAACAAGTTGTTGTGTGATAGTGACTCATTGATGACAATAATAAACGGTTGTGCAATTTCATGAGTTCGTAAATTGGTTGAAGTTAAACATTAATACCGTAGGATGACAGTTCAGTGGTCTAGATGTTAAGCGTTCGCGTTCGAGTCTGATAGGTCCTGGGTTCCAATCTCGCGAGCCGGGAATGTAGATGTGCACTGCTGAGGAGTTTTATACAAGGACGAAACGGCCGTCCAGTGCTTCTAGGTTTTCTATGGTGGTCTAGCTTTAATCGACTAGTGAATTCAACTGTTAAATTAGAATGATTGTTAAATAATAATGAGAATTAATTAAACACAAAAGGAAAATGTTTGAGAAATTAATTAAATGCATAATTCTTTAAAACCATTATTTTATTTGTCCTAGTTAGTTAAGGAATTTATAAAACTCGAATCATTTGAGATTTGTTTTATGAACTTGCCGACATTCATGTGTATTGCTCTTTTCCAATGACACTAAAACACTACTTTATCATTTCCAAATAAAAATCTTTTGTTTGATTGGTTACTAATTTAGATGAAATGCTTTCTACTAGTTGAATGTTATTTGTTAATAATATTCAAATAAATGAGTTGATTATTTAAAATAGCTGATCATTAATTAATAATGTGATATTGTTCAGTCATTCATAGTGATCAAATCTTGTCGATCAATTTACATTATGATCAGTAGTTTTATAGGAGGTCAAGTAGTAATTGTGAACTAGCTTGAAATACAGATCCAATGGGTTCTCGCTGATTTTCTTTAACTACTTAACAATAACAGGTATAAAAGCACTTTTATTAACTTTATACGTATTGTGCAGTTCATTACGAATATTATTAATCGCACGGTTATTTTTATATTTTTCTAAATAAAAAGTTCTTATCCCATTTTGTCCAATAAAATAATTAGTTTTAAAATGGTTATTATTGGTTACCGATTTCTGAAAAGTGATATAAAATGTAAATATACCTCGACTGATCATCTTTTCTCCAAACTATGAACGTAAATAACTTACAAAGTACTAGCTTTATTGTTTCGAACATTGTTACGAACACTGATAAATTGTTATTAAGTACGTTGTATCTGGTAGCGCTTCAGTCGCCAAAATGTTCCTTAACACATGAGCACACATTTTTAAAACAAGTTAACCGATCATTTATATTTTAATTTCTTTAATCATACCCATAAAGTTTTCATGACTAAGGGTCTGGAATCACAATAACCGTACATTAAATCTCGGCCGTTTACTACTGTCATGTTTGCTGACGAGAAAACCGAGTCGATAAACTAGCAATCAAAATAACTTCATGAAATATCTGACTTGATAATCTTAAAAACATATTCCATATAAAAGTTATTAAATACACAAATAGGATGTGTGATCAGTGTCATTATCATTAATATTTCGATGTTTATTTCACAAGCAATCGACTAGTGAAATTATCTTTAATCTCCCAAAATGTTCGATGGCAACTTATTGATTGGAACAAAATATATGAGAAAGTAAAGATAAATTATCAAGACAAGGTTTAGTGTTATTCCAGATTATCAACTGTCCTCCTGAGTACACAAATTGTTTATTTCATAGATCACAGGAGAAATACCAATCTATAAACAGTATAACAGTTTATAACAACTGAGCAAAACGTTTTCATAGATGAAATATCTCGTGAAGTGATTCATAAGATAAAAATATTAGAATTATTCATTAATTTTTTAAACTGTTACCACTTTGCATGAATCAAAGTATATTTTATCAAACTTCCCTGGTTTGGGTAGATTTAACTTTGTGAATTATGGTCACAGATGGAAAGTTTCGGTATAGAAAGAAATAGTATAATTGGTATATGGCTCTCAATGAAATTCAGAAAGCGTGATTCATTCTTTTCGCGACTAGTTAGTATGATTTAGCCAGGATCTTTTATTTTCGATGCCCACTTGGTCATCCCCTGAACCATTTAGTCTAATCAGTAATTGTTTTGGGAGGTATAGGAGTATTTGCAAAGGTTTATGATTATAAGGCAGAATATCTTTTTGATTATAACACGATATATTTTATTTGTTGTGTGTGATGATTGTTCTATCTTATTTGAGTTGTGACAAATTAACAATAAATTTCTATAATCAAAATACTGACACAAAATGAACCTGGATGAATTTCTGTTGAAGGGAAAAGAATCTGGATAACCAAATGTGTCCATTTTCAATAAAACAGAACAAAATATATGCAAACCCATTCATAATAAAAATCGATATAATCAAAACTCACTTGAGATATAATACAATGATATGACATTAAAATTCAATTGCCAATCAAACTATGCTAGATTCTTATCTAATATATTACCCCAGTCTTGATAATCAATGTATCATCAAAATGTATCAACTCAAATCTATATGAAATGACATATTTGAATTTTTTTGTTGTAAAATGGTTAATTCATTTTGCTGGGACGTGATTCATGGAAATCGTTTAGTAGATGTACCATAGTAAAAATTATTCCACAAAATAAACAATTTCAAATTTTATCTATTTCAGTGTTTACTTTAACTCATTCACAATAATTATTCGATCAACAAAAGTCACGTAGAAATAGGGAAATCTCGATATATGACAGTTGAATAACACAAAGGATATAACGATCAAAAACATTTCAGCCATATTATTAGTTTAGTATCATTGTTTTTAAATTCACTCCCTATATTTGTGCTAAAGCTCTTTTCATAAGCATACCCTTCAATTTCCTTGTGTGTGCTAGTTGATAAGTGTGTAATATAAGCTCAATAATCTGAATTTTTCAACTAATCGATAAACGAGTTCGTATGAACAAGTATTTAGGTAGTCAGAAATATATTAGTCATTGGGTAATCGTTTCCTTTTAATACTATTTGTTGCGAAGCTATTTTGATCCCATCATATTTAAACGATAAGTATACAGCTCAACGGTATTGATTTATGTATGAAAATAAAAAATACACTTTTCTCTATTTTAATATATCATTCTCTAGGTAATCTATTGTTAAAAAACATTCAGATCCAAACTATTTATTATTGAAAACAAAATTCGAAAAAATGGTTGGAACATCACAAAGCTCTGGTAAACCCGGTGATTTAATCTGCCTGTGTATTGGCGGCCGATTATTTGTAACTAGAAGAGCTACACTTTATCGATTACCGGACAGTCGACTTTATTTAATTGCTACACAAGGATCAAGTAATCAAGAGTCGAATATAAATTACACAAATCAATTAAATATAAGCGATGATTTTGTCAAATCAATGAATGATAATAATTCTGAAATGGCTTCGAAATATTTATCACAATCACAAACATCTGGTAGATTAATTGGAAACGGACCAAATGATGGTGCTTTAATTGGTGGAGCATCAATTCTTCCTGATAATATAGCATCAATGGTTGCAGGAAATATGAATTTACAGTCAGCTTCGTCAATATGCCGAAATCGTGGCTCTGGTTTTACTAATCCAATAGTGAATCCATCTCATGGAATTGATTTATATCAATCATCATCAAATAATCCTGTTTCATTGTTATCACCAAAATCAACTAATCAATTTACCCAATTGTCTAATGCACCTATAATGAAAACACCTCCCATTGTTTATTTTTATGATCGTGATCCAGAAATATTTCGTTTTGTATTAGATTATTATAGAACTGGAGAATTACATTTACCATCAAGTATATGTGGTCCATTTGTACGTAAAGAATTAATATTTTGGGGTATTGATGAAGCATTAATTGGTCCTTGTTGTATGCCTGCCTATATGAGATATGATGAAGAGAAACGAACAAAAAATACATTGTTTCGAGATTGTTTTGAAGATATTGATTCGATGCAAAATCTTGTCAAATTTTCTAGAGGATGGAAAAAATGGCGATATAGAATGTGGTTATTTATGGATCATCCATCATCATCTTTAGCTGCTAAGGTAACTACTACTTATATGTTTATTAATAGTTCACATTTCCCCCTATATATATATAGGTTGGTCTCATAAGTATTTAGTAACTTGTCAAATGCTTATTTTTTATTCTTATTTAAAGTTCCCACGCTATCATAAATTCCTGTTTAAAGTTCTATTCAAAAATGCTGTTTCTAAAATGTTCAATTTGTAAATAGCCTTATTCACAAAGTTTGACCAGCTGAAAAAAACTACTGATTATCTTAGTTCAATACTAGTTAAGTACTTCTAAAAAAAATGGATCCATTTTCTATCATCTTTAGGTTGGCATTCAAAATATCTGAGTCTGATAACAAATAATAATAGTATTCATTCATTGGTTCAGTATAGTCAGATCACCTTTTCTAACTTGTAAAATAATTATAATTTCATCCTACATAAATGATAATAACCACAGATAAATGGTTTTCATTACAAATATGAAAGATTAATTTTTTTATTTCAGTATAAATGCTTTATACTATAATCATTTTATGTAATTAGAATAAAGTAACATTATACAAGACTGAAGATTTTTTGTTTTGTTATATTTCCATTTGAACTAATTTTCTTTTAAAGATAACTACTTTTTAAATTTAAGTAGACGATAGTGTCCGTTTGTTGTTGTTGTTGTTGTTAAAAACATAATTTACTGATCTCATACATATTTATATATTCAAAATATAATCGGTAGAGTCTATATGGATTTATTAAATATTGTTAAATTGTCAAAATATTTAGGGATGACAGTAAAGAAGTACAATAGTAATTATATATATTGTTATTAAGTAGTATACATTAACTTGATTAAATAAATTTTGCCTTCATATATACAAAATGGATATAGTTGGGAAACAAACAAAATAATAATGAAAAACTTATTTTGTTTAGAGAAGAATAATTTATAGTTAATAATTATAAACTAGAAGAGAAAAAACCTAAAAATACATCAAGTTTTTGGTCGGAGAAAAAATAAACCTGAATGAATTCACTTTCTCTAATTGTATTCAATGATAGATTTTCTCTAATGGATAGAAATAGGATTATATTCGAAATATCTAAATAATTAAATGCTCGTATCATATTTATATGTATATTCTTGAAATGTAAGTAGTAAGTTTATATCTTCTATATAAATGAATGAAAATGAGTGGTGGATTAAACTAAGACTAAATTATTTAAATTATAAACACTACCTTGTATCTTATTTCGTTTACCTAGTTAAGCACTTATTATGGATTATCATACAAGTAGTCGTTTAAAGCTGAATACATTCAAAAAATAAATGTTAAGCGAACTCAACGGGCCTCATTTGAATCTTACAAAAGATTCTATGGAAAAAATTAGACTTTATAAATAAGAATGTATCTGTTTGGGCTTGACACACATGACATTGATCACCACCCAGTGATCAATCAATTGTGATTACATCTCATTTCTACAGGAGGTCGGTCGCGGCCCGCGTAGCCCATTGGTAACGTCTCTGACTGTGAAGCTGGTTGATACGGGATCGAATCCGCCAGGGAGCACCAGGTCCCTCAAGATTACAGGTACACTTTACTGACGAGTGCCAAGTAGCACGAAACTCGAGTCCAGGGTTTCCTGTCGACTACCTTCAACCTCCATCTAATCTCAATATATAGTGCACGCAGTGTTGAGTCACCTAGACTGGTGGCCACATTGCAACATGGTCGGTAGCATTCGATCTGCGCTAAATAAGGACTTGACACACATGACATTGATCACCACCCAGTGATCACTCAATTATGTATTTGTTTTATTTGAATTTGGCACTAGCTATACAACTAATGAAATCTTTAGATTTACCAAGAAGACCAGCTATTTTATTTTATTTATTTTATTTGAACACATAAATTTTGGTACAAGAGGGCACCAAATATATATGCGCCACACGAAACAATGAGAATTCGTAGAGAAAAAAAGAACAATAACGAACAGATTAGTGTAAAGTAGTTTAATAATAATAATAATAATAGCAATAATGGGGGAAACGGAAAGGTACAATCAGAAGAAAACTTTCAGTTAGGGAAGAAGCAACCACTTTTTATGAAGAAAGTAAAAGGTTACAGCAGGATCGACACTGGCTTCTATCCTGAGCCATATCTGATAACGTCTCTAGCCACTGTGTTGCACCAACAGAAGCCAATCCTTTGCAGCTTTCCTTCATGTCACGACACCATGTCATATACTGACCACCTCTCCGCTTTTTTCAACCAGTCCCAGAGTCGGCAAATAAGGCGCGACGTAGAATTCTCTGGGACGACATTCGTAGAACATATATAAGCTACCGAAGTCGGTGTTTCAAGATGGTGATACAAATTGCATTATCGTCTCGGTGCCCAAACACACGATGCCGAACCTCTGCATTGCTGACATGACGTTGCTACTGGATGTCAGCAATCCTTCGGAGACAACGATGATCGAACACAGAGAGCAGTCTTACGTCCTCAACTCTGAGAGGCCAGGTTTCACAAGCATAGAGCAAAACTGCTCTCACCGACGCGTTGTAGATCCGACGTTTTACAGCCAAACTGACATCACGAAGGCGCCAAAGGCATAAGCCACCCTGGCTTTCACTATTTGTGCATTGGTTTCATCACTCACACCCCCATCAGCACATATGCAGCTACCTAGATACACGAACTTCTCGACTACCTCTATCTGCTCACCATCCAGGGTGAGTACAGGATTAGAATCCTGTCAGTCTTGTGGAAGTACTTTGCACTTCGAAGGTGCAAAGCTCATACCATACCTACGGACACTGATTGCCAACTGATTAAGTGCGGATTGCAGGCCTTGGGCATTATCGCACAGTAAGACAATATCACCCGCATACTCAAAGTCGAGAAGTCTTTCTCCGGGCAACAGATCCACACCGCCATTACTTACATCCATCAGAGCTGTTTCCAGAATGTCGTCGATAGCCAAGTTGAAGAGGAATGGTGAGATTGGGCAACCCTGTCTAACCCCCCTGTGTGAATGGAACAATGAAGAAAGATGGTTGTATGCTCTCACTCTGCCTAAGTTGTCTGTATATGGGACCTTTAAGATGGTAATAAACTTCTCAGGCACACCCTTCTTCAATAGACAATCCTAGAGAGTAGTCCTGTCCAACGAATCGAAGGCAGCCCTGATGTCAAGAAACACTACGATTGTTGGCCTTTGAAAAGTATGGCGGTGTTCTAACATTTGGCGGAGGGTGAAGATATGATCAATACATTCTTGACCAGAACGAAAACCAGCCTGCTCCTCGCGAGTCAATCTTTCTCGGGTTTTGAACAACCTACGAAGTATGACGGAAGCCAATAGCTTGGACGCAATCGGAAGTAGACTTATCCCCCGATAGTCGTTACAGGAACGACGTGAACCCTTTTTAAAGATAGGGACAACTATCGACTCATTCCATGACGTTGGTACACTCTGTAGTTCACAGACCTTTGTAAACAACATCGTCAGTTCCTTAGTCAGAAAGTCACCACCATCTTTAAAAAGAGCCGGAGGTAAGTCATCTGGGCCAGGTGATTTGTAACGCTTCAATAGTTGGAGTTCCTTGGGAACTTCCGCCTCATTTGGTTAGTCAGTCGTCACCGGCCATGGAGGGCAGGACAGTCTGACCGATGTTGCCGGAGCAGCAGGCCAGTTGAACTGCCCTTCGAAAAATTCTGCCCATCGTCCAAGACGTCGATGGATGTTAGTGATTGGCATCCCATCATCCTCGTAGATTGTTTCGCTCACACCAGACTTCTTGCTGCCAGTGGCTCGGATGAGTTGGAAGAGCTTCCGGCAGTTACCAGATGCAGCTGCTGCTTCCAGCTCATTAGCACGCTCCGACCACCAGGCTTCTCGGTCCTTACGCAAGCTTTGCCCAATTTCCTTACGTAACACCCTTCGTTTGTGGTCAAACTCACGGTCACCCGGAGTAGACCGACATGCTTCAATGAGTTGTAAGGAACCAGAAGAAACCCAGTGCTTATAAGCTGAACGTTTCGCGAAGTCGCAAGCGGCTTTACTCGCCCTTTTCATGGCGTTATGCAGTTGCAACTAATGCTCATCTATACTTTTCGGTGGAATGGTAGCTAGCCTAGAAACTAGATCGTTTCGATACTTACTAGCAACAGAAGTTGCTACCAATTTGCTGACATCAATCTTTTGATGGCATTCACTTCGTTGTCCACTGAAAAGTAAGGCAAGATTGGCGCAGACCAAGGCATGGTCAGAGTCCAGATAGGTACTCCAAAAGGATCGACAGTCTTGTACACAACCACGCCAGCAGTAGCTGATCGCGATGTGATCAATCTGAGTCCAGGCTTGAGATGCAGAGGGAGGACGCCAGGTGGCACATCGGCGATGACTGTGCCGAAAGTTAGTGCTAGCCAGAAACAGGTTATGGTCTGTGCAAAGTTGCAGTAGACGGTCCCCGTTATCTGACCTGCGACCAACGAGTCCCCATCGGCCACCTAAACGACTCTCTTCTGTGCCTAGACGCCCGACCTGAGCATTCAAGTCTCCGGCTAGTACTACAATATCTGTCGAACGCACTTTCTGGAGAAGAACAGATAACTGGTGGTAAAACTCATCCTTGATTGCATCCGGGCTGCAATCTGTCGGAGCATAGGTGGAGATGACGAAGAGACATCGTTTCTCACACTGATTTCTTCTCACTTTGATGGAACTCTCTAATATAACAGCACATAACCGACTGTTAATGGGGATCCAATCGATTAGTGCTGCCTCAGCTCTAGCGCTTAGTGCAACACCAACGCCAGCAAGACCAGACGAAGATGCCACAGGGTACCCGGATAAACGCACGTAAAACAAGCTTTTTGAAGGGATAGATGGAGAGCGAATTTGTAGTACTTCATTAGAGCCTTGAATACGGGTCTCAGCTAGACAGCAAACATCGATATTATGACTTTCCAAAGACATAACCAGCCCTATCTGTTGTCCAACCTGGATAAGTCGTGCGAACGTTGAAGGCAGACAGTTTGAATGGCGCACGTGGTTTCAGAAAAATTGTTTCATTACTCGTGCTTGGTGGTAACATACAATTTCCAACTAGGCAGTGACTCGAGAACGTTTAGATAGAGCCGAGTTTCCACCGTAGGTGAGCTGATGTATAAGTCGAAAAATAAGTATACACAGAATGGGAATAAAAGAGGGTGAATAAATGACGTAGTAAATAATAATAATAACAATAGTAATAATAATAATGTAAGTCTTTTGATTGTTATTCGAAGCAAAAAGAATATTCTCCATAAGTAGACAGTTCATCATTTTTTGTGCGGGCTGTGATACTGCCCGGGTGCCCAAACCGAATCAGGTGCCTTTCTTAGAGGGCCACACCCCGAGCCTTTAACCTAAAGGTTTAACCCACAAGGCAGTGGAGCATCGTAAGGAGATGCAGTCCCATGGTAGCCGGTGACCAACGATTGGTTCATACGCCATTTGTTCCCGCAGGATACTGAAGCCCATGTGCACCATTGGTTTGGGATCCGGTCAAAGCGCCGGACATTCGCTTTTCGTCCTCTCATTTTCGTAAACAACACCCCCGCCACGAGAAGGCAATGAGTAGGACTTGCCTGGCAGAGGCTGTATACGCGTGGCCATGTGAGAGCATTTCGAGAGGGAGGGCGAGCCCACCCCACTCTCGGCCATACCAGGGCATTTGTGGGCTTTTAGTTTTCTTCGACAATTATAGCAGTTTAATTCTAATCCATTTTCAGACTAATTTAAAGACCTAATTTATTTGTTCACTCATATGTTTTTCTATGTAACAAACATACTAATTATCCTAGAATGGCTGATGATCAGATCGACAGTGTAAACATCTTTAAAATTAGAAGTGACAAAGGAGTAACCTTTACTAAATCAATTAATGGCTGTTCTTTGGTAAGACATAAGTTTTGTTAAGCATTCGTTTGATATGTACGACTGAAATGAGTATTTTGTTAATAACTAATTACTTGTCAGATTGATTTATTGTGAACATTAAATACATGAATAATCTTATTATGGTTGGATTCATCAAAATTGGGTTCAAATTGAATTAATTCAGTAATCTGTCTTATTCAGATCATTTAATTTCTGTTCAACTCATTAACTGAATGATTTGTAAATTGAAAATGTTAGTATATCTTTGTTAAACTTATACTGTAAAGTGGAAACATCTCTAGGTTACATCATCGTCGAAAAGAAAATTTTCTTCGCTGAATTCTCTTTTTCTTATTCAATGACACTATGGGTTATTTTAATTATCATCAAACTAATTGGATACAGTTAGTTTGATACAGTGGTTTAAATATACTAATTTCCAAAAAACGTCGTAACAAAATATCACAGCTTTTGGATAGATTTTTGAAATTGAGGTAAGAAAACCACTAACTAGATTAATTACATTATTCACAAATAGCATCGGTTTAAGATCACACAATATCAGTGTATTTTCACTGATCAAAATGTTGACTTACCAGTTAACAACAATGTAACAAAATAATCTCGTTCCTTTTGCAAAAAACTACCAACTCTTGATTTTAGCTCAGTTTAGTATGAGCGTTGATGATGCGTTATAAGTTCAAATTACAATGAATCTTTATTATATTGTTTGTTTTATCCTCAGCTAAATCTGTTACATATCTCTCATTGTTTTAGCCATACACCCATAACATGGAAATCATTTATCCAGTATTTTAGGTCAATTACTTGTTACTAATTACTATTTATTGATTATTTAAATGAAATCAATGAAATTAAGGGCAAAAAACATATTTGATTAAAGTTTTAGGTTATTCAAATCAATCTGAATGATAAACCTGTCAACATGTCAAATATGGAGACAGAAAGTTAAATTTGATAAAATTTTAAGATACCATAAACATTTTGTAGTACTATCAATTAATTCTAAACAATAATGTCATTTGAGGCTCTTTTTCAACCCTCCCCACTCACCCTTCCTATGGTTTGTCCGTTTTGTAACTGTTGCATGTATCTATAGCTCTTGATAGAAGAAGGATACTAATCCTCTCTGTATGAACAAAATGATTTTAAGAATTTTTGAAGAAATTTATGCGTTTTTATGATAAAATTATATTTCGTAAACAAATTTATTCCGAGAACTGTTTCGACGAACGTTTATAAACAATGAGAACCGAATTGTGTGAATAATCTAACTGCTTAGCAGGAATTACGTAATACTTCATAATCCATAAAATGTGATTGGTTAAATTTATATATACTTAGATTTAGTGTAACATAAATATATTACGATTATTGACAATCGATATAAGAGTATTTCTCTATGAAAATATTGTTTTAATAGGTCGTAGTTAATATGCAAATTTGATATTGAGCGGAAGCGTCGAATCAGATTTTCAAAATTAATTGATTCACAATGTATAGTACTCATAGAAGTTGGCACATAAATCAAGTTATCTTAAAATCAATGAGAGGAATTTGGCCCCTAAATGGTTCATTTATTTTGTAATTTATTACACTTGTCCATTGTTGAAGTTAAATGTTGCAATATCGAGGCAATCCAGTCAGGACACATATGTACTGACTAAGACTGGACAATATTCAGTCAAGAACAATAAAAAAATGATGATCAAAAACCAGTGAAAATTAAATTTAAATTTAAACCATTTGCATAAGTGAATATCTATCTGGAATCAGTAGCTCAATGGATAATAAGTTTGAGTCGCAGTGTTAATATTAACATTGGGATGCTAATAAATCCAGCTAATGGGTCTCAAAAATGACAAAACCTGCGTGCTACTAGCCAACTTCACTAGTAACTGATATATTTCTTGATATTGTGTTGCTGAATACCATTTTTTCATCGATCGATCCACTGATGACTATTATGATAAGTGCAATAACAGTGTGGCATATTGTATTATTCACTCTATCCTTAAATACAAACATAATATTGAAAATCAAATGAACAGTCTCACTTAAATTCATACTAACGTTTCAGATTTAAAAACGTTTTTGAGTGTTTAAAATTTCCTAGCATATTCAAACATAAGTAGATGAACAAAAAATATTCTATCCCATAATTTCTTATCAATTTCTACAATTTTATGTTTAGAACAGTGCTCTACAGGGATAGACAGTTTTAAGGTAAATTCATTTATTTTTTCCTAATTACATATGAATTTAGAGTTGTTAATAGGATAGAATCATTCACATCAAAATGCTTACTTACTTGCTTACTTACGTTTGTTACTCCTCGTGAAGGAGCATATGCCACCCACCACCACTCGCCATCTAACCCTGTTCTGGGCATCCCTTTCTGGTTCTTTCCAGTTGTTATTCATCCTTTTCATATCTGCTTCTATTTCCCGACGTAATGTGTTCTTTGGCCATCCTCTTTTCCGTTTCCTTTCGGGCTTGCCTCATGATCCAATTTGGTGAATTCCATAATTTTTGTCCTATCCATTTTCAATGTCTTTTCCTAATTTCCTCTGGAAGCTGGTTTGTTCTCTCCCACAGAAGGCTGTTGCTGATGGTATCATGGTGATGGATGTTGAGTATCTTGCGTAGACAACCATTTATAAATACTTGTACCTTCTTGATGATGGTTGTAGTAGCTCCCCACGTTTCAGCTCCGTACAGTAGGACGCCAACCAAATTAAACATATCAAAATGACTAGTATATAATTTTCAAATAATAATGATTATTACTATTAATGTAAATAGTGCAGTTGACTTACAAACTTACTCAAAATTAACATTACATACTAGTACGAACAACTTTACTTCATTTTAACAATAATCTTCAATTCATCAGTTGTGAATTTTCTTTAAATCTCGTAGTTACAGATTGTAATTCACAAGTATCATTTGTTCACATATGTACTTCTCTGCTTTACATTATTATCTTAGTATGTAAATACTGAATTAACTATTCAGTCAAACGTCAAGATACTAACATTTTATTAATCATGTAAAATGTTTGGTACATTAATAGGGAATAATATTTCATTATGGATATGGGTCAATTAAATACATCTTGACTAAAGCAATATCATTCTTAAATGAATTCATTAAGTAACATATTCAAGATGACGAGATTTTTTGATACATTAAAAAGTTGATTGAATTGTCTTCTTGCTAGTTTATAAATGAAATAGTTCAATGGAATATTCATTATTTATACACATAGAAAATGAGAAAAAAGTATTTGTATCTTTATGAAAATTTGTTATTTTATTTAACTGGTTGAAATCATGAGTCAATTGAAGCTAGACCACCGTGGAAAACCTGGAAGCACTGGACGGCCGTTTCGTCCTAGTATGGGACTCCTCAGCAGTGCGCATCCACGATCTCGCTCCTCGCGAGATTCGAACCCAGGACCTATCGGTCTAGCTTCAATTGACTCATGATTTCAACCAGTGAAATTTCTAAAAATCTCCACAAAACCCATTCCGATATTTTACTTAAGATAGAAATGATATTTATTATCAAACATTTTTGTAATATTATTAGAACCTTTAATCGGTCTAAGTCAGATTTTGATTGAAAGCACGCGATCTTTGAATGACCGTTTTGTTCAAGTATGAGAACCGAGATTTTAAATGGTAGGCTAAATTGGATCGATTCAGGGTTTCAGTGATGTCCAGCAATCGCAACAACCCTATACTTACAAGTTTGTGATATTTATTTAATACATAGATGTTTTTCATCACCCACTGATACAAGATAAAAATTATAGAAAAGCGAGAAACAATGGTTATTTGTTTTCATTTTGTTTAAACTCCCCAGTGTTAATTACTCATGACCTTAAGCAGTACAAGAATTGAATATTCAGTACATACATTATGGACGATACCAGTGAATCAAAATTCAATTCACATTTTCGTAATACTATGATATTGTCATTAAATGTTATCAATAGTTAGTTATTTCACAACTAGGACAATTACCTTTATAGATAACAGTTAGTCAGAGTTATTTAAGTGGAAAGTTACTGTTTCTGAGAATCGATCAAGTCATGCGTGAGATATTAGACAAAATATAAATTATATAAAGAATGAAATAAAAATTAAACATTAACAGTTTATTACCTCTGCAGAAGTTGAATATCACTGTATTTTCTGAGAGGTCTAACCATCCTAAGTTTTATTTTGTCTCGTCCTCTATGCAAATCTTTGAGACTAATAGAATCACGTATTCATCATTCTCAATAGTTTGTCAAGGAATATCAGTTCACTGTGAATGATATTTTCAAATCTTCTTCATTATATTATAAACCATTGGTCAAGGAATTTCTATAAAAATTTCCAAAACAAAAATAAACTATTCGTAAAGATTATCTTGTGAAAACATTTTTAGATTGTTTTTACTTTTACATATCATTTAAATATGCATCGAATTCACTGATTTACAGGTTTTGTTGTCTGTTTCTCATAACCATCAATTAGTTCGTTCTAGTATGGGACTGCTCAATGGTTTTGAGACTAAGCGTTCACCCGCGAAACCGAATGTCCTGCGTTCAAATCCCACATGTGTGATCGTAGATGTGTAACACTGGGGAGTCCCATAATAGGATGAAACGGCCATCCAGTGCTTCCAGGTTTTCAATCATGATCTAGCTTAGATCGACTCATGCACTCAACCACTAAAATTACTATAATCTCCACAAATCCCCCTTCTAAAAATATTATTTTAATCATAATAACTGTAATCTATTTCGTGGCATTATCCACTTATACATTTGATATTATTACTCTTAAAACTAGTTTGAAATTCGAATTAAATAACTATTAAATAAATTCGATTTTACATTTCGTTTGCTAAGAAACAAAACACTATTGTAAAGGGAGATAATTCAATGTCAAAATATAAAATTATAATAATAACTTTGTTTATTCTCATTGAATTGAAGTTAAATGTGAATTATGTGACAAATCTGTAATTAATTTGAAACATTTCAACATCAAACAAGAATAAATGTGTGGTGTTGTTTTTTAAAAAAGCACAATAGCAGAAAATATGACATAATTTCATGACAATTTTCTTATAAGATTACTTACTTTACTTAGTTACGCCTGTTACCCCCAATGGTGCATAGACCACCAACCAGCATTCTCCAAACCACTCTGTTTTGGGCCTTCCTTTCTAGTTCTATCTAATTGTTGTCCATAGTTCTCATTGTCTGTCTCCATTTCTCGGCGTAATGTGTTGGTTTGTCTTCCTCTTCTCTTTTAGCCTTGAGGATTCCAGGTGAAGGCTTTCTTATAAGGTGGCTATTTTGAATAAGGTTTAGTATTATTTTCCAAAAAAAGTTTTGGTAAATATAAAAACCAAATCTATGATTCATTTTGTTTTGTAAAATGTTTGTAAATTAATAACGTCAGATATTAACTGCGAATTATTTGATTGTCAACTATGACAACACTATTTATGGATTATTATATAACCTTACTAGATAAACTATAAGAAATAAAACACTTTTATGGTACAAACCAACATCTAAGTTTAATAGATTTCACAAATCTTCAATGATGGTAAAATTTACACAGTGTATTATCGATGTAAAAGACTTTAGTGATATTGGGTTCTTTTGACAAGATGAACGTTTCATTAGTGGTGAGCTAATTATAAATAAATAGTCGTTGGAAATACAACAGCATAAAAATAACAATTCTTGTGGCGACAACAACTTATAATAAAATGTTTTAGGTATTTAGTGAATGATTTCACATGGATTATTCTTTCTTGAATTACATACATATTGACACTGTCCAGAATACCAATGTAAGTCTTCCACTTAAACCACTCAATTCAGAGAAATCAACACTGACATAGACATAGTTTAACTGAGACTGTGGTAAGTCACTTTTAAAACATTGTATATCTTTGAAGAAGCTGAATGATGAAATTTTTAAACCATTCAGCTGATCAATTTTACCATTATAAGGTGCACAGGAATACAGAGAAGAATTTAAAGGAGTAAATCATTTAAGCCCGTTTATATCTTGAGGAATAGTTGGGGGACAAATAAGAATTTAATAAAATATCATCGAGTAATGTAAGGAATTATGTTTCAGTTAGAATTTCTCAGTGAAATCTACCTCGATAATTAACATAGTTAACGTTTTGTATCGATATCAACTTTCTTTGAAATTGCAGATGCCTCTTAATAATGGGCGGAAAAAAGCTTAAAATCCACCCAACATGAATCTCACTTTAGATTGATGGAGGTAGTCAAGCAGAAATTCTAGGCATAAATTTCTTTCTGGTTGCGACTCATCAACAAGGTGTATCCATAATCTTTTGAAATTTAGCAGTCCACTGATTACTTCAGTCTTAGTCCCCAAACTCCCTATAACGCTCAGATTATGACTGATCAGTAAGTAGTCATTAGTGTTGCTGAATTGAAACAATTGAATCAGTATTAAATGACTAAACAAGATGATAATGTTTACTGAACACTCAATAGAACATTTGCTAATGAATTGATTTGATTTATCTAAAGGCAAAAAACAATGTTATTATTGCTCAATCAAAATAATCTATCTATTATCATTTTATTCATAATTCAACTTTTACCATCTACAGAAGACGATTCACTTGTGCTATTACTGATCTCTATCTCGTCAGATAGCATTTATAATTATATGCCTTAACACGTAAATTCTTTGTTAATTTCTATGAAGAAAATACTACAAATATCTATTTGATGATATATCTCTATTACTTACTTACTTTCACACGTCTGTTACTCTTCTTGGAGGAGCATAGATCGCCCACCACCACTCGCTATTAAACCCTGTCCTGCCCTGGTACGGCCAAGAATGGGGAGAGTCCGCTATCCCTCTCGAAATGCTCTCACATGGCCACGCGTATATAGCCTCTGCCAGGGAAGTCCTACTCACTGCCTTCTCGTAGCGGGGGTACTGTTTACGAAATTGAGAGGACGAAAAGTGAAGGTCCGGCGCTTTAACCGGGTTCTCGGACATGGAGAGTCCACCTAGGGGAGTTGGAAAACCATGATTCCAACCAATAGTACACATTAGTTCCAGTATCCTGAAGGAACAAATGGAGTATGAACCAATCGTTGGTCATCGGCTACCATGGGACTGAATCTCCTGACGCTTCTCCACTGCCTTGTGGATCAGACCTTCCGGTTGAAGGCTCGGGGAGTGGCCTCCTAAGAAAACCACCTGCTTCGGTTTGGGCACCCGGGCAGCATCACAGCCCTCACACATATCAAATGAGATTTGTGTGGAGCATATGTATTTGGTGCATACTTGTACCAATATCTATGTGTTAAAATAAATAAATAAAATAAACATCCGTTTCAAGATCTTTTCAGTTGTTATTCATCCCTTTCATATCTGCTTCTATTTCCCGATGTAATGTGTTTTTTGATCTTCCTCTTCTCCGTTTCCCTTCAGGATTCCAAGTTAGGGATTGCCTCATGATGCAGTTTGGTGGTGATTTCTGTAATGATTTATTGAATATTTTTTCTTGATTAAATTAAAAGATAAAATCGGAAATTAATGTACAATTTGAATGACATTGATATCCTTGTTCGTTAAAATACTAAATAAATGACCTAGATAAAGATATGAACGAATTCATTGTTTCATTATAGATAACATTATATCATTTGAAAGAAATCTACACAAATTTTAATGAAATAATTTCTACTATGAACCTAAATAAAAGAACTTTTCTTCCAAATATTGAAATATGTTATAATATGTATAAAGAAACATACAAATCCTATGTATATTTGAATGTTAGCTGTCAGTATTTCATTGAATTATCTTCAAACGATAATATAGTTGGTTGAGGTTTATGGTAAATAAAATGTTCAAAACTGTTGTGATTAATTGCTATTCTACATGCGAAAATATTGATACTTTAAATTAATTATTAATTAGTTTATGTATAACAAATGGGATAATCATGTGATGCCGAATGTACTTCCTAAGATATACTTCACACAATGCTACTGTATATCACCCAAACAAATGTAACGTAATTACATATTTGAAGAGATGACATCTAAGTAACCGTTAAACGTATTGAAGTTATAAACTAATGGTGTACGTGCACTTAAGTCAGTCATATATATATATATATATATATATATATATATATATATATATATATATAATTCAAAAACTATTTCCCTTAATTTGATTGGAGTGCTGTGCTAATTTGACTTCCCTTTGTGCACAAAATATAATTAGAAGCTAAGTACACGATTCTGCATATGTTAGCTGTCACACATACATAAGTTGTTGATTAACGTTCACATTACTATTATGTAATAAATATAAAGCCTATGATAAAATGCCGAGTTTTCAATGATCACTAATCGAATTGCAATGGTATATAATCAGAGTTTAAACTATACTCTATAATCTGACCAAACGCAGACCAGTTTCATAAACGTTCACACTCATCACCAAGACAATACCTATAGATATGAGTTGTTTGTACCTATATTTTTGATGGAACTGGTTCTCTGTTGTGAATTGACTTTCATATCACCTAGCTTCACAGTTATGACATTAAGCACTGCTCAGTAATCGACCAACTGTTACTATTTTAGTCGCACAAGATATCAGTCGTAACCTGAATAGTACAGCATAGTATTTAAAACTATGGACCTTGATGACATATCATCAAACCCATCAAGGAGTACCTGCTCCTACAAGTTTATAGTCACACACTTCTGGCGATGACCAAATATCGTGAACTCTTGGCTAAACAAGGTTTCCTCCCGAATATCTCTAACTACCTTACAGCGACACAATCACTTATCGTCCCAATATATAAGAGAGGGTTAAAATCATCCTGTGACAACCATAGAAGGATTAGTTTAACGAATATAGTATCTAAAATACTAGCCTCGATAATTGTCAGACGCTTAACTAAGACCCGTGAACTGCATACACGAGAGAATCAAGCTGGCTTCAGACCTGGTCGTGGCTGCATCGACCACAAATTCACCATTCGTCAGGTTCTAGAACATAGGCATACTTATCGGCGTCCGACAATGGTGGTCTTTCTCGACTTAAAAGCAGCATTTGACTCTGTAGACCGCGAGATTCTGTGGCAGTGTCTGTCGTTGAAAGGCGTATCTCGGAAGTGCATAAACCTTGTGAAAACTCTTTACTCAAACACTACTAGTCGAGTGAGAGCTTATGGCGAACTGTCATCTGCTTTTGCAACCTCAAGTGGTGTCCGTCCAGGCTGTCCACTTTTGTCTAGCTTCATCATAGACCTACTGATGGAAATAACATTCTCTTCGACTGAATTCTTGGGTACTGATCTCCTTCCAGGAGGTCCACTTATCGACTTAGAATACACGGATGACATAGTCCTGTTTGGTGAAGACGCTGATAAAATGCAGAGTCTTTTGGTAGCACTGAGCAACAATGCCAGAATGTTTGGAATGCGCTTCTCTCCCTCTAAATGCAATTTCTTGATTCAGGACTGGTCTGCGTCAACACCTGAACTAAGGATATGGAGTGAAGTAGTCGAACGCGTTGACAACTTCACTTGGAAGTCTGATCAGCCCTAATGGGTTGGTGTCTGACGAAATCTCAGCACGGATTCGAAAAGCTCGCTTGGCTTTTGCCAACTTACGTCACCTATGGCGAAGGCGAGATATCCGTCTATCAATAAACGGACGAGTATACTGCGCGGCAGTCCGTTCTGTTCTATTTTACGGCAGCGAAACATGGTCATTAAGAGTAGAAGATACTCGTAAGCTACTAGTATTTGACTACAGATGCCTTAGAAATATTGCTGGCGTCTGCTGGGATCACCGGGTAAGTAATAGTGAGGTTAGACGCTAGGTATTAGGGAATGATGGTAAATCAGTTGATGAGGTTGTGAATCTTCATCGAGTGAGATGGTTGGGCCACGTGTTACGTATGCCTGAACACCGATTACCACGACGTGCAATGCTAACCGGTGTTGGTGATAGTTGGAAGAAAGTTAGGGGCGGTCGAATCAAAACGTGGCATCAGTCATTGAAGTCACTAACTTCTAGTCTGAGCCATGTTGGTAGATGCAGACTACTTGGTTGGGGTCCGCGTGACTATCCTAACCAGTGGTTGGAGTCTCTGGGTGACATGACTCAGAACCGGTCACAATTGCGTCGGTGTATACACTCTCTGTCTTCCCTTAAACCTTGGGATTAAAATCCCTTCATATCTTTTTTTCTACGAACTAATTCTTTCTTCCTGTACTATATCCTTATTACAATCTTTCTTTTATATACTGACACGACTGAATTAACTACTTTTATGAATCCGGTGTTCATCTTGTTGCGCTAATGAGGTATGGCAACTTTGACCGATGCATATATGTGCCTGGTCCTACGTTGTAGCTGACTGACTGACTGACCTTACAGCGATTATAATAATGTAGTGTTTTTAATTATTTTAAGTTATATAGCCTAGAATAAAAGCAACATTTGTCTTCTTGAACCACTCCGTGGTAAAAGTTTCTATGACTAATCGAAATAGATGACGTTGTACCATTCAGAACTTTTAAACTTGCTTCCTATATTCATCTTAAACGTTTTCTTTAAAGACTTTAAATAATATCACTTGACGTCATATCTTTTAATTCACTGTATATTTATGTATTGCCATTTTTAGTGAGAGGATAAAATTAACAATTTTTTTAAGTCTATTCACTTTATTAAACAGCAAAAAATGATACCATTTAACGAACGGTTGACAGTTGGTTCCTATTCAAAACAAAACCTTTTTACAATTCTTAACAATTCTTATATATATATATATATATATATATATATATATATATATATATATTGACGATGTGGTTTAGTTGACTGATAGATCTTCACCTATTCAGTAAACATAGATATACCTAGCTAAAAATAATCCCAGCTTGTGGTAATCAGTTTTCTATCAATTAATTCCAATCAACTGGTTAAAACTCTATAGCCTTCCAATTATTAATTACAATCGAGTCTAAAGCAATATGATTACATTTTCTTAACAGTAATCAGAAAAGTAATCTAGAATGTATGTTTCATTCTCATTTAAAACTTGTCCTTTGTTGACATTCGAAGATGTATTGAGATAATATTCTGACAAAAAGAATTTCCGTAAACATAGGCTAATTTATTTGAGAAAAAAATAAGAATAAAACCCAACTCAATGACGAAACAATTCATACAAGTGGCATAGATTCATATGTTATTAGAATATTTCCAGTATTTTACCAAGAAAATTTATCCTTGTCACGAGAAAAAAAGATGGTAACCACTTTTGTTACATAAATACCCATTGAAAAAGAGAACAAACGAAAACAAAAGTTATTTAACCAGTGAACTGACGTTTAAAATAAAACCCACTGTCAACAAGTCATGATAAGAAAATATGCTTTGAAAGTTCAAATTAGAATTCTGAATGAAATAAAAAATTTACATAAAAATATTAAACAATAAACAAAAAAACAAACTGACTAAATAAAAGTCAAATAGCATAAGTTTAAGGGAAAAAAAACTGTGTTTCTTATAGTTTATATCATGAACTGAATTTAAGTTGGGCAATCATAGAAAACAAGAAAGCAATGAACATTATTCTTGTCCTGATATAAGACTCCTTAAAAATATATATCCATGATTCTATGTAAGATCAAATTCTAGACTTTCGGTTTCACGGAGAGCATTTAACCTCTAGAATTTTGAATTGATATCGAGTGATATATATAACTAACTTCACAATATTGCGCAATTATCTTAGATTGTCGTCCATGAGTAACCAACCGAGTCACGTCAAACTATTTTCTTAATTTATTTGATGTAAATTCAGCAACCACCAGAAGCCTTATAATATTCAAATGCTCACAGAAAAATTCATAAAAGGCTTCCGGACAATTTGTCATACTTAACTGTTCTGCTAATATAACCATCAATATACAATGAACAAGAATTCAGATGCAAAATTACCGAGTGGTTTCGTAAAATATGAAAACCATACATTAAATGAATGATTTTCCCATCATCCTTCAATTCTACTTTCCATGTTTCATGATTCTTTCATTTCTGTTGTTACTGTAATTGCTCTCTGTTTCTCTTCCTATTCTATTCAATGTAATTTTCTCAAACTTCCGCTGATAGGCATTCCAATTCCAATTGCTGTTGCATGCTATATATTTTTTTCAGAAGTAGCTTTTTTGGAAATCAATTCCAAATAGCTTTTCTTCGGAGAGTATGTAGACTAAAACGGAACAATAGTTTTACAAAAAAATTTGAATCAACGGGAAGATAATGACTCCATCTCTGAGAATGTCTATTTTCCTTGTTGTAAGTTCTTATGAATTATTAGAATCGCTCCATTCAACTGTATATTGGATCTTGAATTCAAAGAGGTCAACTATTCGGCAAGTAACAGTTCAATACCCAATTATACAATAATCTCTCACCTTCGATTTTATTCATAATATTACTGTGTGTTTGTGATGATTGTTGAATTTTCATAATTTACGTCAACGATTGACAATAATTAGACGACTACTGAAAACCAGAAACCACTAGATAATTGTTTCGTCTAAATATCTGAGGCAACATCGCATTTCAACATAAATTAGACATGATAACCATTGGATGCGCCCACTCATTGTCTACAGTTTTGGTTTTCACTGTGAGACGTATATGTCCAAGGTAAAATTCCTAGTGATATTATCGAGGCGAACCGGTTGCTTAACTGAAATCAGCCCTTAATATAAATCATGTATAATATTTAAGATTAGACAAGGAAAACTTATCAAATTCCAGTTATATTCATTCATAACTATTGCTGATCTATATTTCTCTTATTTAAATAACATAGACGTAGTATGAAGACATTTCTTAATTATTAATTAACTAAAATGAGATAAAAATCCATAAATATTACCTTCTAGGTGACTGATTTATTATATACTTAGTAACCATAAGAGGTGAATAAACACGAAGCTAATCACATATACACATACATATAATTATACGTATTCACAAATCACCTAGTCAATATCAAATATTTGGAAACAAATACATAAATTATCCGATGTTAAGCTTCAGTTTTGCATACAGATAGACAAAATAAAAAATTTATTATTTATGAAAGACAAACAATTTTTTAACTAATACGGAAAAGAAAAATGTAGTACATGGTTGTTTAGATGAACTGGTAAAAGTTTTTTTGTTAATATTTTTACTTGACGACAGTGGAATATTGCTAATTGGCAACTTTTTTCACAGAATGACACATATGTATTCTGTATAAACCTATACATATGTTCAGATAGGGGTTTTGTATATATTATAGTAATTTGATAGTTGAATTCATGAGTCAATTGAAGCAAGACCATCATGGAAACTTGGAAGCAATGAACGGCCGTTTCGTCCTAGTATGGGACTGCTCAGTAGTGTGCATCTACGATATATATGTGCATATGTATAAAATATATTTACTTATCTACATATCAAGAACATTAGATTCATAAATGATTTTCTCGATAACCATCCTCCAGACCCCTCCCCCCCACTGTTGTCCATTTAGTTTTGTTTTTCATTAAAGTTAATTTCCCATTTCCGTATTATGTCTAATAATTCTTCTTTGATTTTAGAAGCAGGGACTGTTTTCTATCTTAAAATAGCAACTAATTAAATGAATTTACATCCTTGGAAGGGATTTTATAAGGATTTGTTACGGTTTGATTTTGCCAATGAATACTCTTTCATAAGAACTATGTTATTTTAAAAAGGACAATACGATCAACTAAATAAGTACATGATTTTCTATTAAGAGCTTATTAAGTAGAAAATTGAAGAAATGCGTATGATAAATTTTCACAGTCGTCAGATTTGTGAAATTTTGGATGCCTACAAATTACTCATGTTCACAGTACTTAATATTTTAATGTAAACGTGGTTTATTATAGAGGAAATAACTTTCTAAGATTTTCCAGTTTTTGCTAATTTTCCAACAAATATCAATCCATAAGAGTAATCACAACTACAAACTATTCAGTTCATCCATTTGACTGGATATGTATCATTTTCTTGTGATTTCTCCATCTTATACCATAATTAATTTCTTTTGTCTATCTATTTAACTTTGTTCTATTAACAGATTTGGGCATCTGTTCTACTAGTATTGATGATTGCATCTGTAATGTGTTATTGTCTATCAACACATGATGTCTTCCGGACAAAATCCACTATTATGTTATCTACTGAACTTGAACAAAATTCAAATAGTAATAATAACATTTATAATAATAATAATAATGAAGAGAATAACTTAATGACTAAACAATTTCATACTGATCAAAAAACATCATATCAAACTTTTCTATCTACTACAACCAATACATTGAATACAATCACATCTAAAGATAAACAATTTAATACAACATTTAATAATCCAATATCTATTTGTTATGATTCATTATGGCATCCAAATCCTAAAATACAAAAAGATTGTTCTACTGAACCATCGGAAGGATTAGTTACATTTGATATTTCATTAAATTGTTTATTTACCATTGAATTTCTGCTCAAAGTTTTACTTGCACCAGATAAACCAAAATTTCTTACATCTATTGTATCAGTATTTGATATGGTGATATTAAGTAGTTATTGGGTATATATGTCATTATTTTATTATTATTATTATTATCCTAAAACAACAATGACAAATAATGTTGAATTAAAAATTGAACTGAGTGGATATTTATGGCTATTGAATATTTTATCAATGACACAAGCATTACGTATATTACGTATATTTAAAATATCAAAAATATCCCGTGGATTAAGAGTACTTATATTGACAGTAAAAAAAAGTATACCAGAATTAGTTCTATTAGGTTTTCTATTAATGAATGGTATGTTTTTATTTTCTTCTATGATGTATATAGCTGAATATCGTGTAAATGATACATTTCCTGATATACCACAATCATTTTGGTGGTCAATTATCACTTTAACAGCTGTCGGTTATGGAGATATGCATCCAAAAGGTGGAGCTGGCTACTTTGTCGGTTCATTAACTGCTATATCTGGTTGTATTGTTACTGGATTAGCAATACCAATAGTTGGGAATAATTTTAATACATATTACAAATATATGAAAAATCAATTAATGGAAGATAAATACTTGAAAACATTACGTAAAGATATGGAAGCTACAGGTGGTGTCAGTGGGACTAAATCAGGTTTAGGTGTAGCTGCAGAAAAAGGTGGTTTACCATTGCCAGGTAGAAAACCGCGCAATATTAATCGACGTATAATACGTGGTAGTAAAATCAGTAAAAATGATACTATGAAAAGTAGTTTAGTAAATATGATGGAAATTTGTACACGATCTATTAAACGTTTATTACCAACAGGTTTAATTAATAAAAATAATTGTAAACCAATTGGCGTGCCTAAAACTCAAACAACTGATTCTATGCAATTATTAACAGAAAATCAAAAACTTCCTAATGTATTCACTCGTAAAGCAACTATACATGAACTAAATGAAAGGAAGAATAGTTATAAAAATCAAAATAATATGTCCAGTAATAATTTAATGTCGTGCAAAAAGAAGTTGAGTAATGATAAATTAGATATTGAACATCGACCAAGTTTGATGTATCCATTAGCAACAGATCAGTTTCTCAATTCACTTCTACCTTCTCAGTTATCATTAATTCCAACACCTCAAATATGGGTAGATGGTGAAGAGTTTGATGATCAACTGTCAGCTGCAAGTCATGTGTTTGATAATAATAATAATAGTAATAGTAATAATAACAATATTAATACTATCAAGTCATCACAATCAATTTGTTCTACACCAGGTATAGAAACTACTGAAACAATTCAAAATCATCCTGACCATCATTATATTTATTCTCGTATGTCTATTGTTTCAGAGGAAATATTACCTAATTCTATACAGATTTCATCAGATATACCATGTTGCACAGTGTTGAATGTTTCCGATGTAATACAAAATGATGATAATATTATGTCCAGTGCTGAAGATGGTGATGATGAACAGGAAGATTCTAGTTGGGAAGCTAAAACAATGAAATCAACAAGTAAAATTCACATGAATTGTGAAATTAATACAATACCACGTAAATCTCCATCAATAACAATGTCTACACTAAAAAATAATAATAACGAGGATAGCAACTATAGTAAAAAAGATAACAATAATAATAACACAGATAATAAAAAACTTAAAAAACCAATTGCTAAGAGAATGAATTATGTATAAGTGTGTGATTCAATTAAGTCTGTTCATTAAATTTATCTTAATCTATTAATCAATTACTGACAGTGAAAACAACGTTATTCAGTAATTCAAAACTCTTTGAATACAAAGACTTACAAGTTTTAGGTGACTACTTTACAAATTCACAATCATTCACTGATGATCAATAAAGAACGCATAGTTTCATAGTAATAATGATCTGTAAATTAGAAATAAAAAAGGTGATTATCATTATTGTTTTAATACGAATGGCTATTTCGAATGTAGATATTATTATTACTACTTTTAACATTTTTTTTCTTCTTCTTATAAAAGTGGTAAATACTTCAATAATCATTTTCATTTAATTTGATTTTCTCTTTTCTTTCTTGTTTACTTCTGTTTATACATATATCTATACACATATACATATATTTCTGTGAAAGTTGTAATGAATAATAATCAGATAAGATAGTCATAGAACTTTATCCAATAACAACAACTACTACTACTAATACTACTGATTAAAATATTATTATAATATCCTACTAATAAAATTTAATAACGATTATAGTTATTTCCTGAAATGTAAAATTATTATTATATTTTCTTATCTGCTTTTAATTGTGTGTTGTGTATTGCGATGTTTAAAAGATAATTTGCACTATTTCAAAGAGTTATAATATATATATATATATGTTTTTTTTTCTTTTTTTCTTTTTTCTTCTTTTTTCTCTCTTTTTTCCACTATCAACTATCAATAACATAGTGTTTAATGTTCAATTGTAAGTAGATAGAAAATATTTCATCAATTATTTAATGATGTAATTAACATTTTTAATTATTCATTTGGAAAAGAAAAAAGAAAAGATAATAATACCTGTGAAAATGATTTTGTAAATTCAATAAATTAACTAGTTAGTAATGAATAGTTTTTAATGAAATTTTAAATTCAATTGTTTAATAATAATATCAGTAAGGGGGTTTTGTTGAGATTTTGATAATTTAATTATTGAATTCATGACTTGGTTAAAGCTAAATCACCATAAATAACCTGGGAGCATTGAATGGCCGTTTTGTCCTAATATTTAAATTCACGATGACACATATGGAACCCGAATTCGGGACATTCGGTCTCATGGGCCAACACTTAGTCTCTAGACCTCTGAGCAGTCTCATACTAGGATGAAACAACCGCCCAGTGCTTCCAGGTTTTCCAAGGTGGTCTAGCTATAATTAATTCATCCACGATCTCGCACTCCTGAGGAGTCTCATACTAGGACATAACGATCGTCCAGTGCTTTCAGGTTTTCAATGATGGTCTAGATTAGATTGACTTATGAATTCAACTATAAATAATATATTGTAGCATACTCTTAGACACATTAAAATTGGATGATGATTTTAATATTAGAACATTTTAAGCACAATTTAAAGAAGCTGAGTAAGGTAGGAAACTGTTAAAGTTTGTAGGAACAATACATTTAAACATGAGACCACTAAATTTATTATCTAGTAAAGGAAGAATGTCTCACATAGGTTGCAACAAATTTTAACCACGATGCCTCATTGAAAACTTTCAGCTAGTATGTTTACTAAACGTAAAAAAGTCAGTATAAGTATAGAATTTCGATAAAACTACATGTATTGAGTTTTTCATATCAAAATGTCAGTGTCAGTTTTAAGTATAGTGGTTCATTTGATGTCCATATTAAGTGAATTGTGCATTTCAACGAGTCATGAGTTTTACAAAATTTTAAAACGGAAGCCATTAATGAATGTTGAATAAATTAAAAGGAGAACACATGTATTGTACACCAAAGTTTGTTCTCAGAATCGCGAATAAATTTCAAACATTAGGAATTCTATGTTTTATTTATTGGGACTCAACAAATACAAGATTATTTTATTATTTTGAGATGAAAACGATTGGAAAGTCATCGAAATAAAGTGTGTACTGTCTAGCTGATGCTTTTTTACGACGAAACTCATCTACTGATTATTACTAATCACTATAAATCAAATTGGTTTATGATCATCTTATATTCAATCTTGACATGCTTTGAATGAGCACCCTGAAGGTGTAACGACATGTGATTTGAGAAGTTAATCAATTCGGTAGTAGAAGTATGGATTATTGACAACATTCAATAAAGTCAATCGATTTAATAGATTCTATTTCTAAATCATCAAGTGACTTATCGTTAGAAAACCAGTTAAAACCCGGGAACTATTGGATAGCTGTCTCATGCTGGTGTTAAACTCCCAAACGGTCCACAAATCTAATCCTACCAGAGATTATGTCTGTGCATTTGAAAGCTCGCGGTTGCATAGTTACTGAAGGTTAATAAACATTTCTTGTTGCCCAAACTGAAATAAATAAGAAATTTAAACTCAGTGATTAGACAAAAGAACCTTTCAACCATCAAGTCAGCTAACAACTTTCTTGCAAATGTAAATGTTGACAAACCCAATAAATTGAAAACAACTGATCTCATCCGATACTATTAGAAAATTATGTTGGATAATAAATGAACTAACAACTGAACTCTGACTTGATAATCTATATTTACCTTGCTCGAGAACAGGTTTTCAGGTCCTAGGTTTCATTACATGTAGGGTAGTATATTCGCATCACTAAAATGTTCCGAAATTCGAAATAAACATTTAACTAGTTCTCTGTGATCTTTCAGTTGACAATACTTCAACATAAAAAACTATCCCTAAAATGTATGTTTTGCTGTTGAAATGCCAAAACAAAGCTAATTAACAAAGTTTTCTAAATCAATCTTAACAGCGATTTCTTAATACTATTTTTTTTAACAAAAAAACATAATACTTCCAATCAGATAATTTTAACAGTTTACATTCGCTTTTCTGAATATATATACCCATGGTACACATAGAAAAAAGTAACATATATCCTAATATGTTTTTTTTCCATTTAAAACTGAAATATATAAAGTTGGTTGGAGTTTCGTCAAATATCTATCAGCATCAAAGGGGTGGGGTTTATTTTTGTAACAGTGACTTCCTTCAATGCTTTTACCTATATATATATATATATATATATATATATATATATATATATATATCCAAAATTGTAATTTACATATTTACATTTGTTTTCAACCCTGTTAATTTATGAGTCTTTCAAATGAACTATTTTAATTTGTAACTATTTTCCATTCAAACAAAAATGACGTAATATGATTAAAACAAAAAAATTATACTTTAAGTCTCTATATAATATATGTAGTAGATTCGGTTAAAAAAAAACGTTGCCAACATTTTAAATTCTAAAAGAAAAAAAAGAATTTCATTTAACATAAGAGCATGAAAGAGATTAGATTCACTTTATTTTTAGATAATATTAAGTTTTTGAATTCATTGTTTCAAAACAACAAAACAAAAGAATCATCTAATGAATTTTCATTTGTTATGAACAAATGTTGATTGTTTATTTTTGGATAAAAGATAGTAAAGAAATTCAAAAAAGAATCGTTCAGTCCTATTTGAGAAACATTGCTTGGATATATGTGAATCTTTGTGTTGATATTAACATTGAGACTCGATCTCGACACTTTCTGTCTCAAATGTTTGACTTTATTTTACCAATTGAACTATGGAGTTCAGGAGTTTGAAATTTTTCATCGCTGATTTGCAAAACTGAATTTTAATTAATGTTTATAGATTCTAAGAGGTCGACTCGATATTTACATTTTGTATCAAGTACTAAAACAGTGAAATCTTAGACTTCTATTTCACCTTAGTCTAAACTCTTCATATGGAAAAACCTGAATTCCAACTTCAACATTTACAATGAAATAGGAGTATATATACCATCATTTCAGACTCAAGCACATGTTTTCAATTGGTTACCAAGTTACAATATAGATAATTTATAGATGTATGGACAATTATCACTCATCTATAAACTATATTGATAGTTTTATTAGCCACCCGCTCAATGTATAACTTCTTTAGGATATGGGTAATTTATGATACAATGCCCTACTTATTCATTTAATTACAGTCTATTATACTGGAAATTTAGAAATTTCGATTAATGCTGATAACGTTTTCAAATGACATAATACCCATCTAATTAATTAAAGACTACAACTTTCAGCACGTTAACTATGAATATGATTATAAGCAAAGACGGATTTCGGTTACCAGTGGGATCCAGGACGGGTGTTTCGTCCTATTTTGGGACTCATCAGCTGGATGCACCTACGTGACTTGATGGTCACTCCGAGGCTCGAACCCAGAACCCAATATAATACATAATAAAAATATGATTATGCAGCCTAAGCAAATAAATTCGTCGCAAAGAAACTTCTGTAGGCTCATTTGTCTTTAATTCTCATTGAATGACACAGTGAGTATTTTTCAATATTATTCAAAGAAATGTTTTTTGTAGTTTCCATCTGTTTTCAATAACACCATGTTGTTCTAATCACTAGTTATGCAACTATCATGTTACTAATATTATTTAGGTAAACAGAATATACCCACTGAAAAGTAACATAAGATTCTTTCAACGAAGAGTTCTCTTTCCAAGGAATTCATTTTCAAAGATGCATAGTTATATAGGTTGTTTCACAGCCATCTTCTTTCCTTTTATATTCTCTATAGACCTCTTACTCTCAACTGATTAGTTACTGTTTCTATGATCCTCCTGTTTGTAGTTCATCTCAATTTCAAAAATTTACCTTATCACATCGAGTCTTTCATTTGCAACAATAATTTCTCTATGTCCATAATGAATATTCAAGCTCTCAACAACAAAATTACTATTAGTTTCTTTAATAGAAATAAAGTTCCTATGTCTATTTATTTTACCTCATTGTTACCATAGTTAGCAAAAACTACTACTATTCTCGAAAGCATGATCATTTTGTAAAATAACTATATATTTGTGATTGCACAGGTTTGAAAATGAATTCCCCGGAAAGAAAACTCTACACTGAACCAATCTTATTTTATATTAACACTGTTATTACCATTAGTTACCTAATATATGCTACTTGCCACATTTATAAATCATTTTGATAGGCGCATATATATATAAGTGTATCCATGAATATTTTATTCAATTAATTAGCTATTCAATTACACAATTACAATATCATTAGTTTTATTAGATGTCGATCATTGGAAACTACGAATTATCGCTTTCCTTTTAGCTACACATTCCTCAGAAGTGTACTTTGATGACCCACATTAAATCAAGCATAGAACATTCAAATCTAGAAATTGTAAAAAACGCTATAAAACTCTCATTGGAAAATATTCAGTAATAATTTACAAATTCTTTACACAATACTAGTTTTCAAATATGAATTTCATAAACTAATTGACTGATTTCAGTAAAGTTTGTAGAGTTTATCACTTTTTAAATGTTAGAATATTTTTTTAAGCATGGTGCTTAACTAATTATTTTATGATTATTTTAACCTAATTCGTTTAATAAACTCTGTTTATCATTAAGGTCATAGCAATTAAGTATAATAAAACTAACCATACTATATATAATAATTTTAAAAAGTACTTGTTTTCCTTTCAAGTATAAATAAATTTTAAGAATATTTTTTTTAATACAATCAAATCGATTAAAAGCACTTTGTTGTTACTATATATATGTGGAGAGAGGGAGGGAGGAGAGAGGGGGAGAGAGAGACACTAATTCCATATAATATGTTTAATAACTTGTTGAGAATCGTGATACCTGTTTCTTTGATTAGAAACCATGTTATAATCAATTTATTAAAATAAATAAATAACCATAATATATCATTTGAATATATAATTAAAGTTTATTATTGACATGAATGGTTTACTTTTACATGACTATTTAATTAAGAGTAAATTTCGAAGAATTTTTGTCTACATAGTGAATTCGTATTAAATAGAAAACATTGATAACCAGAAAGCATTATAATACTTCTTAGTTCTTGTATAAAACTCATCAGTAGTACTTATATATAGTATTCCATAATAGATTGATATAGAGATATTCAGTTTTGTGCTGTGATTACTTAATTTTTAAATCACTAAGTTGGAATGCGATAAATCATATTCCCTAACTCCAGTCAATTAGTGATATTTTAGAAACGACATCCATCGCCATCGGGGCATTCGTCCGACGTCTTACACAGTTTGAACTTCACTGAATAAATTTTGAAAATTATAATGTCTTGAAAACTCTCTCCCAGATGACTGGTCTGTACAAAATCAAATGTAAAAGAGTCAAATTTTGTGGCTTATCAGCTGCTTACACAGAAAAATGAGAGAGTAGACTAATGGCAACACTGAGTGGTTATTATGCTCTATTACATGGTGATAGAAGTTGAAGTAGACAAGTATCCAAACTGGTCATTTGAATAATAAGTTATTATGAGCATGTGTGCACTTTTTGGCTGGTGCTGGGTTATGTATTATACACAATGACCTGGTCTGAGTCGAATGAATAAATTTGTTTCAAAAAATTCAAATAATTGGAGCCTTACACGAAAAATAATCCGAATTGCTTTATTCTGTCTAGTTTATTGATTCGTTTTCTACTCAGGCTGCTTGTGAGAATTCGATCAGTTTTGGAGAAAACCTACAGACATTAGCTGTAAAACCAAGAAAGCAGGTGAAATTTAACGGTTCTTAGTTCCTCCTCATATAAAACTATGGGTTCAGATTGTTAGAAATTTCAAAACAAGGAGGAAATAGTTATCTGATGTTTTTTCATTCATTTGTATTCTTTGTGTTTAATCTTCCTATTGACGTTCATGACTTCAATTGATCAGTTTCTTTTTGACAAATAATTATCCTGTGCGGATCATCTTGGTATTGTTATTAAGTCAAAATCATTATAAACACAGATGTATGATGGCTAACAGTGAAGTGCATTTCGTCCTATTTGAGAATTTGTATTTATCATTACCAAGGTTTGATTTGATAATTTCGAATAAATTGAGCATCGGGTAGATTGTTATAAATAAATAATATATTTGTAAAATCCCAATGAGTAGAAAATTAGATTTTTCTGACGTTTCATGACTTAGTGTAAGTCACTTCTTCAGAGAATAAATAACCAAATTCAATTTGGTTATTTATTTATTTGAGAATTGTCTACTGAATGTCTTTTTGACATTTGAATAATTCTCCAGATAATATCAATCCATTATGATCATATTTCAATATTGCACTTGTGTACATCACTTTGAAGTGATTTTATTCATAGAAGTTCTATCTTATTTACATAGTTAAATAAATAGAATCCAGTGAAGTGTTTGTTCTTCATAACAAAAGAAGTTTTTTTAAATTGATATATATAAAATATCAATTTAGTACGATGAAAATTGGCAAATATCATTAGTTTTTCAGTGTCATCCTTTATTTACATAATTCATAAATATCTTGAATTTGGTAACCTTCTCAAACGATTATTTTACCTAATTTACAACTATACAAATATTATAAATAAACTTTTTTGTTTTAGATTCGTTTAAACTGTGAATAATTATGAATGTGAACTATATGTATACACGTACATTCATGAAAGACTGAGAACCCAAAGTTGATATTAAATAATGGAAAAATCAAATGATACCATTGCATTTATTAAGATATTTTCTCCCATTTCTATCGTTTGAAGAAATGAAAACCAATTACACTGGAATTCATGCTTCTTATAGAAGATAGATAAAGAAATAAAGTAGTTATATCAACTAAATTGATAGAGAAATTTCGAAATTAAAGATGAATGGTAAGTGATAACTAACAAAAAAGAATTGACCAAATATATATTTTAAATTATTCGAAATGCGAATGTATGTTGAACAAAAGTATGTTAGAGTATTATGCAAGTAGTACTGAGAGTTCTTTACATTTATGATATTGAATATAAAGGTAATATTGTACTTGAATTGCGTTATCTTGATCATGCCTAGAATACGTGTGTTTTCTTTTTGATGAAATACAATGACATTCATAGTTGAAAGTCAGTTAGAATTAGTTCATAAAATAACTTGAAATGCTAAATCACCAATTAACTTAGGTTTGACTCAAGTTAAAAAAATTCACACTTTACTCATACCGTTTACGATAGACGTAGAAATTGATACTTGATATAGGAAAACACAGATTTGTTTGATGCAAGAAATAAGAAGAGAAGTTAATCTCAGATGAAAATTTCGTTTACACTTTGAAAAATACGACCATAAACTTTATTGACTAAATATGGTCATTTATGCTCAGATTAGTTGATGTATATCATACATAACTAAAATGATACAGAGTACAACTAGTATTTACACTTATATTGTGCAAATAGTGTACGTCTAACGTTAATCGATTCATAATACTGTATGACTACATTTCATTGCTTATAGTGAATGATTATCTTACACTTGACAATGTTGAACTTCATAGATCAGTTGCTCATTTGAACTACGGGAATTACTCTTCTATTTAGTTTTGTTTTAAAATTTTATAATGATTTATTTATGACCTGATATGAAGTGATTTTAAATTCAGTTGCTAATCAACCTGATTAAACATTATGAAATATACGAAGCATAATGATATATTTATGTTGCCCAACTCGTTTTTTTAAAAATATTACGGTTTGGGTAAAGTTGTCCACTTTTTTTGTCATTTGTTCATACATCTGTTAATTTTTCCCATCTTATTTAGATAAAAAAAGGTTAGTTTCAGAAGAAACATGTCAATATTACTGTGATGTGGTTAAAATCATTTTGGTAATTATTCACATTAATTTATTAATATTTACGGTGCATAAAATTGAAATGAAATGAATTTCTTCAAATATTATTCACTCATCTAATGTTGGGACGAATAATAAACTTCAACACATATCTAATTTTATTAAAACCATGAACTGATCGATGTAAGACAATCATAGAGAACTTGAAAGCACTAGATGGCCGTTTCATTCTAGCATAGGACTCAACAGTTCGCACCCACAAAATCGAACACAGGTTTCACTAGTGGTCTAGCATTGATCGGTTCATGATCTCAATGAAAATTAATAATCCCTACAACCTTATGCTTACAATCTCATTTTATATTACGCATTATATATATGGTAAGTATACGTAAATTTTATCAAAATTTAAGTAATAAAATCGTCCTGATGTATTTTAATTAAAATTTAACTTGCGTTAAAATTCTATACAAGTTAGTGGTTATGGTTCACTAGAGCAAACTTTTATTAATAGTCAGTCATAAGTAACTTATATGTAAAACCTGGGACATATATCTATTGGTTCAAATTGTTCTATCATACTAGTAAAGTGAGATAAAATTATCAAGATAAATGTAGGTCGAGTGAAACTAGTAATAGTATCGATGATTTCACTAAAGATTTTGTATAAACGAAATGATTCGAAAAAAGAAACTAACTTTGCCAAATTAATAAAAAGCATAAGATTATTTCTGAACTTAGATATAAAAGAAAGCTGACTCTAAGTTATGTTATCCAAAGTATCTGACCATGGATTACGATAATCACGTGGACCCCCACCTAGTAGTCTAAGTCTGTCAATACGGCCAATTCAACAGTAAGTGACTTTATGAACTGAAACTGTTTCTTGGGCTGTCTCCTCCTAGCTTTTATCAGCCTTCTCCTATTCCAGGCAATATAAGCCACCTTGGTAAACAGTGGTTGGGCATATGTAATAGAAGTCCCAGTCATTGATGTCGGTAATGATTTCATATCTTATCAGTCTATTCGTCATCTTTACTTAGTAAATCACAACTAATTTCAACATTAATCACACGACGGTTATAATTTACGCGAACAAAACACCCATGACATTCAAAGAATTTTACAGCACTGAATGTTCACCATTGCATTAGGTCAGCATAAACTGATGAAACATTAAAAGACAGACATTACTTTAAATTTGGTTTGTACTAGTTGCAAACCTATCAACGGGATTTCATTTACAACAAAGAATATTTGAGCGAACAATCGTTTTCGATAACTCCATTGTCAGGCTCCACAGTTATAAGTCAATAATTATTGTGATATTTTACAAAGGTCTAAATAAAGCATGGATTAATGAATTTGGCAATGTTACATGTAAAAAAATGGTGAATTTCTGTATCTGTTATGACATAAATACTTCAAAATTGTATGATTTGTCAATTAGAAAGGTCCGAATGATTCTTAGTAAAGTTATAATTCACATGAATTCCTCATAATTACCTTGACAACATCCCTCTTATTACACATTATATCCACACAACGTTATTATTACTAATATTATTATTATTGTCATTATTATTACTGTTATTAATGTTATTACCTCATTAAAAAAAGCGCAGTTCTGTTATGCATTTTATTCGCACGATTTACTGTATTACTATTATATTAATTATAACTTTACTAAGAATCATTCGGACCTTTCTAATTGACAAATCATACAATTTTGAAGTATTTATGTCATAACAGATACAGAAATTCACCATTTTTTTACATGTAACATTGCCAAATTCACTAATCCATGCCTTATTTTGACCTTTGTAAAATATCACAATAATTATGAACTTGAGGATTTTTCAACTGCCAAAACAATAACCTTTATACACTTTTATTCTAATAATAAATGTATACATTTTAATGATTGCATTTGTGAAGGATATGTAAGATGGAACCTGAATACTCTATGATTAAGACATATCACCCATATAATATCTAACTTATCTATACTCGGAAGAGGCAACTTATGGTAAAGAGTCAAATGTTGGAAATGGATTTTTCTACAAACCGGGATATTACAAATATTTCACTATTTAATTACTATAAATATCACGGGAATGTTAGTCGTGTAGTATCGCGAAATGGCTAAAATCAATCAAAGTTAACCAGTAGATGTGAATTCAGTGGTTTAAAAATATTGTGGTCTTCAAACAAGACTTGATTGTTTCGTATGAAGCTCGCATTCTGTCACTGATATCCGATGTTGATAAGTTCCGTATTAAAATTAAGTAAGTATCCAATAGTTCTGCAATTCCACTAAGGCTCTAAATAATGTTTGTGGTGAAAATCAATTTCAAATTAGACGATCTTGATAAACAATATCTAGTTTCTACGACAAATGATGCTGTAAGAATGATTGTAAAACTGCCAATAGAAGTGAAAATATATAACGAAAAAGTTACAAACATCATGATAGTATAAAGCAAAGAGTTTCATTCTCCATCTTATTATACAAATTTGAATTTCTATGATTTACCCATCTAAAAGAGTCTCAAGTGAACCTTTTTCGATCTTCAATACTCTATTAACGAGATTAGAATTATTTCGCATGTTTACTAGATAATTGATAGAGCAGAAATTGTCTAAAGTTGAATTTAAATCCGAGAGATTAAACGCATTTAGCGATGCGCCTCTCCATAAACTCTCACAGATTAGTAAACAGACACTCTAAAATCCCTAGATACTTTATCTCATTCACTAAGTGAAGAAAATCATTTGTTTTTTAATGGTTTGAAACGTCTTGTTTTAAATGTTTAAAAAATTAATAAACGATAGTTCTGTACTTATTAAATGAATCTCAACTGAATTAAAAAACTTTAGTCTCTATACCATATTAAATATTTCACCTATTGAAGATCACTGTTTGGTCTGTTTCTTGTTAAAGATCATATTTCAAAGATAAAACATACCTACATCTATGATATTTCACATACTCATATTTCTCAACTTAAAAATATAAAATAAAAAGACAACCGAATTTGAACATTGAACAGAGAAATTGCTACAAATAACTCTATAATAAGAAACATGTATTGAATAGAAAGACGAAAATTTAATCATGAAAAGAATAATGAAAGTTGTTGAAAAAAAATTATGTCCGAAAATAGATGAACTAACTCAGAAAGAAAGAAAAAAAGACATAGTTAACATTTTAATGAAAAATGAAATGAAAAGAAAGAAAAAAATCTGCCTCCTCTCATTGAAAATGTTGCCTATCTATACTAAATCAAGCTAAAAATTCCCATTACGTGAATTTTTTAAATTTTTATTTATTACAATCAGAATAAATTTATTCACAACTTAGTTAAACAAAGTAGACATACAAAGTAGACACTGAATCTTGCAACAACGAAAAAAGGAGGGAAATTGAATGAGTGGGTAAATAAGTGAAGGATTGTAAACTGTCGAAAGCAGAAATGAGACAGTATGTAGTTGTTCTTTTCTTAATATAATGTTTACTAATTGCAATTAAAGTTGCCAACTATACGTATGTGTATATTTATGTATTCACATTACATGGTTCAAGTAATCATTTGATCTTATAACAAATACAGATGAGTTGAATTAGCCATGAAATGGGGTGTTGATGAAATTTGATCAAATAACGATTGAAATTGTAAATTTCCTCTTGTTTGACTTTTTCTTTGTTTTACGACTAATATATCTGTGAAATTCCAAGTATTCATTAAATAATTTTTTTACAATTTTTGTATTATATTGAACCTGAGACTACGAAAAACGGAGCAAAAATAGATGATGAATATTATTCCTGTGAATTAGATTACTTATCTTATATAAAATGAAGTATACATGGCGAGACTATAATTTATAGACGAACCAATCACGTATAAGATAACAGATCTCGGATATTGGCGCCAAATTCACTCATTCATTTGGTCAAATAAAGTTTTAGCATTATGGCTGATGTCAGTTCATGATGAAAACCCTAAATCTAATTCCCAACCCTAACCATTAAATTGTAAACCATAATTCTAATTCCTCACATTGGTTTATAACCCCCATTCGGTCCTAGTTATTGGGCGGATACCCTCAAGGTCACTGTAGTGTCGCTCAAAGGTCATCCATAAATTATAGTCTCACCGTATGTATTTATTGTGAACTGAGATTTTCAAACTTTTAAAGAATTTATGTAAATAACAGATGAATAATTATTTTCCTGAATGATTTTTAATTTGGATTCATGAGTCGATGTAAGCTAGAACATCACTGAAAACATGGAAGCAACAAATGGTCGTTTCACCTTAGTGTGAGATTCCTCAACAGTGCGCACCACGTGCTCACTAGTGACTAGTTTCAATATGGATTTCTTTGAGTTCTACTGAAAAGTGGTAACCAGTGCAGTTCGATCTCTGTTACGTGGAGACAGTTATCCACCTCAGACAATAAATGGATGGTTGTACAATATCATGTATCAATTTAACTTATACATTAACACTGTTGATGTTGGCTCAGTTGTTTAGAGGTTAAGTGTTCACTCGCGAGACCGAGGGTACTTAGTCTGGATCCCGTGTGCAGAATCGTGGACGCGCACAGATGAGGAATCCCATACTCGAACAAAACAGTTGTCCAGTGCTCACAGGTTTCTAATGGTGATCTAGCTTTAATCGACTCATGAATTCGACTGTTACAATTCTACAATCTCCACAAACTCCCATTCTGATTTTTAATTTGTTAATATAAAACAAGCAATTAATACGAAAAGTCAATCGAAAATGTCAGTTATTACGTTTTATGGTGGAGGAGTGAAAAATTATTTTCTTATATTTTAAATGTGATTTTCGTCCAGTCAACTTTCTATGTACATTTGTTGAACGAATTCATTCATTGTGATGTTTATTTATTTATTATATCATTAGTTTATTCACTTGGACTGTTGATTTGAGTGATAATTTCACGACCTAAATTATGTAAATCTGATTGTTGGTCAGTGCAAACAAATCATACATAAAACTAGTGTATTTAGATATTATTTCGATTGATTTTTTGGTGTTGAAAATATCTTCATCTATCATCATTGTGTTCTGATTTATACTGTGAGATTCGCTGATTTCCAAAAGCCAATAAGAGTCTTTCACTTGCTACACTACAATGAATAAATAATGAAGAATTCTAAGTAAAAATAAATTATTGACATCCTTCTAAGATTAATTTGAATATTAACCGAATATCTGGATTATTTTCATCCAAATTGTAATTTTATGTTAGTAATAAATGATGCTTCTTTATTAGCATATATCTTTGTAATTAAACCTACGGTTAGGAATTAACGTATACAATTACTTACTGACTTACTTGCGTCTGTTACCCCTCGCCGAGGAGCATGGGCCTCTCACCAGCACTCATCATCCATCCCTATGCTGGGCTATTTTCTACATGTCTGCTTCCAATTCCCGATCTATTGTTATTCGGCCTTCCTCTTTTCCGTTTCCCTTCAGAGTCCAAGTTAGCGCTTGACTCAAGGTGCAGTTTGGTGATTTTCGTAATGTATTTCCTATCCGCTTCCAACGTGTACTATTAGTTAGATAAGTAAAAGAAACCATCTGCCTGAAAAGTATTCAACTCAAAATCTTCAATGTGATAAACATTCGACACAAATATACTTCTGCAAGAATGTGAAGTAATCTCACTAAAATCATGCTGATCAGCATATTCATTACTGACTTTTCAGACCTGATATTAAGATAATATTTTGTCACTTAATTCATTATCACCATTGTACATGTATACACATCCCATGCATGTATTCATGCTAAGAAGATGCATTTATCGTCTTTTGTTAAATGAATGGTAAAGCATTCAAACACGTACAACGTAACAGAATAATTTAAATGATAATTGAATTTATACATTTTAATAAAAGAGGGGAAGAGTACGTGTGAATTGCATACAGTTAAGCATAAATTATCGACATTTTACATGAATAATTGAATTATCAAAACTTAAAGGATTATAAATTATCATCATTAGTAGTTGTGTAACAAAATTTAGTCATTCCCACTCTACTAAACTAAATCAGTTTGGTTAAAAATTACGAAATATTTAATTCATTTATCAATAAATTCAAAATATAACTATGCAGTTGAAACTGTATTTACACAATTAAGCTAAAAATGTGAGTTGTTGAATTTAAACACAGTGGTTTCATAGCATTACAATTATGTTCATTATAAAAATTGAAAGATCCGAGTTCGACTTCAGACGAAATAGTGTATGAACATTGATAAGGTATTTCATAGTATCCTAGAAAACAGATATTCAGGCCTAACTGATTTCTAGTGACTTGTCGGTTGATGTCACTCACTTGAAGAAAAAACGTTATTTGACAAACTATTATTTGTTTTTTTACATTTATTCTACTGTTACAAATACATCTTTGTTAAAATGTAATTTTCTTATAATTTTAACATCCATGACATTTCTTAGTTTAAGTTTAAACAATTTCTATAGTGAAATTTGTAATTTTCCTACATTTTATCTAAATCACAAACTGATCTAAGTTGGACAACCATTGAAAATTTGAAAGCACTTGATGACCATTCTGTCATAAGGTGAGACTCAGCAGCAGTCCACATTCACAACCTCGTGACCAGATATCGAACCCAGGACTTTTGGTGCCATATGTGAACGCTTAACCTCTAGATCACTAAGTTGGAAGTTATTTATGTAACTGTTTAACTTCAATCAATTTGCTGTAAAATTCAACAATCTTCATTACTCAGACTACTGAGTTAATATCTGATAGCATACATTTGTAACTAATCCATTCAATTTTTCAGAACTGATTTCAGGAAATTATTAAAGTCATATGATTTCATGGTAAATTCTTTTCCTTTAACAGTTCAATTATCTGATTTGAAATTAAATACAATATCATATAGCAACCCTCCTCCATTCAATTTCGTTTATGGTTAAATTTTGTTAAGCCCTTTTATTAACTTAATAGAGGAAATATTAAAAATCTTAACTAGGGAAAGAATAGTCATTTTACTTATGCAGACAAATTGTTACAGAAAAGTCAATTTTTTTAATAATTCCCTTTTCTATAACAAATTAACGGGTCAAACTATTAGCCACTTGTAAATAAATCCACAGATGACCGATTCTAAATTTCCACTGCTAGTGATATTTGCTACACGGATATTAAAAGTTTTACAATTAAACTTCAACTCATATAACGTGATCAAAAACAAAACAAAATAGTATGAATATTTTGTAAGAAAATACAATTCTATTCTCACACTGAACAAATAGTTGAGGGGAAAACCTAACCTATAGAGCTGTTTTCCTCTAAATATTAATCTTAATAATAATAATAAATTGCCATCGATACATCTAAGTATAGGAGAGAAAAAAAACATCAGAGAAATAATAAATTTGTTTTTCCAATACATAAAATTCAAATGAGTTCTAGTTTTCACTACATATTCAGATGTTCCAATATAAACACACACAAACAAATACACACGTAATTTGTAATGACTAATTGGATATTTAAGGTTGAATACAATGGATTTTATAAATATAAACTAGTCGATATATATAAATATTGATGTAAACGATATGAAAACAAGCCAAAAATAGTATGGGAAAGATGTAACCATATTTCCTTTTGATTTTATCATGTCTTTCATCAGGGCAACTTATTCAGAAATCTTTTCAAATGGAACTCACTGAAACACAAAATTATTCAGGGAAAAATATTATATACAACTAAAAATAACGACATTGTGATGTGATAAGTAATTTGTAGAAATCCTATATTAACTAGAAAATGATATCAATTTAGACAATACTGAGTTTTAATTCAAGTTTTAGACAATTCCGTAAAGTTGACCAATCACTTCGATGGGAATAAATTCGTCGGATTCATTTGAGAAATGGTTGTTGGTGGAGTTCAACTCTATAGGGACGGTAATGATTATCAGTGATGAGATTTGGAGATTATTGCACAAGACAATAGTTTAATTGAAGTTAAATACTTGGATTATTGAGATTCCTGGTGATATGCAGATATAGTCCTAACCTCTAGAATGATGGTTCTGAATTCAACAGGGTGTTGAGTGGTTCTACTGCTCTCCTGGAGTGTTATAAACAACAACAAAATAGATGTTCATCAATTTTGTAAAGGGGCTCGGGTAATGGAATTGGTAGTTTATAACGGTCGGTTAAGAGTATCATCTAAGTAATATACCTCAAGGGAAGTATAACTTAGTCAAACGTCGTTCGAATAAACAAATACAAAGTTAAATTATTTTACGTTGAATATGAAAGCAAACCAACTAGGTTGTAACAACGGAAAAGTGGACATTTTATACTATGATCCATTATACTGTGTGAATCGGAATTTCGAATGGAGTGAAAAATACTACTTAGTTCTTATCCAATCTAGAAAATATATTCAAATCCTACCCTAAAGATCTTTTGTTTTATTGCGTTAAATGACTTATTGGTTTTAAAAGTGACAACTACTGATTCGTTGATATTGCTTCCAAACTTAAAATTTTCCTTTTTTATAACAGCTGATCGATTCATTGAATGAAATGTACGTTTTTGGCATGTTTTTAATGATCAAATACTTTTTCAACCATAATCAGCTGATCAGTTTCTCGAAGATTCTTAAACTGCTTAGCAATATATTATTTGAGAAAATTCCCTAAAATCTTTAATCGTACTTTTTGATTTTATTTTTGAAATATTCTTTTCAAATAATTTAGGTTCATTGACGATTTGTTCAACTGTAATTTAAACTAATCACCATTTACTCAAGGCGTCATTTACAAAAGATTTCGGACTTATTATAATGGATAAAACAGGCCAAAGTAATATGTGGTATGTTGAGTAATTACAACGGATACCTCTAGAACAATCTTCACCTTTTTTAATGCCTAGAAACATACCAAATTTGCAACGATTGAGTATTTTGATCCTCGTCACTAAGTAAAAATTCACATTTATCGTCCCTATACTGGTATGAATACATGCAGTGAACTGTTCGTTTCAAGGCTTATTTCAGGTATCAACAATTGGAGATACATTTTAACAAAATACTGAACAAAATCACAACCTGATTGACAGAAACCACACAAAATTAAAGCCTGTAGAGAATAACATTATTTCTCTATAGTGATCTAAATTCGTTTAACTTAGTTATCACTGCAAAATGTTTACTGAATAACATATTTTCATAGCCTACGTATTGTCAAAGGACTTTTATTGATCTGTCATATACGTTATATGACATGATGTAGCCTTCCCATCACTTATAATTCAATGTGTGGCAGCGGACTGAATAGTTAAATTTACACGAGTAAGATAAATATTGTTGAAGTTCTAACAGAAATTACAAATGTTCCAGTCTGTGGCGAAGGAAAATTTAGTACAACTCTACCGTGAACTGTTCTTTGATTTCGCATAAAGATCTTCACTGTGTTACGGTAGATAATTATTTATTGACACTGTTTCTGATATGTGTTAAGTGAGGTTAATAGCAGGTCTTGTTTCTTTTTTACAAGCTGATGAATAGAGTAAAAAACACACATCATACGATGATTTTCGATTTGTAGTAATATCTGATTAGGTTTGTGTCATGTCAACCGTTTATTCTAGAAACTTATCATTTCCATCGAAATGAATCAATCTAAGCCAACCAATCATTAAAGAACCGGAAGCCTTGTATTGCCGTTTTGTCCTGGTGTAGGTTGGTTGAAATTAGACTTGTACACCATTGGATCCTGAGCTCAAGCGTTCAATAGCCAGACCAAATTCCATGGGTTCGACTCCCATCTGGAGGTCATGGAGGAGCACTTTTGGGGAGTCCCATGCTAAGATGAAACAGTCATCCAACGTTTGCATATTTTCAATCGTTATCTAACTTAATTTGTTCCGTGATTTCAATGAAATCCAACAAACTCCGCAAAACCCTACTGGTAATCCCTATATTGCATAAACTTGTTTTTACACGCGATTTCAACTTATTGGTTAGAATTCGTTACCTTAATTAAGGCATATAATTTTTTTCTTACTCTTTATGGATGATCACTTCTCAGCATTACCAATGACAGATTGAATTGGTTTCGATGATACTAATTTACTTGTGGCGATCAAATATTCTCAAATTCACTCATTATAGAAAAGATAGCACAAAAGTTTGATAATTTCACTTATAGTTATGCTAGATTTTTTATTAAAGGTAGATTGCTTAAGTAGTTTATGTGTGTCTAAACATAAATTTTTAAAATCCTTTCAAGTTATGGAATAATCACAGTAACAATGTCAGTGTTGGACCTGATATTTAATTAGTTTTTATAGGTAACATCGTTGATTGAAGTGGATCTTGTACACCATTGGATCCCGGGTCTGTGGTCTTAAGACTAGACGCTCGCGTGTGAGACCAAACGTCCTGTGTCAGATTCCTGGTTATGACATCACGGAGGCTCGCTGCTGAGGAGTCTCGTGTTAGGGCAGGACGCACATTGAGTACTTCCAGTTTTCAGTGATTATCTAAATTAGATTGTTTTATGACTTCAAAGAAATTCAACAATCTATACAACTCCATACTTACATATATCATTTTATCGTTCAAAAACCTCAACTTGCTAAGCAATTATTCCATCCTGTAGAGTTCATTCATCAAAAATATTATATCAGTATGTTTGCGTTTTCGTGTGGAAATCAATGAACCTCTGAAATTCCATTCAGTTCAGGCGATCGATAACGTAACTACTCATTCACACAATACTTTAAATAAAAGCATCATATCGCAAAACCACTCAACCATGTACCGACAATAGATCTATCACAGTAATTTTCGATATTATTTCTTGCTTACTATTTTCATTTTCTTCTCTTTATCTGTAGACAAGTACAAGTACCTTTGCGAAACACTGGAACCACTCTTCGAGACATTATTTATACTTCAACAATATGCCGTGCTCCTTCTACTAGGAACTGTTGGTTTTCAACTGATGCTTCACTTTATTATAATCCAATTTATAAACTACGTTTTTTTTTCAAACGATCTACCCTTATATCTCTGTCCTTTACACGTTACTTTCTTTTCAATAACAACCTGCTCATGAGTGTAAATTTCCCTGCGTTCCATAATTACTAATTAATAATTTATTGATTTCAGATAAATTTAACTACAAGAATTCTGTACCAGAAATTAACATCATCTTAAAAACTAAAATTTAACGGAAGTGATTTATTTTTCAGCGATACATGTGATTCCAGTTGAGTCGATAACTATTCCTATTGTATACTAAGTAGACTAGAGGTGAAATTTGTACAAATTCATTAATGTTTAATGTATTCTTAGTAAACCATTTTATTTAATATTCATCACTAAGCTAACTTCAGCAGGATTCCATAGAGTAATAAATAGCTCTTTATATTTAATGTATAATTTTTTATCAGGTCAAAGTGAATGAAAGCGTGAGATACTGAACTCTGGTTGTCAGTTCTTATAAGGAGTACAACCCGTCACTCAACAAGTGAGTTTGGAGTTTTCTGTTCATAACGTTTAACTTCATTTCGACTATTCGAGTAAGAAACTCACCCAGGTTTATCAGTGGATTACTCTGTCATTTCTAATTTATTCGATCTAATACTTTATACCTTCATATTAGACCATCAAAAAATTCATCCAGAAATTAATTACTGATGAATACACGATTATCATAATTATTATCATATGAGATAATCTCATAAATAAGTAAGATCAAATTGAGAATGTGTTTAGTTGACATGAATTGATAAATTACTTTCTATCCTTTTTATTCACTTGATAAATATTTTTAGACCATCCACCATTTATGTGATTAAATAATCCCTATTAGACTATAAAATTCTATTGCTAATGGTAAGACATTTAGGAAGAGAATAAATCATGAATAAATTTGTACATTCTCAAGAGAATTTAAAAAATAACTCGTTTTCTCATAAATGACTTAAAAAGAAATACACAATTAGCTCGATGAAATAAGTATGAGATATCCAGACATAAGATATAAATGAAAGATGTTCGTATTGTATGGAATATCTCAATTCTTAAAAGTAACCATACCACATTTATCCCACGTATGAGTGTTATTGACGTAACTTATTTGATAAATCAATAACACTGAAGGTAGTATCAATGTATTATTTTTTATATACTGAAAACATGTGACAACGAATTTCTAACCAATGTTCGTGTTCCTATTAGTTGACACCTCTTTAAACCGTGATGTGAGATTAAAACAACTGTTAGTGTTTTACTTTAAATTTTAGTTTAAGGTATAAAAATTAGGTTAGAAAGGGTTTGTATCACCCTGTTATCGATAATGTTAGCTGAAGTTTGATCAGCCTTGGTTGGTAATATGGTCATTTTTAGCGGGTTACCTTGAAATTCGCATTAAGGGTCACAAGTATAAGTACAGTTAGATTGAAATCCAGAACATACTGTTTCCATTTATCTGGAGCTTGCTACAAGATGTACTTGTGTTTCAGTATTTATGTTCACACTAAAACTAAAATTTAGTACTTTTTAGAAAATACAAACCACAAAAAAATAGACTCATTCCCATTCAGCAAGTTAGTGGCTATCTGGACTTAGTAGCATATGAGATAATGCGCTGAGAGTTTAAGTCAAAAGGTACTCGGTTTAAATGTCAGTTTCAATGATACCATTGGAATCAATGTATATTCAGCTGACTAGTCCCAAATATTACGGAGCACCAGTTTAGGATTCCACAGCTAATCTTAATTCAAAATTATGAATGCATAAGCTGTAATCGAATTAGTGTTATGCAACGAAAAACAGTCAACTTTGATGCTGATTACAGTCTAAATACATACAAAACAATAATTTGTAAAGTTGAATAATCAGTTTAAAAAGAATTGCACACTACAATGAAATGTGGTGGGTTATAATCAGACGAGTAAAGCTATCTGAAATAATAATAAGTAATTAGAAAAATAGAATGTTGGTGTACTTACGAAAATAGTAATGACAAAATCATGTGAATATGTTATAGAGTAAGGGAAATATTTTATCACGATAACCAAGATAACTAACAATGAGAAAATCATGAGAATTTAAGAAAGATTAGCATCCTATTAAGAAATGAGGAGAGGCATATATCTTTTATCTTCTCAGCATTAGTCTTTACTCCTTTTCACCCTAAGTGTTATTCATAAGCTTCAATATTAACACTTGTGATAAACTGAGAACATTTAACCATGTAAATTAAAGCATGTAATGTGACTGGAAATTATAACAAATTCATGTAAGTGTTTGTATAAGTTTTTAATAATTCAAATATGTCTTTAGTGTTGCGGAATAACAAAACGAATAAATCATTAATAAATAACGTGCTAAAATGAGATCAACGGTAATAATAAACCAAATGTAAACTTTTGAAAGTGAATGATCTTTTGTTGAACTAAGTGTTCCAAAATCGATTCAGTATATTCAAATTCTAGAAGATATATAAACATCATTCATTATGTGTATACTGATACCAGTCAACCAATAAAAACTGGACTATTGATCATTCGTTCATTCATTCTATTTTTCAGTTATTAGATAGTGCATTCAAATAATAAACATTCTTCATACATATCACAAGTATGTTGACTCACCTGAATTATTAAACTAAATTTCAGCAGTAATCTATTTTCTTCAACTATGAAGGGATGGATAATAAAGCACCGTTAACTAATTGTGATCAAACATACAATTTAACAAAAAACTAATGATTAGTAGTTACTGAATAGTTAAAATTATAAACATTTTGATCCTTGTACTTAAGGTTAGAACAACACATCTTCTGTTCTATGTTTAACAAAAAAGTGCTGACTCCCTTACAGAATACTATAAAACTTCGGAAGTATTATTTATCCCTTGAAGTTTTTCGTATTCTAGAGTTATACAAAATTGTTTAATCGATTACGTGTGTATAGAATCATTTTTTATGTCACTGTAACATATTTTTGTTTTCTGTACGTTATTTAAATAAAACTGAATATACAGTACACTGTTCAAGAATCATTTCTAAGCAATGATTTGAGTCTAGGTTAGACAGTCTTTTGGCCATTGTATTGATCTAGTGATTGTAAGAACTGCGTTCGTCTTACTACATGCTTGATCGTTAGTCTAACAGCAATCTTTTTAACCAAATGCTTTTTAACGCGATAAGAGTGTAGGATAATTAACATCGTGGAGTTTATATCATTCAGATATCATTGATCATACTTCATAATTTATTTATGCTAAAATACTTGACAGTTTATTAGTACTCCCAAAACTTCTCAACGGGGCTCAATCTAGTCTCATACATTTAGTAAGAGCTGTGGTAATTCGATCCCATAGCACTTGTCAATATGTTCAGAGTCACTTTATTACATCTCTTTCCCTTCTTTAACCAGATTAGAATTAATAGACAATTTTACACACAAACAATTTTTCACACCTTTCGTTTGTTCCTCTCTAATTTCTTACCTCCTCTTCATTATGTATATGTACTGGTTATTTGTACACTTCTTATTACCTAATTATAGTCATTTTAATAATTGTTATTTTAGTGTTTATTTTCCCAGATTTTAACCTACTTCTGATGTTGAAACATTTATTCAAGTAGTTATCATTCTTAACACTACAAGTTGATCTTTTAACTGAATATCAATCAATACTTATGATTATTAATGTACACCATTTCTTTATTAAAGAAGAGTTATCAAGTAAACTTTTGGTATACTAACTATCAGGTTTTATGGTCATGAACAGAGAGATTTCGGTAATCACAAAATGAAAAACCTTCAAGAAGTCAGTTACCTACTGACACAGTGGAGATGGTGGAGAAAATTTGTAGCTCAGATGGATAATTTTGATGTAGTATTGTTCTCTAAGCTATCATGCATGCTCCACGACCAAATTATCCAGCTCGGAGAACAGAACTCCATTGAATGTTCACGCAGATGTTCACGCAGACTTGTGGACAGATTGGAGTTTGATATGATCAACGTTGGATAACAGATCAATAGTTTCGAGATTAATCGTTTGCGCTCAAGACCGAAGATTTTGTTTTCCACTCCAGTGTTCAGGGTTGTGTTTATGCACTTGGGAGAAGTTCCATACTAGGTCAAAACAACCGTCCAGTGCTCCCAGGTTTTTAATGGTTGTCAAAATTAGATTGACTCATGATTTCAATGAAATTCGACAGTCTCTATAACTAATTAATTAAATTGATGAAAATAAGTCGGTACTGTGATTGTCAAAAGTGAAAAAAAACTCATTTTAATACAGATTTCATGAGAATTATATAATCAGTTGTTTCGAATTTTGTTCATTCAAATGTTGATTCCAAGACACATAATGTTATTTTGTAGCGTAATGAATAATAGATACTTTAATGACGTAATTGTATTTTAACATATTTGGGTATAACTCGTCAATCTCTATATATCGATACAATTTTTAGTTTTTTAAAAAAAATAAGTTTCTACGCAAATAATACAAAAACTTTATGTTAAAAAAAGCAGGTAACATCCTGCAAAGTTTTTAGAAGGATGCCAATTTGTAGCCATATAAATAACATTCTGTATTGAATATCTATTTTACAAACATTTAAAAAAAAACTGAATATGAGACTCAATGAATTTCATAAACCACTTTAAAATATTGTACACATTCAATTTTTATCATTATTGAACCCCTGGGTATGAACTGTTGACTTTATCAATTTATATGTTAACTAGTTGATTAGCATAAATACTCTCAAGTTAATTCGATGTTCAACAGTACAGAATACTATTATGCCGACTAGAAAAAAAACCCAATGAAACATAGGAATTATATTTTGTTGTTATATTGTATTTATTTTATTCTTATTGTCTTTTTTCAGTTTCAATATGTTTCACTACCAATGTCGTTCATTCAGGAAAGAATTATATATATATATATATATATATATATATATATATACCAAGTTATGCATTCATGTGTATGTACTTCCTAAAACCACTAAACAAATCTACCATACATCTTGTTTATTACGAAAAGAAAACAAACAACGACATATTTGGAAAATAAAAACAAATATGGAATGAAAAGCGAAACAAATCTCTGTCACAGTACTTCTTACAATCCAAATTATTCTGTACTTGTTACTCTCTATTTAACTAAGAAAGATTGGTTCAGCATAAAGTTCTCTTTTGGATGAATTCATTTTCAAAACTATGCAATAGCAAATATATACTTATTTTTTAGGATGATAATTACAATAATAATGATAATAAACTTCTGTTAGATATGGTAACAGTGAAGTAGAATAAACATAAGTATTCTTATCATGCTAAGCCATTCTTTCCCAATAATAATTTTTCTATCTGTCTTTATGATAGATATTTAAGTCCTCAATAATCAAACTATAATTAATATCAGATGGGTTTTTGTGGAGATTGTGGTAATTTCAATGGTTAAGATCATGAGTCAGTTGAAGCTAGACCACCATGGAAAACCTGGAAGCACGGGACGGCCGTTTCGTCCTATTGTGGGACTCCTCAGCGGTGCGCATCCACGACCTCGCCCCCTGCGAGATTCGAACCCAGGACCTACTGGTTTCGCGCCCGAGCACTTAACCACTAGACCACTGAGCCGGCATCCAACTGTGTTATATCTAACTTCAACTAATCCACGAAATTGAGCGACACATTCACCATTGTCTTCAGTGAGTTACTACCTCACAACAGACCTAGTTTCCTTGTTTTAGAAATTTTTTTGTATACCTTTGTTTTTTCTATCGCATTGTTACTATGTCTAACAGAAGTTTATTATCATTATTATTGTAATTATCATCCTAAAAAAATAAGTATATATTTGCAATTGCATACCTATGAAAATGAATTTGCCGAAAAGAGAACTCTTTGGTGAACCAATCTTTCTTATTTAATGTTTTAATGAATGTGTTCTCTTTCTGGTTGTTTGATTTTCTTCTTTATCCTGTATTTTTGTAAATGACTTGAAATTCTAGTCATTCCAATCACTGATTGAATGTAGTTCATTGCTTTTCTTCTCACTTTTCTAGCAGTTAATTATACTACTTCATAAGTATAACATAATAACTATAATTTTAAAAGGACTGTTTATTGATTAATAGGTTTGATTATTTTTCTCTTCGTGGATTTTATCTATTTTCAGTATGTGTGTATGTGTGCGATATTTCTGTTATGTCTGCTAACTTCAATATAAAGTCATGAATACTCATTGTTGAAGTGTTGTAAATGCAAACAAAGTAAGTATTAAGTTCTTTTCAGCTTTCAATCATATCAATACATGATGAGAAGCCATCTTTGAATATTGATTTTCTGACAAATGTCTAATTCTTCTATTGAATAGAAATAATTGTAATAGGTTTGTTTGAAATGATAATGTCTATTGGTCATCATATGAAATGCTAAATTATACACTGACCCTATATTGATGAATTCAAACCGTCGATTCAAAGGACTCTCAGTTAAGTACTAATAGAACCATGAAAAATCCAAAACCAAAATATTAATAGTAATAAGAAGTTAATTAAAATCAATATAGTTTAGAAAATTAAAAATGAATTCTGTGAAGCAAGTATGATAATAAAATTGAAGATTTTTTACAGGATGAAACGGAATAAATATATGTATTCCATAATGACCGACTATGAACCATTATTTAAGTTGGAATTATATATATATATATCGCTGGCAAATCGTTTCAGTAACGTTAAAGGATTCCTGTAAGATTTCATCAGTAATATTTTAAGTCCAGGAAAAGGACACCCATCGAGTGTATCATTCATTTAAATTACCGATAGCATTTTCAACTCATGTATATTCATCAAATGTACAAAAGTAGTTGGTCTGAATATACGACTTCCTAGAGCTTGTTTAATTTTGTAGTTTACAATGACTGAAATTGAGAACAAGGAAACATTGAAGTGCTGTTTCATCCTAGCTTGAGAATTCTTACCAGTATATATCTACAATTTCATCATAAAGCGAATCCAGAACCCTCAGGTCTCACATGCTCCACTTCTAGACCACTGACACACATCTAATGATGTGTATTTCTAATCTCGACCAATTCTCAGTAATGTCTAACCATTAACCAATGCAAGTGGTTGGTAACTGCCCCATGCCAGATATTGTTGGGATATATTGGTCACGGGTTTTCATTAGAACTCACAGAAAACCCTCTTAAAAAAAGAGCCCTAGTTAGCCCATGATTATTATTAGTATAGGGAATTTGTGAAGACTGTGAAACTACAAAGTCCATATCATACGCCAACGTTAGTCAGTAGAGTCTTATATTTAGACAAAACAGCTGTCCAATGCCTTCTAGTTTTCAACTGTTGTTCAACTAAGTTCGTGCAATTAAATATACATTTGACCTGAGATCAAACATATTTATATTACCCGTACCAGTTCAGGTGAACTATATTTAGTGTTTGTTTTTACAGTAACTGTATTTTCCGCCATACGTCATATAATTGTGTGTAAAAGTTAATACATAAATAATTGTATTTTGGTATATTGACGATTTGATTTGGGGACTTATTATTTGGGAGTAAATACATCTTCATTGCACTAGCTTTTTTGTCTCTACTATGTATCACATTAACTGAAATAGTTCCCAATTGTCAAATATAAGCAGTAAGACTGTGGACCATACAGAGTCAAAATGTATATAACAACAACGACACATGCGGATATTAAAAGAGACAACTGCCCAGATATAACAGTGAAAACTCATCTAGATATAACAAAATAAAAAATGAATTTAATCTTCGACTAACCTTCTAAAACAATATTTACAGATATCTAAAGCTGGTTAACCAACCATTGAATACTAGAAAGAAAACTAGAAAGTTATTTCTCACTATATAGGATTCATCAATAATATATACATAACTTCGTCTAGGATTTAACCTATTACGTTTATATTTCTTGGCTATTATTCAAACCACTGAATAGGAATCCAATTATTCTCAATGTCAATCTTAATCACTTCAAAATATTTTGTGATTATCATCACCGCATTAGGCTGAAGAAGAAAACGGCCTTATTCTGTACTTTGTACTGTTAAGCTTTGAATAACAACAAAGTAATTAATTGCATATATTCTATGAAAATAATACAGTTCGAAATTCAATTGCATTTTTCCCCCTTATTTTATCAATTACCACTATGATTTATGTTTGTAAATAATAGAGAATAGATTTTTCCCTAGATAAGAATAAAAAATATTTTGATAAAAGTTTAATATAGACATAAGATTAGAACAGTCATAATGAATTTTCAGCTAAGTTTTAACCTATCAGAAAATAACTTTTAAAAATGGGAAATTTTGTTGAAAAGAACGTAATAATATTACAGTGTTCAGTGATTATACGTTAATAATACATTTCATAAATTCTTCTTAAGGTTACTTTACCCTTACTCTTGAACGGATTCAAATAGATTTTTAAGAGTCCCTTGACACTATTCTTAGTCAGGCTTAGACCTTTAAGGTAATGTATGTTGATTCAGGGTCAGCCTTTTCCTTATCAACTGACATCAGTGATAATGCGATAATGCTCTGTAGCTATATGGATGAATGAATTTTAAGTAATAAAGTCAACAAGGACTATCTCAATACTCTGTCCATAAAGTATAGTGCTACCAGCTTAAAGATTGTCTCAGGAATAGACATTTAGGGCTTACACTTCTACAGTGATATTTGAATTTTGCGTAAACAATTAAAAGTGTTGTTCTCAATTCTGATTGGTTATTCCTTACATTAAACTCCTGCCAATATAATAAGGGGTTTTGTGGAGATTGTAGTAATTTCAACAGTTGAGATCATGAGTCAATTGAAGCTAGACCACCATGGAAAACCTGGAAGAACTGGATGGCCGTTTCATCCCATTGTGAAACTCCTCAGCAGTGCACATCCACGACCCCTCCTCGTAGGATTCCAACCCAGGACTTATAAGTCTCTTGTGCGAGCGCTTAACCACAAGACCACTGAGCCGGCATCAAATGCTTCCACATTTTCCATGGTAGTCTACCTTTAATTGACTCATGATCTTACCAATATTTCTTTTATTGTTTCAATATTTAAACTTTTACTCATCTTTAAAAAAATATTTCAACTTAAACTTTAAAAGTGAACAATGTTTTGCACATATTTTCCCTCAAAACTCACTTGCTATTATGGACAGATACTTAAAATGTTAGTGAATTAATCAATAAATATTAATATAATTGAAGTGTGAATTCAATTAATTTTATTCTTTTATACAGTGAAAGTAATTTGTTTAACTGAATAAAATTAGATGTATGCAAGCAAAAACAGAGAATTGTAAAAATTCTTAATTAATTCGTACGAATAATTTTCCTAGGTAACTTAATTCGCCTTTTAGTTTTATAAATTTACTGTATCTAAATAAATGAGGAGTCATATATATCTACATCATTCAATCATTTTATGCATCATTACATCAATAGTCTTTATTTCATATACATATATATAAGAAATTTCTAATACTACTGACTTATTATTTAGGCACGATTTGTTAATCTATATTATGCATAATTATTTATAATACACAAATGTAACATGTGATGATAACAAGAATAACAGAAGTCTATACGAATATATTCGCCATTTATTGTACTTGTCAATCTTATTTGATATTTAGAATATTAACAATCCCTATGGTGAAAATTAAAACAACCCAGATTGTTTCTTCTCAATTAAATTAATCACAATACTATTTATGTGAATATATGAAAATATTAAAGGAATCAAAACAATTTCTGAGTTAAAGATCACAATGAAATAGGTGGCCTAACCACAACATGATTGATAAAAAGTACAAATTAATAGTAAGAAGACGAGTGTAAATGTGGTGAAATAAATAATGAAATGGCCGTTTAATTCATTCAGATTTTCAACATTGATCTAGGTAGAAATATTTTGTGATATAATTGATCTTTTTGTATTGGCTGTTTGAAGTTTCCCATGGACGATTAGGACTGTAATTGATCAGACTCTTATTGGCATATATGCATCCTCGATATTGCCATAAGTCACAAACATTATAAGCGAAAATGGATAATGGCTAACAGTGGAATCCAGGAACGATTTTTCGTTCTTTTTTTTAAGATTCGTCAGCTGGATGTACTTGATCTCAGAGTTGATGTTCACTTCAGCAGTCAAACCCAATATCTTTCGCTTTAATTAGTACTTCGGATTTGTTTTTGTTTTTTTAAAGAATGTGTTTAAATAGATCAAATTTTGATAAGCAATCATTTGTTCCTCAACCTGCAGATGGAAATGACGTGAAAAAAGATGTTTTCAACAATCAAATTGATTTCATTTCCATCGATCATAAAATAGTCATGAATACTAGTACAAGTAACTATGAAACACTGATAAAAATATAATATTATTAGATGCTGACTGAATTTATCTCCTTATTACAAAATTTTCGGTCATTCAATAGACATGTAAATAATTGATAACAATTGGAGGTAATTTAATTTTCTAGCATAATGTATTCAAACATAGTAAGATATCATAAATTGTTTATTGAATCATATGTATATGATGAACAAACTTATCCACAATCACTTGAAAAATATATTAGATAATTTAATAAACCTAATTGTTTTTCTTTTTTTTTGTTTAAAAAAGAGCTCACATAACAACTTCAATAACATTGGTTTTGTTTATATTCTACCGACAAATTTTACAATTTAATTATTGACTAGATCGAATAACTGTATTAAATGTTAAACATATTCGAACAATTACAATTAATATGTATTTTGTAGAGTAGAGGAATTTGTCATATTAAAGAAAACTAGTAATTTTCTATATAAAGTCGAATGAAAGATTATAGGTCTTTCGATTCAGAATTGGTTTTATTTTACTGAATCATTCGGTAAATCATTTTATTTTATATCTATATTGAAATATATACATACAAAAGTGATATTCTATAATCTTTCGATTTCAATGGTATCTCAACTAAAATTATTCTGTGACGAATATAACGTACAAACAAAATAATTCTCCACAAAACCTCTTCGATTAATCTGTCTAAACAATAAATTATATAAAACTCCATATTCTACGTAAAGATGTCTTAATATTTGAATTAGTCAGTCAGTTAAAGCTACACCATCATGGAAAACCTGGAAGCACAGGACGGCCGTTTCATCCTAGTACGGGACTCCTCAGCAGTGCACAACCACGATCCCGCCTCGCGGGATTCGAATCCAGAATGATGATGGACGGTGGCGCAAATTCGTGGATTGGTTGAAGTTAGACCTTAGTACCGTTGGTCTAGCGATTAAGTGGTCGCGTGCGAGTCTGATAGGTCTTGTGTTCGAATTTCAAGAGTCTGGATAGTGGATGCGCATTGCTGAGAGGTCTCAAAATAGGACGAAACGGCTGTCCAGTGCTTCCAGGTTTCCCATGGTGTTCTAGGTTCAGTTGGCTCATGAATTCAACTATTAAACTTACTAAAATATCCACAAAACCCCTCTTTGATTATAAAAATATTTATCTAAGAAATATTGGATTTCTGTTTCCAGTTATTCCCATACTATTTACATATTATTCTCATCAAATATTTCGAGTGAAACTTTTGTTTATCGTTATCATTTATCATAATTCTATATTCTAAGAGTAATAATAATTATTAATCTCTATACCTTGGTATTATCACATGAAATACTTAGTTATAATCCTTTTTCCATTATTTTTTCTCTATTTTTCTTTTTCGAAAATGAATACTAAATCATTGTTAACATCATAGAAACAAAACTTCTAACTTCTTTTTTCTCTTCATTTTTCTTTCTTCTAAATAGTAAAACAAAATGAAAACAACCCAACCATAGATGTTCATACAGATACACACATATACATATATATACTAGAAGAATACAGACATATAGGAACACACAGATATATTTTTAGTTAAGTACAATTATTTCCTCATTTTGTTCATATATACTTTAATTGTATCCGAATATTACTTTAAAAGAAGGAGAATATTTTAATTGAAACTAGATAACGGACATTGATTATTTACTTATCGATTGATGTGTATATTTTTAGAAACTTCACATATATATACAAATGTGTGTACCTTGTTGATTGTTGTGCCAAAAATACTGAGGATTTGCAGTTTTTTATCGACTATACTGTAGTAAAATTAAGAATGACAATGATGATGATGATGTATGTGTATGTTTGTACATGTCAGGAACATCAATGGTAGTAATAATTATAATAAGAGGAAAATATAAAAAACACCTACAATCATTAGTCTGCTTATTAACAAGTATCTGATCATCTATAAATGAAATAAATTAGCCACAAAGAAGAAAAATTAATTTCAAAATGATTTAATAAATATCAGTGTACGTTGTGGTGTGTGCTATTGATTTCTACAGATATAAGTAGTATGTATCATCGATCGAAGGTGAAATGCCTGGAGGCAGCAGTTTAAGAAGATCAATGAAAATAGAACGAGAACAAAGAATGATTAGTGTGGAAACGAAAGAACAATGGAGTCTGAGACGTTTGACTGACATTTTGCAAATGAGGTATTTACTGTATGGTTCACAGATTTTACCAAGATGTTCTGTAATTCTGTATTCAAATATATTTGATTCTTAGAACAACACATGAAAGCGAACGATTGTTTTCCATTAGATCGTCATCAGGCTTTACTCTAATATACATGAATATTTATACGAAAATGTTAAACCAATCAAGACAGTTTGGGTCAATAATCACAATGAAATAGAATAAGTCACCGCACATAATAGGTAAAAGTACAAGTTGATAATAGGAAGACAGGTGTACTAAAAGTAGTAAGAATAAGAAAATACGATAACAAAAGTCTTATCAATAGTTAAACGTTGGAAATAGAAGGTCAAACGTGGGTAAATAGACTTGGAATAGTCAACACAAAACATTAAAACCACTACGTAATAAGCGTGTGAATAATTAGATAGTGAAGAATATAAACGGAGAGGCGAAAAAATTACAAACAGATACCGGATGTGAAAATAATGTTAATGATAACATTTGATTGTCCCCGCATGTGTTCTCGTTCACTACACTGTATATTTCTGTTTACTTCGGATTGACAGACTGTTGTAAATTGTGCATTCTATAGATTGCAAATAATTTGCCATTTGTGCAAAATTATTTTTATCGAATAATTATGCTTAGTTATAAAAATATCCACTGGTTACATATCATCATTATTATCATCATTATCATTATTATGTGTCACATAATCTCTCCTCTTTCGTCACGTAAATCAATTATATCACAACCTGGTGAATTTTCACTATTCACTTATCTTTATATTACTACATTTTATCGATGGTTAATGAATACCTGACAATGTAAGTTAGCTGAATTGAAACATCTCTTTATAATACCACTTTAAGGCCTCTTTGTAGAAAAATTCCTTGAAAAATACCACAACCATTTTCAGTATGAAATTCACCTGCTATTGTTTACTTGAATCTTTCCACTGATTTTCAGGTCTGTAATTGATCAGTCTCTTATTGACATATCTGCATACTGTGCGTATCGCCTCGTTATTGCCTAAATTTACACGCATTATAAACAAAGATGGATAGTGGCTATAGATAGCACGATGGTGTTTGAAGCGAACAGTACTGGGTTCGAGTCCCAGAACGAGCATCGACTCTGAGATGCAGGTACATCCAGCTAACGAGTCTCAATTAGGACGAAATGTGCATCCTGGATTCGATTGCGAGCCACTCTCCATTTTCAGTATTATTACGAAAAGATCTTGTCAGGTTGAATTAAGTTAATGATGGTATGATGATATGTGAATGAACCATATTTCAAATCCTCAAATCTGTTGATTCCTAAGAGACCTATGAAAGCTGAACTCAGTTATTGTTTATGGCTGGTATTAAAACAACTTTAGCACTTTTTCTTCACCTCCAACGATAAATTTTGATGACATGACCACATGTATTAGAAAAATAGTGATTGACTAAAATACTATCGAGATATGTGCTTCATATGTATAGGTGGACATGTTTTTTCGCCATATATATAAAGATACATCATCTCTGGCTGTAATCACGTTCAAGCTTGAGTCTAAATTAATGATGGCGTGATTACTAGAGCTCATCCTTATTAATAGGGCAATCGCCGTACATATTCTTGGCTTCAGTATGTATCATAAAAATAATACTAACCGATTACATAATTTTTAAGACTATTAATATCATTGCGAGGCAGACTTGATGCTTACAGACGAGAAAGTAGTGAAAATTATTCGTTAATACGCAGGTCCATCATCGTCGATAAACAAGGAGGATCGGATGCAGATATGAAGGCAAGGATTGGCGAAGCAAGGGCAACAGTCCTGCAAATGGAGAACATCTACTGCTTAATACATGTATCTGTCAGCATCGAAGTCAGAATTTTCAATTCAAACGTAAAGATAGTTCTACTGTACGAGCTGGAACTTGGAAAACTACCACAACCATCATCAAAGAAGTATAGGTGTCTATAGACAGTTGTCTACACAAGATTCTGAATGTTCGTTGACCGAATACCATTAGAAACGGTCCACTCTAGGAGAGAACAAACCAGCTTCCAGCTGAAGAGGAAATTTGGAAAAGACGTCTGAGGTGCATAGGACATAGATTGAGAAAATCATCAAACTGCATCAAAAGGCAAGCGCTTACTTGGAATCCTGAAGGGAAAGGGAAAAGAGGAAGACATTGCGCTGAAAATTTAAGGCAGACATCGAAATAATAAACAGAAATGGGAAGAACACTGGGAAAAAGAACCTTGGACAGATTTCAAAAGAGAATCCCGATGGGCGGTCTATGCCACTCCACAAAGGTTAGCCGGCATAAGTAGGTAAGTTAATAATACACAGGTGGGTGTAACTAAAAGATTTAAACTACATTTGTTTTATTATTATTCATTAATTGTAATTTAAATGAATATTATTCATACTTATTAGTATTAAATCTTTTATGTATGAGTATTTCATCTGGTACTTTGCTATCAGGTTGTTGGTCATCTAACATTTGTTCATTATGGGCTTTGGTTATTTATTCACATTTATCCGCAATTAATTCAGACAATCAATTCCACGACCAACACTATCATACAAGCTTTCGTCCGTTATATGGCATAACTTCATCTCTCTCGTCACATATACCATTTTAATACCTAGTAAGTTTTATTCACTTACTGCACTTCATGTGATCATTGCTGACGACTAGCGAATAGTTTTTAAACCAATTTCATTCAATGGAAACTTTCACTTTAATCATATCTGTAAGTAATTCTCTTTGAAAGATACTTCAAATTTCTCTGATACTTTCTGTTCTTTTTTCTATTCTTTATTATCTCTTCAATTGCAATGTTCGAAATAGTGTTTACTGTTGTAAATCTCAGGAAGAGTCAAAAACTATTATTCGAAATTCTCAAATCCCCACATACAATCAATAACTATTCCATGGTGAACTTAAGTCAACTTTAAGAGTCAATATATTCACCTACCATAAATCAATGCCAACTCTAGTATATTCTGCTGGAACTTTCTAAAAAAAGGAAACCCAAGGTTACTATCAATAATATAAGTGGTCTTTTAATTTCTGTACATTAAATAAAATTGCAGTTATATCATTATCATTTCATTCGTCTCAGTTCTCAAGCTTTATAAATTGAAGAAAATCAAAATATTTGACGTATGATATTTTGAATTCACTATATCTATTATTACTTAGTGATACAAAGCAGCTTTATTGCCATTTCTATCAGTATTTCATTTTAATCGGCACACCTATATGAATGAATGTTCCTTCGAGTACTTCTACTGGATTAAACATGAAAAGGCAGGTGTTTCAAATGTTCTGATTTTTAGTATGATTTAGTCCTCAGAGCTAGATGAAATAAATTCAGAGCTTTCATTGTTGTTCTAAACAATATCATTAGGACTTACTTCGAGTAGAAACGAGCATCTCGATTATTTAATAAGTAACAACCTGTCTTGTATTAGTGAAATTGTCTTAGTGTAGATCGACATAAATCTAATTTGTCAGTCTATACGAAAAATGTCAACCAGTCACATGGTCACACGTCAATTGAACAAAATAGCTAACAAGAACAAAAGAACATGTCAAGATAATAAAACCTGTGAAGAAAATCGGTTAGAAACAAAGTCATCAGAAATAACTGACTTGACGCTTGTAGTATAATCAAAATACTCATTTTTACTTTAATGAAGCGCCCACGATATCTATAATGACAGCTAAAGCTTTTCAATGAAACCATCCAGCTCACCTTTTCAAAGTGAAATAAAGTAACCTTAATTACAACTTACCAACTTTATTTTCGTTTAATCCAAGTTTAGTTAAAGAAAACAATTGACTTCTTTCTGATTATCAGTAGAAAACTATATACTTCGAAACTACCACGAATATATCTTAAGCATTTCTGATCATTCAGTTTAATAAACATTCAAATTATACATGATATAGTACTGGATGATATTGAATATTGATCGTTCCTTTTGTGCACCTCTTCAAAAATTTCTCAAAGTTACTTAGAGTATTTGTATATGTATTGGCAACTATAATGCATTCGAATGAAAATTCCATGGGGTATATTGGGTTAAACTTATAAATAGTAAATTGATAATTTGTATTTTATATTCACAACCGGGATACAGAAAATGTTGATATTATATAAACCCCAATAAAATAATTTACTGTTACGTAATAAGAAAAGTAACAAATATTTAATTGAAAACTATTTATATCACACGAATTGACATTATTCGGAAGTCCAGTAAAAAAAATATAGACCAACCGATAACTCTTTGATGTCAGTTTGGTGGAGTTCAATCTAATTAATAGTCAGAGAAAGACATAAAGGGTGATTTAACTACAAAGATGGAGTTTTGTTCTCTGAGCTGGATGGTTTGGTCGTGGAGCTTTTATCGTTTTTTGAACGACATCATCAGCACAAACTTCAGATAGAAGTGAAGTGTTCGAATTTCTCCATATGTGTTTCACACCTTGTTCTGTACACCTCGACGTTCATTGGTTCTTATTGACCTTAAATTTGTCATTGTTTACTCCTTTGTTTTGGCTGTGTCACCTATTGGTTTGATTTTCGTTCCTGTATTTGTGCATGATTTTCCTGATTGGTTGATAAATTGAATTGATTTCAATATGTTTGTTGATTGCTGATTGACCTGAGTGCCAGGCTTCTAAAAATTCTCTGGTGTTTTTGGAATTTCCTCTGTCCAAGATTTCCATATTTTTCCAATCGAATGAGTGTCCGCAGTTGTCCACGTGTATTGATATAAGTGAGGAAATATCATGACGTTTGACTGCTAAATGATGTTCATGTAGGCAAAGGTTAAGATATTATGTAACTTGTTATTGATAACCTGGTCCATATGCTTAAAAGTCTACTATTCAATCAAATCATTTTGTACCATGACAACTGATTTGTTCATGATACAAACATTCATTTTTAATTCGATTAAACTTTGCAAGTTACTACTTACATAATCATAATTAATTACATGATTAATATGAATTTGAATAGTTCGTTTATTTATGGTTATCTTATAATCAAAAGAATAAACAATTATTGAGTGTTATGTGATTTTTACTAAGTCTCCAACTAATATTAATCTATATATATACAAAGCATCTTGGCATAATATGAGTACCATATAGTGAATAGTTCATTTGCGATTTACTATCATTTGTCTTCCACATTCCTTTCTAATTTTTTATTTTGTTTTCTTCATGTTGATCTTCCTAGCATTCTGCTGACAGATATCCCACTTTCAATCGGTGTTACATACTACTTATGTCTGTCAATATAAGTAGCATATATATATATATGAAGTAATTCAATACTCGTTCATACATTATATAACATTGATTAAATGATAAATATCGCAACTTTTAAAAACAATGACATTTCTCATGTAATGTACACTTACTACTGTTGTGGTCGATTTAATTATTCGTTACACTCACTTGAATTCTTATCTTTATTGCTTCATTCATTACGGTTATGAACGTAACCATAGTAATTATATAAATTTATAATTAATTTTCTATCAATAAACTGTTGTGTCATTTTATTTTTCACAATGATCTAGACGTTGCATCAAAATTGTTTATTGTAACAACTGGTAATTTTTTTATTATTCTTTTCTTGAAAAAAAGAATGAAAACGTAATTATACAATTTTTCTATTCACAACTTATCTCTAAGAGTGTTTGGAATGACAGTATTGAAATGAATGGACAAATTTAAATGATCAATATGCTGACAACAACAAAAAAATACACACATACACACACAGGGGGAATGAGTAGGCAGAATATATATATATATATGTTCAGGTGACACAGTCGTTACAATACGCTCACACACAGATCCACTCTTCCGCCTCCTTTTAGAAAAAAAAACAAGCAGACTAACAAAACACGTTATTTTATGAATCAGAAAAAAAATTAGATTAAATTCTGTTTTTGTCAACAACAAAAAAAAGAAAAACAATAGAAACTAACAAGACATCAAAAAGAATATTTTCGTTTATAAGAACCAAATATTAAAAAAAACTTGAATGTTTCAATTCAAATAACTTTTTAGAAGAAAAAAAAGCAACGAACGGTTACATAAGATGATATGTTATTGTTATTACTTGTAATGAAAGAGTAATTGAAATTTCCAGTGAATTTCAGTATTACACTAAATTCTTTGTGTTTTTTTATCTTAAAAAAGAAAAAAAAAGTGGACGAATAACAACAAAATATATAAAACCACTTAAAAAAATGCTTCATAGATATCTGTTATTAAAAGAGATAATGATTGTATAAGATTGTCGGGTTTTTTTATTACTGTTTGTTTCTGTTCTTCTTGTTATGATTTAATGATATGCATGGAAGAATGTTTTTTTTTCGGCAGCCTATCCTCCATCAGGAGTAGCAGGCGTAAGTAAGTAAGTAAGAGAAGAGTGTTTTAAGAACAAAGTTTTCCTTTTTTAAAAAAAAAGAATTTCGTCATAGTTTTAACTTTGGAGAAAATTAAAGGTCTCGTAGAGAACATATAAAACATAATTTACTTTATATGAGAAAAAAAATACATACGGAAATATTTTACTGATTCTTTTTAATATTAGGAAAAAACATGTAAGTTAACTGGCCTGGGAAATATCAAGGTTTTTCAAGTGAACCAGTGTTAAATAATAATAGTAATAACTATGAATAATGAGTATAAACAGGTGTACATATTTTTGATAAAGGGGGAGATACACACACATACACACATCGAATCTTCACACATGTATGCGCAGTCATTTAGACATACTCACATACACGTAAAGAGAGAAACAATAACTTTTCAACTGGCATGAATGAATTTTTTTTGTCGAAAATGAGTGAGATTATGGTTCAGTGAGAAACAAAGATGGTAGAATAAGAGAAAAAAAACTATGTCACCTTGTTGCTTTCCCATGAGAAAGTGTTTTATAAGGAGTGGGCGAGAGTAAAATTTTACTGATGATTGATTATTGGATGTGACATTTTATTTTCTTCATAAAACATGATCATTCTCTGTAAGAATGTCACGGTCTGTATCCGATTTGCTCTAAAAAATAGACACAAAATAGTATATAATTTGATAAATAGTTATCCCAATATTGACTGAACAAAGAAAAGAAACACAATATTTGGAGAAAAACATCGGAATTTGAATAGACTTAAAGAAAATAACTTCGATTGACCAATAGCAATATTCTACTCATATTCAATGTATAACACAAAAGAAACTTCAAATGTTAATTGATCTATTTAATCAATATTTATTTTATTCCGAAACCAGATGTTTGTTTGATTGTATTCGTAATGCTTGTACAAATCGGTCAGTGGGTTCAAATATTTAAGATAATTGTCTGTATGGGGTTGTGGAGATTGTTCGTTTTCTTTTAAGTCGCGAACCAATCTAAGCTAGGTAATTGCTGAAAACCTGGGAGCACTGGATGATCGTTCTGCTCTAGTAAAGGAACCCTTATGACCCCATACACAGAAATTGAACTTGAAGCTTCTCATCTCACACGGAAACCCTTAATCTCTAAAATATTGAGCCAGTATCCAGTCAAGTATAGGCCTAACTTCAGTCCGTTCATAGTATAGTACGAACATTTCCCATTGTCCTCGGTGGGTATCCTTCTTACATCCTATATGGTTTGGGGTCACTGATCACTGCTTCTCATAAGAACGTCAGAAATTTCCTGCCAGAGCTAATCACTGGTGAACATATGATAACTGCCAGTATGAGGTTATGGGTTCGATCCCTGAATCAATGTTCACAAGTGTACACCGTTATGAAGTCGTACACTAGAACGGAATGGCCTGTCAGTGATTTCAGGTTTTCAGAGGTTGTCTAAATTTGATCAGTTCGTGGTTTTAATGGTATTTAAGAGAAAATTTAAAAACAGCTTACGACTTGTTTATCTGTTTATTCAACTAATTTCAAACCACTTTAAAATGAGACATAACGTAATAGATAGTGTAGTGTATTATCAGCAGTTGTTTAAAGAAATAAATATAAATGACTAAATCTAAAAGAATTAGGGTCCGAATGTGTTTATTAATTTAGATATGCATTTAACTTTCATCAGTGATATATTTCACTGACTTCTACAAGATAATTTTACTAAAATAATTGCATCACGTAAGAATAATAAACAATAATGTTGAGATGTTTTGAATATTGAAACATATTCTATCATTATCTAAGTAATACAAATAAGAATTTGCCATGACAAATTTAATGGATATGACGATATGTTATTATAAAAAATTGATATCTTATAAGTTTGATCCTTGGACACATGATATAGATTTTACAGTCACTTACTAGACCCTCTAGGAATCTCCTAAGTTTGAACTCCGTACAAGTGAAAGAAGGTGAGAAGTATGAAGAAAAGGATTACTTTCAAGATCTTGATGTAAATATAAGCAAATATATTTAGACGTCTATATCTGATCTTTATATTTTGGAAATTTCTAAAAATCTGTTAAAACTAATAACAAAATTGCTTGTTAACCAATCAGGATATAAGACACAATCTGTCGTTTTCTAGAATTCTCTGTGATGTTTATATTGAACACCGATCGGACACAAAATTCACAGCATTATTCAGCATCTGAAGATTTTCAATGAACGTTGAAAAGCTCCCAAACAGTATAGATTAAAACTTGATAGAATATACCTATGACTCTACACGCATGACAGAACCTAGAACTTATAAGTATTTCGATGAGAGTCTATCGTTACGCGATTGACTATTTCAAAGATTCAAACAACTGGATTCTGTTTTAGGCCTAGTGTTGGACAAAAGAGTTGGCCAATTCAGAGAGTGATCAGGCGAGAAATGCTAGGTAAACTGTAATTAGGAGCTCCAGGTCTTTTTTCGGAAACTTAGCTTGTGTTAATTTATGATCTAAACTAAATCCAAAATAATATAGACCAAAAAACGGAATGACTCAAATCTGTAGAGGGTTTTTCATAGAATAACTCTTACACAAAACTGCCCTATATCGAATATCGTTCGTTTTTATTCTAAACTCATTAAATCTATGCATAGAGTTTTTGATTGTTTGTTCATTCTCTCTCTCTCCCTATTGTTATTTATAAACATCCTGGTTGAATAGTTGAGTAGTTAATAAGAGTAACTTCATTCAGTTAGTTGTCAGTAAACATGTTCACATTTATTTTTAAACTTGTAACCTGAAAATAACCTCATTTTACCTTACTGTTTATATTAGATTGTTTTTAAGTTTTTATTTATTAGTAATATAAAAGTTCTATTTATTTATTTATTTTTTAAACATACAGCACACCAACATTTGATCAATAACAACTCTGAGATTAATGCTCAAACCATTTATCACAAAAATTATCTAAGAACTTTGTGACGATGTACACCTTTTGAATTAGATTAGAAATTTCCAATCATCACCAGTAAAATAACCGTACTGATATCAATTTTCTGAATACTTTTAAGCTTTCAGTAGATTTAAGGTTTAGATTGATATCATGAATGGATCAATGTTAGACCGCCATTGAATATCTGGAGGTACTACACGGTAGTTTTGTTCTAGTATGGTACTCCTCACAAGTGAGCACCAACGATCCCGCGCGAAGGGCTCGAACCCAGGACCTTTGGTTTCTCGGGCAAAAGCTCAACCTGTAGACTATTGAGCCACCATCCAACGGTGCTAGTGTCTAACTCCCACTAATCCATAGTCTTGCACAACCACTCATCCATTACTTGAGGTAGATAACTGATATGATATTGTCTGTTCTTAACCTACTCTCTGCATTATCAACGCCTTCAACTGATTTAGTTCATTGACCGGTTGAAGTTAAACATTAATATCGTTGGATGCCGGGGCTCAGTGGTCCAGAGGTTAAACGTTCGTGTGCGACACCGAATGTCCTAGGTTCGAGTCTCGTTTGCGGGATCGTTTATGCCCACTGCCGAGGACTCCTATACTAGGACGAAACTGCCGTACAGTGCATCCAGGTACTCAATGGTGGTCTAACATTGATCCACTCATGATATCAGTCTAAACTCATAAATCTCCACAACCCTTAACAGATTTAAAGTTACTTCATCTTTAAATCCAAGAAAATTTAATCAGGACAAATAAAAATTAACAAACAGAATTACTATTTGTTGATTAAGTACTTATGTAAGAGATCAACTGTGACACAAATAAATCATTAGCAAATTTTGTTATTATGAAAAAACCATGAAGTTAGTCAAGTTGGAATCCAATGAACAATATGAATTTCTTCAAAATCTTTGATATGTACTATGAGACAAAGCTTTGTATTGAATATATATTCCTTAGAAACTATGAAATATTTAAAATTAATAGTATTCTGATTATAGTCCTTTCTCATGACTTCTCATCATGGGTAAAATTAAAAGACAGATATATATATAGTAAAAAAAGGCTAAATCTGTCCTAAAATGGGACCGTAACAAAAACAACACAAATTTATCCTTTTTTTTCTGTTATTTCCTAATTTCTATTGCTTTTACATTAATGTATACTCATAGACAATTAAATATTTGTCAGTCATGTTAATTAACTTGATAAAAAACAAACTAAAACCAATCAATCAACAAAAATGAACACTAATGATATGAGGCAATCTTGATTGATTGATTGATTGATTTATTAGAAATATATAATTAGTGTTTTGTTTACTCCATAAGTCGGATATTTTAATGGTCACTAATAATTTAAAATTTATAATAATAGTAAAATGAGTTATTTAGGTAGATACATGCTGTTTGTATGCATATACTTTATATAAGTAGATTTTAAACCCCTCTTTATAATTCAAAGAGATTTTTTTTTTAAAAAAAAGGGACCATAAATCATCACTCATTCGTCTTATATTTAATCAATTTTTCTTTTTGATTTTATAGCTCATTTTTTGATCTACTCACACTATTTACATATTTATTCAGTTACATTATTTTAACAATTTCATGTTTTAATTTCACCTTAATGTTAATCAGATCAAGGATTAAAGACAAAAAGAAAAAGAGTCAATGGATTAAATGACACTATTTAAAATTGTACATTGAATGGTTTATTTTCTATCTTTGTATTTGTGTATCCATATTAAATATACAAAATAGTTCCTTTCTTTTAAACTATTCAAACTGATAAAAATGAAATCGAGAAAGATATATATATATATATATATATATATATATATGTTAATGTTAAGATTTAAAACTGTATTGTTTAAATGTATTGCATTTCTTTTAATGCTTTTTATCTTTAAATTATAAATAAAATAGATTTTAATTTTATGCAGAATATAAAGAAACCAATATTATCTCATAAGAAGAGAAAGAGAGAAAGACATAGAGACAGAGGTTAATTTAAATTCAAAATAAATCGAATTCTTACTTTAAATTGAGAAAAGAAAATGTGACTTTAATAGATGATGGTATAAACATAGATTTCAGTTAATTTAAGATACATTTCAATGGTTAAGATCATGAGTTAGTTGAAGCTAGACCACCATGGAAAACCTGGAAGCACTGGACAGCCGTTTCGTCCTATTATGGGACTCCTCAACAGTGCGCATCTCCCCTTGCGAGATTCGAACACAGGATCTACTAGTTTCGCGCGCGAGCAATTAACCACTACACCACTGAGCTGGCATCCAATGGTGTTAATGTCTAATTTCAACTAATCCACGAAATTGAGCGACACATCTATCATTGTCTTTAGTGGGTTACTATCTCACAACAGACCTAGTTGAACTCCACTGGTCACTACTTCTCACTAGAACTCCAAGATATACCTCTTGAAGCCAGTCACTAGTGAGCATATGTTGATTAATATCAGATGGGTTTCGCGGGTATTATAGTAATTTCAATGGTTAAGATCATGAGTCAGTTGAAGCTAGACCACCATGGGAAACCAGTAGGTCCTGGGTTCGAGTCTCGCGGGGGCGAGGTCGTTGATGCGTACTGCTGAGAAGTCCCACAATAGGGCGAAACGGCCGTCCAGTGCTTCCAGGTTTTCCATGGTGGTCTAGCTTCAATTGACTCATGATCTTAACCATTGAAATTATTATAATATCCATAAAACCCATCTGATATTAAATTTAAGATATAGTTTAAATTCATCCTTTCTATTGTAAATAACAACGAATCTTTAACTTTATATTATGACTAAAACGTTTAATAGATTCTAGTTAAAAGTGGATTTGTATATTGATGAAACTACTAGGTATTAATAGTCTTAGATTTTTTTTAGATACACATTAACTAGAGTATTCATGTTAACTGATACCGGTTATTGCATGATTTACGATGTAACAATTGTAACATCTATAATAAGATTTAATAAAGATGCAACGATTAAATTTATTGTAATAAAGAAAAACCTTTTCTATTTTTGGTGCATTAATTTCTACCCATTAAAACCTTGAAAGATAAATTTAATGTGAAGATGATTTCCATCGTAAACTAATGTCAGCTGCAGAATTACCGAAAATCAGGAAGGTTGTTTTATCTGAATTGGAGGGAAAGGATTGGCTTAACAACAATACAAATATATATGACCTTACATAAGATCAAACCTCGTAGTTTTAGGCTGTAAGGTAATTTAATAAACATTTTAAACCAGGACAATTAATTGTCTTGCACCTTTGATTTTTAAATTGTTCGCCAGTTTATGTTGAAAAATAACTTTGAATTGCGTCAAAATCTTATATATATATACCCTAAAAATAATCTCACTTTGTAGATAATCGGTGGGAGATTCACTTTAGGCAATCCCTTAAATCCCATTTGTGTGAAATGATCATTTTTCAAAAATTCATTTGGTTCTAATACAATTCCAGTTGAATCAGCATAACTTGGAGGTGATTTAATTCGTGTTTTATTATAATTATCATTATTATTATTATTATTATTATTATTACTGTTATTATTACTATTCATTGTAGTGTAATATACACTTCCTCCTTTATCCATATCGCCGTCACCTTCTATTGCACAACTAGTTACTTGATTTTTCCCCGATGTACTTTGAACAAGTTTCATGTATTTATATTCTAGTCTAACAAAAGAAGTTAACACAAAATTGTATTAAAACAGAGCATATTTTTTGTTTAAATATTAATAAAAATAGCATCCCCCTCATAATTTACGAACTATATCAGCAATTATAGATAACAGAAATAATTAGTAAGCAGGTAAACTGTATATAATCGTTGAATAGCATGTGACAGTTAATAATACGACTAAACATATTTATAGTTAACAAATAAATTGTATCATTGAATTTTGATTGGGCTAACGAGTCACAAGAGTAACTAACACATGATTCGTCGCTCTCCTTCAGTTTATAGATGCCTCTTGTTAACAACTTTCAAACTCCCTAAATAACTTCCAACCGATTATTTATAATCGTTTAATATAGAAAATAAATTTCAATACGATGTCAAATCATTTTGATTAGTTGACAAGATATCAATTTATTTATAACACACACACACACCAAAACATGAAAAGAATGCAACACAAAATTTTAATTTTGATTTTGCTAAATAATTTGAAAGAAGAATTTCGAATAGGCAGATTCATTTTACTGTTACGAAGAATTTGACAAGAAACTAAGACAGGTTCTTTCATGGGTAACAAAGATGGTGGCTAGTAGTGAAATCCACGACGCACGTTTCGTTCTAGTTGGAACTCGTCAGACGGACGGACTTGCATACAAATAGCAGACTTGTCAATTGTAGTCTTAAACACCAATGCGATGATTCAAGCACACAATAAAAAAATGAATTAGGTTCTCTTATGATTTTTGTCTTGAGACATGTATGATAAGTTCTGAAGCCAGTAAGTTGTATGATCTCTAAGATTTCGAAAAGATTCCAGTCCTGTACAGAGATAGGCGTTATATAATATAGTGACCACCTGTCTGGTTTTCTACCCAGTTCCAGTATGAATGAATAATGTTCAACGTTGAAGCCCCTGCGACGAACATCACAAAACATATCCAGGTCACTAAAACCATTGTTTTAAGATAATAGTGCTAACGGCATGATAGTTACCTCGAACATACTGTACCTGACCAAGATACTACCTACGCTGTATCGCCACCGGATGTAATCTTTAAAAAATGATATTAATCGTACACTGGGCAACAGTAAACCTCTAGAAACAGTCTATATATGAATTATGTCAGTGGCTTTCTTATGTAGGTATGCAGAACCGACGTGTCATAATACCCGTATGGACATTTGTTTCTAACTAGTAAATCAGATTTAGAAGTGTTATATTTAAGGTTTATCAACTTCATTCTCACCCTATGTAAAGTGTGTGTTTGACTTAGGAAAGAGTCGTAAACATCAACTAAAGAGATTCAGTATGTCATACTTTTTTTAATGGGTTTTCAACTAAGAATAGTCCATCATAAACATGAGCTTAAATGTGAATAATATGCGTACACGTATGGCCATTCAAATACATACAACTTACTTCTTATTTCGACGATGACACATGAAGATTATTATTCCTAAAATAATTAGAATTATTACAGTCAATAGAACAGCGGCTGTTTGAGTTTTGGACAAAAGTGGACAACTTTCAATGAGGGTGAGATTTCTGTTCTGTGGAACACGACATTCCCTTTTATGAAATAAAACGAAAGAATGAAAGATTAGTTTTTCCTGACAGGTTAAATGTAATCCTCTTTATATACTTAACGGTGTTATAAAATAGAAAACAAGTACTGTTCATTATTTTGTAATAAACTATACATCAAAAATCACTTTCTTTGTGAATAATTCAGCAGATAGAAAGGCCACCATTTATCTTAATCATTTAAACTTTTAACTAGTAAGGTTAGCAAGTCAGGTATAGTTAATGACTGAAACATTGTACGTTAGATAATGATTTTAGTTGGCTCATGAAACTGATGAATATTATAACCTCGTGTGTTCTGAATTCCACTGCTTACTGCATACCGAATACACAAGATAAGATTATGTCGGGACAACCTATTCGGGATTCTCATTTGGCAACAGTGGTTGATGAATTACATTCTTAACTATCAACATCCAGAAATTACAAAATTTTTACTTATTATTTCATATCTGTTTAACAAATTAGTGGCTATCCGGAAGCATTGGTTGAGTGGATAACGTCATTGACGTTCTAAGTCAACTTGAACCAACTAGGTCTCGAATAGGATAATAACTCGCCGATAAAATCCAATGACACTTAACAGTAACTGTTTCTTTTTTTTAATTTTAAAAAAATCATCACATTTCCAACTAAATTTGTATATCAGATATAATTTGGAAGTCATAGGTTAATGGTTGTTTATAAATCTCAATGAAAAGTGGTTGGGTAAAACCAAAGACATATTTAACTAGCGACAAAAAGTAAATCATCTCAAGTGTTCTAATACTACACAACTACTCATTCTACCTATTTTTCCTGAGGCAATAATACTAAATTTAGCAATGAAGTATGCTTCAGACAATATTTAAATGAGTATTTATATTTAACGCATTAAATATATGTACCTGATGTACACACTACACACGGATATAGAAATTTATGATTAAATAATCAAAATGATTATTTATAATTGAAAATGACTTAATTAGATATCTACACTTTGAACTATTGATGGTACGGTCACATGAATGGTACAATCCTGTTGGATGTATCATTTTTCCGTCCAACGAATTAGCTCAAGCAATCTAGAAAATATAATATATTATCTAAATAACATTCTTTTCAGTCTCAGGCCAGTTAGTTTGTTTTGATACCCTTGATGGCAGTCATTTTTGTTGTAAATCTATGTTGTTTAAAGCAGTACGTTGTCATACATACCAACTTGATTAAAAATCTATCTAACGTCTATGTGAAATAACTCAATTGGCAATTCACTAAGTTGTTAACATATACTTAGTTATTATCTAACTGTAATAAAAACGACTTCTTCTACTCTACTAATCCATATTTCCTTCTCTTTGAATTGTATCTTTAATGTCTAATTTTAACATTTATACTCTTACTATCACTAATACTCTAGAATTCGCTATGATAATTTCTTGTTCATGTGCTAATGGAGCGTAATAACTTGAACCAATGTACAAATGAATTAGGTTCTACGTTGTATATAACTGATTAACTGACTGAATGGCAAAAACAGTATTTTTATAATTCTCATATTTTAATTAAACTTACCATGGAGCACGAAGATGAACCTGTCTACGACCATAACTACACTCACTAAGAATTTTTTCATAATCATTTTCTTGACACATACGACAAGCATACATTGAAGACCATAGAAACTGATAAGTACATCCATCACAAGTACCATCTGGACACAATGGTGGTAATTCAATTTTACCAGTTATATATTCACTGAAATCTTTTACTTGATACATGAATGTTTCAAAATTTTGAGTAAATACACATCGTAATGTAATGACTGTAGTTCGTCCATGAGGACAATTGGAACTATGACTTAGAGCAAATAAAAAGGATTTGTTTTAAAAAATTTCGTTACCTGATAATTCTATTTGTTATTTTTTTGTTTTGTTTTGTAAATAATTAATTTCAACTAAGTATAGAATATATACACAGTATATACATATATGCATTGGTTTGTTATCAGCGGAATTCTATTACCTGGATACATATTTTTAGTAATCTAATAGGAATAGCATAGTATGTTGTACAGTTGAATTAAATTAAATCATAGAACAGCACTACTCTTTATCATTATTGTTATATTCTGACAATTAAAAATTCATAAGTAATTAGTTTTAGAGGAGAAAAATGCTGATTGCGACATATAAACAGTGAAATAAAAGCACGTCTATCTAAGTAGTCACAAATAGGACAAAATGTACATTATTGATTTTGCTGTTAGTTATCACTAAGAAATGAATGTTTATTTCAAGATTTTTGGTATGGATATAAGTGATTGGCTTTAGCCAGAGAGTTAAAATAATTACCAGAAATTTGATAGTGGACACGTTTTGTACGATAAGAAAAATAACATGTTGTTGTGATGCCCATCATTTGTTTAAACAAACCCCTATTATTCACTCTTTAATGAGTAATATATAGTATCCAAAGGAAATGACTGGAAAAATATCGTTATTGGCAACTGTTTAACACTTTGTACACACTTTATTCAGTTTCTATTCAAAGATATATTCAACGCAATGTTGTCTGGGAATTATTTCGATGCTTAAAAATGCATTTTAACATAAAATAACATTTCAACCGAAGGACAGTTAATAACCTTGAAACATTATAAAGTTGAAACTCTTCCAGACATTATAATCAAAGATGGTTGGTGACTAGTAGTGAAAGCCAGGACGCATCTCGTCTTTTTTGGAAAGCTTCAGCTCGATTGACTTGCATTCCACAGTTGATGTTCTCTCCGAAACTCGAACCCAGTAACATTCGCTTCAAACACCATCACGTCATCCACTTAGCTACTAAGTCCTGATGGCCACTAACTTGTGTAATGAGGTGAAGTTTAAATTCATGTTTGTATTGTTTGTTTAAATCTTCTCATTGGTGTTTAAGACTGCAATTGACAAGTCTGTTATTTGTATCCATGTCCATCCATCTAACAAGTTCCAAATAAAATGAAACGTGTGTCGTGGATTTCACTACTATCCACCATCTATCTCCGCTTATAAGGTTACCTAACTTTATTTTCATAGTAAAAACAAACGTGTTTTTTATCGTAATGGTGAGTAGGTGGATGAGATAGAAAAACTCTGTCCACTCTTCATTATTCCTCATATTCTTTTAGCCAAATAAATAAAAATTTTATTGACTCACATAAAACTGAAATTTAAAAGCTAAATTTTTATTTGACAAATAATTGCTTAATTCAGATTTACAATGTTAGTAGATGGTAACAAAGAAACAAATTAATAATTTATAGATGAGTTATGTCTCTTAGGTAAGTTAGTTAAATTATTGATTTTGCAAATTCTATACGTACATTCGATTATTGATTCACATTAAGTTTCATTTCATTCATTCAAATTAATTTATTGACTAAAACATTTAAAATAATGTATAATTTGTACTTCTGGATATGATTTAATTAGTGACTCATGAATAATTCAATCCACTTCTACAGTCCTCTTTTCTTTCTTGTATTGGGATAGCAGTCTCTTACCGTTGTATTAACTAGCAAATGCTAATTATTAAGCAATCAAAGTAAACATTGTACCATTAGTAGTAATCAACATTTAATTCAAGTCATAACATTGATATATCAATTTCATTTTGATTCGTTTCAGTAGTTAATGAAGCCTTTGAATTAAATACTTGTTAATTAGTAAAATTAAACTCATTCTTATTCGGTACATTAAAAGATAATAATGCTCTAACTGGAATTACAAAACAACGGATCATAGATCTTGATCATTAAATAAAACATATCACAGTGTTATTCTTATGTAACATTCAGGTTTTTTTTTATAAGGAGAGAAAGAATTGAAATAGTTCAATATTTAAGAAATTTAAATAAAATCCAACTTTCTTTTAAACTTACTCATCAGAAGCAAATATATAATGTAAATCGTTACCGAATTCTATAAGAAGGTAAATGGAAAATAAAACAAAAGACATTGGATAAACCATGTTTTATCGAAAGAAAAGAAATATGACAATTTAAAAGAAGAAGAAGAAAAAGAAGAAGAAACTGAAGCAATTCCATCAAGTTGATTAAAACAAAATGAATACAAAAACAAAACCCCATTTAAATAGTCAATGAAATTCACAATAAATGATGAATATATTTTCAGGAAGAAATAATAATAAAAAAAAGAAGAAAAAAAGTTACCTTATAAAATATGCATATGTGATTTAAATTGTCTGTAGGAATTCACTCTTGAGAATTAATTATGTACATAAATAACTAGTCTGTTGATTGTACTTTTACTTGTCTAAATATTACCTATGAGATCATTTAGTATTGTTCTTTTTTTCAGTGTATGAGTGTATGTATATGTATACATATATATGTGATAGAGTAGACAGGTATTGAATGAATTTTTCATTCTATGACAGTGATTAAAGTGGGTAAAACAGACAAGTTATCCGGTTAATGAACATGTTGATTAGTTACAATGTAATATGTAGTAATAACATTTAGATATTTAATGGACATTAAATTAGTAATTAAATGAATAATTTAAAATCTTAGATATATCTAACATTCATCATTTTATATTCTGATCTCAATAATTTAATAGGGAGTACAGACTAGACAAGCATGAGATTGATCACCACCCAGTGATCAATCAATTGTGATTACATCTCAGTCCTACAGGAGGTTAGTCACGGTTCGGATAGCTCAGTGGTAACGTCTCTGACTGTGAAGCTGGGTGACACGAGATCGAATCCGTCAGGGAGCACCAGTTCCCTCAAGATTACAGGTACACCTTGCTGACGAGTGCCAAGTAGCACGAAACCCGGGACAGGGTTTCCTGCTGACTACCTCCAACCACCATCTAATCTCAATACATAGTGCCCGCAGTGTCGAGTCACCTAGACTGGTGGCCACATTGCAACATGATCGATAGCATTCGATCTGCACTATTAAGGACTAGACAAGCATGAGATTGATCACCACCCAGTGATCAATCAATTGTGAATAGGGAGTACAGGTTATATGATTCTGAAGTGTATAAAAATAATGTACAGTGATGTTGAGTGCTGTTAATGGTACGAGGTCGGTTACCATTTCCCGGTCACCCACACCAAAGAAGGGTTCATCTAGAGGCAAATGAAAGGGAAATTAGGTTAGGGATGGTCTTAGTGACTTGAGAGTGTATCCACAGTGCCCAAGTGATAACTGCTTAAGGTCGGTCACACATGACCTTCTCGTGAGTATTTTCCGTGTTAGCTCCATATTTGTTGCGTCCTTAACACCGGAGACGGATATGCGTGAGATAAGGTGAGGTGTGCATTTTTAGAGTCGACCTTTTCTAACCCCACCACCAACATCGCTGTAATGCTGGTTGTCTGGATGAAACGCCTAACTACTGTCACACCTCTATACAGTAAGCAGTAAGACTTCACCCTCGGATCTTGGATTTGCTGCTATTAGTCTTACAGCTCACCAAACGACCTGTGTGTCATGGTAGGACCTTAAGGAACGATTGTTCAAGCCAGTTTAGCTCGATTGGTTCATTACGATATGCATGCCCGACCACCACGTGATGATTAGTGATACTGATATATAATGGTTTACACCATAATAGTATATGAACCGGGATTCAAAGTACAAACCAGATATTCATACTGTTTTATACTTAAAACGTGAATACAGAAGCTAACATTAATTAATATGACTAACAAGCGTTTTAAAGAATGACACGAACAACATCTATTTTAATAGATTTATCAGTTCTGGAAAGTTTTGGGAATGATTTTAATTTTGATAAGAAGTTCTCTGTATAACCAATCAGATTTTAAAACAACCTGAAGAAATACAGTTAAAATTCAGTAAAATTTATGAATAGTATTAATTGGATACAGTTACGACATGCATTAGCACTTTCGTTTACATTTCATAATAAGTTCTGCATACAAATCTGATCATTTTATTATTACTCAGTTTAAAAGGGTAAATACACTTACTGTCTTCCATCCAGCCTGCCTTTGTCAAATTTTTGTTTACTTCTTGCCAAAAGTCTAGTGTCACATTACTGGGCACCATACGAATAAGGCGATCAGCTAGTCTAAAATTACCATAATAACGAAATGATTACTAATTTTAAGATAGGACAGTAAAATAAGCCATCGTCATAAAATATTGTTTGGATGTATGAATAAAACAATGCATCTAACAATTATATGAATAATCATGACTCCGATAAACGTATCACTAACCGTTCCAATGTCCATCGGCTAAAATATTTCCATTAGTTAGAACAATAATTTGGTGCTCTTAGCTGACCTTTCTTAAAATTTCAACAACGAAAGAGTTTATTTAAAACAGTAGAAAGCATAATTAATTCCCAACATAGTTTTTTTAAAATCTACCATCAAGTAGCTTTTAACTGCACACAAAATCCGCCAAATTCATTTCACTGTTGCAAATTGACTCGTATAATAACTTGGTCATCAAAAAATTTTCTCAGGATCAACATTAACTAACAAATACTTATCAACTGCAGTCCTGTATACTAACAACGAGGAATTGGACATATTTACTAATACATTCATAACTACTAAACTAATTAGTGGCTATCTAGAACTACTGTATGAATGAGCGAAAAATTGGACGCACTGAATCCAAAACTGAATGTGAACATCAACACTATGATATAGGTACATTTAGTTAATTAGCTCCAAGTAGGATGAAGTGCTCATTCTGTATTCCACCGCTAGTCGTATACCGAATATAAAAATATCATCGATTTTGTTAAATTTAAAGCTGAAAGAAATCTAAGGGAAATTTTCATAAAAATATATGCAATTCTGAAAATTTGACTCATGCAGAAATTTATTAAATTATCAGGTCACCAATCATTATAGATAAAAACAATATTTAGTCACTAATTACATACCTTGTTGGTTTTGAGTATGTTTTTGTACGCCTTTGATCGGAAGCCTCAAACCTCGTATGTCGACAAATTGAAGCATTCACGGTATGTTGATCCTTTGATAGAAATAAAGAGAATACAATGTTGAATTTACACCAGTAAAACTGAGGAAAATTCTTATTATACTAATAAAATGACAAACTAAAGTCATTTCATTCTTTACTACTTACAAGTAATAAGACAATTAATGTAAAAGTTTACAACTGATAATATCTTTATCACCTACTATGAAAAATACCTACTCGAGATAATCAATCAATACATCATATCTGCACGATATTTATTGTAGAAAATCAGTATGTTAAGTATTGAATTCAGCAAAACATAATAATATTGAGTATAGTAGTATTGTTTTAGGTATGTATAACAAGTCCCTAAGTTCGGTTAACTGACAACTTGTTTCTTTGTTGCAACATATCCCTGCTTATTTTATCTTTTCAGAGATATTACTTCTGAGTGGTAGCGTAGTTACATATTCGAACACCCTTTTTTCTTCAATGATTCATTCGTTACATGAATACTTTTTAAAGTAAACTCCACATATCAACTTAGCCTGTTAATAGTTCGTTTATTTATTAGCATTTAGTATAGTGCAGTTTTTAGTGTACAACTCATTGATAAAATCTCAAACAATAGGACTTGAGTGGCTAGCATGTAATTAGGATTCGGTGTATAGAACTATCTAAGTAATTGCTGTTATTGAGATTATCTAATGTTTTAGACAGGCTAAAAACCAATTCTCTCATATATCGAGTTCAATGTCTCACAGCCTAAAACACTAAAACACTCATTCCAATACAGATTTCAAAGAACTCAACCTTCTTTTAATAACAGTTCCTGGCAATTTAATTACGATATTAAAGGCTCTATGTCACAGTATTGTTCTTGGAGATTTTAGATCAAAGAATAGGAATTAAACAATAATGTGGAAGATTTGTAGCTTAGATGGACAATTTTGGTGAAGTTTTGTTCTCTGAGCTGAACGATTTAATCGTAAAGCCTTCATTCTTCGTACGAAACAACATTACCAGGACAAGATTCAAGAATAGGTTCGGCAAAACAAACTGTCGGTTGTATGTACTTTTCCTCAGACAACGAAACTTCAAAATTAAATGGTAATTATATATATGTTGTCTTGATTACAAACTTATTGTAGAGTTTGCTATTCAATATAAATAGTCAATTGAATTTCAACTTATCACTTAATTTTCTTGGGTGCTGTCAAAAATAAGAGGGCGATCACCACTTCCCGGCCACCCACACCAAAGAAGGGTTCATCTAGAGGCAAATGAAAGGGAAATTAGGTTAGGGATGGTCTTAGTGACTTGAGAGTGTATCCACAGTGCCCAAGTGATAACTGCTTAAGGTCGGTCACACATGACCTTCTCGTGAGTATTTTCCGTGTTAGCTCCATATTTGTTGCGTCCTTAACACCGGAGACGGATATGCGTGAGATAAGGTGAGGTGTGCATTTTTAGAGTCGACCTTTTCTAACCCCACCACCAACATCGCTGTAATGCTGGTTGTCTGGATGAAACGCCTAACTACTGTCACACCTCTATACAGTAAGCAGTAAGACTTCACCCTCGGATCTTGGATTTGCTGCTATTAGTCTTACAGCTCACCAAACGACCTGTGTGTCATGGTAGGACCTTAAGGAACGATTGTTCAAGCCAGTTTAGCTCGATTGGTTCATTACGATATGCATGCCCGACCACCACGTCAAGGTAGCATTGAAGTAACTGCTTTTATGAATTCGGTGTTAACCTTCTTGTGTTAATGATATGTGGCTACTTGGGCCGGCGCATATACGTGCCTACTTTCTAGCTGACTGACTGACTGACACTTAAATTGGTAATTATAAAGGATTTATCAAATGAAAACTATTGTGTTCAGACCGTATAATTCATTTTTACAAATAATTGGTTCTTAAATTAAAATCATAAAACTATTCTCTCTTTTTTAATCTTCTAACCTAAAATAATAATAATAACAAATAAATACAAAATCACATTGAAGAACTTTTGTTCTATTGATCAGTATGATATTCTTATGTGCTCATTATTAATTCATCAGCTTATATTTTTAAAAATAGTCAGTTTCTTCGTTGACTATCACAATACTCATTCGATATTCAAACTTATACTTGAAGGTCTTCTGATTTAATGAAAACCGTTTGTCTACCAGAGTCAGGTGTAAGTTTTAATGATATCATGACAAGTGGAGTCAATCAAATTGATTTTAAAACATTTAGTTGCAATGACGTTACATAAGGATTCTGCAACATAAAAGCATTCAAAAAAATCGTTTTTCGCAAGAGGCTTCATCAGTGAATTAGTATCTTCTGTCCCTTTTTCATGAACTAAACAACTGTTAAGGTATAAGGTTGCAAACGCTCTAACAATATTTCACACCTAATTTTCAGATATTTTCGTGCTACTCAAAATTATTAAGTAGTAAAATTAGTTTATCAAATATTTTCAATATCATGAACCGACCTAAAAAAAATCATTAAAACCGAAGAAGCATTAAACTTTTGTTCCGTACTATTATGAGACGCTTTCATGATCCTACCAATCTCAAGCTCAAGACCTTCGATCCCAATAAATACTTTCATAGCAAGTGAAACAATGACTTCCGTCCTTGAAATAACTTATTTAAAATAATAAGTCCAAAGTTTCATTTCGCATAGAGATGTCTACAATTATCTAACTAACTTGATGTATTTAATAGTTCATTTTTAAAAGTTGAAGCCCGATCTCGTTAAGCAATAAATGTGATGCCATTGTCGAGTTTTTTATATGTATATTTATACAATAGAACATATAACTGTGAATTACGGAATAGCAAACAAACGTAAAAATAAATTTTAAAAATAACGATTCCTGATTACGGGACCTCCCAAATTTATTGAACAGTGTACACACCCAAAATATTCTAATATATATATATAAACATTTAAAAAATTAAACTGATAGAAAAATGGAATGCACGTTGAACCTAAAGTGTAACAAGAAAATAATTAAATCCTTGTTAACATTGAGTCCAAATACGGAAACCATTAGTTTAACGCCATATTCAGGACCACACAAACATCCCATAGATACCTCTTCCCCTCCCTCTTTCCCTCCCCCGATTTATAATATTATAACTTAAAGTCGTATAAAAACAAGGCGGGACTTTTGATTGTTTATCTGATATTTTTTCAATCGAGACATTGATTCACGACTCAGCGTTAACCTCGTATAAACACATCTGTTTTACAAGGTTATCTGTTATGGTCTGTATAGATAGATTCCAATCTCTAGAGAGGCATGTATCATAACAATGCTGCACTAGTGATATCCAGAAAAAATATATGTTATATCCTAATGAAGAATAAATGAATGGTAACTGCTAAGAATTGTTTATGGATTATTATTACGTACATTCTTATTGGATAATTAAGTCACTAGATTATATGCATTTTCATATTCCTTTTATCATAAGCTTTCAAATGACTTATTAACTATTATACGATTTAACATGCTTAGTTATTCTCGTTCTATTAGTTTCAGCCTCCCACACTCACAGCCACTTTTGACTTGATCTTGTATAATTGTTATTTTCTGTTTTATGGTGTGGTGCTGTCTGATTTGCTTGTATATAAACTGCGTATATTTGAAATATATGATTTATACAGCGGAAGCTGCGATTGCGTAGATAGCTGTTAATAAACACTTGTATCTTCTGGATGATGGCTTTCGTAGTTCTCCAGGTTTCCGCCTCGTACAGTAGAACTGTCTTGACATTTGTATTGAAAATCCTGACCTTGGTGTTGGTTGGCAGTTGCTTTGAGTTCCAGATGTTCTTCAGTTGTAAATATGCTCCTCTTGGTTTGCCGATCTGCGCCTTCACATCTGCATCAGATCCACCCTGTTCATCAATGATGCTGCCCAGATATGTTAAGGTTTTTACATCTTCCAAATCTTCTCCGTCAATTGTGATTGGATTGGTGCATGCTGTGTTGTATCGGGGAGTCTTGCTTTTCCCTTTGTGTATGTTGAGACCTACTGCTGCTGAGGCTGCTGCCACACTGTTCGTCTTCTCCTGCATCTGTTGTTGCGTTTGGGATAGAAGGGCCAGATCATCTGCGAAGTCTAGATCGTCCAGCTGCATCCCGGCTGTCCACTGTAACCCATGCTTCCCCTCAGGTGGTGACGTCTTTATAATCCAGTCGATCACCAGGAGAAAGAGGACAGGTGAGAGTAAGCAACCTTGCCTGACACCGGTCTTTATCTCGAACGAGCCTGTCAATTGTCCTCTATGCACGATTTTGCAGTTTAATCCATCATAGGAATTCCGTGTGATATTGACTACCCTCTGAGGCACGCCGTAGTGTCAAAGAAGCCTCCATAGTGTTGTCCTGTCCACGCTATCAAATGCTTTGTCGTACTCAATGAAGTTGATGTAGAGTGATGAATTCCATTCATCTGATTGTTCCACAATGATCCATAGTGTTCATTGTGGATGAATACTGACACTAACTCGCTAAAAAAACGCTAATCAGTATGGAGAAATAAGTACCACTAAATAAATCCTCTTAACCTACAAATCATCATCTCATAAAAAAACAGTTCATCTATGTTACGTAAACTGTAATGTGCGATTCACGTTATAACCACATCGAGGAAACTGTTAATAATACATATAACCTCATAATAAACGGTAATTGATAATCGTAACAATATTATGTATCCGCATGTATACACTAATGATAGTTTAAGCAAATTAATTGTATACTAACAGTAACTACACAAAGAACCAGTCTATCTGGTCCAAATAGACCGTAAATAAACTCAAATTACCGTAAATCCTCGTGAATTCACTTAAAGATTATAAATTTATAGAATTGAAATTGTAAGAGTCACGGATTTACGATAAAAAGTTTACTTATTTAAGTATTCAAACCTACATAAGTCAACCTTAAAAGTATACATAAATCAATTTCCATCATCATGCATATCAATGAAGGAACTGTTATAGAGCTAGATTACTCTCAACAATGTCTATACGGTTAACTGACCTCTTTTAAATCGAACCATTTATTTTATAAATATAAATGGGTGGGGAAAAAATCAACATTAAGATCTAGACAATATATTATTGATTATCAATCTAGTGATTGGTCAGTAGATTAAGAAAATACTGTATTCTTCAATCAATTTACCCGTCAATCGAAATATATGTAAAATTCACTAACCCCCCTCCCACCATTCATTATAAACACACTAATACAAACAATTCAATTACCAATTTTTTTTAAAGCGAATACAAATGGTCAGTATAAAATAGAAGTTTAGGCAAAATAAGGTAAGAAAATTAAGAAATAAAACAATAGAGAAAAATAAACACTCTAGAAACTACCATTATAATCATTCAATAATCACCAAATTCAATTATTGATTTTGAATTATATATGAAAAAAATTCTTCATTTGATAAATACATTTTAGAATGTAAAAAAAATGTGTGTTCGAATGTTTGATTATGTGATTTTTCTATTATTAATTTAAACAACTCAAAATGTGCATCAATAAACGTTTTTGTAATAAGTTAAGTTATAAATTCATATGGTGTTGTTTTACACGTATCTTCCTATCGTTACTTAGGACTGCAATCGATCAGTCTTATGTTGGCATATGTGAATCCTGTGAGGATTGCCTCGATATAGCTTTAAGTCACAAGCTTTTTAAGCAAAGATGGCTAGTGGCTAGTAGTGGAATCCAAGACTCGCGTTTCGTCCTTTTTGGGACTTGTCAGCTGGATATACCTGCATCCCAGAGTTGGTGTTCACTGACGAGTCCTAAGTAGGACGAAACGCGCGTCTTGGATTCCAATGCTAGCCACTATTCATCTTTGCTTAATTAAGTTATAGTCTAGAACTTTCAAATGATTGAAAAATTGTTTTTATTTGTTTTATTCTTGTAAAAATGAGCAACATAATGATTTCTTGTTACACCTATAGAAATACCATTAAATGATAAAAGGAAATGGACAGCCAATGACTTTCAGGTTTAAGACTTAACAGGATTGTTAAGCCATTGAGCCCTATGAGGAATTAGACTCTAAACCTTTACAGCTTTCAATGAGCCTTACACTTTTGAACTATTTTGCTTAGTAAAATAAGTTATGTTAGATAATCAGTCCATGATGAGATTATTTGCATACTGGTTTATAATGAATGGATGTAGGTAACGACTAAGGAGGTTGATATCGGCAGTTTAGACTAAGCTATTGTGTAACATCTGCTGTTACTTTACCATAGTTCACTATCATTGTCAGCTCTTCATAAATACTAACATCAAATTCGCATAAATCTACACAAGATGACCACCTAAGTAGGTAATAAGAGAACGTAATAATTTGTGTGTGAAACATAATCCATTTATTAAGTCGAAAGTGTGTTGTTTGTAAAGTCATTCCTATAACTAGGTCAAAATCAATTTGAGAAACTCAATCATATATGAAAACAGTACATCGATTAAAAGTGATTCTCTTTTCTCTTATGACAAAATGGATTGAAAAGCGTCATATGATCGTGCTGAAAGCTATCACTTATGATAACAAAAATCATAGTCAAAGAAATCAAATATTTATCTCTTAGTTAAAATTGACCATGGATCTTCAATGTGGCTCTTCAACTTCAAAAACAAATTAGAACAGTTAAGGCTATCAGGACTCAGTATCTAAGTGAATAACGTGATGGCATTTGAAACGAATATTACTGGGTTGAAGTTCTGGAGGAACATCAATTCTTGGATACAGGTACATCTAGCCAACGAGTCTCAAATAGGACGAAATGCGTGTTATGGATTCCACTACTAGCCAATATCCATCTTTACTAACAATAGTTTTTTAATACTTAGCAGATTTTATCGACTTTACAAATTATATCAGACTGTAATGGAAATTACCTTTAATTTATATCAGATTCAAAAAATCAACTTGTGAAAACAAAATTATATACTGTAGCTTGTAAAATCATTATCTTATTCAATATTTACATAGAATCAGTATTATACAAACTATTGAACTGGAAAGTATTATTGGTGATTTTCATTAATTTAAGATAAACATTGTAAATTTATTTATTCATAGAGTAGTGTAGGTTTTTTTCGAAAATATATTTTCCAATCAGTTGTCACCATGTTAAAAGGTCTTCGAAGATCATAGATACAACATTGTTGATTAGTATCAACCATCATGAAACTTAGGTTCAAAACATTCTATCGATTGTTACCAATTACCAGTTAGCAACAAAACATGACATTATAAGTTCACTTGGGAAATTCCCTACAAAGAAATTAGATTCTTGAACAATAGAAAACTATAGTGTATACGATTATTTGAACAGTTTTGATTATTTCATTATCGCTCTATATATGGATATTTAGATGCTAATTTCATTTGATCTATAATTAGCGATTTCAGATGCCATAGTAACAGTTTATTTATTAACGTTTCCTAAAGTTGCTAACAAAAACACTAGAGTAGAGTACATTACAAAATGAACACCTAACTACAGTCCAATAAACACTAACTGTTAATTTTATATTCAAGAGGCCAAAAGAATAAACAACCTGATTCAAAGATGGAAATAGATGCACATACATTCAATAGAACATTCAAGAATTAACTAGAATTAAATATTGTATGATTCACACATTATATGTATAGATTCAGTTGTCAAAAGTTATCACTAGAATACAGTACTCATATTTTCTGTATAGCTATACAATTTTGTTTAAATTCTTAACGAAAGATTTCATTCAGTTAGTTGTATACTTCTATACTATTAAGTGTGAGATTTAATAATTCGACCGGTTATTTTGTAATATCTAGCTGTTATTTACATAAAGGATACCCGATGCATTCATAATAGTTTTTCTTTGGAGAATAATTTCTGATCACATACATAACAGTACATAACAAACACATACCAATGCCATTTTATTAAATATGGAAATTATTTATCAAATCGAAAGTAAAATTTCAAACATCAGTCTCTTCCACAATACACAGATGGGTTTTTAAATAAAGTAATCAGTGTGAGACTTTAAAGTTTCGGTTTCGATTCGTGAAAGGCTGAGTTCCAGATCAGAATAAGTTAACTGCCCCTGGCTCTCTGGTTTTCACTGAGTCGTAATACGATATCAGTCTGTCACGATAAACTACATCTAAATTAAATTAAATCTAATATTATAACCTACTAATCCAGACCATGATAATGTTAAATTAATTGATACAAAAAGTTTACTTACATAAATTGAAGAATTCTCTATACATTGGACTGTTTTGCCATATGCCATACTTATAAGAAATTCATGATAGTACCCCGTTCCTGATGGAGTAAACATTTTTGGACTGGAGACATGATGAACTCTAAAGTAAATCAAAAGATAACCAGACTTAGTTATTTTTCAGATCAAAGTATTGTTCAATGTATAGCTGTGGTTACAAGTAGGTTCATTCTTAAACAATTCATATTATCAGAATGGAGTTTGTGGAGATTGTATTAACTTTTTAGAGTCAATCTAAAATAGACTACCATACCAGGACAAAACGGCCGTCCAGTGCTTCCACGTTTTCAGTGGTGATCTAATTCAAATCGATTCATTAATTCAACTATTAAATTAGTATTATCTCCACTCTGATAATAATCATCGTGTGCTCACTAGTGACTGACTTAAAAATGGATTTCCAGGTGTTCTAGTGAGAAGTTGTGACCAGTGGAGTCCAAACGTGTCTGTTGTAAGGCAGCTGCTCACTGGAGATAATAGTGGACGGTCGCGCAAGATGGTGGATTGGTTGAAGTTAGACATTAACACCGTTGGATGCCAGCTCAGTGGTTCAAGGGTTGTGTCCGCCCGCGAAACCGAATGTCCTGGGTCTACTGAGGAGTCCCATACTAGGACGAAACAGTCGCCCAGTGCTTCCGGGTTTTCAATGGTGGTCTAGCTTAAATCGACTCATGAATTCAACTAATAAATCCATATTATGTCATTCTAAGAAGAAAAAGGAAATATTCTAGTGTGGTGAGATGAAAATGTTAACTCTACCATTGAAAAATTATAAAAGTTTTATGCATCAAACATTGACGAATACGAAGTCCACTTCCTGTCCTACTTGAGGTGCATCGACTGAATAGAAATGTCCAAGCCCCAGCGTTATTCATTGTCAACTCCCATAAGAATAAGATCAACTTATTAATATACTCAATATCAAAACATTCACTCAATGAGCTTTATATGTCAACAAAAAAAACTGTTTAATTCCGTCCTGATGAACATCAAAAACAATGTGGATAAACAAAAACTTTCCAAAACTGTATAAATTTTACCTGTCAATCACATCAGTTAAATTATATTGAAAGCCAGAGGCTGTAATTGGTTGTGTATCAGTCACACATATACTATGATTCACTGCAATTGTACCTGGTTCACATAAATGACATGCTTCTGTAACTGTATGTAAACTGGATGCATCACCAACTACAATGGAATTATTTGGACATTTTGTACAATTGATTATATTTGTTTTATTAATTTCATCATATTGTACTGAATAATATAGACCAGATGGACAAGTTTTACACCTATAAAATTAATAAAACAAAATAATGAAAATAAAGAATTGTCAGGATGAATACTGTTCTGTTTTCAAGTACAATGTAACGGATAATACATTCTGAATAAAGTGTTTAGCATACAAGGTCAAAAATAAAAATTAAGCTTAGAAGAAATGAAGATAAAACTTGACCAAATTTTATACTTAAAAAAAAACACAATTAGCAAGCAATGATTTATAAGACTCAATTCCGACAGGTGAAATTAGTGAAAAGGGAAAGAGGTAGCTTATTAACATTATTTTTAACATAATCAATCAATCATAAGCAACACAGAACTTAACACTTATGTGCGTCGACTTGAGTCCCCATACCAAATCAGCAAAACTAGGTAGATAGCAAACCACTGAGAACTAGGTAGCAATCGACGGATGTTTTGTCCCAGTATGAGACTCCTAGGTAGCGCTCATCCATAACTCACTGATGATCAAATCCACGAAATTCTGGCCTCTCAACGAGCTATCAACCCTCAGACTATGAAACCCCATCGATTGGTGAACATGCTTACCTTTAATCATTTCGCGATACTCTTTGGCCATCTTCGATTATTTTCGATGAGCTACTGCCTGACACCCGAACGTGCTAGTGCACTATCGCGAATTGATTAAAGGTGGAGATATTCAACCCTAGATCCTGGTTCACTGGTCTAAAGATTGGGCACTCACTGAAAGACTAGAATTTCGTGGATTCAATTACTGGTGGATCAAGAGTGAGCGCTCCCTAAGAGTCTCGTAATGTGAAGAAACGTATTGCGATTGCTACCTGGATGTTATTGGTTGTTTAAGTAAGGTTAGTTGGCGGTGTAAATTTTGGAAATAAAGAACATCATTCAAGAAGAATGATTAATTTTACGGAATTAGTAACATAAAATAACTTCGAGGATCAAGATCTAAGGGACAGCAATGAATTAATACGTTAGCATAATTGAAATAGGTCTTGAACAATAACACGCAACATCTCCGATCATTGGTTAGGCTTGCGTCAACTAGGAAATTCCTTAATCAGTCTTCATCTCACGTAAATGTGATTTTTCGAAATACATGTTTAAACATAAACATACTAAGAAAACAAATTTAATCACGAATATTTGTCAAGATTAGAACGAATAGTTTGACATAAATTGGCCACCAAGTATAGAGAAGTCATTATATGTGAAAATTATATTTGAAATAATTTCAGAGAACAAAATTTAAATAATTCCAACATTTCGTCCAGCTAACTTGTCTGGAATTCTTCAGGGTAATAATCAAAATCATCAAAGAAGTTCAGACAAGTTAGCTGGACGAAACGTTGGAATTATTTGAATTTCAATCGCTGAGATTATTTCAAATATAATTTTCACATATAGTGAAATTTAATCACGGTTTATAGATTTCATTGGCCACAGTTGCCGTGTAGTATCTTTATAGAGGCATTGTCGCTACATGATAAGGAAATATCTACCAAGTTTATTATGGTGAAGTATCTTACCAAATAGTATTAATGTTCTTTCAATTCTGTTTCCACATGGGCTGGTCTATTTAGTTATATCTACAAATTCCAAATAATGATAGCCAGATAAAAACAATAATACAAATAATAGCCTTTGAGGCTGTAGAGCTTTCATTGTTCTTCCTCAAGTAAAAGTTAACCTGAAGTTTGTGCTGATGATGTTGTTCAGAAGAACAATGAAAGTTCCATGACCAAACCATCCGGCTCAGAAAACGAGACCATTATTATTATTATTATTATCTTTATCACCGTTACTATTATTATTACACTTGATATCCTTTCTGAGAAATTTATTCAGCATCCACCCCTATCTACTATATCTGACCTAATTCATATTATTCTACATATTACGTAATTTCCGATTTTTATTCCATCATTTTCTCTCTCACCCCATGTTGACCATATTTATTCTGATTATTTATTTCACAATTTCATTTCACTTATAAATTGATTCAAGTTAACACTTCGTATTAGTCAACCCCACCATTAACGATTTGGTTTGATTTTATATAACAAACAACAATTCTCAATTCACATATTACAAGTTTAAATGATGTACTCTGCCTTAAATCTGGCCAGTCTTATGCATTACTCAATCGGATTTATAATTGTAGAACTTGATGAGAAATTTTTGATTGAGATCATGAACCGATTGATGTTAGACCATCACAATTCGAAACCTGGAAGCCCTGGATAGTAGTTTCGTCCCATTGGGGGACTCCTCAGCAGTGCGCACCCACGATCCCGCGAGCGGGATTCGAACCCAGGGCCTTCGGTCTCGCGCGCGAACGCTTAACCAACTGCACCACTGAGTCGGCATCCAATGATGATAGTTTCTAAATTATTGAAATTATTGAAATTATTGAAAAGAATAATCTTCGTTTATACAATTGTGTTTTAATATAATGGGAATTTTCCAGCGATTAAAACGAGATTTCACCAAAATCACCCAACTGAGCTACAAATCTTCCAAACAATCAAAATTCTTTGTAGTCTAGTCTTAAAACGAAGTATAAGTCGGTAACCTACTGACTTATGATTTTTAAAATGAATATCATGTTTCCGTCAGGAATATTGCTCTCAAAGATTAACCCAAAGTAAGAGGATAATCAATAAAATATACTACGAAGAATAAGGTGAATTTTCAATTTTATACAAGCAAAATGTTTACAGTGACAAATTGTCACCTTCGTTGCAGAAGAATGGGAAACTTGGTGAAAACAAGGACAAACATATCTCAGTCCAATTCATGTAACAAATAACTGGAGATATGTTCAACTTACGACATACACAATTGTTAAAACTTCTGTGCTACAGTTTTCCCTTTTTAAAATTCTACTCGTTTAGCTGAATAGTAGAACGTAAAGCAAATTCTGACAAAACAACCCATGTATACAAATATGTATTTTTTTGAAAGATTGAAGGCTTGATTTAAGTATATAACTCTGGTTTTTAAGTGACTCCCAAAAAACACTAGCATTAATTGAGATGTCATTGAAAATCAGATGTAGACGTTTAGCTTCAGTATAGGACTGTTCAGGACTACACATAAAGCAATAGGTAAGTGGACGTAATGCCAATATTATGCAAATCGAAAGGTTAGGTCCTCACCATGAGATCTGAAAGTCCTGGTCATGAGTGCTCTTTGATAAGGAATACCATACAAGCACAAACCAGGTATCTCGTGTTTCCTGGTTTTTGATGATGACTAATTAAGAACAGTCTATGGTAAAAAAAATGTGAATTTCGACAGTCACTTCAAGCTCCCTAGAACGCTTGATTTGTTGTTTAGGATGAAGATTATCCCCAACAGGATCGTGAATGCTCATCACTGAAGATTTCAGTACTAGAATGCAACTGGTTTTCACTGGTTCTAATGTCAATACATAGCAAAAACTAAAAAAACAACTTGAAAATTCAACAAATAACATCATCTATAAACGAGAGTTGAATTATAAATTAGATTAGACTCTAGTAAAATCGATTATTTGTGATAATTAAATGTTACCAAAATGACTCATATCTTTCAACTTAAATCACATGTAAGTAGATTCTCTTGTCTTATAAAAAGTTTTAATCAGTATCTTTACAACACCAAACAAGAAAAATAAGATTGATGATGCCTAGACAATTCAATCAAAGAAAGCATAATAATATCTATTGTTGATCTGTTAAAATGTTCATTTACACGACATATTAATTTTGTACCCTTTTTTTCAAAGTACCTACACGTACAACAATTGATGATTTGTTGATGATGAATTTAATCTAATATGTCAAACTTAGAAATGCAGTACAATGTTTCTCTCAAGTCATGAGATAGACATAATAAATTAATGCAAACATTTTTGATGTAAAATATAAGAATTGATTATTTTATAAACTAGTACATACACATACACTCATATTACTATTATTAATGATTGTGGAATGGACTTTGATGATATACAAAACATCTCTAATTCAACAGTCTAAGTTTAGTGTGATTATCGCAGAAATTGTACGCCTTAAATTCTGTTCCATGCATAGGCTTGGATATTTATTACTGAGATGTCTCAAATAAAAATGAAATAAAAATCCATCTAATAAACATAATTGTGGTAACCTAATAAAAAGTGAATTGAAGAAATATTATGAAATTTTTGGACTGGTATTAATACAGCTAATCTATACGACATAAGTTATTAAAATGAAGCTTACTTCATTGCGCAACAAAACACAATAAGCAGTACTACATAATATTTTCACAGTGCCTCCAGCTAATGAGTCCCAGGATAATATAAAGCGCTTTAAACTCACGGATAGCGATCATTTAAGATTCGATACACCAAGTGGCGTCTAGAACTGATAGAATGTACAATACCTCTGAATTGTTTAATTTTAACCAATTAAACAACGCAGTTGCTGGACAATCTCATCATATTACACATTGACTGAGGTGACAAAGAAATTGGGGTAGAACGGTGATAGAAATAGCATTGAACACATGCTAATTTACTAAAGTAAATATCATCATTCTTTTCTTGCTTAAAATGTATGCTTGATTCGTCAAATAAATTCAAGATAATAAATCTTAATCAAAAATTTGATCTAGCAACGTTTTTTTTGCTTAAATTTAAAGCTTTTCCTGAAATATCTTCAAATATGTTGTCATGGTGATTATAAAATTAATAATGCTAATTTAAAACAAAACTTTAACACCAAAAAAAATCAGCTAAAATACCAATAAATATTAATAACAGTGTAATTTGAATTTTATTTAATGTAACAAATAGATTTATTTTAAAAGAAAGTGTCAATTACTTAAATAGAGAATGTTTTCACAAATTTGAATGATTTTATTATGTTATTAGATCATACCTACAATAATAAATATAACTTGACTTAGTGTAATCTATATTGTAACGGTAAAAGTAAATCTCAGCATTAATTAATTGATATTGTAATAAACTTCTTATTTAAATTGACACTCAAATTGTGATTACTTAAAAATTTATTGCTTTTTCCTAATGGTTTTCAATGAACAATATTTGTCACTCAGCCGTCAGTTGTGATAAGAGTTCCTATGATTTCAGTTGTAATAACACTTTGTTTCTCTTTTTATTATATGTAAGTATATAGTGAATTAATGAATCATAATGTAATCGTTTCTTTTCACTCTAAAGTGTCGACAGATATCATGTTAACTCGTGATTTTTTTTTTTAAAGTTTTACATGTATGTAAAGTGAGGTAGCATACTCCGCAATATTTTATTTACTACATATATATGGTACGATTTACAGCAGTGAAATAATGGTGATTAGAGAACTGATCAAAAAGCCTAGTAATTAAAGATAAATAAAATTGTAATAAAAATGTTTTTCAATAAACTGAGTTTTGAATAGGACAACTATAAAACTATCGACACATCACTAACAAAATACATTCATCCAATTGGCACGTTAATAACCATTATTACTGTATCAATCTTATGTCATTCAAAAACTATCTACATATGGATAATATGAATAATTCATTTGAATGCGATCTAATGATCATTCAATAGAAAAAATAATCTATCATTGAACTTTCTCTTATTTTCTTTCTTTCGAAAAATAAAGAAAAACAAAGCAGATAAATAAATAAAACATCATTTAGTTTATTATTCATCATATTTACGTACTTTCCATTGACAATTCCTTGAACACATGTTTGACATCCGATAATATTATCATTTTTCACATTGGTTACTTCAATTTGATAAATATTTACATGATCTTGTATATGAATTGGTGAACTTGGTTTTTCAAAAATCCACTTAAATGTAACTTCACTTGCATCTTTTATATGATACCTAATTAATAATAATAATAATATAAATAGTAATGATAATAATAATAACAATACGAGCAAAAATGAAAACAGTAAATCGTAATACAACTAGTAACAAAAAATATTCATGATTTATAACTAAATACTACTTGTAAGTAATACCATAACACGTTTTGATAATGCAATGAAAAAACAAAATTTATCCAAATTATCTTCTTAAATTAACGTATTTACCTAAAAAATAGGTATAAATAAAAATATAATTTTCAACCCTTAATGAATACACTCAAACGCATTGTTATTCATAAAGATGATTGTTATTAAGTAGTATCATCATTAAAAATTTCTACAAGTGAAATGTTATACAGCATCTATAGCATAGAACTACCACATCGTCACCGGATTGAATAAAAATGATTGGTTAAAATATTAATTATGACACTAGATCTCAAATGACAAGTAAAAACATTGAATAGAAATTTACTGAATTCAATTATATAAACAAATACGATCAACCAACACACAATGATCCCATTACAAATGAACCCTGTTAGTAAATCAACCTATAACATGTTAACATCATTTGTGAACCTAATCGGTTTTAATATATATATATATATATATATATATATATATATATAATCTAACTTTTAAGAATGATAAATGTGTTCATTATTATTTCCTAACACTCAACATATGTACTACAATGAATATTAGTAGAATAAACTATTTATTATCATCTAATGACAAGAATCACTTTTAATTAATCCTTCTTAATATAACACGACAACGATTCAGTGTCATCTACCTTAAATCTGTCCCATTTCATAAATCTCTTAGCTAAGATGTAGTATAGGACTTCCTAGTAGTACATACTCACTATCTTGAAAATGCGGACTGAACTCGGGACTCTCAGTCTCTTGCGAACGTTCAACCTCTAGACCATTCATCCTATACCCAAACATGTTAACAACTGACTCCTAGAAAGAAGCTTCTAGAGAAAAGCCGTAACTAGTAGCGTTCGGCCATTTTGAGTGTTAGACAGTTATCTATCATATGCGACGGTAAATAGTTGCATAATATCGCAAATTAAATAAAGTTATACACTAACACCGTTGAATGATGGCTCAATGATCTAGAAGTTACGAGTTCTCGAAAGAGACAGAAGGTTCTGAGTTTGATTCCTCAATATACGGTTGTGAATGTATATTGTTGAAGAGTATCTTACGAGGATGAAAAGGTTGCCTGGTTTTCAATGGTGATCTAGTTAGGATAATTTCGTGATCCAAAAAAACTATACGAATTCCATAATCCCCATTAAACCTTATACTGACATGATATTGTAGTTTATGAACTTGTTATTACTAAGACTTAAAGATAAATAGTTCATTCACATAGATGTTTGAACTGTGATCAAACACTTTGTTGCTAACTACTAACATTGGATCATAATAAGCATATACTGTACCAGTTGTGAGACAACTTCTAAGTCAATAATTTCGAACTTCTTGACATAGATGAACTTTGTCAATTATATGATCAAATACTTAATTCAAAAAGAGTGTGTTCTTTTGCATATTTCTCTAACCTTATTCAACATCACTTGGAAGACAATAAAATTCATAGTATAATATACTGTTAATTATACAATATGACAAAATTAACTAATCAATGAATTTTTTATTCACCAAATCAAATTATCAATTCCATCTCAGTGGTATGTATGTTTGTATATATATATATATATATATATATATATATATATATATATATATATATATGTTTATTCTCTAAATAAACACAAGCTGAAACTGTACAATGGTATTTAAAACATATCACAGTAACTATTCAGTTTTCAATAACTCACGTGAAATTTCTTCGGTTTGATGATCCACCCCAGATAGCAATCATTTTTTCATTACCAGCGACAAAAACCTAAGTGAAAACAATTAATAATAATTCTCAACAAATAAAATAAATACAATTTTGAATGAATCCCAGTTTAGTTTCAGTTATATAGCTTTGTTATTTTTTGTAGATATTTTGAAATTCATATGGTGTTGTTTATTTGAATCTTCTCATTGATGTTTACGACTGCATTTGATCAGTCGTAAACATCAATATGAAAACTCAAGCAAACAATACAAAAATGAATTAAAATTTCACTCCATTACACAATCTAATGGCTATTAGGACTCAGTAGCTAAGTGGATAACGTGATGGTGTTTGAAGCGAACGTTACTGGGTTCGAGTTTCCGAGTGAACATCAACTCTGTAATGTAGGTACATCAAGCTGATGAGTTCCAAATACTACGAAACACGTGTCCTGGATTTCACTACTAGCCACCATCCATCTTTGCTCACAATGATATTTTGAAAAGAATTTATGTCATAAAAATTGAGGTTGCCAAGAGAGCCACTGACAACTAGGGGATATTCTAAAACATCTTAAACAAATCAATAACACCAAACAATTAAATTCATTAAAAGTACTTTTAGAATGAAATTACTTAAGTTTTGATAAAGACCTGTTCATCTGTAAAGTCAAACTAGAAATAATTGAGACAAATAACTCACTGGATAAATTTTGTTGAATATCGCTAACTGACCAAAAGTCAAAATTTGATCTATTCAATTATAATAACTTAGTCTGAAGGTGTTATGGTCACCATACAGTTTAAAGACTATAGAACTAATCGTATGTGAAAACGTAGACGTGGACAAATAAGACTTTTTATTGTAGGAGAGAACAATTTTTTAGTGGCTGCCTGATGTTTTACAGTTTCTCAAATATAGTCAGTTTATGATGAAAATTACCATTAGTATTTTGTATGAATGTAAACTGCTAGTTTCATTCATAGTGCTTGACATAGTAATTAAAAGTCACATTAAACCCATATAATTTATTAGAAGTTTGATAAAAGATATATGTCATCAGGTACCTATCTAAGTAACGATATCCCTCAAAGCTAACAAACACTCATGCATACACAATATATTGGTTGGAAATGTGGCTATTTTTCTGAAGGGGAAGAGATGGATATTTATGAATGAGTTATGCAAATATTTTTTGATTCGGTTGCCTAATGAAAGCTTCCTACTCACTCTTAGTTCTCTCATTCAAGTATGTGGTTTGAGCACACATACAGAAGGCGTATATCTCAGTAGCAAAGTCATGCTACTGCACAACGTAACATTTATATGACTACGATAAAATTATCGAACACTTTTCATTCCCAGCCTAAATCAATTTCTTCCAAGTTATCTGAATAAATCACAAATATAAAATTTTTTTGAGGATTCATTAGATTGAAAGTTTACACAACTGCTCTTTTTACAATTCACTAGTGAAACTCAAAACAAAACTTCGCGAATAAGAACTGTGATTCGTAGTTAGAAATAACATGATTCTAGTTTCGACTCCACTCTAAACATTTCTGGCTGAAAGTAGCTTTTTATTCAAGTTATTTTATGTGAGTTAGAAAACTGATTATAAAAGTACAAGAGTATTTTGAACAGAAAAACACCTTATTTCTTAAAAGAAATGTATATATTTTGACTAGGGGAAAATGGAATTCTCGGTATCAACAATACAGTCATGAAGAATAATACTGTATCTGTCTAAAGCGTTATAGCAATTTAGACAAGGTGTTGAAAAATTCTTTGTTGTGTGACTACCTTGATCTGAATCGCCTCATTCATAAACAATTAAAGTCCTATGGTGAATTAATATAACAGGCTAATAGGAACTGTTGTCTAAAGGTTTACTGATTTTTGTATGTTTAATTACAAGTTTATCGATTACACTGTATGCTTGCATGTCTGCTTTCATTCGTCCATATTATTCTTTGTCTATTTCCACATTTGTGCTCATGTTAATTATTAAGTTTAATTGAGCTCAAACTACGTATGCCTAATTGATTATCATTAATTCATACATTATTCAATTTATATAACGAGCAAGTCACTGATTATTCATTGAATAGGTGTTTACAATTACGCCTGTTTGGATATACTCAACTAACATAATCAATCTGCCAGTTTGCTTGCTCACATGAATGTTTGAAATGCATACATCCTAAAACGAACTTGTATTCGACTCTTTATTTCTATATTGCACTAAAATGAATAGTCGATATAAAACATACCACGTTAAATAGAATATATCCGTTATAAGTTCCAATATCGTTCAGTGATATCGGAGTTAGAGAATGGACTTTGAAGACTAATGAATTAGAATATGAGGTTTGTTAAATAAATCAAATTAGATAACTGAATAATAACTCTGGAAATTTGACACGTATTATCGTGAATGCTACACTAGTCAATAGAGTTTACAGTTTTAAACAAACATTACGGCAATATTAATGACTATAAACAAAGTAAGTTTACAAAATCGTAAAGATGACTTCAATTAGTGTGGAAATAAGATAACCTTATGAAGTCATAATTTCACTGTAATGCTCTAGACAACAATTTAAGCAAATTTTATATCGTGTCAGTAAAGTTTAATACTATTTTACAAATCTTAATATTTTAAAACAAATTAGTTATTTCACGTTTCAATATTAATCTGAACCATCACACAGTAATCAGTAAGTTGAGGAACATGACATTGCATAAAGGTACATAATTAACAAACTCATCAAAATTCAATGAGAATAGTTAATTTGAAATGACGTAAGGTTCACATTTATTGAATTGTTCCACTTCATTTTCTCTTTTTTTCTCAAATTAAACTATATGAAGATCAATTCACTTGGTACTTGAATCTTCCCATTGATATTTAGGACTGAAATTGATCAGTCTCATATTGGCACATATGCATACTGTGCTTATTGCCTAGATATTGCCTTAATTTATAAGGATTATAAGCAAAGATGGAATATTGGCTAGCAATGGAATCCAGGATACGCGTTTCGTCCTATTTGGGACTCGTCAGGTGGATGTATCTGCATCTCAGAGTTGATGTTCACTCTGGGAGAGACTGATAAATTTCTGTCCCAAACATCAATGGGAAGATTCAAGTAAAACAATACCAAGTAAATTGAATTTCACCGCATTGCACAAGCAAGTGACCATCAGGACTCAGTAGCTAAGGGGATAACGCGATGGCGTTTGGAGCGAATGGTACTGGGTTCGAGCCCCAGAGTGAACATCAACTCTAAGATGCAGGGACATCCAGCTGACCATTCACGAATAGCACGAAACGCGCGTCCTGGATTCCACTGCTAGCCACTATTCTATCTTTGCTTATATATGAAGATCATTTAAGATTTCATAATTAAATTTAAGCATCAAAGAATCCATCAATTTTACTTTACATAAAACTATTATGCATAATTACTGAAATAAAACTAAATTATCTCCCCTCTATCCGGTCCTCTATTGTTGATAACATGAGATATCACAGATAATCCCATCGATATCATAAGTTATAAATTATTAAGACACTCCTTATTTTTATCCCATTCAATTAATATTCTCGTAATGAATATCACGTATTATTCAAATAAAATATCACATAATATTGATCTTTATCCTAATTCTACATCTTTGTTCAGTATCAATATAAATTTTCATTCTTCTTGTGTAGTAAACAAGTATTTACAAGCAAAATACTTGTTATTACTACTGAGAAATCTGTTGAAGTGGTTACTTGAATGTAAACTATTAGTGACCAGAATTAATTGAATACAATATAAGCAAGGTCATTTATTTAAGTAAATAATAAGTATTATTGTTATAGTCACTGATCAGTGAATTGTACAATAAAAAATATCAATAACCTGGGTGTTGTTTTCTTCTTCTTCATTTATATCACTGTTGCTTAACAACTTTAAAACAATAAACCAAATGATACCATAGAGAAAAACAAATGAACATTGAATAATAATTCTTAATAAAAATTTCTTTTCAACTAATATGAAAAATACACTTTCTTAATCATAATTAAGAATAATAAAAACTAGTTCGGCTAGTATCATAAAACAAGATTGATGGTCAGGACATGGAACGATTATGTTTATAGATTGGAACGATTTTTCTTTTTTTGCAACAAATGTAAAGATGAAATCCAGGTTATCTTCAAATATGGTTGATTTGGAATAACGAATCCATAAAGTGTGAATGCTGATATGGATTTACAGTATTTATCTTTTTGGTTCATACCTAACTGTTAGCATACTGAACTTGTATGAAGAAAATTAATGAAAAGTGGTGTTTATAAAATTTCATCCTAATAATTGTGATTCACTTAAAAGTGACTAACTTCGAGAAAAATTCCCGAATTCACTAGAGTTTAGCCATTATGAGATAGAAACTATTATTTACATTGACTAAATTCTGCTCAACATTAAGAATTTTTTATAGTCATTAAATGCCAATCTAGTAGTCTGATGGATAAGCTTTCGTCAGGAAGTCTGAAGGTGCTGGGTTTAATCCCTGGTAGGATCAGGGTTGTGTACTGCTAAAGAGTCGCATACTAGAATACAACATTTATCAGTTACTTCCATAAGTCAGTGGTTGTCTAATTAAAGTCAATTTGTGATGTTAGCCTATAATTTATGTCCGTTATCATAACTCAGTAATGATGTTCAACAACACTTTGTACTTGATATTATTACCACAAAGTCTAAACAATTCGAAGGGTCATAATCGCTTAACTTGAAACTTAAATTTCTAGAAAGTTTTCTTAAAAATGATTTTGGATTAATGCTCCTTGTTGATTACAGACAACAAATTCGTTCACATAGAGCATATAGCAATAAAGTGGACTTTAAACAAGTTGCATTGATTTAAGGAAAACTGTATATGTTCATGAAGCAGATGCGAAAATAAATGAACGTCATACACTGCCCTATACTCCTATTTCCTTTTAATAAAAAAACATCTATCATTTATATTTACAACAAACTAAATATTGCATAAAATAAATATTCAATTATGTCCATTGTTATTGTATAGTGTCATTGTAAGATAAAATAACTTACTTGTTTCATAGAAAACTGACATCTACCAACACAATCTAATTGAAATTCAATACGTACAAATGTATTAGAGATAGGTGGCTGAAAATAAAAAGAATACTCGTCAGTTGAATCAATTATTGATGCTGTAATAAAACCATCCTTAATTGAGAGTTCCAATGTTGCCAATTCATCTGAATGCATGCCAACTCCACCACGTAATAATGTTAGATCACGTTCCCATGTATTACATTTCGTCCCTTAAATGAATTAATCAACAATATAATCTAATGTTAAAATCAGTTAATGTACGCAAAAACTAATAAACTATCATTTTATTTGTCGGGAATCGTACTTTACACTGTTGTTATTAAATACAAGAATAATAATGCAAACTATTACATAAATTTTTATGCGTTAAAGTCTGAAGAGGTAGGAACTAGATTCAAATTTTACTATAACTATCAACATCCAGCTGATGAGCCCGAATAGGAAAGAATCGACATCCCCCATTTGGTCATTAACTACGATTTAACTTTATCATATGACAGTCGTTATATAATATGTTTTACTAAAACCATGACAAAACTTGCTTTTAGTTCAGCTATTAAACTACCACTGATTAGGTCTAGCTCTTGTAGTAGATATCTTTCGTTATAATTCTGTAGTCTTAAAACCAACCTATCCGATCACTTATAAATAAAATTTCAAGTTATCAGTAGTTATGTGAGAAATTAATAATACATGTAGACCATTCCGAAATACCATAAAGCTAAAATATACGATTCTAGGCTTTAATAAAACTGTTGAAAGTATAATCCTGAAACCATTTACAAGGTGATAAATGTCATATTCATTATCTTTATTCCAATAAATTTTAGTAAAAAAAACACTATTTAGTGTCACTCATCAGTTATTGTCGTTTATTGAGATCTGTACTTCAGTCTGACTGGTAAACTGTAAGTTTAAATTTTTGAATTGGTATGGAAGAGACTGACAATAGAAGAGCTCTACAGTTAAATCATTTATATAATAACTCAACAAATCACTAACATCATATTTTCGAATTGCTTCGTTGTTGCTAAAACTGTATAAATAAACTTTCTTAATTACCGAAGAGATTAAACTGTTTCCTAATTTTTTACAAACACAGTTACTTTTAGATTGAAAAACAGGGGTTCATTCTTGTCATATGAGAAGTTTTACTAATAACTTACCAAAGAAATTGTAACAATCCAATTTCAGTATAGACGGCATACGATACCAATTATCAAAACGTAAACCATACATTGGAACTTCATTAGTTGGACATGTAACACAAGTTTCTAAATTTGATAAATGTTTCTTCATACCAACTGAGCATAATTCACATGTATTACCATCTAATGGAAATGTACCAGTTGGACACTTGTGACAATCTACTGGACTCTCTGGTTGTGGTAAAGAAACGCCACTATTTTCATCACATATTTTTGGTTCAATCCACTTCCATTTACGTTGTGTCTACAGGTAAGAAAACACATACACATAGAAATTGATTAACTATTTCACTGAATAAAGTTTATTTAGAAACCTGTATTATGTACGTAACAGAATAACAACTGTGATATATTTAATAAAACTCAAATAAAATCACCCTCTTCTAAGTTTTAAACCACGAAGATCAAATTATAAAATAAAATTGCGGCCAGTAGTAAAATTCAAGGAAAGATCGTCATCTTATTTGGGACTCGTGTGTTGAATGTGTCTAAATCCCAATGTTGAAGTTCACATTAGAACTCTCACTAACTATCCGTTAACTCAAATGGCATGATGTCATGTTATGAGGTTATTGAATCAGAATAGCCATATATTCTTCAATAAACATTACACATCATTAATTGATAATTTCACGATTAACCGCCAACCAAAATATAACCAACATACAAATCTGGATAATATTGAGATTTTCATTCAACAAGTTCATATATCAAGGGGGCTTGATAGATACACTCTCAAGTATTAACGACAAGAACGCATAAACTCTTACGACCAATAATAAATATGGAAGTTGTTTTGTTCAACTATTTATTTAAAACCTGTTGAAATATATTTAGTTAGACAATATATCGAAAATGACTGTTGTGATCGCAAGTAACCAAATAAAATTAAAATCTACTGGTTTCTGTCAAACTTTGGTGACCACCTCAAAGGAAAAAATATGCAATCCATTAGCCCAAATTATCTCACTCTGATTCCGATTAATGAAAAATCAATAACTCGTTCTATGTAATTCAAAGTACTTTCGACTGAAGTCAAATAACCTAGTTAGAAGTTTAATGTGACTTATTCCATTGACAAAGTAGATCTAATCAATCATAATAGTCAGGCTAAATATAAAAAGATTGAATTGACATCGAGATCGGATTAAAAACTAAATCAAACCTAATGGAACAAAGAGCAGTAACCTTTGAATCTGTCAAATAAAGTTCACCATTATGTTGAGTTAGTTACTTTTGTGAGCACAAAACATACAAGATCAACGTTAACAACAAGACGAAAAAACAGTTACTACTCAGTGAACGACTAGCGTATAGTACTTACTCAGGTAGTTTAAAGAAAAACTTCCTTGATCTAATTAACTACTATTCATCAGATGATGAATGCTTATGTCATTCATAGTAAGCACCAATTTGAAACATTGATTAACATGATATAGATAGTATAGTATAGACAGACATATTCAATTTTTCTAGGATAAAGTATTTCGCCTGAAATAGTTAACAATAAATGAAGTTTACTAAAATAGTAAAAGCAGATCGTTTAAACTTTATTGTTCGTTTTAACATCAGCATGAGTATGAAGATACAGAAGACATGACTGAAGTGAGTAGTAGTCCATGTAATATATTCAGAAGCAAAACGGAGAATATGATAATGGATAAGAGGAAAAATATGTCTGAAAGTAAGGAGAGATAGATTAACCTGATATTACTGAGCTGAATGATTCAAAAAAATGTAGCAATAATGAAAGCCTAAGAATTTGATCCAGCAGTCCTAAACTAATTATCAAGGTAAATGGTTTGTATGGTATAGAAAATAGAAAACTCAAACTAATATGAGGCTGTCCCAATTTAATTTCCCAATGAAATTACCCAATTCATAATTGGAAATATTCTCTGAATAAAATATACATTCTATTGACATTGATCACTTAAAAATGTACTGAATTTCATGTAACTGCTACAAAAGTTTGATTGTATAATTAGGAATATCTTACCATTTGTTGTTGATCACACGATGTCCAATAACTTGTATAATCATCTTTCTTACATGGAGGACGTGGACTACAACTTGAAGATCCATTACCTATAATTGTTAGAAAGTAAAACATTTTATTATACATTTATGAATAAAACTATAAAAAAACTTAGTTCCATCTAAACTATACCAAACATTCTAATTCATTCACTCATCAAGTTCCATGTATAAAGAGAATAAAATATCAAGGCAAACTCTACTAGTTTTTAATAATAATGATTTAATCTTACTTAATTTTTTATATCATTACAGTTGATGATTCCATCATTAATCAGTTTTTGAATGAATAAAATTCATTTAATTGAAGTAATTTTTTTTGGACTAAATTTCTGTCGCCTTAAAATGATGTCAGTTTATTAACGGTAAACAATTAATTTGATAGTTGAATTCGTGAGTCAAATGAAGCTAGACCACCATAGGAAACCTGGAAACACTGGACGGTCATTTCGTCCTAGTATGCGATACCTCAGTAGTGCGCATCCACTACCCCGCCTCACGAGATTCGAAACCAGGAACTCCCGCTCTCGCGCGCTGATGCTTAACCTCTAGACCGCTGAGTCGGACGACATCCAACAGTGTTAATGTCTAACTTCAACCAATCCACGAAGTTGCGCCACCGTCCACCGATTGATTGTCAAATTATCATTGATATAGCTGCTAATTTAAAATTCTTAAGCTTCACTAAGTTGTTTTTAATCATTAACACTGAAGATATTCCATCTCTATCTACTTCCAAGTTATATTTGACGTTATTTGTATACACAATGTTTTTTTAATAGAACTTAACGAATGTGTTCAAAAAATTTTAAGATTGATCTAATTAAATGATTAGTTGTTAATCCGATATTAATAATCATTGTTGCCACTAAGCTTGTTGTATTTAATTTATTTGAAGTATTTTTAGGATTGATTTATTACTTTTGAATAGTCATTTGGATAGGAGTTACTTTAATGTTTAATGATTACAATCAAGAACTATGAGAGGAAAAATGACTGGTTTATGCAAATAGAGTTTGGCCGTAAATATGAATGTTTATATATACAAAAAAACCTTGATAATATGGTGAAAAATCTAGCTTATCATAAGGTCAATTAATCAACAGGAATATAGTGTTTTTAACCGTAGTAAAAACCAAAAATGTATAAGCGATGAGTGCAACAACGAAGTGAAACGTTAACTTTTTCGTCCTACCTTAGTTTTTCTACAAAAATGTTAGATAAATAAAATTGATCATCAAAGAAGTTCTTGCCACCTTGAACGTTTCACAGCTTCAAAATGGTACACACGACAGCACATTATTTCGATAAGTATATTTCAGTAGCGATTAGGTGAAATCTAAACTATATGAATACCTGAAAGTAATTCTTGTTGAGTTTACCACGATTTGAGTTAATCGTGAAACATTATTTATTTGTTCAATACTGACAAATGTTACCTCAAAACTCATCTGTTTCTAATAGTTAACTGTAATGATGCAATATATTTGGTAAATGTTATATTATTCATTACAAACATACTCAATGATCTTACACTGAATAAAATGAAAATTATTTAAATGAGTTGGATCATTGATACTATCTACTGAAAAATATTACAAGATTCTTCTAGAACATCGTTCTTTATTGTGAGTTAATGGCATCATACTATTGTACTCAACTTTTGTATTTTATATAGTAGGTTTACATAATTCTGTCCTCACACTGAGAAAAAAACACACTTGAATATAAATTAATTTACACTGAAATCGAGTAACTCTTTAAAGTTTTGAATTCAATCATGAATAGTAAAAAACAGAAAAAAATAAACTGAGTTTACTTATTACATAATTTTACTGTTTACGTAAAGAAGCTATACTTTTCGATTAAAAATTCATAAATATACATTAAAATTTCACATGCTAGTCAACTTGTTGAGTATTTTAGAAAATCTCTTTAAATAAGACACAAGTAATTACAATATTAAACAAATGCATTTGATGACGTTTATTGCTTTTTTCTTTTTTTTATTGTTTTCATACATGAATATAAACTAGTTGTCATGTCTACAAAATGTTTAAAAATTATTCATAATGGTTACTTATATATATAAGTAATTTTGGAAAACTATATGAAAAATATGGAGTCATTTCAAATAAGATAAAATAATTATTTTTCTTTTTATTAATTTTTATTAAGAATGATGTTAACAATTCTGTTTATTTCATAAAACAGTTTAAAATCAATAAAATTAAGCAGTTGCCAATGACAACACAAATGTACATTAAGTATGCAAAACAATATTATCATTAGATTGACATATTTAATCATTTGAATAAACAAAACAAACCTTCTGTGATTATATTAATTTGATTAAAGTATTTGTTTTGTTTCATTGGTTAAAAACTAGAGATGCGATTTAATTATGAAGAGCGTTGGGTTTTCTACCGGTTAGTCACATATTTGAGTTCTATTGTACCAAATCTCATTTGGGCATCTCAGCAGTATTACTAGACTTCAAATGAACCGTACAGTTAAAGGCTAAGCACAGAAAATCCATATTTAGTGAGTTACATGTATTTTGAGACCTTATTAGATAAATGAGTTTAAAATAAACCCTAGTAGTAACCAATTTCATGTTTGTCCAACTCATAATGAAAATTGAATTCCATCGATTAAGTCACAAATAAGCAACTGATTAAGGTGGATCTGATTTAATGTTAATTGACTTAAACCTTTCGAAAGAAAGGGTTGTTAGTGTTGATTCTCTCCAATGAACTAATATTAAACTTCTTGATTGGTCTCTCTGGTTTATAATATTTCCCTGTTAGTTTCTTCGAAGTGTTATATAGTTTTCCATATTGTCTTCTCTTGCAGCTTTCTCGACTGTCGTTGTTAGGTCTTCCATGTATTTCTGCCTGTCAGCTCCGACTCTCGTCTTTACTCTCTTGTTTGTTTCTGTGTATTCTGTTTGTTCCTGGACGTTCTCATTTCTTGTCTGACTCCTGTTAATTGCTGTCTCTTTGTTCGTCCATTCTTGAACACTTCCTAGGATATCGGTAGAGATCCATTCTTCATGACAGTGCTTGGTGCAGTCCAGCACATGACACTTTGAAGTTAGCGCTTCTCTAATCCCTTTCCATTTGTTCTCCATATTAGTTTCTTCTTCATTGAGTAGGTCTTGTAGGGCTTCGAACCTGCTGCTGAGAACTATCTTGAATTCGTTGAGTTTATCGGTATCTCAAAGAAAGACTGTAATAAACTATTGTAATATTGTTTCCCCAGTTGACCAGTGCTTTTATAAATTGACCTTCATCTTGATAATCACTAAATGGTGAGTTGAAGCTATTACATCACTTCTCTTGGTTCTCATGTCTTTCATTGACTTTCAGAATCTTTAGTGAAGCAAATATGACCGGTTTAGTTCTGTGTAGTGTGATCCGGTGAAACCTATGTAGCTCTGTGTGCGTGTTTGTAGACGAATATAGTGCCACATATAACAATTTTGGTCAGGGCACATATATTAGCAAACCCCTCTCCATTTTCTTTCCTTTCTCTTGGTATATGTCGTCCCGTGTTATCTTCATTGACATCATTAGTGGGTTCGTGGCACTGGACAATACTCATTGTAACCATCTTTGTTTTTGGAAGATACTTTGATGGTCCAGGATCTATGAGATTCCCATCGTATAAGTGCTCTTCGTGCTTATATGGACAGCATCAGTGCAAATCTTTGTTTTTGTGAGGCATTCTCTTCTTCATGACCAAAGTACAGAAGGATCTCTCCCGAAGCTTCTCTTTTCTGTCCAGTTTACGTTCAATGGGTTCCACTTATTCCGAGCACCATCAAGTTCCATCCCTTCATTTTCGCATCTATTTTATTGGTCCTCCTGGTCTACCACAATGTCTGGACATTCCATTTACCTACACTAGCTATTACTCTGTTTATCTGAAGAGACATCGACCCTATAATCCCCGTTGAGTTTCGGCTTTCACTATGAGGCAGCACAATTCTTCTGGATGGAAATCCTTCAACGCAGAAGGCTGGGCTTAAATGGTTTAAATTGTTTTCCTGGCTAGCCTTTTCTTTAGCAAATCTTTTTTCTACAAAATGGAGTTTGTGACCCCATTCCCAACCCTCCTTCTTTATCCAGGCTTTGGACCGGAAGTAACTCTAGGAGGGCTATAGGTGGAGTTATGAATAGAGTCATGATAAATAAGATGTTCAGATTTAAGTTTCATTTTAGCAAGGATATTTGAAATAGGTATGAGGACACATTTTTGAAACAAGTATTATTTTACTAGCATACTCTCTAAACAACGATTAGGATTTCTATATATATTCTAGATTTTGGAGAGTTTTTTCATATCATAAAATTTTAAAAATCTAATGAGAAGTAATTCTACATTATGAACAATCTGAATTCATGCATAATTTCAACGCAATTCTTCTGAAAACTAGCAAAAGCCAGTGAAATATAAAATAGCTAAACGAAAATTACAAGAAAAACAAAATTTAGCATATGGAGAGAATAACAAATAGTCACACGGACAATGGGACTAGATGTAACTTAAAAAATTCATTAAGACAGATTCAAAATTAGAAACACATCCTTGAATGTATTAAAAAGTGACTGAAGTTATCTAAAGACTAGAATTTCAATAAGCCTAAGGATACACACTAATAGAATAATTCTTAGGATTTAAAAATTCCAATTGATTAAATCATACTACCTATTTCAGTTATCTACCTTTCTGTGGAGAAATTATGATTGTCTACCATGTTCAATTATTTCAGAATTTCGTTTTGATTTATTTTAAAGTCATCTTAACACATACCATTTTGAGTTCTTATTAGTGAATAATTCTACTACTCAGAAACTATGTAAATGACGCTAATCAGACAACAGAACACTTCAACTCACTGGTTTTAATTACTGGTTCTTTTCATTTCAAACATAACATAGTTCTTAGCACATCGTTCAGTTAGCAGTTGGGTATAGTCGATTTGGTACAGATCTCTTTTTGTGACTCAAACACTTTTCATCTAAAGGACTGAACATCAAAATGTATTTCAAAAATGTTTTTTACTCATGGATCCTTTGTGTTGTCCAAAAAAATCTAAAATCCATCAAAGCTCTCCAACTCATAAGTGAATTTCGCAATAGCGATTTCGCGAATGATTGACAAGTTTCTACGAAACCACTTAGGACATGAAAAGAATCCTGGAAGAAACCTATTTCACTCCGAAAAATCAGATCCCGTTGAGATATTGTTAAAATATTAAAATCGAAAACAGATCCTCAACCTTGTATAACTAATAAGCTTCCTAAGACTAATGTACTAGTAAATGCTTGATTGTTCCTCAAGCGAATTAATTCTGATTGAAAAATGGTTTCAAGATAGGCTCAGAAGCATTGTTAAATAAAAAAAGAACAACAAATTTCACTTGTACGCATAATTCACATCTGATTTCTGGAATTAATTCAGTTTTAAAATATTTTCTTTGGTGTCATTCATCCCTAAATTATATCATTTGACGAATTTGTGTAAAATAGCAAGTAATGGATAACTGTTTATTTTTATAGTTTCTGATGGTAATGTAAGAATGTATACCTATGTCTTCACATGGAATCATGCTTAAAAGCTTAAAATTTCACGATTTTGTCATCTTTCGAAGGTTTTTCATTAATAATAATATTAAGTTCACTATATTCCAGTATCCACAAAATTATTCTTCTACTCATAAAAGTTTGTATCAGAGTGCAGAGGTTGCTAAGTGTTAAGGGGTTCACCTTCCAGCCACTAAGTAGTGTATTTAAATTCCATTCCACGTCTTTCTGTTAGGGGAACTAGGTAGTACCACTAACTACCTCACTTCAAGTTTAGATTGATGCAAAATATACAAGTCTGCGCCTGATCAGTATGTTAATCATACTAAAAATGATCATGTCAACTCCTGCGTTGATAACGAGTTATTGGTGTCAGATAACCCATAAAATCCTTTCTTTTGTCTGACAAACAAAAACTTCTTAATTCCAAATAAAGTTTGCAATCAACTTCACCTATTTTTTCTCTACGCCTGTATAATAATGAACATAATGTTCACTTGTGAATAATACTTGTCTTATTTAATACTTCATTTGAACAATATTTTAAAAATAAATTCGATACAAAAACCGTGGAATTCCTCAGACCGTGAATTCTGGAAGGAAAAGAAAAGTGAACTCTGAGTGAACTTTTTTGTGGTGTTTTTCAGTAAGATCCAGAGTATTTGTTAAGCCCCAGTTTGGACTCGTTAGCTGGATGTACTTACATTACCGTGTTGATGTCCACAAAAGGACTCGAACCCAGTACTTTTGGACTAAAATGCTCATTTATTGAGTCACAATAGTCAACTATCCAAATAATCTCCAGTTTGTGTTTTAGTTTTAAGTGTTTAAATATTCTATTATTGTTGTTAAAAACTGCAAATGATCATTTTATTTTGCTATTTCTGTATCCTGAGTGGACTGCTTCACTGTTGCAGCCCTGAACAACGATAAGGGGGAGTATCAAGCCACTTAAAAATTAAAGCGAAATATTCAAACAGACCATAAGTATTTGAGCCAGTAGTGTAAATATCAAAATCTCATCAAAAAATAAATTTTCGGAAATATAAAACCACCAACAAGAAGTATGTATGATAGGCTTTATTGTTTCGAAATATCGATTAATGATTCTGTTTTAATATGATGAATATTGACTTAGTAAATCCTATAACCATCATCATATTAAATTAACATGTTCATACACGCTTGAATTAATACATAAACTTAACCAATTGAGTATATAATATAATGTATATGGGTGTCTTATAATTAAGAATTTTAAACTAATTATTACTATATGGATTATCAGTTAACTGCAAAGATGCTCCACCCTCTATTCAAAAAGATTTGCAAGGAAGAACAAGTGCGAACACATTGGAAAGAAGGATACCGCATCAACATACCAGAGAAAGGAGATCTGAGAAAATGTGAAGAATGCAGAGGTATCATACTACTGTCAGTACTAGGAAAGGTGTCCAACAGAGTGTTGCTGAACTGGATGAAGGATTTAGTAGACGACCAACTTCGAGATCAACAGAATGGATTCCGTAAAGATCGGTCGTGTACAGATCGAATGGCGACACTATGGATCATCGTTGAACAATCAAATGAATGGAATTCGTCACTGTACATCAACTTCCTTGACTATGAGGACCTTATGGAGCTTTGTTTGACACTACGGTGTATCCGAGAAGATCACCAATATTATCCGCAATTGATACGATGGACTATGCTGTGAAGTTGTGCATGGAGGACAGCTTCCAGATGCATTCTAAGTGAGAACCGATGTCAGACAAGGCTGCTTACTCTCCCCTTTCTATTTCTTCTGGTGGTCGACTGAGTTATGATGACTTCCACATCTGACGGGAAGTACGGAATACAGTAGACAGCTTGGATGGAACTGAACGATAGCTCTTCTATCCCATACACATCAATAAATGCAAGTCAAGAAAGTAGGTCTCAACACACATGGGAAAAGTAAGACCTTGAAATGCAACACAGAGAACACCAACCCAATCGTACTTGATGAAGAAGTTCTGGAATAAGTGTAAACTGACGTACCTGGGTAGCATTACTGATGAACCCGGAGGATCCATTGTAGATGTAAAGGCAACATTCCTACAATTTAAAAACACGTAGAACTCAAAACAACTGCCAGCCAACAACAAAGCCAGAACTTTCAATACGAGCGTCAAAACAGTTCTACTGTACGGAGATTAAACTTGAAGAACCACCACGATTATCATCAAAGAAGAACAGGTATTTATAAACGATTTTCTACACAAGATACTGAATGTTTGTTGGTCGGATACCATTAGAAATGACCTACCGTGGAAGAGAACAAACCAACTTCCAACTGAATAGGAAATTAGGAAAAAGCGTTGGAAGTGGATAGGACATACATTGAGGAAATCATCAGACTGCATTACGAGGCAAGTGATATATTGAAATCCTGAAGGGAAAAGAAAGGAAAACGACCAAAAAACATAACAAGTTGAGAATTTGAAGCAGATATCAAAAGGATGAACAAAAACGGGAAACAACTATAAGGGATTGCAAGGTACAGAGTTGGATGGAGAATACTGGTGAGCGGTCCATGCTCCTCCACGAGAGGTAACGGGCGTTAGTAAGTAAGTAATATAACCTGTCATGATGTTGAATAGCCATAAACTTTGCGACTAGCTATTTGAGTTCTTCAGAAGAACAAAATCAAGTTAACCATTGCTACTTAACAGGTAGACATGACAGCGAGTATAATTTATGGTTACCTGAATACTGATCTGCTGGACATGATTTACATGATTCGGCTCCTTCAGCTGAATATGTGTTTCTTGGACATAACTCACAACGATCAGCTTTTTCTCGTGGTCCAAAACTGCCAGCTGCACATGGCGTACATACAGTCACTGGTGGAGTTCCAGTTAAACGAATTTCTTTAATATGTAATTCAGGATCTTTTAATCCATACAATTGTTGTATATAAACATTTTCAACAAGTAAATACCATTGAAGAATATTGTGGCCAACTGGAACGCTGAATGTCACAGTCTCATATGCATACGATCCGGTAAGACCTAAAAGAAAACTCCCACCGGGTAATTGTGTACATCGTTCATTTCTTATCTGAAAAATAAAATATAACCTTGACAAATGAATTAATGTTTTATCAAATCATTACATCATCTTGGTTATAACTTCAGAAATATTTAAGTCGTCAATTAAAATGAATGATTTCTTTAAAAAAACATGATCAACTCAAGCATCTGTTTTATCATCATCCATTAGAGATCACCATAAAATAACTGGGAATTTAAAAATGATATCTTAATGATTATATACTTGTTTTGCAAATTGAAAATACAAAATTTCATCTAATAAAACATTTAAAGTGATTGAACTTGAAGAGTTCAAAACTAGAACTACACATCTATTCACTACTCATTGACTATTAGTTAAATTTCTTTAACACAAATATATGTTCATCAAGAAAAATCATCTGACAGATTGATTAGTTTAAAAATTACTGATGACTGATATTCAGAACGTAATTCTATTTGCTATTTTTTACAGAAGAATTTATTTAATATTTATCAGTAGATTAATTAATTTGATTACTTAATAGTTGAATTTATGAGTCGATTAAAGCTAAACTACCTTAGAAAACCTGGAAGCACTAGATAGCCGTTTCGTCTTAGTATGAGACTCATCAGCAGTGCTTTACTTAACTCATGAATTCAACTAATAAATTGCTACAATCTCCACAAAACCCATTTCTGATAATGAATATCATGTGCTCTCTAGTGATTGACTTCAAGAGGCATTTCCTGGAGATCTAGTGAGAAGCTATGATCAGTACAATTCAAGCGTCTGTTGTGAGGCAGTGTCTCATTGAGGAGAATTGGATAAATGGTTGCTCAAGATCATGAAATGCTCGAAGTTTGACATTAATACCGTCGGATGACGGCTCAGTTGTCTGGAAGTGAAACGTTTGATTGCGAAACTTAAGGTCTTGGGTTCGAATCCTGCGAGTTGGACCGTGGATGAGCACTGCTGAGGAAATCCATACTAGAAAGAAATGGTCGTCCTATATTTTTAGGTTTTCCATGGTGGTCTTTCATCGATTCATGAAATCAAATATTAAATTACTACAATCTCCACAAAACTCCTTTCCGATAATTTCATTATGACACTGTAATTCTTAAAGAGTGCGCAATTTTTTTATAAAAAAATTCAGTTAATTCATTCGGTTAATTGGTTAAACTTTCAATGTTATTTAATCTGGTTTATGGCACCTATTATTTGGTTTTTTCGACTATCTAGTCATATAGAATAGATGATGGACTTTATATGGTTAAAAGTTATCAAGATTAGATCAATAAGCTTCTAAAAAAGAAACTTTAATAAGAAACATAAATCCATTGAGTTCTTAATTTTGTACTGAGTTCTTACTTTTATTAAATTAATGTTCAAAATAAAACATTTAGATCTGAAGGTCACTTTAAAAAAAATCACATCTTATTTTATAATAAAATAATAATAATGAATTTAATTACTCAAGTCAAATTCATATAAAAATTAGTTATTTTCATTTTGTACAACATACTTTAAATTCAATGTTTATATATAGATAAAATTAAACAAAACAATCGCAATATATAAAACCGATATATATATATATATATATATATAATGAATATTCATAGTTAGAGAATAATTACATGAAATTTACTTAAAGTACCCCCAAATTCCCTGGTATGGACGAGAGTGTGAAGAGTCAGCTTTCCCTCTCTAGAAATGTTCTCACATGAACACATGAATACAGCCGCTGCCAGGGAAGTCCTACTAGCTGCCTTCTCGCTGCGGGGGTGTTGTTTACGAAATTGACGAGATGGAAAATGAATATCCGGCGCTTTAACCAGGTTGGTAGACAAGGAGAGTCCGCCTAGGGCAGTTGGTAAACCCTGATTACAAACCAACGCTGCACATAGGTTCAAGTATCCTGAAGGAACAAAAGGCGTATGAACTTATCGTTGTTCACCGGCTACCATAGGACTGCATCTCCTGACGTTACTCCATTGCCTTGTAGATTAGACCTTTAAGTTGAAGGCTCATGGTGTGACCCGTCTAAAAAACCGCCTGCTTCGGTTTGAGCACCCGGGCAGTATCCCAGCCCTCACATAAATCGAACGATTTATGTGGTGCATATCTGTTTGGTGCCTCCTTGTACCAATGTTTATGCGTTTAAATAAAAGAAAATTTCAATTACAGGTTCACATATAAGTTGGATTTAAAAAAAGTGTCTTTCTTCATAATTGAACTGTTGTCTAGTCTTTAAAAATTCTTTCATATTTTAGGATAACTAAAATTACAGATAATCAATGATAAAAAAAGATTGTTCTGGACACCTTCTTCATATTGCTAAGCGACTTATCAGTATTGTATACTCATTAGTCCTTAAAGAGATGGAATTCAGTACATTGATAAGGATTTATGTCCATTTGCTATAATTGATTAACAGGGTCAGAGCTTAGTGATTGTTATTTTACGTTTGATGCGCTCACATAATATAATGTTGTGTTTATCTAATCTCAGTAATATTTTTCTACTCTTACACACATATTCTAGATCACTTACTCCACAGATTATGACCTCAAGAATTAATTCTTCAAATTAAGTTGTTAGTTTATGTTGAGTGGTTATTCATATTGAGCGGATATGTTGTGGCCTGCTTAAATCTAGTCCCCACCTTTAGTTGTAAGTACTTGGTAAACTACTGATATACACAACATTATATATCAATATAAATCATTTATAGATAATACCGTATCGACAAATTCAAAATATCAACATCGGAATAATTCAATCCATTACAAGTTAAATTATTATCCGGCTAAGTATATACGACCAAGCTGGTAGACAAATCAACCATATTTTATTATGCTAACCCCGTTCAGAACTATTTTTATTTCAGATATGTGAGTTTAGCTGGAGAACGTTAACTAACAACCATTTCTACGTCCACACAACCAGAGATACAAGCAGCGCAAAACCAGGTTACCAAATTCATGAAACGAGTATATATATATATATGCATCACACATCACTCACAATAAAGAAAGCCAATGCTCCATATTCTTCAACTTGATATGTAAACGTTATTGTTCCAGGCTTAAGATTATGAACTTTCATTGAAAGTATCACAGTGCAACTGCCTGTTGTTTTTCCAACTAGGTGTTTACCTTGAGGTGACCAACCAGTTCTAAGAACAAAATGAAATGAATTCAAAACACTTTAAAGATTAGCTATGCACTTTAATGTAAATCAATTTGTACACTTGCAATACGGAAATCATATACAGACCGATTTACACTATCTTGGTTAGATGGCGGCCAAAATAAAATCAAACTACGGTTTTGTAAACAACAAGCAAACCTGGTAAGTTTATCTGTGTTTTAAATCTGTCTAGAATTAAAGATTCGTCCAAACCATATTTTGCGATTATTATCACTCGTTTTGCTACTTTCTATTTAGTTAATTAAATGTTTGTATTGATAACTCTTGATAAAGCTTGTTCACTAAATATTTTACAACATTCTCATCACGTTGCTCTAAATAATAGCTACCTTAAAATGTTCTCATGTTTCCTATTTCCTTTACTTTTACGAATATTACTAATTGCAACAAGTCCAATGAATGCACTAAACAAATTCTAACTAACTGGCTATAAAGGTTGATAAGCCTAGAGAGGAAATGGAAAAACAAGTAATTTATGATATGTGAAATCTAGAGATGAAAACGATTTTAGAAGCATAATCAATTCAGAAATATATATCAATTCGACGAAAGCAGTGATAGCTTTCTTTTGAAGTCTAAAATTAGTCTCGAAACATCTTAGAAACATTTTTAACTCTGAAAGCAAGAAACTCAAGTTAAAATAGCATAATCAAGAACAATAAGTCAATAACGGTTGGGCACATGTTTTGGAAATCCGAACAAAAATGGAAATCTGTCAATGCTGTCAACAATTCTATACAATATATGTATCTTAAAATCGATTAGACAATCCCCCTGGTAGGCATGAATAACTGTCTTTTCTAAATACGCGGTGTGCTTTTTATTTCAAATTCAAAACACCAAGATTAAGTGACTCCTAATTGACTACCAGTAGACTTTTAGACTAATTCTCTAAGTTCTGCAAACCTGTCTTAAGTTAGCGATGGTCTTACACAGCTATGACTTCAAAGCTCAGTCAAATACATAGTTTTACATTTTCACTTACCCCATAACACCGCATTTGTAGCAGATAATGCCACAAAACTAGTAATTTTCAGGTCATTTACAGCTTCTGTTTGACTTGAATGTGATGAAATCAATACTCATGAAAACAATTAGAGAATTATATCAGACAGACTGCTGAATATTAAAACATAAAGAGGAAGTTAAGCGCAATGAACCGGAGTAAATTTCAGGATTTATAATCACTCAACTCTAGATAAAAACACTTCACTGAAGCAAGATAATTTTTGCTATCGACATGTTTGAACAACAGTTGCTAAAAATTTTGCCCCAGCGTTATCATATATGCATGGTTAAAGATTTAAAAAGAGGAATAGTGTTCAAGACTAGCACATTATTACTGAAAACTGTGCAGAAAGACTATATCAATGTGGTCCTAATATTCAATTTGCGTAAAAATTATATTGATGAAATAAATCTTAGTGATGGTGATAGGTTGTAGGCAAAGAATTGTTGTAATATTAAGCGGACAAAACTTGATCAAAGTAATTACGTTAAATGCCGATTTGAGCTTTTTCATTGTCAGCCCTTTGCATATTATATCGACAAGCAGAACAGTCATATTTGCTTAATTATTCCAGGTCAGTAATCACGACTGACTTTCACTAAAAGCTGAATAGTAACTAAGTCGAAGATAATCAATGGCACTCTGATCAAGTAGTCAGTTCATTCACACGAGTCTTTTCTATCCTATGAAATTGGACGTTGTAGTGACCTACTTTTATCAAGAGAACGCGATTGGTGTGATGGAAACAATTATTGTTATAACCAATTGTACCACGGGTTGTTTTACCGTACTTGTTTGTTTAACTGTACCAAAACGCATACATTCTTTTGTTGATTGTGACCTTGCACTCACTTACGTTTTGCTCAGTGATTCCGCTTGTACTCTTTTGGCACGATCTCGGTATTCTTTCGATACCACAAGATCGCCAACAAATATATCTCGCTACAACCTCCAGTCGCCTTCTGATATCTGGTACGCAAACTTCTTGTGGTGGTGATCATAGTCAAACGCGACTCGACGCCACGCTACAACGTACACTACGGTGGAAAGTTAAATAAGTTCAAATAAGACAGTTTTAAGGTGTCTAATAAATTTTAAAAGTGACAACCTAGTTAATTAGCACGATCAAGCTTACCAAGCCACTAAAGTAGTAAATAATTTATGATTAACCTTAAGCTGCAGGAAAGGTGTCAAGGCGAGAATACCCTGTGCGATGAACAGTGAACGTGCTTGTTCGTGACCTGTATGGTGTTAAAATGGAAACTACTGGGTTCTACATCAGTGTTATAAAGAGTCAAGAGCTCTCCTCTAAACTTGAAATATTGTTAACGTGTTTAGCATGAATTAAACCACTTTTGAACATACAAAGAGTATTTGATATGACGAGATTTTGTACGATCGATGTTTAAAGCATACTCAGCGATTATCAGGAATATTTAACATTTTATTCAGTCTTTGATTTATTCTCCACTGTTACTGACTTAAGACATACAAAATCCTTTCAAAGTGAATATTCAAGTAATAAAATAATAACTTGTCTCAGACAAAGCTATAACTTGCAACCTGATCATAATAAGTAAACGACGTTGTAAATAACTGGTTCAGTAATGATTTGCATTACATATTTTGTATTTGTCAGTTTCTACTCGTTAGTTATTTCCATCATACCTTATTTGAATGGCTTAGACGTTTTCCCTCTATTACTAGTCTTTGTATTTCATCTTGTCACCATAAATTTCTGTCGTTGTGAGTAATCGTGAATGCTTAGATTTACTTCTTACTTCTGTTTTATAAAAAGCAGGTCAAACACAATTTTAAAAATATAGTGCCTTAGCTTAACCTGTACTTCCTTGTAACTAAATTAAACTTCCACTATGAATTCGTGGGTATGTAGTACGCACAAAACTATGAAGCTAATTGCAGGGTAAGTCATGCCATCGACCGCACAGAACTGCGAAAACTCATTTATGTACTTTTTGGTGGCATCTTTATTGAACTAAAAACTAGAAATTTACATTACAGCTAAGTATATACAAGTTACACTTGACGCATGTGGAAGTGAAATTAAATTATGTGGATAAAAGATCACTGACCACCTATCTATGGTAACTAAATGCTACATGTATTTTTCAGGAACAATGTTCATAAATAGAGCATGAAATAAAGAGGTATGTATTAAGATATCTCAATGTTTAGACTTCAAATACTCACAAGTTGCATTTTTCATTAGTTAAACTTCCATACGTTGTATCAGAGGTCAGAAAATCTGGCATCGCATCCCATTTTGTTACTTCAAGCATATCACCTGTTGAATACGTTCCGGATGGACAGACCTCACAGTTCTGTGACAATAGGTTAAGATGCATTCCACTTGGACAAGTTGTCTCTGGAAAAATGAAGCAACATCATAACTTTCTTACCACAATTGTCTACTTTCCTTGGTAAACTCAAACTGTTTAGGTCACATTTTCTATCATCCTTTGGTATTTTCAAAAGCCATCTACTTCCAGAGGTATCACAACTTGTGCTTTTTATTTGTAAGTCACTCTATAAAGAATAAATTATAAATATGTATGACAAGTACTTCTCGACACGATTGTGTATAAATAAAGCTTATAAAGAACGAAAGAAATATAAAGCGTAAAGGCATCATTGGACAAATAAACGCTCATTTAATGTTTATCAGTATGTAAATAATTAGAACAGTAAAACAAAAGCCGCAGTTTAAATAAAGACGTACAGTAAATACTTAAGATAAACCTTTTAAAAAATACATATTTTAATTACCCAGTTAATTATCGTCATTAACTGTTTTTTGCAGTTGGCTTCGAGGACTGGAAACAGAAAACGCCCACTGGGGTCTTCTCTGTGAAGACAGCCTGAAAAACTAATTTCTAAAATGAACGTAAACGCTGACATGATGAGAGTTTGAAGAATGTTGGACTTAATACTTTTTCGTTTAGTGATAACGTTTTATTTCATCAAAAGAAATCCCAAAATATTCTAGTCATATTCAAGTGTAAGTTATTCACTTTAAGTAATTTCTTCGACCACTCCTACTAACCAGTAACAAAGCTTTTGCTCTTCAATCTTCCTGAGGGTCCAAGAAGTAATTAAACTCTCCCACATATGGGCGATATCTCTTCAGATTTCTACACTAATACCAATGAATTATCGCCCTGAAATTTCCTCAAAATGACTGAAGTTAAATCGTTGCTTCGAACTCGGTTGCTTACAAACGATGTGTCGCTCTCAATTTCATTGTCACTTAGTCTAGATGACATGAAATTTCACCTCTTGTCTGATCATATATATCTATGATTTCCGAAGCTGTAACTCAAACCTTTCCGTACTACATTACAGGCATTAGCAAATAACCCTTGACAGGATGATGTTTTTGTTTGTATTTTTCCAGATTGACATTTTTGGATAAATACATTTGATCGTGTTGAAATCTGTCTAAATATAAACGATGCAGGCTGGGGTCAGGAGAATTATGCTGATCTTGTTCTATCAATCGTCCTCATACCTATCGATAGCTTTGGGTGCAAATTTGACAGCTTGGTAGCAATATCATTAGATTCTATGGCGTCAGTAATTCAAAATGTATGGGCTCCAAAGGTAGCGGACAGTAAATGGTCTGAGGTTCTGGAGAATCAGACTTTATTTAGCCATTCTACACAAACTACGAAGACTCATATCGTTACTCAAGTAAAGGGACACCGAAAGCCCTAATGAACTAGTCTTCTTAACTATCACATAGTAGGATACCTCAATTCTTTTCAGTGTTGGGAAATGTGACATCATAATAATTAGGTACGAATGAATTTTATTACGTCTTTATGAAACAGCTGTCTGTGACATAATTTGTTGGTTTAGTCTGATCTGGCAATCGATAATAGTTAACCTCGTTGTATTGCTTTAACAACTTGAATGTGGATTCCCTTGCCGTGAAATCTGATCACACGACTGATATTCTCTGTTAAGTAATACAACCTTATTTGACTGCTCAACAAGAAGATTATGAACTGACTAGACAAAGTGGGTTTCAGTGATATAACCACCACATCTGTGTTGATAACTACTGTTCACATCCACTCAAAATATTTGGGTCACTATCAACTATGAAGACCATCAAAACTATTGTTCCAGCTACTTCGGATAGATAAAAGTTCTTCACCAATAAACGTTACATTCTCATATTCACCAACCGCAAGCTTAATCCGTGAAGAATCTCAAAAAAGTTATTTATCCCGGATAAAATTCGCGTTACTTTTCAACTGAAAATTTTGGTGTGGAAAGTTGACTATTCGGTATAACTTGTTGCTTTCTTCATTACACTGTAATTCAATCTACATGTTTTCAAGTTGTATTCGTACTTCTTGAATTAAATCCCGGATGATTTGTCTTGGGTTCACTGACATTTCATCGGCATTACAAGTTGAACGTACGCTGAGAAAAATGATCTACATTTATGTGCAAATCAATTTATATTGTTAGCTTTTCAATTTAATGTGACAGGTTGAAGCTGAAGCTACGGAAATCAGTGTTAAGTTATTGGATATTGAGCATGCTTTGTTCGCTTAGAAAATCAAGGTAGAGCTGTAATTAGAAAGCCCCTCACTGATCGAATGAGAAAACAATGCTCACTTTACTCAATTGGATTATTGTTTTAATAGTCATTCTTATTCATGGTTTGGGCGAGTACATATCACTAGTAAATGGGTTTAATATCGATTTAAAATCTCCACTCCTCAAAACTGGACCAGATGGTTCTAGTTTTGGTTTTTCCTTATTGGGATATACTCACTTTTCAGGACAGAAAGGGTATATCACTTCATTATTTTCATATTTTCATGTTTATATAGGGTGGTCATAGGATCTCCAACAGAGGGAAACAACGGTGGACTGTTTTGGTGTCCACTTTTGAGGAGCACGTGTAGTCGAATCGATATTGATCTAGAAAAAGAGACTCATATGCAACCTGGACTAAATGGAGCACTTTTAGGATATTCAATGTCTTCAGCTTTTAACAACAGCCGGGGACCGATTACTGTAAGTTAGCTGAAAGATTCTCCTTATTTTATTCATCCCTTTTTCCTTACACCATCAAACAGGTCAAAAGTAATCCAAGTCGTTTGAAACGTGAAATATAACAAGATTTATTTACGATCTATTTAAAAACCGTAAACGTCCGGTCATATTTTTATCGTAAGGTCATTAATCGTCAGAACTCCCAGTTTTTATACTCGTTTCATGTTTGCCATAGGTGGAAAAGAGATATCTCATTATCTCATAAACAACTCAGACTTCCTTGTTATTTCACACCTGGACTGGTTATATCTGATAAGCATACGTTCGGTAACATCGTGTTAAAAATCTTTTGCCGATGTTTCACACCCTAAATTGGGTTAACTTCATAAATCACAAGGACATTGTTAATCTTTGCCATCACGAAGTGATGGGATCTCTAAAATTCATTAATCTGTCTGCCAAAATGCGCCTAGTTAATGAATTACAGGTTTACAGTCACCTAAGTAAAGAATTGTGGTCTGAACAAAAGTTAAAATCGTTGCGTATATTAGTGATTTGGAATATTGTAAAGTACTATTCTTCATAATTAACATGGTGGTAAAAAGGTTGTTGCAAATGACCATATGAAAAAATTTCTTCGTAAAGATGCCAGATAGAAATGTAAAGATTAGAGTTTCTGTCAAGATTTTTTTATTTCTAAGAACTCTTTACACATAGAAACACAAATTTGTAGACCAATTCTAGGTTTAAATATTCCTACAAGCTCTCGAATATGATTTTCTTTATCAGTCCATACCTTTATATGTGTTATACTTACATAAAATGTTCAAGAAAAACTTAACGGGTCGATTAAAAGCGAACCGTGTTTTTAACAAGATATTAAAAGTTCACCTTGTAGGTTTTTTAATTTCAACGACCGTTTTGCTATTGAAAACTGCTTATTAGACTTTGTAGTCCAACAATGACTACACTTACCGTGATAGATAATTGTTTTCAACCATTTATTGCCAGTAGTTGGTAACTAATGTACTGTTTAATAGCTCTACACTGTCAAAAAATACGTTTGATATCTTGCGTTCTTCCGTTAGAATACATTCAAAAGCTATGTGCATAATAGACACCAGAGTAATTTGTAAATAAAATACAAATAAACTGGGATTTTTTGTCAATGTTTTACGTTGCTAACGCGGTTAGACAGAAGAATCCAGCTGCCACCGATGATGATTAAAAATATTCACATATATTAACAGAATTGTTTAATCGTGCTTAATATAGACACAAAATATGATTTTTACTAAAATTTCAGAAAAATAAGGTATATAACATCTTAATTCATTCAATCAGGTTAGAATCTCACTCTCGCTTCATACCAGATACGTTTAAATTGTGCATAAAACAAATACAGACCACCTAGATTATTGTAACGTAACTACCCGGTTGTCAATATTATTACCCGTGCTACTATTTTTTGTGAAGATATTAAATTATGTCATGTAAAACATATTTACTAGTATTGGTTGAAAAAGTGTTACACCTGAATACATTTTTTAATAAAATGCTGCACTGTACAAAGCGAGTGATAAAATAAGTCATAATTGGGTTTTTTTTAATACACCAAAAACTCATTGAATAGTTTATTTAATTCAAGTTTAGTCACATCCATTAGGAATCTCTATTGTGAAACTAATCAGTGATTGTTCCTAAATGAATTCATGAAAATGTTTTTGGTTTGGGTTCAAGCAGAGGTTATGGCACAAAAGATCAAACACATCCATTTGGCCAGCTACCATGTAATATCCGAATTGTCTAGTACACACCAACAGTGGTTTAGCAGACCTAAATAGATGCTGTATTTTGTGTACGTATACGCATTTTTTGGTAGAAAAATGGCATAGTTGTAAATCTATCTTATCTACATTTGTACAGCGTTAGCGGTTGTCATCCCACACATTACTGACAACATCCTTTTTGTGTGAGTAAAATCCGAATAAGCCCGACATATAGGTTTAATTTACGTATCTTGTCGATTCCTCCTAACTTAAAAGGGCGAAGAATATTGGACACGCAATCAATCATACAATGTCATTTTCACTTCCTAATAACATTATAGAGTTATCTTCTCCAATCCAAGACGTTCCAAAAATTTCTAAGTAGTTTTATTTTGGAAACACTATGTAAACATACAATGGTCAGGAGCACTTTTTATAGTCATTATCTTAAAATCTATTGGCTCATCACAAAATAACTTGAACAATTTCATTAAGAGAATGTTTAAGCCACTAATTTAGTAATAACTCCAGTAAAATATATATGCGCATCTACTAGTCTTAGTTTTTTGCCCACAGAATAAGATCTCAATTATGATTTAAATGTTAAATAAGGTTACTTTTACTAATACAATTTTGGAAAGACGAATAATTACTTTAATGGCCATTTCAATTGAATTACAGAATAATGTTTAAAAATTTTGTTGACAAATAAGTTTTTTTATATGAAACTTGACAAGCATAGGGAACTGCACTGAAAAGTGTGCTTCTCTGTGTGTGATAGAGAGAATGTGATAACGTAACAATCCGGACCATACGAAACGGTTTTATGGTGAGTAAATGGGAGTATAAAAAATGCAAATTTAGAAGACATTCCGAAATAATTTACATTCTAAGCTGATTGGACCGAATTGATGAATAACTATTTTTTAAACGTTTCAGGCTAACCTTAAACAAATTTATTCGAAGGCTAGTATTTGAAACACAAAGTACTATGTTTGAATCCTACTGTAAATACTAAAACTAAAATGCAGGGATATTCTGCTGATGAGTCACAAGTAGGTCAAAATATGCGTCCCAAACTTCTATGCTAGTCACAATCTAAATGATTCTATACAAGTGTTCACTAGTTGCTGATTTTTCTTTGATTATATCAGCCAGTAATAGCTTGTCTGTAGTCTGATGATCTTCAGCACTGATCTAACAATCTACATAGCTCACCATGTTAGAAGCAATTGTTCATAAATTGTAGAGCTACCGAGTAGAGTTAGTAAAATTTCAGAAAAGTATAAACCGAAGTCAATTACTGACCTACGTATATAAAATTTACTCGGGTACCATAGTTGCAAATTCACTCTTCAACACCTGGGTCTGATGCTGAATGAAGTAGGAAGAGACTGGGAAAAATTCAACTACCACAGATGTTGGCTAAGACCGTTTCCTCTAGTTGAAACCAAATAGAATCATAATACATTAATATCAGTTTTCTGAATCCTTTTATTGGTGTATAGGACTGTAACTGATCAATTTCTTTCGGCAGATATGCATCCTGTATGAGTTGCTGTAATATTATCATGAGGTGATGAGCATTTTAAACACAGACGAATAGGGGGCTGGCACATAAACCAAAAGTAACCCATTAATTGCATACCTAAACATCAGTGGGAAAATTAAAACAACAATTGTATATGAATTGAAATTAAAATTCACCTCAATGCACAAAATGGTGGCTGCCTGGGCATAGTGGCTAAATGGATAGCACAATGACTTTTGAAGCAAAAGTTACTGGGTTCTAATTCAAAAATGGACATTAATTCTGGGATGCAGGTACACTCAGGTGATGAATCAGAAATGCAACAAAAAGCGCATCCCGGATTTTACTACTAGTCACCATCCATCTCTGCTTAAGAAATAGAACCATGTTGGATGAAATGAAACCAGAAGAAATACTATGACTTATCATTAATAAAATATTATGGTCCAGTTACTTATTTCCCTATTAGAGCTTTCAATGTGTGTTATACATCAAAAATAACAAATCAGTCCCTTAAATAATCCGTTTGATCAATAAAGTTTCATTTATCTTAGTATTCTCTCTATCTTAATCCCAACTGATAACAATTTATAGTCTAATCAATTGTGTCATGCGCCTGTATTCAGTCACTTGGTTATAGCAGCTATTAGTTACTACCAATACTAATGATTCTAAAGTTTTGCATTTTTATTTAAAACAATGTTATTTTCTTTTTATCTACTCAAGTCTAAGTAACACACAATCAGATGGATTTGATTTGTATGAGTAAAAAAAAGTGTTGGGCTGCCCAAAGAATATACTTGTATCTATATACATAAGCCAGTATGTACATATACACAGAACATAATATAAATCTGCTCATCTAATGAACATTTACCTGTTATTGAACAATTGAGCAGATATATATACACATATATATATATACACGTTGAATACATTTTTTCGCTTATTTATATGTATATTTAAAGAATGAGTAATTGTTAGTACATTGAAATATATGAGAGATTAATGTAGCAGCATTTATTTATACTTTTGTTTAGTATTCTTAACCATTTAAATTAAAAGAAAAATGTAAGAACAAATAATAATAATAATAATAACAGTAATAGCCTTGAAGAATAAGTTATGAGTCATTCATTATTGACTTTAAGTATTTGACTTGTTTTGTTGTTTGTTTGTTTGTTTTTTTAAACTTAAATCATTGTCCTGCCAACTAAGCTTATCCATTTCTGTAGAAACTGCTACATATTCCAGTTCGATCCGAACAAGCTATATATATATATATATATATTCACATGGAAACAAATGTGTTATTATGTTTTTATAGGTGCACAACAAGTATTTTATGTTAAATTCACATTTCTAAATGATGTATTCTATTGATACCATTTACGAATCTGTTGAAATCATGAATAGTTTTTTTTACAATGTCTATTTCAATTATAAAATGAAATAATTAAACTATTAAAAATGGTGTAGAAATTATCTGTTCTAATGATTGAACTTTATCCTTGGTTTCTAAAAAAAATTACAAATTCTCAATTTCGATTTTGATTTTTTTTTTGGACATTTGTTTAGATCTTTATACAGATCAAAACCTGATTTCATATGTTGAAATATTTTAGAAAAATTGTAAACAGTGTAATTTTTATCGAATAGAGCCAAATTAATAATATTGCTATAAGATACGTTTTTAGATTTTCATTACAATGTCAGTACAGTTGAGATGCTGTACCAAGATTAATAACCAATTACATTTCAAATGCGTGAATAGTTAGATTTTTAATTTACGGGCGTTCTTTTCACAAAACTGAGCATATGTCATGGTGCACTGTATATGAACTACATATTAGTTATATAAAGTGAATAATGGGGGACACAAAGAATTTATTTGACTCACTTTTCGTTAAGTTAAGCAAACATGATGCTTATCGTGCCACAATACTAAAAGTTAATCATTATGATCTGTATATGAAAGACAGATACCACCCCTATAAATCCTGTCACCTAACGATCAAATGAAACAGTTGACTCAAATTTTTTTTCTAAATAATATGACAAAACATTTTTTGATCGGAAGGGGGTTTTCTGTAGATTTTAGTAATTTTATAGCTGAATTCATGAGTCAATTAAAGCTAGACCACCATGGAAAACCTGCAAGTGCTGGACGACCGTTTCGTCCTAGCATGAGACTCCTCAGCAGTGCGCTTGAAGAGGTATTTCCTGAAGTTCTAGTGATAAACAGTGACTAGTCGAGATCAATCGGGTCTGTTGTGAGTTAGTAACTCACTAAAGACAATGGTGGACATGTTTCTCAATCTCGTGGATTAGTTAAAGTTATACATTAACACCTTTGGATGCCGGCCGGCTTAGCGATCTAGAGTTTAAACGTTCAGTCACGAGAAGGATTGGTCGTGGGTTTGAATCGTGGGTGCGCACTGCTGAGGAGTCCCATACTAGGACGAAACAGCCATCCAGTTCGTCCAGGTTTTCCATGTTAGTCTATCTTCAATTGACTCATGAATTCAGCTATAAAACTAATAAATTTTTTTCTAATATAGGTGTCTAATTTGAAAAACTAATTATTAAAACTTTTATGATTTTTATTCGATCTCATCTATTGCTGATAAACACATTAATCAAAAAATAAAATATAATCACTAGTTAACATCATTTTCTCACTACTCTTTACAAATTGATAGAGAGGAGTTCATTGTAATAAAATTCATGAATTATTAATTGAAATCCTTTTTTTTTGTTCGTAAATGAATAGAGTAATCTTTATAATAAAAAGTAATATTATACATACTCATAGTACTGATAGCAATTAATAGTCTTTTCTTTTTTTGTTTTAATTTAATAATAAATGTATTTGTCATTATAAATGATCTAAATTACTGTAATTCATTAATTTGATTACTTGGTTATTAGTTCATTGATTATGAAATAATATTTATTATGTTTAAAGTAGCTATATTAGTAGGTAATGTCATTAAAATTAAATGCGACTGAAAGTTTAATATAAGTAGTTTAAATTTCATTCCTGAATTAGTTTATATTTTTCTCAATACTAATCAATGATATCTATTCTCAAGTCAATAGAATGGAATTCTATCGTTATTATTATTATTATTATTATTATTATTATTTCCGACAATTATTCAATCTTCCCGGGTTATGTACGATAAAGTTTGATATAATACTACATATTCATATCATTAGATATAGAAGAAATGCTCAGCATTCTAAGTAATAATAAATTCTAGTATATTTCAATAATTTATCGGTCAGTTTCTATATAGAATTAAACTAGTAGATTTCAAATGAGTATTCCTGTTTGAATTCGTTTAGTTTACCAATTACTTTTTATTGCATTTAAAAAATAACAACTTTGAAGATTGTCAAATGTTTAAGAAGTAAGTCGAAAAACATTGCTCATTTACTATTTATTCGAAAGCACTTATCAGATTGAGGAAACTATTAACCATCCCCATGAATTTAAGACAAAGGTTATTCATTAGTTTTTCATCAACAGTGATACAACAGAATTATTTCTATTAAGACTGATGTTCTATAAAGTAAGAATCAATACAAAATATCCCAATGACGTAGTGTGAAAATATGACCCCTATCCTCATTAAACAACTAATAAGTAAAATATGACAATTTAATTAATTCGATAAGCACCTACAACTGAAGCATGAAGTGTGTCGTAGTATCAAATTATTCACCCTAAATGGTTTGTTTTTTGGTCATTATTCAATAAATTTAGATATACATTGAATACTGAAACTATAAAGTGACTTAACTCGATTTGAAATGGTTTGGATAGTGCGATGGCGTTTGAAGCTCATTGTACTGGGTCCGAGTCCGAGATTGAATATCACCTCTGGGATACAGGTACATTTACTTGACAAGTTTAAAGTAGGACGAAACTCTCATCCTGGATTCCACTGCTAGCCACATTTCATCTATTCTATGTCAATAGGATGATTGCTTATAACATCGATGAGTTCACAGGAATCCAGGAGAATCGATTTTAAGCTAACTGTGGATAATTGTTGTAAATAGTGCTAAGAGAAGAACTATAGGTACTTTTTTTATGATGTTCAATGATTTGATGCGACCAAGAGGGAAACTTTGAACTAGGGTTTCATTCTAATTGACACTTATCAGCAAGACCTATCTGTAATTTTGAAGGAATCGATACCTTCTGGTGTCACCCAATGTCATGGTTCTCATCAATAGTTAGCGCTAACATAGCTAAATATAAGAAACCTAAATGAATTTCACTCAATACTATGAATAAAAGTGATACAAGTTTACTAACTTCTAATATTTTATAAACTCTATCTCATACATATATTTTTATTTTGTCGTCTCAAACTATATACTCAATATTTGGTTTTTCCCTCATCATTGCTTTTACAATTCATTCAACTAGTTCCCTGTTCATCTTGATGATTCCTCGTCGTTTCTGTGTAACATAGCAACCTAAGTTAACTCACATTTGCGTCAAGCTCCTATGTTGTTCAGAACTGATTGACTCAACTCTTCGGCATTATTTACTTTCATTTTTCTAATAAACAAGAAAATAAAAGTTTCTGCCATAATGATTTTTTCACTACACAACAATTATTTGAACACTCCAATAAATAAGAATATGATTTTGAAGGTGGAGGTAATGGAAGTGTTCAGTATTCAAAAAAAGTTTTAATTTTGAAACTGTTTCGCTTCACTGCATGTTAAAAGTTGTATACATATAATTTTTATGTTTCTATAGTTCCACATTATTCAATTCATACCTGATGTAATTTCAATGCACTAATTGTGATTAATTATTGAGATTCAAATATTTGAAACAAAATTAATGGTTAATTCTGATTGTTGGCATTAATATTATGTTTAGTTTCGCTGGACAAAATATTACAGTTCTTTAGACTAATTAGTTTATTAAAAATGTAATGACAACCGTTGTATGAAACGTTTTCAAAATCAGATCATCATTCAACTATAATTGTGTACTGACACAAGTTTCAATATTTTTCGCAAGCAAACAGCAAAGAGGAAAATGGTTATGACATGATTAGCAAATCAATCTGAATAACTGTGATTTTCTCCACCGTCGAGTATTTCCCGAACATTATGCTTCATTCACGTCTTCCCGAATCAAGACAAGAACTGAAGAAGTATATACACATAAATATATTTCAATATAACCAAAATAAAAAGATACAGCACTAAAAACATTGAAGTTTATTTCGAATTTACATGAGAATCCTCTAACATTTTGATTTGTCCTCTACCACTGATTGGTTGAAAAATGGACCAATCAGCGTACTTCGCTGTGAATTAAACTTTCAGTAGTCAAGGCTCTATCTTGTTAAGGGTAAAGTTATGTCAAATATAGTAAAAGAAAAAACTAATTATGGATCATTGACTAGTCCTGAGCTAAGATGAAACAGCTGGTTTAGTGTTAAGTGGTTGGTGTTAGTCTGTGTTGAATATTATACTAAGAGTATATTAAAAATGATGGGATCAAACTTCACCATTCTGTTCATCCTCAACTTTTACATAATCATTTATTTATCTTTTATTGATCATTTCATTGAGCACACATTTTTGTTCTGTTTGCTTTTTCTCAAACACTTGAATAAAAATAATGATTCCACAATACATTTCTTGGTGAAAACATAACACTCTTCTGTATGCTTTAATGATTAAAATATCTCCTCTTGATCGTATTTCTACAATTTCTTATTTCATTTGACAATTGAAATGACTAAGATGATCGAATTAATAAATTTGATCACTAAACAGGATCAAATGAATTTTAGCGAAAAAGAATCACTCCCTATTTAAGTGAGCAATATGAAAATATAATAAGTAATATAAACTATTAATTATATATAAAAATTTCAACTCAAATCATTAGACTATAACTGACTTGTCAATCAATAAGTTACTAACTATGGTTAAATATTAATACAAATCAAATGAACATTTTATTTCTATCCGGTAATGACAAATATCATATTTCTAACCGGTTCCAAATTCAATCTTTTATTATTTGTGTAAAAAAGTTATTTGACAGATGATATTAGTTATTAATGCCTATTAATAGTGAATTTAACAAGTTTATACATGTTTCATATAATAGAATAGACTCGATAATGATACGATCTTGTTGTATATACAAGGTAAAATGTTAGTAAACTAGATGAATACTTTTAATAGTTATATTGAAATGTCTTTTTCTTCTTCTGATTAATGCCCAAAACTTCCAATTGATATTAAAACATACGAACCTGGTAAAGATTGATTTTTATGAAAATATTATTATTATTTTTTCACAGTTGAATTATTATTAATTGATTAGGCAATTAAAACCAACTATTCTACTTAATCAGAAAGGGGTTTTGTGAATATTATAATTTAATAGTTGAATTCATGAGTTAATTAAATCTAGACCACCATGGAAAACCTGGAAGCACTGGACGACCGTTTCGTCATAGTACAGGATACCTCAGCAGTGAGCATCCAAGATCCCGCTCGAAGGGTTCGAACCCAGGACCTACCGGTCTCACACGCAAACGCTTAACTTCTAGATCACTGAGTTCCCCGAGATCCAACGGTGTTAATTTCTAACTTCAAACAATCATAATCGATTACTACTACTACTACTACTACTACTACTACTACTACTACTACTACTACTGCTACAATCATAAGGTAAACCATAGAAAAGTGGTCAATAAGTATTTTAAAATATAGGTTAATGAATTAAATCTTTTAAAAGTTCTAACTTCCATACACCTTTGATAAGAACTGGTCATTTTACTTCAGAAATGTCACTGTTCTTATTGAATATTTGGAGTTATTTATTTTCACTAACTTTTTAAAGTAAAACTTCAAAAATGTGTCAACCAATATTATGAATTACTGTTTATGTATACATATTAAATAATGCTTTTTTGAATTAACTATTTTTCAAGTTACATAGATGTACCTTACTGAAAGAAAACTTCTATTTGGGAACTCTATATAAATATACCACAGAAAAATAATTTGCACTACATTGTCATGGTAACTACCTTAGTTATATAATACATCATTTGTCGATCTAGAAACTTTCAGATCCAATTGTATTTATTACTGTGTTCTTTTTTGTAAATAAATTGAAATGAAAACCAATTGATTAAAACATGATTGTCTGAATTGATTTGATAAACCAAACAATTAATCTAATTTTATATTTCGAGTTGATAAAATTGATGTTCCTTTATTATTTTATCGGGTACGCAGTTATATTTCAAAACATATTTATCAGTTGATAAAAGATTTCAACATTTACTTAAACGAAATGTTTTTTGTCTGTATTACTTATTTTCTGTTTATTCATCAATTAAAAAAATCCAGGTTTGTGCACCTCGTCTTTCATGGTCATCAGCAGCATCTGTTTATTTACCTGGTGGTTGCTTTGAATTTAATGAACGTTTAGAAGAGCCTCAATTAAATCCTGCACCAAGTGCAATTTGTTTAAATGTTAAAGATTCTGATAAATCAATTGATCTGAGATATTGTACATTTGGTGCATCAGTTAATCAACATCCTAATAGGCCAAAACAATTATTTATGGGTGGTCCACATTTTTATTTTGAGAAAGGTGAGTAAAATATTGAATTGATTAATGAAATTTAATATCATTGTGTCTATTAGTTTGTCCTCTACGCAATCGATATTCTGTGGGTACAATAAAATAAAATAAGTTCCTTGTGGTAAGAAAACAAAATTGACACATGGTTATTAGTATTTAACAAAATCTACTCATGCAGTCGATCCCCAAATAGCAATCGAACAGTACCTAATAACAATGTACATATTGAATATTTAAAGCTATTATGTATTTGCAGTTAATTCTATCAGAATAGTATATGACAATAAGTTGTTTATCAGTTGAAAAATGAATAATTAAAGTTGAAAATAAAAAAGTCACATAATGAAGAACGAATATTAAGTCCTACCTAGTTGTTATGGATAAACACTGTTAAGGATTCTTGTGATAGGTGTTCAGTCGTTCATAGGCTTCAATGGTACCTCAGTTGACTTCAAATCGTAGTGAACATCGTCTATAAAAAAATCAGTTTCGTTGAGTTATAGAATTATTATTTTCTCTTCTGTATACTAGTCTTCATTCAGAATGTAATACTATTTAAAGCAGTTTATTTGATTAGTATAGTGAATAAACATGATCATTCACTTTGGATAATCTTTGCTATTAAAAGATCATACTCAATTTTCCATATCCTCTTTGTTACTCCATAAGCTTTTATCCGTCTCTCATTATTCGTTAACAGAAATTTGTGAACTTATTAAAAGCAACGTGCAAAGTAATAATTAGTAATGGAATTCACTTAATTCAATGCCAGATATTTGATTATTCTTAAGAATTATCAACATAAAATAAACAATATACATTATTCAACTTGTGAAGATTCAAGAACGTACGTATAAAGACGTTTGCAAGTAGTGGTTCGTTGCAATTCATATTTATCCGTAACGTTTTCTAGCCAGTTTCTCTCGCATGATATCGCTTTTCATCTTAAAGTATATTTGATATCTGAATTCGGTAGAGTAGTCTCTAATCCTTTCTTCCAAGGAGAGATAAAAAGAAATACACTAACCACTGTGATGGATCTCTTTAAATTCCTCGATTATAAGATTCTCAAAAAATTCCAAATATTTCATAAAATCGCCTAAATACACATAGTTACAATAATGTAAAACTACAAATATGAGCTGAAATTATTTTCTTCAAAGTTCACCGCCATAAAAAATAGGTTTTAGCTAGGTATCATTTAGACTAACCAATCTCGATATGATATGATATATTACATTGAAGTAATATAAATAACTAAACTGTCCTACTTCGGTCATTTTGAACAGATGTGTAACATCATGCATCAAAGTTGAGAATCTAAATCTATACTTCGGGTATATATAATTCAATAATTCAGTGGTCCAGCAGGTTAAGCGTTAGCGCGCGAGACCGAAGGCCCTGGGTTCGAATCCCGCGAGCGGGATTGTGGATGCGCACTGCTCAGGAGTCCCGCAATAGGACGAAACGGCCGTTCAGTGCTTCCAGGTTTTCCATGGTGGTCTAGCTTCAAATGACTCATGATAGAACCAATTGTTTCTGAATTTAAACAGAAAATTATCATGGTTATTATCAAAGTAATACTTTAGTAATATTGTGCTTTTTGGCGCGTATACATGATACTTTTCTTTGTTGCTTAAAATATACAAACCTAACTAATTTGATGCAATCATTTAGTCTAGATGATCTTTTTTTTCTACAACATTATTTAGTTGTTTATGTTCTTTCTGTATTAAATACTACTTTCCCATATCTTTCTCTTTCTCTTCCTCACTTGTTTACTGAATAATATTAGTAATGATAAAAAATGTCTACTTTTTTTCTTGTGTCAATATCACATTATTTCCCTGTAGATCTATATATCCTTCAGACTTCTTCCATATTTGTCATGTTACATATTCTTGCCAAAGATCACTTACTACCAATATATATATATATGCATAATTGTACCATGTAATAAGAAGCTTTTCACTGAACAGAATAAAATTTTCTTACTATTAGTGCTTCTCTGTCCCTGGTTATCATTCTTGATTCTTATTCCTTTTAGCATAAGCATTTGATTTCAATGCTATTAGGTTTGAGTTCTATCTTAGCAATATCTTGAATACACAGAATAATAAAACTATTTTGATCGAATTTCGTCACCATACTCTCGTGAGTATATATATTTTTTAATGTTTTTGACGTCATACTTTAAAAATAGTATATGTGCTAAATGTAAAGTTACTTCTGTATTGAGTGATAAATTACAGTAAAATAAAGTATGTTAGATAAGTGCTCTATATCAATATTTATTCAGTAACAACCATACTAGCTTTTAAACAACATGACGTGAAATAAATAACTACTTTATACACCAATGGAGACTGATTTTTATTATCTGACTACTCAGTTAAAATATAAAATAAAAACTTGAAAGCCATTAGTCGTCATATCATTGTTCTTGTCATTTTTCGTTGTTTTTTTCAAATTGTAAACGGTATGTAGCTAATAAAAATCATGAAATAGAGAGTACGATCAATAAACACATGTTTATTTTCTCGTAAGTTTAAACACTTATGGAAACATTCCTCTTGAAGCTCGGTACTTTTTGGTATTGTTGATGTCAATGTTTCCTTTGTAAATTTGAATGAAAAGTTTTTTGGACAGAAATCTCTTTAACATATAATTGAAAGTGTCTTGTGTATATTTTCGATATGCCTAAAATGTACGTGTCTTTTTAATTACAGGCGTTGGGGCTTCAGTGAATACAAACACCTTTGAGCGAGTAATAACCTCAGTTGAAGATATTCCTTCAAATACACTTCTTGGTAAGATGTGAATTGTAATATATCTACTTACTTAATTACGCCTGTTACTCCCAGTGGAGCATAGGCCGCCAACCAGCATTCTCCAACCCACTTGAATTATATGTATTGATAAATTTATATTCAGTATTAATGATGGCATACTATAAACTCCATATTAAAAATAAAGAAGATTCTATACTTAATTTGACTACCATTCTTTATACAGTAAATAATACTAAGTATAAAAGAAAGGATTCTTTAATTTAAAATGGTGTTTTTATTCACCAATTTCAGTTGTGACCAACTCTCTTCCAAATGTACCAGGCTCAACCAATTGTTTTTTTATTTCATAGAGGTGTATTACCAAGTACACTTTCATTTTGATCGATTATGTAAGCATAATTCTAGAGCAGTAAGTGGCTGAATCAGTGCTGCTGGTCAAAACATCACGGATCCAAGCACCACTCCACCTACTTCGTTTTAGCCGCCCAAGTACCAACATTAAATTTTACACAGTGTAATTCAGAAAGCGAGATCAGGTTATGTAGCTATTTTTATTACATGTTAGTTCTTTTTTTAAAAGATAACCTCAATCACATTTTTCTAATCCATAATTCCTAAGTAACATTTGCTATTACCTGCTTGGTCGTCATCACTGTCAGTTTGCTAATTTTGCGATACATTTGAGTTATCGCTTGTTACTGTAAAAATAGACTTGTTCCTTTTCAACTTTTGGCTTCCGTACAGAATACAAAGTTATTTGGAAAATCCCGTTTTCTGTACTAGTGCATGGATTATTATACTGAAGTACTGTTGTCCAGAGATGTCCTGTCTATTAAACTTTCCACTCGTTATGTTGTATTAGAAGAACACTTAATTATTTGCAAATAGAATTTACCATATGACAATCGGGAACACTAAATGTCTAGATGTAACACTTAATAGAATCGGATACATAAAGTTGTACTGTATAAATTATTTGCAAATATTTTTAAGGATAGGTGATTAGTTGAAACGCTCATGCACAAATTATACACAACCTCAGCAGTTGTATTACTGATATTTTTTCGGTTTTACTCAGCTTGTCGACGGCTGAGGCTTTCTAGAAATATTTTCAATATTCACTAAGTATGTTATACCCAAAACTTTCGGTCATTTATCCTTTCATTTAGTAGAATTCTATACTGTATTAGACATATAATATTGAATAAAACCATCAATAATAATTATAGATATGGATATATATGGCAGTTTAATTTTTATCAATAATTGTATCTCAAACATAACATTTTACTACAACTGTATTCTTCGTCCGCTATGTCGGGTCGCACGCTGGACATGTTCCTAGCAGACAGTTGTGGACAACTCTAGCCTCTTGAAACAGTATTTTTAATTAAACTTAATATAGTATACAAGCGCACCAGCTAAGTTGACGGAAAAAATGACTGAAATTAATGAATACAACATACTTAATGAATATGAACAATGTTGTTGATAATCTCATCTGATTTTCTGTCAAAATACGGTTCCACTGATTTCGTCCAAAGTCATTCGCTACAGGATGAAAATTTTCTAGTTTAAAAGAACTCCTTTTTTAAGAGTTTGTTTAAATTCATTTGATTGAAAGATAGTTTTTGTGACGAACTTCCATCAGACGTAAAGTAAACACTGAAAAGCCAAGAGACGCCAAACAAGTATCTCCTCCTGTCAGTAAGAAATTATGTTTTTTCGTTGATGATGTTAAAGATTGGAATCGGTTGGTCTATACTAGTATGCGTAAGTCTTGAATAAATGTCCTTGATGTTGCCATTAATTTGGAAGTTTTAGTAAAGTTGGATCACGATAAGCGATCAAATCGAGGACATATGTTTTGTAACTCGTCAGCTGTATAAGCCTTCACCTCAATCTTGATCCTCACAGTGAAATTTAAATTCACCGAATTTTGCTCCAATCGCCCACACGTTGTCTACTGAGTTGTTAACTGTAAATAGCAACTAACTTGTGCAACAGGTATGAAGTTTATTGTAAGGGTTTATACTGCCTTTTTGACTGTGTGAACATCAAAACTAAGATTCAGTTACATTAAGCTAAAGAGTTTCAAATAGGACGATAAGCACACTATGGGTCTCACTGTTAACCGCTGTGTAACCTAAATACAATCTATTTTATTCTAGTTTATTAATTATCGACAGTGCACATACATGCATACAAGACTGTACTTAGGATTGAACTTTGAACACATGAACCTGGAAGTGTCTTTAAAGTACTTGATGAGAATTTAGTAGTCTACACTTTCATCTTCAGTTAATTCACGAAGTAATGCAATATTTCTCCGTCTGATTCCATTTCATGATAGAAAATTACATTCAAAAAATTAAAACAGATCAGTAATACTATGACGTTTTCCACTTAACTAATTGTTAAGAACTATCAACTGATTATTATTGTTATTATTACTATAAATGTCGGTCATATTCCACATCAACATTTAATACCGCCCTACACAACGGTGGTAGTGGTGAGGATGTTAATATTTCAGATTGTTGTTCAACTCAATTATCAAAACCATAAGTGAACATGTACAATTCACTGATAATCACACTTGAAATATGTAGTGAACATCTTTGACTATATAGTGCAATTTTGATAATGCTAAAATGTCAACTTATATTGATCTTTAGATAGAAGTTGTTGTTTTGTAAAATAAATTCCTGATAATAGTTATTTACATAAAAGCTATAGTCTAACATTCATGTATGCATAGGTTAAATATTTATACCATACTTATCTTACTAATATAGCAATTCAATTTCGAGTCCCGTGTGCAACATCATGTGTGCGCGCTACTGAGGTGTCTCTTACTACGACAAAACGACCGTTCAGTGCTTCCAGGTTTTCAATGGTTGTCTGGCTTATATCAACTCGTGAATTCAACTGTTAAAAACTTGTGTTTAGAAAAGTGAATCCTACAATTATTATATGTTTTAGGCAAACTGACATAAATTTTATTGATGAGGTAACACCAAACCGAAGGTGTATTACTAACTACTAAAAAGTCAACTTGATAAATATTCAAAGGTAAACTAACCAAAATGCTAGTTCACTAAGCAATTGGCTCATTTAGGAATGGGTGAACATTCTTTGCGATTGGTTGTGTATTATGTTTGAATTTGGTGCTTGAATATCAGGGACAATATGATTTTTAATCTGTTATGATTGTAAAAATGCTTTTAATGTCATGAAATGTCATGGTAACGTAAGAAGATCCAAGTACACCATTTTTATACTCATCTGAACCTGTGTTATTGTGATCAGGATTAATAATAAACGTGTGCTGAACAATTATATGAAGTGACTAAAATAAACTTGAACTTTCTCACCTTTGATATATATGTGTACTTCTCAGCAGTTCTCTCCGCTCTACTTTGTGAATGTGAAATATGACCATTAACAGTACAGGATATTCGTAGGTTACTGGTATTCGACCACAGATGTCTTCCAAGTATTGCTTGTGTATTCAACTGAAGAGGTAGTAAATCTTCATCAACTCAGATGGTTGTGACATGTGTTACATATAACCAACCACAGCGTATCCCAACAGGGTATGTTTTCTGGTGTAGGTGTGAGATATAAGAAACGTAAGGGCGGTTAAACCAAAACATGCTATCAGTCCATGAAGTCACTGACAATTGGACTTAGTCATGTTATTGGGTATAGACTACTTGGTCGGGATCAGTGTGGTTATCGTAATCAGTGGTTAGAGACTTTACGTCACACAGCCCAAAGTCGTTTGCAATGGAGTAGATACATCCATACCCGAATTTTAAACCTGTGAACTCCTCATAATTCCTTTTTATTTCAGTAATTTCCATTTTCTTGAATTATATTTTCAATCTCTAATATTTTATATTACTGTTACTAGCCCCACAATTCTACTAATATGGTACAGAAACTTGAATCGATTTACAGACGTACTATTTTCTACGTTGCGATATATATATATATGATGTATTTGCGAAAGACTAGCAATTTTTTAAACTAAATTTCAGACGATTGAAACAACAAACATATTCCTATTTTAAAACATTGAACATATCCAAGTAAAAAATAAATTTATATCCAAATATCAATTCATAGTTAATTATTTTATAATTTTCTTTTTCATTCTTGTAAATAAATTATTTTCACAATGAATTTTGATATCACACTACGTTAAAGAATTGAACGGACCAGTTGACTAAGAATCAATATTTATGAATAGGTCTATCTATTTGATGACAAGCTAAAAATTATGACATGAATAATTTCCAAATAATTTTAAAGCTATTGGTTATGTGTACATTCTACATAATTGGATCGTAGAATTATTTGTCATCTTAATAAAATTTTCATTACAGATTGTTACCTATGATGTAGAAGTGTCAAAAATCTAGGAAACATAACAAATATAAGAATATTAAGCGTCTTGTATATTTAAGACTCAAATCATTATTGATGTACCTGGATAAATTCATTCCATATAAACAGACCTTAAAATAAGTAAATTTGCTACTTACTGATAAAATTTACGGAAGTACATCATATATATTCTATACTGTCGAGTCAATCAATTGGCCTTATCAAATCGAAACATTCAGTTGACAGATTTCATGTATATTGTCATTTGTTTAACAACTTCCCCTTGAAACCTGTGCAAAATACTTTATCTAAAATAATTAATTTTTAATCAATCTGCAGTTGTATGTGCAGTTTTTGAAAGAATCGAAAGTTAACAGGCTTTCTGTTTAACTACGCTATTTATGATAAATAGGTCCTATTGTAATGTGTGCTACTTATATCGACATAAGTAGTATATGATGTTAGTCAGGAACAGAATGTCTGGCAACGGCGAGACAAGAGGATCGAACAGTAAAGAATGGAAACAGAATGCAATTTGTATAAAAATGCAAGAACAATGAAGTCTGAGTCATTATGAGACAATCGATGGACATATTGCAAATTAAGAAATTACTTTATGATTGTTAGATTTTATTAAAAAGTCCTGTAATTTTGTGTCAAATACATTCGATTGTCCACACCCGTGTTCTGTTCACTACACTATATGATAATAAGTACAACACCAGTAGGTGATACATCTTGTCTATCACGTTTTTTTTTCATTGATCACTATATCTAATGAATAAATAACCAATCTAGAAAACGATACCATTGTTAAACTTGCAACCTTCGATTATTATCATCAATGGCGAATAGTAGACAATTTCATATAATTTACAATAATCTCATAACTATATTTTTATTTTTATAAGAGTACTATATAGGCACTTTTTTCTATTTCATATTGCACACTAGGAAATTTTATGATTTCCAACTGTACAAAAAATTCTCAACTATGACGAACCATTACTTGTTTAATAATTATTAGTTATCAATGATTGTTGAGTTGATATATCAGTTCATGATGAAATTTATAAGTAAAATTGTATAACTAGGTTATCGAAAAGTATCTTGTTTCATATATATATATGGTATATATGGTATGTGTTTATTGTTCATGCACTTTGAATTGTTTGTCTTTTAAAGTTATTCAAATGATCTGTTTATTGCTTAATGTTCAACTTTTATGAAATAGGAAATTTAGTATATTTGTTTAACTTATACCTATCAGTCTAGTAGATTATACTTGAAATCATCAAAAGTGTTAGGTATTTACATTGCGGATTTGACTATTTCACATATATGTTTATAGGTCTAATTATTTTATATGATTTTTATGAATATTGTTTACTTCTTTTGCTTTTAACTAATTCAATGAATCATCATTTACTAATAGTTAACACTGAAATGACCTATAGATACATTAAGCATTCATTCTCTCTATTTATACGCAGTACACGTCAAATTTACTTAAGAAATAAGTAAATAAACGAGATAGTATTAAGTGTTAATAAAGTGTTTATAATCGGTCATTTGTATATGTAATCTCCTATGATTGTTAATATTTGTATGCTAATAATCCTACACAAGTTAATAAAAAGGATTTTGTATTTTTTTATCAGTAGGAACAATTCTGAAAACCAATGCTTATTACCCATTGGTTATTCATAAATATCTTGTTAAAAGACAAAATACTATTATTATTATTATTATTATTATTATTATTATTATTATTATTATTAGAGAGCTTAAAATTTGTACTGTTCTGTTTGTAATGAGCAGTCTGCTGTCACACGAATGAGCATTAGATTCCAGAAGAATAAACTCGCGCTGCATCGATGAGTATCAACTACCATGAAATATCAACCCAGTGCTTCTTCTCGATCACTTCTAATCATCTTAATATTTCGTTATGTTTTCTATCACTTATTATTATTCTTGAACTAAAAATGGAATTTAATACATTTAAAAATAAACTATCTGTAAACTGTCCTACTTTCCTTTCGGAAGTTTAGAAGAGGTTAGTCTATTTTAGGTTGTATACATCACAGAATGATTTGCTTTCTGCCACCATTGAGAATCAAGGAGCATTAACTAGCTGTTTCTATTTAATGTGAGACTCACCATCAGTACACATCCATGACTCTTCAAGGTTTCGAACTTAGAATTTTCAGGTTTTACAACGAATGCTGAATTATCAGAACCACTAGGTTGGTACCCAGTGGTATAATTTCAACTTGAATAGTTTCCGTAATAGCTCGACGAACATCCGGTCCCATTGATGACAGTTGTTCAAGTTTTAAATAAGCTTCAAACTTTTAGGCTATTTAACTGAGACTACTTTCTCCCTGCTTCAGTAACCATTCCCAGACAACGTAAATATTTACACAAATGAATGTCACTTGTAACTGACTGTTTCCTTTCCTATAGACAATTAATTGAATAGTTTAAAATGAATATTCAGTTTGTATTATAGAACAAAGATCTTAAAACTATATACGTTTTTTTTTTAAAATCAAGAGTTTGAATTATTAATTATTAACCAAAAGAATTTCCAAACCAATCATCAGCATATGATTGTAAGTTTTCTTTCGGAACACATTCTGACAAGAACTAACTAATAATAATAAGGTGAATACTTCCATTTATTCAAAACATCTTAACTACATAAATTAAATAAATATCACTATTGTAAAAATAATTGAAAATTGAATTTGAAGTGAAACACTGGAAATTATTTGGTTCACTAACCTTTCCATCTTTCTATTCTAAGAAGATGACAGATGATCAGTTATTGAGTTTAACTAGTACTTAATAGATTGTTTTTTTTAAAAACTTCATAAGTGGCAATATATTCAACTCACATTCTAGATTTACTCAGTTTATTCGTCTTTTTTTCTTTTTTACTAGTTGAGATCATGAATCATTTGAAGCTAGACCGCCACGAAAAACCTGGAAGCAGTGAACGGCCGTTTCGACCTATTGTTAGACTACTCAGCAGTTCGCATCCATCATCCCGCCCCGCGGGATTCGAACCCAGGATCTGTTGATCTCGCGCGCGAACGTTTAACCTAGCTTCAATTGGCTTATGATCTCAACTATCAAATAACTATAATATTCACAAAACCGCTTTCTAATATTTTTTTGTTTGCATTTATTTTTTTTTGAATAACTATGAATACTAATTTTAATAAAATGACATTTATTTTCATTTGTCACTGAATTAACTAGGTTAAGTAGTTTCTTCTATTTTAATGAATTTATTAATTTAAAGTACTCATTTTTGTATACTAGAAGTGTATCTACAAAATATACATAATGTTCTAATATGCCTAGCTTTTAGAAACTTATTCTCTGATAGACACTTTTGTTTACGGATACATTTTTACATTCTCAATGATTATAATGTAACTGCTGTTTTTATCTTAAATAAATATTGGCATAAATTTGAATACAGCTTAATAATATCAACACTTTACTTCACATTCTATCTAAAGGTTCATCTCTTGACACTACCGATCGATTGTATGCACCATTACCGGGATTAAAATCACATGAATTGTATGTGGCTTATGGTGGTCCAGGTGTACCAAGTAGTGCTGTAAATGGTTTCACTGATAAAACGAAATTTGGCACTGGAATCGTATTAATATTTCAAAGTAATAAACAAAATGGTAGAAATAATATCAAACCATTAATGAGAATAGAAGGACAAAGTTTTGGCAGTCGATTTGGTCATTCACTTATATTTCTCGATATTAATGGAGATGGGTAAGTAGATTTCATAAGAATTATATAAATATTATTATTTGTCAATTAACTAATTATTTATGCAGTACAATTTCCATTACGAACTGGAGTTAATCGGAAAACCATCATGAATTGAAGAATACTAACCAATTGTTTTATCATTGTTCAAGATTGCACTTAATTACAAAACGACAACCTAACATAGCTTGAAATCCAAAAATACTTTCAGCTTTAGTCACTTCTATATACAGGTGTGGATAAGTATCACACTCCTGGAATCGCTTTCTCTATAAGTCACTAATAAATCGATCTACAAGCTTTTTATAAATAAATATTTAGTTATAATTAGCAAAAAATCATTTATGAAAATTTGATTATAGTTTTTGTACTGAATCGGTATCACCTAAAAAACAATCTGTAATCAAATAAAACAAGTTTTAACTTAATTTGTAATGGCTTGGAAGAAGGTACATTCAGGTGACGAGTTTAAATTGGAATTCGTCTGTTAACTACATTCCATTTATTCTTTATCAATCGATTGTGTTTTGGAATATGCTGGAAACTTGAAATATTGCCAGCATAACATTATATTCTAAAAACACAATTACATCGATATATCAATGCTTTTTTGTTTGAATTTGGTAATCTATCTACTATCAATTACTAGCTATTATGATGATACCTTGTTCTTTTTTTCGTATTGCGATATATAAAATAACAAGTTTAAAGTATACTTGAGGTCAATCAATGTAATTAAACAAAACAATGTAGAATTCAGTGTATGGTTAAAACAAAGTACGTAAGAATTTTCAAAATATGGTATTTGAAAAATGCACATATTGATAATGTATGTGGATCTAACATATTGAATCTGAATATATATAAGCTTAAAAGTACTTTTGTTATAATAATATCACTTATGTAAATGGCATCTTATTTAAATAAGATTTTTTAATACTAGATTTGTTGTGACTTATAAAATTTGGTCAATGTACTATGATCACTAACTATATGAAGTTATAAATGACCACTTAACAATATTTATAACTCAGTGTGAATCTGACTCAATTCTGAATACTACAGGAAAGGGGAAAAAGATTTAGAAAGAATAGGTAATACTCTCCTTAAACTAAAATTATCATTGAGTGAACTTTATTTACAACAGATAACAGATGAATTCTTAAATCACATTTCAAAATGAATAAGTTCGAATTTCACAAGAAGCATCAATTAACTTAAGATTGGAGGAACGGGCTAGTACAAAACCTACTGTCGTAGCTACCTGTAACCATCTGACATCTAAATATAATGCACCCGAAGTCGAATTACCTAGGCTTGTGGTTACACTACACCTAGATCAATAGAATTCAAACCAGTTTAAAGGACTAGACAAACATGACATTGTCCTCTACTCTGAGATCAATCATTTTTAAATATCTCTGTCCTATAGAAGGTTAACCACGGCCTTACTAGCCCACTGATAACTTATAAGACTGTGAGACTTGTTGACATGAATTTGAATTCCACCAAGTGTCAGTTGCATCAAGATCCCAAGTGCACGTTCTTGACAAATGCCAACTAGCACGATACATAAGACCAAAATCTCCTGCCGATCACCTTCACATAACGTCTAAATAAATAGACCAACAAACGACTATAGCTAAGTACGAAAAGTTTCGGTAAAATCTCATAATATGTAAATTAGTAATCAGAATAAGATCGAATGATGATTATTTTTGTTGTTTTTCAATGAAATAACAAAGAGTAAAGTTACTGTATCACATAATATAAACTTAACACAACTAAATTGTACATTTGCTAGGCAGTTCAGTTTGTCAGATTAGTTGTTTTCAATCTGTAAAATAAATTTAGTTGAAAACACTGGTTACAAATACAAACGTACTACATTACTTTTGGGATAAGTAAGATGTCTTTACTATAAATAATATAAAATAATAATGACTCGATCGAATACTTCATTTTAAAGCCTTTCTCCTAAATGATAATCCAATCAGGTTGTCGTTCTTTTTTACGTCGTTATACTTTTGTCTATATTTTAGCCACTTATATAAATTTCAAAGTATACACGAATTAGAATGATTTCTATTTAATTTAAATAAATAGATAAAAGGAAATTAACCTCTAGACCACTGAACTGACATCCAACAGTGCTAATGTCTAACTTCAACCAATCCATGATATTGTGCGACCGTCCACCATTGTTTTCAGTGAGTAGCTGCCTCAACAACAGAGACGGTTGAACTCCACTGGTCACGGCTTCTCACTATAACTCCAGGAAACTCATCTTCAAGCCAGTCACTAGTGAGCACATGATAAATATCAGTATGGGGTTGTGATGGTCTAATACTTATCCATTCATGATATCAATTGAAACTCAACAATCTCCATAGCCCTATACTGATCAAAGGAAATTAATCAGTATAAAAAAACTACTTTTACAAATTGTATTGCAATAGAATATAAATCCTTCAGTCTCTAGTTTATAATCCCCTATCATAATTTAAGTCTACGAACCCTAGATTATCTGAGATACGAAAAACTAATGCTTACAATGGAACTTTCAAATAATACCCTAAACAGTCGTAAATAAAATATAATCCTATAAAAATTATATCTATCATTTACAAAGTAATAGTTGATCATACTGTATTCCGAAATTTTGTTTTAATATACTCTGGATTCATGTAATAATCGAAATACCATTCTATGTGAAACATTATATATATATATATATATATATATATATATATAATCCGTTTAATGGAAACATAAACTTAAATCCTGTCTTTGAGTCAACTAGCAGTAGTTGCATCCTTGAATATCGTAAGTTTAAAATACAATAAAGCTCATTGAACTATAAATAAGAACTGCAGTACTAGATATATACAGTATATTTACTGGAGACATTCATTCCTAAGTTTTTATCAGGCCAGTTGGATCTTTTTAAACATAAGCAGTGTGAAAGTATGAATTTTTATCAAACGGTCACTTATCATAAGACATCAGAGCATTGAATAACTTATCTCTACTAAAATGATTTACTAATTTCAATTTTAGATATATGTACTTCAAGTTATTAAACGATTAAACATTTTTCCTATCATTCTATCTCTCTTACTTTCCTAAAAGTGTAGCAGAACTCTATGTACAAAATGACATCAATTTAATTTAAAGGTATATTACATATACTTCTGGATATGTAATATTTATACAACACTTATCAGATTCACTCACTCACCACTATGTAAAATAAATGTGTTAATAAACAGTAACAAGAAAGATATTTACAGTAGTCACTAAAGTATAGTAAACTCATGATCCATAAAATCTATTGCAGTAGACAGGTGTATTTAGATATATTTTTACCACGAGTAATATTGTACTACTTTTAGTACATTCATAGTGAAATGTGAAAACAAAACAAAATGTTGAATTATATTCCGATACAATAATTTAACAGTATGGGGGTTGTGGAGATTGTTAAGTTTTTGGTTGAGATCATGAATTAATTGATGTTAGACCACCGTTGGAAACCTGGAAGCACTGGACGGCCGTTTCGTCCTAGTATGGGACTCCTCAGCAGTGCGCATTCATGATCTCAACCAAAAACTTAACAATCTCCACAACCCCCATACTGATAATTAACATGTGCTCACTAGTGACTAGCTTCGTGAGGGAATTCTCGGAGTTCTAGTGAGAAGTCGTGACCAGTGGAGCTAATCCGTGTCGGGTAGAGACAGGTATCTACCTCAGTACAATGGAAGGTGGTCGCGCAATTTCGTGGATTGGTTGATGTTAGACACTAACACCATTGGATGCCGGCTCAGTGGTCTAACGGTTAAGTGCTCAGGCGCGAAGCCAGTAGGTCCTGGGTTCGAATCCCGCGGGGTGCGAGATCGTGGATGCGCACTGCTGAGGAGTCCCATACTAGGACGAAACGGCCGTCCAGTGCTTCTAGGTTTCCAACGGTGGTCTAACATCAATTATTTCATGATCTCAACCAAAAACAATAATTTAAGTTTATCATCTTAAGCTCATTCTGATTCGATCAATGTGAACCTTTATGTAACCCCTGAACTAAAACAATAAAGATTTATAAGATAATGTGACATTCAATATTACTTTAAATTTTGTTGTTGTTGTTGTTGTCAGATTATCGAAAATCAATACTTCAGACTGAATGAATTACCATGAATCAATTAAATGATACATTTACTGACTTAGTATTTACTACATCAAATGATTTAATTGTCATTCATTTATTTATATAATTTCAATCTCTAAATACACTTTAATTACATTAAATGATTCAGTAATTTTTGTTTAAATTAAGTGACAATGAAACTTTTAAAAAAAAAAGATTTGGATCTTTATTTATTCAAATAATTTGTTTAATTTTAAATCATGACATTGATGAAGACATTTGGATTTGAATGTTTTTCGCTATATATATGTGTGTTATTCATTGAATTCATTCAGGGGATTTTGTTAAATTTACAATTTATTGAGTATAAGCAAGAACTGAATTGATAATATTGGGAACATTAACTTCAGTAAAGCTTCAACCTATTCTCTTGAAAGCTTTCTATGAGTGAATGAGAACATAAGTGAGGACCAATGTCTTAGTAAAATTTGAGAACTTAACAGTAAATCCTTCATTAACAAAATGTTCATTAATTGTCTCAGAATTCATTGTTTGTGCATAGTCATACCAACTGATTTCTGTTCCCGTTCTTTCCTCCTCGATCCTTTCGAACTTCTGCTGCCAGACATTCTATTCCTGACTAGCGTAATATACTACTTATGTCGACATAAGTAGCACATACCACACAACATATACATATTAAATGAAATATAGATCAATGTGAAGAACAATGTTAGGTGTTTGTTCTTTACCAGGCATCCATCATGATATGGCATATTTAGGATATTGAAAATAAAATTACAATTAGATTTATTCCTACCGGTGGTCTTCTGGTAGTAACAGTAATATTATGCTGTAAAGTGATGCAAGTTACTGTCTATTATATCACTTCACATTTGAAAAATTCGGCCTCCGATTTAGGCTTAATCATTTTATCCGATTACTATTCTTTCCAATTAATACGCGTATGAAATTCGTAAATGTTCTAGCTTATAGACCTTGCAGTATAGCAATGCTATCTTCATTTGCAATCGACTACATGCCTTGTTTACGTTTTTATTATTCATAACACTCCTAGCAGTCCTTCAAAATTTACCTCTATGGCTACCTCATCATTTATAAATCCTTAACTGTTTTGTTTTAGAATCGCATATATAGATTTCCAGAAACTCCGCTCAACAGAATCTATTCGGACAGTAGATAAGTGATCTGAAGTACAAGTTCCATCAAACATTTGAAGTAAACCAATTCACGCACTGACTGTGCAGATTATATATACTCCCTACAAAATTAAGTCTAAAAAACAGTAGACTATGCTTCCTGTACTAAATAAATCATTAAAAATCCAATAATTTTGTCCCTAAATAATAAAGAAGTTTTAGGTTGTTATTTGTTGGATAGTTCACTGACTTGTTTTATCTCACATTTTTATTAGTTGGGATGATCTAATTGTCGGTGCACCTTATCAATATTCCAATACGACTGTCGGTGGACATAGAAGACACGGAGCAGTGTTTATATTTTTAAATAGACAGTCATATTTCTATACACCAGTGGATGAAGTCAGTGGCGTGGAGTTGTTTAGTTACAATTATCCTGAAACTTTTCAAATAATTACACCTCCATCTCATAATTGTGGTAATTCACATATTCCTGGATTTGGAGCGACAATTACAAAACTTGGTGATATTAATCACGATGGTTTTCAAGGTAATGTTAACGATCAAAAAATGTATCAGTGTCATACAAAATTCTGGTTTTAATTTAACGATCTAAGAATACTTCATAGTAATTAGGAATAGAATCTACTATATATTTATGATCTTTACAGACTGTTATCATTTAACGTATTAGGAGCTTCAGAGCAACTTATTTGTTTAGTGATTATATTCTTTATATGAATTCTTCAAGACTAACGTGGTCCTAAATTTAAACAGAAATCACAAAAGGAGACCAATATCGTTTATTGAATTCTCTTTCATAATATGGTCTGGTGTATCTTCTTCTCTGTTACATGGTCAGTAATAAGGATTAAGTAAATGATAGCTTACTGGTTACGAAAACTCAGCTCTCAATTTATTCAATCTCATGTTTATATTCCACAACACCTACTTCGGTTTGAATAGTCGGTGAATATTTCAACGTAACTAATTTCCGTCCAAGAATCTAAACCGGTGTCATTATAGTGCTCCAGTCGAATAACCCAATTTTGATGAAATTCAGGACCAGAGATTCTTATTAACTGACTTCATACGTCTTGCATTGAATAGCTGGATGGTGATATAATTAATCTAGTTGTAAAAGTGTGTAATTACACTTGAGGTCAAATCACATAACACCAATTATTAGTCTCTAGTTAGCATTTGTAAACTAAATAAATCCCTACAAACATTTCCCTTCCCAGTCGTTTTACTGCACTACTTCGAGCTGCTACTTAATTAAGTAATCCCACCTTTCATCACTTTTTGTGTAGTGAACACAAACACCAATGGGGACAATCGAATGTATTTGACACAAAATTACAGGACTTTTTAATAAAATCTAACAATCATAAAGTAATTTCTTAATTTGCAATATGTCCATCGATTGTCTCATAATGACTCAGACTTCATTGTTCTTGCATTTTTATACAAATTGCATTCTGTTTCCATTCTTTACTGTTCGATCCTCTTGTCTCGCCGTTGCCAGACATTCTGTTCCTGACTAACATTATATACTACTTATGTCGATATAAGTAGCACACACCAAAATTGTAAACGAAAATAGGATACCACATAACTGTCTTCGGCCTTGAATTATAATGATTCAATGTCAGAATCTTTTTCACTTTAGATAAATATTTAACGAAAAAATGAGTAAATAAGTTAACAAAAGGGCTTAACTGAATTAAATGAGAACAAACTCAACTTCATGTGAATTGCTATAATTCACTCAGAGTGGTGACAACATTAGAGCTTGATTAGTAGAACTCAATCGGATTTAAGGACTGTACTTGATCTTTGAATTATTGGTCACTTCTCAATGATCGTTCAATATGAATCATATCTCCCCCTATTAAATAATAAAAAACGAAAACTTGTTTGCAACGATCACAAAAATGATTCTACATCTACAGATACTAATAAGAGCGTACCATCATTTCATCTTTGCAAACAATATTTTCTCTCTAATCCATATGAGTACTTTATCTTCAGTGATTTAAAAGATTACTAAAGCTATGTGTATGTGTATAAGTTTTATGTTTCACATGTCTCAGGTTTATTCCGTGGATGATTCTATTTGTACTACCGAGTTGGCATGCCTTAGCAGTTTACAGTTCACACATACACTATCCATCCTTTCAGTGCATGTTATAAATATTGAACCAAAAATTGTTCCTACCTTATTTACTTAAAACAATTGGTTAATTTATAACATTTAGATTATAACGACGTAACCAAAACTGAAAAAAACTCCAGTTGAAACAAAGTATTATATGACTTAAAGATTTTCCATACAAGTTACTGAATACACTTTAGGATAATACCATATATTTATTTTTAAGTGCATATCACTTTAGACCACCAGTAAACTAATCTATAACTTTTTACCATGAGTTCACTTGCATTAATTATTCCTTTCTTTGAAGTAATGTCCTTCACAGTATGTTATATTTTTCAATTTCTTTTTCTTATCTATGAACATATTTTGTATATGTGTGTGTATCTATATTTGTGTATGTGCTTATATAATAAAACCCTGTTATATATTTCTCCATATTGTGCTTAAACAATAAAAAAATGGTTTATAACCTTATTTTAAAAAAAAATGTTTATTTATTATTCCATCAATCTTGAAGACAAAGAATAACTTTTTACTCTCCGTATCATGTAGACAATATTTATTACCTCTTTTTACACTTAATCATAATGAAATTAGACCTTGCTGTCGGTGCTCCTTATGAAGACAACGGTGGTGCAGTCTACATATATCATGGAAGTAAATCTGGAAAACTACAAAAACCAACACAAGTACGCTGTGTTTATTTATTTTAAATATTCATTGTTTTTAATATTCTTGAGTGAATTTCAATGGCATAGTTAGCTTATGTGTATTATATACTGACTATTTCAATGTACTCATTAAGAAAGAGATTGTGCAGTGGAATCCGGGATGTATGCTTCTTCCAAATTCAGACTCATAAGTTAGATATACCTGCATCATAGTGAAGTGGTTCTGTCAAGACCATCCTCAAACAATCCATATATATCAATTAAAATTGGTTAAAATTCAGTCACGAATATCAACAACGAGATAAATTTAACTGTTTAAATTAAACTGATTGTTTGTGTTATACAGATAAACCAGTAATCAACTTGAAAAAGAATTGTTTATAAAAGAAACTAGGGTAATATCTTATGTTTTTGTTCGTCAGTGCCACACTTTTACTTGATATGGAAAACACTTCGTATAGTACTGTAAAACATTCCTTACCTTTCGATTGTCTTGGTTTCTAGAAAGACGAGATTCAATTTTAACAAAGGAAATGATAATTGCAAAATTATTTTTATTATGGACTGGGACCAACTGCAAAGCCAAATAAAATTACCTAGTTCATTAAGATATGAGATTACCTGATAGTGTTCAATCATGTTTTACTAAGTCATAACTGACAAGGTTTAATATATATTGGGTGTGAGGTATTTACCAGCCGAAACTAAGCGTGAGTTGTCACACCATATTAAAGCTGAAAATGTGAAACATTAGATAATGACCCAGTGGTCTAAGTATCAAGTACTTATATATGTTGCTCATTTTTAATTTCCTCTGTTAAGAGATCATCATCGTCCTATACAAACACCAGTTTAGATAACGTCAAAGACCGGATATTGTTAAAACAATCGAACTTTATACTAACAAAGTACTTTCAATGAACTTATTTGTATTAACCTATCCATAACATTGAAAATTTTTTCTCTAATCCATAAAATCTGTTTGCCTTTATTGATCAAGACACAACTTACCATTCGAAGACACTTTTATAGGTGAAAATCGTTTATACCGATCAATTGTAGTTGAAATGTTAAATGCATCACATTAATTCTAGAGAGTCAATCTACTATTAATTGTCTACAATGATTTGTATCTAATGATTTGTTGATCTATCTTGAAGTTTGAGCTGATTTAAAAACCGAGACTTGACTGTTAAATTAGATAAAATATTTTAATATTGATTTTAAACTACAGATTTTAATAAAATAAACACAAATAATGAAAGAACAGAGATTTGTTGAACAATAGAAACCCGTATTGACTAAAAATAGTTGAAACTAAATGAAAATCAAAAGAATAGTGATAACTAACTGGTACCATTAATAGTAGCCAAATATTTTAATATTCGTATTGAATATCAAATGAATATTTCAACACAAATGACTTTTTTTTATTGTATCACTGCTTTTCGTGATACTTCAACACTAAGATGTGCTTGTGCGTGTGTGTTCGAATGTGCGTATGAATGCTCACAAATTGACAGCATAACTAACCCGTGGTAACTATGACCCATATTCATTTATCTTCTGAGATTTAAAGTATAATAGACCATTAAAAATACTATTATTTGATCAACAGAATAGTTTTAAATTCCATTTTGACGATTAATATATATGTATTTGAGAATACTTGAAGATAATTTCGATCATAGAACAATTACACAAGCTTATAAATCATCAAAATATAAGAAGCGCCAAATATGTGTATTTTATCCATAGTTCAACATACTCTTAGAGTTTATACTAACTACTTTACACAGGGTCATACTTGTAAATGAATAATCCTGTGGTGATCACGACTGGCTAAACAGTGTTAAGTTTACTAAGAGATCTGTAAAAATTAGGTTTGTTATCTCTCCCGTCTTATGATTTCCCTTTGTTGATATTACTCAAACTCAGATAACTCAACTGTGTAATTTTTGTTTGACTTTTTAATGCTTTAAGTAACTGGTGAAAATTCAAAAAAAGTTTTCATGGTAGATGTTTTTAAAAAAAATTTCATTGAAAAACTATCGATATTCTTTGAGTAAAGAAGATACTCTGAAAAATCAAATATTTAGATTTTCGTCAATAATTTCAAGCTTTCTCTTTCAATCATTTTCCGACAATACTTTTAATCTGCCGATTAATTCCATCTACTTGGTGAGAAATAATGCACCTTGAAATAAACTACCAGCTTGTTTTATCAATATTATTTTGACAAAAGTCACTAAACTATCTGTTGTGTAACACAACTTACAGACCAATATTTGATGTGAATTATGTATTGAATAACAGTTGTAGAGTGTAGATTGACTAGAGGACAGGTTTCAGCAAATAAATGCTAATAAAATCCTGAAAAATAGACAGAAAACTGGATTACATTTTGCTTGATGATTGATAATTCCTAATCTGTCAGAACTATTGATCTATTCTTACAACATTGAATACTTATTTATAGACCTTAGACAGATGTAGGAAACAATAACCTGTTGCATCTTTGAGAATAAAGTTTTCCGCTTTTTTTCTACCAGTTGGTTAGAGTAACCTATTTTCTTCGATTAAACTGTAGATTTCTACCCTATTCCATTTAAATCAGTTTAGGCAACCGAGTATTATTATTAATAGGTTTCATACCTAAGATGTAACTCAAAATAACAAATATGTATAGGCTATCTGTTACTGATTGTGTAACATTTCACCTTTATGTTTGTTTGTTTGTTTGTTTAACTTTACGGTCAACATTTCAGCAACATCCATTAAAACTCTTTTAAATTAGGTGTTAAAACATTGTTTTCTAATAAATTATTATAGTTCTCCAATATATTTGTTAGAATAAAAATAGCTGTTTTTTTAGAAATCCATCATTTACAAATTTGTACATCTTTATAACAAATTCTACGTTGTAATAAGTAATACGCACTGTCATCCCTACTTCTTTATCATGTTTACGTGATTTATACTTGATGGTTTAAATTGATGTTATCCAAACCCCGATTGGATGAAAATTTGATATCTACACATAGAGACACAGATATGTATAAATAAACATGCACAGACTAAATGATGTGTCATAATAGAGATTATGTAACAAATATTGGTCAATATATCTTTTCTTATTAATATATTTACTATTTATTTAACTGCTAAATAAAAATCGCGGTAAGATAATATCCTGCAATTAAAATTGGATATTCAATCGAATATATAGAATTGGGTTAGTGATTTGTAATCTTCATATCAGTCGAAATATTGTTTGTTTGTTTTGCATAAATACATTCACGAAAATACGTTATTTCAGTGATCATACTTTTGTTTAAATTGCTCGTTAAACTTACTCACTCCTAAGCCACATTCTATGAGAACTTGTGGCTGAGATAAAACAGAGTGATGAAACCATGAGCTTTCACAAACCATTACAAAAGCTAAGAAAGGTAGATCAAATGCCATTGATTGATTGAGGTTAGACATTAACACCGTTGAATGCCGGATCGGTGGTCTGGTGGTTAGGTGTTCGCAAGCGGGGCCAAAAGTTCTGGATTCGCGTCCTTCATGAAGAATCGTGGGTGTCCGTTGATAAAACGTCCCATACTGGGATGAAACAGCCATCCAATGCTTCTGGTTTTTCAATAGGGGTCTAACGTTGATCGATTAATGATTCCAATCAAATGAGTCCTTTTCTATCGAATGTAACTTTTCCATTTTCAATGAAAATGTTATAATTTGCTTGGGAAGGCCGTATCACGTAGTTCTAGTGAAAAAACCTTGTACAATAATTTACTTCGGAAAGTATATGTGCGGTGCAAAGACACAGACTATCATATTGTTTATTATTGAACACTATAACTTATCGTAATCCTTAGGACAATAATAATAAACTTTTCCCAACCTTTTCTCCTTAAAATTAAAAAAAACACCTTGTAAACTCCTGACAAGTGTTATATTATCATTTACTTCACTCACATCTATCTTCCTATATATCTTCCAGTGAAACGAAACTCCGATACATTAGAATCCATACACTCAATCAAAAATATGAGAGCTCTGTAATACCTCATCTAGCAAATATACTATGTGACGAACAGGTTGTAGGAGCTGACCTAGTCAATAACCTGTATTCTTAAACATGTTGCTAATTAAAAGTTTTACAGATTCTAATCTTGTTATAAAACATTCCATTCAAATCCAGATAGTTTATTTGATAACTCTATGTGTATATTTTAGTTGAACTCATGAACCAATCAACTTTAGACCACCGCTAGAAACCTGGAAGCATTGGACGGCCGTTTCATCCTGGTGTGAGACGCCTCAACAGTGCGTATCCACGAGCTTTCACGCGGGATTCGAACCAAAGACCTTCAGTCTCGTGTGAGAACACAAAGTAGTCTCATACCAAGACGAGACGGCCGACCAGTGCTTCCAGGTTTTCAATGGTGGTTTAATATTGATCGGTTCATGATCTCAGTTAAAATTCAACAATCTCCACAACCGTATACTTATAATCATCTGCATAAGTATGCAGTTATCGATCTTGTTTTTCTTTTGTTTTTTGTTCAAAACTTGTTGAAATGCTTTACGCTGAGAATTCTATATTGCAGTAAACACGTCATATTGAATAAAGTCATTAAAAGTAACGATAATGATAAATGAAATTGACAGCTTCAAAGACTTTCCATGACAATTTTATTCGGCTATATGATATGAGAATATTTTATAAATTGATGTGAATCACCAAACTTCAAATACTCTACAATTAAAAAAAAGAAACAAAACAACTTATACTTATTTGTTAGCAAAATTTTACAAATTTGTTTTGCATACTTTTATAGGTAAAATAAAAAATCCCATTGTCACCATAAAAAACATGAATATAGCGAGGCATGTATATATATATATATATATATATATATATATATATATATATATATATATATATATAATGTCTCTTAAGTGAATTAGCTCGGTATTTTTGATAATATGATTGAATGTTCATAATAGTCAATTAAGGGTAAAAAAGTGGATATTAAAATTATGTAACAACATAGACAGTAAACGAAATTCAGAGAAACAGGTGAAGGGATAAACATCTTGTTTTAACCCTCTGTAGTATAAATGAATGTGTTGTACAAATTCCTTTTGAACGCTAAGATTCTCTTTGTGGATATCGATTTGCCTATCTTGAATAGTTTTCAAAAATGAACATGTAAACTATGATGGGTATGTCGAAAAACGTTATTCAATTCTCCCTGATCCTATGTGTAATTCAAGTGAAGTGGCTTTAATCATCCTTTACTTAATCAGACAAAATAGTATTTTAAAGAAGCAAAAATGGACTTGGCTATTTTTGAGCTCTTTGTAAAGGATCCCATGGAAACGGTTTGACTGATAAACACATATGGATATAATGAATCTAAGTAGTCTGTCTCTGTGTTCGTAAGTACTGAACAATTGCAAAATACTATAAAAATAAATTTTTTTAATCAATTTAACAGTTTAAATAATATAACTTATATGAACAGAACAGTATTTTGCGTAAACAAATTATGCAATATGTTATATGTTTATTTTGTTTTCGAGCAGCTGATCATAATGAAATACTAGCTGTAAGCGGGCATCAACAGATTATCCAGTCACAGAACTATTAATAGCTGATAGTAAATTATCTTATCGGTAGCCAAAGAGGTACATGAAATGCTAAAAAAAATTTAATTGAGTTAGTGACTGACACACATCGTTTCGTGTCAACAATATGATTTTATCAATTAAAATGAGGGCTTCCTTGAACAGGGTCACATTAATGTGTTAAGTAGTCGAAAGTTCTTTTACTTGTTGAGACGTGTAACATCAACTTTAAACTTTTATCTGTTAGTTGAGATCTGACTTTAGAATTATTGAATTTTATGTATGAAAATAAATATTCACAAATTTAAATTAACCCTGACATGTTAACTTTTTATACCCATAGATCTCTAAACAGTTAAACATATCCTCCACCTATGATGAATAGAAAGATTTAAACTAACTCATGGTTAAAACATTCGATTCCAACTAACTATAAACCATATATTTGTTATTTATCTGTCTAAACGTCTCCACAGCTTATTTAAAGCTGTTATCTTCAAGTAACTCTTGACAAGATAAACGTTAGATGATATTAGCAGGGAACATTTATAGTGCAATAAGATGATAGAACGAACGTTCTGTTTTAATCTAGATAACCTTTTTTCTTGCGGTTTATACAAAATGATGGCCCTTTTTTATTCTGCTACGTTTTAGAACTGTCATGTTTTATTTTACAGTTACTTGTTGTGTTCTTTTTCGATTCATAATTGGTAGATCATTTATACTGATTTGATACTGTCAAAACTAGTCAATAAATGACATTTGAACAGTTATATAAACACTGTCAGTAATAGAAACTTGCTTAGAAATTATTACTGTAAACTTTGTTACAATATCTAAATAGGATTAATAAATGAATATAGAAATATTTAACCAATAATTATTTAACTGATGTCTGTTATATGGATCTGTATTCCAATACATTCTAGCTTCTACTACTGTAACTGAAAATTGTACAAGTGACTCTGTTCACCCTTATAATTATTATATTAATATCGACTCATAGAAAAAAAAGGAACTACACTAAATAACTGAATCAGTTGAGAATATTGTCCTTGTTTACCGCATTACCTGTAAGTACGTTCATTATAATAAGTTACTAATTTAGAATTATATTAATTAGAATTTATAACTAGTATAATTATAGTACTAATGTTTCATAGCGCAAACATACAAGGATAATAATGATAAGACAATAACTTGTTAAAACATGAATTAATAAATTTTACCAAGCTCTAATCAGTTATATGTAGGCTAATTCAATCAATATTGTTATTCTATACAATTGGTCAGTTATTACAAGATAGACCATGTTTCAATTAACTTCTAATAATTACTCATATTGAGTAAGTAGATTAATTAATAAAGAAGCAAGAATAATTTCCCAATTTAAATAATAGTTGCTATGTGTAAAATTAAAATTAATAACCAAAATAAAGGAATGTAAAATTGTACCATAATATTTGATATATGTGTAAAAATAATAAAAATTGTAATATTTTCATCAATTGAATAAGTCTATTTAAAAAGGAATCATGTTAGCTGGAAACAATCCACATAAAAGTTGATTTGGTCCTACTGTGTTTAATTTTTATAATAGTTTGCTGAATAGTTGATACCTTTAGCAATATATATATAACCTTCGTAAAAAATTAATTAAATTTAATTCACAATATGTGAATCTTATTAAATTTTGAAGTCACATGGGAATCCAATTGTATTTAAGATACTCAATGAGATCCTAAAGTTTAATGACTGTCTCATAAAAGCGAAAATATCATTGGGATTTATTAATGATGGCTGTATATTAGACTAAAGCCTGATGAGGATCTAATTGAAAACAATATTGTTTGTTTATATATATTGTTCTAAATCTGTATATGCTTCAAAGAGATACTAGTTAGTATCATATGTTTTCATACTAAACATTACAAGTTGTTATTCTAAGATCGACTGCAAATTAGTCTCATAAACTAGATAGTTCATGGAAATCTTTTTATATAGACGACAATTTTGTTAATTAGCAGATATGAACGGGTTAGAAGATTGAACTTCGAATTCTCAGGTCATGGAACAGGAGTTTAATAGGGAATTAAATATTTCACCACTTCAAACGCTTTCTCTAAAGACATTTTTGTATACTTATGACTAAATGTATTATGAAGACAAGTTTGTTGCAAATATTTTGTGTTGAAAACGTTTTGGTGTAGCTTTATGCAAGCTATTGTGGATAAAGTTTATTAACTGTTAGCAACAGTTCGTTAAATATTCATAGTTAAGAAAAATGCCAGTATCTTTATGTGTGTATATGTGCTGCTGTAACGTATACTCAGTATCATTGAATACAATCGATCAATTTATTTGATTTTTGCCTTTATTTTCAGCCATCAGTAAACTATTTGAGAAAAATAAGATGTTCCTGCATTGTCATAAAAAGCAGTGTGATTACTTTTAGTAATGCAATTATTTTCAATAAAAAAAACTTATTGTTTAATGTTCGTCGAATTAGCGAGGATAATAACACTAATGAATATGATGCATAAAAATAATATGTCTACTTACCAATAATTTGGTTTATTCGATACATAATAAAACGCAAATAAATGTTGACTCTTTTTTTGAAGTGAAGCGTTTGAACTGCAAAGAAACTATGCAAACAGTACGATGTATAGATCAGTCATGTATAAAGAACTCAGGACATAGTACATATATACAACGGTTTACGATGACACAGTACATCAGCACAGACAAATGAAACTAATAAGATGAACGCCAAAATAGTCTACATAGTAGTTGTATTCATCTTAATGAAAAAGACCAAAAATAAAGCATACGGATAAGAAAAATTGGCTCATTCAAAGGATAATCGTATTAAGAGTTATTCAAAAGATGGAAAACTAGAAAATTCACCTTGAATGATTGTGAGTAATCTTACGCATCGATGAACTCGATGAAATTCAGTCTACTGACTACTGGTGGATTCACTTCTTATTTGTGTCTTGTCTTCTCCCTTGTAATACAGTAGAATATCCTATTCCAGCCTTCGAACAGATTTTAATAACCTAAACAGCATGTGACGATTGAGTCATTTTTACCATTTATACGTTCACCTTTTCTAACTTGCTTCTCATAATATTGTCTGCCTGAGTAAATGAATGGCTAAAGTAAATTCAACCAATATAATTAGCATCTGGCTTTTATTACTCTTGTGGTGTCAGTTATTATGCCAAGCCCATATACCTTATTCGAACTTTCGGACATCCCATTTTATTCATTCTACTCGAGCCATACTTTGACCTTGTAAATTATTCGCTTATCAATCTAGACTGTTTTTATATGAGCGTATATGTGTGTGCCCTTCTTATCCTATTAATCACATGTCTGTAGCTTTATTTTGTCTGACTATAAATATTGAGTAACGCTTGACTAAAATGGAGTTGGCATCCCAGCCATCTTCCATACGTGTCAAAATTGCTTTGTTATGGCTCTCACTCGCTTGCTTGCCTTTCAGCACAACTCTTCTATGCTTGTTTAACGCATCTGTACATTTGAATATATGTGTGTGGTCTCGTAATAAACGTAATCAACACTTCGTATTTGTCTTCTGATTAATATACCGTTGGGACGTTGTATAGAACGGTTATCAAGACGAGCTGTATACGAAGTTTGAGGATAATATCGAATACCGACCACCACACTCTCATCACAAAAACGAGATTAGCCTAAGTAAAACATACCAATTCAAACGAAGTGTTTATATCCATGGTTTATTCATTGTTCATTCTTTCGATTATCAAATGGAGTCAGACAAAAAGGCTTATAATATAGTATTCTGTGTTTAAGGTCATCAATAAAATCGTTTTTCTTTGATAATACTGTTAAATTTCTTTAGTTGGGTATATATGTGAATAATTTTTTAAAAAAAGTGTCGTTTCCCACAAGTCATTAAACTATATGCATAAATTTTTAACAAAATAAAAATGCATGTGTTGTTTTTTTTTTGTTTAAGTTTTCTTATTAAAATGAGTCTTCGCGTTACTAATGGTAACATCCACGCCCACTTCAAATAATAATTTGTTATATTCATTAAAAATATCCCAGTTTGATAAATAAATATTTTAAGTGAATAAATATTCAAGCAATTAATAACATCACTGTATTTTGCAGTTGATTATTGAACTCGATATTTCTAACATCATACATCGATTAAAGTATTAAGTTAATGGAAATTACTCAACGTGTTTTATTTATTTATTTAAACACATAAACATTGGTACAGGGAGGCACCAAATAGATATGCGTCACATGAATCATTGGATTTATTTGAGGGCTGGGATACTACCCGAGTGCCCAGACCGAAGCAGGTAGTTTTCTTGGGAAGCCATACCCTAAGCCTTCGACCTAAAGGTCTAATCCACAAGGCAGTAGAGCAACTTTGCTAGATACAGTCCCATGGTAGCTGGTGACCAACGATTTGTTCATACGCTATTTGTTCCTTCAGGATACTGGAACCCATGTGCAGCATTAGTTTGGAATCAAGGTTTTCCAACTACTCTAGGTGGATCCTTCGTATCCATCAACCCTGTTAAAGTGCCGGACATTCGCTTTCCGTCCTCTCAATGACGTAAACAACACCGGTGGCGCGAGAAGGTAGTGAGTAGGACTTCCCTGGCAGTGGTTGTATGCACGTGACCATGTGTGAACATTTCGAGAGGGAGAGCTGCCTTTCCGCACTCCCTGCCATACCAGGGCATTTGGGGGCTTGTGTGTAGTAATATCGAGGAGAATCTTAATGATTTTATTAAAATGAAAGAAAAGAATACCTATTGATAAATGATACTCAGTGACACAATGTGATCGAATGATGACTGCTGATGAGACCGGATTATTGGCGTAAACCCTTGAATGATTTGAAAACAGAGACAAGATTACAAACTAGAAGAATAGGCTTTTTTAGTCGAATGAAATAACATGCTTGTGTACAAGTATTGACACAAAATAAACATGATAAAATATCTAACCGATTGAAAGGGATCATTTTGTAGGGTATTTACTTTCGAGTTAAATAAAACCAAAATGCTAGACCTCTTTCTTGATTATAGTATAATGCAGTTTAGGCACTAATCGTCCTGCATTCAATTCCAACTAAGACATTTTCGTTTTCAATCTTATCACAACTGTTGTATATTTGTGAAAAAATACATATATCTTTAACAAATTACGAAAATGAGCCAAATAAACCCAACTATCTAGCATAATTATTTATTTTGTACAAAAATATAAATTTCAACTCATCAGATCATCAAATTTGCATTAAATCTCTGGTTCCACTTCATTCACTATTCTTTGTTATTAAAGCAAGAGTGTAATATTATAAACGAATTTATTTGTTATTTGAACACTAGATAGTTATTTCTTTCTGATTGGATAGTTCGCAGACGTAGGAGCTCCATAACTCATATAAGATAATCAGATTAATCAGTTTAGTCAATCTGTAATAAACCGTAATTGTATTATTTTCCTTGATGAATTCTTATGTTAAGTTTCACAACAATCACAGGTTTAATAATGCGATAAGAACAATAGTACTATAATCCTAAAAATCCAAACAATCAAACTTACAATACAAAATAATGAATTTACATGAGAGTAAATGTACATATAAATGTCCAGAATTTCTTTTGTTTGCATAGTAAATACAATCAAAATGTTCAGATAACAGTTAAGCTATCACATGTATGTAAAATGTAAGTAGATATGAGTTCAGAATTAGTCAACTGAATGAGTACGAAGTAACCAATATAAATTGAAATGTCATAATTATTAGTCACAAGTACAAACGAGTAGAGACGTCTGCAGAATTTTCATATTCATTCATCGTATAAATGCTCTCCATTACAAAACTTGTCTTCAGTTTGCATTTTCATTGTATTAAATCATCTCAATTATAATATTTTAGCTGAACCACTGAATCTCATATTACTTACATAAGAATTGATCACTAAATTGTCTGCATCATTGCTTATACCATCAGAATTGCTAAAATAATCACGGTTAACAATCAAGTGAAAATGTAGTTCCATTGTAAAGAATTCTAGATAAGGACCGTGAAATAAAGCAGGTTGTGTTCTTTCGCTCTCAATGATTCAATCATAACCATATCACAATTACGGATTAGCATAATATGAAGATCATTAGTAAGATTTTATTGTGTTATCATAACTAATTATAACTAGTCAAAGCTAAAAACATAAAATCTAACAACCGTAGAATATCTCTTTGCCCTAACATGTACATAAACTATGGTTAAATCAAGTCAATCAGAAAATAATTATTTAAACAAACGAGTTCGAAATAATGTCGTTGTTAAACTACACTAGCCGCCAATTATTTAGTACTATGCATTAATCATAAACCAAAAGTAATGCAAATAACTACTTGACATCTAAGGAGGTTTAAAACACAATCAATAAGATATAACAATTCAAAATCAAATACATTTCTAAGTACTTTCTTTTCTTTTTTGACAAACTAAATCCAATATGATCTAAGTAGTATCGGAAAAGTTTGACTTTTTGTCCTCACTATTTAATCGTTACCACTAGGCAAGAAGTTTCATCATCCACAGAATACATTTAATTAATTAAGTCTTGTATTTTTTCTTTTTACATATAGAATAATAATATAATACATCACTACTGTCAAACAGTACACAATAACCAGCTTATCGCCCAAAAACTTAAATGATAATAGTCTAGCAAAATTGAAAAAATGTTTACACATTATAGTCATTAAATAAATGATCAAATTACAAATAATTTTATTCTATCAGATGGGTTTTGTGGATATTATAGTAATTTCAATGGTTAAGATCGTGAGTCAGTTGAAGCTAGACCATCATGGAAAACCTGGAAGCACTGGACGGCCGTTTTGTCCTATTGTGGGACTCCTCAGCAGTGTGCATCCACGACCTCGCCCCCTACGAGATTCGAACCCAGGACCTACTGGTTTCGCGCGCGAGCAATTAACCACTACACCACTGAGCTGGCATCCAATGGTGTTAATGTCTAAATTTAACTAATCCACGAAATTGAGCGACACATCCACCATTGTCTTCAGTGAGTTACTATCTCACAACAGACCTGATTGAACTTTACTCGTCACTACTTCTCACTAGAACTCCAAGATATACCTCTTGAAGCCAGTCACTAGTGAGCATATGTTGATTAATATCAGATGGGTTTTGTGGATATTATAGTAATTTCGAATCTCGCAAGGGGCGCGGTCGTGGATGCGCACTGCTGAGGAGTCCCAGTGCTTCCAGGTTTCCCATGGTGGTCTAGCTTCAACTGACTCATGATCTTAACCATTGAAATTTCATTCCACATAAAAAACCCACGCATATTTACACAATAAATTCAGTCTTTCAATGTTTTAATTCTATTTTGTTTTTGTTTTTTTGTTTTTATTCAGTAGTATCAATTTGATTTTTGTTTGTATGAATAATGTGTACAATTTAATTATTCATTCATTGAATAAGATGTGTTACTTTTGTAAAATGATATTCAACTATACTTTTTGTTTTCAATTAATTTATTTTGACACATTTTACCGAATGAATAGATAAACAATCGGTGAATTTAATTTATATGTCTAATTGTTTAAATATGAATGCTTATACTGTAAAAGTTATACATCAACCAAACAGTTAGTAAATGTTAAAGTAAGTAACAACTAATACTTTATAGAACTTTATTGTTTCCTTAGATTCGAACTCTTAAATTATCGGATCATCATTATAATCTTTTCATAGTTCATTTGATTACTGATATAATACAACTAACAAGTTCAAACTTATTTAGTCAGCTTCGAACCATGTTATTTGTGTGAGAAATAATCATTCTATACGACTGCATAAACTAAACTGGACAAAGTAGGGTTACAACCTATGACTTATTGATAGGAAGCAAATTACTCTAAAATTTAAGTCATCGTTCTTGGTAGAGTAGCTTTCATAGGTTTCTTACTGGTTTTCAAGCTTAATTTATTGATTAGTAATTAGCTGAAATTCATGTCTTCAAAAATAGTTTAACACCTAACAAAACCATATGAATACTACTGTTTATCCCATCATCAGTTCAATATATATTACCTGGAAGTGTATTCATTAGTCCGATATAAGTTGAAATATTGACAGTAAAAATTTACAATTGATTTATCACTGGGTGGTGATCAATGTCATGTATGTCCTTAGTGCAGACCGAATCCTATCGACTAAGTTGCAGTGTAGCCACTAGTCTGTGTGATTCGACATTGCGTGCACTATATTGAGATACGATGGTGGTTGGAGGTAGTCAACAGGAAACCCTGAACCTAGGTTTCGTGCAACTTGGCACTTGTAAATAAATCTCAGTCCAACAAGAGGTTAGTCGCGGCCCGGATAGCTTAGTGATAACGTCTCTGACTGCGAAGCTGGGTGATACGGGATCGAATCCATTAGGGAGCATCAGTTCCCTCAAGATTGCAGGTACACCTTGCTGACGAGTACCAAATAGCACGAAACCTAGGTTCAGAGTTTCCTGTTGACTACCCCCAACCACCGTCTTATCACACTGAAAAGTCTGTTAATTAACTTAGTTGCTAGCATATAAATATTTCTTAATTTTCGGAAGATTTATGCCGTGTGTTGTCTGTAAATTATGATAGACATACAAGTAGAATTAGCCACAAACTTTATCCATTGATTGTCAGATATACTGATAAATTATTTAAATAATGCTTACTTCTTAATGTCATAATAAACTGATGAATTTAATTAAAACAATTAATAAACTATTTCAAAATGTTTCAAATCATAACAAATTAAAATTAATTGTTTTACAAACAAATAGACTACAATTTACTGATTATCAATTTAACCTTGATGTTTTGATTAACCGTCATAAATGATAATCAATAGACTGTGTCCTCAATAAAGAAAACCTTAGATACCATGATACAAACTTCTAGAACATGGTGTAATAAATAACACACTGAAAATCTACTCTTCAAACAGAATATACACATGAAGTTAAGGAAAACTAGAATGGCTTTATCAGAGTTAGTCAAAAGCTAAGACTATTTGGCGCACATTCATTTGCCCGCAATTTAAATATTCTAACATCTAAAAGCTCTCCTTATTGAAAACAGCAAGTTTATATAATGGTGTCGAATGTGTAGTACGTCAATAAATGTGTTTTATGGTTTTGAAACGAAGGTCAGTAACTCGTGTTTTTGTTTGATTTGATCTATCGTTTTTTAGACTATTTTGAGGTCAACATCTCATGGGTTGTTTCCTTAATAGATTTATTGGACCAGTTTTAAGAGAAAACTGAAATGAGTGAACCAAATAACTGAAGTTAGCCAATAAGATTATTCACATTTTAACTGTTGTATTTCTTAGTGTTTTTAGACGAATTACCTTTTCAGATTCAATGGTAATAATGTTTTTTCACAAATATAGTAGTGAACGAGAACACAAGTGGAGACAATCGAATGTGTTTGAACACAATATTACAGAACATCTTAGTAAAATCTGAGAATCGTACAGTAAATAGTTCATTTACAAAATTTCAACAAATTGTCTCAAACTTGATTGTTCCTTTTGCAAATGTCAATCAATCTTCTCAGACTTCCCTGTTCTTTGATTTCCACAACAATCACTCACTGTTCTCATTCTCTTTTCTTCGAACTGCTTAACCTTCTGCCACCAGGCATTTCACTTTCGATTGATGATACATACTACTTATATCTGTCAACACCAGCAACACACATCACAACATAAGCTTTCAATAATCGATTCTGTCATAGAATCATTATTCTTATAGTTTTTTATTAGGAAATGTCTCTTACAGGTAATGGACAGATCAGTTACCGAATAGTAGACATTATCTTACCCTAATCTTCCTCAATACCGTCAGTTTCATACATGATTTATCATGATATTGAATTGTTTTATTTTCAAAACCGGTTCTTATTACTACGTGGATAAACATCAACATATTTAGAAAACAAGATTATGATTATAGCTCAGTTAGTAGTCTAGAAGCATATAAAATAGAACAATTTTTTACAGAAATTCTTAGAGAACCCTAAATTTCATCACTTCATAATTAATAATTATGTGTGCTGCTCTGATGTGCTTTTTGGAGTTGTTTTTCTTTTTAAAAAATAAAGTACTTTGTAAAGTTGTCAAATGATACTTACATGTCCTCGAAGTTTTAGAATGTTTCCGTTACAGATTTTATTTCATTCCAAATATCCCTCTTTTAGGACTGAAATTTTGTACTGATAAACTTTGTGACTGTATTGGGTTTGTAGTTGTTACATATTATAAGTGATATAATTCAAGTAATCTGTAAGACTGCAGGAAAATTGCCTTGATGTCACTGATTGATCTATAATTGATTTTACTGTCCCTCATAGCTGTTTGGTACAGATGTAGGGGTGTAAGCTGTCTGTCAACGTTAAAAGCTTAAACGATTTGTGTTAATTTGTAGGTATCAATGTCAAGGTTGAACTTGATAGTTTTCAAGTAAACTGAGCATTGAGTAGAACGTTTATAGGAAATATGCTATTTATTTATTTACTCTGAAGAAGTGGCTGGCATTACGTCACAAAATGTTCGAAATACAATTTTCTACTCATTGGGATATCACAACTTGTACATTTACTGTTTTGTGTGAGATTTTGGTATGTCATATTTTCTTATTTCTACTATTGAAATTGACATAGATAATCTGTGCAAATGATTTGCAAAGTCCAAGACCATTAGAAGGATTCGGATTTTCACTTGGATTGAATGGTGCCGACTTAGATGAAAATGGTTATCCGGATATGGCGATTGGAGCAGCTTTGTCTAGCTCTGTTGCAGTGTTACGAGCTAGACCTGTAGTCAAGTAATCTCCTTTAGAGTGAAATTGTTTTACGGTTTTTTTATTTACACATTAATTTTTTTATTACACATTAACGTGAAATAACTAGAAATTCTCAAATCACGTCTATCTTTGATTTTTAGGATCTAGGTTTTCAACGTCTATCCAAATATCAATGAAGCAATTCACGTTATATGTTCTTGATATTTCACTTAATAATTTAAGTAAAAATTTATATGAATATTCGTCAAGATTAGAACTAATAGTTTGACAGAAATTGGGCGCCGAGTAAAAATTGCCGAAATTATTTTGAAGCTTAGCTATATAAACTTAAAGTTTATGGTTTATCCTGACATTGGATGTACTTACTCTCAATAGAATTTCAATATAAACTCAATACATTATTATGATGTAGGGTGTACGCGAAATATACAATATTTGACCAGCTTCAAGATGGATTTCTTAGAATTTTAGTGAGAAGCCGTGGCCAAAGGAGTCCAATCCGTGTCAGGTGTGAGACAATTATCCACCTCAGATAATGTTTGAATGGTTGCGCAAGATCATGGATCGATTGAAGTTAAACGTTAACAGTGTTAGACACCGGCCCAGTGTATCATAGGTTAAGCGTTTGCGCGTGAGACAGATGGTAATGGGTTCGAATATCAAGTGCAGAATCGCTGATGAGCACTGCTGGGGAGCCCCATACTAGGAAAAAACGGCCGTCCAGTGCTTCTAGGTTCTCACTGGTGGTCTATCTGAGATCGACTCGTGAATTCAACTAATAATATATATATATATAATTGATCTCTACAGTTTAGTCAATGAAACTAAATGACTATGTGACCTTATCATTCCTCTCTCCTGAGTCATATTCTTAATGTTCAGTCTTTCTCACTATAATTTCTACTAAACTTATCTCAAGTTCCTTACTATTTACTCTGCTAATTTCATTTTGTCGAAGCGATGATGTATGGTAACTTAGGCTAACCACCATGGTGATAATCAATAACTACAATTGCTTATTCCTGACTTCTCTCAATGTGGTATACACTGACAATCTGATGGTTTTTTATCTGACTGGTTACAAAATAAACGAATTGTCAAACGACATTCCTTGTTCCTACTAAATGGTACAAAACTCAGCCACGAATTTTATTGTATTACATATATAGTTTTAATGGTCTTCCTCCATGTTAGAAAACTTCAATTTAAATCATTCAAACACTGCTGTTAGATGTCAACAGAAATTAATTGGATAAGTGAATTACAAAGCTTAAACATTTTCTTATAGATAAATATAGAGCTTGTGAGATTGTATTACATTCATCTACACTACATGAAATTGGTCTTTATATAAAGGATTTTTATTCATAAATCAGAAAATCATTATCAGTTTATTCTTTCAAGGACAAAAACGACTAACTGATAGTTGTCAGTTGTTGGTTTTAGAATGGTAAATACACACTATGGAAAACTAAGTACTTCTATTTTATTTTTAAATGAATCATTTCTATTAATAATCATATGTCCATTAGTGACTAATTTCAATAATTAATTCTCGGAGCTTTAATAGAATAGTCTAAAGGTCATAAGGTTGGAGCGAGACCTCCAGCCTCTAATTCTGAATCCCAGTGGGGTCCTAAATAGAAGAGTGCCATTTTTGAAAGTGATAACTTTCTAGTGCTTCCCAGCATTTAACAGCTATTTAACTGAGATCAGTTCGTGATGTAAACTATGCAAAATCTAATCTCGATTGTTCGAAACATTTTATTGAGTCTATTCACTTAAGAAATAAATGTTGCTTGAAATACAGTCAGTCAGTCCATCATTTCTGTATAGAATTCTACAAGATCTACTTTTATGATTCATAGTTTCTGGATTGACATAAATCCCCACCAAGAAATCTTACGCTGAAATTATTAACAGTCATTTCAAGTGAAAAATATCTTTTTCAAATGTTTCACTGTTTTTTTTCTAATTTCACTATCCATATATTATTAAAGTATTTTTGTTATTTATGCAGGCTAAGAGCATATTTAACATTAATGGATGGTAGTACTACTCTGCCTAGTTCATTAAATTCATTAGTGGATTGTACTCATGAAGCTCAATCAATTACTGGATATAAAGCTCCATCGGCTAAATGTATTGATATGAAATTAATTCTCACATACACCAGTGTTGATGGGTAAGTTACAAATACTATATGTATTATTCATTTAATAATTAAATATATCATTTAATTATATGTTTAAACTGTTCATTTACCTTGTTTAGTAATTTTTTTGTGGAAATCAATGAAATACCGCACGTAATTAGAAATAAATTACATCAGTCTATGAATTCCGTAATCGAGTTTTCCCTCCCTTATTGTTTGATGGCTTTTAATTCTTCTTCTCATTCCTTTGAAAACATTTCGATACTTAATTCAAATAATGCACTGAATCTGATAGAATTTTGAATTATACATCACTTTATTTATACATATACATATACATATTTTCAGTGTTCTATAGAAGAGATGAATTCTGTTTATCAGTGGAGTCTTGGACGCATGTTTCGTCCTATTCGTGACTCATCAGATTAAGGTACTCACATAGTAGTTAACATTCACTGTGGGATTCTAAACCAATATCTTCCTCTTTAAACTCCAAACGCGTTATTCTCTTAGCCGTTGAGTTCAAGTAGTTACTCATATCAAAGCTGGCATACAGGCACTTTCAGATGATCAGTTTTAAATAGGATGGAATGCGCGTTCTAGATTCTATTGCTAGCCATAAACCATATTTTCTGTGAATTTTGTGACAAAATGTTTATATTCAAACAATCCTCACAGGATCTACATATCGTGACTAAAAGTGATCAAAATCCAGTCAATAATATCATGATAAGTTATGCGAATTGAACGCTATATTCGTTTCCTAAGCTATATCTGTAACTATACAGCGACCTGAACAACGAGAGAGAAGACGCAAAGTATGCGAGAAGTACTTTACTCCAAGGTTCATTTCAATACAGAAAATACAGGGTTTTTATAATATTTTAACTGTCCTTGGGTTGCTAGAAGATTCTGGAATGCTACTAAACATAATAGCAGTGTAGCAACTAACCAATCAGAACCTCTGCATGTGACGTTTCACTTCCTTGATATTTTTAGCTAAAACTTCAAGTGAACGCTGACTGGATGGAACGCTTCTTAATGTTTCCTGATGCTTGCTTGTCTTTTGCAAGAAATCTTCTGGATCACTCCAACATATCAACAAAAGAATAACCCCTAAAACACTGAAAACTTAATTTAAGTTTTCAATAGTTACTTTTATGATGCATGACGTAATAATTATTTTAAAAAATGATGCGTTTCTTCCTGGAGAAAAGATTAATATAAAATCACCACTTGAAAAATCAAAACATTTTTTTATATTTTCCAAAATACTCGTATATGATAATCAAACTGATTATTACCTATTTAAAATCCCCAAAAGGATGTATACTTGGTCACATTAACGTTTTTCGTGTGCAAAACTACTCATTCAGTCATTGAATATGTGTGGTTTCGTCTGAATGTAAAATTGAAATTCTTATTTGTTTTATTTGTGTTGTTTTTCAAGTATATTATCTAATTTGATACTAAAACTTATACTATCAACTTGGTTTAAAAAGAATTTTGAGAATAATATTTTCTGTAAATAACAACTATATGTCATCACCATACCCATGTATAAAATAGTCGTCACTATTTAGCTAACACAAAAGGATATACAATTCCTATCAAAATATTACAAATAGTCAATTATCTTACTCGGCTTTCATCATGAGACGTCATAACTCTTCTCAATGAAAAACTTCTAACTCCCAGGGCAGAGTTTAAATGGTTTGAATTGTTTTTTTCTGTTTAGTGAGTTACTTTTCTATGGGATGGGGTCGCTAATCCCATGCCTAACTCTCCTCCTTTATCCGAGTTTAAGACCGATAGCAGTCCCAGAGGGGCTCCAGGCAGAGTTAAACAGTCAATTATCAACGAAACTATTTTCGAAACTATACATGGAATGATTTTAAAAAATTTAGTTTTCCAATGTTAAAACATGTTCTGCAAATAATACTTTGATAATTTAAAGCATTTTCTCGCAACTATTCATTGTTTAAAAAATGAGGTTCATTATTTGTCTAGTTATCTTATGTAGGTTTACAAAAAGAAATACATTCCATTCAAAGCAGAAAGTATTATTATTGTTATGTGCTCGACAAAATTCTTTAAAATTTTCAATAATCTGTTCTGTTTTCTAAATGACTGAATTAGAATACATACCTATACTACTTGCTGGTGGTACCTTATTGATTATCAACAAAAGCATACTTAACTGATGGCGCAATCAGATTTCAGTTAACAGCTATTGAGTGCTGACAATCTTAATCCTAAGTTTCAATTCAAACTCCGAGTCTCAGGCCTAAATTCTAACCTTAATCATTTTACACTTTTTATGAATATTCAAATGTATTATTTGGATCTTCATTACTCAAAATCATTTCCAAACCATTGAGGATCATCAATAAAGTGTACTTTCGCACGTTGATCTTTAGGCGACCTGATTAGTTCTCTTCAAATTTTTTTTCACACAGTTATTACCAGTAAATTATTTAGTCTCCCCTAAAACTTAACTCTATACACTTTAAGTAGTAAAGAAAAAATTCACGGTTTTTTCTATTTAAAAATTACTTGAAATCACAATTTGCAATGAGTTTAAAATAAGCTCTATTTCAATGAATAAATTTTTAGTTCATATTTTCTATGATATAAATGTCCAGTTATGTTATTGATGATGACTCAAAAGCATACCCTGGGATGCAAGTACATCCAGTCGACGAGTCCTAAATAGGACGAAACGCGCGTCCTGAATCCAACCGCTAACCACTATCCTTTGAAAGTAATGAGATAGATATCGAATAACAAAACGTATAAAACTAGAAAGAAAGAAATGGAATTATGCAAAGAATAATAAAATGAGTATTCTGAAAATTTAAAGCAACATAACTGATTTATGCAAATATTCGTCAATATTAAAACGAATAGTTTGACAAAAATTTGCGTGCCAAGTATAGAGAAGTCATTATATATGAAAATTATATTTGAATTTCAGCGATTAAAATTTAACTAATTCCAACGTTTCGTCCACCAAACTCGTTTAGACTTCTTCATAAATTACATAATTCTCACATCATAAATCTCAGTGAATAAAATTATCTTTTCTGCCTACCGATTTTAAACTGTTATGTTGGGAAATCTGATTATTTCCTTCATTTAGAAAAGAGAAATCTAAACTGTGTGCTAAAATTTTTCCCCACTATTCCCCTGACTGATTTTTTTACTACGTGACATTTTCACAATTATTTCATTCTCTTCTTTTATTTTCATTACTAATCGAAAAAAAATTATATTTTTAGGAATCATCGATAATAATATATGCAGTTAGTAATAATTTATAATGAATTAGTTACTGAGTAGTGACCAATGTTAGTTGTGACCCGAATAGCTCAATTGTAACGTCACATTCTATGTAGCCAGTTGCATTTTGCTGACGAGTGCCAAAAACAGCATTAGCAGAGATTTATTACCTCTGTTGAGGTACCTATCAAGTAGATTTTGCTTAACATTTTGAAATCGACTGAATATATTTCTTGAAATGATTTTGCTATCGATAATGACAGTTGTCTCAATAAATTGTGAAACGAAATTTATTAGCTAAGAAACGTTTCTTCAAACTGAAATTAAGAATATACAGTTCATATTTAAAACAATAATCTTAAATATTCATGATATGATTAGAGAGCATGAAAGAAAGTCACTCTTTCATTCATAATCAACATTAAGTTTGGCATAAATATGAGTCAGTACAGTGATATAAAATTAGCTATTTAGCTAAGTAGCCCTATTAGAAATAGTAACAGTGGTAATAGTAAACAATAAACAATCAAGAATATACTTCGGAAAGAAAATATGTTTAGAGTGGATATAGGTGAGGCATTGGTAGCAGTTCCAAAACATGTCACATAATACCTTTAATTAATGATCGCAGTTATCTCGCCAACTTCAGCTACATAGTTTGGACCTACCTGTATAATTCAATTTAAAAACCAATCACTTTGCTTGTTAATGCTACACCTTTGGCATATAAAAACATGTTTCATATGTTACACTGATTACTAACTTCAAACATAGATGTTCATTTCAATTGTAGCTCACTATTTCTTTCGACATTCTGAGCAAAAGTTCTTTTTCTTAAACATTCCTAGAGTAACTGCCATCAAAAAATGATGTGACTGGATAGTTACTTCATCTCAGCATGAGGTTTCCCAACCAGTGTAAATTCACCATCCCTACATGAATTCAGATATAGGTCTTAATGTCTCCCATTAAGCACTACATCGCATAATCAATGCATCGATTTCACTATAAATTTAATTTTCACTCTAATTTTGTTAACGTTATTCAAATAAATAACTGTTTATTATCATTTTATTTAAACAGTATATCTTGTAGTCCACATAAAACGTATCCAGTATCAATTTTATTAAAATACAATCCAAGCAATGAATGGATTTCAGAAGGTTGGGATCAAACTTCACAAAATCATTCACCAAATTACGAAAGTAAATGCACCTATAATCAATATTCAACTATAATTTCCAAAAATATTATGAAAGAATTTTATAAAAATTATACTTTATCACCAATTGTCTTTATACGAGAAAAAAGTTTATCAAATAGTGAAATGATTGTTAAAGATTATTTTAAACGTAATGAATCTGCTTATCTGACGGGTTATGATAGTCCTGGTGGATATTTACAATTAGAAGGTAATGCTTTTTGTCGTGATCTACACAAAATAAAAGAGAATATACCATTCAATCAAGATGAATTGAATTTAGCTAGTACATTACGAATAATATTTCGAGTAAGTTTATCCTGATGAAAACTCGTCTGCTTGTTATACATATATTTGTTTATGTTCCATCTAATGTATTTGAATAAGTTTGTGACACTGTTTACACTTCATAGCTCATCAAATAAAGGGAAATTATAGGGAGCTTGAACTTAAGTATTTACATGAAAAACCTGTGTAAAAGTCTACAATGTGAAATTATTTACGAAAGAAAAATTTTTTAAAACTACTGTATGGTCAATCGCCATTTGTCTTCATCATGAAATTATGTTATATTTTCCGTGTTTAACAAAGGTACATTTATGATTTTAATAAACATAATAAAGTATTGAAAAGTGTCAGGTGGAAGAAGGAAAAAACGAAAAAGAAACCTTTTCTTGATAGTATGTCTAAGATTTAGTTCATTTTGATTCTACTGAAAAAAATGACTCTAATTATATAAGCTAGTCAGTAAATTATAATGATAGAATTCAATGTACTTAATGGTTAGACGTTGTAACATGATTACCTTATTTATTACCATTTGTCTATTTAACTCAAATATATCGGATACAAATTACATAGAATTTGTTGGGGTCACTAAAAAGTCTAAGTAAGAATGTAACCTCAAACCTACTAAGAACCCAATGCAATAAGAGGTTCATCCGTCATAAAGTATTGTATACATTTAAATATGTAACCCATTTTATAGTTTCCGTTAACTCTTTATCTGTCTAGGATACATATTTGATTGATCAAACGGATCGTTTAAAAATTGGTGTCAAATGGATTGCTAAAATGACTGAACCATATCCATTAGCTGATCAAATTGACGAGTATCCTGTAGCTGATCCACGTGCAAATAGTGAACTACTTCAGGTAAAAAAAAACTAAAAAACTTTAAAACATTTCTACGTAATTTATACATAATATATATAACGGTAGAAATCATTATTCAATAAAGAAAACAATTGGGCGATAATGTGTTGAAAAATATCAAACTTTCATCTGTGTAATTAGTTGACTGATTATTCGGAAATGCAATAAATCAAGCACCTAGTTATTTAGATCAAACGTTAACTGAAACGAACTAACGGATACTTAGTTCACTAATAATTTTTAATTTGCTAGTTTTCTTTTAGAGTTTTATATCCTGAACTAATAATAGCTAAACAACGGTTAAAAAAACATAAGACAATGAACTTTTATTTTATTCAAGTAGAATACACTTTAAAAGTGAACACACAACTAGACATGAGATCGAGCCTAGGAACTTCAAGCTTTACATATTTCACAAGTTGAAATCATGAGCCAATTGAAGCTAGACCACCATGGAAAACCTGGAAGCACTGGACGGCCGTTTCGTCCTAGTATGGGACTCCTCAGCAGTGCGCATCCACGAACCCGCCCCCTGCGGGATCCGAACCCAGGACCTACTGGCTTCGCGCGCGAGCACTTAACCATTAGACCACTGAGCGGGCATCCAACGGTGTTAATGTCTAACTTCAACCAATCCACGAAGTTGCGCCACCGTACACCATTGTCTTCAGTGAGTTCCTATCTCACAACAGACTTGGTTGAACTCCACTGGTAACGACTTCTCACTAGAACTCCAGGAGTGTCTCCTGAAGGCTGCTAACAATATTAAAGTATCTCATTGTAATAGAAAACCAAAGTATATCAAGATTAAAAATCAATTGTGGTTTATTTAGTATGAATAAGCCAAACATATGTAAGGATATAACGTTCGATTATGTAAATACCCTTATATTTACAGTTCAGTAATTAAAAAGAAATAAAGATCAACCATTTATAAATTGCTTGACTTATAATGTTATATCACTATCTTGCAGAATTTAGGTAATATGGGTAAAAATATTCACTCCTAAAATGATAGAAACTCTTTTATTCCTGTTAGGTAGTTAAGAACAAACCATTAGATGCCTTAGAACTAGGTTTTTTGACAATTCAGATTCGTTAGTAAGGTATTACTGCAATCCCAGGGTAACGGGAGGTTCTTGTGAGATCCAAACTTATATCATCAAACCTGATAGTTATTACAAAAACAAAACATTAACATTGATAAGATAATATGCACTCTTTTGGCATCTAATTGGAAGTTCACATTTTTAATTAGACGTTATTATATACAGATTTCTGTTATGGTGAATAAACTGAACAGTAAAATAACATTTTACTTCGAACTATATTTGTTTAAAGACTAAACTACGAAGCCCCATAGCTGTCATAGTTACAATTCAAATAAGCTGATATCTAATGATTATTAGTCTGAACATATACTGCTAATAACAGAACACCTCTAAGTTATTACATTGCTAAATTTAGTTTTATTACATGTTTATATTCGCTTTTCAGAATATCTTTCTTAAATACGAAATTAAATCATCCTAGTATTTAGTAGTCCTCAGCTTTTCTACAAACTTATTTGCTGAACTATACAATGCTTCATCTTTTCTTCTAATAATCAAATTATACAACACAGTACTTAGGTATAATTTAGTGGAGTTACACAAATCAATTTGTCACTTAATTATGGTTCCCATTTCAGAATGAAATCAACTGTGGAGCTATCGAAAGTTAAATTGACATTTAAATCCATAGTTTAAGTGGTTTAGACGTCACGGGACATAAATGTTCTGAATTGCATATTATGTTTGAGGTGGTGAGTATGAACTACTAAGGAGTCACAAACAAGGACCAAAAAAATACTCAATTTATCACGAATTTCGATGGTCCTCCAGTTGAGATCAACCAGTAGTTTTCAAAAATCTCCGTAACTCAACATTTTGTTATTATTAAGTCAATCCTCGACAATCATACTAATATCTTTCAATTATTCCGAAGAACGAGTAATTAATAGAGGTTCTCTACATTAACAGATATGTGTGAGATAAAAGTTGCCGTGACTATAAGGCTTATTATTTAAGTTTAAAACATCTGTTGCTATTATAAAATCTATTTATGTAAAAAATAAATCAATCACTTTATAAATCAAGATACAATGTACATGGCTAGGCATTAAAATCCAGAGTGCATGTTTCGTTGTATATAAGGCTAGTCAATTGAATGTATCTAGAACCTAATATTAATGTATACATAAGAACTGAAGCATAATAATTTTTCCCAACGCGTTATCCACTGAGTTCTGATAGCCACTAATTTGTTTGATGCATATGTTAGTAGTAATAGTTTGAGTTATCTCACTGATAAAAAATGAGCCATGTCAAGGTAAACCACACAAGATGCATATATACTAATGAAAACTCATCAAAATTCAGGTTCTACTATCAACAATGGGATAAATCAAACGCTGACAACTAATTATATCAAAATACTCTATCATACTATAACAATTGTTTCAAATAATTCAATATTAAGATATATATATAGTTCATAAATTCAAATTCTTTTTTAATTTGTAATGTCAGATATCTTTTGATAATCCCTGTGCAATTCGACAATGTTGCCCAACCGTAAGAGTTAGTTATAATGTGAAAGTAACCAGGTAATTGATATATTTGTATTTATTTTGCAAATTATGTACATTTTCAAAATTTATTTCACTCTCATCTTTTCGAAATAAACATAATTCAGTTAAAACTCGGTATTTATTTTATGATGGAAGCTTACTGAATTGTTTTCTTTAAATAGTCAAGACATTTTTTTCCATTATATATGTTTATTGGAAGCATCACTGAATGAAATTTTCATTATATCTTGGACGAGTTATTTTTTTTCTTATCTCCACCTCGTAATTCACTTTCACTCGAGAAAAAATCGATCCACTCTAGAAGAAAATATCGAGTGAAATTAATCTACTTTCATTGTGAATCGAATGAAAAGAGATTGAAGTAACGAAATAATTTACTGCCTGAGTAGTTATCATGTCGGTCAACATCAGTCTATAAACTCAACATCCTTCGTAATCGACCTAAGGCCTCTTGACATTCTTAATAATCTGGGACTTCACTTAAATTTATTTCCTTTACTAATAATCTTCTCGAGTTGTCAAACCTGTGGAAATTTCCACGTTGAATCCTTTCTATCTGTTCTTGGTTGGAATAATTAATTTACTTCTAAATAAATTACTAGTTTTATTTTGGGGCTGTGGAGATTAGTGAATTTCATTGAAACCATAAATCGATCAGTGTTAGACCATCACTGAAAACCTAAAAGGACTGGATGGCTGTTCCGCTCTAGTATGAGACTTCTCAAAGACCCTGCACGCTGGGTTCAAATCCAGGACCCTCGGTCTGGCGCTCAAATGTTCTAGTCTCTAGACCACTGAGTTGACATCCAACAGTGTCAATGTCTAACATCAACCTGGTTGTGGATGATTTCAATGAAAATCAATACCTACAAATGAAAACATTTTATTCACATGCTGATGACAGCTTTTTTGTCTCAGACTCATATCAATCAGCTTTTACTTTTTAATAACTATCAAGTGATCGTTTCAACTTATTCTAGAACTATTCAACAATAGTTAATGTTAATAAATGTTTATTTAATGGAACATGATAACTGCAATCTTTGTAATGATTATACTCCTTCTTAAAATCATTCATATTTTCAGTTTTATTTAATTTTTAAAAATGAAGTGAATTATTCTTTGGTTTAATTTGAATTGAAACAACTTAGTAACCAGTTTAAAGATGAAATGTGTTAATTAATATCAATATTTGATTTATGAGAGAGAGAAAAAAAAGAACTAAATTTTCTAGTTCTTGTTCATAATGAAACTTTAACTTAAATTACATGAATTGAACAATAAATTAATTTGTATTAGAAGTAACAAATGTGTTGAATTGAAATTACCGTAAATATCATAATTAAATTACATATTGAATTGATAGAGAAATAGATCATTATTTGAGAGTAGATTTTTTTTTACTACATCCTTCATTGATTCAATATCTAACAGATAGATTCATTTGAAACAATAGTATAATGTGTAAGATATCAGATTGTTCTATTATTAAATATTCGATTATCATCACGAATTATACGATTTTCTGATTAAAAATACACAATCTAGTATGTAGGAGAAAGACTGGAACCAGTATGTATCACATGATCGACTGTTCTATCTAACCGAATAAGTCTTATGATTATTATCAATGAAATCTTTTCATCAAACTATTCAAAATATTTTGAATGACAAATAAACCTACTCGTACTTTTATTGACTCAAGACAGAGTCTTCTATTTGCGAATATACATGCACAGAGAATCATGTGAGATGTCACTTGTTGTCCTTAGTGTTATTAATATACACTAATACAACATATAAATACCTTATTGGCTAGCTTTCCAACTGGAATAACATAATAGAATATAATTCTGATTTTCATGACGTAGGCATAATATTGCTCGAAATCAACAACTTTTCGACAATAAGAACTGGATGAATACAGTCAACACAAGGCCCTGGATGTAAATTTTCCACTAATTAGCACCTGTTCACAAGGTGTACCAACTTTCTCATAGGAACCGATGTTCTATGTAAGATTCGAAATTGCATCTTCCAATATTGAATGATCTCAATAACCTAATAATAGATGAAGTGTTTCACCATGTTATATATCTGTTAGCTACAATGCAACTTGACCAATAGAATTTATCCAACACTAAAAACTAAACAAAACTATATTTTTACTAACATATGTCATGCCTTATTGATATGACACCTAAATGTTCATTCACTCTTAAAGTGATATATCTAGTTGAATGAAAAATTTTAATATTTTCACTGTGTTGTAATTAATATCGGTCAGTTGAACGTTGAAAGCAAATTGATACAATCAAAGGTTAATTACAAGTAGAACAAACACCAAGTGAATTTAAACATTTATAGTTTAAAGTCAGAAAGGTCCAGAAATCCCATGTATTCTAGAAGGTAATCATTTATAGGTGCCGGACACTTTTTTTGATTTCGCTGTATAAGAGATCACAGTACTGGTGAATAGACCCGAATAAATCATAGTAATATTTGTGGACAACTTTTTACGAATATGATAGTTGTTTGTTGCTAATCGATGAATATTTTCCATTTTATGTGCGCGCTTATATAGGAAAATATGAATAGTGTCTACTTTTAAGAATCAACTCGATATAATGTATCTGAGCTAAAGTTTACGAAAACTAATCTAGTTGTGCAAAATCCAGTTTGTAAACCAAAGTGACTTTACTTTCAATACCGAAATCAACAAGTCTAGTAAACAGATATGAAATAGACCATAGATGTTTTGTTCTAAATCAACCAATACTTCTCGTAGTAAATACTTCAAAGGATATCTGAAACTAAAGGTATTTTCAACCAGATTATAAACTTTACACAATTTAATAATCCGTGTATAAGCGAACCTGTCATTTGCAATTCTCAAATAATTCTTAGCAATAATCTCTTCTCTTTCTCAATTTTCTCATGCTATTCTAGAGATAAAAATGGACCTGTTGTTTATGTGGGTGATGATAATAATCAAACAATTGAATTATCCGTTCGTGTAACAAATATTGGCAATGATTTAGTTTATGCTACTGGATTAGTCAGTAATTTTCTACCAAATTTATTGGAACTTGATTCAACTGTAAGTTGTACTGTTGATTTTACTAGAAAATTAAGTGTTCTAACACGTAATAACCACTGAAAGATCAATAAAGTAATGTATTGTTAAGTTTCAATTAAAGCATGATAATCTGATCCTTCCTAAAGTCATGACTTCTGCGTAATCTTGAAGACATTTACACTGAAAACCAAAACAATGCTGTTCAAAACCTTACAAAAACGATGTTTAATCGTAAGATATATCTCAGTTGAAATGGTGGAGAAGATTTGTAGCTCAGGTAAATGATTTTGATAGAGTTTTGTTCTCTGAGCCGAATGGTTTAGTCGTGAAGCTTTCATCATTTTTCTGAACGACATCATCCACACAAACTTTAGATAGAACAAAACTCCATCAAAATATATCTCAGTTGTTTTGTCGTTGTGTTTCGTTTCCTATGCTTATTTAACACCTACTCTATAGATGTATTTGTGATTCAAAGTTAATTCAATCAATTTAGGTGTTAATTACAATATCGATTTTGTTTCATAGTATTTTCTATACACAACAAAAGTGATATTTTATTAACCGAAATGATAATAGATGTATACTAAAATAGTATCAAAAAGAATGAATTTTATGATTATTTCTATTAGTGACTTCATTAATAACGGGTTAGATGAATGTACGAGAAAAATTTACTCGAAACTAGATCATTTTCAATAAAATGTAAATAATATCAAGCAAAAATATTCCACACTTTTTCTTTAATTTATAGCTTTTGATTAACTCGAATAGTAGATTATATTCAATTGAAAAGGGTTAGAATCACTAGAAAATTATACATCTATAAATATCTATCATAAAATGTACGATTTGGACTGATACGTTATTTCACGAGTGTTCTGTATATAATTTTTTGGAATTCAGAGTATTTTAATATAAGTACTGTCCATAGACCCCTCTGTAGATTGAAAAATATCACATCCGATAAATCAGTTGGGAGATAAGATTGGAGATAAAAATTTTAAAAAATGATTTATATGGGTTGAGTCTTTTAAAAGTAACGAGCGATTTTGTGAGCAATATTATGCTTGAACGAATTATACGGTTAAGATATAAAATGATATATCATATGCATATCAACTCTTTATTTCAGATTGTGGAAAATTTCAATAGTAGTGGAATATTATGCATACACTTAAATAAGAGATTTGGTGACCATAGGAGTTTAATTCATGCTTTTGATTTAAAATTTCAATTATTAAAGTAACACAACTCCGTCTAGAAATGTATTGGTTTAACTTATTGGTTTAACGATAAAATGATCACATGGCCTTTTTTCATTCATGATCCTTCTTATAACCTGCTCCTTGCTACACAGTTAAAAAATATCATCTCAAGGATTACTGCAATCAGTAAACGGAAAGCAATAACCCTTTATTATACCCCTTAAAACAGTTAACTCAGCCCTACAATGTGATCTGAAACAGGGAAAAATGCCATGTTTTATATACAGGTTTCCTTTTCAGTGGATAATGTCATATAAATTATTGTAATGAAAAACGAATTTTATATTAAACAAGAATCAAAACTGAGTGAATATTCATCAGAATACAATAGAATAACATACTGAAATAATTCATAAATAAATATGTGGAAATCCAAGTAAATGTTAAACTCATTAATGATCATATTGTTTTAATCAGTGATCTTACTCTTGATCACTTCTTATAGATCTAGTAAATGAATTGATATAAATATCAAGTTTTCTCAACTCTCACATGGAATCTCACATAGTTTTTTTTTTCGTATCTACCAGTCTGGTTAAATACGAATTCCGTTTTTAGTCTTTCATATTCCCATGTAATACTGCCACCACATGACACAATATATGGATTATTCAAACTAATAAATCATGGTTGAATTCATGAGTCAATTGAAGCTAGACAATCATTGAAAACCTGGAAACACTGGACGGCCGTTTCGTCCTAGTATGGGACTCTTCAGTAGTGCGCATCCACGATCCCGCCCCGCAAGGTTCGAACCCATGACCTATCAATCTCGCGCGAGAATGCTTAACCTCTAGATTACTGAGCCGGCCGGCATCCAACGGTATTAATGTCTAACTTCAACCAATCCCCGAAATTGAGTTACCATCATTTTAGTAGTCCACGTGCAATTCGTTTTTTTTTCTTTTTATTCTGCTTTTTTTATCCGCATTAAATCATTTTTAATCTACTTGTATTGTTTGTTTGAATCTTCCCATTGGTGTTGAGAACCGCGATTGATCAGTCTCGTTTTTACCATTCTTCTCCTATCGATATTTTCATTTATTTTATTAACAAACGTTTCAACAGAATATATTATCAACAAAATGCTTCATATTTGGCTGTCATGTTGTTCTATTTGATGATTCCAAGAGACAATAACAACAACTAGGTTTCAAACGCAAAAGTAGTATAACACCGTCTAGAAATGTATTGATTTAACTATTGATAACAATACAATGTTCACATGACCTTTTTTCGTTGATGGTTTATGTTACAACCTGCTCCCTGCTATGCAGTTAGGAAATATCATCTCAAGGATGACTGCAACGAGTAAACGGGAAGCAATCACTCTACAACAATTAGATTGTAGGGTATGTGAGAAACGGCAAAAATCACAAAAATTGAATTTTTATCCACGTCTAGTTTTGATTAGTTTACTTCTTGGTCATCTTTTAATTATTGTCTATACATACATGAAAAACACTGTTTAGTTTAATTTTTTCTGTGTTTATTTATTTGTTTTAATCAGTCATTTTTTTAGAATTACTGTATAACCAATGATTTGTTTTTTCAATTTAGCTTAAAGAAGCCAGTTTAATTCAACCGGATACAGCAATCTGTCATCTTAGATATCCATTGGCTTCTGGTGAATCAAGTGAATGTATGATACGATGGCTTGTAATCGGACATCAGTTAACTGTACAAATGGCTAAATTTCATGTAAATAGTACTGTATTGATGTAAGTCATTTGCTTGTTCATTTTTTTAAAAATATCTTGCTATATTTAGTGAGTCTTTTTGTATTTCTTTTCTAGTCGGTGTCATTTGTTTACTGTAAATATGCACACATGAATAAGGGGTCTTTTTTCTAACCCCCATGGTAAATACCATGAATTTTAACTTATTTACTAGTTTGGTAGTCTCCCACTGATACCATATAAAGTTAATATGTTCTGCTTTTCAGATTTAAACCCTTCATATCACTGGTATAGACTAGATATGAAGATAATCTTCATTAGATGAAGAATATTTTGAAAAACCAAGAATCGCTTAACATCTGGTATCATTGAGTGGGCAATGGTGGCTTGCTGAAAGGTGAATGAAATGTGTTTGGTCAGTCAAGTCGAATATTGGTAATAGATCCCCATTGATGATGATGAGTGATAGTCTCAATAAATCATTAATTTACTGAATATGTAAAATATAAATAAGTCCTATTTTAGCTGGTTGATATAGTGCACATTATGAAACTTAAAAGTATTTTGGTATAGTATGTTCCTCACTTTTTGATACTTTTGAAATACAGTGAAACATCTGTTTAATCGTTTTAGGTTTTTATTCCCACTTCAACCCCACACACCGGATAAAGTTTTAAGTGTACATATCTCAATTTTATAGCGAATAAATGATAGTAAATTACTGGAAAGTATTCAAATAAATAGTGAAAACCGTTTGTTTCACTAAATTTTATAGTATTTCTTTATATAATTACATATCTAGATAATAAATTCTACACACATAAACATAATTATTCAGAACATCATACTTCAATATATTATATTGGCTTTAATTTCACTTTTAATGCGATAATAAATTATGTTATTTCTAAATGAATGCATTCAAAGCTATATGTATGAGTTTGTCATCTGCTCTCATCGTAAGTATAATCCACAAATGGCTTTCGTCACATCGTTTAAAGCAACACTGAAAACCATAAAGCATTTTGCTGTTATTTTTTCACTGTTGTGCACAAGGATCATCAGCTATAAAACACAGACACCAAAAGACCGCGTTACTTTTAGATTATTGAGTTGCATCCTCATAGTCCAGACTTGTTCAATGTTATTGATATGCAACAGGATCGTTGAATTCAAAATCAGAGGTTTATAAGTAATACATTCTCCATGACAACTGACAGTTCTGGGACCAACCTCAGGAATAGTCTGAGATACGTACTGTTTGGCAACCGCATAGTTGGATGGAGCAGATTTTCAGTACCTCATGGCTTTCAATTATATTAAAATAACAAAAATTGTTCTCAAAATATAAATAGGACTTATACATAGAATGATTAGTCACACTTTAAGTTGGTTGCACGTATTTTTTTCACGTTTCCAACTTTTAGAAGTTCTAATAATCCCATACAAGTTGAAGGACAATTAACTAATGAATTACAAGTAAATATTAAAATGATTGTCAATGTTTCAGTATTTGGGTAAGTTGTGATTAATGTCATTATTGTTACCAATAACAAGATTTTTAGCGTACTAGTGAAAATGACAAATTTCCGATTTTCTTTTATTTTCATTATTTCTCTCGTGAATGTTTCATCAGTAGGACTAGGTAGCTTCATCATGAACATAATAAATGTCTAGAATGAAATATTTAGAAAAATACATAAATGAAAATAATGATCTTATTTAATTTTCCAATCAAAATTATATAAATTGATAGTTATGAATAGTTAGTTTTGTCTTATAACTCAGATATCAGAGACTCTAGTTTGAGACAAGCACTTCAACTTATTAAAATTCAATCTTTACTCTTATTGAGACTTTAATGAATAGGATTGATTGTGACTTAACTGTTCATTATTCACGTACCACTATGTTGTTCAAACAAGTTTACAAGTCAACTTCAAAGATGTTTATAGGTTTCACTTAACAAATCAAAAAATACTGAATTTTCCTCTTTTTTGATATTATTCTATTATTATCTACTGTGGAATCACCGAAAACTCAAACAACCATGATTAGTGTTTTTATCTTAATTTGTAATGTAGTACATATTTTCGATATTACAAGGGTATCGAATTTGAATATAGCAAGACATGTACCCAGTATATGTAAAATCAAGGATGCTAATCACATTAATAAGTCTTAACCCTAGACATAGCGCCCGATAATTTATCCTAATTCTTCATGAAGACCATAAATTAATCCGTCATGTAATATTGGCTATAAAAATAAAACATTTTCTGTTTTACAATTGATTGATCGCTGACTAGAAATCACTATCATACTTTTCAAGTCATTTTGTGTTCATTGAATTCTTTTAATAAAGTTGTAATGTGGTTTATGTTGATGAAGCTGAGCGAGCATTATACCCTCAGGATTACATGTACATCTTACCGACTTATGTCAACTAGAAGAAAACTTATGTCCAAAATTTTCTACCGGACTAATTCCATACCTACTAGCTTTTTTTCTACGTTAAGTTAGAGGTGAAACTGTTTTTTACAATCAATTTTGTTTCCAAATAATTATTTCATTCTTAATTTTTATTAAAATGATTTCTACTACTATTATCTTAGTGACATTTTTAATTTTCTATCAAACTGATGTTAACCAATATTAGCTAAAACTGAAAACGCTTTAAATACATAGTCATTTCATTTTTTAATAATTAAACAAAACAACAACAACTTTGTTATTTAAACCTAAGTAATATGTAGGTGTATATATGATTAAACTCTTTTTTTTCTAACTTTATAGTTTGATTCTCTGTCGTAAATCAGTGTCTCTAATTAGATCTCCATTAATCTCTACACAACTCTTTAATTAGATTGTAACAAAGTTTTCAGTAGACATTTAATATTATTTATGAATCAGAATTGTATGTAGCAGAAAAAGTTGTCAAATGTAACGTTTGACTGAATTGTTTATTTCTATTTTTTGTTTTTCGAATTTATTAGAAAATTTTAAAAAATATGATTTACTACTTGTGTAGTAGTATTACATTCAAAGTTATTGTAGAAAAGAAGATAATTGAATAAATTTCGATAACGCAATGAGAAGAAGTAGTTTATCAGAATTATGTGATGTATTTGCGCAATACGTCTTCTCATTGCATTATCGAAATTTATCAGAGGGACTAATTGTTTTAAATAATTGAATAAATTAATCATCATCAGGTCTCAACAACTAAATCAATATTACATTAATATTGAGTAATTAGTTCTACATATTTGAAAATGAAATCATCAACTAAGTAGTTAGTTTAGTTTTGTAAACCGAATACCAAATAACATGAAATAACTGGCTGAGAACTATCAAAAACAACCGTGACTGGATCTTAAAATAATGTGTCACCTAGTTATAATCATCAGAGGGTTCAACTTAGTCCTCGAAATTTCAATAAATTTATTTTTAAAAGATGGAAAGTTATATACAATTAAATAAGTGTTTCATTCATCTCATTTCCAAAATATTATGATACGTACTTTCTGGCTTATACATCTGGTCACTATCCAAACATAATCGACATGTCAATGCAAGCAACATTATTACATTTTTGTTCAAGAGGTTAATATAGTGGCAAAACTGATCATTTCTATCTAGATTATCTCGTAATGGGAAAGCTCAAACTATCACAATAAATAAATATCAATATCTCCAGGCATTATTTTAACATTCTATCTAGTGGCTTCAAGTAATATATTTCCAAGGTTATTTTTATTTAATTCCTTCTGTAATATTTTCACAAAAATGATAAATGTTTATACAATAGTAAAACTTTATTCTTTCTGGAATATAAAATACAATTATGATAAAAGTTGGGTTAATTTTGATTTGGTTATTTACTCTCTGAAGAAGTGGCATACATTAAGTCACGAAATGTCAGAAAATCTCATTTTTCTACTCATTGGGATATTACAAATATATTAATTTATTTATAACAATCGACCCGATACTCAATTTATTCATAATTATCAAGTTAAACCTTGGTAACAATACCTACAAAATTATCATGTTTTCTTTCCAGTGTTATTTGTCAGTCTCCATCTTTAACATATGACACATAGGATTTTGTATTAAAATTGATGAAAATTAACACAATTGTACTTATTGTCTGTAAATGTAAACAATTATGCAGACTTAATAAATAGGTATGAATTTCTATAATATTTTCCCTAGTAAACTTCTAACTGATTATAGATGATCCACGAAGTTGCGCCACCGTACACCATTGTCTTCAATGAGTTGATATCTCACAACAGACCTGGTTGAACTCCACTGGTAACGGCTTCTCACTAGAACTCCAGGAGTATTTCTTGAAGTCAGTCACCAGTGAGCAGATGATTATTATCAGAAGGGGTTTTGTGGAGATTTTAGAAACTTCACTGGTTGAAATCATGAGTCAATTGAAGCTAGACCACCATGAAAAACCTGGAGGCACTGGATGGTCGTTTCGTCCTAGTATGGGACTCCTCAGAAGTGCGCATCCACGATACCTAGCTTCAATTGACTCATGATTTCAACCAGTGAAATTTCTAACATCTCCACAAAACCCCTTCTGATGATTATAGATAAGCAAAATAAAATTGATATATTGACTTCACAAATGGTTTTCATCGTGGATAAATATCAGACATTAAAAAGTCTTAAACCAGTGCTCTTTTCTTTCTAATAGTTTTCAGACCGATGTACGTTCGTAATGAAATCTTTCAAACTGATCGAATCTACATAAATAACCTATTTAAATATGATTTTATTCAAAATTCAAATTTATGCAATTAACTGTAACCTTTCATATACGGCTTAACATGCAATGTTCCAATCTGTTTACTTAGGTAAAAGCTAAATAAGCCTAAATCAACTGATAGTGATGTTATTAGAGCACTTAAATATAGTTTTGTTGTCTATATATTTGCATAAAAGTACAGCATGGTTATTAACCTCATGAGTTTTAATGCAACATAGAAAAAACTAAAAATTTTGTGTTGGTTTCATTGCAGAACAACTGAACCGAATACAATTTACTTTAGTGGAAATGTTAGTGACGGGATTAGTTCAATGTCAGCAGAAAATCAAATTGGTGATGTTAGAATTGTTGGAAAATTTACTGTAAGTAATAATGTTTTTTTACTTTAAATTTACCTTCATATAGCATACATTAACATTCACCTTGGCAATATTTTATTACAATCTCTGTTATTATTATTTGTGTAAGAGTCTTTGAAACCTATACCACATCTCCCATCTACCTCATTTGATAGTGATTTACAGCCTTATCAAGCACTTTCTCATTTCTATCCATACTATCGAACCTCTAAATTCACAATCTTCGATTGTCTTTATAAATATATTGTTCTTTTATGAAACGAAAATTAATCCTTACTTTATTGATTGACTGACAAAATAAAAAAGTGTAATAGACAATACACATTGAAACATTAAAACTATCCCACTTTCTTTTGAATCACAAACATACTGAAAAGTAATTTTGTTTGAATATAGTTTAATTTATGCGTCTGTTGTTAATTATAAAAAAAACTGTATACTTTAATTAAAACTTATTTAAGTCAAGTTATTAGGACTAACATAACTAATTCACTTAGTGTTGTTTTACTTGTATCTTCCCATTGTTATTTAGGACTGCAATTGATCAGTTTCATGTAACATAACTAATGTCCTATTCAATATATTAATTCAAGTTTAAAACATTCATTATGATTTTGTGTTCAATGAACTATTTGAACGTGTTACTTCCAATACCAAATCAAATAATCTTAAGAGTGTTATCAGAATAAGTAAAATAAGTAACTATAAGCATTGCAAACGTTTTTTTTGTTCACTCTTGAGTAACAAACAGTACAATGAACTGTAAACAGAATGACATCACTGACTTACTAGGTCTTAGTTTATCTAGACGTTTTTCTTGACATTAAATTCTGAAAGAAATGTAGAAAAAACAATCTAGACAGAAAATTGTCCGCCATATTTAATCTCCATCGATTGTAATTTGAAATTATATTTATAGAATATGAATGAAAGTTTTTAGTCGATAAGGTTTTTAGAAATTATCATAAAATAAAAAAGATTAGTTCAGCGAAAAGTTCTCCTTTTTTGGGTAAATTTATTTTCAAAACTATACAACAGCAAATATATACTTAGCTTCCAAAATGATAATAAAATTTTACTAAACATGGCAATTGTGTACAAAAGAAACTTGTATAACATCTTCTACCATGATCTCAATCTCTCGTATTGTCTTCTTTTCATTTCCTACTTCGCAGCCAACTGTTTCCCTTCTCTCTTCTTCTCTAAAGAACTTTAACCCTCAATTGACTTGTTCCTGTTTCTATAATCCTCATGGTTACAATTCATCTCAATTTCCAAATGTTTTCTTACCGCACTGAGTCTTCCTTTAGCAATTATAATTTCTTTATTCATCTTCATGATGAATGCCCAAGCTCAGCAAAGAAATGAAAGTGAACATCAACTCTGAGATGAAGGTTCATCCAGTTGACGAGTTCCAAATGTGACAAAACGCGCGTCCTGAATTCCACTGCTAGCCACTATCCATCTTTGCTTATAATTGTCATACTGTTTTAAAAACCCGGTATAGTTCATCAGCTTGATGAAGCATAAATATCTACATATCTAACTGAGCTACTACCCCCCCCATGTATGTAAGTATAATGCATCGTCGATCTAAATGAATAATTTTTTGCTACAATGAACTCTCCAATAGTTAGGACTTATGACATATATTGAGATATGAACTCAGCATTATTATTATAAATATTTACAAATAAAATTACAAAATATTGTTTACTCTGAACCTTAAGCGCTCATCATTCTAATCAACAACTTTCATTGTAAGACTATCCAATATCTTATCATTATGTTATTAAAATTTAGATCTACATACTATTCATCTCAGATATGGGAAATGAACATAACTTTATGACTAAAATAGTTTGTTATCGTTTTTGTTCTTTTTTATCACCTATACTTCTTCCTATAATGACTAGGGTTCTTAGTCAGGAAGAGAGAAATAACAAGAGTTATTAGCCAACTAAAAGTCAAATAACAGTCTAATTTGACTACAGACTGTGTATTCATTTCATCCGAAAAGCGTTCATACTATAAATTATTGATAACTCTGGAACACGTCACTAGTTAATGTAAATGACAGTGAACAAGTCTTCCATCAAAAATCTCAATTTTCAAACCATTGATTTCAAACAAAATAGTTATTTCTAGATTAATTTAAGAACTGTTCTCATACAGAAGTGTTATTTACTGGCGAATCAGAGAAACGGTATCAAGTAGCTGTTTTAGACTGTCTTTCTAAAGCTATTTTTATATATAAGTATTGTGCTGTTTCTTACTGTTCCTGTTATTGTGTTGCGAAAAAAGGTACGAAATTTACGTAAACATAGTTTAATACCAGCATCACGTCTGATCATTGATTGGCCTTTTGAATTCGCTGGGCTCATCAATGAACCACATGGAAAATATCTTCTCTACTTGCTTGAAAATCCTTATGTAATTCAACATGCGCTTCCAATTCCTGGTCAAACAGTAGACAATGAAACTAGTGTTGTTTGTGATTCTAAGGCATTACAGAAAGTTGTTAATCCACATAATTTCCGAGTGAGTTCTTTTCAGTGGTTCCTATCATTTTTGTGTTAATATAAATGACTGTTGTTTTGTGTTCTGAGGTATGTCCGATTTTGCTACGGATATACAAGCTACTTATACACAATCCCACCCGGGTACTTGAATGAAAAAACCAAGAAGTGGGAACCATTAATTCAAAGCCCCAAATCGAAGATCTATGCACAACTCATTTTTGAATACATATCCGTTTCCCTCAGAAAATTAACACAGAGATTCAGCCAACAATATGTATCTGCTTCCTCAGAAAGTTGACTCAGATCTTGGCACATGTGCATAAAGTGCACATGTTAGCATTTCTCACTTACCATGTGGTCTTAAGACAATATGCCTGATTCGCTCATCGTATCACGCTGCTTTCAATTAATCTCTGTACTGCTTTTTATCATACAGTATTTTAAGATATCAATCACGTTTTCTTCAAAGTAAAGCAATGAAATCGAAAATAAAGAAACATGCTTCTGAAACAAGAAAAAGTGGATATTTTTGAGTGTATATAAATAACTCACATTTATGAATGGATGATAACCTAATCGTTTAACTTTTTACCTTGATTCAAATGATAAATAAGTGAGATAAAATATAATTCGAAATTACATTAGATAGGGAAAAGTAAATAGTAAATCGCATGTTAGAAAACTAAAAAGCGGAAGATAACTTCTTTAGAAAAGCATCACACGCTACTGCAAAAGTAACTGGCTAACTAACCTCTTCTTTTAAAACACATCATTCAGATGAAGTTATTTTGATGCCACTGGTTGGTAAAAAAACAAGCTATAGTAGAATTGAAACATCCTGTATTTTGTACTGTTATAAGTTATTAGTCATAAATTTATTCTGAAGATATGACTCAGTAATCCCTGCTCCTTGTCTTCCACGAAGTTTTGAGAACAGATTCATATGACCGATTACTAACTGACGGATCCCAGTTTTACGTTCATTTTGATCTAGGAATTCCAAAATTATTCTTAGTCCTCAAGGAATAGGTATAGCTCATAGCTTCATGCATAAACCAATACAATGTTGTTAATCAGGAATTCGTCGCATTATCGTAATCATCATTAACGTAACTATTGTTTGAAGTTATGTTTAATGTATCATTCTACATAACTACCTACTTTTAATGGCACTTCTGTGAGATTCCTAAGTTACATTACACGCGATCAAAATGCAGTGACTCTATTATCCCAACATACTTTATTCGTTAAAGTCAATAAGCAAACAACGTCTTATATCATAGTATACTGCATTACCAATAATGATCTGTCAAAAAATACCCAAACCGAGATCGAGAAACTCTATTTTATTCAGGGTATATCAATCTTATTCTATTCATTTGTGAAAAAACATTTGCCTTATCTTCATTTGTCCAGTGAAAATCATCTCTATAAGTCCTCAGTAATCAGATTTTTCATATACCTCGTCGTTTGACAGTCTATCACTGCACTACCTACCTAACCAACCATTTTGGATTTTAAGAACAAAGTAGAATCAGTAGAGGTTAAGTCAAGAAAGTGATAAAAATAATCTAGTGTGATGATGATAACATGTACCAGGAATTTACGAATATTTACTGCTGGACACTTAAAGGCTTTGTCATGGTTCAACAGCCACTTATTGGGATCGTATAAATTTAGTCACATATGACCCCTCAGGAGTTTAATATCCTTCACACAAGAATTATTCACCGTCTGTTCTTCAGAAAGTGTTTCATAGAGGCTAACATCATAAATATCGCATTTATTGGACATATGAGTTGTATGAGATGATCTATCCTAATGTTATAGTTGTTTTCTTTCGAAGATATTTTCTAGATTAAGAAAATCAAATGATGGTGTACCAGTACGAACTGCGTCAATTAATATCCCTTCAGACAACCCTTCTCCGTATCCCCCACTATCAGACAAAATGATCTTGGAGCCAGTTCCTGATCGTTTAGCAGATTCAAAGAAATTAGTTGATCGAAAAATGACTACAATCGTAAGTATTGATCTATGTGAACATAGTTGTAGATTGTATATTGTTCTTAGGAATTACATTATTCGTTCACAGAATGGTGGCTAATGTTGTATTGTTGAATTGTTAGTTCTAAACTCCTAGTTTCATTACAATCCTCCAGATTAAGCGGCTGAACATCATAGAACATCAAAACATCTTAATTATACAGGAAGTCAGTCTCATCTGGCTAAGTAGGTTTTCCTGCTGAATGGTTACAACTACTGAGCATTTTAAGAAATAAGTTTTATTTCCATTTTTAAAGTCTGTTGATCCAATGAATACTGGTCATGATTCACTTACATCAAATAATTTTTGATTTGTAATCTCTGCCTGGTCCTTCGCCTTAGCAACAGTACGTTCACTCACTTTCTTCAGATAAATCATTTGCTTGTTAATAACTTGTTTTGTCAGCCAGCGATTGGATCATTTCCTGCATTTTATTATTATTTTCTTAGATTTTAGTTAATTTTAAACATTTTATATTTTTAGAGTTGTTATAATGGACGTATACGATGTGTACCAATTATTTGTGATTTAGGCAAGTTATCCTATAAAGCTGGACCAATTACACTTGAATTTATCGCTAGACTCTGGGAAAATACAATGCGAGAAGTTAGTTTTGAATATTCTCATCATTTTTTTATCATTTCCTAAAATTATAGTTTGATTTCAATGACTTTGTCGTCAAAATTGTTTAATCACTACAACATAACTTATTATCTTATTTAATAATGATTAATGATGTATACTAAAAACGTTTGTAATGGTGAATCAAGGTTAGCATTTGTCAACAAACAATTCATAAGTCAATATATACTCTACAAAGTTAAATAATTGTTAACTACACTAATCATATAAACTTGTTGTTTCTATTGTTACACTTGTTTAAACAATAGCTACGTTTGTAATTTGAGAGCTGACAAGTTTATAAATTTTGATTAATTATCTGTTTTTGTAGATAAATTGGCCTACCTAACAAACTTTCCTGTTTACTACGTATGATTTCTAATGATTTATTCTAATAGAAATTAATAAAACTACCGATTTATGAACTCTGATATAAAAATCCATAAAAAAATTACATCAGCCTTCAGTGAAATGTACTCTTAACAATTTTACTCAGTAACCTTCACCTCTTGATGACAGTGAATGAGAACTGCTTGACAAGGGCTATAGACCTGCAGTTTTATGAAAGCATCATGAACCCTACCCATTTTCATAATAACGGGATATTGTTTTGGAATAACGTTTCTTAATCTAACTACATAAAAACAATCTTGTTGATTTTATTTTAAGTGCCCTGATACGGCCGAGCGTAAGGAGAGTCAGCTCTCCTGCTCGACATGCTCTCATACAGTCACGCGTACACGGTCACTACCAGGGAAGTCCTACTTAATGTCTTCTCATAGCAGGGGTGTTTTTATGTGAAATTGAGAGGATGAAAAGAGAGTTGGCCGGTTAGTGGAGATGGAGGATCCAACTATGAGAGTTAGAAAACCCTGATTCCGAACCAATGCTGTACATGGGTTTCAGGATCATAAGGAAAAGATGTCGTATGAACCTATTGTTGGTCAACAGCTGCCATGAAACTGCATCTCCTAACGCTGCTAAACTGCCTTGTGGATTAGACCTCTAAATCAAAGGCTCGGTGTGTGGCCCCCTAAGAAAACCACCTGCTTTGGTTTGGACACTCGGTCAGTATTCCAGCCCTCACACAAACTAAGTGACGAAGTGTGGCGCATATATATTCGGTGCCTCCTTGTACCAATGTTCATGTGTTTGAATAAATTTACTGAACATCAATTTCGGGTTCATTCTTCTTTTTTGTGTTTACCACTTTAATTTGTTTAGTAAAAACTTATAAATTTAATGTCCCCTTGTCGTTTCTGAAGCTTATTATTTTCTTACTGTTATCATCTTTCAAGTGGGTATTGATGAGACATCAACCACCCAAATTTTACAACTTGGGTGGTAGAATCACTTAACTAATAAGAAATATTGGACACAGTTTGATTTTTTTTTTACAATTTAGTTCGTGATAAATTAGTTTTTTGGTGATAAAATCTTCCTGTAATATTCTAAATTTTAAAGAATATAATTGTAAGTCTGGAGTCGTTATAAGGTCCTATAAGTGACTCGGAAGCATTACAGAGTCAATAATGTGGGAGTCACTTGTTTCAATTGTCACGACCAACACTTCGTTTTCACTCTTTTTTCATAATACAATGCTTTAAACAATAATAACACAGATAAACCAGTAACAACACCCATCAGAACAATCGAACTATACAGAAATTTAGATTAAATCAAAATTCTTTTAACAAATAGATAAATTTCGTAGCTAAGCTGGTATGTTGAGAAATGACCATTTGGATACTTTTTGTTTGAATATTGTTGTAACGTAAGCTTCTTCTAATCAGTCTTAATCCTTATATATTTTGTGCGTGAATGCACAAATATAAATCATCTTCGTAGATATCTGGGACACAGGAGTTGTTCAATACTCTCGAGTTTCCAGTGATGCACTAATGTTAACTCTTCTTCGGCATAGTATTGTCGGATACTTCATTTCACTCGACTGATCGAATCAAAATACAACTTGAACAGAACGTAAATATATTCCAAACCGCTAAGTCTGATACTGGAATGCCTAATCCTGACTTTCTAGACGTTTCCTACAGCCTCAGATTACCTCTACACTTCAACTCAAATAATAGTGAAAAGGTTCGAAATCTTAGTAGAAGCTTTATTCCAAAGTTAGTTTTGTACAGAAAATCGAGAGTATTTATGGAGTTTTGTGTGACCTTGCTCTTCTAAGGCCTTTTGAGAACATAAGAAAAATAGTGATGGCATAGGTATTTACCTAATCAAAAATGTGGCACGTGACCCGTCAATTTCTGGATATTTTGGAGACGCTTCTATTCATTGCTGATCAGATAAACATTTTCTAGATTTTTCTGGGATTCTAGGGACTTTGATGATCATCATTTTTGAACTCTCCGACGAAAGTAAAACAGCAGGTTTAGGTTAATTAATATCGTAAGAAAATGTCAATGTACAGACAAACCCGGCACATAAATATTCTAGAGTCTTCTCAGTTCATCCACTAGCGCTAACTAGTTGAAAATGAACCGTTTAGCTTGCTCCAGCGCGATCTTTTCTGAAGCATGCTTTGATCAGGTTTCTGTTCCGCTGACATCCAACTAATATCAAAGAAAGCAAGATCAAACTTACTTTGAAACATTTTACGTCATGGACTGGCCTTAAATAAACAACCAACTGAAACTTAAGAGTACTGAACAATCGCTTTGAACTAGATATGCATAAAAGCAATTTAGATATCTAACCAGAAATTAGGAAAATAAAGGCAACAGATAACAACGAAACCTGTAGAGTATACATTTTTGTGCCTAGTGGTATACAAACAAGTATAAATCGATTAGCAGCAAGTGAACTAATATAATTCGTTCATAAGTAAAATTGATTTCACAGTATAACGAATGAACTGAAGTTAGATATATCAATTATGAATTTCCAACGCGTTCGTCCAAAGGTTAAGTTCTGGCTGTGAAACCTGAAGACTATGGAAGTGACCCCCAGTTGTGTCGTGGATGTGCAACACAAGAAAATCACATTTTAGGACGAAACAGTTGTTCACCTCTGTTCTATTTTTTGTGGTTGTCTAAGGTCACTTCGTTATATTAACTACGAAATTCAACAGTTACTATGAGCACCTATATTGATAACTCCAAATAATTCATATTACTAACGAACTTTAATTAGGCAGCTAATAGAAACCGGAAAAGCACTAAATAGCTGTTTTGTGCTATTATCATGGGACTTCTCAACAGTGAGCATCCATAACCCAACTAAAGAAACCACTGACCTCCAGGACCTTCGGTGAGTTAACTGGCTAGTGCTATCTGGTTTCCAATAGTTATTTAACTTTAAAAAACAGTCGATAATATAAGCCAAAAAGAATGGAACTATCTTTACAAATCTCCTATACTAATAATTTCAAATAATATTCACCTTCTTCCTTAACTTGTCTTTTATTTATTCATTTATTGACTATTAGGACTTTTTAAAAGTATTTTTAACTAAACTACATCTGACTGCAACATGGAAAGCTGATGTTAAATATGGCATTGACCTTGGCGGTTCGGATTATGCACAAGATACAGTAAGTCAATGGAATTATACACAGATTTTATCCGTGTTTCCACTCGATTTTATTTTTCAATCAATTATGCATTATTTTAGCTTTAAGTAATTTAATAATAATAGTGATGGTGAATTTTGTCCTAAATAAATAACAATTGTTAACATCCTTAAACCTATTATAACTGAATAATATATTTAAATTATAACTAAATAAAAAATGAAATACTGTGATATATTCTACTTGTGTCTGTCGACATAAGTAGTATGTAACACCGATTAGAAGTGTTATGCCTGTCAAAAGAAGGTTGAGAAGAGTGAACTGAAGAAAACAGAAGAAGAAATGGAAAGGAATTAAGAATTGAAAGAATCATCAAGGATGTAAAGGACAATAGATGAAAGATTTGTAAATAAAGTATTTGATGTCTGGTTGTCATATTTTACCAAAGAACTCTGTAATTTTTTGGCCAAGAAATTTATCCATCTATTATTGAGTTGTCATTACATTAAAATATCAGTCAAATAACGAGTATGATAGTATTTTGAGGCTGTTACACTCAGAATACGCAAATAGTTGGAGCTTAATTTATCTTTATAAGTTGAAACCGACGAAGAAATTTCAATGATAGATTTCATAAAGATTCTACTCAAACCAACTGTTATGTATACTTTATTGTTTAAATTCGATAGATTTCAAAATTAATGTAACAACAGCTTGTAGTAATCAGCAGTTAAACAGATGAGATTTCATATTAATTTCGATAAAATGATACCTCAATGATTGCAACAAATACTAAGTGTATTGTATTTTACACGTCAAAAAGAAAAGTTAACATAAGTGTCAGAATTATTAATCTTCACATTGGACAATTTTATAAGTGAAATTCTTCTTAGTATTTATTTTGAGTATCACAAGAAATTATTCTGTTAGAAACAATATTCCCAAGGTATTCAAATTACAACCCTACTTTATTTTACTGTTTGTCTGATAAACTCTAAAGTATACTCGAAATTCGGACAAAGTAATCATAATAATTATACTCACTTCATTCAATACCAGATGTCTGATTACAGTAAAGGATTCTTATCATGAAATATATCATATTACAAAAAAATTACTTTTATTTATGTACCGGACTTGTGAATATTCAAGAAAATATCTATAGAAAAGTTTCAGAACAGTGATAAACTACTATTCATATTCACCCGTAACTTTTTTTACAACCTACATTGCTGCTATGACATCTCTTTTCATCTTTGGAATATACTTGATGTCTGAATTTTATAGTATTTGCTTTTTGTGTTTCTCTGGATTACAAAAGAGGAGGGAAATATGTAAACTATCACGATGGATCTTCTTAAGTTTCTCAAAAATTAAATTCGCAAGAGGTTGTAAACATTCTATGAAAGTGTGTAAATATATGTCATTGGTAAAAACGATTGGTTAAGCAAATTAAAAACAGTAACATATATGGCAGTAACTGCCTGTGTAGTAAAATAGTTGACCCATGAAATTGATGAGACTACTACATTAGATTATCATTGATTTGTATATCACTTTTACATATTGAACTTCTGATGATAATGTGTTAGTGAAAACTTACCTGACTGTTTGATAATCGGTCAACATCAATGAAAAGGTTTAATACAAAATAAACCATGAATAATACAAAGATTTATAAACCGACTGATTCATTTTTTATTTATTTAAACACAAAAATATTGGTAAAAAAGGGAACCAAAATAAATATGCGCTACAAAATAAAAGAGGGTGAGTGTAAAGAGATAGGGGAAGGAGGGCGAGAATAATTTAAAAACAAACTAAATAAATGAAAAGAAACAAGTGAACAAAGGTAGTATACCATTAGTAAGGCAGTTCAATCAAGAACTATATTACCAGAAAGAATTTTTTCCAGTTAAAGTTCCTCTCATCTTTGTAAAGTAAAAGAAAATTACAGGAAGACTTTTACTGGCTTTTGTTCTATCAATATCGGATCATGTCTCAGGTTACTGTGTCGGGCTATTTGTAGAACCTCAACTACAGAGTCATGAAGGGCCAACAGATGCCAGTCCTGTACTACTTTCCTTCATACCACGGTACCATGTCGTACATTGACCATCTCTCCGTTTTTCTCAAGCATTCCTAGCGTCGTAAAGCAATGCAATATGTAGAATTCACGGGACTGACAAAATGACTCGTTTTTCTAATTGAGATTATTTATAGGACAACTTTATGGAAACGTAACATTGAAAATATGAAACTATTATTATTGTTTTATCTAAATGACACCACAGTAGCTAGAAATACATCCATGTTTGAAAACTAGGAAGCAACGTGAATACATGTAAATAAATTATGATAAATACAAATGTATTGGAAAAATAGTGTATAACTTGCAATGACTTTTAAACAGCATTGTAAGGCAGTGATGACATTTTTAAAATGAATTTCAAAAAACCTACTTATTTGATCGAACTACACATGTTTACGATAATATTAATTTATTCAAACATTATCGGTACCTCAATTGTTCTCTTCAATTGCCTATATATATTTGAATAATGATTATTATCTTTAATTCTGAGCTACAAATCGTAATTACTTTAATTTGTATCCAACTAATCTAAACTACTTTCAACTGTTTCAAGTTAATATAAACTGGTTTTAAATGACTATTAATGAAGTCCATTAATGTTGTTTTATTTCATAGAACAGATTGTACAAATGTTAAGTAATTATATTCAGCTAAATATTTTTTTTCTAGAAATCGACTGATATAAGGATATTTTTCATCACGATTTAACATTATTTACACAATCCGCATAGACTGGGAAGCACTGAATAAATATTCGTTTTCTAATTTAGAAATGAAATGTTACAAAATTATATACTCCATCGGCGATCAAACTTTCAAGTTTATTAACAAATTAGTCATTATTTCGATCAATTGTATTTGGCAAATGAACAGATCCTTATTATCAATAGCCGGGTTCTGATTGGGTAGCTGAATGATAATGTTTACCATAAAACTTAATGGTCCTTGATTCGACCTTATATCAAGTGAAGGGTTTTGAACCAGAACAAATTAAATATTCAGTTCACTTACATACCTAGGATTTAAAAATGTTAACCTATCCAATGGTTAAATAAAATAATATACTTGGTAGAACTTAAACTAACCAAATACTTATGTAAAATAAGAAAATCGATAGCTCAAAAGATTTTTAAAGTTCCTTTTGTTCCAAATGCCGTAAACACCGATAAAATTTTAAGATGAGTAATATATTCTGTCTTCTAAAGTAATCACAACTTTATGAAATAGAATTTCACCATATAACCGATACAAATTTCTTTCATCATTAAATTAATATGTATTTGCGTTTTAATAAAATTATGTTCTAATCTAAATAATAAATGCAGTACCATCATTTAAAGTTATTGTAAGATTAAAAATGCCTTCTTACATAGAATGAATAAAATATTCACTTGAATATCACAGTGAAGATAAACTGGTACTCATGTACAAATCTCCAGTAATTAACAAACAGTTCATATTTAATGATTGATATCAGACCTTGAATCTCTTTTGTAGACTATTTCTCTTAGATTGTGGCCAAATATTGAATAATAATAACAATAATGGAAAGTTCATTATTAGGTTTACGGATTATATTTCTGTCCTCGAAATTTGTACAATCATAGTAATAATAATATTCTTCTTAATTTCTGTTTTTATCTTTTCTTTTGTTGAAACGAAATGAAAAATTGTACTCATTTTGTCATTTCCCTAATTAATATGAATATTCTTATCATTTTTAAATTGAACAATACCGCTATTTTTTTAAAATATGATTTGTCTATAAAATTATGTATATATCTAAAAATGAATATACGGATTTATCTATATCTGTTGTTTATCGACTGTTTGTTTATATACATTTATCTGTTTCGCGTCATTATCGTCATATAACTGCATGTCGAAAAATATGGATATTTTCATTTGTTCACCGATTGTCAATTTCATTATACATGTACTTAATATTTAACCATACATTTTAGTGTTTTAAAAAATTTAGTTACTATAAGCTGACAAGTTGTATATCCGGTATTATAAACCATGAAATGGTCAGTATTAGTCAATTATATAGGTAGATGTTAGTATGTCTTATTTTTTAATATGTAGATAATGAATATCCGATCCGTTTACTTCTATGACTTTAAAAATGTATATTGTGGATATTTAGTTTGATCGAATTCACGATTTCCAAGTTTAGCTGCAAATTGATTGTTCATTTAGTATTCAGGGTTTAAACACTCTTCAACTTCAGTTAATCCATAAATATAATTTTACCAACCTTCGGTAGTGAAATGGTTATTCATCCTTACTTACAAATCCATTGTTCCTACAGATCATGCACGTAAGTTAAAAATATTCGGGACTTACAAAAGTACGTATTGGTGTGATGATAAATTTTTTCAACAACTATGATTATTAACAAGATTCTAGAAATACTATCTATCATATAATTAATGAGCGCAGGAAATTAAAGAGAGGATAATTGATTTTCTAGTCTTTTACTAATATCGAAAATGGAGAAAGTATCACTGATGACACACAACAACTGACAGAAGTCTGAAATTTAGATCATCAGAAGCTGACTCAATAGTCAAAATGTAACGCTGTAGGTATCAAGTTTGATCTCTAGTGCGATCATAAATATTCACTGTTGAAGAGTCACAAGCTAGTACAAAACATTTGTCATATCTTGTATGATTTCCACTAATAGTTCAGTCACCAACTGAGGCCGACAGATGTGGCGAAGCCTACCTAAAAATTGAGACAAACTTCACAACTAACTTAACTCTCAGTATAGATTTTAATTAATTTAAATTTTTCATACCATCATTAATTTCACTGATGATATAGAATTTCATATTAAAGAATCACTGTATTTGAACACTGATACCGTAGATTAAAAGCATCTTTACTCGTATTCAACTTATGTTGACTATTTAAAATCCTGATTAAAAATTTTACTGTTGATTAATTTACTTCCTAAAAAATGCAATGAATAAAGATGTGTAATCATGTATTTGTCTAAAATTTTGTTCGCTATATTTTTCTGCATGTGGACACATTCGTGTGTTAAAATTCAGTACGTGTGAAACACAACTTGTATATTGTTATTCATTTGATTTTACTGGTAATTTTCTTACTACGATTTTTAGATTGATTTACTCAGATAGCTTGTACAAAATGCATCATTGTCAACCATATGTAACAGTTACAGATTTTCACCATAAATCTTGTACAACAATGGTGATTGCTATCAGCTTGAATAAACTCTTAAAAGATAACCATGTCTTTGATTAAACTTGTCAACAACAGTTATTGCCCTGAGTTAACCACGACCTGTCTATCCAGAATTGTAGACAGCTGAGTTCATTATTTTAATAACCACTTTTGATTCGAAAGTTAATCATAATATGGATTATGCATATATTTTACAATCTTACGACTAGGTTTAATCCATTCTCATCAAAACAATTTCTAATTTGATTCGTTTTTATATTGGTTGTTTGGATCTTCCCACTGATGTTTAGAACTGCAATTGATCAGTCTGTTATCGGCATATTTGCACCCAGTGCAGATTGTCTAAATATTGTTTTAAGTCGCAAGCACTATAAGCAAAGATGGATGGTAGCTAGCAGTGGAATCCAGCATGCGCGTTTCGTCCTATTTGGGACTCTTCAGCTGGTCGCACCCGAGCGCGTCCTGGATTCCACCGCTAGTCACAACTATATCTGCTTATAATTCCTCATTTAATAATTTCGCTTTTACCGTAATTCGGTGTGAAAACTTTTTCAGATTAAATATACAAAATCATTGAAAATGTGAAGCATATTCTTACATTAAAGTAAGAGTATTGATATCATGCATTACCAGAAATAAATTCCATTTACTAAACGTGAAAAATTTGTATATACTCGCATGTTCCTTTCATATACACAAGCATACATATTAATATCATCAAGAATTTTTAAAAAACTTCATTTGTTTAATGATTCTATTGCATGGAAAGATCCTTTCGTTTTTCAAAAGCCCTTCCTTCCCCTTCTTCACCTCTCTAATTCGAATATTCCTCCTTTACATTGCTATATTTCCATTTGTTGTCATGCGTTTCCAGTTTAGTTGGGTAATTACGAAAATAATAAAACTACTACTCCACTTCTCTTATGCTTTGTTATCCAACTCATTTTTTGTTTCTTCTTAATTCTACTAGATTGAAGTTCATATATTTAATAATTTAGAGCAGAAACCAATCCCTCCAAAATATATGGCATTATACATAGGATTAGCTGTATTTGGAGGTTTACTATTGTTATCTATTCTAGTTATTATACTTTATAAAGTAAGTTGACCATCAATATATTCATAATATTTGAAAAATAATCAAAATATTCATTATCAAGTTGTGGATATTGTTAAGTTCAATTCAAATCATGAACCAATTAGGGTTAAACTATCAGTGGAGCTAAACCGTATCAGGTGAGGCAGTTACCCACCGAAACTAATGGAAGTGGTTGCGCATTGCCCTGGGTTGATTGGAGTTAGACACTAACACCGTTGGATTCCGGCCCAGTGGTCTACAGGTTAAGAGTTCACGCGTGACCCCGGAAGTCCTGGGTTCGAGTCCCATGTGCTAGATCGTGGATGTGAACCGTCGGAGAGTCCCTTACCAGAACGAAACGACATTCCAGTGCTTCCAGATTTTCACTGTTGGTTTAACTTAGCGGTTCATGCTTTCGTTGGGTCTTGTTTTTCTAGTATTAATTCTAAAAATCATTATTTGTTGTTTACAGCATATGATACATGCATTATTTTGGTTGATAAACTGATTCCCCCTTAATTGGAAGTAGTAACCATTAGAGCTGGGAAAGAGAAAACATAATGAATTTCGACCACAACAATTATCCCAAAAGTTAATGTAATTCAGCTTAATTATTAGTAAATTTCAGACTGATTGATTTGATTAAGGACTTTTAATTTTTGTCTAAATATTCAAAGAAATTTATTGAGTTAAGTATTATCTCACACTGACAACTAATAGGCAATAATCATTTCTATCTGTCATATCAGTAAATCTTAGCTAAACAGTAAAGTGGAAACCACTTCAAAGAAGAAATCTTGTTCAGTTTATGCTTGTAAACAGTAAATTGTTTATTGCCGTGATTCTAAAAAAGGCTACCCCTAAAATACACTTGGGAATCGCATAAAAAGCCTTAAATAAAAGTATTCGTGCAAAGAATCGATAGGTGATTAGAATTCATTCACCAAAAAAGTCTGAATAAAGTATAAATGAATGAAACTTAGGAATTCCAATGATTAACTCTACCTTGATCAAATCAAAACTATCCTCATTTCTTAAGAATAGAGATGACTAACAAGGATAAAAGCGTATAAATGTTGTCAATAATAACAGACAATACGAATTTAAACATTGAACAAGGTTGGTCCTGATCCCACTTGCCAATATCAAACAAACAGTTAGTGATGTCATCCGAATAAACTTTTAGTTTTCGACTTATCTATAACAACTAAATAGCTTATTTTTATTTACAAATCTAGTATACAAATAATGTGAATTTGATTAACATAATATTAACTTGCATTATTTTAGGCCGGTTTCTTTAAACGTAAACGTTTCATGCGAAGACGAACAAAAGTACCGCCTACAGAACCAACCCAAAGACTTGGTCAATACACTTCAACTGAACCAAAGCAAAGACAGCCGTTGATTTCACCAATTCAAACAACCTATCATGACAATAGAAAAGTCACTTCAAGACGAACAAATTATCATCCAGTGCCTAACACACAGGAACCAGCCTATCGTAGGACACCTTATTCACCTTCATCTGACTTTCCTATTCCACATAAATAGTAGATATTACATACACTGATTATTATAGATATAGATTTTTTTATTTTCTAACTTAACAATTGTCCTTTACGGGTAATTCAGAAGACTATCAATAATCACAACGATATATATATATTTCTCGACTGCTGTTCCGAAAATATACACCACAACTACAAAATGTCCAAATCCTATCATTTTACTCAGAATACTTTTCTATTTGCTGACAATGTTTTCTCTTACCAATCTTTTTGTTACTCAATATGCCAATTATCAAATCAACGAAATAATTGCCAACTTTTTCTGAGATGCTTTCTATATTACCTATATATATATATATATATATATATATATATATATATATATACACATACATATATATATATATACACATACACATATATATATATACACATACATATATATATATATATGCTGTTCACCCGCACACACGCACATACATATCTAATTGCTGTGCACAAATGAGGCTTGGCGAGCTAATTGTTTGACTTTTTCAAATTTGTATCAATTAAACCTACTACTGATGGTAATAACAGTAGTATTAATGATGACAGTAAACTAACCTATACTAGAACATTTTCAGATGACATTTTTATATATACAAATATCTGGATACAGCTCTGATAGTGAATTTCAACAAATATCCTTTGTTTTGGCTCAATTTTTTATAAATTTTATTTTTCGACGGGATGAAATCTTTTCAATTTATTTCAGGGGAGACTAGGAAGTACCGCAATAGTTGCGCAACCTCCATAGAAGGCTATTATCGTTATATTACTACCTCATTTATCAGGTGCAGACTCATGTATTTGGCTTTAGGACATACTATGATTGTGAGGGTCAGTAGTACTACTTAATTGCTTAGACAGAAGGTGGTGTGAAGTTTGAACCTGACATTAAGTACTTCAAAGTCCAATGCTTTAATTACTAAACCACCCCACTGGTAGTATTGAAGCAGATAAAAATCATATATATCCTCCTCGAAATACTTAAATCATTTTACGTTCACGTAGAACAACTTCTAAACAAACGATATGTCGGTTTAGTGTATTACGTAGTTTCTCTCGAAACTACTGACGAACGTTTATCCTCGAATCGAAGGTCGAAAACGGGGCAAACCAAAATGTACCACAGTAATGCGCCAATTCTACGTGCCATGGTTCAAAAAACAGGGACGATGGAGCAATGACGATACTGAATTAAAAACATACATACTAAGAACTAGTAGCGGATAGAAATTGAAACTATACAGTCCAACCTTTAGAATAAAGAACGGATACACATGGACAGACAAATGTTCCAACCACCCCAGCCAGAAATTAATTTACAAAATGTTTTAGCGATAGGGTCAAAATACGACAAACTATACATTTTCCTTATATCTTTGTCTGTTCGTGTGTTTATATTTTGTCTACTATATGTTTTTCGTAAATATTCTTAGTCCCGCTAAACAATCTAGCTCAAACCATTTTCATTCACTTACATGGTTGTCATCTTACAAATACATGCTTAAGATATATTCCTTCAGTGCATTTCATATCTGGCTTTTTATACCAAGGTTGTGAATTGGTGTTTTTTAAAAGTATGGTGCACGGAATCAAACTCGATTGCAGTCAACTAAGGGCTGCAAATGTGCTAACTATTCAACTTTATCCGCTTTTGAACCAAGTTTCTTATCAATTTTTTACTTCTATCTTAACCATTAGCTCATCGCTATTGAAGCTCTGACTTATTTGAATAGCTTTGGATTTCTACGTACTTATTTTCCTAAGTATGCTATCAAGTGAAAAGTAATTTGATCGCTCTGAAACTGGTAAGATGCTAGATATTGGAGAACTTCACTAATTCTGTGGATTGTATTTCAGAAATCAATATTCAATGGCTCACTTTAAGGCTGCATTTAACTTTAAAATCTGTAGTCTATATATGAACTTAGTTAGGAACGACGGCTCTGGTTTAGATAGTGTGGTAGCTTCTATCATTAAAAGGTGTACCAAAGATCCAAATCAACCGAGTACATGCTCTCTAACTAAACACTTACGGTTAAGTTTGCGGTGAACTATTACCGAAACTGTGTTCGTCAGGTTTATCCACTTTCTCAAATCTTACCTAACCCCGTCATAGATATTCTTTTAGAAATGACGTCCTTGTCGTCTGGCTCTTCAGGAACTTATATCCTAACAGAGAATTCAATTGTTGACTTCGAATGCCTGAATGACAAAATCCGGTTTGGTGAAGACACTTACAGAATCCAGTCTTCTGATTCTCTTGAGCAAAAACGCTCGCGTGTCGGTGATGTAATTCCCTTCCTCTAAATGTAAAATGTTGCTTCAGGACTGGCCTATGTCAACGTCTGAACCAATAAAAGGAAACGAAGCAGTTGAAAGCACCGATCACTTCATTTGTTTTGGAAGTCTTTACAGCCCTGGTGGGTTGGTGTCTGACAGAATTTCAGCACGAACCCATGAAGCACTGTTGGGTCTTGCCAGCTTGCGTCACTTGTGGGGAAATATCCACCTTCCAACTAAGGAACGAGTTTACTAAGCATCAGTTTGCTCTGCTCCACTTTATGGGTGGGAAACATGACCATTCAGAACATAGAATAATTGTAGATTACTAGTATTCCATCATATGTACATTTTAAGCATTCCTCATACATGTTGGGAACATCGAGTGACAGGACAATGACGAGGTTAGGCAAACGACACCAGGTATGAATGGCAAATAGATATAAGAAGTAATGAATAATCGCCAACTACCTTGACTAGGGTATGACATAAGTCCAACCACCGTTTACCTCGATGGGTCACATTGTTTGGTGTAGGAACAGACTGAAAGAAAGCTAGGAGTGGCCAAACTAAGATATGGCATCAGTCGATGAAGTCATTGACTGTTGGACTGACCTATGTAACAAGATGAATACCACCTAGTCGGGATGTGCAAGATCCTCGTAACCAATGGTTGGAGATGTTGTATGACACAGATCGGAATAGATCGCAATGATACAGGTGCATCCACTATATCTTACCCTAGTTCCTGAATCCCGAGATCTCATACTTTCTATACCTAATCTTTCATACTACGACTGATGCTGTTGCTACTTCTAATACTGCCCGATTTGTCTCGAAAACTCTATCTTGGTGTGCTAATGTGATGTGGCAACTTGAGCCAATACACGTGTTGCAAGATATACGTTGTGTATGACTAAGACAATGTTTGAACAACTACTAGTTGAATCTGTGCCATCACTACCGTAAATCCAGTTATTCAATCGAGTGTTGTCAGAGGTACGAGGATGGCTGCACTACACTATTATTTACACCGTGAAAAAAACATCTCTTGACGGACCCGAAAAGTGAATTAGGTTAGGAGTAGTCTTGACAATTAGGGAGCAAGTCCGTAGAAGTCGAGCGCTAAATGCTTGATACCGGTCGTGTACGGCTTTTTACAAGTTCCTAATATTTTGGCTTAATTTAGTAACTAGATAATCTTGATATTACGTCCATAAATTTAAATACGCTTGGTCATCTTATTTGCCTACACTTACGTACACTAAAGGATAGATCTAATAAATTAATACTGTTGTCAAAAATTGACCCCTATGGTGCTCTGATAAACATTATAACTCCAACTGAAAGCTTAAATACAAGGACTTAACGATTAAGAGCGAAATTAGTACTTAGAACTCGAAATCCAGACTGAGAAAATCAAACCATAACTACTTCATAACACACAGGAAACGCACTACATAAAGCCTTAGTCATGAAAGACTAATACGGACTCGAGGACATTTTGGTTGTTCATCCGTCAGGATTCTGCTACATTCTGACTGATTATTTGCATCCCGACAATGTGGCATTAGAAATACCTCGTGTTCCGACATGCAGTAAAATTTTCAGCCTTGACGGGCTAACACTGAGATCACTATTCGAAACATTTTTTACATCACTATGAAATTTCAAAGTACGTTTACCATTGCAATTATTATCATTGCAGTTGATATATAACCGATCGGATTAAAATTACTTTTAACTTTATTGTGGTAATCACCAGCAAAGCTTCCATTATTAAAACAAATACATTTTTGAGCCCGACAGGGAAGAAAAGGGTAAAGGCACAGACCTATTAGTTTGTGACAAGAATTGTCCGTCAAAATTATTTTATTTATTTATTTATTTGAACACACAAATAGAATGAAATGACGATATTTACTGAAACTACTATTCACGCTTTAATTAACAGTCCGTTTAAATTATCAAGATCAAGGACATCAAGAGCCTAATATCAAGCCTCATGCAGGTTGACTCCATATTAATAGTGCAATCAAAGTACCATATTGACACTGCATTTCAGGAAAGTTATATATAACCGAAAATAGCGTACTCAATACATCGTTTAAGATGTTTCGTTAGACAAGATAGGACACTAAGCAAATCTGTCACTAGTAATCAACATATGTAATAACTAGTAACGCAACCTCATGCATCGAGGGCCTGCAAACTAACATTTGATCTACTTCGAAGCTTAACAAGTTTTGAAATTACTAAGAGTAACACATTGAAGCATGCACGACCTGAGCACAAACGAGTTATCGGACGCTTACGTAAACACAACACGAGTAGGGAGATAAAGTATGAAATGGAACTTGACAAGCAGATAAACCTACACTGAGTAACACCCACATGCTACTGCTGAATCTGATACAGTATCTCGAGTTTGAAATTCCACACTGATACTGGTGATAACAAGAGGTTTTCCATTTTTCTAATTTTCCCAGAGTTCGGTCGAACAAAATCAGACGGTATTTAGAGACCTGGAAATTTGTATCGACTGATGCATCAGTGCAGTTACTGATCGATTAACCTAGAACTTACTCAGCTGTTAAAGTAGGTCAGTATACAAATTAGTAAGGAACATTATGGGTGTTTGCACTTTTTGGCACTAAATCTAGTACTGTTTACTTATTTTTGGGTGCCTACTGACACTACTTGACCATAGACAACCCAGAACTGTCTCTACGATCGCCCTCGATATATGACTGTTCTCAGCATTTACTAGATCTATATAGTCGAGCACCTATACACCATTTAAATAGAAGAGCTTCACTGATTCCAGCATCAATATATTAAGATATATTTACATAGATCGACCTCTACCATAGCCTCCATGGAAATGAACCTCGCTATCACCAATGGCTGCATCTTTACCAGGAGTACCGAAGCCAGTCATTCCAGGAGTGACCGGTCCTCTTCTAAACGCGACACGACCATCAGACGGACCACGCTGTCCACCCTGATCCATTCCTACAGCCGGTGTTCGAATATCCCGGGGTGGAGCTTTTAGAGTAGCTGGAATAATATCAGAAGGTAAGTGCAAGACCTAAGGAAAAAGAACACAGAGTAACATCTTACCTCACGCAAATAATTGATCCCATCAGCTGTAAGGAACCAATAGTATGTTCTCCAAGCGTACTGTTCACGAACATATCCTCGAGATTTTAATGATCGCATTGTCTTGATGACATAAAGATTTAGAACGTTGATTGTCGGATGAGTGTAGCATGGACGGGTATCGTTTCTTGCCGTTAACACACCATCTTGAATGATCTTCTCAAATATACTATTCCGAGTTGCCAGAGGAAGTAACATTGTCCAAGGCAGGAAAACCTGTAAAACACGCGGTAAGTTGAGATCCTAAAGTGAGCGCGGTACTGTGACATCGATGCGCTAAACAAACCAGAGTAACGTTTTTGAGTTTTAATGAGGAAAATATAGAATATGAATAATGATATCCACTTTCCTACAAAATGCATTCACCAACTGAAGTAATAATGCTTCTTATATCTTTTGAACGAAGTGAGTTCGCCAACGTATTTTAAGGCTGTGCTAAGTAAACACAATGCACAAAACTCATTGAAAAAGTAGCTTGGCAGTATCCTGAAGCTATTAAATAATTACTTTGAGTTGCCTGTTAAACTTTTTGTGGTATACGTTTCACATCAGTGATGTATTAACAGTGACTGCTCTAAGCAGTGAGTAGGTTCTTAGCTAGATTATAAAAGCGATAATTTTTCTAGTATGTTGGTTGGAATGGTCATTCAAGGATGTCGATCCTGCCGAACATTTTTCTTCTCCCCTAATGAGGGCATCACACAGCATGACATCTGTAAGAGATGGTTTCATAAAATTTGTATCAATATATCACTGAGTGAGTATACGCGTTGCTAAAAGATGCCTCACCCTGGTTACGCGAAGAATACCACGTGAAGTATTGGGTCTGCTTGCCTTGAAGATGGAGTCGCCAAGTGGCACAACTCGATGAGTGAATCTGGCAGTAGAATAGGAGATTAAAAATGTAACCACTAGTGCTGTCAGTTCAACTCTTACTCGTTGGTCTGAAAGTCAAAAATGGACAACTAAAGAAAGGCTTCCTGTATTTAGTGAACTGGAAACACTGACAACACAATCGAAAGCCGAGGAGACGACTTTTAAAGAAGTCAAATCCGTACCTGGTCTAACTATTTGGAGTTAAAAGGTCTCAAAAGAGACGTAGACCGCGAGATGACAGTCATACGAACTGAAATTGGCGGATTCTGTCGTCAGAAATCTGCTCACAGAAGAGGCCTTAAAAGAACATATTATTAAAGCAGTAAGCCTTGGCAGGTAGGTCGGGATGGGACAAATTCGATCTAGTCATGGATTGGTGACTACAGAAAGGACACACCGTAGTCCACATTGTGAAGTTGACGACTCTATCTTAAATCGTATCTTCACGTGGAAACTAACTGACTTTTAACTTGTCATTGGGGATTTCAGTGCATCACACGTCCATTCTTTAGAACTTACAACTTCAGATGAATGTATTGACGACAGTCTATTGTTAAATATTATTCAGTGCGCACTTGAACAATTTAAGGCGAAACCAATACACATTGTCTTAGAACATGCACCATCATTGTTAGAACTTGTCTTCACACACCACTATGATAATATAACTGCGAGACTATAATTTATGGATGAACCAATCAGGTATAAGATAACAATTCTTCGATTTTGGCGCGAAATTCATTCATCAATTTGAAGAAATAGAGTTTTCGCATTTTCGCTGATCTCACTTCATGATGAAAACCCTAAATATTATTCCTAACCTTAAATGCCAACTGTAAACCGCAACTAGAAGTAATCACACAGGTTTATAACCTTCAGTTGGTCCTAGTTATTAGGCGAACACCCTCAGGGTCACCTTTGCGTTGCTCAAATGTCGTCCATTAATTATAGTCTCACCGATTTAGTTACTAAACAATTACATGATGAATTTCGATAATGCAATGAGAAGACGTAGTTTATCAGAATTATATGATATGTTTGCGCAATACATTTCGAACAATCTGATCACATATACTTGTTAAGAACATTTATATATGAAAAGTAGAGGGTCAACTAGACAGGTTAAGGGTAAGTCATAACAAAGGAAAAAATATTAAAGTACACAAAAACAAATGTGAATACCACTCTGGATAATAAATCAGTATTACCAGGGTAGGTTAAGTGTAAGGACAAATTGTTTTTGAACACATGAAGGGGGTTTCAATTTTCGTATAGCCAAGGCTTCAATAAACCTTAGTATACGTCCTTGAAGGCTTTTGTACAACACAACAAATGCTGATTTGATATCAACCTTATGACCCGTCTCAATCAAATGTTTCGCAATGGATGATGATGTCTGTCTATCCTGTGATCTCATTTCACCATTGGAATTCATCTGAATCTGCAGCCATTTTGGTATATGTTCACCCACCCTTAATCGCAAATCACGATTGCTCCTCCCTATGTACGTGTTTCCACACATACATGTAAATTTATAGACATGATGAAAATGTGCGTTTAGCATTAATTAGGAAATAAATTCCAACAGTTACAACTCGTTATTGTCTTCGGGACATAACACTCATGGTCAAGTAGGATGTCAAAAATCAATAGTATTGATGCCAATTTCCTATGCAATATGCCTCTTTCACTCATGTCTGTGACCCGGAATTGATTTGACTTCCTTTTGAAAAATCCTTTTGCAAGTAGGACAGGACGATTACGCCAAATGATTCCACTTATGACTACGAAAGTTATAACAATAAAAAAGAGTCATAACAATTGTGAAAAAAAGCCAGTTGGAATTCGAACATTATATTTTCCTGAAATCCAGTGGTAGACTGAAACAAAATCACAACATTCGGTAAAATACAGCTTATTGATGACAATCATATCCTAAAACTACTCGCACATTTGTTATCAGCAAAAGGGTTACTGAAATTTGCAATGATGACAATAAAAACGTCAGTATACTTCCCAATGATTTACTCACACTAGCCTTAGTTACAGTTAAGTAATACGTATCCAACGTTCTGAAGGTTGCAATGAGAAACGATCAATCAAAATAAACAAACAAACACCAGAAACTAGACCTTCGGTATGACAAAGCGAACCCCAGTAACCCAAACATTCCAACCTCGTTAACCTCAGAAATGCGTGATAGACAGCTAATCCCACCAGGTACGGTTGGTGCTGTTGTTTTACACTGAAACCATAGCTTTAAAGTGATGAAAACAACAGGGTTGTTTGCAGCTGCCCGAAGATTTTCATATGAGTTTTGGAAGCAAAAATAGTCAGGATCTTTGTTTTCTCAGTATCGGGAATATCCCTTTCGTGAAAAGGTACTTCATGGTTCTCTAGATAGTCTTTGATTACTTCGAAAGTGCACTAGATATAGCAAAGTTGTACAGATCTACAAACTAGTCTGATAAATTCCATAGCTCTGAAGATGCCACAGGTATTTGGAGTTTGACAACTCTTTAACCAATAACATCCTCTATTATGAATCGTACCCCCCCCCAAGTGTAATCAAAAGACAGAAGCGAGTAGGTTCGAAGATATATTTGATAGGACATCAATATATAGAGGATCGTCTGATCTGATCTGGCTAGCGATTGCAGTAGATGTTGAGCACGGCGTTCTCACTCATGATCCGGTGCGGATGCATGACCGAACGGCTTTACCTAGTTCAGTCCGTTAAATCTATTGTGGTCAGTATCCAATGTCGAAAACTTACAGAGCTATTTATTCTGGGGATTTATTTATCACTACAGATCACCCCTCCTAGTAGGGTAGTGATGACCCTAAGATGTGGCCAGCCAGAAGTTTAAACCCACCGAGTTTGTCGTTGGTAAACAATCTGCTGATAGCTTGCTAAGTATAGCAGCGTCTGGTCATCGTTCCTTACTATGAGGGATCATGAAGTACAATGTAGTAAAAAAAGTACAATAAAAATTTCGGTTCCTCGTAAACTCCATCGTTCTTTTTATCGTCTTTTCCAGCCGTCCGTCGAAATAAGTTCGTACGCACGTAAAAACACAAAGTGGGCGAGAAAAAAAACTCGTTCACACGTAATAGCTTAAAAAGTGATTTTTATAATATGGTTTTTTCGCTTGGCTTTTTTAAAATAGAAGTGTAAATACAAAGGCATATTAAAATTGGGTTCTTCTTCCAAAACGCTTTGTTTTAAGTTCATTTTCAGATACTCCCTAGGTATTATCGCGTGTGTTTGGCTGTCGGCTGACGTATTATGAGTGTGAGGGTCGTGTCGTTCGATTGCGCGGAAGGAAACTCGATGTGAATAGGATTTCCTTCTAAATACGCTGCTTCGAGGCAATCAATGTCGATGCTATCGTTGGTTCCGTTCTTATTGACTATATAGTACTTGGGTTCGCTTTGAACAACTTTGAAGGGTCCTTCGTATGCTGATTCAATAAGTCGTCGATGTGAGTTTCGACGAACGAAGGCGTGTGTACTATGTCGCAAGTCAGGCTGAACGAAAACATTAGTTGATTGCAGTCGAGTGGAAACAAGTTTAACCGAACGAATTGCGTTTGTAAGCCTGTTCGTTTAAGAGGTTATACCCATGTTCATTGAAGAAGAGGAAGGATCCACGAATTCTCCAGGAATTCGAAGTGTCGTTCCATAAACGAGTTGAGCCACAGTGTATCCAATGTCAGCTTTCACTGCATTGCGAATACCTAATAAGATGAGTGGAAGAGCGTTAGTCCACTGAGAAATGTTTGCGGCTGATATTGAAGCTTTTAGTTGTCGGTGAAAACGTTTTGCCAACCCCCTTGCTTGTGTTCAGATTCAAACTGACGTCCGCGATCTGTAGTGATGGTCGAAGGGCAGCCGAAGTTTTCTACTCACCGTCCGACGAAGGCGCGGGCCACTGTCTCAGTAGTGATGTCCTTGACAGGCACGGCTTCTGGCCATCGAGTGAAATGGTCTACGCAGGTTAAGAGATAAGAGTATCCATTTAAATCTGGTAAAAGTCTTACCAAATTCAGATGATTATGGTCGAAACGAGCATAGGGAAATGTAAATGAGGCTAAGGGACATTTGTTGTATCTAACAACCTTAGATTTTTGGCAGCTTACACAGGAGCGTATCAAGTCCCTCAATTCTTTATTCATACCAGGCTAGCAAAACTGTTCTGCTATAAGCTTGATGGTTGCACGAACACCTGGATGAGAAAATTTGTGCAACATATTAAAGACGTTTCGTCGATAATGTTTCGGCACGATTGGACGATCCGTACCTACAGATGTGTCTCATAATAAGGTTTCCTTTCCTGAACCATATGTTCAATGTGCAGTTTAATGGTTGTTGAAAATAACTCGTGCTGAAGATCAGTGTCTTCCTTTTGAAGCTGGGCGAGCTTCAGAGGGTCGACACCTTGGAAATTGTTCAAGGAAGTTATACGAGACAAGGCGTCTGCGACTGCATTATTTGCTCCAGAAATGTGTCGTATACCTGAAGTAAACTGCGAAATGTAGTCCGGTTGTCGAGACTAACGTGGTGAGTACTTGTCTGAAGATGACTTACTTACTTACGCCTGTTACTCCCAATGGAGCATAGGCCGCTGACCAGCATTCTCCAACCCACTCTGTCCTGGGCCTTCTTTTCTAGTTCCATCCAATTCTTCTTCATTTTTCTCATATCTATCTCCATTTCCCGGCGTAATGTGTTCTTTGGTCTTCCTCTTTTCCTTTGGCCTTGAGGATTCCATGTGATGGCTTGTCTTGTGACGCAGTTCGGTGCTTTCCTCAATGTGTGTTCTATCCACTTCCAGCGCTTCTTCCTGATTTCTTCCTCCGCTAGGATATGGTTTGTTCTCTCCCACAGTACGTTGTTGCTAATAGTGTCCGCCCAATGGATCTGAAGTATTTTGCGTAGACAATTGTTAATAAACACCTGTATTTTCTGGATGATGGCTTTCGTAGTTCTCCAGGTTTCTGCCCCATACAGTAGAACTGTCTTGACATTTGTATTGAAAATTCTGACCTTGGTGTTGGTTGACAGTTGCTTTGAGTTCCAGATGTTCTTCAGTTGTAAATATGCTGTTCTTGCTTTACCGATACACGCCTTCACATCTGTATCAGATCCACCCTGTTCATCAATGATGCTGCCCAGATATGTAAAGGTTTTTACATCTTCCGAATCTTCCCCGTCAATTGTGATTGGATTGGCGCATGCTGTGTTGTATCGGAGAATCCTGCTTTTCCCTTTGTGTATATTGAGACCTATTGCTGCTGAGGCTGCTGCCCCACTGTTCGTCTTCTGCATCTGTTGTTGCGTTTGGGATAGAAGGGCCAGATCGTCTGCGAAGTCTAGATCATCCAACTGCCTCTTAGATGTCCATTGTATCCCGCGCTTCCCTTCAGACGTTGACGTTTTCATGATCCAGTCGATCACCAGGAGAAAGAGAAAGCAAGAGAGTAAGCAACCCTTCATGACACCAGTCTTTACTTCGAACAACTTTGTCAACTGTCCTCCATGCACAATTTTGCAGTTTAATCCATCATATAAGTTCTGTATGATATTGACTATCTTCTGAGGCACGCCGTAGTGTCGAAGAAGTTTCCATAGTGTTGTTCTGTCAACACTATCAAATGCCTTTTCGTAGTCAATGAAGTTGATGTAGAGTGATGAATTCCATTCAATTGATTGTTCCACAATGATCCGTAGAGTTGCGATTTGGTCTGTACACGATCTATCCTTACGGAATCCTGTCTGTTGGTCACGAAGTTGGGCGTCTACGCAGTCCTTCATCCTGTTTAACAATACCCTGTTGAGGACTTTTGCCGGTATTGAGAGAAGAGTGATGTCCCTGTAGTTATCACACTTGCTGAGATCGCCTTTCTTCGGTATTTTGATCAGAAGTCCTTCTTTCCAGTCTTTTGGTACTTGTTCCTCATCCCAAATCTTATTGAAGAGAATGTGGCGTATCCTTGCAGTTGCCGCTACGTCTGCTTTTAGTGCCTCTGATGGGATGTTGTCCGGTCCTGCTGCTTTGCCACTCTTGATTTGTCTGATGGCCATGCTGATTTCTTCAATTGTTGGTGGGCCAACATTGATTGGGAGGTCCATGGGTGCTGCTTCGATGTTGGGTGGGTTCAGTGGAGCTGGTCGATTCAAGAGTTCTTTGAAGTGTTCTACCCACCTGTTTTGTTGCTCTTCAATGTTGGTGATTACCTCGCCTTCCTTGTTTTTCACTGGTCGTTCTGGTTTGCGGCGATTTCCAGAGAGTTTCTTTGTCGTGTTATACAATTATCTCATGTTTCCTTCTCTTGCAGCCTTTTCCGCCGTCGTTGCTAAATCTTCCACATATTTACGTTTGTCGGTTCTGATGCTCCTCTTCACTTGGTTGTTAACTTCTGTGTATTCAGCTTGTGCCTTGGCTTTTTCTGCTCTTGTTCGGCCGGTATTGATTGCTGCCTTCTTGTTCCTTCTTTCTTGAATCTTACCCAGTGTATCAACAGTGATCCATTCCTTGTGATGGTGCTTCTTGTGACCCAGGACCTCATGACATGTTGAAGTGATTGCCTCTTTGATCCCCTTCCAGTTGCTCTCCACAGTAGTTCCTTCTCCATTCAGTAGATCATGAAAGGCCTGGAACTTATTGCTGAGGACTATCTTGAATTTGTTGAGTTTGTTGGTATCCTGAAGAAAGGCCGTATTGAACTTTTGTGATATTGTCCGCTCCGTTGTGCAGTGTCTCTTGAGTTTCAACTTCATCTTGGTGATCAGCAAGTGATGATCTGATGCTATATCAGTTCCTCTCTTGGTTCTCACGTCTTCCATCGTCCTCCTGAACGTTTTGTTGATGCAAATATGGTCGATTTGGTTTTGTGTAGAGTGATCCGGTGAAGTCCATGTGATTTTGTGTATGCGTTTATGTGGGAATATGGTGCCGCCTATGACCAGCTTATTGAAGGCACATAGATTTGCAAATCTCTCACCATTTTCGTTTCTCTCTCCCAGTCCGTGTCGTCCCATGATGTCTTCATATCCAGTGTTGTCCGTTCCAACCTTGGCGTTGAAATCTCCCATCAGAATGGTTAGGTCCTTTGTTGGGCACTTCTCGACGATTGACTGCAGCCTATTGTAGAATTGATCTTTAGCGCCTTCATGGTAGTCGTTGGAAGGCGCATAGCATTGGATGATGTTCATTGAAATGCCCTCTTTCTTTGTTTTAAACGAGGCTTTGATGATCCTTGGTCCATGAGATTCCCATCCTATAAGCGCATTTTGCGCTTGTTTGGACAGCATCAATGCAACTCCTTGTGCATGTGGTGCATTTTCTTCTTCATGGTCGGAGTATAACAGGAGCTCTCCTGTAGTTAGTCGTTGTTGTCCAACTTGTGTCCAATGTGTTTCACTGATCCCAAGTACCTCTAGGTTGTATCTTCTCATTTCTGCAGCAATTTGGAAGGCTCTCCCGGTGTCCCACATTGTACGAACATTCCATGTACCTAAATAAATGGTCGATCTGGCTGTCAGAAGGGGCATCGGCCTCGTAACTTCCGAAGGAATTCGGCTTTCATCATGAGGCGTCATAATTCTTCTAAATGAAGACCTTCTGACTCCCAGGGCAGAGTTTAAAAGGTTTGGATAATTTTTTCTGGTTAGCGTTTTTTTAGCGAGTTAGTTTTCTACGGGATAGGGACGCTAACCCCATGCCCAACCCTCCTCCTTTATCCGGGCTTGGGACCGGCAGTAGCCCCCGGAGGGACTCCAGGCGGAGTTTCTGAAGATGAGCTTAAAGAGAATGTAAGAGGTTTATCATCAGAAAAAGGGTGAATTCATGGCCTTCGATATAATGATGAAAATGTCGTACAGAACAATGCAGAACTAGGAGTTCCATAATGAAAGTGCTGTGCCTCAATTCACTGTCTAGCAACCGTTTAGAGAAAAATGCTAAAGGTTTCCAGGAGAGGTTAACCCAGTGTTTTAAGACTCCTCCGATTGCTGAGTCGGATGCTTCTACTGCGATACTAATGGGTGCTTCAGTGTCCTGATGAGCAAGCATTGTTGCTTGAACGATAAGTTCCTTAACTGTGGAGAATGCTTTTCTCGCGATGTTATCCAGATTTCTCATTTCCACGAAGTTGGTCGGTTGGTGGTTTCATAAGTAACGCGCATTTTGGTATGAACCGTCTATAGAAACTTACAAGGCCGTTTGATGTGCTTAATTGCTTGATGGTGGTCAGTTCTACGTAATCTAGAATGGCCGCCGGCTTGGTTCTAAGGGGTCGGGTGCCTTGCGCATAGATAGTGTGTCCTGGGACGTCTAATGAGTCAGTTCCGATTTAGCATTTCTGAATGTTTACAGTAATTCCATGTTTTTGTAGTCGGTCGAAAACAAGATCCGAATGCTGGAGATGCTATTCTCTGTCCGGACTTGCTATTAGAAAGTCGTCAACATACGCGTGTACGAAGTTGAGACCTTGAAAAACGTCGTCTATGAATCTTTAAAATGTTTGAGCAGCGTTTCTTAGACCGAAAGGCATTCGCAAAAATTCGTAGAGTCCGAAAGGAGTTATGATAGCTGTTTTCGGAACATAGCCATAGCGACTTGGTTTTACTCTTTAACCAAGTCGATTGTCGAAAAGACAGTTGTACCTTTTAAGGTAGCTGTCAAATCGTGAATGTGAGGCAACGGGTAACGATCGAGAATGGTTTTCGCATTCAATCGCCGATAGTCACCAGTTGGACGCCAATCGTTGCTGTCCTTTTTAGGGACCATGTGCAACGGAAATGCACATGGGCTATTTGACGGTCTTATGATACCTAAGTCTATCATGTGGTCGAATTCGTTTTTCGCCAACCTTAGCTTTTCGAGAGCCAGTCGGCGTGCTTTTGAAAATACAGGTGATGCTGTAGTCGTGATATGATGTGTAACATTGCTGGTTACACACTGTAATGTTGGTTGGGATTGGTATATCCCAGAAAACTTATCGAGTAGTGGTTGATAGAATGGATCTATCGTGTGCTTAATTGTGAGACTTCTCAGCAGTGCTCATCCGAGATCCTGACAGCATGATTCGACCCCAGGACCTATCGATTACGCGCGCGAACGCTGAATCTCTAGACTGGATTGGTTGAAGTTGGAGATTAACACCATTGGATGCCGGCCCAGTGGTCTAGATCCTGGGTTAGGGATCGTGAATATATAGTGACCTGCTTTTATCAAGAGAACGCGATTGGTTTAGTGGAAACAATCATTGTTATAACTAATTGTACCAGTGATTGTTTTACTGTGCTTGTTTGTTTAACTGTACTAAAGACATCCATTACTGCTTCATTATTCTTCCGTTGACTGTGGCCTTGTACGCTCGCACGATCGCCCATTGATTCCACTTGTTTTCCTTTGGCACGATCTTGGTATGCTTTCGATACCACGAGGTCGCCAACGAATAAATCTGGTTACAATCTCCTTTAGCCTTCTGATTTTCTGATACGCTCCCACCTTGTAGTGACGATCGTAGTCAAACGCGACTCGACGCCACATTACAGCTGGTGAACCTGAAATTACGAACACTTGGCAATCGAAACCAAACCTTCCAAAGAAGTCAATTACGGCGAGTCTATCGCTTATCTATCCACGTCTGTCGTATATTTTCATATTGATATTTTTAATATATAATATTCTGGCAATAACTCGACATGACGGAAAGCGATAAGAATGGTAATGTAATAGACTCGGACGTGCAGTTTATGCACTTTCGACCTGTATCTTTGATTCCCCACGACCAAGAGGTTTGGTTTGTCACACTAGAGTCTCAATTCAAGACCTGTCACATTACAAGCCAAAGACGAAAATATGCATACGTTCTCGAATCATTACCTGGGGATCATACAGTGGCTGTCCGTGAGTTTGTTCTCAACCCCAATGTACCTAACGTTTATGGTCGTCTTAAAGAGGCGATCCTCAAACATTTCCTCCCATCGAGAGAGGAACGGTTGAGGACATTATTAGCACGTCACCTTCTGGGTGATGCTAAGCCGAGCCGCCACCTCACGCGCCTGCAATCTTTTGCAGGACCTATGGCAGCCGACACCGAAATTGTTAAAGAACTGTGGCTCGAATCATTACCAGCACACATTCAACCTACAGTTACGGCCTTGCTCGAGGACGCACCACTCTGTCAGCCTTCAAAGCAGACAAAATACTTGCGAGGATTAGCAACAAAGACCACTGCATGGTAGTCTCAACGGCACGTACGAACGTAGACATGAACTCTAGTCACTCCTCGGCTCAGGGTGATAGGGGCGCTTGTATTCACACACGTCTTAGTTTTCGAGATCGTTGTAACGTACCCGAACCCTACGTCCCTTGAGCTCGTTCACGCCCTCGAAAATCCGTCACCACTCGCCCAATGAGGGCATCTTCCAAGCCACGCCGAAAGGCGGCTTCGGAAGGGAGTGAAGGTTGGTGCTGGCTCCACCGATCCTTCGAGTCTGGTGCCCGCCATTGTCTAGCCCTGTGCCTATACAAGGCGGGAAACTCCAAGCTCGACGAGTGAAAGCGGCCGTACTCGCCGGCCCTTCAACCCAGGCTAGCCGTTTATTCTATGTGCACGATTATCGCACAAACGCTAGGTACCTAGTGAATACTGGGGCCCAGGTTTCTGTCGTACCCCTTGGTAACAGCAAGTCACAAGCTATAACGCTTCGACTACGTGCTGCGAATGGCTCAGCGATTCCTACCAATTGTACACGATAACTCGCGGTCAACCTGGGCGACCGACAATAGTATCTGTGGACGTTCATCATTGCCGATGTTCCCACAGATATACTAGGTATTGATTTCCTACAGCATTACGAATTCCTAGTCGATTCACGTAGGCTGCAGCTAATCGATACTTCGTCGAACAGCACGGGCTGCAAATCTCACATAAACGCGTACCGAATCTTAGGCACCTTTTGTTCGCGTGACGATAAATTCCACGCTTTATTCGAGGAATTCCCCAAATTAACTAAACCACTCAAGGAGATTTCATCGGTGACCAATCGTGTAGTACACCACATAGTCACCCGCGGACCCCTAGTCACGGCAAGACGACGCCGACTGGCACCGAGCAAGTTAGCTTTCGCTAAACGTGAGTTTGACAATTTACTAGCTACTGGTATTATTCGTCCTTCTCACAGTCCCCCGGCCTCACCTCTTCATATGGTGCGCAAAAACGGCGGGGTTAGCTGGAGAACATGTGGCGACTACCGAGCATTAAATGTAGTTACACGATTTGATAGCCATCCCATCCCCCACATGCACGGCATCACGGCATCGCTCAAGGGCCCAACTATCTTTCCTAAGATCGATCTGTTACGATCCCAGTCGCTCTTGAAGATATCGAGAAAACGGCTCTCACGACTCCTTTTGGTCTGTTTAAGTTCCTACGAATACCATTTGGATTACGGAACACTGCTCAAACTTTCCAAAGGTTTATCGACAACATAGTACGAGACTTGGATTTTGTTCATCCCATACGCGGCAGAACGGTTACGACCATTAACCAACTTATTTCGCGGTAATCCATGCAAAGTAGAATTGAACGATGACGCACGTACTGCATTTTCAGTTATTAAAACTGTTCTAGCTCGAATCACACTCCTCGCGCAGATAGACCCATCAGCCACGCTTAGTATAGCGGATGATGCATCGGATTTCGCTATAGGAACCGTACCCCTAGCTACTAGCTCAGGTAATATCCTGTGTGATACTTCTACCGGTCTTCCCCGACCCATCGTACCCTCTGCTTACCGTCGTCTCGTCTTCGATACCTTGCATGGACTGCCTCATCCAAGTATCGCAGCTACATTACGTCTCATCGCTGCACGATACGTCTGGCCGTCCATGAATAGAGACGTCCGTATGTGGGTAAAGCAATGCCTACAATGTCAACGATCGAAAGTGCACAGGCACGTAGCTGCCCCCATTGGCACGTTCGCCACGCCTGATGCTCGCTTTGATCACGTTCATATAGACATTGTAGGACCATTGCCACCATTGCACGGGTATGATCACATATTCACGTGCATCGATCGTTTTACAAGATGGCCCGAAGCTATTCCCATCACGTCTATTACGGCGGAGACAGTTGCTCACCGCTTCGTAGAACGATGGATAGCTCTGTACGATTGTCCCTCGACTGTCACGACTGACCGACGACAACAATTCGAGTCCGCATTATCCTTTTCACTGACCCGGCTGCTTGGTATGGAACGCATACGCACTACCGCCTACCACCCAGCAACAAATGGTTTAGTTGAACGGTTTCACCGCCAACTTAAAAGTGCTATTCGAGTATACGAAAACGACAATTGGTAGGAAACCTTACCGCTCGTTCTCTTAGGTATCAGAACGAGCTTGAAGGCAGATATCCAATGTTCCGCCGCTGAACTTGTATGCGGCACAACATTGCGTCTGCCTGGGGAATTTTTCACATCACGGAGCAGTAACGATTTCGACGGGTCAGACTACATTCATCGACTGTCTGAATTTATGCGAACACTGACTCCGGTGTCAACTCGTATACAACATCGACAGGTCGCTCTCCCTCGAGAGTTACCTACCTGTTCACATGTTTTCACACGAGTAAATTCGGTACACAAGCCTTTGCAACAGCCTTACGAAAGACCTTTTCACGTGATTTCTCGTCACGGAAAGACCTTCAAGGTTGATCGACATGTCCGCGTCGAGATCGTCGGCATTGATCGTCTCAAACCAACACACGTCGATGACAGTGCCCTACTCAATAACCTGAGATTCAATGCTAGACTTATCAAACTTACTAGCGGGGTCCCTACATCTACTTCAGGTCCCACGTTAGGTACGTCAAAGACCTCATTCTCACGTCCCGGTCAACAGCACGTGCCATCTGCACCATCTACGGACGAGACTTCAGTCTCACGTCCAGATCAGCAGACCACGCCGCCCTTGACTTCAGATGAGATTGCAGGCTCACGAAGTACGAACGAGACTACCGTCTCACGTTCTGGTCGCCGAGTACGCTTACCCGTACGCTTTCGCGACTAACCGCACAATCAACAACGGATACGGCGTACGACTATTCCCATACTACATGCACGCTACACTTTTTTGATTTTTTTGTATCCTAGTTCCACGAACTAAGCCGCCACCTATCGAAAGTGTAAACCCTTTCTATCAGGGGCTCCTGCAGTGACTTACTTTTATCAAGAGAACGCGATTGGTTTAATGGAAACAATGGTTATTATAACCAATTGCACCAGTGATTGTTTTACTGTACTTGTTTGTTTAGCTGTACTACAAACATCCACTATTCTTCCAGTACATTTACATTAGCAATTGATGTTTTACGTTGTATGCAGCTGATGAGAGACCGTAAAATAGAATAAATTCATTTTATTCTACAAACCTCGTTGTTCTTGCTCCGTTCAAAGTAAAAGGACAGTGAAACATCAGTTGTATCGGAATATAGTCACGATTATTGACCAAGTGTAAACGAAAGGGAAATACATTACTATGGTATCGGATTAATACCATTCAGCAGAAAATGTAGAACAGTGAGTAGCTATAATGTCAGTGACAAGAAGTTAGCTCTGTAACAATACGCAAATATAACATCACAAGGATCATCAATTAAATTCTCTTTCGACATCAGACATCATTTTGGCACACAATAAAATTTTTCTTCTCAAATGACTTCATAAAATTCAACAGGGACAACTGGGTTTAAAAAATTAGCCAAAATAATTTACATCCTTAAAGCTATAATTCCTGCTAGGTTTTGAAGTCTTATAACTTATCACTCCTAAACATGAAGTAATACCGGAAAACAGACAAGTATTTAGAGACGATGAGATAACACTGATTACTTAAATGTATATTTTAAAAAACCACATTACAATAAATATCGATATTATTATAACATCAGATACCCATCTTCTTTTACTACAAGAATCAACAAACAATATCTATGCGGATAAACTGTAGAAGGTTTTAACTCATTTATTAATTATTCAATAATATGTAGTAAAAAAGTCATATGCCATATGAATACATTTCAACAACATTAAAAGTTCTATTCGATGACTATATTCCGTTGCATTATTGATGACGAGAAAGTACAATTTTTTCCATCTAAAAAAATTTTTCAGTATGATTCCTAAATGCATATTTTGTGACCAACCGGCGAAGTATATGAACATCATAAAACAAAAATAAAATATAAATAAACAGGAAGTAAGCTTAAACAGCCTAATTAACTTCAATAAGAAACATATTCAAATTACATATACTAAAATCCGCAAGATATCATGGGACGACATGGACTAGGAGAAGGGGATGAAAGTGTTGAGAGATTTGCAAGCAAATTCATGTGAGTTCAAAAAATCGGTTATAGGTGTCACTATATTCCGCACAAACGTTCACACAAAACTAAATTGGTTTCGTCGGATCACACTATGAAAAACAAGATCAATCATATTCGCATCAGCAAAATATTCAGCAGGTCAATGGAACATGTGAAAACCAACTGAGGAGCTGACATCACTTCAGATCACCACCACCAACTCGTCGTTGTAAAGATGAAACTGAGGTGAAAGAAACACTGGACAACTGGACAAACAGCATTACGAAGGTTCAATACACAATTCCTTCAACACACTGACAAAATCAACCAATTCAACAACAGGTTGCAAACACTACATGATCTACTCAAAGAAGAGAAAACTACGATGGAGGACAATTGGAAAGAGGTCGAAGATACACTAACTTCAAAGTGTCAGGAGGTTCTGGGTCGCAACAAGCATCATCATCATCGTCATCATCATCATCATCATCATCGTAGGGAATGGATCTACATCGAACCCCTGGACAAGATTCAAGAAACGAAGAACAATAGCGTAACAATTAACAACAGTCGAACGAGAACACAGAAAGTCAACACACAAGCTGAATACACTGAAGCAAACAAGAGAGTTAGTATTAGAGCATTAGAGCTGACAAACAGAAATACAAGGAACACTTGGCAGTGACAGAGAAAAATGATGCAAGAGAAGGGAATACCAAACAACTATATGACACGACGAAGAAACTGGTAGGGAAATGTGGTAAACCAGAAAGACCGGTCAAATACAAAGAAGGCAAGCCACTCACTGAGACTCAACAATAGATGGACAGATAGGTAGAACAATTTAAGGACACCTTAAATCGACCAGCTCCACTGAATCCACCATACATTGAAGCAGCACCTAAAGACCTTCTCATAGATGTCATTCCACCAACGATCGAAGTAATCAGTATTGTCAACAAACAAATCAACAGTGGGAAAGCAGTAAGACCTGACCACATACCAACCGAAGCACTGAAGTCAGACATAGAAGAACTACAAACACGCTCCACCTTCTATTCCGGAAGATTTCGGAGGAGGAACAAGTGTCGACAGACTGGAAAGAAGGATATCTCATCAGGATACCAAAGAAAGGAGATCTGAGCAAATGTGAAGACTAAAGAGACATCACAGTACTGTCAGAACTAGGGCAATTTTTCGACAGAGTGTTGCCGAACCGAATGAAGGATTCAGTAGATGCACAGCTACGAGATCAACAGGTTGGATTCCGTAAGGATCGGTCGTCCACAGACACAATCGCGATACCATGAATATATATATATATATATATATATATATATATATATTTATTTATTTATTTATTTATTTATTTATTTATTTATTTATTTATTTATTTATTTATGTTTTTGTTGTAGTAGTCCGAACGCTTATTTATATTTGTTCAAAATACTGGCACACCAGGTTAATCGATCCATACCAAAATTACAATGATTTGATGTTGACATAACTCTGTAACAATTCGTTTAATGAGGTCAAATGACCATATGCTTTTTTATATTAAGCGTAGTGACAGCCTGTTGATGAAAATTATGTTAATTATATCTGATAAATTGATTAATCAGGGATGAAACTTACTTGATATTGAAAACTGGCATAAATGTGACAACGTTCAAATAATATAACCGAATAATAAGTGACCACATAAATAATAATGCCAATAACTTTATTGCTAAGCTGTGCAAACTAATAATTATAGTGATGTAATTCACTTTAAGCTATAAACTAGTGATGATAGTACCACGATACCCAAAAATGAAATAGAATCCCAATCTGCTAACGAGTTTTTGAAGATGCGTGTCTCAACTATTAAACGACATATAATACGAAGGTTATAAATTTTGCAATAACTAGAAAAAATTTCACTATTACTCCTGTTTAGATATGAACCAGGTCATAAAAGTCAGACAGTTGATACAATATTTTCCTATTCAGTCATCAGTTCCAGTTTGAACAGTCCGAAAATAATTTTGACAAACTTCTTAAAAATAAAAAGGAATAATAAAATCCACATAATAAGTGACTGATCTATGGATATACACAGTTAACCAAAAACCGTATGTTTATTGAACATATATATATATAGGAATGAGTTAAACCAGTGACAAAAAATTCTTATGACGAGATCAATGGAAATCGTTATGACATAATCAGATTATGAATCAAATATATTTTTATAAACTGAAATAAAATTTACGATATATTGCGTTTCACATAGTTATTATGTTAAAAAGCTGATATTAATTACAATGGACTAATTAGTATTTTCAATGGTTAAGATCATGAGTCAGTTGAAGCTAGACCACCATGGAAAACCTGGAAGCACTGGACGGCCGTTTCGTCCTATTGTGGGACTCCTCAGCAGTGCGCATCCACGACCTCGCCTCCTGCGAGATTCGAACCCAGGACCTTCTGGTTTCGCGCCCGAGCACTTAACCACTAGACCACTGAGCCGGCATCCAACGGTGTTAATGTCTAACTTCAACTAATCCACGAAATTGAGCGACACATTCACCATTGTCTTCAGTGAGTAACTACCTCACAACAGACTGGCTTCACGAGGTATATCCTGGAGTTCTAGTGAGAAGTAGTGACCAGTGGAGTTCAACCAGGTCTGTTGTGAGGTAGTTACTCACTGAAGACAATGGTGAATGTGTCGCTCAATTTCGTGGATTAGTTGAAGTTAGACATTAACACCGTTGGATGCCGGCTCAGTGGTCTAGTGGTTAAGTGCTCGGGCGCGAAACCAGAAGGTCCTGGGTTCGAATCTCGCAGGAGGCGAGGTCGTGGATGCGCACTGCTGAGGAGTCCCACAATAGGACGAAACGGCCGTCCAGTGCTTCCAGGTTTTCCATGGTGGTCTAGCTTCAACTGACTCATGATCTTAACCATTGAAATTACTACAATCTCCACAAAAACTCATCTAATTAGTATTTGTGAAAATCTTAATTTATATTTAACTTCTTAATGTAAAATAATTGTCAAACTAGTAATATCAAACAGCAATTGGAGATTATATCATGAAGAAATGACATAATTCATTTAATAACAAACACTGTAAGAATAGCATGTACATTGACGGATAAAATATGCACAAAATCATTATGAATTAACCTTATAAATGGTCTCCTAAATCATCAAATGAAAACATTGGTTATAAGATAATATGTACGTACCACCCATATATACAGTTATTGAATTAAGTGAAAGTACATAACTAAACTTCTAAATATCTGCATGATAAATTAAAACATTTGAGTGGGTTACCAAAAAAATTTAATAACAATGTGATAATTTATTTGTTAGAAAAACGTCACTCTATTTTATAATAATATGGATTTATTACACACATATTTTAGGTATCATTACCAAGATTTGATTTGATAATTTCGAATAAATTGAGCATTGGGTTGATTGTTATAAATAAAAATAATATATTTGTAATATCCCAATGAGTAGAAAATTAGATTTTCTGACGTTTTGTGACTTAGTGTAAGTCACTTCTTCAGAGAATAAATAACCAAATTAAAATTAATCCAAGTTTAAATAGTACAACGGAACAATGCAAGAATAATATTGGATCAATCAAAAACAGGTCTGAACAAGTTGATGTCTTGTCATTTCTGTCAAGGTGATTCATAAGTGATATGTATGTAAATTTGTATGTGTATGTATATGTGCATTGTTTAAGAATGAAAAATTGTGTGACCTTTATAGTGAGAAAGGACAGAGTTTAAATTTGTAATATGATAGTGTGAAATTGTAAATACGATCAGACTGAATGGTTAGGATAGATGGTCCAAGTAGGATGTATGGTAAGGCCTTCTTTTCTATTGAGAGAAGTAGGATTAAGCATTATATGGAACGCCTCAGCTACCCTCCTTTCTTTGTAGTTGGAATAGCCTTTTTGCAATATTTTGATATTTTAAAAATCGATTTGGTGGTTGTTGAAAATGACATGAACTGCTATTGTCGATTTAATTTGAAGTTGGTTCAATTCTACAGGATTGTTAGGAGGTTTCTTTGTGTACGTAATATGTTCTTTGGTTCTAGTCAAGATTTCGCGGGATGACTCTCCAATATAATAGGCATCACAATCTATACAACCTAATTTGTAGACGCAGTTCTGTGTGGACATGAAAGGGACTTTTTCTTTCAGGCGAACTAAAGTATTACGTAGTGTGTTCGTTGTTTTGTAATATACTTTAATTCTGTGATGTTTTAAGATTCTTTGGATTTCTTCTGTTGTGCCATGACGGTATGGTAGAACTGCAGTACCAATTCATGGCATTTCATTCGAATCATTATTATAACGTAATAGACTGTTTTGTTTTAATATGCTCCTAATAATCTTCATAGGAAAATTATTAAATTGTAAGATGCTGATTACATTCATTTGTTCTTTTTGTTTGTCTTCCTCTGATGTGATGATCTTGTTAGCTCTTCTAAAAAGATTTAAGGCTAGCGAGATCTTAGCACTGAAAGGATGTGCTGAATGGAAGTCAATATAACGATTTGAGTGCATCGGTTTTCGGTAAGTGGATAGGTTTAGACTTCCATTTGGATTTCTTTTTACTAAGCAATCCAAGAATGGTAGCTCACCATGTACATTTTCATTGGTGAATTTGATGTGTGATGAAAGTGTATTTCTTTGTTTAAAAAAAGATCTTAGATGAGTCTTTTTTATAACAGCAAATGTATCGTCTACATATCTGAGCCAAATTCGTGGTATAATGTTGTGGGCGAAGATATTTGATTCTATGTATGCCATAAAAAGGTTGGCTACAATCGAGGATACGGGGGATCCCATTGCTACACCGTTAGTTTGTTTGAATAACATACCGTTAAAAGTAAATAGCGTTGAATTTAAGCAAAGTTTTAAGGATTTCATGATTAGACTGATGCTCAACGGGTATCTGCGTCTACAAATTAGGTTGTATAGATTGTGATGCCTATTATATTGGAGAGTCATCCCGCGAAATCTTGACTAGAACCAAAGAACATATTACGTACACAAAGAAACCTCCTAACAATCCTGTAGAATTGAACCAACTTCAAATTAAATCGACAATAGCAGTTCATGTCATTTTCAACAACCACCAAATCGATTTTTAAAATATCAAAATATTGCAAAAAGGCTATTCCAACTACAAAGAAAGGAGGGTAGCTGAGGCGTTCCATATAATGCTTAATCCTACTTCTCTCAATAGAAAAGAAGGCCTTACCATACATCCTACTTGGACCATCTATCCTAACCATTCAGTCTGATCGTATTTACAATTTCACACTATCATATTACAAATTTAAACTCTGTCCTTTCTCACTATAAAGGTCACACAATTTTTCATTCTTAAACAATGCACATATACATACACATACAAATTTACATACATATCACTTATGAATCACCTTGACAGAAATGACAAGACATCAACTTGTTCAGACCTGTTTTTGATTGATCCAATATTATTCTTGCATTGTTCCGTTGTACTATTTAAACTTGGATTAATTTTAATTTGGTTATTTATTCTCTGAAGAAGTGACTTACACTAAGTCACAAAACGTCAGAAAATCTAATTTTCTACTCATTGGGATATTACAAATATATTATTTTTATTATTATTTATATTACACACATTATTGTAATATCTGGGTCACGGGAATAACTCTATTTTACAAATATATTGCCAGTATAATGATATGGTTTATTAATTAGTTGGGATAAATGTTAAATTTTCGACAAATTTGCCAGATGAAAAAGATATAGTTAGCCCAATGAATCACTTTACAATAACACTATCCTTAAATTAAAAAAAATTAAGTTTCAGAAAACTCGTAGAAGGTATTGCACATGGACTTCATAATAGGCGCGGAATAAATGTACAAAGAAATCAGGGTTACATACAAATATCACAATTTCTTCAGTCAATGTAAAAGTAATTATTATGTATTACAAGCTGATATTAGTCATATAAACACTGAAAATCATTGTACCGGACAAACGTCCATTTTGGGCCCAAACGTAGCTATCCAGTAATATTCCTGACACTATGTTTTTGCTTGGAATATTCCCCCATCTTACAATTGGTCATCATTAGTTGAAGTGGTTATAAAATTGTCAAGTTCTTATTGTCTTTATGATCTTTGGGAGTTGTGTTAGGGAATAAATGGGATTAGTTTACATTCTTTATGTTGGCCTTTGTGTCATTCCATCGAACTTTCAAAAAGCGAAACTACACTGTCAAACACAAAAAATAAATTAAGATCAGAATAATTAAAAACAGGCAGAAAAACTGTATAGTGTTCAAATCATTACATTCCTTCCGGTAAAAAATCTATTGGTTGATGTGGATGGTGTCGTTTAACTAGTGGCATACATCAATAGTATACTCAGTTGTTTTTTTATTAAAACCATATCTCAGTTGATTTTCATGAATGACTTCGAATGGGAATTCTATCGATCAAAGTTGGATGTTTAGAGAAAACGGTTAATAATCTAAATACACTTTGAGAATATTGTTTTAAAAAAATAATCTTTTCTACGATGGTTCATATTTGGGATTAAGGGCATTTACTTATGATCATACTCACTACCTAAAATGAGAAATGATTCAGGCATAAATTGGGATTTTGCAGAAAAAGAATAGAAACATTTTACAAACAAATGTTTATTGATTTTGAGTATGAGACCAGGTTTCAGGTACTTAGATATCAAAAGACTAGTAATCACTGTATTAACTACTTGCTCATTTTGAAACTACTTTAGTATGAAAAACGAAAAAATAAGTAATGTACACAAATCCGCAAAGTCAAAACCTAAGACTGACCGGAACCGAAGTGCTCAAAGCACAGACTAGGTCGTGAGCTTATACACAAATAAAGTGAATTTTCATCGTGATGAAAGTAAACTGAGTACATTTAGTTCTAGTTTTTATCTCAAAATTGAGCGGCTGGGAGTAAAAATGTAGTCAAAAACAAAACTATCTGACAGCAATCCAAGTCACGATAATCTACGCTTACGTAATTTCATGAAGTAGTGAAAATTTAGCTGTCATAGGTGGGGATCTGAGAGGCTTGGTTTAATAACCATACCTACTAGAAAAATCCCCTCACAGTTAAGTCACTAGGATACACCATATTACTAATCAACCAAGTTAATGAGTTACGGCTAGCTGGAAAATTTTCAGCGTGCACTGCTAACTGACTATTTACCGTGTCAAAATTGACATCGACTCGCTGTAAGAGACTGAGAAAAACTAATTATTTCTATCCTACTTATCTATTGACCAGACGTAAATGTAGTTCCTCGTTTAGAAGTTGGACTGTTTATCAAAATCTGTTATTTATATAAGGGTGTAGATTGTAGTTGGAAGAAAAATACCAGTTCTGTTTGTATTTACATAACTAGTTTTGTAAAATGATTCAATCGACGAAGATTTAGCAGTGTGACACAATATAACTCAAATACTCATACAAGTGAAAATGACACTTCACAATGATTAAAGTGCAATCGAAATTCAGTTAACAGCTGGTTATTATATCAGATGTATAATTAGAAGATTGTTAATTTAAAATATGAGTCTGAATTTCCCCTCAATATCAATACTTTTTTGTTTGATATAAATCCTGGTGCAGTCATTCAAGCCGACATTCTCCATCCAATCAACTAATCATGCACTTAGAGCATTAGTCTGAAAAACAAATACTCAATGAGCGTTGCAGCTCTCAAAACTAACGCTCATTTAGAAAGTTCACCATGTCTGTAAATTGAAATTCGATAGTACTAAGAACTTAAAAAAGCCGTTGATCAGATGCATACTACTAAGTTAAAAATAAAAACAGGTACTCAACCACCTGTTCCTATCTGTCGAATCCCCACCTAACCTTAACTGTTATCAGCCGTCTGTTCAAATAATATTTACAACTTAACTGAATAAAGAACTCACGTCTTCTAGACCTCACCTCTGAATTAATCACATGAACATCCAAAGAAAACTTTTACGAAAACGATTTGAAATTACTTTAGACTACTTTTTGATTAATTCATTTAGAATTTATTATCAATAAGTTGATCAGAGGCGTTGGAAACCATGGTTACATAAATAATACATTTTGTACTGAAAATCATGAAACTATGATATCAATGGTAAGTTTAGAGGTTGAAAGCACAATTATTCATTCGACGTGGGCAGCATAATTACAAGCTATCCAAAAACAACCTATCGTATCATTTACACGCATATTTCATGGACATAGAACACTTAGGAAGCAACATATCACGCAGTGTGATCGTGCATTGAATAATGGTAGTTACTTCATTCATCTACATAGTTCAGCCCTAGAAAAGTAGTGTCACTAACTGTTGAACCCGCGTCGTCTATTACATATACTTGAAAGAACGAGGAATAACTGAAATCTCCACGACACGAAGTAGGGACAACAAGATTGGTAAAAGTGGAGATTTATTAAACACAAAACACGACGATGATCTTAGTCGAAATTACACTTCTTATATTGTGATTGTACACCCATTTTGACTACTAATTACGATAAAATCACATATAACAAATACCCAGGGTTATAAAATCACATGCTGTCTATCATACTGAACATAGTTCATATTAATTTTATACAAGAATATTGTATTTTGAAATAATATCACGGTCAAATAAATCAATATTATACCAAGTATCACACTGGAAGACAGAAACAAATATTACTCTGAATAATCATCACATAGAATTTAAAACGGAAGTAATGTTGAGCAAGAATCACAGTAAGTTAAAAATGTGATTTCGCCTCCTCATCCCATTATAACAGTAACCCGATTGACTTCTAGAATTCTCTAAAAGAAAGGGATAGATGCAACTATTTCATTAGTCTCATTCTGGCTTTAAATGTTTATTTTCGACTAACATTTATCTCTGGGGGATTTCACAAATTTCTGTAGTCACTACTAACCTTGATGGGAACTCTGAAATTTTTCAAAGCCGTTGGTTAGCTGTACGTTTGAGACATTTGACCCAAAGATAGGTCTTTTATTGACTTGAATAACTTATTCATCTCAATTTTACAGGTGATCATGTTGCGTGAACAATTATTAATATACTTAACACTGAATTAAACAGAATCCGCTCCGTAGCCGAACTAATTCAACAAAAAATAACATTAAATGATTCAACCAAAGATCAACATCATCCTCTTCATTTTACGCCCACGCGTTTATGAGCATATAGGTAATTGGGAAAGTAGCTACATTGATCGGACAAAAAGGGGGTCCCATTTCTGATATTTTGAACATGTTCCTAAAAACATTCAATTGAGATAGAGTACTTTGAATAACGTGATCTCCAAATCTATTGGACACAGAATGTTTTGTGGATACTTTTAAATCCTTCAATGCAACTGGTGAATAACCAATTCTTAGACTTCTCAAGTTAGCGCTACCAAGTGTTCGAGAAGAATAGTTGTTAGACTTTCTGCTATGGTAACATAAGCCCTGCCTCGGTACACCATAAAAGTTGTTTCAACTCTCAATTAGCTACATTGTTCCACTATTATTTTGACGCCCTTCTAGTTCAATAATTTTATGTTTAACCGAACTAGTTTTTACTTATTTCTAGCCATCTAATCTTTTGTTAATATTGGTGCTACAAAATGTTCCCCTACAGATGACAATTATTTGTGACATTTTTATTCAGCCTCTTGAATTTATTTACGTATTTACTATGTTTTGTGTAATCACAACAAATTTCCGACCAAACTCATTTATGTCAATATTTTCAACTCACTTTATAACCTTGATTTTTTAATATTTCATGTTGTAAGCAGCTGATGAGGAACTAACGAGATAAAATGAAACCACTTTATTTTTGTTCTGACTTTCCTCAAAAGTTATGTTGATAAGATGAAAAATCAATCCCTGTAAATACGAAACCAATATAAACCTAAAAAATACTTACATTCCGCAAGAAATAGACCACCGATTTTTAAAAACTTAGTCAAAGCTTTTGAACCTTATACGACTGGGATTATTGACAGCTTGTATATCTCAACAAGCAAGTTAGCGAAAAAATGAAAACTTTATAACCAACGATAAATACACTTTGAAAACCAATATTTTATTGCGTCAGTGATTGGTAACCAGTTTGTTACCAAAAGCATAACGCCGCATAACACGTACGTTACAGCTCGATAATGTATAAAGAATAAAAAGTCAAAACAAATCATGACCTTGAAGCTTTTATTATGAAAAAAACATAGGGGAAAATAGTTAGAAATGACCCTGAGCTTCGTAAATTAAACTGAATGTAGATTACCAGAAAAACCATTATATTAATCAGATCGATGAGACTGTAAATGAAAAATGAAAAGAAAGAAGTAATACAAAAGGTAGAGATGAATTTTTGCAATGCATTCAATCTTCATACTGGAAATTTATTTACTGAGCTAAACAACATCTAAACGCTTTGTTACAGTACAATCAGGAGAGTCAGGAAGTAGACCATCTTTTTCCATTTCTACAGACTTTGGTCCCGAAGGTTGTCGTTCAACGCGTTTTTTCTGAGCATATTGTTCTTGTTCTGTGTAACGCTTCAACATTGCTTGTAAGATTTCTTGTGTGATAAGACTTCCAGCATTTAAACGCATCATTTGTAAAAGGAAACTGCCATCCATTCGAAGAAATGTCAATTCGAATCGAGCAAGTAATGGATCCATTGATTCTTCATAAACATCTGCAACTTTTAAATATCGAATCAAACTTCTCAATCTCGATTGCCGTGCGGCCAAACGACAAATCCAAACTCCAATACTCGCAACCTCCAGAGAAGCAACAAACACAAACCAAAACCATAAAAACACATAAATCTTTTCGTTCAGCATATTAACTGGCAATGTACATTGTACAGTGACCATAGGTATAGGTGTACTCGTCAATTTGATTGGTACACGACAAAAACCCACTCGAGGAAAGACACTAGTTTCATTCCAATGTCTACCCATAATCAAATCACTTAAAATTGATAAGCCAAATAGGCGATATTCTCCACGGACACCCAAAAATCGTTCCATCAATAAGAGTTGTCCAACTGCATTTAGCAAATAAAATGATTTGATTATCATGTAGTATGTGACTAACGCAGTACCAAGCCTTTTACGCGGAAGCAAATTTTGAATAGTATGCAAAATTGTGTTCAAAAAATTTTGATCTTTAAGACCATTTTCTAATTTACGTAGATCCCGACGAGCAAACAACAATGTATCCATAACATTTGCTATAAATTGAACACGATTTGATCTTTCCTTTCCAGTTTCCTTTGAAGCTTCTCGTGCTGATTCAAGCAAGAATCCTAAATTTGTTCCAACACGATTGAAAGTAATTGCCTCCCAAATAAGGCGAGGTAGGTAGCACAGAATAGCTTGTAATGCCAAAACCAGTGAAACCCATTGATAATAATCTGAAAAAAAAGAGGATAACTGAAATTAGGGATAATTATGATGAAATCCAACGATCAATCTTTTTCAATAGGATTGTGTAGAAGGACAAAAATCTACTTCGTTTCATAAAACAAAACAAAATCCAATAAAAGTCAACTCACTATAGTTACCCGATAATTAGACGGACCTAATAGAACAACATTCTACAAATAAACTTAAATGTATTCATAAAACTATAATGAACCAACCAGACAAAACTGACCACACACTGTATTCACAACGGAGATTTACAATAGTCACATTTTCCAAATATTCTATTAGGTATATCTTCTATGATGTACCATTAAAACTATGTTACATAAAACCCAATTAAAAATGTGCTCAAAATAATTTGAGGTTTTAATTAGTCACTTTGACAAGTTACAGAAGATATAAACAACTTCTGAGTCAATCGGATCACTGACCCGGCACTACTCTCCAGAAAATGTCAACTATTGGATCACAGGAACAGTGAAGACAATACAGCATATATAGCGGGATAATCAGAGATAATAACCTGAAGAAATAATCTTTAACGATCTTACCTCAACTGGTCTTTCATTAAGTACTGAAATATTGTCACGAAAAATGATTTGAGGAAAATAAACCGTGACTTTCTAATGGACCGGTTCAAGATATCGTGAGTCAAATATAGTTCGTTTTGGGCAGTTTCAATGAATATGGCAATTCAGAGACGTAGAAAGTTAGGTAAACATCCCCTACCGTTGCTCGACCATCTTAACAAAATCCTAATCAATAAGGAAGACTCAGATTCCTAACCCTATTGCATCGTAAAATTCTCATGACGACTACAAAACGTCAGTCTCCTTTTTATCCATTAAGGTTTTCACACGAAATTATTTTAGAAAGTCAGACGTGTAGGTGATGTGCTTGAATTATATTCAATCCAGAAAGGTGCGAAGTGAAACTGGAAATAGCTGTATCGAGATCCTTACAGGTTCGTAGACAGCAACTAGGTTGAACAGTGTACAAGATACAATCAAATAGGTTTTGTTTATGTACTGCTCACTATAGAGCTTAATCATAAACCAAAATCTAAAGCCCTATGACAATTCCCTATATAAATCTAAATAAACATAATTAAGAGTAACCAAAGCAGCTAAGTTTAATTAATGAGATCCGCGTTCCAGGTAGCACCGCCTGTAGCTCTGCTAGTGATACTGCCGGTCCCAAGACTAGGTAAAGGAGGATTTGGCATGAGTTCAGCAACCACATCACAGAAAAAAACTTGCTAAAAACACACTAAAAATAAATAAATAAACAAACCATTTAAAATCTGTCAAGGGAGTTCTATGTACAGAAAAGTTATGACAACTCATGATGAAAACCAGAATTCTACGGAAATCAAGAGGCCTACTCCCCTTCTGACAACCACAACAACAATTATTATAGGTACATAGAGTGTCCGCCCAATGTGGAAGACCGGAAGGAAAAGCCAAGTAGATACAGAAATGAGGAGATACAACTGAGAGGTACTCATAGAAAGTGAAACCTATTTGATCCATGTTGGACAGCAAAGGCCAGATACGGGAGAAATGATGTTGTACTTCAGTCACAAAGAGCAAAATGCTCCACACACTTACGGAGTTGTTGTGATGCTGTTCAAAAATCCACGAAATGAAATTATTAGGTGGGAATAGAATGGAGTTTAGGAACATTTAAACATCCTTCAAAACAAAGAAGGAGGGAATCACAATGAGCGTTATCCAGTGTTATGCACCCACCAATAATAACAAAGACTACAATAAAGATCAGTTCGATGAGAGGCTGCAATAAACCTATCGAAGTGCCCGAAAAAATGATCTCATCATCATGATGAAAGACATAAACACCAAGTCGGAATGGACAACATCGGATATCAAGATATCATGGAACGACATGGACTAGGAGAAGGGGATGAAAGTGTTGAGAGATTTGCAAGCAAATTCATGTGAGTTCAAAAAATCGGTTATAGGTGTCACTATATTCCGCACAAACGTTCACACAAAACTAAATTGGTTTCGTCGGATCACACTATGAAAAACAAGATCAATCATATTCGCATCAGCAAAATATTCAGCAGGTCAATGGAACATGTGAAAACCAACTGAGGAGCTGACATCACTTCAGATCACCACCACCAACTCGTCGTTGTAAAGATGAAACTGAGGTGAAAGAAACACTGGACAACTGGACAAACAGCATTACGAAGGTTCAATACACAATTCCTTCAACACACTGACAAAATCAACCAATTCAACAACAGGTTGCAAACACTACATGATCTACTCAAAGAAGAGAAAACTACGATGGAGGACAATTGGAAAGAGGTCGAAGATACACTAACTTCAAAGTGTCAGGAGGTTCTGGGTCGCAACAAGCATCATCATCATCATCGTAGGGAATGGATCTACATCGAACCCCTGGACAAGATTCAAGAAACGAAGAACAATAGCGTAACAATTAACAACAGTCGAACGAGAACACAGAAAGTCAACACACAAGCTGAATACACTGAAGCAAACAAGAGAGTTAGTATTAGAGCATTAGAGCTGACAAACAGAAATACAAGGAACACTTGGCAGTGACAGAGAAAAATGATGCAAGAGAAGGGAATACCAAACAACTATCTGACACGACGAAGAAACTGGTAGGGAAATGTGGTAAACCAGAAAGACCGGTCAAATACAAAGAAGGAAAGCCGAACCGGATGAAGGATTCAGTAAGTGCACAGCTTCGAAATCAACAGGTTGGATTCCATAAGGATTAGTCATGCACACACCAAATCACCACAATACGCATCATCGTTGAACAATCAATCGAATAGAACTCGTCACTTCACAGATGATGACCTGGCAATTCCACCCCATACACACGATCAAATTCAGATGAAGACAAACAGTGTAGCAGAATCCTCTACATCATTAGGTCTCAACATACACAAGGAAAAAGCAACATCCTCAAATACAACACAGAGAACACCAATCCAATCACACTTGATGGAGAAACTCTGGGAGATGTGAAAATTCCACGTACCTGATCAGCATCATCGATGAACAATGAGGATCCAATGAAGACGTAAAGGCAAGGATTGGCAAAACAAGGATCGCGTTCCTACAACTGAAGAACATCTACAGCTCAAAACAACTATGAATCAACATCAAAGTCACAATCTTCAGGACAATTCTACTGTTCGGAGCTGAAACTTGGAAAGCTACCACAATCATCATCATCATCATCATCAAGAATGTACAAGTAGTCATGAACAATTGTCTACGCTACCCAAACTGAAGTAGGTGGGTTGAGGCTTAAACCTACGAGTCAGTTGATCGTAATTCAATTTCATTAACAGCTTAGCTACTAGAGCAGATTGAATGAGCACCCTGCTCAAACACTATAATACGTCAATCATTAGATACTAAGATTTACTCAAATTCTTTTGGTAGCAAACTCTCACATCCTATACTATTACATGAATTGTGAAGTTAACCTATATAAGAGTTATAAAAGACTTTCAAAATCAAAAGTGCGTAAGACTCTTGATTACTTTTTATACCTGAACCATTTGAATCTGAACTTTATTCCAAAGCTCTGTTAATCTAGAAAATCATGTCAAAACAAATCTAGGTTAAAAACTATGCGAACGAAAATATATTATGGCGCTAAATATAATCAAAAGAGAAAAAGACTTACTGATTTTTTTATCTTCTAAACTACTCCAATACGTTGGATTATCTAGCTGATCCGTATCTACACTTATCGGTGTAGTTCCATTAATCCAGCAAAATGCATTTATGTACGATCCCAAATTAGAACCCGAGAAGGTAGTTGGAATATAGCATGACAACGGTTCAAAGACATAAGATTTCAGCGTAACAATAGTAAAGCACATGACCAGAATAACAAATGATAACATATAAGAGCATCGATCTGCGAAATCATCTAGTCCGACAGAATCAACAAAGTGTAGTTTATCTAACTGAGAAATAAATTCCAACGCGACCATTTCGATATCTAAAGGAACGGAACAAATTATTAGTTAGAAAATGTTATATTTAAGTGAAAGGGAAACAAATCTAACCAAATAGACTAACAATAATACTCCAGTCGACAGGCCAAAATTTTTTGTGAAACTGTAGTCCAATGACCATAAACTGTCTAGATAACTAAGTCACGCAAAATAAACACTACTGCATTTAAGCAACCTAGTGAACAGACACACAACAATACAGTAAGTTTTAAGCCATATCGTTAGTATGTGGATTAAAGGCAGTACCTGACTACCTAAAATGAAGAAAATGGCGAAGGTTTAAAAATAAAAGGGATATCTGTTTTGTTTTGTATCTGTGAATACGGTTCAGATGGGTGTTGCTAGAACACAAACGGCGTGAACGTAAATTAACTTTGAGATTCAGTAACCACCATAAGGTTCATAATCGAACATATACGGTAGTTTGAACTTGTCATAGTAGTTGGTAAGTCGCTTAACTGAATAAAATCTAATTTAGAATTTTGTGACCATGAGAGATATGACTGCTACTCTGTTTGACTGAAATAACCAGAACAACTAACTTCCCTACTAGGCTAACAAGTTCAAACCGTCATATTCATTTGGTTGTATATTATTTACTAGATCAGTCACCGGTTCTGACCGTTCATAGTTTACATCTGATATACAGACTAAATAAAGAAGCTATACATAGGAACAAAATTGCATAACAACGTAATAACAGACATGATTACAAACAAACGTATTATGATTGTCACTTTTACACGCGATAAACTATAGTATAAACTTATGCAGCGCAACATATTTCTGGTCTGAAAAATGAACCTTCCAAATTAAGTACACATTTTTGCATTAAGCTTTGTGAGAAGTATTGCCTGAATAGCGAAATAAGTGCGATACGATTCAGACATGTGATTCAATGATGGAAAACAGAGTACAGACAGCACTTAAAAACTGGAATTCACGAAAAAATGTGAGAATTTAGTTAACGAACAATGACAACATCCTTTTTATAATGATGAGGGTATATGTTTTGAAGCCTGTAGGTTCTACTCTCAATTTTACGATAATTAATAAATACAGATGAATCTAAGGATTAGATGATAATTCGGTACCTGATATTGAAAAGTCGTCTGTAAGATAATTGTTTTGAAACAACAGTGCCAGGCTCCCATCTATCTCCAGTGATGATGGTGAACGAATTAGAAACATACGTAAATATTAACATGTACATAAACACGCAAACTAAAATCATGCCGGTAATATTTGCTTTGGCTAGCAATTTCGGCAGCTCATGTCGTTATTTGAATACGTGAGCTAATAAGAACCAAACTAGATTATTTTCAAACAACTAAATTAATAACTAAAATTTAGATAAATAGTAGCTGTTCTATCAGTGTTCTATCACACCATGTGTTCTGTCAGCCAGTACTGGATGTTTAAGAAGATGGTGACATGGGGAAAGTAACATAAAAACAAGTTATCTCAATTGTTGTACAATTTCATTGCCTTAATTAGTACATGTACAACAAAGCTGAACTAGAAAGTTGATGGTGAACACCTATAAAATACTACATGTCATTGCTTTCATGTGAAGACTTCTTATGAGGTTAACTGTTAGATTGAAGTGGGTATTCGGTAGTGAAAGCATTTAGTTCTCAACCACCACGTAGCAAGCTCAAACCCCGTAACATCTACTTCAGTTTTGGCAACCGGGTAGTAGCATTAACCCTTACATACAAAGCCGAGTACACAAGCATATGGTTGGTAAATAATCTACACCATAGTGAACTAAGTTCAAATAGTGTCGTCATCACAAATACCCATCTTGTGTTTGCTTTAAAGTTAGTAACGGACACAAATGTTTGAACTGTCATGTTAGGTAAAATGCCCGAGTAGGGAAAAGGTGGAAATATTTCCGATCTACCCCTCGAAACGCTTTCATATGGCCACTACTAGGAGAGTCCTACTTACTATCTTATCGTGGAAGTGGTAGGATGAAAGGCAAATGTCTGGCTCTTAAACTGGATTACAGGGCACGGAGAATTCACCTAGGGGAGTTGGAAAAACCTATATACCAAACCGATGCTACACATGGGTTTCAGAATCGTGACGGGCCGAGTAGCGTATAAGTCTATTTTTAGTCATCGGGTTTTATTTATTATTTGAATACATACATATTGGTACAAGAGTGCGCCAATATATATGCGCCACACAAAACAATGAGAATTTAAAGAGAAGGAAAAAGAAAAAAGGTAAGGAGGGTAAAAAACTAATGAAGAGATTGGTGTAAGGTAGTGTAATAATAATAGTGGTAATAATGGGGGAACGGAAAGGTACAATCAGAAGAAGTCTTTCAGTTAAGGAAGATACAACCACTTTTTATGAAGAAAGTAAAAGGTTACAGCAGGATCGCCACTGGCTTCTATTCTGAGCCATATCTGATAACGTCTCTAGCCACTGTGTTGCATCATCTCTCGGACCCCAAACAGGGAGTCGTGAAGGACCAACACAAGCCAGTCCTTTGCAGCTTTCTTTCATGCCACGACACCATGTCATGCACTGACCACCTCTCGGCTTTTTCCAACCAGTCCCAGAGTCGGCAAATAATGCGCGACGTGGAATTCTTGGGACGACATTCGTAGAACATGTCCAAGCTACCGAAGTCGGTGTTTCAAGATGGTGACACAAATTGCATTATCGTCTCTGTACCCGAACCTCTGCATTACTAACATGGTATTGCCACCAAATGTCAGCAATCCTTCGGAGACAACGATGATCGAACACAGAGAGTCGTCTAACGTCCTCAACTCGGAGAGGCCAAGTTTCACAATCATAGAGCAAAACTGCTATCACCGACGCGTTGTAGATCCGACCTTTTACAGCCAGACTAACATCACGAAGGCGCCAAACATGGCCCAGATTGGCATAAGCCGCTCTGGCTTTTACTATACGTGCGTTGATCTCATCACTCACACCCCCACCAGCACTTATGCAGATACCTAGATACACGAACTTCTTGACTACCTCTATCTGCTCACCATCCAGGATGAGTACAGGGTTAGAATCCTGTCAGTCTTGTAGAAGTACTTTGCACTTAGAAGGTGCAAAGCACATACCATACTTACGGACACTGATTGCCAAATGATTAAGTGCGGATTGCACGCCTTGGGCATTATCGCACAGTAAGACAATATCATCCGCATACTCAAGCTCGAGAAGTCTCTCCAGGCAACAGATCCACACCGCCATTACTTACATCCATCAGAGCTGTTTCCAGAATGTCGTCGATGGTAAAGTTGAAGAGGAATGGTGAGATTTAGGGCTTTTAGGATGTTAATAAACTTCTCAGGCACACCCTTCTTCAACAGACAACCCTAGAGAACAGTCCTATCCAACGAATCGAAGGCAGCCCTGATGTCAAGAAACACTACGATTGTTGGCCTTTGATAAGCATGGCGATGCTCTAACATTTGGCGGAGGGTGAAGCTATGATCAATACATCCTCGACCAGAACGAAACCCAGCCTGCTTCTCGCGAGTCAGTCTTTCTCGGGTTTTGAACAACCTATGAAGTATGACGGAAGCCAGTAGCTTGGGTACCATAGGATCGCGTCTCCTAACGTTGCTCCATTACTCTGTAAACTAGACCACGAGGACAAAGGCTTGGGAAGAAGTCCTCTTAGACAACCGGGCACTCGAGCAGCATCTCGGCCACACATAAACTTAATGATTACGACTGGAGAAAAGACCCTTGCTCCAACTCACTTTTGTGCAAACGACATTCATAATTATTTAGTAACATTGTTTTTCACTTTACATTGAGTTAGTCGTCTATTCCTTTTCTACTTTTGAGCATTCTGTTATTTTATCAACTCACATAGAAGCTCGTTGATGATGAAAATTCTATCCTATATAAATGTTTTCAGGGCACTGAATGGTAGGAAGTTAAATGCTATCACGAAATACGTATCTTGAACCAGCTTTCCTGAAACCACAAGTCCCATATAAAATTGGTCTCCTCCAACGTCCCCACACTAATGCATACCGTATAACATAAAAATTTGGCTGCCTTTAGAAAGCCTGAACATCGATGTCTGTTGTTTATCCAAGACCAGTATTTAAGTTCATAATGAAGTGAACATTTAATTTCCATCTATCACTTCGAAAATCTTGTTTCACATGCGTTTATCAGATTTGGAGTCATCTTCCTGTTTTGCGAGGGTTGGTGTACCATTAAACTCCAAATATGAGGCAGCACTAATCGACTGGAAACATATTAACAACCGATCGTGTTGTTAGATTAGAGAGCTACATCAAAATGAGAAATCAGTGTGAAAAATGATATCTTTTTGTCATTTCCGCCTACGCCACGACAGACTGCAGACCGGATAAAATCAAGGATGGATTGTGCCAACTGTTAGACGGTCTCAGAGAATCGTGTTCGACGGATATTGTAATATTGGTTTGATATCTGAATGAGTAGGTAGGGCATCTAGGCACAGAGGAGAGCCATCTAGGTGGACAATGGGAACTCGTTGATTGCAAGTCATGATGTCTCCTGTAGCTTTGCACAAACCACCTGTTTCTAGCTAGAACCAACTTTCAGCACAGCCATCCTCGATATGTTTCCTGGTATTCTCTCTCTCTCTCGGCACCTTAAGCCTGAACGAAGATTTATCACAGCGATAAGCTACCGTTCACCTCGTCGTATAGAAGAGTACCACTTCTTCTGGATTGCTTATATGGACTCAGATTATATCCTTGTTCGCGCTAACAACGTGTAACGCAGTACGTACGTGCATCAGTTTAATTTGTTAGAACCCATAAGATGAAATTGTTGAAGCAAATTACTGAGTAGTAAAGTCGATACTAATACTACTACAACTACCAATACTACCACTACAACTACAACAACTACTACTACTACTAATGATGATAATAATAATAATAATAGTGATGATAATAATAGCGTTCTCAGCAGAATAATAAATAAACACGACAAAGATTTAACTTGGTTTCCCCTTAGCATAATGAGTTTTGATATTGTTTAATAACTATAGTAGTTGTAGGAAAAATCATAATCTCCAGGAAAACGGCAAAACCTATTTTATCATTCTTCTACACAAATTGTACTAAGATAAGTATTGGTGAATTCGCACTTGATAAGAAATTACCATATAATTGTAAAAGAGCTTTAGAGGGACAGTTCCTACATTTGTCAACCTAGACAAAAACGTGAGTATTTCTTCAGTCCATCAGGAATTAAAATCACTTTTCTCTAGAGATTAAGAATAAAATCGCTTGATCTCAATGGTATGTAGAATATTTCAGATTATTTAATAGCTACAACGTCATGCACACTTTGAATGAATAGATTTGAAAATTACCAACTACTACAAATGAAATAATTTTCAGTGAAATCACGGACCAATTTAAGTTAGACCACCATTGAAAATCTGGAAACACTAGACGGCCGTTTCGTCTTAATATGGGACTCCTAATGAGTGCACATCCAGCAACCTGAACGCGAACATATGATCTTCGGTCTAATGGGCGAACACTTAACCTCTAGACCACTGAATCAGTATCAACGATGTTAATTTCTAACCTCAATCAATCAACAACATTGGACTATTATGTCGGGTGGTAAGCAGATACCCATTAAAAACAATAGATGGTCGCTCAATGCTGTGAATTGACTGAAGTTAGACACCGTTGAACACCTGCTCAGTGGTCTGGAGGTTAAGCGTTCGCTCACCAGGTCGGGTGTCGTAGGTTCCAGTCCCTCGTGCAGGACAGTGGATGTCAGTCAGCTACAGCGTAGAACCAGGCACATATATGCATCGGTCAAAGTTGCCATACCTCATTAGCACAACAAGATGAACAACGGATTCATGGAAGTAGTTAATTCAGTGGTGGTAATATATAAAAGAAAGATTGTATATAACGACATAGTACAGGAAGAAAGAATTAGTCCGTGGAAAGAAAGATATGAAACGACATTAATCTCACAGTTTAAGAGAAGACAGAGTGTATACACCTACGCCATTGTGGTCGATTCTGAGACATGTCATCCAGAGTCTTCAACCATTGGTTACAATAGTCGTGCGGACCCCAACCAAGTAGTCTGAACCTGCCAACATGACTCAGACCAGAAGTTAGTGACTTCAAGGACTGATGCCACGTTTTCGTTTGGCCGCCCCTAACTTTCTTACATCCATCTCTAACACTAGTCAGAATTGTGCGTCGTGGTAACCGGCGTTCAGCCATGCGCAATACGTAGCCCAACAATCTCAGTAGATGAAGAATTATACACTTGGTCTCACCATACATGGACAACACACTAAAGGTATCTGTGATTAGCTAATTATAACTGAAGTATATCTCCTACTTTTATAGGCAGTTTCAAGGCTGTAGAAAGATACGGGTAGTACTACGGCATCATGAATGTCGAACAGACCACACCTGTGTTACAGGTAGCGGGATTCCTGCACCGTTGTAAAGCCTTGCTAGCAACTAACTCATTGGAGTTGATAAAACGTACAAGTTAAATAGTGACTGTACTGAACTACTTCATTTCCTATGGTCGCATTAATCATTGACAAAAACCAGTCCTGAAGCAACGGTTTGCTTATAGTGTGCCAGAAACGAAATCCGAACATCCTGGTACTAATTAGTTCTAGACTATACATTTTTTAGGAATCAATGGTCGTGGAAGTTGAAAAGGATCAAGTGAACTAATTTTAAGTTTTTCTTGAATTATTACATTATTAAACTTAGCGACCATAGTGAAATTTTTCATTAGTAGACTTTATCTCATAACGAGAACCAGGGGATAAACTATTGGTCGTGATCACGACCAAACCATCCAGCTCAGAGAACAAAACTCCATGAAAATCACCCACCTGAGTTACAACTCTCCACTGTTCATCATTATGCAACCAACCCATGTATATCGTGACATATGGTATTTAAATGAATTATCTGTGATAATATAAGTTCAAGTTCCGAAAGAGACGTGAATTTTTCCGATGATGAAGATGCACATCTAAGTATTTGCAAGCTTTTTACCAAAATATTCGAAGGTAGTTGAAAAGAATTCTATCCTCATATTTTTAAGGAACTTTCGGCACTTATCTATATTGCCATTGTGCCATGTTTATATGTTTGAACACACAAATATTGGTGTACAAAGGGGCAGCGAATACAAATGCGCCACACAATAACAATAAGGTCAGTAGCAGTTATCACTGATATGCGTGCGGGCTGTGATACTGCCCGGACGCCCAAACTGAAGGAGGTGGATTCCTTAGGGATCACACCCCGAGCCTTTAACCTACAGGTCTTATTTACAAGGCAGTGGAGCAACTTTAGTAGATGCAGTCTCATGGTAGCCGGTGACCAACAGTACGTTCATACACCATCTGTTCCCTTAGGATCCTGTAGCCCATGTGCACTATTAGTTTAGAATCAGGGTTTTCTAACTCTTCTAGATGAACTCTCCGTGTCCACCAACCCGGTTAAAGCGTCGGTTACTTGCTTTTCGTCCTTGCGATTTCGTAAACAACACCCCCACCGCGAGGAGGACTTCCCTGGCAGTGGCTGTGTAGATGTGGTCATATGAGAGCATTTCGACAGTGAACTCTACCCACCCTCGACCATACCAAGACATTCGGGGGCGTTTTGCTTAAACAACTTGGACCAACGCACATCGAATCCACGTTGTACGTTGAAAACGACTAAATGACAAATAGGAATACCATCTGGTGGATTGATCTTCGAAAGTCATAGAATACTGTTCCTAGGACGATATCAATGAAGGAATTGAAATAAACAGACCACTCTAACGAATAGGAAATGCAACGAAAACTAATATATTTTTGACAACTAACTAATAAAAAGAATCCATCTAGAATTATGATCTGGTTCCCTGATTGTTGATCCAAATGCCAAATATCAAACAAAAAAACAAAAAATAAAGTGTGCTGTGATTGGACATTTTCATAGCAGTTCAACTATTCGCTCAAATCATTTGTAACCAAAGTGAAATTGTTTAAGCATTGAAAACCTGGAAGCACTGGACGGCTGTTTCGTCCTAGTACGGGACTCCTCGGCAGTGCGCATCCACGATTCCGCACCACGCGGGGCTCGAACCCGGGTCCTACTGGCTTCGCGCGCGAGCACTTAACCATTAGACCACTGAGCCGGCATCCAACGGTGTTAATGTCTAACTTCAACCAATCCACGAAGTTGCGCCACCAAATACCATTGTCTTCAGTGAGCTGATATCTCACAACAGACCTGGTTGTACTCCACTGGTAACGGCTTCTCACTAGAACTCCAGGAGTATCTCTTGAAGTCAGTCACTAGTGAGCAGATGATTATTATCAGAAGGGGTTTTCAATGGTGGTCTAGCTTCAACTGACTCATGATTTCAATCTGTGAAAATTTCTAAAAATCTCCACAAACCCCCACTGATAATATTCTGTATTTGCAAATTTGCACAAGGAAAAAGATTAATATATTCGGAATTCACAGTTATATCCAACTAACCTTAGCCGGTAGCGTTACCGTACATCTGTAGAAATCAAGAAACACCCCAATGAATTGTTTGGAGGTAGAGATATGAAACAAAGCAGATAAGTTGACCTTGAGACAGTGAAAGGTCAAAAACATATGCACCAATCATATTTTCGGCTGTTTTGTTCACCGCAATCATACATGTCACTTTTTGTATGTCTATGGTATTTACTATATGTATTAAAAAATGTATTTGAGGTCAAGTCACTCTAGTTGTGTCTATCTACTAACATGTAGTCCAACACGTTCGGTGGCCACCAATTAGAACAATACCAATTTAGTGGTTATCAGCGTAAATCCCATACTCATCATAGGAAAGTTACAACCAAGGATGGTATATGTTACTTTCCAAACTAACCAGTTTCTGACAGCTACAAAATAAGATATTTTAACTGGGTTGAAATCACTTGTTAAATTTAGTCTGGTCCCCATTTCGGCTAAATTTTGGGGTTTTTCCCCAAGTCGTAAGAAATTTGGTAGTTTTCCCCAAAATTTGGGGAAATTTTGAGGGTTTTGTGCCATATCCCTAAAATATGGAGATTGGGATATTTTTCCCTTTCCAGGAAATCTAAAGAACCACTTCGTAATCTACTTACCTTTCTAATATTTTACCACATAAAGGAGTGGGAGTAAATAAGAATTTGTTTTATACTGTTGAAAGATTAGCTGTAAACAGTGGTCGTCCATTATCGAGGTTATCACTAGCACCAAAGAAAGCTTCTATACTCATACTCAATTCTACTATCGTCATCGGACAGATAACAGTGTAATTTAAGCCTTATAGAGGAAACCGTGACAAGATTTCACAAGAACAAAAATCTAGGAATTTGGCACCACCAACTTTTGACAAATTCAACACTTCCTTCAAGTTGTTCGTATAGAATAGTCCATACGGGAAAACTTATCTAGACTGTTGTCCCAGTTTTTGCTACTTTCTGTTATTTTATGTCAATATTTTCAACCAAGTTAGTAACCTCTCACTTGCTCAGATTTACGCATCATTTGGAGACTATGCTAACTTACACTTCTTTTGCTTAAGAAGTTTGTTCCCTCAAGTATTTCTCTGCAATTGGTTTAATTTTTAAAAAATTCTTATGTTGTGTCCCTGGATTTCATTAGTTTCCGGGGGAGTGATTAGCTAGTTATAGATATCGTCAAGTAAGGAAGGAGATTAAAGCTTGTGGTAGAAAACTGGTAAGGAATAAAAGAAAAATGGTTGTATATGAGGACACAATACAACAATAGGATGTATGAAGCATTTCAAAATGTATATTTGAATGCAGATCACCAAATATCCACGTTACTAACTTTGAGGCAGTACGGATGTGACAGAAATTACATCGTCAAAACAATGTGAACACTAGGAAATAAGCAAGGAGGAAGTAACTTTGATTAAAATCTAACCACATAATATCGAAATCTTTATAAAAAACCAAAATAAGATGAATATAGGTCATATCAGCTCTATAAAGATCATCAGAAAGCGTAAAATTTTATGACAGTATTTGTTGAACGAGTAGCAACTGTTATAAGTCGCTCTATGACTTGACAGACATTTCTTCAGCTTCCTAAGTACTAGGTGATGTGTTTAGTTTTAAATTAAAAAGTTCACAGAGGTCCAGTTCATCCGATTGATGAATCTCAAAACAGAATAGAACACCTACAACATCAGTTGTAACACTGATATATTGCATTAAAATCCAACAATTCAGGCTACTATAAACAAGTCTACTTTCCTTGTAATTAAGTTCGTTGATTTACTTATCTAGTCTAACAGTGTTATAGCCATACATGTACAAGCACCATTTCAACCTTGTTTTTTTCTCCATACTTAAAAGCACACGTTTACTGTCAGTTCCAGTTACATTTGAATTTGTCCCGTATAGCACATTTTTTTCTAAAAGATCGAAATATAGCCTATTTTTTTCAATAGCAGGTAAATTTTCACACGAATAATTTTTAAATTGTACACAAAATCAACTTAAAATGAAATAACATAAACGATTGTGTAACTAGTAGTTCATTGAAAAAAAGGTTAATTTAGAAAAATAACTGAACAAATACTGTTTAAAAGTACAAATTTTCGGCTCACTTTTGTTTAAATAAAGTTACTATTCCTATGTATCGAAATGTCTGTGAATAAACTAGAATTAGTCGTTATTATTTATATTAAAATTTCTAATATTTTGTTTATAGTTGACTGTTACCGATCTACCTAACTGCATCAAACGCACCCATTACCAAAAATAATGGGTCTACAAGATATCAGGATTTAAAGATAATTTATTAATTATGCGTTAATTAAACAACACGTGTAATGAGACACCTGTCTGGTACTTGTTTGTGAAGTTGATATGAAATAGATGTGTGGGAGCTTATCGACCCAGTTGCTGTACAACTAAGTATTTTATTATGTGTTGAATCTTAATAGCAATACCATACCACTGATCCTTTTTCAAATTTAACTTCTTCATTGTACCTTGCTGAACTTCGAGCCCATTCGGAAGGAGTAGTAATTCGTTAAAACATATCATAACCACAAGATATCTTTTGTTTATGAAACAGTCCCAATAAAATAGCAATATTAAATAAAGTTCTTTTGGATAACCCTCAATTATCTGTAAATAATGAAGTAAAAAACTGCATATTTTATTGATGAAATTAATTATATGAATGTGGGAGACCTGAAAGTTGGTTGATATTTAATATCGACACCAGTGAATCCTATGGCTAGTACAGATGGATAGAAGAATTTTGTATGTAGAATAAAGTTCTACTTCAAAGATTAGTCTTTCAAACAATCCATATTATTCTGCGACCATTTTCGAGTGTCTTCAGTGGGTAACAGCCTCATACTCGACACGAATAACATTAGAACCGAAGGATACCGACTCAGTGGTCTAGAAGCTAAGAGTTCACGTGAGAGACCGAAAGTCCTCCGTCCGAGCCCCAGTATAATGGATGTGCACTGCTGAGTCGCATAATGGAAAGAAACGGTTGTCCATTGCCTCAAAGTCTGCAAGGGTGGTCTTACATAGGTAATGCTGAGGATTTGAGGTGAATGTAAGTTGCTTACCAAGTCGTTATTGATTATTAATACACTATATTCCATCATGACCTACCAACAACGAAACACTTACATACACATAACTGTCAGAATCTTTTCTTTCCTAACAAAAATACTGATAAATAGTAAACCCGTATCAGTTCTCCTGACAAATGTATTCGAATGGAAGCTGAAGAAAATGGGCTTAATGACGTGTCCTACATAATAAATGATCCTGTTTGTTTACAGTCTCATACTAACTCCCGTTATCAGTCGTAGAGGAGCACAGAATGCCCACCGACACTCTCCGTTCAACTCTGTACTGACCAAACATTTACAGTTGTTTCCAGTTGATATTCGTCCTTTTCATGTCTGTTTCAATTCACGATTCCAAGTTAGCGCTTGTCTCACGATGCAGCCTGATGATTTCCTTAATGTATGTCCAACCCACTACTAACGTATTTTCCTAATGTCCTCCGCAACTGGAATCCGATTTGCCCTCTCACACAGTAGGCAATTGCTGATGGTATCCGGCAAACGGACAATCGGTATCTTGCGTAGACAATGGTTCATGACTATTTGTACATTCTTGATGATGATGATGATTGTGGTAGCTTTCCAAGTTTCAGCTCCGAACAGTAGAATTGTCCTGAAGATTGTGACTTTGATGTTGATTCATAGTTGTTTTGAGCTGTAGATGTTCTTCAGTTGTAGGAACGCGATCCTTGTTTTGCCAATCCTTGCCTTTACGTCTTCATTGGATCCTCATTGTTCATCGATGATGCTGATCAGGTACGTGGAATTTTCACATCTCCCAGAGTTTCTCCATCAAGTGTGATTGGATTGGTGTTCTCTGTGTTGTATTTGAGGATGTTGCTTTTTCCTTGTGTATGTTGAGACCTAATGATGTAGAGGATTCTGCTACACTGTTTGTCTTCATCTGAATTTGATCGTGTGTATGGGGTGGAATTGCCAGGTCATCATCTGTGAAGTGACGAGTTCTATTCGATTGATTGTTCAACGATGATGCGTATTGTGGTGATTTGGTGTGTGCATGACTAATCCTTATGGAATCCAACCTGTTGATTTCGAAGCTGTGCACTTACTGAATCCTTCATCCGGTTCGGCTTTCCTTCTTTGTATTTGACCGGTCTTTCTGGTTTACCACATTTCCCTACCAGTTTCTTCGTCGTGTCAGATAGTTGTTTGGTATTCCCTTCTCTTGCATCATTTTTCTCTGTCACTGCCAAGTGTTCCTTGTATTTCTGTTTGTCAGCTCTAATGCTCTAATACTAACTCTCTTGTTTGCTTCAGTGTATTCAGCTTGTGTGTTGACTTTCTGTGTTCTCGTTCGACTGTTGTTAATTGTTACGCTATTGTTCTTCGTTTCTTGAATCTTGTCCAGGGGTTCGATGTAGATCCATTCCCTACGATGATGATGATGATGCTTGTTGCGACCCAGAACCTCCTGACACTTTGAAGTTAGTGTATCTTCGACCTCTTTCCAATTGTCCTCCATCGTAGTTTTCTCTTCTTTGAGTAGATCATGTAGTGTTTGCAACCTGTTGTTGAATTGGTTGATTTTGTCAGTGTGTTGAAGGAATTGTGTATTGAACCTTCGTAATGCTGTTTGTCCAGTTGTCCAGTGTTTCTTTCACCTCAGTTTCATCTTTACAACGACGAGTTGGTGGTGGTGATCTGAAGTGATGTCAGCTCCTCAGTTGGTTTTCACATGTTCCATTGACCTGCTGAATATTTTGCTGATGCGAATATGATTGATCTTGTTTTTCATAGTGTGATCCGACGAAACCAATTTAGTTTTGTGTGAACGTTTGTGCGGAATATAGTGACACCTATAACCGATTTTTTGAACTCACATGAATTTGCTTGCAAATCTCTCAACACTTTCATCCCCTTCTCCTAGTCCATATGGTTCCATGATATCTTGATATCCGATGTTGTCCATCTCGACTTTATCGTTTAGATCTTTCATCAAAATTGCCCGGTCAGGGACATTTGACTACTAGAAAAATGAGTTATATGTTTCCCATCTTCGAAGGAACAATAGAGTAATTTTTATGGATATGGCTGAAAATTATCACAGAACCAGTTTTTTAAAACGTAGAGAGAAGGCTTGACAGTAAATTAACATCAAAAAATATAACTTAGCACTTAGATTTTATCTGAAAATGAGCTCTATGGACCAAATAACAAACGATATGTCTTAAAGTATTACTATATTACCAATAATATATGTTTAATTGATCACTTTCATTTAAGTTGTCATGACTAAATAACAATTACATTAGTATGGAAAAAATATTTGGTGCCATGGTTCAGCTACTTTTGAAATCCCTAAGAAGTAAGTCATTTCTGCTTAAAATTTGAGCGTAAAACAGTTAGTTGTTTGATACAATAATATTGAGTCAACTAGTGAGTTTACTTGTTTATACTAAGGTTTTCTTTAGATGGAGACATTCTAAGTTGGGAAATACACTGGAAAAGAATTTTTGACCATAGATTCAAATGTTATTTTCGATCTGGAGAATTGTTGTACATTTTTCTACTAGTAATAAATGCTAAAAGGAAACATGAAATAAATGATCTGGTTTTAATTAAAAGTGGAAACAAATGTTACGATTGCTATTTTTACTGAATTATTTCTGACTAAACCTTCGACAACAAATTAGACAGTGTCTAACTGACTACATCCGTAAAAATATCAAGTTACCATCAGCCTTCCAGATTTTAATGCTTTCGAAATCAAAGGACGATTGCTGAACGACCCAGTAAATTCCATGATCGCCGAAAGAAGTTCTGATGAGTCACAACTCCTTTTACCGGTAAATATATCTTCTAATCAATTAAAAGCAACTCATTTATTGGTTAGCTAATTCCTCCAGTTGACCTTGCGATTAGTGACTTCAGAATGAGTCATTAGTCGGTTCGGCTTTTTTTTTAAACGCGTTCGGCTTTTGTCAATGCACTAAGACGACTGGAACTAGTATGATAGTTTGGAAATGACTCAGTCTCTTAACTTTGTGACTACGTCGATCTATATTCTAATTCTGATTGAAAATAATGAGTATATTAAACTATGGATAATGATAAACAAACTGCTTGAAATGGTAACAGTTCGCGACGAACTGAATGAGAAAATCTAAAAAAACCCAGCTAAATGTAACCAAGGTATTTTTATCTACATTTTTACCCGCCTGAATAAAAGTAAATGAGTATTTTTACTCTGTTATGATTGACTAATACCACCAAGGATGGTGTGAACAGAGAAACAAATAAGCCATGGCAAACAACAGAAGCTATTAATGAGGTCGTTATTTCACTCAGTTTGAAGATTGTAAAACACTAGCATTTATTTTTTCCTCTATTTATTCTATAAATCATGAGCTCTTGTTTGATTATGATTCACTGTCATACCATTTCCTGTTACAAGGCTACTGTAACTTAAGCGTAACCTTTAGCACTCTATTTTTCTACCCTAATGTCCAGCTCTGGACATAACTGCATTTTTCTAATTGCTTGTGCGTTGTGACCATCTACTTAGTTGAATAGTGTTCCAGTTGACTTGTCTCCTCTCGCTCGAGAGGGCTTGTCAACTAATCAGGTGATAGGGTTATTTTCGTCTCTCTACCCAAGGCAGTTAGTTTCACTTCGAACTCACGCATACTAGCCTCAAGGTTAAACCAGCTAGCCTGTCGTTCAAGGTATTAATCTAGATCGATGCAAGTTATATTCTGTATATTGTTGGGTAGACAGGTCAATGACGGAACTTCCCAGGTTAATAAGCGATTTACACTTCTAGAAACCAGTTAAGAACAGCTAGACAAACCAAGAAACGATACATCATCCCAATCTATGTTTTTTGTCGTATACCAATCAACAACGTTTTTCGTAGTTATTCAAGAATTATATTAATGTGATCTATACATGTGATTTAATATTGAATAAGATGGTATCCTATGTATTTTTCGCACTTCTCGTAAACGCATATTAGTTGACATAATTACTGAATTTTATAAGATTTTTGGTGATGAGAACAGTTGGACACGGACGGTTTCATAGATTCCTGTGATCAATTGAACAACACCCATCTAAATGTTTTATAGTTAAATATGTTTCACCATGATCCTAAAAATCAAATTAAGCAATGCAATAATTGTTATGATAATCGAAAATGTCCCTAAGATATTATAAAGTATTTCACGAAATGTCTCATCTTTCTGTAAAAATAGTCATTACATGATCCAATAGTGAGTATATAAACACGCACTGACAATAACGAGATATTACTATCCGTATATGATCAATTTGTACAAAAATTATCATGGCACGCAGTTCCCAGTCTATTACAGCTTTTTAATCATGATGATAAAATTAAAGTGTAGGGTTTAACTACTGACAAAAGCTAATAGTAATATGTTGGCCTAACCCTAAAAAATGAAGCCAATTTTTCAACATGAACCATTTTGTAAATGAAACTGTGATTGATGCTCTACAGTATCATTTATGGCAACTAATAAAAACACAAGTTATAACAGAATAAAGTCAGTTTTAGATTAAAACAAAAACCCTAAAAGTAAAAACTATCATATTTGAACTCTTATCATGCTCTAATACGAGTACTTATTTGCTTGAACCTCACTGGACGCAGAAAAGCCACATTAAGAAGACTATTGGGGTTGAAGTCAATGATGAAAAACCCTAAGGTAAATCCCAGGAACGACTGAAGTCACACTTGGGCAATTTGGAAAACGAGACTGACCCAGCTTTTGCTTGGAAAGATGTACGAACAGCTGTGGAAACAGCACAGAAATCTACTAGTGATTCGAACCAAATAGTTACGAAAAACCACCGGAGTTCTGTGACATTCATTGCGCTGATAGACTTTCCTAAACCTATCCAACCAGGCACCAGACACAATGACGAGGGGAAACAAATCAGATCGAGGTCAACCACGAATCAACAGAACAATCGTGAACAGTGGTGAGTACCGAAAGCAAAAGAGATGGAAAAGGCGGTGGCTGTAGGTAATACCAGACAGCTTATCATACTAATAAAAGAAACCGGAATTAAAAAGATTGATGCAGGTGAAACAATCTCAGAAAAAGGTGGCACTCATCTGCTCTCACGCTAGAAGTTCAGAACGATGGGCGGAACACTTTAAGGAGCAGTTCAGCTACTCTACAGCTAAACACCTTTTATAAGCAACCTGAATGGAACATTTAAGCAGTTCCCCCCAGCTGTAATTGAAGCTCAAAAAGAAATAACTATTCGGAAACGGAGAAGGGCAGTTATTTCACTTTTATCGATTAGGTTGACTAATATCTTAGCTAAAATCTGGGAATCGGATGTAATACCACCATCTGACTGGTCACAACAACTGATCGTCCCAATATGTAAGAAAGAATCAAAATCAAACAGTGATAACCATGGAGGGATTAGTTTAACTAATATAGCATCTAAAATACTAGCCTCAATAATTATCGGATGCCTAACAAAGAATCGTGAAGTGCAAACATGGTAAAATCAAGTTGGCTTCAGACCTGATCATGGCTGCATCAACAACATATTCACCATTCATCAGATCTTAGAATATTAGCATGCTTATCGACGTCCGACAATGATAGTTTTTCTTGACTTAAAATCAGCATTTGACTCGGTAGATCGAGAGGTTATGTGGCAGTGTCTTTCATTAAAAGGCGTACCTCAGAAGTACATAAACCTTGTGAAGGGTCTATACTCGAACACTACCAGTCGAGTCAGAGTTTGTGGCGAACTGTCATCAGATTATTAAACCTAGAGTGGTGCCCGGTAAGTCTGGCCACTATCTCCATTTTTGTTTAATTTCATCATAGACCCACTGCTGGAAACAACGGATGGAAGAAAGTTAAGAGCAGCCAAACGAAAACGTGACATCAGTCCTTGAAGTCATTAACTTCTGGTCTGAGTCATGTTGGCAGATAGTATTTGAAGTACTTACCTTCTATTATAATTTATACTTAACTATGCAAAAGTTACTGGGTTAAATTTTCAAGTTAACCTATAATTTATGTTTCACTAGCTATTTATTAAATTCAGTCAATTTTTCAGACTAATTTTAATGATCATTACTTATTAATAACAGGTTTAGATGATACAACCTTTAATCTATTGCCTTTCTATTTGTAAATCCTTTTATTACCGTGTTTGCAAGATCTATGAAGTCTTGCATATTTCGATGTCCTCGTTTTATTCTGAATGTTAATTCGAAAATCAATTTCATCTATATTGTTGTGTTCGTTTCTGTATTCTGACACCTCATATATTTTTGACAATGACTTCTTTATTTCATCCTATAAAATTTCATGTGACTCACAAATTCATTCATGTTATATTTCGTTTTGATTCGTTTTCCTGTCATCTTGAATTTATGTTCGTGCATAACTGACAGCGACCGGCAAGTTTGCTTATTTTAAATGTATATGTGGTCAGTATTCTCGGGCTCCATTCAGATTCAGATTCTCAGTGTGAATGAATGAATAACCAGTATTGAATGTATATGGGAAATTACCCTCTCTACTCCGCCTTATGAAAGTGAATTTGAAAGAAAGATGAAATTCCATTAAGGGTTAGATATTACACTAATTGTATGAATATAATATAGAATCATTAGAAATTTTATATTTCAACATTAGTGCTGTTTTCTGGAGAAAATAGTGACACTAAGCATGTGCTTTCCACTACACCTTTGTAACCAATATTACAAAACAAAATTTTATTTTCAGCCAAAACAACAGGCTAGATCTCTTTGTTGATTATAAAAATTGAAATCAATAAATGTTTAACAGGCCACGCCTCTTGTAATACACATTGATCTGCATATAGGTGTTGAGAATTTGAGCTTTCCCTAGCAATACTCGGTTTGATTACTTTTATACCTTATAAACTTAAAATTTTGTCCCCTCTACATTTCTTGTCCCAATGTTTTGAGTCATTCATTTTTATGTCTCTTGACCCTGATTATCCCTAACTGATTGCGATCGCGTTTTAAGTTCGATAGCTCCCTTGTTACTGTCAAGGCCAATGATATAATATAAATACAAAAACACTCTATAATATGCAACTTTAATAAAATTAAATACAACTTGGCTTATTGCCTTCCAATACACTCTGTGTCTTAGATGATATTGAATTGAGGAAAACTGGAGTCACACGTTGTTGTACATCAAGCATAGCGTCTTGTTGTGAAGTAATCGTAAGTAGTATGTTTGAAACATAACATGAAATTAATAAATCTTTGGTTTTAAGATATTTATAAAGGAAATATATTATGTTAGTATTTTTAAATATCGAATATTCACATTATATACATACTGATGCTACAGTTATCAATCAGGGTCACCGTAAAATTGTGTTTTATGACTGCATGCATAGGGTAGACTTATCACCATGACATACCTTATAGTTTATCTGTAACATGAACGCATATTGTATTGCAAACTTAAATTGCCCACACAGTGGGTTACATACTATATGATCAAAATATGAACATAAATCCTTTAAAGTTTACTAAACAATATAACATTTTGATTTTCGGTAGTAATGTAACATTATTGTATAAAAACACTCAGTAACATGTAGCATTGATTTTTATTTTAATCGACTTACAGTAATAACCTTATGTTCCATCCAGTCTTGAAAGATGGAATTATTGATCTGAGTTATCCGTACTGAGCTCATAACTACATAGTCAATCAATTAGGCATATGTTTGGAATCACATGATGACAACAACCTAATAATACGTTTAAGTAACAGGAAATTTTAGAACAGTGGATGAACTTTACATAATACATCGGCTAAACAGACCAACTATATTATGCTTTGAATAACCATGATTTTTGTTGTGCCTATCATAACCAAAGGTGTCTTAGAGAAGCTTATCATAAGTTTTCTTATCTAAAATTGAAAAAGTGTACATTTTAGTGTATAATACATTTTTATAGTATCTGGGTGTTTTAAGTTTTCTTTTCACTTACTTGGCTCAATAAATCAACTGTTGATAATTCATTTAAGGTTGGTTATATTTACTTTGAGTAAATTCTGATTGTTTTTTAAGCATTTGAATACATAGAATTTATGTTTCGTCATTTGGTCCAACTTTCTTGCTTCATTCATATGTTTTTTATTTGGTGAGAGCTATTTTTGTGGTTGGTCTTCATGACTGTTCCTTGTTTAGACATGTACATAAAAATAATACCATAATAAATGTCCTCAAATTACGTAGTTTTATACTTTTCAGTATAGTGTGTTGTGACGATTATAGAATTTTAAGTTTTAAATCTTGAACTGATCTTAGCTAGACCACAACAGTAAGATAAAACAGTTGTCCAATACATCCTGGTTTTACACTTCTATTGATAAATTAAAATCCTGAAGAACGACGACGACCTCAATAACATTTTAAAATCAATGTCACTCCATTCACATGGACTATTATCTGATTGGTTTTTACACTCTTAGTTTACCACTTTTTTGTACGTTAGCATGTAAATAGAGTTGTTATATCACAATTTTAGGCCTCTCAGAATGAAAACTCTGTTGTTAAGACCTACTTTTTATTCTCTTATAGCAATATCTGAAGAAAATTATATCAAAAGAGCTATAAATAAATAGCAGAAACGACTGGTAAACAAGAATAAAAATGGGAAGTTCCTTTTCAAGTCTAATCGGCTAGAAGTAAGATGCTTTACATAAAATGTGTACCAATACAGAACCTTTCACAGAAAAATACCACTGAAAGCCAATTTCTTCTTGGTTACAATCGTTTGTCTATTAATCAAGTCCAATTTTATTTGTAAGATTATTAAAGTGTTCATTATATAAAATAGGCTACCAGAATCCAGCTATAGTCCATTATATTTGATTGTATTGATATAAGACAGTTTGGATATAATTCTAACACTGTTTCTACTTAATCTCTGATTTGTATTATACTACCGCGTTTACGATTACTATTAAATATCTAGTGTGAGTATTAATTTCAATTCGTTATTTCAAATATTACAGTGTTCTTTAAATAGTAAACTTAATTTATTAAAATGGACTCTTTCATCAATACTGAGTGTAGAAATAAAAAGGAATTATGTGAGAAATCAGTGAAACGAAAAAAATACACTAATTGAAGTCAAAGATGGATAGTGGCTAGTAATGGAATCCAGGACTCATGTTTCGTCCTATTGGGAAGATACAAGTAAAACAACACCAAGTGAACTAATTGAAGTCATTTTTTTAAGAGATATACATATCTGTTAGATAAAACAAATTCTGTATTGAATATAAGTCGAACTTTAAACAATCATTTATTACAAGTATACCATTTCATTGTATTGTTATTTAGTTTAATACATATTTTGAGATAACCAACACCAAGGTAACAACTGAAATAATTAAAGTATCAAAATAAAAATACATGTATTGTACATTTTGTTGTTATTCAGTAACATCTAATATCAACAATAAATTAATTTTTTTTTTAAGTTAGACGAACTATATCATATATCGTATATACGTCTAGTCATGTACAACGAACAACAGATTAAGACTAAAGTATTTAAAACATGTTGTTCAATGTACTTCTCTTCGTAATATAAATAGAACCTTAATAAGTTATTTAGTTTGTATATACTAAAAAAAACATTATCCTAGGATCTTAAAATGAATAAACTTTTTTAATTAAAGTGATCATTCCAATTCAGTTGAAGGAATAAAAAAGGTGAAAGAAATTTGATGTATTATTAAAATTATTTATTGACTGATATCAAATTAATAAATGAGAGTTCTTATCATGTACATGTCAACTTTGATTTCAAATTAAATATTAAGAAAATATACCAAATTAATAATAATACAAGTCAATAAATATATCAGTGATAAATACAATTATTTATATATTAATAACAAGAACTGTTAAGGTATTGCTATTGTGCACAATTAATTAATCTCTGGGTAGTGATCAATATCGTATTTATCTAGGTCTTTTTAGTGTTGATCAGGTAGCAATTTGGTCACTAGCTCGAATGATTCAGCGTTGTGTACACTATATTGAGATGTTAGTTGTTTGGAGGTTTCCACATTACAACTTGATAGATAGAATTCGATTAACACTAAAAATGGCTAAATAAACATGACAATAGTCATGACACAGTGATCAATCAATTTGAAATATCCTAGTCTTATAGAAGGCCAGTTGTAGATCTAAAGGCTCAGTTGTTTCAAACTTTGAAGCTAGACGACAGAGGATCGAATCCCTCAGGGAGCACCAATTCCTTAAAGATTGCAATTACACCCTGATGACTAGTGCCGAACTACATAAAACCTAGGTCCATAGTTTCCTATTGAATACCTCTAATTACTTAATATTACTCTGTGTTCATGTAAACTAAAACCATCTAACTTTGGACAAAATTCATCTGGTCGCGAACTAATAATATATGCACTGAATTAAGTTTATTAAACAGCCATGGACACCTTAGAACCTAATTTAGAAACGATATATTATGGATAATCTAAACAGAAGTATCGAACTATTTTGCCATTTGCAGGTTCAACTAAAATGAGTCTTTCATCTTTAAAAACGATCACTCAGCGGAATGTATACCCGAAGATAATCATTGGCCATAGATTTTCCAAAACAGATTGATTAACATGTTGATTGTAACACCTATTAAATAATATATGTTTATCTGCTCTAGACATTGGTGAAACCTTTGACATAACATGAATAAAAGAAAACATAAGTAACGTTAGTATACAAACCCGCCTACTCCAGTTTATTAAACGAGCAGTCAACTAATTGAACTACATGATTTTCGAGAACCAACTGTACTTTACCCATGGTATGTTGTTCCTTAGTATTTCATAAGTAAAAAATATTCTACTGTACACAGTTTGGCAAGAATCTAACGCTTGACAATGTTCAAGATGAACAAAATTATTAGTACTGATTGCGCTAATACTTTCTCGAAAATGCTTTCATCGCACATCAACTATGTGTAATCTGACATCCTTTAGCTATAATGTTTTCAATTTAACCTTTAAGACATGAACTGATAGTTTGTCCTACTAACAGACTACATGTTTTCGTGTTAATTTTGGTTGACTTACTGTTGTTTGATAGTGATACAAATAATACCTACTGGTATTGTTTGTAGTTTATTAAATCTTATGGTTTTCTACACCTTGACATTGAGAATAGAACAATCTGATTACTGGACAGTAAAGACAATATAATTAATCTGATGACTCATCTTGTTCAGACAACATAAACGTCTTAAAATTAGGTCGCACTGCGGCCGATCTTAATTGTTCTATTAAACTGATCTAGTCTTGCTAAAAGTTCACATAATGAAACGTAAGACTTACTTACTCCCGCTATCCCTCGTAGAGTAGCACAGAATGCCCACCGACACTCTCCGTTCAACTCTGTACTGACCAAACATTTACAGTTGTTTCCAGTTGATATTCGTCCTTTTCATGTCTGTTTCAATTCACGATTCCAAGTTAGCGCTTGTCTCACGATGCAGCCTGATGATTTCCTTAATGTATGTCCAACCCACTACTAACGTATTTTCCTAATGTCCTCCGCAGCTGGAATCCGATTTGCCCTCTCACACAGTAGGCAATTGCTGATGGTATCCGGCCAACGGACAATCGGTATCTTGCGTAGACAATGGTTCATGACTATTTGTACATTCTTGATGATGATGATGATTGTGGTAGCTTTCCAAGTTTCAGCTCCGAACAGTAGAATTGTCCTGAAGATTGTGACTTTGATGTTGATTCATAGTTGTTTTGAGCTGTAGATGTTCTTCAGTTGTAGGAACGCGATCCTTGTTTTGCCAATCCTTGCCTTTACGTCTTCATTGGATCCTCATTGTTCATCGATGATGCTGATCAGGTACGTGGAATTTTCACATCTCCCAGAGTTTCTCCATCAAGTGTGATTGGATTGGTGTTCTCTGTGTTGTATTTGAGGATGTTGCTTTTTCCTTGTGTATGTTGAGACCTAATGATGTAGAGGATTCTGCTACACTGTTTGTCTTCATCTGAATTTGATCGTGTGTATGGGGTGGAATTGCCAGGTCATCATCTGTGAAGTGACGAGTTCTATTCGATTGATTGTTCAACGATGATGCGTATTGTGGTGATTTGGTGTGTGCATGACTAATCCTTATGGAATCCAACCTGTTGATTTCGAAGCTGTGCACTTACTGAATCCTTCATCCGGTTCGGCTTTCCTTCTTTGTATTTGACCGGTCTTTCTGGTTTACCACATTTCCCTACCAGTTTCTTCGTCGTGTCAGATAGTTGTTTGGTATTCCCTTCTCTTGCATCATTTTTCTCTGTCACTGCCAAGTGTTCCTTGTATTTCTGTTTGTCAGCTCTAATGCTCTAATACTAACTCTCTTGTTTGCTTCAGTGTATTCAGCTTGTGTGTTGACTTTCTGTGTTCTCGTTCGACTGTTGTTAATTGTTACGCTATTGTTCTTCGTTTCTTGAATCTTGTCCAGGGGTTCGATGTAGATCCATTCCCTACGATGATGATGATGATGCTTGTTGCGACCCAGAACCTCCTGACACTTTGAAGTTAGTGTATCTTCGACCTCTTTCCAATTGTCCTCCATCGTAGTTTTCTCTTCTTTGAGTAGATCATGTAGTGTTTGCAACCTGTTGTTGAATTGGTTGATTTTGTCAGTGTGTTGAAGGAATTGTGTATTGAACCTTCGTAATGCTGTTTGTCCAGTTGTCCAGTGTTTCTTTCACCTCAGTTTCATCTTTACAACGACGAGTTGGTGGTGGTGATCTGAAGTGATGTCAGCTCCTCAGTTGGTTTTCACATGTTCCATTGACCTGCTGAATATTTTGCTGATGCGAATATGATTGATCTTGTTTTTCATAGTGTGATCCGACGAAACCAATTTAGTTTTGTGTGAACGTTTGTGCGGAATATAGTGACACCTATAACCGATTTTTTGAACTCACATGAATTTGCTTGCAAATCTCTCAACACTTTCATCCCCTTCTCCTAGTCCATATGGTTCCATGATATCTTGATATCCGATGTTGTCCATTCTGACTTTGGCGTTCACGTCTCCCACCAGAGTGTTTGGGTTCTTTGCTGGACAGCTCTCTACGATAGATTGTAGTCTCTCATATAACTGATCTTTTTCGTCTCCATTACTATCGTCGGTAGGTGCATAACGTTGGATAACATTCACTGTAACACCCTCATTCCTTGTTTTCGAGGGTGCTTTGATGATTCTGTGAGATCTATGAGATTCCCATCTTATAAGCATATTTTTTGCTTCAATGAACAGCATCAGAGCAATTGTCTGAGTGTGAGAGGCTTTTCTTCTTGTTGACCAGAGTACAGCAGCATCTCTCTCGAATTTAGTCTTTTCTATCCTTCTTTATCTGAATATATTTTACTGATTCAGACCACCTCCGAATTGTATCTCCTTATTTCCGTAGCTTTTTGATTTGTCAGACATCGTAGTAACTACAAACATGCTTCACCTTCTATTCAAAGAGAGTTAGGAGGAGCAAACGACGAGATTTGGGAGGAGGAACAAGTGCCGATGGACTGGAATGAAGGATACCTCATCAAGATTCCAAAGAAAGGAGATCTGAGCAAATGTGAAAACTACAGAGGAATCACACTACTGTCAATACCAGGGAAAGCCTTTAACAGAGTTTTGCTGAACCGGATGAAAGATGCAGTAGACGCCCAACTTCGAAACCAACAAGCTGAATTCCGTAAGGATCGGTCGTGCACAGACCAAATTGCAACACTACAGATCGTCGTCGAACAATCAGTTTAGTGGAACTCTTCAATGTACATCAACTTCACTGATTATGAAAAGTCATTTGACAGTGTTGATAGGAGAACGTTATGGAAACTTCTTCGACACTAAGGAGTTCCTGAGAAGATTGTCAACATTATTGGGAATTCATACGACGGACTACAGTGCAAGGTCGTTGTGGTGTTTGAATGAACTGATGATCCCTTTGTACTTGTTGAATGCTTGATTTCGAATTCCAAATACAGTACATTCGTCAGTGCTTATCTAGTACTTCTTGATCCGATTACGTTATTTCTGGGATTCTTAGTTCGTACTACAATTCAAATACTCCTAATCATCATAGTCGTGTATGGAGGACAGCTGACAGATGCACTCCAAGTAAGGATCGGAGTCAGACAAGACTGTCTACTCTCTCCCTTCCTCTTTCTTCTGGTGGTAGACTGGATTATGAAGACCTCGACATCTGAGGGAAAATACAGCATACAATGGACAGCTCAGAACCAATTAGACGATTTGGACTTCGCAGATGACCTGGCCCTCCTATCGCATACACACGAACAAACGCAGATAAAGACATCTAGAGTAGCAGCAGTCTCTGCATCAGTAGGCCTCAGCATACACAAGGGGAAAACCAAGGTCCTCAAATTCAACACGGAGAACAGAAATCCAATCACACTTGATGGCGAAACTCTGGAAGATGTAGAATCCTTCACATACCTGGGAAGCATAATCGATGAACAAGGAGGATCAGATGCAGACGTAAAGGCGAGCATTGGCAAAGCAAGGACAGCATTCCCACAGTTGAAGAACATATGGAACTCAAAACAACTTTCAATCAATATCAAAGTCAGAATCTTCAATACGAACGTCAAGGCAGTTCTACTGTACGGAGCTGAAACTTGGTGAACTACAACAACCACCAACAAGAAGGTGCAAGTATTTATAAATAGCTGTCTACGCAAGATACTCAACATCCATTGGTCGGATACCATCAGCAACAGCCCTCTGTGGGAGAACAAACCAGCTTCCAGCTGAAGAGGAAATTCGGAAAAGACGATGGAAATGGATAGGACATACACTACGCAAATCGTCAAACTGCATCATGAGACAAGCCCTAACTTGGAATCCTGAAGGGGAGCGGAAAAGCGGAAGGCCAAAGAACACATTACGTCGGGAAATAAAAGCAGATATGAAAAGGATGAATAACAACTGGAAGGAGCTGGAAAGGATTGCTTGGGACAGGGTTGGATGGACAATGCTGGTGAGCGGCCTATGTTCCTTCACGAGGTGTAACAGGTGTAAGTAAGTAAGTATTCGATTGGTCCTCCTGATCTCATACATTTTGATGACATTCCGTGTGATCATGTTAATTGTTGCACTGGTTGTCTTAAGGGGAATCGGCCTCGTGATTTCCGAAGAATTTCCGCTTTCACTATGAAGAGACACAATTCCCCCTTCAACTCCGAGGTCAAAGTTCAAGTGGTTTAATTTGTTTATTCTGGTTAGCGTGTTTTTAGCAAGGTTATTTTCTACGGGATGGGGTTGCCGACCCCATACCCAACCCTCCTCCTTTACCCGGACATGGGACTGTCAGTAGCTCTAGAATTGCTGCGGGTGGAGTTACATAATTAGACTACTATATTGTTATTTAGATCACTTATGATTAGCACGAATAAATATATTGACAATGTATGATAATCACTGATAAGCAATATTTTCACATCATTCTATCGTGCCTTGATTATAGGGAGTTTGTTACTGGGACATAGACTGGATTAAAGCATGCTCAATTCACGATTGCTTTGGTGCACGCTGATTGGCTAATTCTTATCCAATCGGCACTAGCCGACACGCAGAGAATACTCTAGAATCTTCTCATGTAAAAACCATAAATATACTAACGTTTTCCCTACTGTGTTTCTTGCTTCCATCTAACCTTGTTATTTGGAATATAATCTCTTTCCTGTTCAACCGTGTTCTGATTTGGGGTCTTGTCTAGTGATTTGGTGTCCAAGAATAATAAGCAGTAGGAACAGCTGGGTTATAACCGTAAGAAAGAGATTATAACAGAGTTTATGGTTGACCTGGATTTTAGTCTACCTTTTAATGTTCTCACGATTAGCTGAAACATTAAATCCACTTGGGAAAGTTGTTTTCTTCAACGTGTCCCTTGAAATAGGTTATCAGTATCTTGAAAGTTTCTCTAGTGTATCATCATCAACCTTAATTTGCTTATATGCAGACTATAAACTATACGGAATACTTTGAAAACGTTAGTTCCTAGGTATTTGAATTCCTAAGTAAATACGACTGATCTTCATCTATACTCAAAAACTTTGTGAAGTTGCATCGACGACTCTGAAAAATTATAGACAGGGCATCATGACTTCTGAGTTGATGAAAAATATATATAGCTCGATAGAAAGATGTTGTTTAGAAAGAAAGTGAATGATTCACGGATAAACCATCAAGCTCTGAGTATACAATACGTAGATTCTTTTATACACATAGTTTCTTCATTCTTGTTCTCTTTAGCCTAGATTCTTACTTCTGTATGAATATGAATACACCACTAGATAGCTTTAGCTAAGAATGAATTGCTTTCAAAAATCAAAAGTTGTAACCTTTATAAGACCACTCCTATTTTTAATGAATCCCATTTATGCAAAACTTAAAGCGAATACTTATATAAATGTATTTCTCATATGGCTTTGTATAACTCCGTAATATTTGAACTAACGTCATTAGTTTTATCGAGCTTCCCACGTTTATTGATAATCTGATTTAATCATTTTTATTAGGTTTAGGTTAGAATACGAAAGTTGTTTGAATTCTTCAACAAAGATGTTTATGGGAAATGTAGATCTCATATCGAAAATAATTACATATCTTCTTTAAGACTTAACATAATTTTTTTGGGATACATTAAGAATACAGAAGTATTTATTCCAAGAGAATTAGAGGAATACCGCATTGTTGTATATAATGTCAATGAATGATCTTATTCATCACTATGAGTAATGGATACTAATCTATTCAATAATCAAACCCAAAGGACCCAGGATATTTTACATTAATAGAAAATTTAGTTAAAAAGTGGAATTCATATCGGAAGATCATACGATTTTTTGTCCTTAAGAAGGTCATTCAAATGACCAATCAAATGTCAGTGCAAATTTCAGAATCTTGGATTTAATCATTATGCTTGTTTATCTAATTGTACATAACTAAATAAATTCTTAGATTACTGTTTTTCTAAATTGGCTAATTAATTAATGAGTTTGTAAGAACAAATCGTGAACACACAAAAAAAACTCCAAAATAAATCGCACCTGGAAACATGAAATAGACAGTTCTTTTTTAAATTCTACTATTCATTCACTCAGGCTATTTCTTTAAAATAACTTCTCTTCTGATGACATTTTCTGTGGGAACTAAAAATTTTGTATTTCTTGGACTGTATACGTCACTTATAAATGAGCAATTAATAAATCATCATGTTAATTCGTGGCATTGCAAACAGCCAGTTCTCTACATATCTCAAAACAACATTCGGAGGACGAATATGCAGATTTTCATTTTCTAGAAATAATGGATGGGTTAGAAATATTTCTAAAGAATAAGACTAGATTTTATTATTTTCCGATTTATCGAAATTAAGTTTTGAATCAACATTCTGTAAATGTATTTTCGTCTCTAAAAATACATATTATCTTCAAGTTATTTCTTGGAGATTTCTGCCAATATTTAACTCAATTTCCATCATGAAACAACATCATCTGGAAGGCTATTTGATACAGTGAGGTACTGTACATCTTTTTCATTCTAGTATATGACTATTCATGGGTATCTGCTTATTCACTGTAATGAGTCGGTAATACTAAGTTAGTATCGTACTGTTTTGCAAATAAACTGAAGTTAAAAGCATGCAAAATTCAATTCTAACCCAGAATTTGAAGAAACCATACTCATCAAAAGACCTGAAGGTTGTAGGTTTAATCTTATATGGGGTCATAGGTATGGGCTGTTGAATTGTAATTATAAAATAGGACAAAATAGTTGTCCGAAGGTTTTTGGTTTGCAATGGTTAACTAGTTGAAACCAGTCTCTGATAATATTAAATAAAAAATAAACTACTTAAAACAAGAGAACCAGTTGGTATACGTCATATCATGACTATTTTTATCATAAGATATTAGTAGATAGGGCTAAAATAATTAACTTTGTACGGGATTGCTTCTGTTTTGTTAATACCAAACGATGAGCTATTCAAGCTAGGATATACTCAATTGACTGTCGTGATCGGATCAAAAACAGAATTAACAACAATAGACCTCTATTTCCCATCAACATACAACCACATAATTAGCTTTCTTCGATAAGATAATATGCTATATTCTGTATATCTTCAGAAAGATAATCAGTCAGATTTGTTTCATTCTTATCGATGATGTAATATTCTGTAAAAATTTTAATTTGGTGGTTAGTTCCCTCAAAATTCTATATTATACAGGATCCAAATTGACCAAATAAATAAGATGATTTGTTTACTTTTATTCACAGCTGTTGAGATGTTTGATCAAATCATTTTTAATTACATTACAACATTAGTTCAGAGATGGGTAAACTGCATATTATTCAAAGGTACGAGTCAACACAGATTCCACTTTGGGGTGAACCACATACAGAATGATAAAAACATAATTGAATTCTTGAGCATTCATTACAAGATGAAATCACTGTTCTCCTATTTTCAAAAATTACTCTTCTGACATTTTCTCGAACGATACAAATTTATAAACAGCTGAAATTAGAACAAACATAGCGTTTATTCAGTATTTTACTACTTCAAAGAACTTATCGTTAGTATCATGAGTTCTTTTCGTAGTTTACACCACAAATTGAGATTAGCTTGACAACCACTGAAGACCAGTATACATTAGACGGATACTTTGTCCTTGTGTGTTACCACCTAGTAATGCCCATCCAAGATCCCACCAGAGATCGCACCCAGGACCATCAAGCGTGCCAGTGAGTGTTTGATCTTCTGCGCACTTAGTTAGCATCCAACAGTTTACAAGCTCAACTTCAGCCAATATTATTCAACCATCATCCATTTGCTTTAGCGTTATTTGTCATATGCCTAACACGGGATAATGCCCACCCAGTGTTGTGAATTGACTGAAGTTAGGTATGTAAACCAACAGACAACAACATATTAGCTTGAAGTTCACGAAGACCCGAAGGCTCTGGGTTCGATTTCTAAGGGATGGGTTTCAATCCGTATTTAACGAGGAGTCACATGTTTGTTTTTCCTGGTTCCCATTGGTTGCCTTACTAAGTTTAGTTCATGATGCAAACTACAAAATTAAATAATCTCCACAACTCCTTTTGCTATAATTATAATCTTATTTATTCTAAATTATTTATTCTTTAGCTATGTACGTCTAATGAGTGAGAATTCTTTTCAGTAAGGTGTAATTTAATTCACTTTATTGAAATGAGCTGATTTCGGTTTAAATGAACGGTGAATCTTAATAAACTGTCAGAAAATAAGTCGACTTTAATGGTTTATCCGTATTCTTGTGTGTAATTGCAGTGAACAATGTATATTGTTTGTGTCGGTATAATTTTAATACATTATTATCATTATTACCATCATTATTACTATTATTTTTTAATATCATGAACCATTATGATGTATCTGTAGATAGATAAAAGATGTAACTTCCTATTTAGTGAGTTTGTTTATGAGCGAAGTGTATCCTACGTTGTAGGTTTAGTTTCCAATGTAAAACATAGGTGAATTCGTATTTCATTCAAATTGTTCGTTACTGAACTTTCTGTAGTCTCATCTCGTCCCTTTTATGAACAGATTCTATTTTCAGAATGAAAAACCTAATACTTTTTGTGCTAATTGGCTTCTTTTTGTTAGGGAGTGTGGATGATAGTCGTGAACAGATTAGAATTAGGTTATTGGAGTTGGTCAGGAGGAAATCCTGGACCTAGTTTTCATGTCAGACATCACTTGTTAGCAATGCGAACTTGTGATTTTAAGGAAACTGATATTGAGTATGGGGTTTGAATTCGCATCAGCAGTTTCATAGTCTGTGTTTATACTGAGCTATTTAAACTGCTATATCATATCATATAGGTAAATATTCACTTTCCATAATTTGGCTGACAGATTTTAATCAACAAAAATGACTAGAACATGACTTTGATTATTGTTTAACGTCCTATTCATGTATTTTGCTGGATTTAAGTCTATTATATACAGTCTTTCGGATAGAAACAATCTTATATTCATTGTTAGTAAATTTATGAAGAAGCCTTAGCACTACAAATCACAGTATTTTATTCAAATAAACTTATCAAATAGATTTACACTCACACATAAATATTACACATGTGTTACCAAAGAGATAAGTGAGAAGCTTCTACGAAAATCTCGTTCATGATGTTCAATAAAAGGCTCCTTGTCAAAAACATCAGTTACGTATTCCACTGGACTAGCTGAATCCGACTATTTCAATTAAGAATCAGGTGTATAGTTAGTACAAATATTGGACGGAATATCTTCATAAATTTATAGACAGTCTTAAAATTGGTACCAAAAATATGTCATTTTAAGACTAGGTTCGGGAATACTACTTTCAGAACACCCTTTGTCTGCTGCAAACGATTACTCCCATATCACAGAAAATTTAGGTGGAGTACTTATGACCAGCTTCACTGAAAGTATCTGCTATGGTCTACCACTTCATGGGAAGGATATTTCAGATACCGATATGTTCGATAGACTAAACTATAGGGGCGAGTCTAAGAAAATCTGTGAATGATTTTGATAAGCCGCCGAAACATCCACCTAGAGAGAATGAAGCAAATATAGAAGAGCTATGTATGGTGTTATGATCAGGTTTTAGGCTTAGTATTTAGATCAATTTAGGATTGGGACGCATAATTTAGGCTCTGGAGTCAGAATCAAAATATAAAGCTCATAATTTAAAGTTTATGATTTAAAGATTGACATTAGGTCTATCTAACCCTAAACTCCACATCTTAATTCCAATAAAACTCTTGGTTGTACATCCCAACGCTGAATACTATCGCTATATGAACCCCAACCATTTACCCCAAACCTAATTTTAGCCTTAGTTTCTTAAACGCGGCATGTTTTCCTGAGTAAGTGTTTTCTTATTACAATCAACCATCAGTAGTTACCTCGTTACTTCATCTACTTCACCAATCATCGATACCATACTTATTCGATATATACGTCGTAACTTCGAAACAACTTGTGCTTTTACCATTGGCTAATTCAGTTGTTGAAGAAATTCATACCGTGGTGGTATGACGAGGATAGTCAGAAGTGGAAATCAGGTGTATTCGAGTGGTCTTCATTCACTCCTTACTTCCTTCTGACTCGACAACCAGATATGCAACAACAATACTTTTTTCAACTAAAACGTGAACATAATCTTTACGAAACATTATGCGATAAGATCACAGTTGCACTAATCACACTATCACGTTCTTCTGAAAAGAAAACAAACCAACACAAGTAAGGACAGCAGCCTTTTAGTGTTGAAAAATATTACTATTTGATAAAATACATATAGGTGTTCATCAGTTCAAGTTAAGTACGAGGTTTTTATGAATGCAGCTTTAAACTCATATTTAGCCAATTAGATAAGTCATACCTGTCAGTATGCAAACACACGCGTGAGTGAGTAACCTTAATTATCTATCAAGTAACATGTGTTAATCTCCAGTTTATTTATAGTTTGGTGGGATACGAAGAATATTTACTAGAACTCACTACTACGGCGATGTTTTATAGGATGACCTATACACATCAGACAATAGAAATGTGAATGAGATGGTATATTTGATCACAAATATATGGAATTAAATTCTGCACAACTTTTCAGTGTAGTGTAAAAGTAACCGGTAATTACTGTCATGATTATAATACTTATTACCTGTTATCACCGGCTCAATTCCTCTCCTGCTGAACTAATGAATGGAAGGTAAATTATTCATATCTTTATTCACAGTTAGACAGATATTTGTATCCGTATTTAGAATCACTTTTCATATTCAAACCAGCGTAGGTGGGCGCTTCATACATTGATCCTTAGTAGGGCGCAAAGCAAAGGCTATCTGGTCAGTGAACAATTAATTCTCCTAATTGTAAGGTCATTTTTATTTTTTATAATTTGAGTTATTACCTAGACGGAAGTTAGGGCTGAATGTTGGACCATAAGGAAATGTTGGTCAGACAACTACATAACATGTACACATTAAAGCAGAGAATATTTATATGTAGAGCCTGGGTGGTCATTTTGTAAAGTCTATTATATTTCTGCACTTTCGAGATGATGGCTAATTAAGTACACAACCTGACAATTAACTTTTTTTGGTTTTTTACCAAACGTCCTAATGAGTTACATATAGGCTAGATCGAGGGCCACACAGCCAATATGATAAATAGTAGATTAATGGCCATAAGGATAGACAGACACACCAAATAGACAAACAAACAGAGCACGCTCAGTGCGTGTAAGTGGTGTGATTTAATTGACATTTTTCACACACGGCCATTAAAGTGAATGAGAATGGATCACGAGGTGAGTGGTTTCTTCACTCTTGTTTCTGTTTTCTATTTGAACTGTCTGAAAGTCCAGGTCACAAAATACGACTTGTTTCCCGAATGTGCTTATGAAATTATTGATAGTTTGAGAATTTAATCCTATTTCCATATAAAAATACCAGTGACAGTCTGTTTAGTAGATTAATGTATTGTGTACGTTTACTTCAGATGATCTTAATTGAATGTCATTAGTGTTGAGAGTTTTAAATTCCACATATATATAACATTGGTACGATTTACTAACTGATTTCGTAAGGGCGATAAAAGCATCATATCATTCGTGAGACAGCCGGTACATGTTCATATGACTAACTAACTGAAACATTGAGATTTAGTCTAATTACATGCATTGCTTTTTTGATTAGTCGTAAAGCGTTTCTAGTCTTTCATGTACCATTGTTAAGTATACTGTGTAGTAAGAACTCGTTTAGTCTACTATCAAAGGTCGTTATTACCATGAATTCTTAATATATCTCAACCACTCACCTTATGTAGTCCCTAAGCCTGCGTTGTAACATGGACTATGCCCGTTCAGACACTCTATTGGACGATTACTTTTTTTAAAAAGCTTGGATATTTTTTGGATTCACCTAGTTTTGTCCGATTGCGGGCAGGTTCAAATTAGAACATGTGTAAGATCTTTATACGTTGTCTAAGAATAAAGTAAGGTTTGATTTTTGTATCTAAAGCACTGACTAGCAATTTTTAATTGGATGTCAACGTTGGGTTACCGTGGATTAAGTAATCACTGCACTTTTGTAATTGATTTCCGGCTTTGTTTTGTAAGAGCTTAATTATTATCTTGTGTTAATGTTAGGTTCTCTTGTTACCAATGAATTACTGAATATGCCTTAACATGTTATCTGATATTAAATTTATAATTGAAATAGATATGAAGATGTGTAACCTGTTTTTGTGATTTCTGGTACTTATATATAAGTTCGTAATCCATTGACAAAAGACTTAATCTTCTTGTGAAGTGTTTTAGGAATCTCTGATTGGGCAATACTATTTCATATCTTAAAGACATCTACTTCTTTGAGATTTTATTTACTTCATGACGGAAGCCAAACGAACCGTGGAATTCTGATGATTATTTCTGAGGTTCTGGTGGTGAAATAGACTACATAGTGATTGTGCATCATTTAGCTTGATTGCCATAGTGCAATTCTTCTGTTCGTGATAATCCAACCATCACTGAGAATAAACCCACACATTTTGGTGTTTATAGCTTAAGGAAACCTGACAGCTCATGACCACCCATGTTGCAGTTTATTTCTTACTGGGGAATCTCAGAGAAAAACAAAATTAGTATCTGTGTTTTCTATGACTTTGGATTTAGAGTCTTAAGGGTGACTGGTTAAGCCCAGTCACAGCTATAGAGTATTTGCTTTTAATTTTAAAGTTAACCTCGTACTTTCTAAACCTTACCAGCACATCAAAACCTTGGATAGCTACATGAATTTGGTACTTTAGGACCACCCCCTCTTTACAACCATGGTAAAATATCACCTCAAATTCTGATTATGCGCCTGGAAAATTTGACGACTGCTACACCTCAGTACAGCTGGTAGCATAAATTTGCTTCTGGAACTGAGATTTTATGCCTTTATTTTTACTTCTCAACGGACTGGGTTTGCGTGGTGGAACCTTTGCTAATGAGTGTTTCAGACAATAAATCCTAATTAAGTTGTTGTGATAAGAACGCCTAATTATTATGTTGAAGCTGCATCAGTTTGGTTCATAGTTTATCGATTATTCTAGCACGTACTGTTTACCCATTAAAAGTTAGATGTTACATCACTAAAAATATGACATGAATATTTTTAAGAGGTTAACTTATTATCACTATTTTAATTCATTCAGTTTCCACCCTTTTCGATCTGTTAGGCATTAAATCTCTCAATTCTCCAGAGTTCTGTATTCATAACACTTTATGACATGAAAACAATCAGCATTAGGCCTTGTTCTTCAGCGCCGGCTGAAACCAACCAAATAAAATGTCCAATACATTCACTAAAATTAGTTGTGCTGTATGACTATTCAGTGCACTGTTTTTGGGATACTAGAAAAGCGTGCTGATCAATAACAGTAAGCACTAACACTCGATTTTAAAGAACTAGTTGTCCAATTCTGGTAATAGTTCAGGAAATAAATTTATGCAACTACCGGGTTAAAAGTGTTTCAAGTTTATCCGTTTTTGTTTGCCTACCGTTTCATTCATGCTAAGCTTATAGTGATAATAAGAAAATATGAGTGGAATATTGGCATTTATAATGGTCAAGAAAATAAAAAAAACACGAACTACCCTGGATTACGTGTCGTAAACTGACGACTGATCCCATTCTTCCTCATTAAATTAGTTGTTATTACTAGTAATATTAATTTTTCTGCAAGTGTTCAAAAAAGTAAATCGGCACAACAGGACATAACCTTGGATAGCAAAGACAATATTGAATAATATTTGTGTACGGTGAACATGATTAACTAGAAGTATCGACCTACTAAATCATGTGTAAATAAATAATCATTTATACTAGATTGTGTTAGGGTAGAAAACAGACAGATTATGTTCAGTTGAATGGTTTATAAAGGTTGATTTAATTTGCACGTAGTTTTCGTTATGATCCAAAACAAGCTGAAGAATCAGTGGAAATTAAGGAGCATCGGACAGCTATTTCACTTTAGTTTCGTACTGGTTTTCAGTGGTATTCCCTCTGATAGCAGTTCTTTACGAAAATGGTCTTCAAACAGATGTTTTTGTTTAACGGTAATGATATATATACTGAAAGTTCCTGGTACTAGTTATTTATATGTGTTATCTAATCATTACTGAATATAGATGTTTTTTGGAATTCGTTTCTCAAATTTATGCTCAAAGTGTAATTTGACTAGAGATATTACGAATAGATGGACTATGGTTAACGAGCGAATCCAAGACATTGGTCTCATTGGCTGTATGTGCCTTGACTGTATTCAGATTTGGAATCGAACTCAATACCTTTTCCTTCAAACGTTAAGATTAATTTTTGTTTCTAGCTGAAAAGTATCCGATCTTACAGGAATCAATCGGATACAATGTACTTACCTTTATTACTAGATTATTTGACCTGCAAGTACTGGGAATAAGAGACATATTTAACTGTTTGATATTATTAACACCGAGATCCAGATACATCCAACTAACGGATCCCAGATAGGACAAAACGTGAGTCCTGCATTCTACTGCTAACCACATTTCATCTATTCAATAAACTACTGAGAGTTGTAATTTTGGTAGTATGGGACAACCACTTATGTTTATTTTACTTAGTTGGATATATCTAAAAGTATTGTTTGTGATTGAGTGGATATGTATGCTACAAACAGGAGGAAACAGGAAAATAACACAAAAATACAGATGGATACTCAAACACTAGTATAAATAGAAGCATCCATGCAAACATAAGTCATCCAAGTCTGACCAGTTTAGTCCTTTAAAGTAACAGCTACAGCAATACTATTGCAAAAGTTAAGAATCAGTTGAAAACTCAATTATTTATTTATTTACCATTTTAGCAAATCTAAATGCTGTGATTTTGATGTTGTAGACGAACAAATTAGCATCATTCAAGTAAAGGGATCCGATGATATTATAACTCTTAGTGGTAATTATTTTCTTTCAGGTCTTCCCATAAATAAACACTTCGTTTCACTATGTAAAATAATACCCACAAATTTAAATCAACTGTATATACTTTTTATACGAGTTAGTTTAAACAATCCGGTTTGGAGTAGGTGTTGAAGGTCCAGGATAGATTAAATAATAATTATTGGAATGGTAGTTTCTGTATCGTTTGGTTTATAAACTTTGTGAAAAGTATGCATTCGGTAGATTACGACATAAAATACCAAGCAAATACTTCCTATCCGTATAAAAAGCAATATAATTTCAAAAAAACTTCTAAGAAGAAATGTTTTGGTTAAACGGGTCATTTAAGTACTCAATAATATAATGTAAATCTGATTGTTGTGTCATTATGGTTAAAGATAGCTTTTTATTGCTGTGTGATCAAATATTATGTCAGAAGTTTGGCCCAATATCAATCATTTTCTAGTATAACGTTTTTATGAGAAAAATTCATTATGAGTATTACTCAATAGTGATTTACCTTTTCAGTAACGTCTAATCGTTTATCAAGTCTTTCTTCATTTTAAGCAAATATTCTTGAATATTAAAGGTATTTTTAACTAGTTTACAGTGGTTTAGTATTTGGCTAGAGAAATTCATTTTACTGATGGAATATATTTCAACCGAACTATTTTTGTATATAATACGTCTTTAGGTATCATTACCAAGGTTTGACTTGATAATTTCGAATAAATTGAACATTTAGTAGATTGTTATAAATATATTAATTTATTTATACTACTTTTTTTGTTGATTCATCATTGGATTGATTACCAACATTTGTTTAGCTAGATGACAATGTTATGCAAATATTTAGATCTGCATATCAGGGGTTGTTTAATCAAAAGTAGCTATAAAAAGAGTAATTAAATAAAGAATTTTCCCGATTAATCCTGTGGCTTTAATATTAGTAATCATTTCATGAGGATGCTCATTTTTTCAACAGGTTACTGTAGTCTATGAAGCTTTCTTTTCATTCTGTCTTAAAGTTAAGATATCTTCATGTGTTCTTGACATTATTACGCAGCTGTACGCATATGCTACCACTCAGCAAAAACATATTGCCTCAGCTATTTGGGTTTTATATCAAAAATTGACTTTCCCCGGAGACATTCCTCAACACGTTTCGTTACTTTGCGAGTGCTTATATGTATGTGTATGTATGACATTAACATACTAATAATAGAGTTACTACGATACGCTACACACTCGCTTTATTTTTTGAATTATAGGATTTTTGCGATTTTGAGCTTCTCATATCTTTACAGATATTTCGTCAACCACCAAACTATGATCACTGATTAGATTTCTAAGATAGATATAGTAATCGATGCTCCCAAATCTTTTATTCGTTTTAGTGATAATGAGTAGCTGAACTGACTAATTGTGAAGCTTTATTTTTCAGTTGCTGTGTGTGCGTTAGAAGCATATTGCGAACCTTACCCAGGGCATTCAGACGGCTATATATTGTCCGTATCTTCAAAAAATATAATTATTTCGTCTTCAGAATTAAAGTTGATAAGATTTTGATCCAGAAGATCAAACTCTTGCAAATTGGATGGAGAAAATATAACTTCCATGACTTATATCCACATTAGAGTCAAGTGAAAATATGAAGATTGAGTAGCCTTAATGAAAAACATTTAACGTAAATTGGAATAAGTTCACAATGGGCTGTGATCAAAAGAATAATTCTTACATAATATTTTTTAGGTGGTACATATACTTTTTTGATATACTTTAATGACACTCACTAGACTTATAGTTCAACGAGAGTGAATGTTACTTTAAGTCACAGTATACAGATTCAGTTATATAGTTCGTTTATTTTTCACAGCAGAATCAATTGATAAGTATTAGACTAATAAATCTTCGTTCATTTTTGTAACTTGTCCGGTTTCCTCAGGTTGTTTGTTCCTAAACTCCACGTAGGCGCTGGATGATCATAGGAGCTAATATCTTAGACATTACTATATATATATATATATATATATATATATATATATATATATATATATATTATTGAGAGCCCTTTTCTTTTTATTTAAATGATTTCGTCGCGTTATGATGTGATATGGGAACATAGCTAACGAGCATTTGTGCCAGACTACATTATTATTTTTTGATTGAGATCTTGAACCGATTGATGTTAGACCACCATTGAAAACCTGGAAGCACTGGACGGCCGTTTCTTCCTATTGTGGGACTCCTCAGCAGTGCGCATCCACGATCCCACTCGCAGGACTCGAGCCCGGGGCATTCAGTCTCGCGCGCGAACGCTCAACCTACTGGACCACTGAGCCGGCATCCATTGATTATGACTGGCTGGCTATCGTATTTACCATAAAGGGGTTGGTTCTTTTTAAAAATTATATGCGATGATATTCAGTTCTCAAACTGTAACAAATATCTCAATTGATTTATATGTTAAAGCCACCATCCATAAAGATTTATAAACCTAACTCATCTGGACCTGATGCTTTCTATTTCGTTTCAAGCTAGTTATGTTTATTTCCACTTCACTGATAACTAGAGCTTCGATTTCAATCTCTCATTGGTACTTTTGGTAGACATTGGTAAAATGGAAAGTGGCTAAGGTCCACTTGATAAACATAAATAGTTTGTATACTGTATAGCTAAATTTTAAGGGATTTTATTAAAAGCCTTTATAGAAGAGTTTAAAATTAGATGTAAAATAGTCTGTTTGAAGTGTTTCTTATAAATAACAATTCCAAGATTATATATCCTAATTGGCTATCAAGGTTTTATCTCATATATTTTTGTGTATAGCAAAAATGCCACTTCAGTGGTGTTACCAAATATATTGGGTTAACTAGTGAGGTAATAACAAAAGTTCCGATTAACTGCAGACCCATACATTTAAACAGATCTTGGAACTATTTTTAGTGTCTTTAGGCACTCTGGTGAAATTTCTGTTTAGAACAACGCTTTTTATGAATTCTCATCCGTTAACAATCCAATACCTCAAATTGTAGTAAAATCTATGTCAAAAGCAATTTTTTAGTAGTTCTTTTTCTCAATCGTTATGTCTCTAATTCGAAACTTCATGTCCGAATAATGACGCAATACGCAAGGAGAACCATTAACGAAATGTCCATGTGAATAAACACTGACCTAGATTGAATGAAAAATCAATTTAGCTCATTAAATCGATTGTGAAAATCACAGTCGTCTCTAACTTGACCTGGAATTTCAACCCATAATCTGAGTGAACTTGCTTTTCTAAGTAATCTTAAAATACCATGTTATTAAAAATAGTATGGAAACCCAGTTTAAACAATAGCATTTAGGTTATACTATAAATTGATTAAATTAATTCCAGACGATGAGAAATCTAATGTCTAGTTGAATGTGAAAATGTTTTTATGAAATGTGAGCTAAAACGAACATTAACCTGCCTGAATGTTATTTTCTCCACTAATTAACATTTAATACCCATTTAGGATAGGGCAACTCATGGTAAATTGGTCAAATATTCACCGCTCTCCAGAGGTACTAGGGTGTTATTTGGTAATATTTTGGAATAATTTTTTCTGTATTTTTCTCAATGCTTTCTTGATATATATGTGGAATTCATTGTAAATCTTTAACACTATAAATCTTATTAACGGTATTACAAGCTGATGTCACTGACTGAAATCTTAATTTCAGACATTCTCGAATTAGTCTACTTCATTAGATGCATATTTGTTTTATCTCTAAGCTTAAAATTTCATACAAGGATGATAGATTATGTTAAAGAAAATGATTCGGAATGTTATGGAGCTATCGATAGATGTTTATAGTTACGTTTTAATTGATTATTACATTTAAATGGCCTTACTAGTTTGATTTACATTCTATTGCTAGATCATTCTTAATAATAATTGACAAAAAATCGTGCTAATTTCATAGTTGTTTAGTCGCTCAAGTCTGGTCAACTATCTATGGGTTAATTTGTAGGGTATTTTTGTGGGTAACTGATTATCCTTATAGCAGATAAACTATGATATCCATGGATTCTGTCATCATATAACTTTTATGCTTACTCAGAAATCTAGATGTTTTTACATTGGGAATCTAACGAATTCGTTATATCCACCCAATTGTCTAATGGTATGGTTATTGGAACATCAGTAACAAATTTTTTCCCTATCTTATCTGTCTATCGTAGAAAAAATAATGGCCTTGGTTTTTCAATACATTGCTTAGGACTCAACGTGTGTGTTAATCAACTTCTACTATAGGAACAGTAGTTTTGTGTTCAGGATGTTCGTTGTTCAACACCCAAAATAATAGTTAATGTATGCTAAATAATGGTTAAGTACTGTTCATTGAACTATTATTTTATCATAATCTTTCTTTAAATTGTACGGAGCTCTCATCTATTCTCTCCTTGTGATATTAGAAAGTGTAGTAACTTGACTAATTCGCTTTTTTTATCAAGTTAAACGTATTATCTGTCTAGTTTTTACAATGATTTATTTGTTCACTTCAATCACATTTCTAAGTTTGATTAAACCACTGAACCTCCCCATATTTCATCATCAGACAAGAAGATGTTTATGAGAAATATACAAGCGAGTTGGTATATATATATATATATATATATATATATATATATATATATAAGAGAGAGAGAAAGTATGCGCTTTTCTGTTGATGATCACTCGATGGAAACTGATTTAACTCGGTCGCTGCTTTTTCGACGGTAACTGTTTTGTCTGTCCTCGTAATCACTTTAAACGGACAGTCATAATTCGGCTGCAAATGTGGTTGTGCATTATCTCTTCTAGTGAATACATGAGTGTTATTATACAGTCCCTGCGGTAGGGGCACTCCTCGTTGTTGTAGTCTGAGAAGTGTTATTTTTAAATCATTCATATGTTTCTTTAGGCGCTGTATGTAGTTGGCTACATCAGTCGGAACACTTGCATGAAGCGAAAAATTCTCCGGGTAAACGTAGAGTAGTTCCATATACCAACTCAGCTGTTCTCAAATCCAACATGACTAGAGGAAGCTTATTGACCCAATCGTTGTTGACAGTGACAGTCGTAAGAGACGCTTTTAATTGCCCATGCAGGCGTTCAACCATACCGTTTGCCACCGGATGGTAGGATGTCGTGCGAATACGTTTAACTCCGAGGAGTTCTGTAACCTCGAAGAGACGACTTCTGATTCGGGCTCCTCTATCAATTGTGATAATCGCTGGCACTCAATAACAAGATGTCCAATTATCAATTAGGGCTTTGACTACAGACTCGGCTGAGGTGTCCTTTATCGGTACCTCTACAGGCCATCGCGTGAATCTATCGATGCTTGTAGCTGTAGCCATTCGAAATCGGCAGTGGTCCCACGATATTGATGTGTATATGTTCGAATCTAGTGTCTGGGTGAGAGGAAGAACCCACTACAGAACTAGTATGCGATCCACTTTGACTTTTTGACACTTCATGCATGCCTGTGTCCAATTACGCACGTCTCGATTAATGTTTGACCATACGAAGCGTTCGCTAATTAGCTTCACTGTGGCTTTTATTTCCGAATGTGATAATACTGTGAATACTTTCGAATTCGTCAGATCACAGAGCACAGACATGCTTATCGACGTCCGACAATGATAGTTTTTTTTACTTAAAGTCAGCGTCAGTAGACCGAGAAGTTCTGTGGCAGTGTCTGTCACTGAAATGTGTACCTCAGAAGTACATAAACCTTGTGAAGGCTCTTTACTTGGACATTACCAGTCGAGTCAGAGTTTGTGGCGAACTGTCATCTGATTTCGCAACCTCAAGTGGTGTCCAGCAAAACTATCCGCTATCCATTTTTGTTCAACTTAATCATAGACATACTGATGGAAACAACGTTCTCGTTTACTAAATTTTCGGGAATTGATCTCCTATCAGGAGGTCCACTTATCGATTTAGAATACGCAGATGATATAGTCCTGTTTGTTGAAGACGCTGATAAAATGCAAAGTCTTTTGGTAGCACTAAGCAACAATGGCAGGATGTTTGGAATGCGTTTTGCCCCCTCTAAATGCAAATTGTTGCTTTAGGATTGGTGTGCGTCAACAGCTCAACTAAGAATAGGGAGTGAATTAATCGAACGCGTTGACAACTTCACATATCTTGGAAGTCTGGTCAGCCCTAATGGGTTGGTGTCTGACTAAATCTCTGTGCAGATTCAGAAGGCTTGTTTGGCTTTTGCCAGCTTACATCACCTATGCTGAAGGCGGGATATCCGTCTATCAATTATGGGACGGGTATACTGTGTGGCAGTTCGTTCTGTCCTACTTTACGACTGTGAAAAGTATTCATCAAGGGTAGAAGATACTCGTAAGTTACTAGTATTTAATCACAGACGTCTTAGAAATATTGCCAGCAACTGCCGGGATCACTGGGTAATTAATAGTGAGGTTAGACGCAGAGTATTAGGTAATGATGGTAAATCAGTTGATGAGGTTGTGAATCTTTATCGACTGAGATGTTTGGGCCATGTGTTGCGTATGCCTGAACACCGATTACCACGACGGGAAATGCTGACTAGTGTTAGAGACGGATGGAAGGAAGTTAGGGGCGGCCAAACGAAAATGTAGCATCAATCCTTGAAGTCACTAACTCCTAGTCTGAGCCACGTTGACATATCTATCTGGTTCTCCGTAATGTGGTCCGGTGAGATCCATGTAGCTTTGTGTATACGTTTGTGTGGAAATATTGTGCCTCCTATGACCAATTTGTTGAATGCACACAGGTTTGCAAATCTTTCTCCATTTTCGTTTCTCTCACCTAGTCCATGTCGTCCCATGATGTCTTCATATCCGGTGTTGTCTATTCCGACTTTGGCATTTAGATCTCCCATCAGAATGGTGAGGTCCTTTCTTGAGCACTTCTCTATGACTGCAGCCGCTCGTAGAATTGATCTTTAATGTCATCGTTGCTATCATTGGTGGGTGCATAACATTGGATAATATTTATTAAGATCCCCTCCTTCTTTGTTTTGAATGATGCTTTGATGATTCTGGATCCGTGAGATTCCCATCCTACAAGTGCATTTCGTGCTACTTTGGAAAGCATTAGAGAAACTCCTTGAGTGTGCGGAGCATTTTCCTCTTCATGACCGGAGTATAGTAGCATCTCTCCCGTATTTGGCCTTTGTTGTCCAGCTTGGGTCCAATGGGTTTCGCTGATTCCCAGTACTGCTAAGTTGTATCTCCTCATTTCCATTGATATTTGACTGGTCTTCCCGGTTTCCCACATTGTTCAGACGTTCCATGTACCTATAGAATTTTTTGTTCTGGTTGTTAGAAGGGGCATCGGCCTCATGGATTCCGAAGGAACTCGGCTTTCACCATGAAGCGTCATAATTCTTCTAAATGAAGACCTAACTCCCAGGGCAGAGTTTAAATGGTTTGAATAATTTTTCTGGTAAGCGTTTTTTAGCGAGTTAGTTTTCTACGGGATGGGGATGCTAACCCCATGCTCAACCCTCCTCCTTTACCCGGGCTTGGGACCGGCAGTAACTCTGGAAGAGCTACAGGCGGAATTGTTGCTCTTGGTACCAGTGACGTATTAATGTTTCTTCTGTTATCACTTGCTGGAGGTACGACGCTAATTTCTGCCACAGTATCAACTAAGAATCTCGCACCCGTCGTTCGGTCTTGTATGTAAAACAGGCGGCTGTTTGTAGGAATTACGCTAGCTGATGCAGTCGCCATGGACAATCGGGGGGATCGTTCTCCTGTTATTTTAAATATACAAGTTTGTCTGCACTTTCTAGCTCTGTAGCCGTACATTTGGCTATACCAGCATATTGATGGAGCTTAGAGGTCTTCTAGAGGGTGATCGGTTCCTGTTGTGTGATCTATCCTGCGACCATCTTCGTGGCCTTTCACTCTGTGTCAACTATGTCAGCTGGTGGTACAAAACACATCTCTTTATGCAGCTCATTGATCCTGTCATTTACCGTAGTGTTATGTAGCTAAGGTCTCATTTGCTTAGTTCCTTCGTATATCCTATCAGCTGTTTTTGCTATATTATCTGTCTGCATCGGTATCTCCGACGGCTATGATCTGTTTTACATTCGTGGGAGTCGGTGAAGCTATAGTTGATAAAATAGACTGTTGTCTATTTCCCTATCACCCAGCAAACTTTCCATATAATTTTTTATAGCGGTGACGGAGTTGAATCCCCCATTTGCACTTGGTTAAGAAGCTGATCAACAGCTTGTTGTACGGTTAAGGTGATAGTTTAAATTACGGCTTGTTTTAATACGTCGTATTGCCTCTCGGGGTCCAGTTTAGCTAAAGCCTCTCGTACGTTATCCGCCACGTCGTCTGAGAGGTGCGTGCTTGCGTTGCCGAGTTTGTCTCTTTGTAAATTAATGCGTTTAGCCAAAAAATAATTATCGAGTCTAGTAAACTATAGTTGCGGGTCAATAACTTTAAGATGGAGAACAGAGAGATTAAGGGCCTTCATGGACAGTGTTTGCGGCAAACTTGACATATTTATAAAAAAATAAATAGTACACGAATAGCTTAATGTAAATGTCAAAAAGAGAAATGGGCCGATAACAATAATGATAATAACAAATGGTACAATTTGTAACACAGAACAGACTTACCAAATCGTACCAGTATATCAATTGATTATGAAACGTAGTTATTTATTATAATTATTATCGTTATGTCCAATAATGTTTGTGAGATAATGTACGTGTAATGAAAATGATATAAGAAATCCACAACTATAATTATAATCCAGATAATAATCCGAATCGAGACAAGGTGCGTTAAATTTTCGAAATCAGAATGTATCGTCAGGAATTGCATCGTGTTCGCATGTCGGGCCAACCGATTCTGTAGTAGATTAGCTTCGTTAATCGACCACCTTGATAACTGTTAGCACATAAATTCCCAACGGTATTTGAATTCAGAAGGTAATAAGAAGCGGCAACTACAGTTTACTAGCGGATAGGACTCATCACAAATTTATAAGTAAATCGAGCGGATTTGGATCAAAGACGCTAAATATGTGAGCGAGCGAATACATAGGCAAATTTATAGTCAAATCGAATCAAAGCGCAGCTAGGCACGGCAAAGGCTTATCAAAACAAGGCTAAGGCCATTAATTGGAGTAGAACACATATATACGTGGGAAAGAGGATAATTTATCGAGCGATAATCAAGATATTAACATTTAAGCCCGAGAGATATGGGTGTGGGGTTTCACATGTGATCAAACGTACACGTCTATACAAACAAGATAGTGATCAAAATAACACAAAGTAATAGACGACTTGTTACTGTCCGAACAACATTGTCTGTTAAATAATTCAGTAAAAGGGCTTGACAAAAGTCAACCCTAATCGAAATTAGCCGAGGAGTGTTGCTATAATATATATCCCAATGAGTAGGAATTTGTATTTCTAACGTTTCATGATTCGATGCAAGTCAATTCATCAGAGTAAATAAAAATTAGTCTAAATCTCTAGTACCACTATATTTAAAACTCATGAATGTGATATAACTGTGACATTAACATCAAACCTACGAATCTATGGAAAGATAAGCAGCTACACCTTATGTTCATAAAACAATAGGGTTATATCTTTGTGTTATTCCAAGCTTGTTATCATGTAGCCGAGCAACAGATTTTTGCATGTTTTTATGACATGTTAGCTTTCTACCTCAAATACGTTAAATCCAAAGCCCCTTCTTTGTCAATTTAACTGCTTTTTGTTCATCATGAAACATAACTGTGTATTTGCGTAAATTGTTAGTTCATGCTTTTAAGTTACTATCATATCAGTAGCTCAAGCCAGTAACCAAACCACTCAGAAATGAATGTTACTTGATCGAATCTAATCGGCAATCATGATTAAATTTGGAGCATATTCATCAATTCACTTTTAAAATAACAATCAGACAAAATAAATGCTTGTATCTGATCTGATCGTTACCTGACTCATTCATGCTATTATCATGAATCATCTCACATAACTTTTATTCTTTTTTCAATTGTCTTTAGGTCATATTTGACACATGCCTTTACGATGACTTATAGTGTATAAACTAGATTAGCCCAACAGTTCATCCGACCTTAAGTGGATTGTGTGCAGTTCTGGTGTGTCATGTTTGTATGCATGTATTAATGTTTTGATGTGTGATTAGATAAGGGTGGATTCAAACGTTTTATGCTAATCGATTGGTTTATATTGAATGCACAAATGAGGGGGTGATAAATTGATCTATGCCTAAATGATGATTATTTTTATATTTTAAGATGACTCAACCAATAATTTCTGATTTCCTCTTGTTCACACATAAATATTTTTTTATTGTAAAACAGTGAACTTGCTCCACTGTCTATAAATGTACGTTAGTAACTGCGTCTGAGATATAAATGAATCTGCTGTTAATATCGAAGCATTTGGCGAGTACAAATATTACCGTGGTAAGTAGGCAATTTTATTTATAATAGTGTTTAAATGAAATGCTTTATTTTCACTATTCATTAGAAGAAATTGTGTAAAAAGATAAAGTTGTCTTTTATCTATGAAATCTAAGTTTATTACAATCTAATTTCTATGTATTTTCACAATATCTAAAAATACTGACATAGTAGATAGTTACCTGAATAGTCAAATTAAATCTTGAGGTTGTTAACTATATGATATTGTATCTTCGTAATAGAAGATGCTATTCACTGATTATTCCATAATCTTATTTTGTTTGATCATAACCTCTCTTGTATAACTCATCACCAACTATTAGGCAATGCCTATTCAGTTTTGGAAATAACTGAAAAAAACAGAGATATTTTACCGCTGTTATTGTCTATAGATTCGTTATTAGTCATCAAATCATCTGACTTTAAATGAGTAACACATCATCATTTGAATGATTGATGGACAAATTAGTATACTTCTACCCTAATCAAACATCCTCTGGGTCGCGAAGTAGTACACTTCACTTTTCTTGAAAGTGTCGTGAACACTGGTATCTGATGAAGTCTCAACACAGATTCAAAATGTCCTCTTGACGTTTACCAACCTGCGTTGCCTGTGGTGGCACGTGTATTATAGAACGACTGAGTGAGTAATGTTAAGGTTATATACGGTGTACTAGGCAAAGATGGCGTATCAGTTAATGAGACTAAAAATCTTTATAGACGTAAGTGTCTGGGAAATATGTCGCGTATGCTTAAGTACTGCCTATCTTGCCTTGAACTGATGGCTGGAGTATGATGTGGCTCGAAAATCGATTCATATTATTTGGTACTTTTTATCCACTTAATTCACCCCTTCTATCTGAACTGCATTTCCTTACATGAATCTTTCTCACTATTATTGGTACTATTATTGTTTCAAATCTGTTGTTTTCTATCTGGTTAAGTTCATCTGATTGCCCTGACTTTTGATATAGTAAGTTGAGATGATTCGTATTTACACGAGGCTATATGTTGATTGTAATTGACCAACTGACAGAACAGATTCAAGTTGTGATTCGTAATTTTTCAAAGATGAAGAAAGTGTTGATATACAGTTTCTTGCTTATTCCCACTGGTTTTATACAATCAGATTAATGTTTCATCTTTTAGAAATAACTTGAGTCTGTATATTGTCAACAATGAGTTAATAATATATTTGGATTGTATTATTTCACTATTTGGTTTGATTAATATTAAAATATATCTCATTTTTCGAGAGTAATATTAGGTTAAATGTGTAAAAAAAAGCTTGTTTTGTAGGTTGTATCAGTTTTAAAAATAATTCTGAACTAAGTCTTCATACATGATACGTGTTTCGCAACTAAATTCCATGATGAAGTAGGGTTTTATTGTGAATGATGTCGAAATTTTGTTGAGTAAAAGACCTTTTTACTGTATACTAAATTATACCACTTGTTTATTCGTTTGAACTTGAAAGATCAACATTGGAAATATAATGGTGAAAAAATCTGTATTATTATTAACAAAAATGGACGGTGGCTATCAACGGAATTTGATACTCGAATCCAGTACCGTTCGTTTCTTACTCCATCGCGTCCCGGAGTGAACATCAACTCTGGGATGCAGGTACACTCAGCTGACGAGTCCTAAATGGGATGAAACGCTGGTCTTTGATTCTCCTGCTAGCCACCATCCATCTTTGCCTATAATTCTTGTGCTTTAAGAGAATATCGAAGTAATTCGCAAAGGATGCACATATACCAATAAGAGACTGATCAATTACAGTTCTAATCATCAATAGGAAGATTCAAACAAACAATACGAAAATGTATTATTATTATTATTGTTATTATAACAACTGATTATTTAACAATCCATGTAAAGCACCATCTATTTATGTTGTTATTTATGCTTTTAGTGAAACATATCCAGATAGAGATTCGTAGAATGGTTCGTACAATACTGATATACAGACTTTAATAATTTGTTAGTAACAACTTAATAACTAAATTTGACATGTTAGTCTGAGACTCATTCATTATGAACATTCTATATTCCCATTTCGGAATAGAATTCTTAAGTTAAGCTATAATAATCGGATCCAAACTGAGAGAGCTATCTGTAGCCAATAAGATTTTTTTAGCTGGACGATTTTTATGCCTTTCATTACTCTACGCGTATTTGCTATCACATTTCAAGTTATAGTGCAATAACTTCATATTTAGTGAGAAAAAAATACGGTTTTAAACAAAGCTGTATACTTGTAACCTATGATATAGAGGTTTCTCTACTATCTTTCTTTGATCCGGTCACAGTTTCTCATGTGATACCTTTTTTAATTTTATTTTCAATAAATTTAATATTTCTATTTTGTATTTGTGAATTGAAAAACGAAATACTGACATTTCTGACTATAGTTGACGTGTTCGTATGTATAATTGTATGTACATGTATTTATGTATGTGTATGTAATTTTTACATAATTTTCATTTTTATTTATATGTTTATTTGTCACGTATCTATGTGGTCTATTTTTTTTAATTTCGTTCTCTTCTTTTTCTATAAACACGTTTGCTTAGCGAGCCTACATTTACTTACGAGGTTTACAAAAAGTCAAATTACTACTACTGTTTACGAGAATTACTGTCGTCGGTAATAAACTATTTTCTGAAAATCCGATTTGAATAGTCATCTGTTAATTAATTAATTTATCCTACGTTGAGTACAATACAAAGCATAACAAAGGATCTTGAACAATAAATAAATGTCAGGTAATTTTCTGCTTTTCTTTATTGTCTTTTGTCTTCGATGGTTTGTTGTGCTTATTATTTGTTGGTACCAGTGATTAAATCTTTTCCTCTTAGAAAACTACTTTCTGTCATTGAGACTTGAGAGTTAACTGAAAAAAATATGGAATAAGTGTGTTTCATTCACGTTTTAAGTTTATCAACAACGTGTGTACTTTAAAGTTGTGCTGTAAAATTCTTCGTCTAACTTTCAAGTGATCGGTCTATTATCTGAAAATTTACTTATAGGGTTAGAATATTCAAATGCACAGTACTATTTAGAAAAGACTGATAATACGCAAAGTATTTTCAGCACCTTGGATAACAACGTAGGATTGTTATGAATCGAATTCTTAGTCTGTAATTAAAAAATATGGGTTCTGAACTGGTATGGATAATTGCTTATGTAATAGTAGGAAATGAATTGGTTGGGCATGTTGACCATTTCACTTATCTACGAAGTCTTCTTAGCGCTAGCGGATTTGTTTCTGAAAAAACCTGGACACGGATTAAGAAGGTTCACTTGACGTTTGACAAAATACTTTACCTTTGATATCTACTAGATATCAGTAGGTAACCTCTCTGTTTTAACTTTTAGCTATGGAAATGTAAGGTCACAGGCGCTTGACCATAGATATCTTCGAATCATTGCGTTTTATCAGCGGCAGGGTTACTTCTACGGGGTGGGATTGTTGGCCTTACGCCCAGTCTTTTCCCTTTGCTTGGGCTTTCGAATTTACGCGTGCTCCAGGTAGAGTTAGTCAGAAATAAATGTTAACGGTCAATCTTCAGATTTTATATTCTTCAGTGTTAATTATTTTAAAGAGTGGTATTAATAGATGAGAGGAACAAAAAGACATACGGGAACTGTTTTGTGCTTCACTATTCAATGTTCCCTCGCGATCCACATGTGTTATTCATCTAGAGGTGATAACTGAAGCTCTCGTATACCATTTAGCTCATTCTTTTTTTAGTTCAATGCAATCTAAATGGTATTGATTGCGAATTTTTTCCTAATTGAAACAAATTAGGTTATTTTTCCAAAAATAATGTCGATTGTTCCTTAGAGTAGAGATAATCTGAGCAGTTATCTAGGCGGTAAAATGTAAGCTTAAAAGCATTTAACTACTGATAAGTTATGAAAGTAAAATAAGTCTGTTCATATTACAAAGACTGACTTTGTATTTTCTCTACTCTCTGAGAACATCAAAATAAGTTTTTCTATCAGACTATCAGATATTACGAGAGAACATACAGATGTTACATTTTCTGAGTAGTTAACTAACCGATTACACCTCCATCAGTTTATTAAGTTTTCGCAGTGCGTGTGTGCTTGCGTGTATATGTTCATTTTATGACGTAATAATTCCTCTTTCCTAATATCTAACATTTTGAAGTATTATATTTTCTAATGGTCGCATTTATATATATCAAACGCGTAATTCCAGTATATTGCCACTTCATCTTTGTAAAGTCATTGAAAGGACCTTGGTGGTTTTGTAGAAGTATGGAAATGCAATTTATAATAATTTTGTGAGACATAATTTACCGATTATATTACTTATATATATCAGATATTTTGATTTAAGTACAGTGAAACCGAGGAGCACTACATTGAATAATATTGTTTTTCATCAGTAAGCTCATCTGTATTCGAAAATCTTCTCATCTGATTTCTATTTGTATGAATAAACCCATTTTTATTTAATTAAATATCATCTATACATCAACGTGAAAGTAATTTCCTTTGTTCCTACCTATTATTATTATTATTATTATTATTATTAATTTGGTCAGTTGATTGCTAGTCAGCAGTTTGAACATTACTCCGACAACCATTATTTTTGACCAGATCCTTCAAATATATATTTTGTATGATCCATATTCTTTTGTTGACATGTCACCTCTCCCCAGCTGATTGGTTTGGTTATAAAGCTGCCATTGTCTTTTTGAATGATAACATTCATGTTCCTACGTATTTTTGATAAACTACTCGAAACAGAGTCTAGTATTTGACTGTAATTTCTTATTCGGAAAGAAAATAAGAGTTCGTATTCCATTTTAATTTTAAAAGATTATAATACATTTATTTCATTGACTTCAGTTTAAAGTGCTGACTAATTTGTTTTCGTGAGTAAATTAGTTTACTTCATGAGAAATGTAAAAGTATAATCTTTATGAGTTACATAATGTGTAGTTTTTCTCATGTTTAACAGTATTCTCTCTGAATATTTTCTGTAACCATCCTCATCATTTAGATGCAAATGACGTTACAATTGAAATGTTGAGTTTGATACGTAGTTATTGCTTTCATTTCAATGCTGAATGTGGTCAGTACTATATTACAGCATTAGAGACAAATACCAAGCTAGACAAAAAGAGTTATTTAGTGATTTATTTTCTATCTAATTAGATTTCTATCAGTTCAGAATAGAAAGATCAATTGTCAGTTAAATGTGTTTATTTAGATCATGAACTGATCAAGGTTAGATCACCATTGAAAACTTCTCCACGGGATCATGGATGCGCATTGCTGAGGCTTCCCATATCAGGATGAAATGGCCATCTGGTACCTCCAGGTTTTCAAAGGTGGTCTAACATTGATCGATTCATGATATCAATCAAAACTCAACAATCTTCACAACCCTATACTGATAAATATGTTTATATTTTACATTTAACAATATTTTCACGTTCTTTGTTTTATATCAAAATATTTGACAATATTTAGAATTTAATCAAAATCTCTAGTAATGTTACAGTTATTAACTAATTATGCATGTGATTTGTAATTTTTGTATTATAATTTGAAAAAGAAATACAATTACAATACAATTAATTACCATTTATTTTTGACCTGGATTCAGGTTTTAAGGTTAGTTTTTACAACAATAAAAAAAATATGTTTTCGTCACAGAAGTACTAATTTATTGAAATTTGATACAACGAATGAATTTAGACAATAGACAAGTAGACAGACAAATAAATTGATAAATAAATTTTAATTTACTTCTAGGATATAGAGACCAATCATCATTCATCCATCCATCCATCCAGTAGGGAGAAGTACTGATGAGTAAAGCAAACAAACAAATAGATAAAAATAAGTTTATTGAATGACATTGTAGGAAAAAAAGACATTTCTACCTTGTTCTTTTTACACTTCACTATTTAATTGGACGAGGTGATGATGACGTACTAAAATGTAACAGACCTAGTCGTTTTCATGCTTTAATTATTTAACAGGTGGATGTGTTTTTCTTCTTTATATTGAATAACTAAGACTTTTCCAAAAAGACCAATCATGAATTACAAGACTAATAATCATGTGTGTGTGTCTGTTTATTAAATTACATCCGTGTTATTTTATTATCCTTTTTGGTTAGTAAAATTTACGTTTTTCTGTGAATAATACACATGTTATATGGTTGATTCTATAAATTTTAATAAGTTTCAGTAAGTTTTATTGTTCATGTACTTTTGTTTTCATTTTATTGATCATTTATTACGAAAGAAAATTGCTACACACATTTGTCTTGCTTTCAGGTGAAATTCTTATGTAAGCCATAGTCTATAATACATACATATATTATTTGCCTTCATTAACAATAGTTCTATGAGTTGTGATGACGTCATGTGGACTTTCGTTTTGTCACTTAGACTTACTTTATTGTCTGGTATATAACTTGATAAAATATAATATAAATATATAGTACAGTAATAATAATAATATTGATGATGATATTCATGTCGAACCTGTGTGAGGAATACACATAAAGAGTTATTTGAATAGTGTTTTTTTTCTGAATGAAATAGAAATTATTTGAAATTTTCGAGTTTTTTTTCTTATTGTAACACATGTGTAAAACATGTATGAGTGACTGTTATTATTGCGTAATTGAAATGTATGTGTATTTTTGTTGTTATTGAAAACTCATCGAAAATCCTGCTTTTTTTTTCTGACATTTAACATGGGAAATTTTTTCTCAACATTTTATTCACTGATTTTAGTTATACAACTATTTTGAAAACTAAGAAGTAATTAATTGTATCATTAAGATCAATTCATACTGTATAATAAGAGTAAATTTTGCAAAGTCTTTCTAGTTCATCTAGATACAAATTTCAATCCATTTGTAACATTGTGGTAAAACGTTTCTTATTTGCCTTCTACGTATAATGAGTTTACAAACCCTCAAGTGAATTATGTTAGACAGTTGAAAATTTTTCAATAAATTATGTATGAAGATTGATTAGTTTATAAATTACGATTTTATCATACTAAGCTTTTGTATTAAAGATTACCAACTGATGAATAAACTATTCCTTTTTTTAGAAGTAAAAATAACTATTCGAATGTGTCCAGCATTTTCTTATTGATAATTATCACCATAGCTAAGATTATTTGTTTTATTTTTCACATTTCAATAAATCTAAATTAATTGTACGTTGACTGACAAATATGATGGTAGTATTTTTTTTTTAGCATCTTCAATGAATTGTTTATATTATTGAAATACAAGGGATTTTTGAATTATGGCTTGTAATAACATTCAGGAAGTTCACATAGTTCTATTTAAGACTCATCATTCAGGGGTGTACTTGTATCATTCTCAATATTGATTCTCACATTGAAGCTCGAACCCTGTCGCTTCAAAAGCCAGGGTATTTGAGTTCAGTTAGTAAATAGCGTGTTCGATAGATGTGATGCTCATTCGTAAATATTTGGTATTATATTGTTATTGATATTGTAATCTGAATTCTGGTCAATCTTTGTTAGCGTATGTTAAATCTCTGCTAGCTCTCACCTGGTATCCGTTTTGCTAGTTTTGATATATATAGTAGCAAAGCTTATTATTATTAATGAGATATTAAGATATAGCCATTGGATTATAGGGTGAATTTCGAATTTTCCATGTGTATTATTCGTGAATGTCTACTAAGGGCCACTATCTGATAGCAATACCTTTGATAAATCATAACAAATAAAAATCGACTGTTTTCAATTTATTCGAAGCAGATATCTTTGAAGTAGATCCGTATACAATGGTAGTATTACTTAGATTAGTATTTTTAAATCAACTGTATTGAATCAGTTGATTAATTCATCTAATTTAGTTATTTTCAATTATTTCATCGATTACAATTTACATGTTATAACATTTAATTCTTAACTTATATATAGTGTGAATCGAATAGATTTCTGTTATTGTTCTGATCGTTAATTTCTTGAAAATGAGGAGGGAAGACAGGTCTTTAATTATTTGTCTGTTTCTTTTCAATCATCTGTTAATAACGCTAGTAAACAATAAGAACAAAGTGTGATTCAAACAAATTTTTTAAAAATCCAGTTATTAGTATAGGGTTTTGTGGAGACTATAGAATATTCAGTTTTTAATTTATGAACTGATCTTATTTAGATTATCGTTGAACTTGTGAAAACACTGAACGAATGTTTGGTTCTAGTCTGAGACTCCTCAATAGTACGAATCCGGGAATCAAACCCAGGACCTTCGATCTTGCTCGCAAACACTTAGCCTTTAGATTACTTAGGTGGCATCCAGAGTTTCACGACTTTTAATAATTGTTTCACTAAGATCAATTTTCGATTTAAAATCTGTGAAAATTCTACAATATCCACAAAACTATACTGAAAATAATCATGTACTCACTAGTGACTAGCATCAGGATGTAGTTCCTGGAGTTGTATTGGGAAGCCATGATCAGTGGAGTGCAACCATGTCGAGTGTTTTCTCTGTAATATTATGAAACGAAAGTAGAGTACGCTAAAAAATTAAGTATACGTGTATACGTGTGGAGTCTGAATTGTGTTGAGTCGTGAGTGAAATCATATTGTTAGTATTTATTTAATCCTTCAATATTATCAGTAAATGATATTAGAATTTAAGGTGTTCACAACTGCTGACCTTTAAAACTGGTAATGGCAATAATAGTGATAATTTACTAATACGTTGCTATGAGCGTAATGATGACGAAATTATTTCTAAACTTATGACATATTTAATCAATCAAAATTGTTATTCTGTTCTGGCTTCGTTGTATATATGTAATATGAATTATAAAATTAACAATATTTTAAAATATGATCATCTTATACTCATTTACCTTTTACAATATTGATTTCAAAAGGAAATTTCGACCGAAATCAAAGAAGTCGACCAAGGTTTTTCGGAATCCAAGATTATGATGATAATGATGTTTTCCAATCGAATGATGATAACGGGAATGACGGCAGATTTACGAATACCTCTACAACGACAAGTGGTTACAGTAGTTGTTTTACGAGTAATACTACTAATGATAATGATAGTCAAACAATATTTCAATTTGATGAAATGTTTGGACAAAACACCTGTCAAGATGTTGATCAATGTTGGGGTAGTAATTTATCCGACAGTCCTCCATTAGGCCGTCCACGAAGAGCAAACCCCAAACCGTTAACAGGTCGATATGAAGTGGAATTTCCAGGTATATTCGTTGAAGGATTTCGCGGGGGTCATGTGAAATTTAATATACCTGGAGTATTACAGGGTTCTCTGAAACCTACCGACTCAATGATAGTGAAAATCAACGTACCAAGTCCTGAACAATTCCATCTATCTGAAGTGTATGGTCAGTCTTCATTTGGGAATTCTACACAAACAGAAGGAGTTTCTCAGAATAGAGAAACTTCTACTGTAAGTACAAGTCGTTTTGCTACTTCGTGTTTCGAACAAAATACACATCAGACAATGTCGGATCATTGTAGCACTACAATGCCTTATACTTCAGATATACTTTCAAACCTCCGTTCTAATCATCCAAATCCTAGTGATTCATATCAGTTAAATTCTACGGATACTAATAAATCTGATGCCCATCTATTACGTTGTGGTACTACTACTGAATGTTCCACCATTTCGTCAAATCTTTGTTCTTCCAGTCGTTTCCCTAGTGTTTATGAAAGAATCTCTACAGATTCCGGTCTACCATCAAATTATTTAATTCGTCCAGTAATCTCTGGTCATAGAAAAATCGTCGAAGAAGACAATAATGACAGAGGTGGTTTTGATATTGGTGGCGGAGAGCGAAATCCATTTAACTTTAGTAATGAAAATAATCAGTTATCTCGTTTCGGACAATTCGGTACTTAATGAAAGATTATTGTTATTATTATTACCATTATTATTATTGTTACTTTTTGTCCAATTAAAATTTATCTTGTAAACAATGCATTTTTTCCAAGTGTTATTCTTTCTATTTTGTATACTTATTGTACTGTTTATGACTATTATTATTATTATTACTATTATTAATATTGTCACCCTTCCTTACCCCGTTGATTATTGGTACCAAACCATTGCACTTTTCAGTCACTACACACTACTCTCATCACTGTGAGTGAATTCAACTTAGTCTTATTTTGTATTTGGAGTGAGAATTCTTTTTATTTGAAAAACTCCAGCTCATCAAGGAACTAGTTCATTTTTCTATACTCAGGTATATGTAGCTTACACTATATAGATATATATTTATTGGTTTCTATTTTGTGATTATAAATGTATGTATATTTTTCTATCTCTCTTCCTCTCATTTGTGATGATGTTTAGGAGAGAAAAGAAAACCGTATTTCGATCTCATTGTAAACTGTGCCTTTGTTGAAGTTTTACTTGTTTTCTTTTTACCTTATGTCATTCACTTATTCGTATCGTATCCCGATATATGCAGTAATAATAAAGGTCTTATATTTGTATACTACACCTCTCCATTATCCAGTGTCTCGATAAACTAGAAAAGTTTAAAAGTTTTTGTATTGCCTTATTATTATCACTATTATTATTCTCGTTTCTTTGTCACTGCTGCTTTTTTTATCCTGACGAAACAGAAGATGTGACGATGTATTTCTTCTGACTGGCAACACTGTTATTATTATTTCTATAAGCTATTTTTCTGATTTTCGTGTTTATGTGTATAACTAACTGCTTAAGTACAAAAAACATAGTTTGACAACATGGAAAATATTGTTTATAAAATTTACCCATATTACTAGTATATTATTCTTCATTTTTCATAACCTAATTACATTCCATTATCATTATTCGTATTATTACAACTATTACGACTATTATTATGAATTTTTGTTTGGCGGTGTTACAAATTGTTCGAAGTGGGAAACAATAAAATTTGAAAAACAAAAAATGTTACCTACTTTAAAAGAACTTTTTTCCAAATTTGGGAAGTATGAATTCATTAGGATTTCGTTTACAATTTGAGTATATTGTTTAAGTGGTAGTTAGCTTTGATAACATATTTCCAATACTTTAATGGTTATGGGATAAATGACTTGGGATGCAATCTTACAACGAGAGGGATTACTTTTCGGATTGAAGATATGCATAGCTATTAGGCTTCAAAAATTGTGAAGCACTAAAAGTCAAACATTTGCATCCTAAGTTTATTTGTCTTAGAGAGCATAACCTTTTTATTTAGCGATCAGAGTGGGATCTTGGCCATCTCTTGGTAATTAAGTACTGTACTCTAAGAGAGACTGTTCATTAAGTTTGGTCATTGATTGTGATTGATTTTTAAGAACATAACAACGTGAATAACCTAAAAGTAGATGGGACGGTGTAACATCACTTGAACTTATTATGTTTCCGATTAATTGATAATTTATCTTTATAAGATGATTATAGAGTGAATTTTTATGGTTATCGATAAATTTTATGTTCGAAAACCGTGAAATATTGCAAGTAGAAACTTTCAGTTTGCTAACATTTTCATTTAGGCATGTAATTCATATAACACCGCACTTTAGTAAGACCACGAACAGATGATTGTAAAAATGTTTGATATACAAGATTTTTATTTGTAGCTTAGTGTGATGAGACATTGTTTTAATCATTTCATTTTTCAGTGTAATTCCGATCACCTCACTAAGCACAAATGAAACAGAAGTAAGTATAAATTGAGTTAACTGAACATTTGGGATTTGTTTCTAACAAATTCATATTCTTCTATTATTCATTATGTATAGCGGTAACAGTTTATATTATGTCTAAAAGATCCAAATACAGGTGACAATGACATTGATTCAAGCAACCTCTAGATCAAGAAAAAGTCGATCAGTTTAACAATTCAGATTAACAACATGTGCATAAAACAATGTAGCATTCAGAGTAAATAAAAAAACATTCACATAAGTTCTACAATAAATTAACATTGTAACTGCAGGTTATTGAAATAGGTACTATTGTGGTGTGTGCTACTAATGTCGACATATGTGAGTAGTATATATCACCAATCGGAAGTACAATGCTTGGTGGCAGAAGGTTGGGAAAATCGATAAAAAGAGAACGAGAACTGAGTGATTGGTACGGAAACAAAGAAACAACTGTTAGCGGAACATAGACTGGATTAAAGCAAGCTCAATGCACGATTGCTTTGGTGCACGCTGATTGGCTAATTCTTATCCAATCAGCACTAGTTGATAGTTGGAGAATACTCTAGAATCTTCTCAAGTAGAAACTATAAATACACTGACGTTTTCCCTATTACTCTCCTTACTGGCTTCTTGCTTCCATCTAACCTTGTTATTTGGAATATAATCTCTTTCCTGTTCAACCATGTTCTGATTTGGGGACTTGTCGAGTGAATCGGTGTCCGAGAATACTAAGTAATAGAAATAGCTGGGGTCATAACCGTAAGAAAGAGATTATAACAACAACGAAGTCTGAGACAAATGATGGAGATTTTATCGAGACATTCTGTAATGTTTCTTGTCCCCACCTGTGTTCTCGTTCGCTGCACTATGTGTTTTAAATTGATGCTCAATGTACATTTTAACAGTAATAAATGTTGAGTTTAAGCAAAAAGAAATTAGACGGAGACGTTTAGATGGTATTCAGTAGCAACTGTTTCATAGAGTCAGGTAGTCCATATTAACGATAGAGTGGTGTGACCAGCCCAATATTCATCGGTATAGGTAGAACTAGAGTGAGCCCGATCTCCACCTAACCGCTTAAGTTCATGAAACATAGTTTCACTATGTTTAGGTACCACATGTATGTGTGAGATGAACTCAACCCAGGTAAAGTAATCCAAGTTGTATTATAATTCAGAACTATAATTCTACTAAAAGTTGTTTTTTAATTCTCATTCTACATATCACAGTTTTCCATTAAAGCTATCTATTGTTGTTAGGATGTGCTAGGTAATAAAGTTCGAAACTCTTATGGATCGATTAACTGCAAGGAGTATTGAGGCACTATAAAAGGAGAGATCAATACTTAATTCCTGTTTATTAGTAATGTATTTTTCTGATGAAAAACTATCTTGATGTTAAATTCATCAACATGAACAGAAAAAATCTAGATGAAAATCCTACATATGACTAATAGAGAATCAAAAGCTGTCGTATAAATTACACTGTACGATTGAAATTTTATCTAACCTGTAAAATAAAACACTTGACTTTATAGAGGAGTAGGAAGAAGTAGCTTACTATTATTATCAATGTGTAGGATAATTATATACATATACTTTGGTCCAATTTGTTTGCTCATTAGATTGTCGATCGATATTTCTTTATTTTCAAAATTGTTCTATAGCTGTGAAACATGTTCTTTGAAAGTAGAGATGAGTAGATTGTTATTATTTTACCGTATATATCTTTGAAACACTACGCTGAAAATGAAAAGACCTCTCAGGGATCAATTATGAGATAAGGAGTTAACTGCATCTTTTGTTTTGTCTGATCAGCCATCAACTATTCTAACATACAGGAACCAGTCGAACAAGCTAACTTTTTAATGATTTATAGGACCTTAAGATTAAAATGAATTGGCTAGTTTTCGATTTCAATTCAATCAGTTAGCAAATACTTCCTTAATAAAAAGTATATGAAGAAAAGCACATGTTTGGAGGTAGTTGGCAGGAAAGCGTACACCGAACCATATAACATGCTAAGTCACTTAAATTAGTGGTTACATTTTAACTTGATTGGTAAGATTCGATCAGTAGTAAAGGAACAGACAAATATAAAATTAAGCACTGCTTAATCAAAGACAGTGATTACCGTCTACATGAGTTTCTTCCATCTTTGATGTCAGTACATATTTGTCTGATAGTCTGCATTACTTATCGATAGTATTTTACTGTTGAGGAGTAGGATAAAATTGCTTGGTAATAAACAATATATTTTTATTTACGTACAATAGTACTTACTATTTGGTTTACGTAACCCAACAATTTATTTTATAATTAAATATACAAGATGTATTCTATGCAATGTGTTTTTAAAACAAAATTTTTTAACCAAAAAACGAAAACTGAAGTATAAATTAAAGTACCACAGTGTTTAAAGTAGATTTAATTTCTCTTAGCGACAAAAATACGGTTCCTTTTTGATCTGATAATCGATTGTTTTAGATATCTATAGAAGTTAAATTGCTGTGTTTCAAGAAATAAAAAACTGGTTGCATTTTAAATGAGAAAATGTAATGCAAGTTCATTAAAATAAATGATTTGTCAATTCATAAGCGGTTTTTGATGAGTGATTTGTTGTTATTCCATTTAAATGTATAATTATCTATTTAAAGTAACTTCTGTGACATCGTAAAATGACTGAATTTGGATGTTTAGACATTCAAATTTCCACTCGTTAAATAAACTCACCACTTAGACTAAAGGATTCTAGGTTCATGCCTGTGTGGGGATCTAGATGTCCACTTATGAAGATCCTGGGATAGAGAACAAAGCATTTTTCCATAGGTAATCGGTTCACAATGGTTTTTCAACTACCTGAAATCCCTTGAAATTTCTACCCTTTTATAAACAACTGTCACAATCCTTAAATAAAATCAATAAAGAAGTTCTTGTTTATAATCAAACTATTTTTGATAATTAATATCTGACAATTGTTCATACATTTGTGGTATTAAAACGTACCAGTTTCTGATAAATATCAAGTAACTACTCATTATTGTACTCATACTATCAGTTAGATTTTATATTACTCCCTGACTTTATGTTCTTCTGGTTTTCTCTAACTGATTTGATTATCTTGTGGATAGATTGAGCCAATTTACTATTTAGATATCAAAATACCTACTTCAATATTTTCTGGCTACTTCATACTTTAGAAACAAAGAACCTATTTTATTTTTATTAAAGTTAATGAAGAGGTATTAATCGAATTAGAACAAAAGTTTGAGTTGCAGAGGAATTCGAAATCGAAACGTTCGGATAACGGATCTTGTGGTCCATTCACGAAGCATGTCTTTTACAGACTAGACAATACCTACTTTGCTACTTATATACTTACGGAACTCTCAAATAATTGGAATAGTAAGAGATATGTTGTCATTACGGATGACCGCGTTAATTCTCTGCCCCTTTTACCATCGTTTTCGACCTGCTAGACATTATTTTACTAATTATATTATACTACTTAATAATATTGAGTAACTAATTCATTTTTATCCATTTTTAGATGATATTATGTAATATCATCTTCATTGTCGTGTGGTATTATTTGGTACTTAACTGAACATTTGGGATTAATATATTTATTCACAGCTTTTTTAACAGTTAATTTCAATCCTTGCGCATTCAGTGGACACTTGTTTAGTTGTAGTTGGCTGATTTATTTTGAATGAACCATTTCCACCCTATTCCTCCACCCATTCCTCCATTATCCTGTAGGTAAACATGTAGATTCACTTCATCTTTGGCTTAGAGGTATGTCCATGGAAAGGGTGATACGAAGAACTCTGTCATTACTCTTTAAATTTTTAAAATAAATCAATTCATTAAGAAAAGTACCACATAATGACCTGTGAAGTTACATAAGTTTGATCCATATATGGAACGATGAAAAATATGTACTGGAAAACGTCATCCAACATAAACTCTTTATCATTTGGAACAAGCATCAGTGGAAATTTGTGAGACGGAACAATTTCTAAATGATACGAAGGCACTAAATATGCTATTTACCACGATTAGCTTTATTAAACAACTACCACCTCATGCAACTTCATAACCCTTTGGAGTTCTAAATGGAAACACTCTGCTCAATGAAGTACCATGTAAGAATAAAACATGTGTTTGAGTGATTGCATTTCCTTTACGAAATCCAATCACCAAAGATGTAGTTTGCCTACTTTTCTAAGTATGTTACCCCTCGTGAGGCAGAAACCTCTGAATATGAATATCCAAGCATCTCCTTCCTGGGCATTCCTTTCCGATTTCTGAGGAATTACGAGTGTTTTTGATATCTACCTCCAATTCCAGTGCAATGTATTATTTCATCTGCCTCATTCAACTTGAATTGATCCGAAGATAAAGCTCGATCTGTAATGCAGTTTATTAAACTTTATGGAATGTCCGGACAGTTTAGGAAACGGGAAGGACCAGTCAAATAGCTACGTAAATAAGGAAATACAATTCGAAGGTGGTCTGAATCAGTAAAATATGTACAAATAAAGCAGGATAGAAAAGATTAAATTCGAGAGAGATGCTGCTGTACTCTGGTCAACAAGAAGAAAAGCCTCTCACACTCAGACAATTGCTCTGATGCTGTTCATTGAAGCAAAAAGTATGCTTATAAGATGGGAATCTCATAGATCTCACAGAATCATCAAAGCACCCTCGAAAACAAGGAATGAGGGTGTTACAGTGAATGTTATCCAACGTTATGCACCCATCAATGACAGTAATGGAGAAGATAAAGATCAGCACCTAAAGACCTTCTCATAGATGTCATTCCACCAACGATCGAAGTAATCAGTATTGTCAACAAACAAATCAACAGTGGGAAAGCAGTAAGACCTGACCACATACCAACCGAAGCACTGAAGTCAGACATAGAAGTAACTACAAACACGCTCCACCTTCTATTCCGGAAGATTTCGGAGGAGGAACAAGTGTCGACAGACTGGAAAGAAGGATATCTCATCAGGATACCAAAGAAAGGAGATCTGAGCAAATGTGAAAACTAAAGAGACATCACAGTACTGTCAGAACTAGGGCAATTTTTCGACAGAGTGTTGCCGAACCGAATGAAGGATTCAGTAGATGCACAGCTACGAGATCAACAGGTTGGATTCCGTAGGGAACGGTCATCCATATACTAACTCGCCACACTACGCATAATCGTTTAAGAATCGATAGCATAGAACTCGTCATCACACATCAACTTCCTTGATTATGAGGAAGTTTTTGACAGAGTGGATAGGAGAACGTCATTGGAACATCTTGGATACTGAGGTGTACCTTACTACATTGTCAACATCACCCGGAGTTCATACGACGGACTGCACTATAAACTCGCGAAAATAAACTGGAAGCAGCTGGAAAACGTTTCCACGTACAGAGGTGGTTGAATAATACTTGTGGTTGGCTTGTGTTATTCTGTGAGGCGTAACGATCGTAAGTAATTCGGTAAGCACCCATACTACCTGACACTGACTACATCACTCGCGCCACGTACGAACGCGATAGGTGATGATGTGTCCTGTGTCTCTTCAAAATTTACTGCCCATTTTTTCTGGCTTCTCCCAAAACTCTCTTACTGTTTCGCTCTCTTTGTATTTAACCTTTCGTTCTGACTTACCATGTTGCATTGTCGTCCTATTCGTTTGATAATGTAGAATTGTAACAACTCAGGTCGATTTGTTATGGGTTGGCCAAGGACACTTTAACAATATGAAAACTTCAAAGTCCATATACATTAATCCACTTCCTTATTTTGTATAGGCATTGTATTTCCTATTATTCTATAGTGAATACTTAAGGGCTTTGTTTGTTCAAAAAAGATAACTTCGCGCTCCAAGGGCTCTGTTTCACGATAGAAATAAGGTTTTGTTCACCACTGGTCTGGTTTTTTCTTTCAATTAATCGAAGGGTATCCACGAGAACGAAAGTTTTTCACATCTCTCTTTTTATAAGCCTTTTACTGTCGTCGCATGATCTTCCGAGTTTTTCCGTATCAGTTCTGATGATTTTTCACTTCTTTTTTCTTCCTTTTTATTCAGCATGTGCCCTGACGTTCTTGGATTCTGTTTGGTTGTTTTTGACTTTTATTCTCTTGTTTGAACCATTTTGAAGATTGATAAGTCTGTCAGTAGAGACCCACTCCTTGTGCTAGTGTTTTTTCGAGGCAGTAGGCCTCGTCACATATTCAAGTTATTACTTCATCGATCCCTTCCCAGTTGTCCTCCATATCGATTTTTTAATTAGATTTTTTATGACTTTGAACATTTCGCCTAGAGAAATCTCGGGTTCTTTAAGTTTTTTATCATCTTGTAGTTCTGTTCGCACAACGGTGCAAATCTGTTTGACTTCAGTTCTAGCTCAGCCAAATTCAGGTGGTGATATTAGGCGACCTTAACTCTCTCCTTGTTCTTACGTCTTCAAAGGATTATCTAAAGCTTTTTAGCGATCGATTTGGTTCCCCAAGGCATATGAAGTCTGTATATCTTGTCTATGCGTTGGTGAGAGTATGATGCCACGTATGCAAGATTTACACCATTTTAATTACTTTCATGATACGTCACGAAGGTTTTGTACCTAATGTTGTCCCTACCGTCTTTTGGGTCCAGGCTCAATGACAGAATGAGTAGGTCTGTTCCAAGGCAATTTTCCATGATGAACTTCAGTCTTCCATAAAATAAGTCTTTATTGTTGTTGTCTTCGGTAGATAACATTATCAGCAATTCTTTCTTTTTTCTTCAACCACATCAGATTGTTTCTGGTACATTCCATTTATGAATAGGAGAAGAAAACAGCACCTTCCTTGAAGAAAGTCTTTTCTGTATAGCTTGTTTCTAACGCTCTTATATTTTTCGCAAGAGAGCCAGCTAGTGTCTCCTCATTCTCACAGCAACTTCGATACCACTGCCGGCCTCCTACATGGCATAGAAATTCTACGTACTTATAGAAATTGTTGGTTTTTGACATACGATATTATAACAGTCCTATGTGGAGACCTTCTTACTCTTACGGCAGTGTTCTTTCTGTCTACTATGGTTAGAATTTATCTGGCTGTGATTTTGCTCGCGTTGAACAACATAATGGCGGAAAAATTGGTAATATTGAAGATGCCACAGGTATTTAAAGTTTGACAACGCTTTGACCATAAACATCCTCTATTATGAATCGTACTCACCAAGTGGAATCAAAAGACAGAAGCGTGGAGGTTCGAAGATATATTTGACAAGCTATCAATATATCGGGGATTTTCTGATCTAAACTGGCTAGCAATTGCAGTAGATTTTGAGCACGGCGTTCCTACTAGTGATCTTGTGCGGATGCATGATCAAGCGCCTTCAACTAAGTGAGTTCATTAAAACTCGTGTGGTCAGCATCCAGTGTCAAAAACTTATTCTGGAGGTTTATTTACAACTACAATGTATTCGTACCAGTAAATTAACCTTACTTAGCTAGCTTAGATTACTAAACTTACAACGTTTAGAATTACAGAAAGATAAAAAAGATAAGATGGCAACTATCTTTCACTAGTACATTTAAGTAATAAACTGTACATACGAGTACATCAATTCAGAATATTAATTAGGAGGTATTGTGCAAACAATTTGGTGAGTCTCTAATCCAAGAAATTAGGTTCTGAAGGGATGTGGTAGCATCTTCGGACTATTTTTTTTAGAAATAATTTAATGTTTACCTACATGCTGATAAATCAGATGAGTTTCTTTTCTTCATTGACTGAGGTTTTGAGAATCCTGAATGAAAAAAAGCTGTATGCTTCAATTAATTGGGACCCTATCCCTCAACTCAGGATCACATAACAATCATTTGAAGATTCAGGTTCTCTGCACACAAGTTAAGGGCAAACAATGGCCAGTATTTTTACGAGATATATGTATTCTTACTGACTAATCAACTGTCTAAGAGTACCAAGGATATACAGTCTAATCCTATGTCCAGCCCTCAGAAGAGAAGGACGAACCCTAGATGAAGGCTAATTAAAAAGGCATCACGCCCTTCCATCTTCATAGTAAGTGTTTGAAGCGCAATGGACATAATTGTTTATTCTTGTAAAATGCACTACAATAAATCAAGGTCATAATACGCACATTTATGAAGTAAGGTTGTCAAGGTGATCTCGGGATTGTTATTAAAATGCTTCAGAATAGACGTTATTCAAAATATAACAGCCCTTTACTCAAAATTGAAAACCTTTTGTAAATTTAGTTCCTTCCACCATTATAGATGTTTTGCAGATTGTTTATTAACTCTTCTTTATGTTGGCATATAATAAACGTAGCCGTACTTTTTATGATATTCGCCTGAATATATGGGTGAGAAGAGGTATTTAAGTTTCGCTTTTTGCAGTCTCAGGTATACAGAAGATTTCTAAACAAATACTCATGTTATTCTATTTAAAAGCAGAATAAAAAGTGTTTCGTGGGGGTAAAATAATGGAAGCATTACTTCTTAGGTTGCTGAATTATCATGATTATTTGTGTCAGGATTAATCTTATCCAGATTTACGATATTCGATTCACCATATACACTTTAAGAAAGAGAAATAAGTGTAGTGAATTTGTATTGAATGCTTTTTTTCATTAAAACTTTCATAAACACCAAAAAGCTTTTCAAAATATCGTTATTACCAATTTTTTAGTCATGAATTATTGTAGAGATTTTATACACACTGTTCAATGATTGTCGAGTACATATTCTGCCAAAACCTCTGTAGGGTATTTTTCGACACTTCGCTTCAGATTTGGTAAGATCCAATGACTTGTTGCATATTTGCCACCTTAAACCATTCACAAAAACATGCAACCTTTGAACAATACAGCGCGTTCCAAAATTTCGAGCTATTCTGATTCATTAGCAGTGAGATGCAAAACGACGTAATGTGAATTCTTAAAAATCCATTTCAGAAAAGTTTATCTATAAATAGTGTACGAAACTGGAGTTCTCTAGCTACAAACAACAGTAATGTACCTGATGTAAGGTTGTAAGTAGCATTGTGTATCCACCAATTTGTGATAAAATATTGGAGCTCTGATTCTTTTAGGAAACCACTGATTTTATCCCTCAGGTGAATTTTGTTAAGTATACATTTAATAAACAACAGACTTTGTTTCACTTTAATGATCCAATATCTGGTATATGGAAGTAGTTTAGAAAAAACAGCTGAGTCCTTGTTTTGTCATTCCTTTAAATTTGTCATTAAATTTTATTTAGGAATTGAATTGCAGCAATACGAAATGAAGTTTCTAAAGGTCTATTGGTTCTTCAGAAACTGTTGAACTACCTTCGTCAATACTGATAACTAGAAAGGTAAAACTCACAGTCATTTCACCTATCACCTTTAGTATTACTTAGAATGAACAATACAAACTGCTTTAACTGTTACTACAGTGATTTTCGCAGCACATTTGATGATCGATTTACGAAATATTTATTACTGTCTATTTTTGCTCCGATTATATAGTTAGCTTAGGACAAATAAACACACGTGTCCCCTATCGCTGATTTGGTCATGATGGTATATTTCTAGCTAGAACAAAGACGCTTCTTTTTGAGTGGTTTGCTTGTTCTGTTACATAGAAATCTCATTCTATTGGCAGATGAAAAGTATCACTAATTCCCAATAACACTTGAAGCAAAAAAAGATATTATTATAGTTACTAAACTATATTGCATTATTACATGGATATTCACAACAATTCAGTTAGTTGAAAGACTTTTCATTCTGTCAGAAATAAGCCTCTTAGAGAACGTGTCCGTAGTTCAAGTTTGTTAAACAACGTCTGTAAAGTATTATCATTCTGAAAATACAGTAAAGCACAACTTAATATCTATCCGAAGATTTTACAAAGTTGTTCTTGGAGGATACATATTAAAATAATACCCAGTTTATTAAGTAAATGTATATTGCAGGGAATAAAGAATGGAGTGTTATCATTCCCTTGTTCCTTTCAACATAAATGAGACCGATTTTTGTAAAACATTCGGTAAAGATTTATTATGAAATGTGATTTTTATGTCGACTTTTAATGTGCATGCCGTGCAGAAGTGAAAATTTGATGAGTTTATATACTATATTTCTGTATGAAGTCAGTTACTAGTGATTACAAATTATCAGGATTAAAGGAGCTTATTCTATTTCACGATTTGAAATATGCTAACACTTTGTTATTGAGGTGAGAAAGTCGTGCTTAGTTTATATAACCACTTTCTAAAGACTTTTATGCATTTATTTGGTTCTAGATTTTCAAAAGCGGTTATTAAAAAACGATTAATCTAGGTTTATGGCTGTTTGGTCGAATCAGAAGTGTTATTTTACTCACTGGGTGAAAACATATCTTGATGACGAGTATAAGTTAACACGAAACTTAGGTTTATGACACTACTGATCACTTACTGTATTGATCACATTTATATGCAAGTAATTTAGAACTGCTAACAACATATTCTAAAGTTATCATATAATTTTTAATTCTCGGTTAAACATTTTATACTTATCCTTAAAAAACTATTCTGAATCCATTCAACTACCGAACATGACATACAAAACACCTAACGGTGTTCCGTACATAATAAAACAACTTGATTTATTTCATATTATAGACTGGTATTGTAGTGAGCCTCTGACCATTATAAAACTGTGATCTTCACAACTGAACAATTAGGGAAACCTCTTAAGTTTATGGGATAGAATAAGTTGTTTAACAATGGTAATGAAGAACAAGATTTTTCCAATGGCATTTTTGAATGTTATTGTTAATATAAATAACTGTTTCGAAATATTTTCATCTAATTTCAGGTCTATTTTATTTTCAATTGGTTTGTTTCGTTAAAACCACAAACAACATTTTAATATTGTTATAATTAATGATCTTATGAGAATTTTGTTTCGGAAAAAACTAACTCCATTAGTTACTAACTTTCAAGCAAATGTAAGCAACATTTGTGAGTCATGTGATGTGAAGAAAAAGGATAATTTGGAAAATATTGAATATTGTAAAATAGAATATGCAAATTCAGCTGAAAAGGATGTCATATCAGGTAGGTTGAACAATCTTGAACAAGTTTCATTCTACGCAATGAGTAATCGTTTTACAGTTCAAAATGAGCTTGATTTAAAATTTTCTTTAACAAATACTGATATTTCTGCAGGTAGTATAAAGATAGATATCATGTTTGGTCTTAGCGTTTTATAGAGTTGTGAAATCGAATTCTAATAGTGATAACCAAGTTAGTTCATTTCCATTACTATTATGACCACTAATATGATAAATAATTCGTATCTGTGAAATAATTACGAATTCAATGTGCATCAACTAAGCATCCTAATAAGAATCTTATTAAATAATAGGAGAATTAATGTGGGTTTATGTTGGTTAATAAGTAAAAACGTTTTTATAGAGATAAGATGAATATGTGACTGAACAAAGAAGTTTAAAAATGTCACATATTGTTACACGGAAGATTTTAACATATACATCAATAAACTAATTTTTACTAATAGTTTATACATACAAAATAACTAAATACTGGCAAGTATATTCAAGACCAAATTTATTTACAACCTGTAATTTATCATTTCAAAGTTATAAATTCATCCTAAATTTTTCTTCTGATACGGATTTCTCTTCAGATTGGTTATATAAAATTACTTTTGATACAAAGTGAACTACAATAATTTTTAATGAAACTATTAATTATTTTCAGAAGGGGGGGTTTGTGGAGATTTTAGTAATTTAATAGTTTAATTCGTGAGTCAATTAAAGCTAGGTCACCATGAAAAACCTGGAAGCACTGGACGGCCATTTCGTCCCAGTATCGGATCTCTCAGCAGTGATCATGCACAATCTCACTCGTGAGATCTGAACCCAGGACCTACTAGTCTCACGCGTAAATCCCGCGAGAGGAATCGTGGATGCGCATTGCTGAGGAGTCGTATACTAGAACGAAATGGCCGTCCAGTACCTTCAGGTTTTCCATGATGGTCTAGATTCAATTGACTCATGAATTCACCTATTAAATTATTAGTTATTTGTTTATTAATTTTTTATATGCTAAAATTTTAGATGTTCAGTCGTCAAGTCTAAGTTATAATTCATCTCCTCATTCTTTGCCGATCAGTAATAATGAAAAGAATAATTTAACAAAAGATAAAGACTATGTATATAAAATTAACGAAGATTTACCATGTTTAACCGAATCAAATTTATGTGAAAAAGAGAATTTATCAAGTCATACAAATAGTGAACCTTTAACAAATACTATTACTCAATGTTCAAATGGACAAAAATTAAAAATACATGAAAATGATTCATTAGAAACAGTGGAAAATGTTAACAAATTAATATCTAATAAAAATGAATTAATAAAAGAAGTTACACAAAGTACACATTCAAAACTATCTACTTTTCCTATTATAAATAATAATAATAATGAAAATAAATTATTGCGACGAATTAAAACTGAGCGTCACTATAATAATCATAATAATGTACAATTTAATACAATCGAAAAAAATTGTCAGTTATCAACAGAACGTTTAAAAATAGCTAAAGATGAAGCTGATGAAGCAATAAAAGTATGTGTATTATTGTTGTTGTTTAAAAAATATTGTCATTTAAATTATATAATAATCAGTATAGAGTTGTTCTACAGATTGTTGAGTTTCATTGAAATCATGAACCAATCAATGTCCCAATACTAAAACGAAATGATTGTCTAGTGCTTCTAAGTTTTCAATAGTAGTCTAATATTGCTCGGTTCATGGTTCGAGTGAAACTCAACAATTCTCATAAGTCTGTACGAATAATTATTATATGCTCACTAGTGCTTCCAAGTTTTCGATGGCGGTCTAACATTGATCGGTTCATGAGTTCAGTGTAGATTATATAATATTGAGTATATGGTTAGTTTTTTTAATTATTGATAATGATATATAGCCCTTTACAATTAAGATTACTTCAACGAATAATATAAAATGATATATATGACAGTATCAGAAGGGGTTTGTGGAGATTTTAGAAATTTCACAGACTGAAATTATGAGTCAATTGAAGCTAGACCATCATGGAAAACCTAGAAGCACTGGACGGTCTAGCTTCAACTGTCTCATGATTTCGGTCTGTGAAGTTTCTAAAATCTTCACAAACCCCTTCTGATAATAATCATCTGCTCACTAGTGACTGACTCCAAGGAATACTCCTGGAGTTCTAGTGAGAAGCCGTTATCAGTGGAGTTCAACCAGGTCTGTTGTGAGATATCAGCTCATTGAAGACAATGGTGGACGGTGGCGCAACTTCGTGGATTGGTTGAAGTTAGACATTAACACCACTGGATACCGGCTCAGCGGTCTAGTTGGTTAAGCGCCTGGCGCGAGACTGATAGGTCCTGGGTTCGAATCTCGCGGGGTGCGGAATCGTGGATGCGCACTGCTGAAGATTCTCATACTAGGACGAAACGGCCATCCAGCGCTCCCAGGTTTTCCATGGTGGTCTAGCTTCAATTGACTCATGATTTCAGTCTTTGAAATATATGACAGTATGAGTACATAACATCTTTGTTCTACGGATAAAAAGGGATTCTTTCACGTTCTCATATTTCACATTATTATAGGAATAGAAAAATCAGATATCAGTAATGCATTTTAGTCAAATCAGTGAATAAACAATAGGAATTACATTAAATCAAATCATTTAATCGGATGTCTTGAAATTCAGTATAAAATAAAATAAATAAACATCCATTGTTTTTTCCTTAATTGACAAGTTGAGACATAAGAATGTAAATAAAATGAACGCAAGATGGAATAAAATTTTATTTTATTTTCAAGATTGAACATTTTCTTGTTACTGAATATTACTATGAGGCTTGGATGGCTTAAGAGGCAGACTATTATAGAGCCATATGGATGAGTTCCTCTACCGCATGCATTACGATTTCAGAACCTCCGAACCTCTTTCTAAGCTTGACAGGTTTTTGAACCATGTGAAAGAAATGTATCCAATTTAATTCTTTGGTTTTGCATAATATATTTTTACTTTATACTCACTGTTTTCTGATTAGTTAATATTTATCAAGGTCACTTAAGATTCGTTCAAAGGTCGTCCATAGATTATGGTCTCGCCGTTTGATCTTATTGATGAAACTTAATATCAATGTTCGTTAAGTACACTTTCCAATGTTCAACTTAGAAAAAAACAGTAAACACTTCAGCTACTGGTAAAATACACCAAACTATCGGTGCTATGTTATGTTTTTTTCCGACCATGAAGGTACTTTAAAATACTGATCAAGCAATAAACTTGTATGAATGACTTACAAAGTCATGATTTACCGGTATCTTAAATAACAGTTTTGATTGTTGTGCAAGATGAACATGATACGTACATTAATTCACTAATTTTCTGTTCATATTAAACAGAGTCGCAAAATATTTTCCATTCTTGGTCCTTATAATCGTATCAGAAAAGCATTACGAACTCGTGGATGGATTGAGAAATTTGATGTCAATATTGGACCACCAGGACAAACTACACAGGAATCAAAGAAAACTATACTATCGATTACTAATGTAAAAACTGTACGAAATTCCAATTCGTCTTCGAATGATACAACACTAGAAGATTCTGAAGATGGCGATTCAGATGATGATGTGACTGCTGTGAACGAGGGTATGCTTCTTTTCATAATTTTAGGCAGTTTTCATCAGTGAGTACTTTGCCTTAGGGTCTAAAATAGCTTGAAATCTATGACCTTGTTATCCCATTATAAAAGAATGATTGAAATTATACTCAAATTTTTCCTAGTTTACTGAAATGACACCAAGCGCTTAACTGAGAAAAACAGTCCAATGAACAAATATTGGAAGATATGATAAATATACCATAGTTTAATTTTTGCGAAGATGATCTTTCATCAGGAATGAAAATCAACTGGGTAAACATCATAAACTGAAGATCATTAGACAACATTTTCTTTGTAGTTTAGAATTTTCCAGTAGAGTACTTACGACCCATCGCTTTACGACATTTTTTAGATCGTAGAGATTTATGAATCAAATTCAGCTTTCATATATTTTATTCATGACATTGCTATAAAGTTGACTGGTGGTTCTAACCGTATAAATAACAGATAATTTAATGCAAAATAATGTAATAGCTAATAATGTGAACAGATTAAGATCAAAAGTTAAAGTTTACCACTAATTTGTTAACCGTAGATATCTGAAAGATGAATGTTATCTTAAATTAATAAAATCTGATTTCACTAGTGTTTTGGTGAGATAATAGATCTTCCAATTTTAGCTTTAATATTCTCCTAATTCATACATTCTAATAGGTTTCTTTATAAGATGCAATTGTCAAATCAGTTGCTTAATTTTGCATACCGGTGAACGCCTCACGAAATATTTATTTTCAGACATAACCTGTATTAACTTTGTTTTTGTTTTAATGTGTTTACATTCAATAGAAAAATGATAATTAAATAATTAGTTAATATTTGGTATTTCTAAATATCTACTTCACTACAATGCATTAAATCCAACAGAAAAACAACGTGTTCAACCGTGGGAAGAAGATAGTGGATACTATGGATTATTGGTAGGTGTGACTTTATTTTAATGAGAATAGGATTAGTTAAATATGATTAAAGTGATTTTGTCCCTAAAACTTGTTGTGCTAAGACCAATAACGTATGTATTTGCAAGAAAGATTGCATTAAAAAATGGGTGCATGTAGTATTCTACTAATGAATCTATAAACCATGGGGCTGATGAACATCTTAAATTCTGACATTGAGGTCCGTTTCCCGACTTAACTAGTAATTTTTAATAACTCATTGTGATAAGATATACCGGTAAGTAGATAACAACTTTTATATTAAAACATCCATTATTTTGATGATCATTAATGATATATTTTGTTACAGTAAAGGATTTTCAGCACCACTTGACTAATATAATAGTAAACTTCTCTTGCTTGATCATCTGGGCTACCTGTTCCTGCCATCTAGATATTTCAACAAGTTATCTATTTTTGTTTGTTTTAATATATCACTATGTTTATTAATCGCATAACCTATTATGCTGCGTTTCTGAAAAGTGTACAACCTTTCGTTGTCAAAGTTACAAAAAACTCAATAAGAGACAATGTGGTTGCTGGCAATATACAACGGAAAGAATGCACATTATTCAGATGTTCATTTAGTGAACTGCTAACATCTAACTGGCAATCACTCAATATTTATCGCCAGGATCGACCAAGAAGAAAGAAACGGAAACTTGTTGAAATACTTTACGCTGAGAATTCTATATTGTACCAAAAATATAATACTGAATAAAGCTAATAATAATAATAATAATAATGATTTAAATTGTAATGACTCGAAAATCCTATTTCATTAATGTCTTTTCAAAAGTTATTATCCTTCATTTTTCTTCAATAAGGAAAGCTTAATAACAGTTCAGATACAACAAATAATTTTTAACCACTGGACATTGAATACATGAATTGTAATGTAGTCGTCTTGTTTATGTTAAGGGGTAGACAGAGAGGAAAATATGTCAACAAGTTCAGTGTCTTATTTTACATTATCCAGTACTCAGCATCAGGATTGATTATAAGCTCTAAAAATAGGAACGAATACACGTAGTTGGGATTCATGGTCATATAGTCCCAAGAAATCTAAAACTGGGATGCTGATACTGATATTCATACATTCTGAAAGTAGGTAGACCAAACGTTTAAGCAAACGTCCATAGCTTCTGATTTGTACTGGCTTTGATTGCTCAAAAAGATTTTATTCTTGTCTTCTCTTGGATATTATTTCATAATTTGGATTTAGATTTTATTCATATATGAGACTAAATCTCATTTAGGAGGTTAGTTGGGTTAATTATCAAAAAAACTATCTTAAAATAACTCTGTTTATAGTTACTGCAAAAAGGTGCTACTTTTAAAGGCATAGGAAAGACATAGCTAATAAAGAAGATTTTGAAGATGTTACACTGAGTTGTATGATTTAATTGCAGAAATCTTCAATATCTTTGTAGACAGCATTATCAGTACATAGTTCGAATAGATTTTAACGGTTAGATTCTCTTTGAAGTTTGTCTTGATGAAAGACAATTGAAACTTGAAAATCTAAATCATCCAATTCAGAGAATGTAGCATTATTAAAAAGTGAAATTTTTCTTTGTACTTTTGTTTCTCTGTTATTACATCTCAAAAATAATAGTAATTATTATCATTATTAAAAAGCATATTGTAAATGATGACTCCATGAAATGCGTAAATATTAACTATTGTTCAGTATCAGGAATGGAGTGATCAGAGGAAAAGTAATTTTATCCATGAAACAATGTAGTTCGCTTCCTTAAAAATCTTTCGTAAATATTCAAGATTAAAATCACACAAGAAGATTGAACCCATTACATTTTATTAAACCTAATCACTGTAGATTGATCCTAATGATGACTGCAGATTGATAGAAATCATATTTATTTTGAAATAAACGAGTATTAGCTTAAACTTATCAAAGATTATTTATCTAAAAGATTGGTATGTTTAAAAAAACAGTTTGATTGCTTTTTAGTGGCCCTCGTGTATCTGACTCTAGTTCGATCGTGTGATGATCTTATGGATGATTGCTTTTTAAACATACAATCGTTGGTCCAAACAGACGATCAGAGAAACGAAGCAAAGAGGAGAGGGAGCGAAGCAAAACGGATCAAAGAAGGCGTGTGAGCCAACCCCGATTCGTTTTGTTTCTCTTCTATCCCTCTTCACTTTGTAGCTTCTTATTTTGAATCTCTGTCTGCATAAACAAATGATTGAACTAAATTCCTCGAATGCCACCCGTATTTGGCTCCTGATTACCACCGTCATAAAAAGGGGTTAGCTTAGGTAGTGCACGGAGTTAAATAGGAGATTTGTATTCATAGAATATTCGTACTTTCTTTCAAATTGGATTCAGATCAGCCGGCACCACAACTTGTTAAATATGTATCATTAATTAAATGAAAAATTGGCAGTTGAAAACCTTGAAGCTAAATTTTGTTCATAGATAAGTTGTTTTCTATAGAGAGAGAGGGAGAAGGAGAGAGAACAAATAAAATTCAGTATAAATAGCTAGATAGTTACACTGATGACATCCAAATAAAATTACATTTGCTATATTTCAGAAATATTGTAAGTACACAATTAGTTATTCATTGAATTTTAATTGAAGTACCATACAATTAAAGCTAGAACAACTCCAGAAATGCAATAATCTTTTAATACAATACTGCTAATAATAATTAATTTGATGTATTAGCTACTAAGTAATACGCATAATTCATTAGAAACTGAACAATGAATGGGTTTTTCGGTGATAACATCATAAAAAATTATAACAATATTCTATTCAAACTTATGTATAAATCATTACCGACATAGATTTCATGAATTCAGAATTGAAGTTCTGTAAGGAAATTAATATCTATGATATAATGACTTGATTAAATCTTATTCAAGTTTAATTTTGATTGAATTCACTGAAAATATTAAAATTCCTTGATAAAAAGCTGGATATTTTTGATGATTTTAGAGACATAAACATACATCACCTATAAGAAGCATATTATTTTTACTATTGTCTTCAAACTGTTTTCATGCTGAATATAAAACTATGCCTTTCAAGCGATGAAAACATCCTTCTACAATTTAAAGCATAAAATTATATTGAGATTATATATAACGAGTGAACTCTATATCTATGTGTTAATTTTGTTAAGATTACGAAGAGTTGAAATGAGACGGTTTATAGAGTGAAAAAAACCTCTGTGATTAATTTTAGTAGTCAAGTATTAGTCTATGAACAAATCTATGATTTATAATTTTCATATGATTACTATTTATATTATTTAATTGATAAAACAAGGGAAGTTAGAACGGAGTTCGAACTAGTGACTTGGTGGGTGGAAGTTGTGTTCCTTAACTACTACTACGCCAATGCTTCATAATAGCATTAAAACTATAAAATGATGGGTGTATTGTATGATAAGCAATCCATTTTTGAACTAGATATAACTGCTTATTGTCAGCATGGGGTTGTAGAGATTGTTGAATGTCACTGGAATCATGAGCTTATCTAACTTAGACAACCGTCGAAAGTCTAGAAGTACTGGGTGTCCGTTTTTCCCTAATACGAGAATACTCGAAAGTACGCATCCAGTAACCAGTGGAGCTAAAACGTGTCGGGTGTGGGGGTGGTATCCACTTAAGACAATGGAAGATAAACGCAAAATATCATGAATTAATTGAAGTTAGACTTTTAAGCTATTGGATCCCTGCTTAGCGGTTTAGAGCTTGATCGTCTGCTCACGAGGTTGTGTTCTGGGTCCGATTTCTGGTTGCGGTGAAATGTTCCTAAGTTTTTAATGGTCGTCTAACCTAAATAGGTTGGTGATTTCAAAGATAATTGTTTAGATATTTTTATCCTTGTAACGAAAAATATAAATTTTAATTTTTAAAATATATTTTTATACCGTTGTAGTCACGTATGGTTCGTTCAGAATTGCCAAGATTTATTTGGTCATTACGTAAAAATCAAGTTGATTTTCAAAATCTTCAGAAAGATCAAATCATTAATCATCACAGTGGTGCACCATTTACAACTAAGGTAAATAATTATGTAGTTATTCATTTATTTGGTACTTTTCATTGAGTTCTAGTGTTCAACATTTTTTTCTAAAGATCTGATTGATTTGTAAGTGGATAATGTTAAAACAATACTAGATCTATGTGAAATTCTCATTCTTAAAATCTCTGATAATCATGTATTAAGTTCTAATTTATAGTAATGTTTGCATTTTCATTCAAGTGTATAATCTTCTCATCACTTTTTTTCAGTATTTCATTTATTTATTTGAACATATTAGTACAAAGGGGCATCGAATACATATGCGCCACACAAGTCACTTGATTCGCATGTGGGCTACGATGCTGCCCAGGTGCCCAGACCGAAGCAGATCGTTTCCTTAGGGGCCACAGCTAGAGCATTCGACCTAAAGGTCTGATTCACAAGGCAGTGAAGCAACGTAAGGAGATGTAGTCCCATAGTAGCCGACTACCAACAATAGGTTCATACGCCATTTGTTTCCTTAGGATCCTGGAACCCATGTGCACCACTGGTTTGGAGTCAGGGTTTTCCAACTCCCCTAGGTGGATCCTCCCTATCCACCAACCCAGGTAAAGTGCCAGACATTCTCTTTTCATCCTCTCAATTTCGTAAACAACAATAATGCCGCGAGAAGGTAGAGAGCAGAACTTCCATGGCAGTGGCTATATACGCGTGGCCATATGAAAGCATTTCGAGAGGGAGAGCGAACCCTTCCCATCCTCAGCTGTACCAAGGCACTTGGAGGCTGTATTACTTGAAATTTCTTAACAAACATGAAAAATATTATTTATAAACTAATCTCCTGTATTAAGAAATTTACATTTGATATACGATAATCAATATCGTGTAAAGAAGTAAAAATGAATTGGAATTCCTCAACATATTTCAAAATTATTAATGAGTGAACTACTGAACAACGATTTGAATTAAACAACAAAAAGAGAGATAAACTTGCAGCAAAAAGGAAAAAAACAATTCTGCAAAATGATCATAAAACAAAACAAAACAAAAAAATAATGAGATTTATGGCCCACCCAATTTTTACTCGATTAAAAGTAAGGTAATGAAAACTATTCATTTTGAATAAAAATAATTTTATCGAATTTATTTCGATGTAATTTTTTTTCTATTATTTAGTATCTATGACCACTGACAAAGTGCAGCAATATACATTTATTCACTTATTATTTAAATCTTAATACTAGAAATTAGCTATTGACTTTGATTTGTTTTTGAGTATTTTCTTTAAATGAGCTTTTGTTAAAGTGTTCAATAGACATAGAAAGTACCTATTTATTATCATTAATGAAATGGATATTTTAAAATATGAACACCCAATAATCATAAACCGTAAATACAAAGTTAATAAGTTCATAACTCGTCTTATTACATATTTTACTTGAGATCCTATTTCTGTTCACTCAGTTATTTATTATCTTTCATTATCATTACATTTTATTCGGTTTTACCTAGATCTTTCTATTGAAACTGATATAACTTGTAGGTTTATGCCCTAATAATGTATAATGTATTGATAACCCCGATTAGAGAACAGTGAATTATCGACCGGACCAGTGACACATAAAACCCGTACTAGCAGTCTAGAGTCTGTACCGGTCCAGCTTCCCGCCTAGTCCTGCCTGTTAATTCCAGAACATCAACCTCAGCCTCTGCGATAGGAATCATGTATTTCGGACATACTGGGCTTATATGCAGACCAAACAGACTACATCGTGCCATAAAATAGAAAATAGCATTTGTACAAGATATAGCCCAAAGTGGCTGTGAATGTGGGAGATAGTAATTGATAGAGTGGGCATAACTCAAGAATAGTAAATCGTATAATGACAGTTCATAGGTCAAAATAAAACTTATAATAAGAGGAACACGAATATGAGTGGTTTAATTACTTAACAATTATACGATAAAAACATACGTGATAGTATCAGTCCAGAAATGGATTCCAACAGTAACTATTCATTATTCTCATCGGGATATAACAGAAACAAAAATTAATCATGTATTAAGTATAATTTTAAAACAAGCAGTAAATCAATCTGGTTTACAGTGTGCCTTTTCACGGATAAATATTTATACATTTCAAGGAATTTTTAGATTAGATCAAATTGGCTACATAAATTCAGAGAGATAAATAGAACTAAGTAGCTATTCCGTTTTATTATCGGAATGTTGATCGCACAATATTATTAACTAAATAAAATTGGAAATTTCGATAATGATATTAAAAGACGAAGATTATCAGAACTATGTGATATATTAGCGCAATACATTTCGAACAATCTGGACTTGAATACACTAGATCAAATCCTATATGAAAACATTGATTTATACTAATCAGTGGTCAAAATTAGGACTTGTCAGCCGCCTAGTGATATCAAGTAATTTTTCAGTTGTTGTTAGTTCATAGTGGAAAACCACATTGGAATATTATGAAATCTCTACAGAATCACTTTAAATAACTCTGACATTCTAAAAGTCTGCTTCTTGAGAATTTATTTGTGAATAAATATTCAGATTCAAATAGTCTAAATGGATTTGTCAAATATGTACATTCTAAATTAGGAAAGTGTGGGTCGAATGATTTGACATTATATATGAATTTATGGGCTGATGATAAATTAAAGTAAGAAGTGTTTCGGTTCGATCAGTATTCTTCAATCCATCCTGAAAATGAAAAGAATTATTATAATTAAGAGCCAGTATTAATTATTATTGCCAATGAAGTTATTACTTCTCATTAATAGACTTATTGAAATCTTACTCTCATTTAATTTGTTTAGTATACTGAACATTTCATTATACCTTTTAAATAACAATTTGATTTTTATAGTTAACATCAGGGACTGACCTTAGTTAGACAACTATTGAAAACTGAGGAAAAATAGACAGCTATTTTGTCCTAATATGGGACTCCTCAGAAATATGCACTCACGATTGCTTCACTGAGGATGGGACGGAGGACCTTTGATTTCGGGCTCGAGTTATAAACCTTTAGACCACCAAGCTGACATCCAATACTTCCTGGTTTTCATTAGTTGTTTCACTAATGTAAGTCCATGAATTTAACCACAAAATTCAAATATATTCACAAACTTCCTATAGTAGTGATAATTCTGTATTACTTTATGGTATTATCGATCTAATTTAGGTTGGACTATGCAGACAATTACGTCAAATAAGATGGTTTGCTGACTGTAATGCTGATTACTTTTTCCCGCGTTGTTTTATCATCAGTGAAGAAGATGATCGGCAATCCTTTATAAGTAAGTCTTATTAAGAATGTACCATTCCATCAAAAGTTATGATTTATCAACAAGTCAACGACATATTAATCTACCTTTTAAAATATTATTCACGTATTAGTTTATTTTTCAAACCATTAACTAAGCGTAAATCTTTGTTGTTCATATGATCTTCACGTTAAATGACTATAGCTGGAAATATAAGACAACAGATTTCAACTTAGTAGTTTGAAGATATTTTTGGAAATCTAAAGCGTAACTGTTTATTCTATATTAGTCTCAGAAATTTATGCATGACTGCCTTCTAAATAAGAGATTAAGAACCATACTTTCTTCAGAACAATGGTCAATATTAAGTTTCATGTCTCAGTTCGTACATTGCCAAATTAGGTAGCAACGGAAACCAATCAGTAAATATTTACATTTCATAAGGTAATCATTGTTGGTAAAATTTGATACTACCGTGGCATGGATGATTAAATTCAACCTAAAAAACTTTTCGATATACCTGCTGGATCTAATGTCCATTGAATTAGTTAATTTCGATAAGTTAGTGAGTTTTTTCTAAATAAGTCACACAAATTATATCTGATAAAATGGAAGTCGCCTAACTTCTAAACTAAGAACCCAACATATATATATATATATATATATATATTTACAAGTTTAAGTTGTCTCTTCGTTGACATTGTGGATTGGATTTGATCAGTCTTTTAACATATATGCATTCTTAACCGATTGTCTCAATAATACCTTTACTTGTAAGTTATAGTACATACAGATAGGTGCGCTGGGTTCAATAGCTAAGCGCAGTGAGACTATGACTTACAGACGAGCCAATCAAAGTTAGGATAATAGGTCTTGGATTTTGGCGCGAAATTCACTCATCCATTTTGCTAAATGGCTTTTGTCATTTTAGCTGATATCAATTCGTGATGAAAACTCTAAATCTAATTCATAACGCTATAAATTATAATCCTAATTCTTAACACTAGAGTATAACTCTGATTTAGCCCTCATAAGTAGGTGAACATTCTCAAAGTCACCATAGCATCATTCACAGGTTGTCCACAAATTATAATCTCACACTAAACTCATTTCGACTACACTAAATACTGATTATTTATTTTATTATTATTAACTTTCATATTTTTATTGTTTTCCTACCGTAGATGATTTTAGATTAACAGCATGTATATCCATCGTAAAAATGATTGCAAATCTAATTTCTGATGTTCATCAATTAGATTCAGTTATAATTCAATCCAATCCTAAAAATGTTTGTGATATGAATAATTTAGGTGAGACTAATGAAAATGTAAATGATACAAAGGATTCTAACGTTCTGGAAATTGAAAGTTCCGCAAATATTGATTTATCCAGAGATAATACTTTATCTTTTTTAAATAACACAATATCCTATAAAAAAGTTTGGAATATAAGTGAGTTTATTGATTTGATAAGATCCTTGGATGATTTTTCACTTATCAACAATTTTTAATAACTGTCTATATATTATGAAGATTTTTTTTAAAGAAAACATTATCATAATTGTCTCCAATATCTTTGAAGTAAACTAATCACATTTGATGAGTATATATTAGTATTTTATAAAAACTTCTCTTGATTTTTTTCAGTATTATAATTAGATCAGTTTAATGTGTTTAGAAATCGAGACAATAATGGAGATCTTATTGTTTTCGAAACGTTTAAACTAAGATATTTAACAACTTGACCTTCGTATTAATATAAGAAATTCAATATGTGAATTCGAATTGTTAGTTACCAAGGGAAACTTGTCTAATGCATCAATTAATTTGTTTGTTTTTTTGGATATGCTAAAAAGTTACAATCATAATCTCGTATAAAATGTTTCCGTTAGATTTGAAAGATTTACACTTTTATGCATACTGTATAATAAAAAGTTGTATTTGTTACGGATTAATATGTTTGATGAGAACAAACTCGGTAGAAAATTTGTGAATACCTTCTCATAGATTACCTCTTAGATGTATCTTTAACATATTCTGAATTCAGTCAATAAAGCTTCATTGCATTTCAAGTATTTCTTTATTAATTTTGATTAACGGTTGAGCAAATATTTTCGACAATTTTAAAGACTATCTGTTATTATTTTAAATATTTAGCATACATTCCTTTAAAACCTTAGATCTTAGAATAGAGATAATTTGAAAATGATTTGCTCATCTGTAGTTAGACTTATATTAACAAAACTCTTAGTGTGGTTTCATTTTTTATGCATTCTATACAAAGTAAATGTGTCTGATATATCAGAAAGACAATATCATATTCCATATTGTTCTACAACAAATTTAAGGATTTTATGTTGAAATTTTAAACATACATAACAAAGATGATAAATTTACTTTCATCTTGCCGAATGTATTTGATCTCATACTTAAAATGTCTATTCATTGTAAACTATCTAATTACTTACATATTAATCGTGGATGCGTACTGCTGAGGAGCCCAACAACAGGACGAAACGGCCATCCAGTGCTTCCAGGTTTCCAAAGGTGGTCTAACATCAATCGGTTCATGATCTCAATCAGGACTTAACAATCTTCATAACCCCTATACTGATAATTAACATGTGCTCACTAGTGACTAGCTTCGTGAGGAAATTCTCGGAGTTCTAGTGAGAAGCCGTGACTAGTGGAGCTAATCCGTGTCGGGTAGAAACAGGTATCTATCTCAGTACAATGGAAGATGGTTGAGCAATTTCGTGGATTGGTTGATGTTAGACACTAACACCATTGGATGCCGGATCAGTGGTTCAGTAGGTTAAGCATTCGTGCGCGAGACTGAAGGCCCTGGATTCGAATTTCGTGGGGGGGGACGGGATCGTGGATGCGCACTGCTGAGCAGTCCCACAATAGGATGAAACGGCCATCCAGTGCTTCCAGGTTTCCAACGGTGGTCTAACATCAATCGGTTCATGATCTCAATCAAAAACTTAATAATCTCCACAACCCCTATACTAGTGATATTTATATGGATGATTAATAGAATAATTACACTTCTACCGTCTTTTTATTAGACTTCGAAATCTAAAAATAAAATGCGTTTAAGTCTTTTTTTCCATGGAAAACATACACAGTTACTTTTTACATAAAATAAAATCATGTATAACTAAAATTGAGTAAACAATATACAAGAACAATTTCTGTTTGTTAACAAAAGGCAAATAAAGATGAATTTTATTTGGCAACTTTCTTATTCAATCAATAAATAACAATAGTGTATGGTTAAATGTCAGATTAATGAATAGTTATTATTCAAGAGTTTCATCATTAAAAACTATTTACTTAAACAAACTCATCTTTCAACTGATATATATTAATCTTTTTATCTATTGAAATACTGATCTTTTGTGCTATTTATATGAAGTTTAAAATGTTAAACTTTAAAAGTGTACTCATCCTAATACATGGCACTTCTATCAATGGTATACGTACTATTTGACTGATGTAAATGAAAAAATTCAACTGTACCGTACGTACTCTGATGACGAAAGATTTGTATTTTTTTATAATTAAACGAATTAATTTGACTGGGTTTTTTTCAAAGATAAACTACTTTATTGAGTGTTTTAATAATAACGTATTGACTTAAATCAATTCAGTTAACTCTCATTGTGTTATAGTTAAATAATATACTTTATCTGAGTACTACATATAACCTGTAACACAGTTTATTACAAATAAAATCTAACTTTCGAATGATCCGTTGTTGTTATAAGTTATGTAGAAATGTCAACAATTTCATTCGATATGACTGGTATTTTTACATTGTTAGGATAGTCCACATCTAGTTAATCGCATTTCGTACACAATTGTACGTGAGTTATCGAGCAACTTTGTTAAAGTTATATAATTCAGTTTTTTTTTACTTTTTTCTGCTTAATTCAGATTTACCACCAAGCGATTTGTTGAACAATTTTGAAATTCCAGATGAAATTATGGAATTTTCTATTTTTCAATGTCAAGAATTTCTTAAAACCAAGTATCATGACGATCTTGACAAGTCAAGTAAAGTATGTTTTTTTGTTTATCTAAGAAAAACAATATTTTTTTAATACATTCAAACACACGTATTAATGTCCCGTATAAAATCACCTAAATGAAAATCATATACCACTGACATAATCAGACCTATTTTGATTTTGACTGAACTAAACATTCTGGTTTGTTCCTTTTTACTATATAAACTTGTGTTGGTTTAATTGCGTTATTTATTCATTTACTCTTGGAACATGATTTAAACCAAGTTGTGGAATATAGGGATTTCGAGGTTTTACTCTTTGAAGTATCACAAATATATTACTATTTATCATAGTTGTGTATTTATGGCTCTTTGGTTATCACGTAATTTATTCACCAATCAAAATACGACTTATTAGCCCTTGTACTTTATTAAACCAATGGCGTTCGTTAGATCTAATCAGCCTAGCGTCCTTTCGGTCCATTGCTCGCCTAACCCATCCAGTTGAGTCGAGAATGCCAACAACAGCCTCTACTATGCGAATCATTTATTTCAGACATACTGGGTTTATATATCAACCAAACAGACCGCAACGCACCATAAAATAAGAAATAACATTCATACACAATAAAGTCAAAATGTGGCTGTGAACGTGGGAGAGTGTAACTAATAAACTGAACATAACTGAAGAACAGTAAATCGTATAATAATAATCGATAGGTCAAAATGAAGCTTATAATAAGATGAATATAAATATACACAATCTAATTACCGAATAGTTATACCATAAGAATATATAGATAATATTAGTCCATTAAAAGGTCTCAGAAGTTACTTGTAATTTAATCTTCGCTAGGATATAACAATAGTAATCATTACTAATGACTTTTTTTATTTTGAAATCAAATTATTTGAGGTAATTTGTTCAAATGATATACGATGCAATATTTATATTTAGAAACATTATTTTTCTAACACCTACTTACAAGCTTTTCTATACAGTAAACTGCATAATTATAAATTAAATCGATTTAAACACAGTCATTTCGGTCATTTTTGGTTGTACTGTATGTACAGCACGTTCGAACTAATTTACTTTTATTCATAAATAAATAATATATTTGTAATATCCTGTGATAAATAATGATGCTTCGTTTTCCGTTAACGATTTATATATAAACATATAGTTTTATTAAACATTAATCCTATTCTGTTAGCTAGTGGCTTTGTTTCTTATATCAGTTCATCCGGGAGTTTGGATCTCGTAAGCCACCATTCATTAGGGTAAATAGTATCATCCCACACCATTTATCGATCGATATTCTATTCATTCGTTTTGACGAGTACAAACCTCGTTCATTCATCAAATTATCGAATTTCTCTACAATACTGTACAAACCCATTATCACTACTATTAGTATCGTATTGTAAGATGGAATTAAGTCAAATCGAACTTGACTAAATGAATAGTTCAATTAATAATGATAGTCCTGCTACATTAGTCTTTCACTTACCATGTGAACCAGAAATGGTACAAGATTTGTATTGGTTTCTCGAGAGTATTAAACCGTTATTCATTTTCATTGCTTTATATTCATTCTGCTGAAATCACTTACTTACGCCTGTTATTCATCGTGGAGCATAGACTGATAACCAGGATTCTCTGATTTACTCTGTCTTGGGATTCTATTGAAATAGCGATAGAATATTGATCCACTGAAGATAAATAGTTATAGGACGTACCATTAATCGACAGATCTATTAGAATTCCACAATATTCTTAAATTATCTCTTTTAAATACATGAAAAATATTATCTTACAGTTAGTTTAATACAATTTGTGTATGCAAAATTGTCACTATAGTGAAAAAACAAAAAAAAATACTTGTTTCTATTGATGTCACTGATTTACAGGACAACATTGTTTTCTAGTTTCATTGTTCTATCAACTGACAAATTGAAAATTACGCGAAGAGTCCACATTTAGATAACGCCTAAATTAATTTTTTTCAAACAATATTATATTGTGTACTGTAGTTACTTTAAACGTTACCTTTTCTTGATTACATTAGTTCTGAAGTGTTTATTTAAATCAATTTATTAAAATATGTGATAACTTTTATATTAAATTGAATAGAATGAATTAGAAATGGTGTATATCTCTCAAGTTTAAAAACGTAATAAACATTTCTAAAATCGCTAAATACTGATATTTCCATTAAACAGTTGAATCGCATTTATAGGTTAAACTTTTACGCCATAGTTTTAAAAGATTCTGTGTTGGATAAATAAGGTTGTTTTTGAAACGCTAAAAACGCTAATTAACTTTTTATTACCATGTAGTATAAATGAGATAGCTTGTTCTTTATTGATCGTGTCTTGTATGATTTCAAAATCTTGAACAGAAGATGAGTAACTGGTAAGTTGGTAATTCTCTGGAGTTTCGAAATTGAATGAAAATTTATAGACAAATCAACATGCTAGCCAAATATGTAATTTAAGGGGGGGGGAATGGTAAGATCCTTAATAAGCATATGTTAGAATTGTATTCAAAGTAGTGGTTTCTAAATTTATAATCTAATCCTCTATCCTACAGTATGATGCAACCAATCTCTTGGATAATTAAAATATTGCTCCTTCAGAAATCTAATTTTACAGATCGAACATGCGGCTATTGAACCAACAGTTCGTTGATGATTAGTTCAAATCTAATTAGGATGTTAAGTTACTTGATTCTATTACTTTCATATCCTTGTAAAAGTTCTCTGATCAAGTAAATCAAATTGGCTTACGTAGTAAATCATTTACTAACAATTACTATTTGGTCTTGCATCTCTTACGATTTCTGCTAGGCTGATCTTATTGTATTAGTTATTTATATTTACATCCGTACAAAAAGACGTGATGACTAAAATGTTACAAAAAAATTTACTTTGTCAGTAGTTTTAAACCGGAAAACACTTAACTACTGCTTTATTTGGTTTCTGCACATTAAATTACTTCACTGTATGTAAAGGATATTTTATGGAGTATTTCGAAAAAAAGATTAGATTTAACTTGAGTTACTTCTTCCATAAAGGGTGCGGTTCAAAGTTAATTACATCTAGACTTATAATTTAAGGTACAATGCGAAGTTTAAATCGTTTCTAAGTGGATTCTAACCTGAACTTATCCTTCAAGTGGACACTACTAAGAATAAACGTGCAGTATTCTAGGAGTGGTCGAACACATAATCTATACATCAAAATAAGTGAATATCTGTTATAGAGGTTACGAATTATACAACCCATACGATGTCAAGAATTAAAGGCTTGTTTCGAGACGTGCTCTGTGAAGGACAAATTGTAAGAGTCTTTAGTGGCCCTTAATCTGACTCCGTTTAGACTGCCTAAATGACTGTTAATGAAATATACATGTCGCCAATCCTCGTATTTGACTTATTTGGTTTACATGTATGTGTGGAAACACGTACATAGGGAGGAGCAATCGTGATTTGCAGTTAAGGGTGGGTGAACACATACCAAAATGGTTGCAGGAACAAATGGATTCCAATGTTCAAATAAAATCTCAGGATAGACATTTAATTGAGACAGGTCATACGGTTGACAGCAAATCAGCATTTGTAGTGTTCTACAAAAGCCTTCAACGACGTATACTAAGGTTTATTGAAGCCTTGGCTATACGGAAATTGAAACCCCCTTTATGTGTTCAAAAACAATTTGTCCTTACACTTAACCTACCCTGGTAATACTGATTTACTATCCAGAGTGGTAATCACATTTGTTTTTGTGTACTTTAATATTTTTTCCTTTGTTATGACTTACCCTTAACCTGTCTAGTTGACCCTCTACTTTTCATATATAAATGTTCTTAACAAGTATATGTGTGATCCGATTGTTCGAAATGTATTGCGCAAATGTATCACATAATTCTGATAAACTACGTCTTCTCATTGCATTATCGAAATTTATTTAATTACGTTATTCACTAACGCGATCTAAGCATATGATTACACATAGGATTTATGATATGAATATTTCGATAGCAATCATTCGATAACTATCATTCATACCATCCACCTGGAGTCAGATTTAAGGCCACTAAAAGTCCTTAATTCCCAAGTCTACTACTGAATATAACTTAGATAACACCTTATCATTTATGTTAAGATTCAAGTTAAGTGATTTATTACCGAAACGAATCCATCCATATTTAGCCGTGTTAAGCTCTAACTGCTATTTTGAGAACCACTGGGCTACTTTGTTAAGTTCCATACTGGTGCAATTTTGTATGTTGTTCAGTCCATAAATTGAAAGTGAATACACTACTTTAAGATCATCTAAGAGACTTACTTATACTTATATATTCATATCAATAATCCGAAAACTGGCCATGCTTAAGACAAAGTATACCGTTTAAGATCATATCATATTGAATCTAAGGTTACTTGCAAAATAAAACAAATTTTTTTGTGTTGAATCAACTAATTTGAATGGGCTCAACCGGGTCTGTTGTGAGATAGTAACTTACTGTAGACAATGGTGGATGTATCGCTCAGTTTCCTGGATTAGTTGAAGTTAAACATTAACACCGTTAGATGCCGGCCGGCTCAGTGGTCTAGACGCTGAGTGTTCACGCGCGAGACCGATAGGTCTTGTTTTCGAATCTCGCTCAAGGGATCGTGGATGCACACTGTTGAATAATCTCAAAATAGGACGAAACGGCAGTTCAGTGCTTATAGGTTTTCCATGGTGGTCTATCTTCAATCGAGTCATGATCTCAACTATTAATTTGAATGAGTTTGTGTTTTAAATGAAATCGTAAGTCGAATGATCAGAATGACCATGAAAAGTGTATTGAAATAATTCCTCGTTCATTTATCAATATTTTAATATTGAAAATATATTCAACATACCAGGTAAAAGCTTTTCTCACAATCTTCACACTGTGATTGTGGTAGTTGTATTTGCACCATTTTAACAGAAACCAAAATAATAAAATCAAATAATTCTTTAAACTAAAAGTATTTTAATTAGACCAGTTTGTAGTTGAATACATTTTTTGCAAATGTGATACTAGTATGACATTTGACTAATTCGGTTTTTAATATCAACAACATGTTTACGAGGAGGAAGGACAAATCAATCCATAAAATGTATTGTGGTGTCTTTGCTTTGTTACTCAATCACCCCTGTAACCGTTATAATATATGGTGTTTGAAATCAGAAGGCAATGGGAAGCGTCAACTATAGTTGTAACGGGGTTAAGATCATCATGTATAGTGGTGAGTATCTCCGCCTGTCACGTGGAAGGCCCGGGTTTCGAACCCGTTACAAACGATTAGTGCAGATCTCAAAGCTATAAGCACATCAAGCGAATATGTATATTTGAGAAAATACAGAGGCAAATTTATAGTCAAATAGAATAAGGGCACAGCAAGGCAAAACTAAAGCTAATATTAGGATTTGAGTACATATATATACATGGGGAGGAGAATGAATCATCGAGTGATATTTAAGTGATCAACATTTTAACTAGAGTCTGTCATGTAATCTAGTGATCATAACAATACAGATAAATATGCGAATTGTTACTGTTCTAATAATATTATCTGTTAAGTAAGTTAATACAAAGGGTTTAACCAAAATTAACCATAATCAAAATTGGTTGTAAGATAATTGCCATAACATAATGCGTTCTCCTGATGAATATTTCGATCGTTTTTTCATGGATTATAATATATAAATGTTATGTATATATTATTTATCTGTTTACTTTTACAGCAATCATTTTCTTCTGAATATCCTTGGGATACATTTTTATCTTGGTATTATCAAATAATAAAGTGAGCAATCGTTTACTTCTTTTCCTTGTTACCAAATATAATTAAATGATCGATTGATCTTCAAGTATTTCAGAAATACTTTTTTCTCTATAAACCGTCGAAATTTTATGATTTTTAAAACATATAATGATTATCAACTTCATATATTAGTTTTATATGGATGTGTAAATATACTAAATAGTTTTGATACAACAAAATAATCATGGTTGAAACTTTCTGATCATTGACTTACTTTAAGAAATCCATTCTATGGTTAGTCACAAAACCTTAAAATATTAGTTTTCGAAGATTATTGTTTTATATTACTAATTGATTGGTCGCTAACTGTTATGTGTGAAACTAAAATGGTTTGTTTCGGCCCAAAGTAAAAGACAATCACTAAAGATATATGGAGACTTATTTAAAATTTAAACATTAGATTCAAAACATTTTAATACTCATTTTTACATTCAGATTGGATTTACAGACGCTGCTGGTTAGATTTGTATAATTAAGAATATTACATTCCTGAGAATATGAAAGTATAATCCAATGTTTTGCTAAACGAATGTCCCAGGTCGGATCCCTTGTTAGATAGTCAGTACATACAGATGAGAAGTTTCAAAACTAACAGTTGCTGCTAGTTCGAGGTAAAATCCAACGTCAAAGTCAATACTTTTTCACGAACTACCTATCAAAATTATACAACGCTTGTAAGTTTAACATGTGAATAAAAAATAAAAAATAGTTATTTATATGGCAAAAAACCAAATGGATATAGTCTATGTGTAAGTGTGGTCCAGTAACTTAATTCATATTCAAAGAAAAACATATTACTTATATATAGGTAGTCCATGGCATTCAATTATTTTAAAAGATGATTCAAGTTCAGGTGTTACTGTGAAGACGGCCCATGGATGAACTCAAGGAAGCTCTAAGAAGCTCAGAAAGAGCCGAAGATATTCCATCCAATCATCTTTTGGAAGAATACTTCAGAATCTCTACGTGTAGCTTCCCTATTGGAAGAATGCTAAAACCCTCTGTATGCGGATTGGATGACTATAAATGCCTGAGAGTTTTGTACCATATTTGACTCTGTTTGGAATAGCATTCCTTTCACTTGCCTTTTGTCTTCTCATTTGCGACTTAAAGGGTTCTAGCGTTTCAGTGCTCAAGTTATACGCGGTATATTAAAAATCTAAGCTCTAGATATAACACTATCATTTTAACTTCAAATTAGCTGTAAACTATGGTTACCATTGTAAAGAAAAGTCTGTAAACAGTTTTAGTAGCATACATTTTTCAAGCATTACAGGACAATATAAGCTTATATTATTCTTTATAATTAATGAACTGTTAATATTAATATCTGAATAATTTATATTATATTGAAAATATTTTAGAATGCCTCATTTACTTGTGACAGCTAAACATTTATCATCTCACTGTCAATATCTTTGTAAATTACTTAAAAAATATTGTCCACAATTTGATATGGATGGAGTGCGTAATGTTTGGATTGTAAAACCTGGTGCGAAATCAAGAGGGAGGGGTGAGTTATTGTCGTTGTTTTTCATTTATCTTCTAGTTTTATTGATTAGAAGGTTAGATTGTTCGCGTTATGCAACGAATATACCAGTAACAATTCTCCAACTGTTCATGATATATAATAACAATATCGAGTGGATGATTAGCTTTTTATGACAAAGCGTTTGTTGTTCAGACAGTAGAAAGAATTATTTTATACGTAACATTCAGGCGAGTATTAGATTTCATGTAGTTTGAAGATATGTTATATCTTGGAGGAATATTCAAATTAGTCTATCCTTGAGAATTCGGTAGAGAGAAAAAAAACGAGAAAGAATGTGGACAACTAAAATGAATTCACATTTGATAACGGAAAGAATAAATCAAGAAAATCTGACATTCGAAACTAGAAGACAATAGAGTACCGTTGCAAATGCGTAACATATAACTTGCTTGAACACATAGTTTATAATGACCTTGGAAAATATAGGATAAAACTGCATATTTATAGATAAGATTAGCAATGAAGGAAAATCAAATGTCACTCAAAGCATAGAACACGAATCCCAGACTTATTGTGGACTTTTGACTCATAGTGTAAATTAAAAAGCAGGATTTTTGAAATCTTAGTAATTTACCTAAATAATTGGATGGTGTATCTTATTTAAGATAGATGTTGCTTGTTTGGCGTTTATGATTACATTTACAAGCTCAGTTTTATTACACTAAAATTACTTTTTCTCTTTGAAATCAAACATAATGTAAATTATAATAGGTCATGGAAATATTTTAAAAATTTAAGTGAAACATATTCAACATTGAAATAATTTGTATTATTTCCGTGAATTCATGCAAAATTACGTAATAAAATGAAACTGAATAATTTTTTTTACAAAAATGTAAAATTTATTCAATTAAAAACTTGACATTCTCCACAACTCCTATACTGATAATTAACATGTGCTCACTAGTGACTAGCTTCGTGAGGAAATTCTCGGAGTTCTAGTGAGAAGCCGTGACTAGTGGAGCTAATCCGTGTCGGGTAGAAACAGGTATCTATCTCAGTACAATGGAAGATGGTTGAGCAATTTCGTGGATTGGTTGATGTTAGACACTAACACCATTGGATGCCGGATCAGTGGTTCAGTAGGTTAAGCATTCGTGCGCGAGACTGAAGGCCCTGGATTCGAATTTCGTGGGGGGGGACGGGATCGTGGATGCGCACTGCTGAGCAGTCCCACAATAGGATGAAACGGCCATCCAGTGCTTCCAGGTTTCCAACGGTGGTCTAACATCAATCGGTTCATGATCTCAATCAAAAACTTAACAACCTCCACAACCACTATACTGGTAAAATTTGTTATTCATTTATACAAAACACTTATTATTATATAATCTGGACTTTAATCATCACACGTCAATAATTATATAGGAAGTTTATACTAAACCCATTGTTTAATTCATTATTCATATATATTATTGTAGTAAAACAATAGATATTGTTAATGTGGAATAATTATTGATTTTGATCTACTTTTTTTACTTCTTAAAATGATTTTCCTTTTCACTTTCTTAAAAAAAAATTAGTGACTTATCCATTCACGATTACTTAACCTCCCCCCCATTAAACTATTTGAGTTTACAGTTTATTTTACTTATTCCTTTCAGGTATTGTTTGTCATGATCGATTAGACGATATTTTAAAAATTGTACAAGGTAGTGTATTTCTTACTGAAGCACGTTATATTGTACAAAAATATATTGAAAGACCATTATTAATATACAGAACAAAATTTGATATTAGACAGTGGTTTCTTGTAACTGATTGGGCACCATTAACTGTTTGGTGGTATCAAGATTGTTATTTAAGATTTTGTTCTCAGGAGTTCACTTTGAATGATTTCAGTGAGTAAGTTTGATTTGTTTATTAAATACATAAATTTGAAAAAAAACCTTTAATATTTATTTATTTATTTCAACCATATAGAAATACTTAATTATGTCAGTCAAGAAAAACTCGCATACCTGTTATTTGATGAAAGTCATAGTCTTTTTTAATAACTCCAAACATACTGAATGTAGTAATAATTTTATATTTTTTACGAGTAAAGACCTTTTTAAAGATGTTTCTTGAAGCGATAACTGTTAATCAACTGTTTATTGAAACAATCCTCTCACCTTTAGACTATTATGATCACATATTAGAATACCGTTTAAATTTAGTCGGTGGCGGAAGCCGGCTATTATTAATAGCCCTCATACAAAACAATGTTGTTTATAGTCAAGCTTTTGCTTAATAGATGAGATACAATAGATATTTCACATTTCAATTTTCCGGAATAGAGAATGTTATGTAGCTTAAAAGCTAAATGGTAATGTTATGAGTTGACTAGGAACGGCTAAAACAAACTACGTACTCATCAAATCATCGAAAAATCTTTGTAATCTTGACAATAGGCCTTTGATAATTTGATCATAAGTTCAGATGACACTCTCCACATGTCACCACTATTCGTGAAGGTATTCTCGGAGTTCTGGTGAGAAGCCATGACCAGTGTAGCTAATCCGTGTCGGGTAGAAACAGGTATCTATCTCAGTACAATGGAAGATGGTTGCGCAATTTCGTGGATTGGTTGGTGTTAGACACTAACACCATTGGATGCCGGATCAGTGGTTCAGTAGGTTAAGCATTCGTGCGCGAGACTGAAGGCCCTGGATTCGAATCTCGTGAGGGGGCGGGATCGTGGATGCGCGCTGATGAGGACTGTGCTTCCAGGTTTCCAACGGTGGTCTAACATCAATCGGTTCATGATCTCAACCATTAATGGTAGTTGTAACAATAATGGTAATAATTTTCAAATGCTTCCCTAAAAATTAATCTTTTGCCTGACTGAGTTTAAGGGGTGTATTTTTAGTTATCTTCAACCCAATTGTTCAATCATTTTATTATTAAGCAATTAATTTCAGTCCTAGGCTGTTTTGCTTATGTCCCAATCAATGTCTCAGAACTTTCTTCTTTTCCATATAACAGTTGTATAGAATATTTTATTTGTTCTTCGTATTACGTATGTTTATCCACCGCCACCCTCAACACACGATGTTTTCTTGTTCGGAGATGGGTTGAAAGAAAGCTAGGGACAGCTAATCAAAAACGTGTTGTCAGTCCATGAAGACATTGACCGTTGAATTGAGCCATGTTGGTTGTTACAGACTACGTGATTTGGGTTTGTGCAGTCATTGTAACCAACGTTTAAAGAAATTGATTGACGAGGTTCGGAATCAATAACATTGGCTTAAATGCAACCACTCTTTGTTAATCCTTAGATCATGAATTCTAGAATTATTTTGAACCTTTTGTCCCGAGAATTCATCCATACTTCTAATGTCACTAGTACTGTTACTACTTCCACTATTTCATTTATCTTGAAACGTTTATCTCAGTGTGGAAACTTGAACCGATGCACACATGTGCCAGATTCTACGTTTCTGGTAACTGACTCTTAGTAGCTTTATTTGAATCTCTTCCAAATCATTCCGATATATGTCCATATTAACTTTTAACCATATTTTTATAAGTATTTTAAACTTTATCAGTAATTTTGACACTAAAATATTATCAGGTTGTAATTAACAAATGATAATGTGACAAAATAAAAAAAGTCCGTGTTATTCATCTCAAACAATCGCTGTATACTATTTTCGAGTTTACTGGAGGAAACTATGTATGCAAGTTGGTAGTTGGAGGTAATTGATAGTAAACTCTATAGGACTAAGGTATATTTATAATTGATTGATCCCTGAGTAGTGACTAATGTCATGTATATAACGTCTCTGATTGTGAAGTTGGGTGGTACAGGATTGAATCTACCAGGGAACCTCGAAATCCTCAAGATTACAGGTAAATCTTGCTGATGGGTTTCATATAAATGGAAACCTACGTCAAGTGTTTCCTGAAGACTACCCCCAACCAAAATTTTATATTTCATTATAGTGAACTGGATGTCAGGTCACTCAGACCAGTGGTCACAATGTAACTTGATCAGTAGAATTCGGTTAGCACTAGTGAATTACTTGTCGTGTATGATACTTGTTAGTGATCGGTAAATTGTAGAAACTACGTATTAGATAAAAAACAAGTCATTAGAACTCCTACTATTTTACAATATTTAACCAAATGTTACTTAATAATTTTTATAATCACCCGTTTGATTTGTTTCACATCTTTCTTTTTTCTGTTTAAAGATCAATACATCTTTGTAACAATTGTATACAACATAAATATAAAAATGGACTTAGATCATTGAAATTACCAGATGAAAATATGTGGACCTGGGAGCAATTTCAAACCTGGCTAACGTGAGTTGTAAACTAAACATAAATATATAAGTTCCATTCCTAACACGACGAAAAGGACTCATAGTTCAGAAGAATGGTTTCTTTGGTGAAGTTACTTTCTCTGAGCTCAGTAGTTTAACTGTAAATCTCCCAGTATTTATTTAATGTTGGAAGAACAAATTATTATTCACTTATGAATAAATTGTAGTGGCTTGTTTCTACCTAACGTATTGTGCGAATGATGATGTCTAGGAAGATAATGAAAGCTTTTCAATCAAACCACCGTGCTCAAAAAACTCAAATCCGCTAAGAAAAATTTAGTTCTATTCTATATCAATGTTAAGTTTTTTACAAATGATTTATGAAGTTAATTCCAATTTATTAATCACATTAAAAAGTTCGTATTCATCTGTATATTTTACGATTTACTGTATTGTAAATATGTAGTGAATGACGTTACAAGTGGGGGACAATCGAATATATTAGAAAACAAAATTACATCACGTCTTAGTAAAATCTGAGAACCATACAGTGAACACTTTATTTGCAAAATATCAATCAGTCGTCTCAGGCTTCATTGTTCCTGCATTCTCATACCAATTACTTTCTGTTCTCCTTCTTTCCTTCTCGACAATCTTCTGTCAGGCATTCCAATTCTAACTATCACTACATACTTGTCATGTCGATATAAGTAGCACACATCACAAATAGATTATGTGTAAAACCGATCTCATTTTAATTATTAACTTTTGTTAAATAAATTTTAAATCAATAAAATTACTTTGCCGCACAAGTAGGGAGGAGAGTTGATTGGTATGATAATTTCATCAAATGAGTGAAGTTAAAACATTATAACCATTGAATTCAAACCTGATCATATAATAATGAATAAAAAGTTGATCAACGAGACATAATAAGTGTTAATGTTTACTTAAGGATTGATCGTTCTTTTATACTCGTTTAGAAGTAAGTAGAATTTGATTTCTTTATAGTGATTTAATTGTTTGCGCATAGTCACGTTGCTTATTAACCCCTTTAACTGAATATCGATGCTATTTCTGTGGTCGAACATCTAATTCTGTGTACAATCATGTGAAGGTTCGAACTAGAATGGTATATTTCTTCATTCCATCATAGATCTTCACTTATCATCAGCCCATGATAAATTTGCATCTTTCAGTTATACAAATATCTAAAATACCGTATTAGAGGACTATACAATTTAATTTATTGAAATTTTATATATCATATATTATGTTCAGTTTGTTATAGAAGAGATTTGTAACCAAGACTCAAATTGGAACTTGATGAAATTTTAATCTATATATTTCATTAAATTTAGACTGATTGATTTATTAATTAATCTATTCATCTCAAACAAATTTATAAGATCCAGATCAAAATTTACTTAAATTAAGTTTATCTCTGTATTATTTCATAAGATTTCATTATACATTTTATTTATTGGTAGTTGAAGAAATCAGTTTTAACAAGTTTTAAGCATGTATCAATCTATAATTCAGTCTCTTTATCTCACAAGAGGTCATTTAAAGATATTATATTATACTTATGATTGATAACTAGGCTTCTTTTTATTTTACTTCGAACGATTCATTAAAATTAATTATTCGTTACAGTTCTTTATCTAAGTTATATAGTTTAACTATTGAGATTTCATTGAGACTACTTTATGCAAGCGCTGAATATGTTATCTAGAAGAATAATGAAATCCAAACTCAGAGAATTTAACGCCATTAAAATCATTCATTAGAGTTATAAATTTTCTGTATCATTTCAATAGTTCTTTATTTATTCATGATTATACTAAATACAGTGAACAAGGTCAACCAAATTTATGGACAGAGAAAATTCAACCAGCAATGAAAAATGCTGTTCTAAATGTACTTTTATCTTCACAAGAATCTATCGAACCTAGAAAAGTATGTAATTGATTGTTTATTATTTAATTTCAAGTTTAAAACATTGAGATTTACATTCATCTTATATTAAAATAACAATTAAAATTTAGAAATTAACAGATAGTCTCTTTAAACTATTTTCTAATAACAGTATCTTATTCTATTTCTCTTGGTTATTATGCTTGAATACTTTAAATTATCTAAAATACATATCATTCTCTAAATTACCTAACATTAAACTAAACTATTGAAGGTATCCATATCATGATTGAACTTGATAGTTTTAAGTAAATTGGGTAAAGAGTTAATTGTTATATCTCAATGAGTAGAAAAATTGTATTTCTGATATTTCATGACTTAATGTAAGCCACTTCTTTAGAGTTTACTTTTCCACTATTTCTATTATTTATTATTAAACTATTGAAGTTTATTAAGTTTAATACTTATTTTAATGTACAGTATTATTTGCTAAAAAAAACAGGTTGTAAAACGTCATTAGGTGATCATCTCAAAATATAATATCGAATTATGATACAAGAATCTTGAACTATATAACTAAAATGAATTAAAAACCTGATCAAAATTATTTTGAAACAGTTTAAGTATGAATTCTATAATAACTAAGTATTCTTTTTTGATTGTTCAGATGCTTAATCCCTAAATATTATTCTAAATAAGAAATAATATGACAATATCTTTTCTAGTTCTGAGTTCCTTTAAAGCTTGTTGTTCTTCTGAAGTTAGTCGGTTGTTGTCTTTCATTCGGTGAGTTAGCGGTACTATAATTTGTTTTATTTCTTGTCGCGTCTCTTCACTTATTCCGAACGTTTTGAGTAATGGTTCTAGTGCTGTGAAGATTCCCAGTTTTGAGGCGTTACTGGTATTGTAGTTAATTCATTTTCGGAGTGGGTGTTCTTCTATGTTTGTTAGTGTTTACTTTGACAAGTAGACCACATAGTTGTTTATGTTTTCTTCCATGAGTGGTTTTGAGATCTTGGTTAGTTTCTTCTTCAAAGTGTTTCTTCTTTGTTCTCTATGTTGTTTGCATGATATATCGATGGCTGTTGTCAAGATTTACAAATGTTCTGACGTCAGTATCCTTTGTAGCTTCATCTTTTGGTCCTCTATGACGTGTTGGCATTTGTGGATCCTGTAATGTGCATCAGTTATCATTAGGTGTACCATTTTTCTTTCACTTTGGTCAGCTATTCTCCATCCGATTGGACAGTTGACTGGAGGTCTGTATCTTACACTTGTTGTTAGAACATGCTGACGAAGACACTCGTAGAGGAAATACGATTGCTCTCGAGAGGAAGCCTGCCGTTTGGTGAAATTCTCCCATTTTCGAACAACAAGAAACGTACTACGCTCATACGATTTTGATGTGGTGGAGATTTGTAGCTCAGGTGAATGATTTTGATGGAGTTCTGTTCTCTGAGCTGGATGGTTTGGTCGTGGAGTTTCTACCTGAAGTTTGTGCTGATGATATAGTTCAGAAGAACGATTAAAGCTCCACGACCAAACCTCCATCAATGAAAAATAATCTATTGATGGTATCCCGATGAGCAAAAAAATTAAGTTTTTTAATTTTCTAGCGTTTCGTAACTCAGTACGAACCACTTCTTCAGAGAATAAGTCTTTGAGAAACTACGTTTCATTATCTTGTGCCACTTTTCTCCTGCCAGTTACACTTCTTTGCTTATTTTGACATTTTAATTTATCTTTATCATATAACGTTCAACTTTTTTAATAATCCACTCAGTAGTTTCTGATAATTAACTAAATACAATTGAAGTAGATTCTGATAAGGATTTTTCTTTAAAATAAATTAAATCTCAGTCTCACAAATATGAAATAGTTCATCTTTTTCTAGTTTGTCAATGAATATCTTCCAAATAATTAATTATTCAATAATATTAATTAATTTAAACGGATGTCATCTGGTGAATCATTGAAAATCAAGAACTAATAAATAGATAGTTATAACAACCTTACTTTTGAGATCCTTAAGGCCGCTTACGGACATCTCTCTATAGAAATAAACCTATAAATTTTAAATATTATGTAGTGCACTATTTATAAATTTATTTGTAATCAAATTGAGTTAGTTATTGTTGGAAAGGTCCAGAAAATTCCTCAAAGAAAAAAGACAAAAAAGGTTCTGAAAACTCTGAGAAACATCTTATCTAATTAGCATCCAATAGAAGTTTTGCCAGAAACATCTAGAAAGTGACAAGTCATATGTCGCATTTCTGACTGAATGATTATCTATACTGTTGTAGTGAAGAAGAACACAGGTGAGGACAACCGAATTATATTTAGCACAACATTACAGAGTTACTTGATGAAATAGAAAAAAAAATACTATAATACCTAATTTGAAAAATGTTTAGTAATTGTTTCGGACTTTATTGTTCTTGCATTTCTATACTAATTGCTTTCTATTCCCGTTCTTCCTTTCTTGATCTTCCCAATCTTCTGCTCTCAGACATTACATTCCTAACTCGCGTTATATACTACTTATGTCCATATAAGTAGCACGCACCACACTGTTACTATGTTTAGTAGTGTTCCAGAAATTTCCGGAACCCCAAGGCAAACTAAAATACTACAAATACCCTAAATTTTCTATACATAAACAAATCTTTGGAGTAAAGCGTTTCTTTCATATTTCATACCTTTTCTCTCGTGTTCAAGTTGTTATGTAGATTTAGCCTGCGAGTTACTAGAAGAGCTTAAGAAACCGAATCTAGTATTCAATTAAAAGATTTAGTTTTTAAAAATAAATATTTTATTAATATATAGTTTATATTTATATAGTTGACATTTTGAATTTAATATTGTTGCATATTGTTTAATTATTTATAATAAATTATCGTTTTTTGTTGTTGTTGTTTTAAACAACAACAAAAATACTCAATATGCGTATTAATGGACTTATAAGGTCATTTTTATCAATTAATTAATTAATTAGTGTTTATATTTGTTTGCTTGTTTGTTTCTCTCTCAAAATTCACTACTCATTATACCGATTAATAACTCCTTCTGATAATAATAATAATTAATTAATAGGCAAATTAAATGTAATTCATTTTATTAGTTATTTTAAATCCTTTTTTTCTTTTAATATAATTAAAATAGTGAAAGAATTATTTAATGTTTATTTGTATATCATTAATTTAATATGTTACCATGGTTACAATAAGGTTAGTTGATTCGAGTAAAATTTAGTGTTATTCATATTTAAATGATATTCTGACCTAATGTTATAAACAATTTTGTTAATGTAATTTTTTAAAGTACAACTCCCGTTTTAAGCTTTAGTGTTATCTTTTTGGTTGAATCAAAGTATAGGGAACATAGTCTTCAAGTAACAATCTATTTAGTGAAGATGAGGTAAAGCATGTGTCTATAAGGACTCAGTAGCTAAGTGGATAATGCGATGGCGTTTGAAGCGAACGGTACTGCGTTCGAGTGCCAGAGTGGACATCAACTCTGAGATGCAGGTACATCCGGCTGACGAGTCCTAAATAGGGCGAAACGCGTGTCCTGGATTCCACTGTTAGTCATTATCCATCTTTGCTTATAAAACTTGTGACTTCAGGCAATATCGAGGCAGTCCGCACAGTATGGACATATACCAACAAGAGACTGATCAACTGCAGTCCTAAATAACAATGGGAAGATACAAGTAAACGACACCAAGTGAATCTATTTAATGTTTGACAGACTTACTAATGATAAATAATTATAAATATATAAGAAATATATATATATATATAAGTTTATTTCATTTATTTCGTTTGTCTACTTATAGCTAATATAAATTAGCGCATGGTATAACTCTTCAGAGTAATGTAATTAAATGTGTGGATTATGTCAGAAATGGATTCTTTAGGTTGGGAGTTGATAAAATATATAGCTGGATATGTGTGACGGACATTTTGCATGCACTACAGGTGGTGCATCTTAAGAAAAACCAAGTTAGCCAATGTATCCATGCCAAGGTTTTATAAGGTACGCATTCAGTCAACACGCTCATATATGCTTCCCCATCTGGATGAAGACTGATAAGGACATAGTTTAGCAAAATAATCCATGTTTATGGTTTTTAGTAATTATTTTCTTCTTGTGAATAACTATTAATAACTGAATGACCTTTATCAACAAAATATTTGTTTGTAACATATTTTACACGTCTATCTCCAATTTTCTTTACAATTATCCTACTGAATAAATGCTTTCTTATAAGTTTTATTAGCTTATTTAAGTATTTTACCAGGTAAACTCACCATGCTCATACAGAAATTAATTTTTTTGGAATCTAAACCAAATCTTCAGGATAAAATGAGTGTATTCGATTTCTTGCAGCGTTTTATATTTTACTAGTGAAATAGATGTACGTTCTAGCTTGTTGAAAATTTATGTTGTCATCAATGCTTCGTTTTAACACATGAAGTCAATAAGCCTAGTGCAAACATCTTTTTAGTGGGGTCATGAATGTTGAATATAATTTTATAACTAGTGGGATCATCGAGACTTTTACTCTCAGGAACATAAATGAAGAGTATATATTTGAATGTTAGGTGGCTAGAAGCAATCAGTCAGTGATAGTCAACTTGGGTTTCATGTTATTTAAGAATGTTAGGTGGTCAGAGGTAGTCAAGAGGAAAACTTGGGCTTATGTATCGTTCCAGTCGCCATTAATCTACAAGGTCTAGCTGCAACCTTTAGGGAGCTGATGCTTCCTCGTGAATCCGGACCCTAGTCACCCAGCTGGGTTGCTTCCATTAGACTATTCGAGATCCAACTGATATCCTTCCGATTATCTCTAACTACCTAACATTTCAACATAGTGCAAACAAAGTTAAGTTCCGCAGACGAGTGTCCACATTGCAAGTTGGTGGATAGTATTTATTCAATACTGAAGGACTAGATGAGTATGACGTAGGTCACTACTCAGTAACCAATCAATTGTAAATGAGAATTCTAAGAAAGATATATCTATATTCTCAAGGGTAATGGCTTCGCACAGCATATCACTTGCAGCATGAATAACTCAGGAGTATCATCTCTAATCGTGATGTTGTATGAAATGGGTTTGAATTTCATAATGAAGGTCAACTGATGTAGTGAGCCACTCAGAAGTAGAAAAATAAAGTCACTTGATGACAGTCAGAAGTGACCTGAGGGACACCTGCATATCATTAGCTAAGAAGATTGATTTTTTTAAAGGGTATATATATATATATATGAGTATTTGAGCACATTACTTGGTAGCCCAACAGACTTCCTCTTCCCTTTTTATCTCCTCGTTCAAGCAGTTAGTCAGGGAGGGACTAGTGCATATCAGGTTATGTATCAACATCAGATCTCGGACACTTCACTCCCTAAATAATGTAGATAAATCATTTTTAACGAATACCAGCTAGCTGGAAACTTAGATCTATGGCTCCCTGTCAATTGTCACCAATGATCTAACTTCAAAGTAAGTGTAACTAAATTTGTGAATTTTCAACCAACACCGAAGACTAGTTAACATTACATAAGTCACTACTAAGTAGAAATAATCAGTTTATCATAACTTTAATATCACAAAAACTTGTTCTTCTTAGTATTATTGTCCGTCTTTGTTGATTTTTTCGATATTTTAATATTTTAGAATTGTTTTGGTCTATATGGAGCAGATTTCCTGTTAACTGACAATGATTACAGAATATGGCTTATTGAAATTAATTCAAGTCCATGTATGTCACCGAGTACATCCGTTACAGCTGTATACACTGCTAGTGTATTAGAAGATACTTTGAAAGGTAATTTATGCCTGCTTCTTCTTTATTCTTCTATTTTGTTTGATAAATTAGAATAAATAATCCATAGAGGAATCATGTCTTTATGATTGACAAATTCTTTCTTTATTTTTTACAGAATTATTTTTTATTAAAACTACGTTAAGTACGAAGAAATCCATAAATTCCATGTAAAGCCCCATCGAAAAATGAATCCTATTACAAATCAAATTACTTCAAATAATGTTTGCTTGACTTAATGAAACACTAAATATTCAACTTATCCCATACGTACCAGGTAGTCAGATAGTTATATATAACTTGAATAGCATTTTCACAAACTGGAAATTTTTGAAATTTAAGGATAAGATTAAAGAAACGATTAATAAACCTTTTTTGTCTTCGAATTAGGTGAATACAATGAGAATGAAAATAACTGTGAGAATTATGTCATCAGTCTAGATCTCTTAAATGCATTAAGTTAGCAATTCGAAATTTAAGTTTTTAAACAAGCCTTAAAATATTTGTATGACACATCATGGCTTAGGTTATCCTCAATGTTCTCAATGTTTATTAAGTATGTTATTGACTGGTACTTTCGTCTACTTTTCAGTTCACTAAATGGGCGATTACTGCATTTTCAAGAGTAATTTTCATGAATGATTTTCTTTTAAGCATCTGAAGGTATCCACAACTGTCCGCTATGAATATATTCAGTGTAGTACAGCCCCGTATAGCTGACTAAAAACAAAAATACAGTAAAACGTCCGGGGTTGAAATGAATTTTTTTACTAAAAATATTCTCTAAAATGTAGCACTCATCCATTAAATGATTGGAAAGAAGATGAAATTATTGGGTACAACTCAGTAGTCATTGAAGACGTTGTATATAACTTCAGCTCACATCAAAACTAGTTTTCATCCGATCCAACAGATCATTAAATGATACGTTCTGATTGATGAGGAAAAAATTATTATTATGATCTCCAACGGTATTATTAAAATTACTTCCTTTTCAGTTGTTGATGAATCACTAGATGAACTGAAACATTTCATTTTCAGTCAAATTCCCCGTCTATTTTCTCACTATTTTTTCTATATTACTGAATGATATGATAATTTCTAGCTTCTTTTAATCTCATTCAATGTCTTCGCTTAAATATTGGCTAATTTTCATCTCACAAAAATTGTTTCAGTTAAAAATAGAGTCGAAAAAATTGAACCGTTTTGTTTTCATTTCTTAATATAAATAAAATATTCAGCAGAAATACTACCGAAAATTGAACATTGGTCAGTTGTATTATTTTTGCTTTCTTAGTTATCTTTATTGATTTATGATGACGATGTTTACAAAGTGTTCAGGTATGTTTACCACTCAGCTACAGAAATTAAGAAGTGAAAACATTGAGATCAAGTGTTGTTAAAGGTGTATAGAAGATTACAGATTCCCGCTTGATTGCACCGTAAAAAGATATTTCATCTTAAGGTACCTTGAAATGGGAGTGGATTAGTGGTGATCTTATTGACTTATTCATGCGACTGTAGAGTCTAAAGAGAAGTTGATTGATGCTGTTAGCTCACGGCCTTTTGTGAGCAATTTTTCGGAGTATAAACTCTATACTTTTCAAACCTTTCTATCGGTACTGGAAATTCGTGTGAGAACGTAATGGTGATTATTCTAAACACACATCCCTTTAGTTTTCTATAGAGAGTATCGCTGTAGACGTTAGTTATTTGCGGGAAATATCTCATCACTACCGCATACTAGTACATATGGCAGTAAAACCTTGCCCTCGGACCTTAAATTACCTACTTTTGATTTTAATACTCTTCATGCAACTTCTCTGATTAAGCTAAGCCTAACTGAACAAACTTTTTAGAGAATATAGTTCGATTAGATTCCCATGGCAAACTAGCCTAACCACCGCGTCAACGTGGTAATTCAGGGTACTTTTGTAACCATAAAGTGTATCCGTACTAAAAATATAAAACAAATTTGTGTTACTTACGTCGAAATTTTTACTAGGTTTTGTAAAATTTTGAGCTTTCACCAGTATTTACTAACTTATTATCATTAACTTAAAAATAGAAGTCGTTTACAAGATAATAGCATATACTATTACCATGATCTTAAGTGTTCTACTGACCTGAACTTCATTTAGTAAGCCATTTAACAAACACAAGAATACCTTGACCCCACCCCTCCTAATTTTAATCGAATATCAATCACGTTCTCTATTAATGATAACTAAACCTCTATAATTTGATAACAGTCTTTAAGACTGATTACAAACTAGTAGCATGTAGAAAAATACAGTGACCATCTTGTGTTATATACCTTTTACTAGTTTCACATAACAATTACGTGAAGTCAATTGATTTGATTTTCTCATCGAACAAATTAGCAAATATCCTCTCTGACTGTTAATTATTAGATTCTTGTCGCTTTAAAACTTCATTCATTGAAATATCGTAACTATTTATGTAACACTTGATTTGGTTGTCTATTAACTAATAATGTAACAGTTCATGTATGATATTTAATACTGGGCCAGCGAAATTATTGCACTACTTATGTTTTAAGGTTTGAATTTTCTTGTTATCGATATTATGGACCTTTCTAATTGATCAATATTTATTTGCATGTATGCACCCTGAGAGAATTTCTTAATTAAGGCCTTTAGTCAGGGTTTCTAGCATATATGGATTGTAGCTAACAGTGGAATCCAAGATGCTTCTCTCTTTAGCACTATCTATATCATCCATGAAGACTACTTCTTTCATTTCAATAGATTGAGGAAAAATAACTGACACCTGTTTTATGAAGTAATTCACTTTAAAATGGTTGGTTCGTCTTCTGAACAGTTGAACAAATAAATTTTACTGTAGAGTGAGCATAGAAAGGGACTGAGTTTTTACTATAGCATTCTCTCTAGGGCTGTACTCCTGAATTAATTAAGTTTTTTTTAGTTATGTTTTGAAAAATCACTATGTTGGACACATTGAACTAGTCAAATTATATTTTCTTATTATTTTATTTTAACCAGTTGTTTTAGATAGAAAATACAATCGTAACTCGGATGTTGGACGTTTTGAATTACTGTATAGACAACCGTTTCATAATCCATCTAATATGTACACTGGTATGGAACTTTATGTAATTGGATCAAAAATAAGTAAACCACAGTTGGAAAATACAACTATTCTACGTTGTTTTAATAAAGCGACACTTGATTTCAATGGTCAGTCATTATCAAATCCAGAAGTGAATGTTATATCAAAAATTGTTAGAGATAAGAAGAATATGTCTCCTATGGTCCTGTTAGTTCATAAGTGAAGTTATGATAAGTTTATTTATTTACTTAACTGGATTATTTGACACTAATTGATCTCTAAATAATATCACAATGGGGTTCGTGGAGATTATAGTAATTTTAATTGTTGAATTCATGAGTCAATCTAAGATAGACCACCATTGGAAACCTGGAAGCACTGGACAGTAGTTTCGTCCTAATATGGGACTCCTCAGCGGTGCGCGTCCACGATCCCGCTCGTGGGGTTCGAATCCAGGACCTTCTGTCTCGCGCGCGAACGCTTAACTTTCAGACCACTGGGCTGGCATCCGATGGTATTAATATCTAACTTCAATAGATCCATGATCTTGAGCAACCCATCATTCATTGTCTGAGGTAGGTAACTGTCTCACACCCGACACGGACTGGACTTCACTTGTCACAGCTTCTCACTGGAACTCCAGGAAATCCGTCTTAAAGCTAGTCACTAGTGAGCACATGATTATTACTAGAATGAGGATCGACACCTTAACTCAACTATTAAAATTACTACGATCACCACAACTCCACATTTTGATAAATTCAAATTGATGACAGATGTTTGTAAGGCATTAGTAGGAAAAATTGCACTAAGATTTTATTTTAAAACCATTACAACTTGTACAATAGACAAAATCACATTGTTATAGTGTGTTGTAATATCGGTTACCAAGCCTTTTCGGGAGAGGTCCTTTAATACAGAAAATGAATGGCTTTCAGATAAGTAGGAAAATACAAACATATTGAATGACTCAGTTATGACGTTTGATCCTACCTGCAAATGTATATAACTGGGTGAGCATGATAGTCCTTTCGATTTAAGAATATAGCAAACAATCTCTTCCTTAGTTTAAAAGGGAATATTTTTCACCAACCTGTTGATTGTTATTGAAGATTGTTTCTGTCGAGTATTATTATGAAGACAGGATAAATAATGTTCATTTTATTGAGCTGTAAAGTTAAGCATTAAACAAATACATTTTATCATGTCTTATCATACATATATAAAATCTTAGTGTGAAGTCCCAGTTGTATAAAGCCGTGATATGGACTGTCAACAAGTGAAAGATACATGTTGATGGCCTGCTTATCGCGACCTTAAACCAGCAAGACACGTATAATAATGAATCTAAAACACATAACGTGCCAGAAAATTGTCGATATTTAAATACACCTAGCTAGCTTATGTAAAGTTTAATCGATAAACGAACCCAGCAATGACAGAATTAAACACCCATCACCACACTGACTCTCTTTAACCTTGTTTGACTGTGTCATGTTCATGCACCAATCATAATCTTTCATATCTTTCGTAAACGGTATTAGGTTTGTTGACTCATTTATCCTGTCTTCCAGTTACTGCTCGGTAATTGATTTATGTCGCTCTTTCCCCCTGTCTAGTAGACTTAATAATTGTAATTTTTTGTATACTAACGATGTTAATTTGCGTTTTAGAAACAGATAAAGTTTATCGAGCAAAATAACTTACTTGTTCTAACTTTGGCTAAGACTGTGTTTGACAGTCTTGGGATCATTTTGTAATCACGTCTGTAGAAAATCACTTTCTACACCTTGAAATCCTGAATTGAATATACTGTACCATCTGCATATACTCCTTTCTCCAAGTCTACCACCTCTTTACCAGTTACTTTTAAACTATACTACTCACAAAATATAAATAGTTTAATTTTATTAGCTGAATAATCGTTTACATTTTGTTTTGATTGATATTCTGGAAGGCAAATGAAATCGCAAACACGAAAAGAAATTAAGCCATCGAACATAAGTCATGAGTATGCATGCACGACGGAAATGGTTAAAGGAATGAACAGTTTATTACCACCTATGAAGTGTGGAAAATTTTCAACTGATAATCAGTCAACTGTGAACATAAATACTAATAATCCAGTCAAGCATTTACAATCAGTAAAGGAAACAAGAAAAGATTCACGATCAAAATCTTGCAAATATGAAAATAAAATGAAAATTTGCAATGTTCCTACTGTTTCAAATGCTGTAAAAACTATTGGGTCTTTGACTGGCTTGGAGTCTGGTATTTGTCTATCAAAATACAACGATGATATTTCACATGATGACAATCTTTTAAAATCAAGCCGATCGGAGTATTGTCTAAAATCATCTCTAGAAGAATTAGTTAAATCGAGATCACTCATAAATTCCCCTGGTATTTCAAATGTTAAAGATTCCTCTACGTCCAACTTGAATCAATCGAGGCTACAACAAGTGAATAAAGGTGAGCTGAATCAGTATACTGAATATGAAACATGCAATAATACAAATCTATATTCTTCTCACAAAAGTATACATGGTAAAAATAAAAATTCACAGCCATCGTCATTATTATTACCTAAAATAGATAAAGGTCAAAATCCAGATTCTAGTATAAAACTAGTTAGTTTGAATTTAAATCGACCGAGATCATTGAATAAAATAGAAAGATTATCATTAAAACTTGAACATCGAAACAAAAAGTTGAATGTTAACACAATACATGATACAACTTCATCTAATTTCAATTCAACACAAACTAATTCACTTAGATATTTACATGAAAAGAAACTATCCAAAGGACAATTACATTTTGAAGAGATTATAACAAACAATGATAAGCAACTGATTAATAGACCAAATAAATTGCCAACAATTGTTAAAATCAAACCTGAATCTTCACATCAATCATTAACTAGTCAGTCTACACTTACTATAGATCAACTAGATACAAATTATGTGCAGAAAATGCCTACTTATAAAAATTATGTTGATAAAATCAAATTGAACATTTTACAATTTAATGAAGGAGACAGTCATGTGAAGCATATTAATCATGAAAAATCAAATCATAATAAGCTGTATAAACATTTACAGAAAAGATGTATCATTCTGCGTAAAATGAAAAAAATTAGAAAGTCACCAGCAGTACGAAGAAAAGTATCAACTTGTCAATCACAGTCAGAACTTTCTAAAGTCTTAATAGTAAATCAAAGATCAGCAGATTTAACTATGAATGATAATTCTTCAATGAATTTAGATGAAGTTTACAAATGCCGAAAATTAAAGGACAGTAGTGATAATAATACTACTGATGATAAGAATACTGATAGTAATAATAAACTCAATGCTAGTAACTGTGATTCCGGGATTAATTCTGGTGACAGTATCACATTGGATAGTAATGATCCAAATAAAATCTCAAAGATTATTACCTCTTCACCAAAATCCTCCCTGAAGCAAAGTTCCACAGATTCAGGATTTGATGATGAGATATCAACTCAATCGAAAACCTTTTCACCACTAGATAATTTTTCGGCAGTTATTGTTAACAGGAATAATAGTGATAATAAAGCGATATCTAATGATATTTCACTTTGTAGGTTTATTCATTCTAGTAAAATGTTTGTTAATTGTCGTAACACAGATGACACAAAATTCTACAGGTATAATATTAATGATAAATTTAATCTGAAATTCCTTTCTCGTATCACAAACGATTAATGAATTGAAAGTAACATGCTGATCGGTTTGTTGCAGTCTAGTGATGATCCATACTTAATTGTCATCTTATCTCATTTTCTTTCTGTTCTGAATTGATTAATTACTTTTATTCTCAGTTGTCTACAAAGTTTTAACTTCATTCACTATTGTGAAATCCTTAGTTTACTGTGATAACCTTCAACTTTGGGATGAATTATTAAACGATTGTTTTGACTGATATATATTTTTCACGAACCATTTAAACTTACATCTTGTCATTTTATTTTAAGTGTTCCACAAGTATTTCTCCAATGAATATGTAAATCATTTAGACTTATTTTTCATTTATCAGATATTTTATTTGTTTCACAAAACGATAAATTGGTTGAAAATCGGGAATGATGAAACGTTTTTTTGGCTGAATTCAACTGGGTATTTTAGTTATTACCATTATGTTACAAATAGACATTATTTACAAGTATTGACATTTTCAGTTTGGACCAATAGACGTTGACGGAACAGTTATTTATGCTACGTAGGTATCTCGTCGCTTTTCATTAAGGAATGGTACATTTTGTTCTATAGGAGTTTTAGCCCTGACTAATCTATTTTACACAAAAATGTCCGAATTTGTTTGATATTCCAAACTCCCAGGGTGAGAAAGACAAAGTGGATCCTGTATGTAGATAGGATTTCTGGGGATATTGATCAATCAGTTTAATAGCAGATTACATTAAATAACCTACTACTAAATGGGCATAATCTAACCCCCCACTCTCCAATCGATATCAGAATCTAGATTATTAACTTCATGATGAAAAACATTCTATCTTTTTTGCAGCTACATGTACTTGACATGCATTGTTAATGGGTTAACTATTGAAAGTGTTGTGAAAAAAACGTCAAATCAGTTAGCAAAGACAAGTCTCTCCGTGTATGAAGTTAATTCCTAACCATAAAATTCATTATATCTACATATATTTACTTCTTAAAAATCTTTAAGGATATTTTGTGTGCGTACCATATTGAAACTGACGATACTGACCAATCAGTATCTATAAGAGAGGCTCTAACATCGAATACCAAATATTTCGTAGTCTTACGATAGATAGACCTCAAATGAGGAACTAACCTGAAATTCCCCAAACAATATGAAAGGTGCCTACCTAATACAGTGAAAAATAATCGAGTGATATCGCTGACTCGAGAGCGAATGGATTTTGGTTCAGTTGTTTAAAGGTCAAACGTCCGAATGAGAGGTCGGAGGTTCGATCTCTGGTTACGGGATCGTGACTGTACACCACTGAGGAGTTCCTATTTAGGATAGAACAGCCGTCCATTGCTTCCATGTTTCCAATGGTTGTTTAACTTAGACAGGTTCATGATTTCCACAAAATCCGCCAATCTCCACAACCCCATACTGACTAAAAGTCAAGTTAGCACGGATACAGAAGGCTCGACTAGCTTTTACCGACTTGCGTCATTTATGGCATAGGCGAGATATCCGTCTATCAACCAAAAGACGGGTTTACTGCGCAGCAGTTCGTTCCGTCCTATTTTATGGCAGTGAAACATGGCCAGTAAGAGTAGGGGATATTCGTAGGTTACTAGTATTTGATCATAGGTGTTTTCGAAACATTGTTCGTATATCCTGGGACCACCGAGTAAGTAACGCAGTTGTTAGGAAACGGGTACTAGGTAAGGATAGAGAATCAACTGATGAAGTAGTGAAACTTCATCAGTTGAGATGGTTGAGACACGTGTTACGTATGCTCAACCACCGACTGCCCCGACGTGCGATGTTTTATGGTGTAGGAGTAGGTTGGAAGAAAGCTGGGGGCGGCCAGACCAAAACATGGCACAAATCCATGAAGTCACTGACAAGTGAACTGAGACATGTTGGTAGTTGTAAACTACCTGGTTGGGGACCACGAGATGATAACACCCGATGATTAGAGACCCTGAATGACATGGCTCAAAATCGTTTTCAATGGCGTAAGTGCATCCACTCTTTGTGTTCTCCCAAATTCAAATCTGAATTCTTCATGTCCCTTATTTTCTTTCCAAATTTATTTCACTGTATTATACTCCTTGAATAACATCTTCAAACTCTAATTTTTCTGATTACAGCTTATACTCTTACCACCTCTACCACTACGGGATTTGAATCGACAACTGCATCTCTGTGCTAATGTGGTGTGGCAACTCGAACTGATGTACGTACTCAGGAAGTTCTACGTTGTTACTTACTGACTGACTGAAAAGTCAATTTCCGTTTTTCGTTCAAATAATCTGTTTTCAAGCCTTAATATGAAACAATCTGATCGAAAATTGTTTAGAAATCGTACAATCAAACTCAGTTATTATATAACATATCCTTAATTTTCAATGCATAATATAAAATAGTTCTTTGGATAAAAAACAATGCTATCAGCCGTTTTCATATTACAATTTTAAGTACTTGTGAGTAACTCATATTTTCGGTAGGAATTTCACTGACTTATAGAAAGAGCTTTGGGTGACGCCACAGGGACCCTGAGAATGTCCACCTACTTACTAGGACTAAAATAGGGTTATAAATTATTGTGAGGAGTTAGAACTACGATTTATAGTTTGACAGTAGGATTAGGAATAGGAGCTAGGGTTTTTATCACGAACTGAAATGAGCTATAACGCCAAAATATCATTTAGCCATATCGATGAGTGAATTTCGTGCCAAGATCCAAGACTCCCTATCTTTAATCTAACTGATTCGTTCACAACTTATGGTCTCGTCGAAAACTTACTAATTTTACATGTTACTAAGTAAGCGGCTGTAATTGTTTTCCAATTCACAAATACCAATTATATAGAATTTAACATGAAGTTTCTCAAATCATAATTTGTATTGTCAACGAAACTAGATGAAAAATCACAAAAGAAATTCAAATTATATTTAAAAGCTTATTGATAATCATGAAAATATTGAATGTTTAAAGTAAATCTTAGTTGTTCCTTTTTTAATTTGTTTATATTACTGGTTTTATGTTATTTAAGTGACTAGTAATACAACATCAAATGTATCAACAATGAAAAATGTAATGCAAGATAATATAAAATACGCGCCAATTTCAAATATTTCACCAATTATAAACAATCCAACGAATCAATTTCCATCATCATATCGCCGACCATTATCATGTTCAAATAATAAATGGATAATGAATAATTTGTCCGCATCAACATCATCATCATCATCATCATCATCATCATTATCGCCGCCATCATCTTTGACAATTGTTTCTTGCAAACTTCATAATGTGAAAAATAAATTCACAATAAACAATTAAGTTGATTCACATGAAACATTGCATTGATTCCGTTAAATGAAATTCACAGAAATTTAACTGACTAAAGTTATCTGTTTCTGTAATTAGTTAATGAATTCAATGATAACTAAATGACATAATAAACAAATTATGTTCCTATGAATTTACTATGGATTTTTTTGTTTTACAACTAAATAATTACATGTTATATAAAGATTTTTTTTATAATAAATCGATATTAACTGAATGGTTAGTGAAGTTGATTAGTAAGGGAGTAGATGTTTTATGATATTTCTGGCATAACATAATGATGTTGACTGTAATCGAAAGTATGATCCTAGAATATATATTAGCTTGTAAATGATAAAACGACAAATTCGAGATTTTGTAGTTTTTGTAGTTTTTGATGGAGTTTTGTTCTCTGAGCTGGATGGTTTGGTCGTGGAGCTTTCATCGTTTTCTGAACGACATCATGAGCACAAACTTCAGATAGAAGTGAAGTGTTCGAATTTCTCCATATGTGTTTCACAGTTTGTTCTGTACACCTCGACGTTGATTGGTTCTTATTGACCTTGAATTTGTCATTGTTTACTTCTTTGTTTTGGTTGTGTCTCACATTCATCCACCTGAGCCACAAATCTTGTACACCATCTCAAAAAAATTTGTAGTTTCTGTAAGCAAATGAATAATTTGAAATGTTTTTGAGCTTTAACACACAGATGGATAATTAATACGCTATGATAATTAGACTAGAATTGAATTTTTCAGTTATTTGAATCGAATGTCAATATGTAAACTTTAGTTTGGTCGTTATACAGTTGGAATATATTGAGTTGAATCGTCAAATTCATCATGGGTGTGAAATTCTAAGAAATCTACAGAAATAATAAGATAGTTATGAAAAAAATTTCAGTCCATGCCAAGAACTGATCAATGAAAACCGAAAAACAATGTATATTTTATTGTAATATAAAACTCTCATGGATTGAACCCAAGACCTTCAGTTCTTACTGATAGCTCTTAGCCTTTAAACCATTGAACCTGTAACCAATAGTTTACATATCTAGTCTCAACTAATGCACACTTTCGCTCAAATACTTTTAAGTGCTGTTGATGTGTAATTATTAGTGACTAATTTCAAAAGGCAAATCCCTGAATTTTAGTGGCAACCAGTGGGATCCAACCATGTTGGGTTTGAGTCAGTTACGCGCTAATAACATCGGAAGATAGTTTAACAGTGCCGCGAGTAGATCGAAGTTAGGAATATAAATCAGTGAATGTTATCCCAGTAGTCTAAATTTTAAGCAAGGATTTATGTGAATTTTCAACAGCGAATAGAATATAGCTTATAAGACCGTGTATACGTATCATGCAGTTTTTACGAAGATCATTCTAACTACTGAATTTTTTTTATTTTTCATAAACATAATTTCACTCAAATAACTAATAGTAATAATTTCTTTAAGACAAATCCACTGTTTGATAAGCTAAACATGTAGTCAATTTTGATAAGATTGAGGTATCGTCTAAGGAATGAATAAAAAACGTTTAATAATTGTCTTGTTTTATTGTATAACTTTCCAATATTATTAACATTGAGTATCTTTCATATTTAGGACGTATTAGCAGCCGCTCATAGAATCATTATTGATACAATTCATACAGCTTTGATGAATTTGTCGTACATTATAATCATTCTCTTGTATTAACTGTAGGTTTTTAATTTCCAATCAATTTAAGTTACAGATTTAAAGTATTTGGTTAAAAAAATTCAAGACAATTTAGTATTTGATGATATTACGTAATTGGACTATAGGCTTTTGAATAGTATATTCTTCATTATCGTTTTAGCCGCTAGCTCATGATAGAGATCGTTTTTTAATCCGACATATCTAGAATATGACAACATACATATTTTTGGTAGTACTGTTATTTAATTACGAAAATCCATCAGATTGGTAGTAAATTATCCATGGAATGGATCAATAACGGTTTTTTTAATAAAGTTCCTTATGTAGTTAATTGAATACCTCATAACTTGTTGGATTTGATTTCACTATGAAAAACACAACATCATGTATAACAATCATTATGAAACAGAAATCAGTAAATAACTCTTTTTATTTTAATACATGAGACTCTTTAATTGTGCACACTTATAACTACTTCAAGTATTGAATCATTCTTAGAATTGGATCATTTATACAAATATCTAATACTTATTATTTGATCCAATAACATGTCAATCATGAATAACTTTATTGGACACTTAAAATGGTTTCAAATGTGTATTGTTTTCTTTTGATAAAGACAAGTCTAAACATAATTTACTTATAATAATAACTATAGTCTTAAACACATATGTTAAACAATTTTTTTTTGAATTTTTATTGTTTACTAATATTTTTTTCGTGAATACCAGAAAAAAACAACATTTATCATGAAAAAAAATAAACATTGACATCTTCACTTTTGAATATCTTTTTATTAAACAACATATTGTAATGGTCATTACTTTGAATTTTTCATTTACATTTGAAACACTAAAGCAACAAAACCCCTTCTGAAAAAAAGTATTATTATTAGGAAGGAAATTTTAATTCCCTTTGTTGTTCATGTATATTAAGCACATTTCTATACACAAACATATAGTAGACATATAGACATGCACATATAGACATATACATGTAGACACGCGCACAAATAAGGCTACACGATTTAAATTTGCAAAGGTATTTTTATATCTACGTATATCTATCATAGTTACACCTGTTGAAGTATTTTATTTATGATTAACTTTAATTCCTTTTTTCTTTTCTGTTTATAAAGGGCGCAGAAAATTTTTTTCTTGAAAAATATGTTAAAACACACACACACACATTAAAAAGTTTTATTTCTTAAAGAGTTAATGGATTTGCTGAACTAAACTCTTTCATGAATGTGTACATATTTGTTGTTATGTATATATAGATTAATATTGAAGATGTTCCATATGAGCTTACAAATATTTTATGACATGTACTAACTAAACAAATTGAGTATATTTTATCACTAAATAAATATACCTCAATATCAGTATTCTCTTTGATATATATTCTTTGTGTATCCCTTTATCAGAATGTCGACGATCACGGAATTATTTCATACATTCGAGTTCAATTATTTCTTTATGTTCTTCCTATTTTACTCAAATACAAACACAAATCTATAGAGATGAGAGGGATAAATAAATACAGATGTTTAAAATTAAAACTGAAGTATAGATCCATACGTTGACATTTATGTGTATGTATGTGAATACTCATTTTAATGATCAAGCTTCTGTATATAGATGTATATGCGCACGTACATGTCATTTTATGAAGAAAAAGACACAGAATAATGGCCAACAATAAACTGTAAAGATGTATCGTTTCATTTAGTAAGAAATAAATATATTTAACCACCCATTTAATAACTCAATTGAATTCCCTTTTTCTTTAAGTTCGAATAGAGTTTTAAATGAAATTTTTTTGTAAAACATATAATTATATGTTTCTGTATTGTGCTTCATTGAGGCGAAGAGTAGAGGTTTAATTGAAAAGCAAAAAAAGGAAAAAATATGAAACACACATACAAAGTAACAAGATGTTTGACTAGGTTAAGTTCAGTTTCATTGATTGTTCCATTGTCTTATTAAATTAGCTATATTCTTTTTATTTGAATTGCGATAGTAGACATTATAAATCTGAAAAGTTACTGGACATTATATTTACGTTATTCTATACTAAAGAGTTTTTGATTTCCTGTTGAAGATTAAATATAATCGATCTCTGATGTCATTTATACATCCTGAGTGGACTGTATTGATATATAGCTTTTGGTAACAAATTTTAGAATAACTCGTCACTTGAATGCACCTGGATACCATTGTTGATACTCATCTCCAATCCTTGATACCAACTACGAGAAAATTCAACCCCTCATATGCGAATTAATACTCGTTGACAAAGTTAATGGTTATCCGGATTCAGCAATTTTTTAAGATGACACATTGTTGTTTAAAGTGGTGTGTACTGGGTTCGAGTTCCACTGTGAATTTGAACACTGATCCATGGTGAGATTATAAATGTACAGAACTAAGGAGTCTTCCGCTGGGACGAAACGGCTTAGGAGTACCTTCTAGTCTCAAATATACTCTAACTGAAATCAATCTGTGACAGATACAACATAATAATTTATTTGTATTTTAAGTCGCTCACAATTTTTTTTAAATAACGGGTTAATTGAGTATGACTGAGTTGTTACAACTGATTTCGAGATTAACTATTTACATCAATGTTACATTCATCAAGATGATAAATTTAATTGAGGGTTTATATCAAGTGTTAAAATACTTACAAATAAGGTGTAATATTAATTGATTTGTGTAGATTTTAATTACAAGTAGTCGAAATACACCTCTGAATCTTGTTTTCGTATTTGTTATCACTAAGATGAAATTTGTGTCTACATTATTCCCAGAAGTAATACTCTCCATAAACGTCAAATGAAATCAGCTCCCTGATGCGTTATTCCGGACATTTGAGATTGATGAAGCCTCACTCAGTAAAGCCCATAGATTTATCTGGGTCAGGATCCGCTTTTTTCGAGGCTCATGAACTTACCGCATGGACGTGATTTCGTGGGAAAACCGTTAGAAACCCAGATCTTGAAGTGCGGGCGTCTTTCCTGTGACAAGTATGGTCTACATGTACACAGTGACACACAAGTTTTCACTCGTGCATCCCATAACATACATACAGGTATATTCACCCACCTAGGAAGATAAATATTCACATATTTCTTTGAGTGAATTTGCTAGAACTGACTGTCGCTTACTCATTACTTGCATACCGCTAATGCAAAGACTTTCGTCCATGTACTTCATGAAATGAACGTAAGCATAGGCATGCTCTCAGAGGGGAGGTTGATGGTCACCTCTCCCTAGTATCTGCTGTCATATCTTTTTATGGTGTCTTCGACCCGATAGTTCAGGTCGCCGATCTTATACGATATAAGGCAGGCATTTTTTCAGTCTATGTTCCTTTTGCGAGCCCGGTAGTACCCTGTGCATAACCTACATAGACAATAACATAGGCCGAAACTTGTGCTATTCAAATACACGAGGATGCACAAAAGGCATCCTGTTTCGATTTTTGAAGCCTCGAAGAGTGAACTTCGAAGAATCCAAGTTTAGGATAGAAGTGATGGATTAATCCAATCTCTGCCGATCCCCCAAGTTAACTAGCAAGGCTGCCCCTACTACCCAGCAGAGCTGTGACCTTAGGACAGATTTTGCTGCCAGCTCACTGATGACATTTTCGAATGTAGAAAACTGATTGATGCAAGTTCGAACTCTACAGACAACATTAATTTCCTTAAATATGTAAATACACCTTGCTAGTAAAAACCATCTAAGTTCTGGAATATTTTTTAATTAATTTTATCCGTTGTTAAATAAATTGCACTATAATACAAGTCTTTAAGGTCTGATGACCGTGTTTCTTCTTGACTTAGGCAGTATAATGCAAATGACCAGATAACACAAGCTATTTTAGATCTTAAAATTTATAATTTACATGAAGTGGTTTAAGTTCTAAACACAATGTCTGATGACATGGAGATGAATGGAGTTTAAATGCTTATATATACAGTGTTTTGAAATACACACAAAGAGATATAGGTTATGAATAGTTGGTATTGAGAAGCGAATATAACTAATTCCCTTTTGAGGATACGAAATGAAATAAAACTGAGCAAAATTCAGAAATTCATTAATGTTTGATTTAAAATTGTTTATCTAATCATGTGTTAAACTAATCAGTGCACACATAAATTCAAGGAAATGCGCAATTTCTATTCATGTCACACGTGACCAAAAATTTACACACATATAGAAACAGAGAAAGACACAGAGCAACGGAATGAGTGATAATATATGAAACGTTATCTGTAAGTTGCTTTTCTCATCTGCTCCCTTATTTATAACCTATAATTTTATGAGGTAATTATTTTGAATAAATGTTAAAAGTTGAATTATTAAGATGAACAATTTGACGCAATTAAAATATTCATCACACATACACATTTACTAACAAACATAAAGTGTTTATTATCTTCACTTTTTTGTACGTTAATAGAAAGAGAAATGAATAAAACACTGAATGCACTAGTTAATCATCGAATACAGCAGCGTCACTCCTCTTGGAACCCTTCTAGGGTTAATACCGGTCCCAAGTCCAGGTAAAGAAGGAAAGTTGAACATGGAGTTAGCAACATCCATCCCTTAGTAAAGAAATAAATTACAAGACACTCACCAGGAAAAAACCACACAAACCATTTAAAATCTTTCCTGAGAATATAAAGATCTTCGTTTAGAAGAATCTTGATGTTTCATGATGAAAGCTGAAACTCTTCCGATATAGCGAGGCTGATATCTCTTCTAACAATTAGGAGAACAGTGAACATGGGGACATGGAATGTCCGGACAATGTGGCGAACCGGGGCTTACTCGTTTACGTAGGTACGCCTGTTGACCCTCATGGAGGAGCGTAGGCCTCCCAACAGAATTCTCCAACCAACTCTGTCTTGAACAATACTTTCAAGTCATTCTCAAGTGTTATTCATTCATTCGATGTCCAGGTATCGTCAGAATCTTCAATATGCACTCGAAGACAGTACTACTGCGCGGAGCCGAAACTTGGGGAACTACCACAACCATCATCAAAAAGGTAAAAGTATTTACAAACAATTGTCTACGTAAGATACTGAATGTCCGTTGGCCGGATACAATCAGCAACAGCCTACTATGGGAGAGAATGAGTCAGCTTCCAGCTGAAAAGGAAATTATAAAAAGACGTTGGAAATGGATAGGACACACATTACGGGAATCAACAAACTGCGTCACGAGGTAATTGCTTACTTGGAATCCTGAAGGGAAACAAAAAAGAGGAAGGCCAAAGAACACATTACGTTGAGAAGTAGAAGTAGATATGGAAAGGATGAATAGCAAGTGGAAAGAGCTGGAAAGGATTGCTCAGGACAGGGTTGGATGGCGAATACTGGTGAACGTCCTATGCTCCTTCATGAGGAGTAACAAGCGTAAGTAAAGTAATAATAAGATCTTCATGGGTCATCTAGTTAAAAAATTTAATATCAGTTAGATTAATGGTAGTGATAGTCTATTGGATAAAACACTTGCTGTTAAAAGTTGAATTTTAGCTACAGACATCAACACATTTTTGGTTTGAGCAGATGGGTAACAACAATGCAGTCTTTCATATAAAAAGTTCAGTTCAAACTGCATTAGGCAAGTTTACATTTGGTCATTGGATTTCCCTTAAATTTATCCACGTGAGATGGTTTTTAAAATGGGAATAATCCACTATTTGATATTTATTACGTATAACATTATCAAATGATATTGATTTATTTCATCATCATCATCATCATCATCATCATCATCATCATCATCATCATCATCATCATCATCATCATCATCATCATCATCATCATCATCATCATCATCATCATCATCATCATCATCATCATCATCATCATCATCATCATCATCATCATCATCATCATCATCATCATCATCATCATCATCATCATCATCATCATCATCATCATCATCATCATCATCATCATCATCATCATCATCATCATCATCATCATCATCATCATCATCATCATCATCATCATCATCATCATCATCATCATCATCATCATCATCATCATCATCATCATCATCATCATCATCATCATCATCATCATCATCATCATCATCATCATCATCATCATCATCATCATCATCATCATCATCATCATCATCATCATCATCATCATCATCATCATCATCATCATCATCATCATCATCATCATCATCATCATCATCATCATCATCATCATCATCATCATCATCATCATCATCATCATCATCATCATCATCATCATCATCATCATCATCATCATCATCATCATCATCATTATTATTATTATTATTATTATTATTATTATTATTATTATTAGTAGTAGTAGTAGTAGTAGTAGTAGTAGTATTGTTATTAGTAGTATCAGTATTATTATTATTAGCAGTAGTATTAGTATCAGTATTATTACTATTAGTATTATTATTATTGAACTTTATTTATTTTGAAGAAATCTATCATTTCTGTAACTGTTTAAATTGGTTGAAATAATGAATGTTTTGTATGGGTTTGTAGTTTCCCATTGTTAGGATCCTCATAGCTTATTATCAGTAATTTATTGTATCATATATGACTTCGTTTGTTTCACAAGTCAAAATTCCGTAACATCTTATAACTAAACTGAAATTGAAAATACAATTTATTCAACTTTTATTCATATGTTACTGAAGTTTGTTACACTATTTTACAACTCCATTCGAATTCAAGGATACGTACGCTAGATGTTGGTTACAGTTGGCTATAGAAAAGATAACAGCAAATAAACTAAGAAGTGACATCATTTCATGAAGTCAATAAATGTTGATCTGGGTCATCTTGATATGCATAGATTATCAAGTTAGAGTCCGCACAATTACTTTGATTAGTATCCCGAGATATTTGATGACCACAATAACAGAGATGTCATCACTCATTACCTTCCACTAGATCTTGGATTTTGAAATCATTCTGTACCTTTTAATTCTACGAATCAGAATTTCGATACTGTTACTATTTCTTCTAATCTGGTATTTGTCTTAATAAATTAATCCCACTATTCTAATATGGTGTGGTAACTTGGAATAATAACGGTTAAAAAGTTTCAAATTAGCATAAAATAGCTTACCAAAGCTCAGATGATTTTCACTAATTATCTAACTGAAATCAATTGATGAAATGAAAGATATTCGAAAAAATTGAAAAATCTTTACAAATATCCTAATCTTGATTTCGTCAAATTATATATATTCCAAATTTATTCTACTAATGATTATATAGAGAGATCGGTTGAACTATCCTCGACCCACCTCTATGTGGAAGAAGTTACCACTTTGGTTATCAAAAACGTATTCAAAACTTGTTTATTTGTAAACCAAAAGACAAAACAAAAACTTGATTCACTCATGTCTATACATAGATAAACAATAGCGAAACAATAAAAGTATTTAAATGAAAGAAAGAAAAATTAATCATTTTTATTAATTCAAACAATAATAGATTCCAATTTTTCTTAAAACACACGGAAGTCATATGAAAAGTAAAAATAGATTGTTTTTTTCTTCTTCATTAAACCGAAGAATAAGTTAAAAATGCAATTAATTAGTTAAGATTGGAATGGGATGAGGGACTAATTAAATGACATTACTAGATGTATTCGGTTTGGTGCACAGTTTATTCTATACATTTACTTCCATGTGTCATTGTCTGTATATTTTAAGGAAGTAATAAAAGTGTGTAACAAAAATGACTATGATCAAAGATGGTAAAAAAAGCCCACTGATTTCACCATCAGTGATGTTGTCATCACATAGTATATTCATTAAAATTTTCTTCGATATTGTGATTACATGAAGTGCTTAAAGGTGTACAACTATCAGTATTAATATTATCATCATTGATATTACTACTGATAAAAGTGTTAGTAGTATTGGTATTACTAGTAGTTGTGGAGGTAGTGTTTGTTGTATTAATAGTTAAATACTGTTTATCAATTGACTTAATTAGATTGTGTTCATTGATCTCGCTTACGGTTGTTGTTGTCGAATCGGAATGTGTACGTATATGTTTATTTAAATGATCACTTCGAAGAAAACGTTTATGACAAATAGGACAAAGGAAACGTTTTTCACCAGTATGTGTACGTAAATGACGTTGCAGTTCATCAGAACGTGTAAATCGTTTGCCACATAATAACCAATTACATACAAATGGACGTTCACCTGTATGCCATCTTAAATGTGCTTTTAAATGACTTGTTTTATTGTAGACTTTACCGCAACCAGGTACATGACAATTATGTAGATTCTTTCGCCTTAATTCACTTGCTATATTTGGATTCGTTAAATTTAAATTATCTAATTCTTGACAGTTAGGACAGTCGCATGTTGGTCGACCAATATATCGTTTAATTGTATTGGAATTATTATTATTACTATTGTTATTACTATTTAATGTTAATAATGCTGACGACCTTGGAGGAATGAGTGGATGTTCAACATTCAACGATACTTTTGTCTCATCAGATAACGGTGATGAAGGAGATGGTGATTGAGGAAATAAATTTTTAGGTATATTTATCGATGCATTTACTTTACTTTCATTATCTATTTGATTATTAGTGAACATTGAACATTTCGCTTCGATATTCATATCTATGGGGCCATTATTGTTAGCAGAAAGAAATGTTTCATAGAGTGTTGCATATTCTGATTGTCCTGATAAGTTATTATTATTGTCATTAAGATGATGATTATATGTTGGATATTGCACATTAGCAGCGGCCATTAAGATTGATTTATAGCGATCAGTTGTGTTTAATAAATTACACATATTATTTGACCAAAAATTCGAATTATTTTCACTGAAATTTAAACATCTTTCTCCAATAGATAGGGGTGAATGAAATGTTCGTCTACAGTCTGTTTCAAAATTTGAATATAAATATGATTCGATTGAGTTCTGATCGATATTTCTATCTTCAGCTCTTGTAATAAAACAATATGGATTGTTCATTTGAATATTTAATGATTGATTTTGACTACTCACATTATTATTATTACTGTCGGTATCAAATACAGATTGATCGACTGAACAAGGATGATTTTGAAGTGAACTGAATGTGGAATTAATTGTAGGCGGGATTTTATCATTATTGATCATTGTTGGTTTTAATGCATTATTAACATTATCATGTGAAAATCTATTATTTACCCAAGTGTGTATATCATTCAACCAATTGTATTGTTGACTCTGATATTGTTTTACATGAAAATTCTGTTCATTTTTCAATGAATCAGTTTCTGTTATGTAATCACTACTCTTGTGATCATTATTCAAATAATCAATGTTATAGTCACTATTGTTGCAATATTCTGTCCAAGGTAAATAATTTTCATGCATTCCTGGATTATAATGCTTGTTTAAATTTCCAGAAAAATTATTATCATCAGGGTTAACATAATGATGACGATGATGATGATGTTGCAAGTTTGTAGGATTGCTATTAAATTCATAATTTTCATGAATTGACTGATTATAACTCGATGGACTTAGACTACTTGTATTGAAATTAGTAGCATGTATATCGGTGACGTTAGTAGCAGAAGTAGAAGCGGTTGTTGTTGTAATAGTATTAGTACTAGTAAAAGGATTATTGATATTACTTGTACGAACTAAATTTTCTGAATTTTGTGAACGATTAACATAGGATGACATAATCAATGAGTTACGATAGTTTTCATCCATTAAATTAGTGACTTCATCAGTTACATTTCTGTTGTAATGTTTTAATAAAAATTGTTGATAATATGTACTTGATAGTAGATTATAATTCTCAGGAAAGTTTTTTTTGTTTGCTTCTTGTTCATTTGAAGATGTGGCCATTGTTGAATATGAAGGTGTTGATACAGACCTAGAAGGTATTATTGATTGAAAATGTCCACCATTTGATGACAACTCTCTAAAGTCTTTGGATGTATGTATTTGTGATTCATTCGAGTGATAAATTGGATTGAAACCGTTGTGTACATGTAAATTAGTTTGATGAATACCATCAGATCTTGGTAGGAAGTGTGAATTTGTCATATCTGTGATAGCAGTCATATTATCTATATGATTTGAAAAGTATTCTGTGACGGAAGGTTGGGTAACTGGTAAATGCTCCTGAGTTTTCCATAATATATTCGCGGGTAACTTCACATCGAATAAGTTATTATCTTTATTTTCATTTTCAGAAGAAATCATTTTTTCACCCTTAGAAATAAATACAGGTAAAATGGGATTTTCGTTTATATAAGCTGACATAGTTCGATTTTGAAGATTCCTGTAAATATGAATGAAAGATCATAAATGTAAGTCAGTAGATGATAACTCAATGATTTGAAGATAACGAGCTCAATGTGAGGCCTCGATTTTCTGGATTATATTCTACGTGGGGTAATAAATGCAAACCACCGGAGTCCCATATTCGAATGAAACACATATCCAATGTTGTTTAGTTTTCAGTGATATACCAACTGAAATCAATACATAATGAATACCACCTAAAAACTAAACTGACCTTTATCAAACCCTTTCAATTAAACAATAAAACATTTCAAACAGAGATGGATGATAGCTAGTTATGGGATCCAGTACGCTCGTTTCGTCCTATCTGGGACGTATCAGATGAATGTACCCTCACTCATCTCTGATTATAATGCTTGTAACTTTAGGTCATACCGACGCAATCCATACAGGATGTAAATATATCACTAAGAGACTGACCAATTGAAATGTTAAACATCAATGGAGAAATTCAAACAACCAATACAAGAATCAATAAAACTCATAATCAAATCAATACTAATCAGTTAGTGATTAATTAATCATCAGAAAAATATTTTTTTCTCTATTTGAATAAAAATCAATGTAACCCATGAAAATGAAGAATAAGAACTTCATAAGAAAGTTTTACATTAAATTAGTCTAATTAGAGTAATAATAAGATTTCATGTCACCTCATTTCATGTCAAATAAAATTCAATCCACACATTGTTCCTTTTCTGGGAAAAAAACGAAATAGATTTCTTTTTTTCAAAAGTCAGGTACCCTTGATTAAAACAAACTGTATACTAATCACAATATTTGGGCACCGAGTTAATGCGATTCATTAAAGAGGAATAATATATCCTTGAAAAAGCTTGGACCAGATTGCCAGGCGAAGCGTTGGAATTACTTCAAATTCTTTCGCTGAGATTTTACAAATATATATTATTCCTCTTTAATGTATACTAATCATTTTTGTTTCTTTCGTTATAAAATAAATAATCAAGCTTATAAATCATTTTTACTTGACAAAAAAATGTCTCTGCCTTTTTTTTTGTATTTTTTTTACTTGAAATAAATTTCGTGATTGAATAATATTTTTTTTCAACAGATGTCAAATATCCAAAAAAAAACCACAAAAAAAAGTTTGCTTAGAACCCACCACCCTACAAAAATTGTTTCTTTTTAACATTTAAATAGTTGATTAATGATTAAATCATCATTGAAATTAGTTAAATTTAAAGTATCATGTTAACATTATTTTCTATTGATGAATGCATGCAACAGTCAATAATTAGTCATGCATAAATTGACTAAGACATATCAAATATGTCTAATGTAATTAGTACTTATTGTGGGGAGATAGATGTAAGCATGTATATATATATATATATATATATATATATATATGCCAACTTGGATGTTAGTGTAGATGTTTATCTGTTTGTATATACGCTTCTGTTGATATGTTTACTAAGATATTTGTATATAGATGTGTGATCCTGTTTGAATAGAACCTATTTATCAATATTTCCAGCGCTTCTAGGTTTTCTGTGGTAGTCTAATTTCAATTGACTAATGAATTCAACTAATGAAATTACTATAATATCCACACTACCCCTTCTGGTTATCAATATTTGTTTGGATACACTAAAATTTTTTTAGATATTTCATGTGATTTACCAATGTGAAACATACATTAAAATTTTCAATTAACATATTTTTCCTTTGTATTTAAAAGCATAATCATGTAAATTCAAAAGTGGGAAATTTTTTTAATTTCTCTTACTCAGTAGATTATAAAGAGTATTGCAGATAAATGACAAATGAATTTAAATTCAGATATATTTCCATTTTTATCAGAATGGGTTTTGTGGAGATTTTTAGAAATTTCACTGGCTGAAATCATGAGTCAATTGAAGCTAGACCACCATGGAAAACCTGGAAGCACTGGACGGCCGTTTCGTCCTAGTATGGGACTCCTCGTTACCAGTGGAGTTCAACCAGGTCTGTTGTGAGATAGGAACTCACTGAAGACAATGGTGGACGGTGGCGCAACTTAGTGGATTGGTTGAAGTTAGACATTAACACCGTTGGATGCCGGCTCAGTGGTCTAGTTGGTTAAGCGCCTGGCGCGAGACTGATAGGTCCTGGGCTCGAATCTTGTGGGGGGGGGCGGGATCGTGGATGCGCACTGTTGATGAATCCCATACTAGGACGAAACGGCCGTCCAGTGCTTCCAGGTTTTCTATAGTGGTCTAGCTTCAATTGCTTCATGATTTCAACCAGTGGAATATTTCCATTTAACTGAAAAAAATGGATTGCATAACAATAATTTCTTTTCCACATTAAATTGAACACAGTATGCTTGTCACATTGGATAAGTCTTGAACTAATGAATCTTATCTGCTAAATGGAATTATTTATTTAAAAAAAATAAAAATCATCTTATTTTTGAATGACTAAAATGTACAATCACTTTTTTATTTCCAAAATAGCAACGATTGCTTTTTTTGTTTTGGAAGAAACTACATATAAAACAGGGTATGATAAAGTGTGAATCAAGGTATTTATAATAAAATTTATAATCATTTTAAAGTGATCAAGATAAAGAATAATAAAAATATTTATAAATCAACTGAGTTTTAATCTCGCGAGGCAAGGGCTTGGAACGCACTGCCGAGGAGTTCCACAATAGGACGAAACGGCCGTGCAGTGCTTCCAGGTTTTCCATGGTGGTCTAGCTTTAATTGACTCACGATCTCAACTATTGGAAAAGGAATTTGTTAGTGGATTTTTAACATGACATACAAATCAATCACCTTTTTTATCATTTAACAGCTATAGGTATTAGATAGATTATTTTTTAGATGTTAAACAATGAATATTATTCATCTAAGGAATGAGACAAACATCGCCTATGCTAGTGGATTATCATAGTATGGAATAATTGATGCTACAAGAGAAGTAGAAAGAGTTCATTGCTGTTAATAGACCGTAATCTTTTTTTGTTTGACAGTTGATGGGGTCGTGAATCTATTCTGCTAAGTAGTCCGATCCTAGGACGACACCATTATCCAGTGACTGTTGATTTTCAGTGATAAACCTAACTAATGTCAGTGCATTACAGAAATCACTTTGAAAATAGACTAACCTCCACGAAATTCATTAATAAGAGAAATAAATCATTTATCACATAAATTTATTCAGTGATACATTTTAATTTAAAAATAAATCAGACATTCAAGTCACTTTGATATTCAATGGGTTTTATTTTAGTTGACTTCAGTTCATAATGGCATTCACTGTAAATATAGTGGATATTAAATACTAACATTCTTCATGATTAACATATATACAACGTGTAATTTATGGACAGTAAATTCATACACTTTGTTTTATTATAAAATTTCAATACACTTGATAAATATAGTTATCATATTTTTTGTTTATTAAGAACAAGATTTCCACTGATTCCAAATTAAAATAAAATGAGTTTCCTTTCAAAGAAAAAAATTTTCTGTTTTGTCGTGTTATTAGAAATCTTGTGAATAAAATCTAGAGCAAATTAACGTGTACTTGGTCACCTACCCTGATCTCTTAGTGGTTATAATATTGAACTTTCAAAATCATATTCTACTTATAAGCAGAGATGGATGGTGGCTAGTAGTGGAATCCAGGACGCGTGTTTCATCAATCCGCACAGGATGTACATATATCAATAAGAGACTGATCAATTAAAGCCCTAAACAACAATGGGAAGATTCAAACAAACAATACAAAAATAAGTCAGATTCTATTTGTTTCAATTAATACATTCAAATAATATCGCCAGTATTCACAAGAATAATGTGATCCGAAAATTGACTACAATAAATGAGTTGCATTTCATATACATACCAAGTGAATTTAAACTTCACCCTACTGCACAAGCAAGTGGCAATCAGGACTCAGTAACTAAGTGGATAACGCGATGGCGTTTGAAGCGAGCAGCATTGGTTTTCAGTCCCGGAGTGAACATCATATATATATGGATATATTTAACGTATATGTTTAACCAAATTCATGAAATGGATACAATCACTATAAATCATTCTAATCTTTGTAAATAATGACTTAAGACGCAAAACAAACTTTTCAATTACACGCTCTCCTCTTTTTCTCACTAGACAAAATGAACAACGCGAGCATGACTACTTGAAAATAAATACAAAAAAAAACTAATTAACCACTTAGTCAAGAAAAAATCCGCCACTCAATCGATAATATGACTTCTGTCCTTTTTATCAACTACATCAAGTCTCCCTTTCACAAATGTAAAAGACAACTTGATAAGTATGTAAAAAGTGTCGATTAAATATTTGTCAATACACTAATACTTTGTTCAATTTCAACTTGTAAATTTTCAGATAAGTATGTGATAATTTTAAAATGTTTGTTTTTAAAAGAAAAAGCAGGATAAGTAATTATCTACATAAGTAGTTTGTAAGGAGTTAAATGGAAATAATTTACTATTGCGATCATGAATTAAGTTAAAATAAGAAAAGGAAGCACAGGATAATTGTTACGTTCTACTATGAAGCACATCTCATATTAGAATGAAGTGAATATCCAGTGCTTCCTGGTTTTCAGTGGTTGTCTAACAAAAGTAGGTTCATGATCTCAACATCATTTAACAATCTCCATAAACCTTCAGACAAATTACTTACTATTCATATGAATGTTAACGTAAAGATAGATTTCCTACCGGTCCCTGTGAGTGACTGTGTAGTCCATTGAATAAACCACATCAGAAATATGGCTATATCATAGACTGATTAAAATATAACACTTTCGATATATTAAATATGAAAGCCGATACTTCGAACAAGAGAACACTGAGGTTTTCATGACATAGTCGAATGGAAAGACTGTTAACAGAAGCAAATTTATTTCACTCATCAGAAACAAGATAACTACTTTAATCAAAAAGCACTCAGTTATTTATCGATTTTACCGACGTTCAATTATTAGGTTAAAAAATGTCAGATAAGGGAAATAAGGGGAATAAAAAAACTGTTTCACATAGAATCTATTCAAAATGCATGTTGTATGTTATTTAGAACGGAATGCACACTAGATGAATACAAAGAATACCATACTAACTAGAATATTATATTGAGTTACGATGTGATCTTGCGTTTTTATCCTGTTCCAGCCGTTGAATCTTAAATTTTAACTCATTACTTGATTGATATTTTGCTTCCACATAAAACCTGGGAGTTGGTAATTAAGAAAAACCGATTAAAATTGAGAATACACTCACTGACGAGAAGGTATGCATTAAAACATATTAGCTGTTCAATGTACAAGCTCGTCAGTGAGATAGATACTGATGAAAAATTATAGTCCAGATGAGCAATTTTAGTGGAGTCGCATTTTTTAAGCTGAACGTTTTAATTGTTATTAAGTTCATTGTCTTGTTAGACAACAACATTGGCAGCATATAATTCAAATGAAAGTGAGCTATTCGAATTTCTACACATTTGAATAATAACTTGTAAGTCTTTAGCCGTGACTAGTGGAGCTCAACAGTATCAGATGTGAAGGAGTAGTCCATCGAAGACAATGGAATTTACTGAATCCTGTTTCAGTGGTTTAGATGTTAGGTGATCGCTCGTAAGACCAAAGGTCATGGGTTCGAATCTCTTGAGCTAGATAATGGATGAACACTATTGAGGGGTTCCGTACATTGACGAAAAAGCCATTCAGTGTTTCTGGGTTTCCAGTGGTGGTTTGACATTGGTTCATGATTTTAATGAAGCTTATTAGTCTGTTTGTATATAGTGATTTTTTCCAAAACATCCTTTTACTTTTATCTTGATATTTACCTTGGATAAAAAACTTCCCTCTTTATATTTCATATCCGTTTTATTTTCTCATGCTAGTACATTTTAAAATTGACAGTTCAAATGAAATCACTTGTCTGCAATGTTCTCATAACGAGATAATTATGAAATGGTAGTCATTGAATGAAATCTGTAAGTTACATTTTAATGTATTTTACAATATCAAATGATCATTTAATGGTATTAATAGTATCGATAATACTTATTGTGAATCACTTAATCATACGCATTTGTTTTAATTTGACCCTATCTATGTGCCTATCATACGGATGTACAATATGTAACTGCTCAGACCAATATAAATTATTGGTATCTTATAAATTATTAGTGTAATTGTTTGAAACTACTCACAATATGTAACAATGTAAAATTGTGAAATACTATTGATTTTCGTTGTTATCCGCTAATATGAAAAGCTCTTATTTCAATCATAAAAATGTATACAATGTCTACAGTTGAGAATTGTGGATAATGACAAAACAAATGTAGCTTAAATTTATCATTCACATCTGACCAAACATAAACAGAACAATTTCCAGACCTTCCCGATTTATACTCCTGAAAATTTATCATTCAATATTTATTATTAACTTTAGAGATGATATAATCAATTAAAATGTTGTTATTTGTGAGATGAATATAAAAACCAATAATTTGTTAAGAGATTGTTTTTTGGTAACAATGAGTTCTTAGGAATGTCGCTCTCACTAGTATTAATCCGAATTCGAAAGTGTACATCTAGACATATTGTGGCCACAATTTTATCATAAGTAAATTGATATTTTTATAATATTTATGGTCATAACCTCAAAATATATCGTTAAGCATATGTAACATGATATTTATTATTAATATTATCATTATTATTAGAAATATGTATTTTTCCAATGAATGAAAAGATAAAACTTTAATAGTCAGATTCATGAATCGATCTAAGCTAGACCACTGTTAGAAACTTAGAAGCACTAGGTAATCATTTTGTCCTAGTAAGTGACTCCTCAGTATTGCGCATCCAAGATCCTGCATTCGAGACCCGAACCCAGGACCTTAGGTTTTGCATGCGAACGCTTAACCTCTAGACCACTGAGCCGGCATCCAATTATACTAATGTCTAACTTCAATAGACCCATAAAGATAAAATATTAATCAGCCTTTGAACTATTAAATGTAACATAATTTTTGTTTTGTAATTTATTTAAAGCCTTCAAAGTTTGTGGAAAAACCTCCGTAGAGCATATATATATAGTATGTAACTTGGTAACTACGCGGACTTTTTGAATCATCCGGTTCAACCATACATATAGCTACAAAAGTGTATGTAGCACAATTTTTAAAACAATAGATTCAATGCATAAGAGTGCCGAGTTGATGTGGGATATTAAGGAAGAATGTATTTATGAAATCTCAGCAAATGAATTTGAAGTAAATCCGAAATTTTGCTTGGCAATATATTTCCTTGAAAAATCTTAGACCAGATTGCCAAACAAAACATTGAATTTACTTCAAATTCATTCTCTGCGATTTTCCAAATATATTTTTCATCTTCAATAGATTCAGTTGTTGAAAGCAAATAGTTTTTGAGTAAAAATCTAAATGGATATAAAGTGACAAGTTCATGCTCAACACTCAACACTTTTAGAGGGGGTCACTTAAAGATAACAAGCCGATGATTAAAAGTTCGCTGATTGAAATGCATCATTATACTGTTCCAATTTCTTTGGATGAATATTAATTACAATAGTTGGAATCATGAATCAATTGAAGCAAGGCCAACATAGAAAATCTGGAAGTACTGGATGGCCGTTTGGTCCTATTGTGGGACTCCTCAGCAATGAGATCCACGACCCCGCCCCCCCCACGAGGTTCGAACCCAGGACCTATTAGTCTCACGCTCGAGAGTTTAACCATTGGACCACTGAACCGGCACCCAAAGGGTGTTAAGGTTTAACTTCAACCAATCCACGAAATAGTAATTATCATTCTTTTCTAATATAAGTAATACGATTTATGGTTTACAAATTATGAGGTGATTTCATCATAAAGTAAATCATTTTATTTCAAAAGTTTAGCTTTGATTTGATTGAATTGTTTTGTGAAAAAAACTATTTTGTTTTAACTTCCCAGCAGTGCTTATCCACAATCGCACCCAAGGGATTCTAGCCTTAGCTTACTCATGAATTCAACCATTAAATTTCAATAATAACCACAAAATCCGCTTTCTGCTGTTCTCAAGTTATTTTTTATCCAGTGGACTAATAAGTCACAGTCATAATTAATTGATCTTGTGATTAGTAATGATTAAACTACAAAATTTCTAAAATCTCTTTTCTAAATAGAAAAAAAAAGGTGAATTTATCAAATTATATAGATTTTTGCAGGTCGTATATAATTACAAGTTGATTTTCAACGCAGATATACCAATTGAAGAAACAAAAGAAAATTAAATACTTACTTGACCTCATTTTTTATTTAGAGGTCGTCAGAAAAAATCTCCCACATGGAGTCCGACCTCAGATCTTCGAATTGAATAGTGCACATGATATCTTTTAGTCATTAAACTGAAATTCAATAGCCAGTTTCTTCTACACTCAGTCAATTTACAATATAATAAATAAAAATCTTATCAGGGAAAAAATAATTCCCTAATTCTTGTTCGTATTTTATCCTTATTAAAATAATGTCAATTTATCATGAAAACTATATCATAAACAAGTGAATTATTCTATTTAATTAACTTAGGAATTTTAACTATCAGTGACGTTATGGCATTGATTATAATTCATTTTAAATAATTAAACTCAATTACAAATTTCGTAGTTTCATATCATTGATGAACTTAATTAGACATCTATTTAAAACAAGGAAGGATTGGATAGCTATTTCATTCTAGTATGGGACTATTTGGTAGTGTACATCCACGACTTCACCAGTGATTGAGTTAAGCACTTTCAAGCCTTAAAGTGAATGCTAACCTCTAGATCATTAAGTTGGAATGCAATGGTATACATTTATAAATTCAGTCAACTTACAGTATTACCATCATCAATGGTAATATTTTTCTCATGATAAACATGGTTAAGCTCCATTGGTTACAGCCTCTTGCTAGAACTTCAGGAATCATCTATCAAAATTAGTCACTAGTGACTATAATGAGGTTAAGTAAACACACTGCTGAATAAAATGAAATGACTGTTCAGTGTTTCCTGGTTTTTGACGGATGTTTAACTAAGCTCACTCAGTGAAAGAAAACTATAAAATTGAACAATCTTCATACTTACACCTGTGGAGTAAATTACATTGGAATATAGTTGAAATCATGAACTGATCAATGTTAAATCACCATTAAAAGCATGGAAGCACTGTACGGCCATTTTATCTTAGTATGGGACTATATATATTAATGTTTAAATATTTAGTTAATAAAATTAAATAGGAGTCGTAATGTAGAATTAATTCAACTTGGTTAGACATAAACTTTAATTTTGAATGCAAATGTAACTCTAGATTTCTAATTATGTTTTGTTTCATTTCATTTCTATTCTGTTTCCCGCCATGTAGACTAATTATCTCCAAGTAAGAGATTGTGTATTCTACCTGTTGAGAGAGAGAATTCTTATTAATGAAAAGATTTTTTTTCAAGTATGAATTTCTAGCACTAAATGAGAGTGAACTTAAAATTATTGAGTCTGATAATAATTATTATATATTTGACATTATGTATTTAATATTCTTTGGTGTTATCTTTTCAACATATTATATAATAAAATTTTTAAATAATTTTATATTAAAACCTTTTTTAAATGGTATACATATTGATTAATTTGTTAATTAGTGCCATTTTACTTGTCAAATCAAACAGACTTAAAAACAAAATCAGATTTAAATTTTACTTCATGTTATATAAGTCTTCGAGTTGAACGCTCGAATTGGTTTTCTAGATGCTCCTAATAACCCCAATCTAAATAAATACACACGAAACCTTGGACACGAGAAGGAAGGCATGAAGTGTGAAAAGAACGCTTTACTCCAAGGATAGTTTTTGTGTAGAAAATTAAGCATATTTATGGTGTTTCAGACGGCCTTAGGCTTGTGGAATTTCCCGGAACCATGCCGAATATAGTATCAGCATAGGTAATTATCCAGTCAGAAATGTGGCACCTGACTCCTCACTTACCAGATGTTTTTGTGAAGTTTCTATTTAGCGCTGATTGAGCAAAATGTTTCCTGGCGTTTTCAGGGCCGCTCTAGAGTTTTTCGAGAAATACTTTGGATAGCCCCAACACATATATACTATGGTTGTTTATACCATCCTATTAATATCTAAGATTATGACTGATCAGTTTCGTTTGGCATATGCACATCCTGTCCGGATCGCCCTGAAAATGACAGTAAGTCACAATAGATCAGTTGCAGTCCTAAACATGAATGGGAAAATCCAAATAATCAATACAAAAATGAATTAAACTTCACCCCATTGCATAAGCTAGTAACTATCTGGATTCAGTAGCTAAGTGGATAATGCGATAGATTACAGTCTCGGAGTGAACATTAACTATGAGATTCAGATACATCCATCTGACAAGTCTCGAATGGGAGTCTCGGATCACACAGCTAGCTACTATCTATATCTTCTTAAAATTTGATTTCCTTGTTCCATTGTATTATTTATCTTTAATCATCATATTAAAAATGGTACAAAAAACAAACATTTAGATACATGAGCATTTGATAACACAAGTGTTTATCGTTTTCATGGATATAGTAGCCAATAAACTATAATCGTGAATTTCGTACCATAAATTACCAGTGATGAAATTGTAAGATGTCAATGATATTTCAAAATTCAACCTCTGTTGTTAGACATACAAACTAGAAATAAATACATACTACTATATGATGTGTAATTGGTTCGATTTATGAATAGCTATCTATGAACATTTTAATCACTTATAAGAATTAACCATATCCGTCCGACTATATATTGCGTGAAGATATTTTCTTCTATTAAGTATCCATTTATCATAAGAATTATAAGTTTAATTGACTCAAACAATCTTTAATTGGTATGTAGTATCCGTTACAAATGACATGAGATAGTTGAAAACTGTTTCATTTTATATTCAGTAGAGCGTATTCACGATCCAAATACGTTGAACCCGTAAAGTTATCTAACATTCAAGTATATAAGTTGACATCTAGCGATTACACATTTTCAACTTTAATTATATATATACAAGTTAATTGTAAGTATATGTTTATGGATTTGATGGAATGATTTTGTGGGCAATTATTGAAGTTTTAATATTCCACAAAAATCCACACCAGTCGGATTATCATTGGAAAACATCCGAAAGATCAATTTCTAAATTTTCTTATAATAAAAAATAAACTCAATTTTTCTCCTCAAAATGTTACTATAAATAACAGTCACAGTTATAGTAATGGGAATGTTATACGGATATATAACTAGGGAGACAAAATCTTACTATGCACCTTGATTACATAATGATCTGATCGCAAAAGTTCTGTCGTCATGATGAAATTTAAAATTTTCTAATAAAATACGTAATGCTTTAATCACTTTGACCTATTTACAAATGATCGATAATTTGTTACTTAGCCAACACATTTGGCCCAGCCTATGTATACCAACATAGATTACGTAAATTAGTCTATGGATTTTATATATTTTATAAAATTAATGTTTAAAGATTCCCTAGTCTTTTAAAACTAATGTATTCAGATTACTTTAAACTAATGATGTAACTCACTTATTCTAGTTTTCACGGTTGTAGTTGTTGTTAATTTCTTTAGTTTCATTAATAAAATATAGTTAGAATGTGACTATGTAACCGGGATGCTTACTCAATGCATTGTAACTATCCTTAACTTGCACAAAAATGATTACATAACATAAATAGTAAGCTTTGACAACTAAAATTGATAAATGGTGTTTTATTCTAGTTTATTTGTACAATAACAGACTGAAGGTTCTGATTTAGAGCCCCGCATTGGAGATCATGGATACGTATTGCTAAGATTTGTCATATTAAAACGAAATGGTCGTCCAGTACTATCAGATTTTCAGTAGTTGTCTAGCTCAAATCAGTTCATAATTTCAGTGGAATAACACGTTTAATTTATCCGTGGAGATTATTAATTTTTAATTGAGATCATGAATCGATTATTGCTAGACCACCACTTAGTTTTATAATTGATATTAACTTGATGTAGGTGGTGAAATAATAATTGAATTTTGTTATAATCTGTCAAATAGTATTATTCATAGTTTATTTGAATCCGATTGGTTAAGCAGTTCAAATTTTAGCCACTCATGATGAATTTACTTGAAGTGATTTCTAGCTACTCTAGTTTAATCGAAAATAATGATGCAAAAAATGTAGGCTTCATGAAAACGGATTATTGTAATCTACATTTTATCATGGACTCATGTATTTTCATTTACAAAAAGGTGATTAAAATTTATAAAATATCAACGACTACACTAAAAAAAGGATTTTACCAGACAAAATCAATAAAAAATAGCATATTAAAGGATCACAGTGTTTAGAAAAAAAATTTCTCCGGTTAATCATAATTTGCACTTGATAATCATGTATAGTGTATTGAACACGAAACTTAAAAAGATCACGAACTTTGTTCATGAAGTGGATTTAGGAAATAGTGTCATGGATGAGCACTGCTGAGGAGTCGACAACTAGGACAATACGACCGTGCAGTGCTTCCAGGTTTTCTATGGGGGTCTAGCTTCAATTGACTCATGATTTCAACTATTTTAAATAGATGTGTTGATGATTTAATCACAACGGATTATTAGAAAATTCATCTTTAAGAATTGAATTAATACCATAAATATTTAGTTTCAAAGGTTGACCAGTTCAAATTATGTTATTATCAAAATCTATTTCTAATCTTAATTATTATTCCATATTAAATTCTGATATATTTGTAAAATTATAGAGTACATTATTTATACTTTTCAGCTTAATGTTAATCAGTCCTTTACACTCTTACTGAGCAGCTTACAAATAAATATCTGACTGACAAAGTTATAAGACTAAAATTTTGATTTATCTAACTGTTCATTCAAATCTCACCTCCTTTCATGCTAACAAAAAAATTAGTCTTACAAATAGTTCAGAGAGTGTAAATAATTACTAACATTTGACTTATTGATAAGTTCCTGACACAAAAAGCCTAATTTTTAATAACGACTTCAGTTCATGATAAATAAGGATTTATATACATATTAGTTATTTCCAAGAATAATATATTAATTTAAAGTATATTGTTTCAAACATCGTGGATTTGTTGATGTTAGACACTAACACCATTGGATGCCGGATCAGTGGGCCAGTAGGTTAACCATTCGCGCGCGAGACTGATGGCCCTGGGTTCGAATCCCGCGTGGGTGCGCACTGCTGAGCAGTCCCACAATAAGAAGAAACGGCTGTCCAGTGCTTCTAGGTTTCCAACGGTGGTCTAACATCAATCGGTTCATGATCTCAATCAAAATCCAAATATATATATCAACATAAGATTAAATGTAATTCTTACCTACCGAATTCCAACTGTAGTAGTTCATGTAATAAACAATTCCAAGTGATATTTTTGTATAACTATTCAATATAAACAATTATCAGAAGTTCCATAACTGATTAATATTGATGTTAAACAATTAAGAGAAGAAAAAGAAGAAATGATCAATAAAAAAAATGTTAATAGTTTGATGAATTATGTAAGATTAGTTCATGTATGTATAAATGCTGTTAAAAACTAACAAAAATTTCGGTTATGAATTAAATTTTTAACCAATCATATTTCTTTATAGACGATAGTTTAAAAATTATTGATATGAAAAAATTAATATTTTTATCCAATCGGATTTTAACATTAGATTGATCATCAAAAGGGGGGAATTATTAAGGATTTTATTTGATGCTTGAAAAATTGATGGTTGTTAAACTTAAAAAATTTTCAATCTAGGGTGGCCTTGAAAGAAATAAATTAATGCTAGTTGAATAATGTGGTCAGTTTCTATAGTGATGTAAAGTGAAAAAGTGTTATAGGATCATATGATGAGAAAAAATGGGATTGGAAGGAAAGATTTTTATTTTAAAATTGTGTTTTTTTTTAGATGAACTTTCATGTAGTACTTTTGCAAATGTAATTTTTATTACTATTATATTATCGAACTTAAGGAATGTGAACTTTCAATTCCTAGGGTGCTCAAACTATGGTTGTGTATACTTGGCTAGATAAATAAAAATAACTGACAGTTTGTTAAAATAGTGAAAATGAAAGTTTTTGATATATCTACAGAATAAGTCAGTGGTTCTTATGGTTGAGAAATTAAAAATCTAAAGGCAAACCAACTGTCCATAACCATAGTAATTTTTAAAACTATGATCTGTGATAGCAAAGTCTTCAAACTGTAAATTCTGTTTTTTATTCTGAGTTACCAAACTGAATATAGAAAAAGTCGCATGAAATTAGTGTCTGTTTTGGTACAGTGTGTTTTCTAGTCAACCATCTGTTAATTGATAGATTAAGGTCAGTCATTACCATTTTATTAAACTAAATGTAATTTGTAGGAGTTTCTTGTAGTTTAGAGAAAAAGTTCATCATGAATCTACAGTAATTGAATAACTATTTAAAGCTAAGTTAATTTGGGTAGATTTTTTCAATGATAATCTGAATATAATTAGTAATGAGCATTTACAATCACTTGGTTGGATCAGAACGAATATAAAATTAAAAAAATCAATCAGCGACAATCAATAAAGTTCACTTTATATATTGTAAATTTTTTTTGAAACTGTATTCAGTTCCAACTAAGTAGTCGAAGTAGATTTATACTGTAGTTTCTAGTATTAAACTCTATATAAGATTGTGATTATACACTTATGATGTTAAGCTATAACGAAATGGTTCTTTTATATTCTGAAATATACTACTTGTTTATCTGTCTAATAAATACGTATGATTAATGATAGTATTCAGGTTTATTAAAGAAGATTAATGTGACATAAGTACCAATTGTTTGCTCTGTGCTCCTTGTAGTCTAAAACATCAGGGTAGTACTAGTAGCAATAGTGGTGATGATAGTAGTAGAATTTGAAGTGTTTCTTTGTTTGTTGTTGATGTTGGTTGGGTGTGTGTCAGTATGGTCGTGTAAGCGTGTGTGAGAGTAGAATATTTTTAGGGCATTGTGACAGACAGTGGGATTGTAGGTCGTAGACAGTGTGTGTGAATGAGCGACGAGTAACTGTATTGTATGGATTGGACCGCAGATGGCCTAGAAAAATTGCATCCAACAACGACATTTCACGCCATCGGTGAGGGGTATTGGGAGTAGTTTTCAATCAACAATAACCGCACCTCAGATAAACTTCATTGGCTACGGTACCGCTAATGTGCAAAGTCAGACAGACAAGCTCAATCAACACGTCCCCACCATACCACTCAGACTAAATCATCAACCATCCATTTGCACATCAAACACCACCACATACACAAACACCAAAATATAATATTGAATGAAGCCACTAATAATAATAACAGCACCATTCCACAAACACACACATTCAACAGGATAATTTCTATTTGCATTTTTGATTGCACGATTATCGTGAAATGATCGGATACAAGTTTTCTCATCGATAGATTTGAGTAGAGGACGTACAATAAACGTAGCAGAATAAGATGGATTCATTTATTTTGTAGACTGTCTTCAGTTGATTACAATTTAAAACTTACAGTATTAAACATTGGTTTATTTATGAAACTTCAATAATGAGGACTTTTCTGATGCTATGATAGGAATTCAGCAAACCGTTTTTCTCAATAACAAAAAAAGTTAGCATTATCACTTTTTGTTTGTGAGCAGCTAGGAAAAGTCCATGAAATGAATGAACTCATCTTGTTATACTAAATTCGGTCTTCTTTTGCATTTAAAATTGAATTCATCGTCTGTTTATACTATCACACACACAAGTTTTTCGTCGCATACTTATTCTACAATAATGTATAATCAAATGAGGCTTAGATTTACTAGTAATTGTTAAACCAAGTGGCACAAGCAAAAACTAGTTTGTTCATTGTCAAACAAACATCTGGAACACAACAGTCATTCTACCTTATGCAGTTTGTTCACTGGCCAGACACACTACATTAACCTTGAGAAACTTTACAGACACATAGTCATTGGGACAGGGTAACATGATCAGATGGAGATACGCAACATATTCGACACTTAGTGAAATTATCAGATTACTTTATATTTATGTTTATGAATACTGAACTTGGATTCTTTGTGATTATTGAGATTTGCACTCATGTTTTGTCTGGTTTTGGTTTCTTTAGGAATATGGTATTTGCGCTTTTTTCATATCCTTCTCCCTACTGAACAACGACAATGTACCTTCAGGCCAAATGTACACTTATAAGTGATACGAACAATTACACTGACGATATCCTTCTATCTATTTCTAGGAACACTATACTTATAGTCATTTACAAATGGCAAAATGAATATTACATCTTTATTATTATTATTATTATTATTAATCGTTTCTTCTTTCCTCTTTTGAAATAATACTCATTGAATAAAAAGTTTATTAATGGGAATAATATTCAAATAGTTACTAAGGCGATCATAAGTGGTCACTATAATTAACAATATCATTGAAGATAATTGTTTCAAAATGTACATTCCGTTTTTTAATATCAAAAGCTCAAATTATTATCATCAATAGTAAAATGTGTAAGTACGCTTCAATAATTTCACACATTCTGTCATTAAAATTGACATTATTACAATGGAATAACACAGATGAGATTATCATCGAATCCATTCATCTGTAAACAGCTGATATACTTCAATATTCCATAATATGATTCATGATGAAATAAACATCAAATTACCGGGAAATTGGGAAAAGAAAAATTTGAAACTTCAAATATTCATCTTAGAGACAACAAAGTTTGGTTTTTTAATCATTCTACAGACATCAATATAAATTGTTGAGATAAGTATCGAGAGAATATTATTTTTATATATATAACATCTACTTCTCGTACGAACGCTTAATCTCTAGACCACTGAGCCGGCATCCAGCGGTGTGAATTTCTAACCCCAATCGATCCATAGTCTTGCGCAACACTTCATCCATTGTCTGAGGTGGATAACTGTCTCCACCCAGCACGGATTGGCTTTCACTGGTCACTGTTTTTCACTAGGAATCCAGAAAATCCATCTTGAAACTAGTCACTAATGAGCGCAAGTTCATGGATCGATTGAAGTTAGACATTAACACCGTTGGATGCTAGCTCAGTGTTATAGAGATTAAGCATTCGCATGCGAGGCCGAAGGTCCTGGGTTCGGGTCCCAAGTGAGGGGTTGTGGATGTGCTCTGCTGATGAGTCCCACACTAGGACAAAATGACCGTTCATTGCTTCCAGGATTTCAGTAGTGATCTAGCTTAGACCGACTCATGAATTCAACTATTACAATTACTACAATCTCCACAGTCACCCATTCTGATTATATTTAGTTGTTGGATTTTCCCACGGGCTGACAATAAAAGATACCTTAAATAATGTAAATATATTTAAGGCAATTTCATGAACAAATTTCAACAAGATGTACATACATTATTTACAAAATGATAACTACAATAAATAATTGAAATTATATATGCCTTATCTTTAGCATCGATCGAATATTACCAATCAAATTAAAAAGTAGTCACCAATCTAAATGGTTGGATATAGTATATACAATGTTTGAATATTCAATGGTTAGTGGTAATTGTCTAGTTGAAGAATACCGTCTATATAGATATCTAAGTTCAGGGTATATAAACAATTGTCTGAAATCACCTCGTAGAATGATACTAGATAATATGATGATGGATATTCAGCTATAACAAAATGTATTTTAAGAATTAAATTAAATAATACCAATTACCTCAAGATGCAATTCGTATTTTATACTATTTAACTGGAGTTATAATTTAGTAATACACATGTCTAAACCTTAAAATTATCAATGTTTATTTAATCTACTTAAACGAGAACTTAGTATTTGTAAATATGATTGCTTAACAACTGTGTAATTAATAATAATACATAAATAATTATCAGAAGGGGTTTTGTGGAGATTTTAGAAATTTCAATAGTTGAAGCCGTGACCAGTAGAGTTCAACCAGGTCTGTTATGAGATATCAGCTCATTGAAGACAATAGGGCACCGTGGAGCAACTTCGTGGACTGGTTGAAGTGAGGCATTAACACCGTTGGATGCCAGCTCAGTGATTTAATGGTTAAGCTCTCGCGCGCGAGACCGATAGGTCCTGGGTTCGAATCTCATGGGGGGCGGGATCGTGGATGCGCATTACTGAGGAGTCCCATACTGGGTCGAAGCGGTCATCCAGTGCTTCTAGGTTTTCTATGGTGGTCTAGCTTCAATTGACTGATGATTTCAACTACTGACATAAAGAATTATTTCAATATTTAATTAATATACATTCTCATTATGATTGAAAGATCATTAGTTTTCTAAATATTGTATATCGGCTGAATATTGATAGATAGGAGAATTAAAATTAGAAATACCAACAGAATAAATTCAGCAATCTAACACAAATGAAATATTTGGTATTGTAAGCTTGTTAAGTTTATAAGTAGAGATGGATGGTGGTTAGCAGTGGAATGCAGGACGTGCGTTTCGTGCTGTTCGTAAATGGTCAGCTGGATGTACCTGCATTTCAGAGTTGATGTTCACTCTGGGACTCGGACCCAGTACCATTCTCTTCAAAAACCATCGCGTTATCCACTCAACTACTAAGTCCTGATAGCCACTTGCTTGTACAATGGGGTGAATTTAAATTCACTTGGTATTGTTTGGCTTGTATCTTCCCACTGTTGTTTAGGACTGCAGATACAAGATACAAGCAAACAGCACCAGGTAACTTGTTAGGTTTAGTTTTAATATAAATATGATTCATTTACAAATGATCTATTTCTGATTATTAATGATACATTAAGTGTCTCGGTAATGAGATATTTTTTCATTAGCACTAAATATTAGCTATATGTTACGAATTGAATTTGTGTACGTTATTCAGTGTTAATCGTGTTTTTCTAAACAACTAGAAAGAAGTGTCTTGATCTATGATAATTACTAGAACTCTGTTGAGTTTTAGAGGGATAATAAATGTAGGTATCATCTACTGATGAGTAATTTACCATTAAATAAAGGTTATATATATATATATATATATATATATATATATATATATATATATATATATATATAGGTTTCTCCAGTTGTTCTTTATTAACTGGATGCTAATTGGAGTAACTGATAACAAAGTTAACTTGTACCCCACAAGGGGTGACAAACAGGCTTGAGTAAAGCATTTAAAAACTAAATAGCAAAATAACGATAGACACGATTCATATTTATAATAATGTGGTAATTTAAATGTGGATTGTAAAGACAAATATGGTTTCTTCAGCATCATTCTTAATTTTTCAAACTTATTCTTTCGGTTATATGGTTAATCATTCAATTAGTAGAAATTTATTGTTATTTATAGAGTGATATCACTTCGAGTATAATCAAAAGCTAACAGGAAATACACAACTACTTCATCTTTATTTGATACGTTTTAATAACGGATAATTACAGCGCATTTTCCAGGTTAGGTTTAGATAATTAGCGTCCAGATAAGTAAGATAACAATCAATCGGTCGATCAGAGTGAATTGTATAACATTTCTACAACTTTAGCCAACTTTTGATTGAATGTAACTATTACTATTATCATCAGTATAGGATTGTGGAGATTGTTGAGTTATTATTATTATTACCATTGTTACTAAATATTATCAGTAGCCATCTTCCCCGTTCCCAACTTGATTAACTTCACAAGTAATTAATTTTTTATTAGTGGAGAATGAACTCCAGTTTATAGGTATGATCAATTTTGTGCAAATCATCAGGTAATAATAATAATAATATTACCAATAAATTTAAGTTTATACTTTTCCGAAAAGACAATTTTCAGGTAACGAACATTTTAAAAATTGATAATAATATAAAACAATGCAAATTACAAAGGATAAATGAATCTAAGTGAAATGGTTTCTCTGTATAGCATCTAATGATTGTATACACTTTATAATAAAAATGGAATCACAAGTATAGATTAATTGTTATCGTATACAATCTGATAACATCTACAGGAATGGAATATAGATCGAACTAGGAACATATTGGTTAAGAGTTGAGTACTTTAATATATTGCGTGAGGAATTGGAAGTAGACATCAAAAGAATGAATAAAAACTGGCAAGAATTGGCCAGAACAGAGTTCGATGGAGAATCCTGGTGTGGGGCCTGTGCTCCTCCACAAAGGGTAACAGGTGTAAGTACATGTCCAGTGTACATTTCGCTTTATGTTTTGACCATTTAACTGTAATTGATAATCACTGAAAATAAGAACATTTACTTTTTCCATAATGAGTATATAGTATTCATAGCAGTAACACGTTGAATTTATCTTTCACGTTTTCGTAATAGTTGGTAGCCTAGGCCAAGAATAATTAAGGGAAATGTTGTGGAAGAGTGATTGTGAAGTGTTCACGCATTATGTTTCCTATTGAGTTACTATTTAGGATGTAACGAAGTACAATATTATAACAACTTACATTTCGAACTTCAATCCATTTACGATATTACACAACTATCATCTTTTGACACTAATGGTACTTGTCTCACACCCAGAATGGTTAAACACACCAGGTCCATGTTTCTCATTAGAACTTCTTTTGGTCAAATCATCTCAGGTCACATTGTATAGTGAGGTAAATATATTTAATCTGGTTAATTTATGATCTAATAAAAGCTTTAAAAATCCCGAGACCATTAAATAAGTTTTTGCAAGACGTTACAATCATCTTGACACTAAAGATTAATTTTCGGACAAAATTATGAAAACTCCAATGTAGAGCTCTATGATTCCTCCAATTATGCAGGTCAACGCCAATATATTACATCACTAATAATATTTGATATCAGCCGTGATAATTTACAATTGATTGATTATTGAGTATTGACTAATGCCATATAAGTCAAGTCATTCTTAATCCTGATCAATTTCTGTTGACCAAGTCCCAATATGGTTACCAGTCTAAGTGACTTGATATCAAGTGCACTGAGTTGAAATGCTATTTGGTAGTTGAACTTAGTTGGCAAGAAACCTTGTTCCTAGGCTTAAAATCCTCTAGAGAGAGTCAGTTTCCTTAAAATTACAGGTACAATTTGCTAACTAGTGTCAAATGGCATGAAACCTAGGTCCAGAGTATCTTGATGACTACTTCTAACTCTACCATCTTAAATCGTGATAATCAGTTGACTGGTTGAAAGAATGAACTACTAAATTTTACTTCATTGTTCTTAAAGCCTTGTACGCATCGTGAGGGATCCTGTTAAGATAATGAAGAATATATATAGCTTGAGATGAAGATTTTGCAAGTGTTATATTCTCTGAGTTGGATGGTCTGGTCATTTTCGGGGAGACGAGAACGAAGCCTAATCGTTAGATTTTAATGTCATTGGCATTTAAAGGACGTACGAAACCTGTATCTTTCAGTCATTTATACTTTAATTAACCTTTAATTATGTCATTTTTTATTAATAATTTATAGATAATCAGGTTATCTTATAAGAGAAAAAACCTAATTTCCTGGTTAATGAATTGTGATCTCAGTTTGTTCAAAGGCCTCACGAGAAATCATTACTCAGTTACATTATATTATTCCGTCCCGTATATCGATCAACATTCTTGTTTTGGCAATCTATAACTAGTTTAATCATCAAACTTTTCTTTCATAACACTAATGTAAAGGGACTATTAAAACCAAACGGGTGTGTTTTAAGGTCGTCAATATTTTGAATAACATGACATTCTTACATTTACATTATTGGTTTGTGTAAAATTTCAAAGTGCCTTTATTAGTGCAAAGAGTTTGTAGAGGTTATTGAGTTATATCGTTTACACCACCAACTCACCATAGTTAAGGAATCAGCAAAAATCAAGAACGACCATGAATATGATCAACAATAGGAATCCTCGAACTTATCTAAGGTCGGATCTACGAATTTCAGATGTCGTACCTAATGTCTAACTATTGAAACCACTAGGTAGGTGGATTCATTGATGGGCACTCCTCAGAGGTCCCATTGTACGACAAAACAGCTTTTCAGTATTTATCGGTTTTCTAAGATCTCTCTGTGAGAAATACAACCTTCAAATGAACTCAATACCCAAAAACCCTTTCAACCCATCTAACATTTAGCTTGTAGATCTTATTTACATATTGGTTTCACAGTTTGACCTTATAATATAGTTGAAATTAAAGTATCATCTGTCATTGGATAAAATCATATTCATTTAATGATTTTATTTACAATATAACGATGGCAATAATGAAGTAATAATATTTTTAGAATTTTTACTGTTAATCGTCATCTATAAGCTAGTTGTTAATTATTACTTTAGTGTTAAGTTTAACTTTACAGTCAACTTTGAAAGTAAAATGATTCCCTTACTTTCTTTTCCAATGAGAACAAAATATTATCTGTTAATTGTTTTTCTTTGTAAATTTTGATCTTTTGGTAATAGACATTTACATACAAACGCATATACTTATATGCAATTAATGCTGATTATGTAGATTGAAACAAAAAACAATTAGTTAGATTACAGACACTGATGTTTAATAATAACATAGAAACAGTTTTTACCCAAGTTGAATTCAAAAAACCTTCATTTACCGTCTTTGATTTAAACTCATTCAATTCTCTTGCTCTCTATCCTGCTATTTTTTTTCTTGACTATCTTTCTTCATGGAACACACACACACATGCATACAAGCGTACATTCGCATCTTCATGCACATATTTACTGACTCGTGTATGATTTTCTAGTGTTAAATCAGTGAGTTTTTTTTTAATTTCCTCATGTATACAACAACTGATCTATTTTGTAATGCCTCAAATAATATGTTTGAAGATTGTTATCTCAGCTCTATATGCTTGAGCAGCATGGCTTCTTACTTTTTCACTTCCCACTCTCACTACACAAACATACATTGATACCCACGTGAATGTATATACATACATTCACAGTTAAAATAATTTATATGAGAATTTTCTTTAAAAGAAAAACCAGTGTAACATACTAAAGAAATATATGAACTTAATAATAAGAAGGGTAAAACATTTTGTCGATAGGGAAAAAATAATAACCATTGACACTAAAGTTGTAATTATCGCTTTGTTCTTATGAAAATTATTTCGTTTTCACTATTAAGTATTAATAAAAAGTTACTTACTTACTTACTTACGCCTGTCACTCCCAATGGAGCATAGGCCGCCGACCAGCATTCTCCAACCCACTCTGTCGTCCGCCTTCTTTCCTAATTCCATCCAATTTTTTTCATTTTTCTCTTGTCTATCTCCATTTCCCAGCGTAATATGTTCTTCGGTCTTCCTCTTTTCCTTTGGCCTTGAGGATCCCATGTCAGGGCTTGTCTTGTGACGCAGTTGGGTGATTTCCTCAATGTGTGTCATATCCACTTCCAGCACTTCTTCCTGATTTCTTCCTTCTCTGGGATCTGGTTTGTTCTTTCCCACAGTACGTTGTTGTTAATAGTGTCCGGCTAACAGATCCGAAGTATTTTGCGTGGACAACTGTTAATAAACACCCGTATCCTCTGGATGATGGCTTTCGTAGTTCTCCAGGTTTCCGCCCCATACAGTAGAACTGTCTTGACATTTGTATTGAAAATTCTGACCTTGGTGTTGGTTTACAGTTGCTTTGAGTTCCAGATGTTCCCCAGTTGTAAATATGCTGTTCTTGCTTTGCCGATCCGCGCCTTCACATCTGTATCAGATCCACCCTGTTCATCAACGATGCTGCCCAGATATGTAAAGGTTTTTACATCTTCCGAATCTTCCTCGTCAATTGTGATTGGATTGGTGCATTCTGTGTTGTATCGGAGAATCCTGCTTTTCCCTTTGTGTATGTTGAGACCTACTGCTGCTGAGGCTGCTGCTACACTGGTCGTCTTCTCCTGCATTTGTTGTTGTGTGTGTGATAGAAGGGTCAGATCATCTGCGAAGTCTTGATCGTCCAGCTGCATCCTAGATGTCCATTGTATCCCGCGTTTCCCTTCAGATGTTGACGTCTTCATGATCCAGTCGATCACCAGGAGAAAGAGAAAGGGTTGGAGTAAGCAACCTTGCCTAACACCGGTCTTCACTTCGAACGACTTTGTCAATTATCCTCCATGCACAATTTTGCAGTTTAATCCATCACAGGAATTCATTATGATATTGACTATCTTCTGAGGCACGCCGTAGTGTCAAAGAAGTTTCCATAGTGTTGTTCTGTCAACACTATCAAATGCCTTTTCGTAGTCAATGAAGTTGATGTAGAGTGATGAATTCCATTCAATTGATTGTTCCACAATGATCCGTAGAGTTGCGATTTGGTCTGTACACGATCTATCCTTACGGAATCCTGCCTGTTGGTCTCGAAGTTGGGCGTCTACGCAGTCCTTCATCCTGTTTAACAATACCCTGTTGAAGACTTTTTCCGGTATTGAGAGAAGAGTGATGCCCCTGTAGTTATCACAGTTGCTGAGATCGCCTTTCTTCGGTATTTTGATCAGAAGTCCTTCCTTCCAGTCTTTTGGTACTTATTCCTCATCCTAAATCTTATTGAAGAGAATGTGGAGTATCCTTGCAGTTAGCGGTACGTCTGCTTTTAGTGCCTCTGCTGGAATGTTGTCTGGTCCTGCTGCTTTGCCACTCTTGATTTGTCTGATGGCCATGCTGATTTCTTCAATTGTTAGTGGGCCATTTAATAAAAAGTATAAATAAATATATAAACAAATAAAATGTAAAAATGGACATTTTTTTGCTTTTTGTTTTTTTAAAAAAACGCGCTTTTCTATAGGAAATATTTCAAATAAGTAGGATTTACATTTAAGATTGTAATTTACTTTTATCTATTTTTATTTAATTCAATTAAAAGAAGTTTAGATTGACTTGTCTAATCCATATTGTTTATCATTCGATGGATTGATAAGTGAGTGAATGAATGAATGAAACATTCGATATTTACAGAAAGAATGAAAGAATACTTACTAAATGCATAAAGATCGAAAATGAAAGTGAATCATAAATTTTGCTTATCTCTCATACATACATGTATCACACATCATATTCGGTTTCATGTGAACAAACACAAGCGTACTGCTGAGGAATCCTATACTAGGCCTAACAATAATCAATCCATGATCCAATCATAAACACTGTCACCCTTGTGTAATATTTTCTAAGTGATTTTTTATATGGGTTGGTATAGGTATGGGCCTTAACACTGACAAATTTTCTATTTTTTGGTAATATTAGAGTCAGTTATCCGTTTCATTTAAACGAAATGAGCTCTAGTGTTGTCGTAGGTATATAGATACTTCTTATCATCTTGTTGTCTACACTGGGGATGGGCAATTCTTCTAGAAGTATCTGAAAAGGAAACTGGATTAGTAGAGGTCTTAACAACCTTTATATGTGACCGCAAGGTCCAAGCGGTAACTGCTTGAGACTGGTCACATACGGTTTCTTGCGAATAGATGTTTATGTGTTTAATTCATACTTTTTTTAAGCATTATCGAGGGTACCAGAAATTCGTATTGTAAAGTGAGGTGTGCTATGTTTAGGGTTTTTCTTTTCATATACCAATGTCGCTAAAGATTCTGGCTACCCGTGGGAAACAGCCTACTACTTTTGGCCGTACCACTCTGCCTAGGACCTTAGATTAGACACTTGATTTTATCGTTGTTCTAACGTTAAGCAATAAGTTCTTCAGCTAATGTATCACGATTGAGTTGTTACGCCTAGCACACTTGACCGTTACTTCAATGTAGCAGCTACAGTCAGAATTCATATAAGAGAATTCAGACAAAAAGTGATTATTAGTTTTGTGAAATTTCATTGTCTCTGATATGAATAAAATAGGTTTGGAAGTATGTCATTTTGAATAACTGTTGAATTTCTGTAATTGTCACTCTCTAACGAGAGATTATGAGATCAAATGATCTCAGCTATTTTACAAAAAAACAAATCTATTTTTATGAATTGTCTTTTAACATTTAAACAGATAAACAGTAGATGACTTAATTAATAACTGATAATTAATTTCCGAATACCTCAAATTCGATTTTATAAAAATATTTTACTTTGATTCACCTGATTTCAAATGTAAATGATTACCATCGGTGAAACTATATTAATAGACCGGGAGCTTCTTTTTGTTTTGATAAATTCACAATATGACATGATATTAAAAATGCTTAACTGACAACTATTCATATTGGCTTACACTTCAGTTCATAATCACAATTCATGATTACCAATAAGTTATTCACATCAGACTTTATATAGGTCACTTTAACTATTCTGTAATTATTTGGATCCGTTTTGTCTAAGTATGTAATTCTTCACATGTGTTCACCCACGACCCCGTACGCGCGAATCGGACCCGAAAACTTGCTTTCGCTCTCGAACAATTTACCTTGAAACTACTGATTTGAGAGTTATTCATCAGAGACAATGGAAAACAATGGCAAAATATTGTGGACTGATTAAAGTTTTGTGTCGACAAAGTAATCGATTTTGAAAACAGAATTCATTTTTTGTTAATTATTGTTTTGGCTTTCTTCAAAATAAACATTTATGACTATAATTTGGTAATTTCCATAGGAAAAAAATATTTTACGAAAATATGCATACACAACTTTCAGTGAACTATTCATCTGGGTATAGATATGTATATTATCTCGAAAAAAGTCTATACTAAATGAGATATTCAAAATCTTACAGGATATCAATTACTAATCATTCTAATTACTTGTTATATTAACCTTTAAATTATTTTTTTAAAATGAAGTAATGTATGATTTAAAGATTGTTGAACACCATCATTATAGACTAGACAGTTTCTTTAGCCTTACTTTGAGAACTGCTTAGCAATGAACATGTACATCTTTACAGATGGAACAGAATCCAAAATGATGTTTAAATATGTAAGTATGGATGATGATATAATTCAACTGGTGGGTTTTTTAGAATTTAAATTGTGAAATTTTTTTAACGAATACAGAACTTATAGACGTAAGCCATTGTAGTTTAAAGTTTAAACTCTCTACGTGAAGCCTGAAGGTCCTTGCCTTGATTCCTAATAGGATTGTCAATGTATATTATTAAGGAGTCTCATACTAGAACAAAATAGTTGTCCAATGCTTTCTATTTAGCTACAGACTGACTGTAATGAAACTCTTAATTTGAAACTGTTGTTCAATCTTCTTTGATCCCACTGACTCTCTAGTCGGTGCTAGTTTCTGATGAAAACCGTTAAACTGAATTTCTTCTATCAAATCAATTAGCTGAAAATGTTAATTCACAACAAAAATCTGATTTATAAGTTGATTAGCAATTCAAACAAACAAACAAACAAAACAAATTGATAAACTCAGTCAAGTAAATATTAACTTTAAAAAACAATCTCCATTGATCGCTTATCTTCTAATTGAGAACAAAATTGATCTCAGTGTATTAGTGGAATACTAGTATCTATTATCTTGTTTTAGTTAGGTAATCAATATACACTAGTTGAAAATTGCATTAAATTATCTAATTTAATAGTAGTAATCAGGAAAATTAATCGTAACCGCTGGTATCTTCATGACCAACACACAAAACAACAACAACAACTGCTACATAGTTGGCTAAATAAAAATTTTCTTCACACCAAATTGCGTCATAGCGTAGTTGATTTCTTCTATTCGATTATGCTTTTGGTTGCTATGTTGATGATCTCACCAACTCCCTCAATCTTCCATTATTTGTGTGTGTGTGTGTGCGAGCAAGATTGAAGGTAAGCACGTTTACGTGTATACATCTCTCTCTCTTTCTGTGTATATATATCTATGTATACATCTGCGATACAGAAGCTATCATATAGATAAGGTGTAAATATCAACAGTAAAAACTGACTAAATCAACCTATAATTATTACCTTAGGTACCAGAAGACACACACATACGTAGGAAGTGTGTGAAAGAAAGATGGAATAAAATAAACTTATTCGAATGTCTTTAGTTAAAAGTTTCAATACCTTTATGTGCGTGTATGTATTTGTACATATATCTATAGTTAATCGCTTGTTTACTAAAAAATGTCTCTCAGTTTACAAATAAGCATAGAAAACATTTAATGTGTTACTTTATATTGTTGTCATTGTAACACCTGAAATTTGTGTATTAATTGAGTAAAAGCAATATTAGTTAGTTGAAGAGAGAAATAAAAATAATATCTTCTTAGCATGTGGTCTACCCTATTCGTTCGTTTATTTTAACCGTCATCTGTTGATCAAATTTCCAAATTTGAAAACGTTGGTAACAAAAAAGAAAAATAGTATAGATTATTTCCGACAGTCTGTAGAACCTCGAATTTCCTGTTTTCTTAATAAAAATGACGTAATTACTAAGATATTTAAATCATTATTACATTTATGATATAAACACTAACTAAGAATTGAAAGCTAATCATTTTGAGCGTATATATAATGAGTAATAATAAATTTTAATCTAGTCAAACTTCTATTTTTCATTTCCACACAATTACTATTCGGTAAACTACCATAGTCAATCTGTTAGAAATTAGTTCTTGATTGACACCATGAATCGACTAATGTTAGATCACTGAACGGCCGTTTCGTCCTATTGTGGGACTCTTCAGCAGTACGCATCCACAACCTCGCCCCCTGCGAGATTCGAAATTACTATAATATCCACAAAACCCACCTGATATTAATCAACATATGCTCACTAGTGACTAGCTTCAAGAGGTATATCCTGGAGTTCTAGTGAGAAGCATAATCATGTAAATTCAAAAGTGGGAAATTTTTTTAATTTCTCTTACTCAGTAGATTATAAAGAGTATTTCAGATAAATGACAAATGAATTTAAATTCAAATATATTTCCATTTTTATCAGATTGGGTTTTGTGAAGATTTTCAGAAATTTCACTTGCCGAAATCATGAGTCAATTGAAGCTAGACCACCATGGAAAACCTGGAAGCACTGGACGGCCGTTTCGTCCTAGTATGGGATTCCTCGTTACCAGTGGAGTTCAACCAGGTCTGTTGTGAGACAGTAATTCACTGAAGACGATGGTGAATGTGTCGCTCAATTTCGTGGATTAGTTGAAGTTAGACATCAACACCGTTGGATGCCTGCTCAGTGGTCTAGTGGTTAAGTGTTCACGCGCGAAACCAGGTAGGTCCTGGGTTCGAAGCTCGCGAGGCGGGATCATGGATGCGGACTACTGAGGAGTCCCACAATAGGACGAAACGGCCGTTCAGTGCTTCCAGGTTTTCCATGGTGGTCTAGCTTTAATTGACTCATGATTTTAACCATTGAAATTATTAAAATTATCTTTAAAAAAAAGATACTAATCTAAATATTATTCTATTATTAATCTATTCAACATGTAGATAGAGTTAATCAGTGAACTCTTTATGTAATTAGTAACTTGTAATTAAAATGATAACGGTATTATTTTCAATAGAACAGTTATAATACGACGTTTTTTCTTTCAAAAAAAGAAGGAGAAAAATATCCGTTTGTTTAAATATTTATTTATTTCGCAACATAAAAAAAGAGAGAAGTTAGAGAGAGATAGATAGATAGAGAGAGAGAGAGAGAGAGGGAGAAAACAAATTGATAAGAATGAAGACTATAATTATTATTGTTTTTTCTTAAAAAATAAACGAAAATTTTACAATTACCCACATCAATTTATTATACAAATGAAATGACGAATAATTTACAAAAAATCTATTGGAACATGGAAATAAAAAAAGAGAAAAACAAGGAAAGAAAGAAAGAAAGAAAATAAACAGTAACACCATCAGTGATAACAGACTATCAATTACTACCCTACTATTATTAAATTATTGTTTATTTTTTTCCCGGAATAAAAGAGTTGAATATAAAATGGGAAAAAATAAAATAAATAAAATTGTTAAAAAACGAAAGAAGGATAACTGTATTTCTGTTTTATTGATTAAAGAATCGTTTATAAAGGAAATACTTTAGATTTAATAGTAAATAAACTAACGGGTTAAATAAACATAGAGATTGATTATACATTGGAAATAATAATAATATAATAGAATTTTGTTTAATTGTCTGGATAAATAAAATGTGAAACAATGAAAAATAACAGGAATTTTTATCAATTTAATTTATAATGGTTTTAATTAATTTGTTGTTGAAATATTTGATTGGAATTTAATGAATCTTGCTTGGTATATATGCATTCTGTACTAATTACTTTGATATAGCCATTATAGCATAGGTTAATATGGAATAGATAGAATGTGACTAGCAGTGGAGTTCAGTATGTTTTTTACATCCTATTTTAAGCTAGGTGGCTCAGGCACATTCAGATGGCAAGCTTCAAATAGGAAGAAACGCACATCCTAGATTTCATTACTAATCATATCTCACTTATTCATTTTTTTGTCTATTCTGTTTGGTTACATTAATTTACAAGTATTTTTCTATGGAGAGATCTTTTTACTTACTTAAGCCTATTGCTCCTCGTGGAGGAGCATAGGTCGTCCACTAGGGTTCTTCATAGGACTCTGTACTGGCCAATGTTTCCAGGTTTTACCACTTGCTATTCATTATTTTGATGTCTGTTTCCGATTCCAGATGCAACATGTTCAATGGTCTTCCTCTTTTCATTTTCCCTTCAGGATTTCAAGTTAGCACTTGCCTTGTGATACAGTTTAACGATTTTTATAATGTGTGTCCTATACACCTCCATCGTCTTTTTCTAATTTCTTCTTCTGTTGAAAGTTGATTTGTTCTCTCAAACAGTAGGTTGTGTCTGAGATCTAGTTATGATATAATAACCATGGGAACAAAATAATCCTATAGACAGTAAATAATGAAAACTGAATTTACTAGCTTTATTATGGAGTTGTTTAGCATAAAATCAACTGGGAAACAATTATTTATTGACTGGAGAATAATTGGAAGTAAATAACTGTGAGGCTATTTGAGATAAGAACAAGAAGATCTAGGTTTCTAGGTGATCATATAATCAATTAAACATTGAATTGTAATGCCATAATTTACATTCTTTATATTTTAGTCTATTTGGAATATAACGTGATATTAAGTTATTTACTGTGTTAATAAATTAAAAACAGAAATTTTAATGAAATTATATAACTCCGTTAGTCACGTTGACTTTTTTTCAACTATTTTGAGCTTTATATTTTAGAAGAGTATTAAATAAAGTTGAGTTAGCAGAATAACATTAAAACAGCTGTAGTTTAAATTCATAATTCACAGTTCTTCAGTCATTCCCCTTTTACACTCCTCATACCAGTTGTCCAGTAATATTGATGATTTTCAAATTGTATGATCGGTTATTATTGTTTCAGTATGAAAATAAAATCTAATAATTTTTTCAGTTATTATCTTTTCCTTAAGAATGAGCCCTATTACTCACACTATCACTGATTTAGACTTGAGTTTGAACGTGATTATAGGCAGAAATGATCTGTTTCTCAGCTTACTACAATTTTACATATATGGAAATGGACATACTAAAGACATATTTCGTTAGCATTTGAACAAATCACTATTTTTCGAAATGCTTATGCTCATACCATCGAAATTTATTGTTAAAACTAAGGAAAAAGATAACAGTGTTTTTAATATCAACCTGGTTGATATAGATGGAGATTAAGTAAAAGGACTGTTATCAACGAATAATTGAGAGTTTCAACACGATTCTATATCTCTTAGTTATACCTTCTATTGTAGTAAATGGCTACTCTACTTGGTTCTAACACATTTATTGTTAACGTATTAAACTTACTGCTTATAATTCTGTCATAATTTATGAACAATTTAAAACTAATATGGATGAGATCGGAAGTGATTGTAGACACTAAGTTAATCTGAGCTGGTCAGAAAATTTCCGATGAAGACTTTTTTCAACTATAATTTCCTTTTAGACTAAAATTATGAACTCAAGAAGTTTTTTTTATTTAGCAAATAACACAACCAAGAAACTAGCATTTTCTTCATACTGGATAACAAAGCGAATCAATTGTCGTCATGTGTTACAATCTTCTGAGTTACTGTGGTGTTTGAATTAACTAATGATTCTTTTGTACTTGTTGATTGCTCGATTTCGAATTCTAAATACAATACATTCGTTTGTGCCTATCTAGTACTTCTTGATCCGATTACGTTATTTCTGGGATTCATAGTTCATACTACAATTCAAATAATTCGAAACCCTATAGTTACCCTTTTCGAAGTTTTTCTTGGGATAATACAAGGCTTAGGTAATTCATGATTGCAAGGTTCATTCTCTTAGATGAATAAGATTTTTGAGTAGTAACCTTAATAGTTCACAATTGATTGATCACTGGGTGGTGATCAATCAATTGTGATTACATCTCAGTCCTACAGGAGGTTAGTCACGGTTCGGATAGCTCAGTGGTAACGTCTCTGACTGTGAAGCTGGGTGACAGGAGATCGAATCCGCCAGGGAGCACCAGTTCCCTCAAGATTACAGGTACGCCTTGCTGACGAGTGCCAAGTAGCACGAAACCCGGGTCCAGGGTTTCGTGTTGACTACCTCCAACCACCATCTAAACCTTAATAGTTATTTACATTCTCTTAGCAATCAAAAGTATCTACTATCCAAAACTATAGGCCATAGCAGAAATGCTTGTCGAACCAACCTTATTCCATTAATACTGAAACATGCCGATGACCAATTTGTTGGCCGGGTTTTTAAAAAATAGTTTCTGACAGTTTAATTTGATCTCACTCTAAGTACAAAAAGTCTTTCCTTTTTCATTTTAAAATGACACGGACAATTGGTAATATTCATTATTCTTTAGCTCGATAACTGAGGACGAATGGATTAAGTAAGAACTCGAATACGAATGTTCTTAAATGAATATTTAGGTGATAGAGTCAACTTTTGTATACGGTAACATTTAACAAGGACAAAGTGCATTCAAGTTAAATATACACAACGGAAGTGAAATACTAATAAACTAACTCGCTAAAAACCGCTAACCAGAAGAAATTATTCAAACCATTTAAACTCAGCCCTGGGAGTCAGAAGTTCTTCATTTAGAAGAGTTATGACGCCTCATGGTGAAAGACGAGTTCCACCGGAAGCCACGAGGCTGATACCCCTTCTGACAACCAGAGCAACCATTTATTTAGGTACATGGAATACTCGTACAATGTGGGAGACCGGAAGAGTCTTGGTGACGTATATTCAGTGATTTTTGTAACGACAAAATAAAATTCGCATTTTTTCCCTAATTTGTCACACTTTATATGTAACCACATTTTTATTCAATATCTATTGTTTTTCTGTATCATTTGTTAAAAAACGATTATAATTGTTTGGATACATATATACGAATATTCTACCGCGTTGGTTGAAATATAGAACACTACCTCCGTCGTCTGTTCTTCTGCTTTATTGGTCACGGCCTTTGATTGAAGGCTATAATAGTGTTATAACGTCCTTTTAGGCCTTCTTACACTAATTGGATTTTTGGCCCGGATTATTATTAAATAATACTATTTGATCCAGTCTTTCTCATTACGCCGTTGGTGCCGTTTCGCGCAGAGGAATCTTCGTTAATCAAGTTAAATCATTTGTGGTTGTTATCTCAGAGAGCGGCTTACAAGTAACATTCATTTCATAACAACTGTTATTATCTTGTTGTTTAATATACCATTTGTATTCTAACTGTAGTTTGTTAACTTTTGGTATATTATTAATAACCCTGCGTATTGATATATTTTGAATAAGCTCCTTTGCTGGGATCCACCACAAGTCTTCCAAATTGCTGCAGAAATGAGGAGATGCAACCTGGAGGTGCTTGGGATCAGTGAAACACATTGGACACAAGTTGGATAACAACGACTAACTACAGGAGAGCTCCTGTTATGCTCCGGCCATGAAGAAGAAAATGCCCAACATACACAAGGAGTTGCATTGATGCTGTCCAAACAAGCACAAAATACACTCATAGGATGGGAATCTCATGGACCAAGGATCATCAAAGCCTTCTTCAAAACAAAGAAAGAGTGTATTTCAATGAACGTCATCCAATGCTATGCGCCTACCAACGACTACAATGAAGACGCTAAAGATCAATTCTACAATAGGCTGCAGTCAATCATCGAGAAGTGCCCAACAAAGGACCTGACCATTCTGATGGGAGACCTAAATGCCAAGGTTGGAATGGAAAATACCGGATATGAAGACATCATGGGACGACAAGGACTGGGAGAAAGGAACGAAAATGGTGAGAGATTTATAAACCTATGTGCCTTCAAGAAACTGGTCATAGGCGGCACTATATTTCCACATAAACGCATTCACAAAACCACATGGACTTCACCGGATCACTCTACACAAAACCAAATCGACCATATTTGCATCAACAAAAAGTTCAGAAGGAAGATAGGAGACGCGAGAACCAAGAAAGGAGCTGATATAGCATCAGACCATCACTTGCTGATCACCAAGATGAAATTGAAACTCAAGAAGCACTGGACAATGGGGCGGACAATATCACAAAAGTTCAATACGGCCTTTCTTCAGGATACTAACAAACTCAACAAATTCAAGATAGTCCTCAGCAATAAGTTCCAGGCCTTTCATGATCTACTGAATGGAGAAGGAACTACTGTGGAGAGCAACTGGAAGGGGATCAAAGAGGCAATCACTTCAACATGTCATGAGGTCCTGAGTCACAAGAAGCACCACCACAAGGAATGGATCACTGTTGATACACTGGATAAGATTCAAGAAAGGAGGAACAAGAAGGCAGCGATCAATACCAGCCGAACAAGAGCAGAAAAAGCCAAGGCACAAGCTGAATACACAGAAGTTAACAACCAAGTGAAGAGGAGCATCAGAACCGACAAACGTAAATATGTGGAAGATTTAGCAACGACGGCGGAAAAGGCTGCAAGAGAAGGAAACATGAGACAATTGTATGACACGACAAAGAAACTCTCTGGAAATCGCCGCAAACCAGAACGACCAGTGAAAAGCAAGGAAGGCAAGGTAATCACCAACATTGAGGAGCAACAAAACAGGTGGGTAGAACACTTCAAAGAACTCTTGAATCGACCAGCCCCACTGAACCCACCCAACATCGAAGCAGCACCCACGGACCTCCCAATTAATGTTGGCCCACCAACAATTGAAGAAATCAGCATGGCCATCAGACAAATCAAGAGTGGCAAAGCAGCAGGACCAGACAACATTCCAGCAGAGGCACTAAAAGCAGACGTACCGCTAACTGCAAGGATACTCCACATTCTCTTCAATAAGATTTAGGATGAGGAATAAGTACCAAAAGACTGGAAGGAAGGACTTCTGATCAAAATACCGAAGAAAGGCGATCTCAGCAACTGTGATAACTACAGGGGCATCACTCTTCTCTCAATACCGGAAAAAGTCTTCAACAGGGTATTGTTAAACAGGATGAAGGACTGCGTAGACGCCCAACTTCGAGACCAACAGGCAGGATTCCGTAAGGATAGATCGTGTACAGACCAAATCGCAACTCTACGGATCATTGTGGAACAATCAATTGAATGGAATTCATCACTCTACATCAACTTCATTGACTACGAAAAGGCATTTGATAGTGTTGACAGAACAACACTATGGAAACTTCTTTGACACTACGGCGTGCCTCAGAAGATAGTCAATATCATAATGAATTCCTGTGATGGATTAAACTGCAAAATTGTGCATGGAGGATAATTGACAAAGTCGTTCGAAGTGAAGACCGGTGTTAGGCAAGGTTGCTTACTCCAACCCTTTCTCTTTCTCCTGGTGATCGACTGGATCATGAAGACGTCAACATCTGAAGGGAAACGCGGGATACAATGGACATCTAGGATGCAGCTGGACGATCAAGACTTCGCAGATGATCTGACCCTTCTATCACACACACAACAACAAATGCAGGAGAAGACGACCAGTGTAGCAGCAGCCTCAGCAGCAGTAGGTCTCAACATACACAAAGGGAAAAGCAGGATTCTCCGATACAACACAGAATGCACCAATCCAATCACAATTGACGAGGAAGATTCGGAAGATGTAAAAACCTTTACATATCTGGGCAGCATCGTTGATGAACAGGGTGGATCTGATACAGATGTGAAGGCGCGGATCGGCAAAGCAAGAACAGCATATTTACAACTGGGGAACATCTGGAACTCAAAGCAACTGTAAACCAACACCAAGGTCAGAATTTTCAATACAAATGTCAAGACAGTTCTACTGTATGGGGCGGAAACCTGGAGAACTACGAAAGCCATCATCCAGAGGATACGGGTGTTTATTAACAGTTGTCCACGCAAAATACTTCGGATCTGTTAGCCGGACACTATTAACAACAACGTACTGTGGGAAAGAACAAACCAGATCCCAGAGAAGGAAGAAATCAGGAAGAAGTGCTGGAAGTGGATATGACACACATTGAGGAAATCACCCAACTGCGTCACAAGACAAGCCCTGACATGGGATCCTCAAGGCCAAAGGAAAAGAGGAAGACCGAAGAACATATTACGCTGGGAAATGGAGATAGACAAGAGAAAAATGAAAAAAATTGGATGGAATTAGGAAAGAAGGCGGACGACAGAGTGGGTTGGAGAATGCTGGTCGGCGGCCTATGCTCCATTGGGAGTGACAGACGTAAGTAATAAAGCCACCATCATGGCAGTAAATGAGGTTTAGTTAGTCTGTTTTGCAATTGATAGCCCTGAAGAACCGGAAAAGTTAGTTTTTTCTGTCACGCTGTAGTTCAAAAACACATCGTCACTCTTTCAGGAACTGACTGAATCCTGGAGTAAATGACTCCAGAAACTCTGAGCTGCAAATAAATACAGGAGTGTAGGATCCTTTCTAGTATGTCTTTGTGAAATCGTAAATATGTATGTCTATCCGGACGACTGTTCCTTAGTCTTTTCTTTACATTCATAGGTTGTTCTCTAATGATCTATATTTACATATATACATTTTTCTTTATTTGGAATTATCACTAGTCAAGGGGATGAGATATTTAACTATTTATCTTGTTTTGTGGTGCTAATATTCCGTTTTCTGGCATCCGTATCACCATATTGTGATCTCGTTCGTGGTTTTGTCGTGTGTGATCTGCAGTTCTTGGTTGGAATCTAGAGTTAGAGAGAGAATATCGAACCAAGGTATGAAGAAATTTATTCTCATTATTGTTGCTTAGACAGTATTGTTGTACCAGTGAGTGAACTTGCTATAATTGTTGGGTAAATGGACTCATGTAACATTGATCGTCTACTGGTTTTGGTTTGGTGGTTTGCAGTAGTTAATAAAACTGTATTTCATTCTTTGTAAGGACGTCCATATTCCTACTTCAGCATCATTATAAAAGTATTTTCCAATTTCTTTAAAAATTCGGTTAACTCATTAATACTATTGGGATTTTTGACCAGCTTCACTTTCGCTCTACCTGATATTTTGATTTCTGGCGACTGCCATGTTGCGAGACAGTATGTCCGATTGACTGAATCTATCTCCCATACTATGGATATTTGGGTAACAGTCGTTAGGAATGTTTATTGCTTTGGGCAGTTGACTGCTCACTTTGGAGCCATATGATAAATAATGTTTTTGTCTCTTTCGGATAGTACGTTATTTCTGGATTCGCACAATCTTTTTTCCTGATTGTCAAGTAATTATTGCATATTCTTAATTTTTCAATCACTTACTGTTCTACAGTTGATCCTACAAGTTTGTTGCTATGTCAGTGGTTGTACACTCTGAAGGAAGCAATGTTCTGGCATACTTTGCTTATTTCCGTACAGGTATTCATACATTTGGGCCAATTGACCACATCTTTCTATACGGATTTCAACGTAACGATACAAAATTTACTGTTCATTACTGACTTTTGATAAAACTTAAAAAATGTGCGTCACTGAGTTATTTCCCGTTTCAGGTTTATTAGCATGAAGATGGCACAGGTATTCAGTGTTTGACAACGCTTAAACCAGTAACACCTAATATGAAGCGCATCCACCAAGAGAAATCAGAAGACAGAATCGAGGAGATCGGAAGATATATTTGATGTGATATCAATATATCGAGGATCGTCTGATCTAATCTGGCTAGCGATTGAAGTAGATGTTGAGCATGGCGTTCCCACACGTGATCTGGTGCGGATGCATGACCGAGCGCCTTCAGCTAGGTGAGTCCATTAAAACTTGTGGTCAGCATCCAATGTCGAAAACTTACAGGGCTATCTATTTTGGGGCTTTATTTACCGCTACAAGCATTTGTGCTGATTTTGAAATTTACGAAAAGTACGTTTGTGCATGTGGATTTGTTGATTTCAGGAAACCCTTTCACTAGGTACTTTATTTGGGATTTGTAGCTAAGTTAGAAAGATTTCAGGTCAAACTTTACGCCCATAAATCGATTATTGACTTTCCCGTCAAAAATTACTGACAGAAAACATGATCGTCACACAGACCTCGTGGATACTGAGGCAGAATGAATTATTCGAAAACAAAAAAGTATCTGGTTTTTCCTTCCTACATGTAGATGAACTATAGGGAGCAAAAACTTTTTGTTCGGATGTTTGCCGAATATATCGAGGTTTGATGCATCAGGTACAGTGCTGTGACTAAGATATGGATTTGAGCTATAATTAGCACAATTAAATAGTTTATATTCATTTATAGAATTGCAATGGTGGAGCTGCTTGACTTACATAACGTTATATTGAATCGACATAAATCAATATATCCCTAGCTTGAACCACCGCAACAAATTAGTCAGGCTATCCCGCCTTTCTAATGCTGTGTGACAAATAAACAGTCTTAACAAACAAGAGTACGTTTATGTAGACCATTAAGAAAAGAAAATAGAAACAACACTATCAGCAGGTGCATTTGTCAGTCTTGATCGATAAAACAAAAACCAATTCATGTGGGTAATGGTTGGTTTTGGGACAGTCTGGTTGGCCATAGGATAGTGGCTTAGATAATTTCTAGTGGCATTTGCTGAGATTACATAGGTACGGTTTACAGTAGACTTATACTCCTTGGTTAGATGAACGAATTAATAGTCATTCGATGTTGGTGCAAATAAGGATTATGAAACAAATCATCAGTGAAGGTTAGGATAACTACAGAGATAACGGAACACATATTCACAGTGGTGCACTGAGTTGTCCGCTACATCTCCTTTTGTGTTCTGGAATCTCGTACCCACTTTTTCCACTGTGTTTCATAACAACGCACTTCAAGAATACGTGCGAACTTACAATTGTCTCGTGGTTATATATCTCAAAGGATATTTAAGTTCTCTCTGTGACAGAGAAATTTGGGCTACGCGGTAGCCAGCCAAATTGTCAACACGTTCATTAAGGCCATGTCTATGCCTAGTCCAGAGATCTAGAACTATGCCCTAGCAATCGGATAGCCTTTTTTACTTTGGTGAGTAGAAGTGTAGCTCTGCAATCACACACTTGCAACTTCTGTTTTCAAAAGCCAGGTTGTCTTAAATTCACAAAAATTTACTGCTAATTGTTTACTACTTCCTGGGTAAAATAAAGTAGTCCAGGATAATATAGATCCTTTAATTGGTATCGTTTCATGAATTCATTATGAAAGTCGGATATCCAAACGTAGTTATGCAATAATCAAAGGATAATTTCCATTTGATAGTTATTCAGAGCAGAATAAATAAAACTTATGGTAAGGGTTTACCATTGGTCTGAAATACAATTAGAAAGGGGCAGAAAAACGATAGATTACTGTAGATAGATAAGAAGTCTTGACCACAGTAGAGGGAAGAATTGAACATGGTGCTTTTGTACACAAACTTTAGGCTGGAATTAGTGTATAGCTACGGCCTATGTTATATGTAAGTTTCCAATTCGAATTCCTGTTGCGCTGAATATTCTGACGCAGGAGTATCATATGGATTTACTTATTAGTCCTCCGATATCATCTCAGTTTCTCCGCCTACATCCCCGTTCAAGACCACTTGTTCGTAACTCCCGAACGATGAAGTGCCTTTCTACTACACGCGGACACCAGATACAATCTTTTCAGAAGAGTTGTATACTGGTGATGAGAGTTAAAGAGGCGGTGTAAAAGCTCCACTGCATCGACCAAGCCTTGTCGAGGAACGATAACTCCATATAAACTGCCCTTGGTCTTGAAGAAGCTCGGTAAATAATTCAACATCCAATGATGTCGAGTAGAGCAAGTATCTGCCTAACATCGTTTAAAAGTAAAAATTAAACTATTTATGGCGGTAGGTAAAACCCTGAAATAAATATTTCTGTAAATTGTCGATAATGATACCTAACTCAATAGTTTTACTGGACACCACAAGCTGAAGGCGCTAGGTCAGGGGTCCACACCAGATCGCCAGTGGGTACGTTGTGCTATCTCTCGTAACAACCACTTAATTCAACTTATAAACACCACGAAGAATCGACCATTGAGCAAACATATTTTTACAATCCTACGTTCCCGACTTTCTATTTAACTGGTTTTGGGATCTTCGAATGACATCAATGTAAAACTCTATCATGACATTTTTAGTTGATGTTTACCTTCGTGGTTTACAGTCAGTGAAATGCATTCAGTTTCTTCAGTAACTTCGCGTTATATCTCTATATTTCAAGAAGATTATCGCCCTCTATAAGTCATTGTACTATCAGCACGTACAGTACAAAAAACAAATAGGGTAAATATGGCCATGATGCATAAAAATAGCTCATATTCTCCGTCACTGCACCAAATGAGCCATACGACTCGTACATCTAAAAACTCCTCTTGAGATATATGACTGTAGAGTGTAGTGCCAATAAAGTGCCACTGGGCCCTAGCTAAATCATCCGGCAGTCGGATTACTTAATGTCAAACAGTTTATCGATCCTCGTCAAATTCAACGACAACCGACGCACATCAATTGATTGCACGCCATGGACTGGTCCATGCGGTGATAGTCACAATCTCTCCCTTGTTGCTCTTAATAACGTATCTCTGCAATAACGTGTTTTGTGTTAGACGGTCTTTCAATCAGCCATAGTACCTTGGTACGACGGAAGGGTAGTGCACAATGGGTGCTGATCGCGATTCATGACCTCGAGGTTAGCTGGTTCGTCGCGCCATTCCTGTCTAACTAGAGAATGCCCCCCATCATTCAACACTGATCGTCTACGTTAGTGATCTTCAAGAGTAAGCACAATGATTTAGATGAAGGTTTTCCTGCCTAGAATTTGTAAGTTTTGGAGCTATTAACTGGACTTGATGTTGACGATTTTGAGCCCGTCATTTAACTGCAAATTGACGGAATCTTAATAATGGTAATGAAACAACGGTCCTATTTAATTCATGTGACTGTAACTTCCAAAACAAAGCAGTCTGCAATAAGAAATGACTGTTAAGGCCAGTTTAAGTACGAGTCGTCCTCTAGTCAAAGCCAAAAACAAGGTGAGTGGGTAAATTATGGTCCTAAACAGTTATTCAACTAATAATTGTTCAATCAGTAGTCAAATCAAGTGCAAAAAGTAAGTATCCAGGTTGTTCAAAAGGTGATACTTAACATTCTTATGACATAGAGTGCTTACAGTTTTGGAAAAGTGCTTTAATTCACAGCCAAAAATACACAGCTCTAGTTATTTCGAGCAGCACAAAAGGGGGATCAAATTTATATGGCGGCCGCCGTACTTAGATATCAAATAAAGTAACGTATATGTGATCCAGGAAAGACATTAAAATTCGGTGAAATATATGAAACCAAAACTAGAATATAATATAAATGGTACTATATCCATTGGTATCAAACGATCAACGAAATATACATCTGAATGAATCAAGAACATATTGCAACAGCGTGTACGTGGAGGGATTTTTATTCACAAACTTTCGGAAAGAATCTTACTTAACCTCCGTCTGGAAGTTCAACCAACGATAAATTAGATATAAAAGTTGGATACGAACGTATATTTCAAGCACTTGGTAATGTAGTTGAGACAAAGAGAAATGGATGGGAATTTGAATAGCAAACACTGCCAACTCTGTGAATAGTATGTATGTACAAATTTATAAATATGAGGGATGTAAAAGAAAATTTTTAAACACACATACAATCATACAATTATGCCCAATATCATCTTCACAAATGATAGTGATTGGAAAGTTTAGAATAATTCATCCGGTCAAAGATTAGAACAAGTCACCCTAGCATGTAGCAGCAATAGTTGCTAAAACGTCACTCCTCAATCAGTCTTTCGAAGAATGACTCAACATTTTCTTCAGTTTCGTAGGTATCAAAGGCGATTACTCAAGCTGTTACTCCAAAATCACACCTTTCAGTAAGATCGTTTATATCCTTTACACTTTTAAATACCAAGGATAAAAATACAGCTTTCTGTAACCGAAATCTAGTTTTTATCACAAAGAATAAGAACTTAAAGGACAATACTTACTATAACCACCTAGCAAATTTTACATTTGAAGTTTGAATACACTGTACATAGCGCCACTTAACCGCGAGGTCAACATCCAATAGTGTGTCATGGCTAAGAGCAAAAACCATACGAGTCATAATCAAAGTAAGATGTATTACTGCTCACTTCAATTGTATGTGCAGATCGAAAGCAACACCGTAACGGTATCCATAAACCAAAGAAACAGCGATATCCGTCACTTAAAGGCGTAAGTTCGTCATTTTAACACATCAGTTCCATAGGTTGACCCTAAATTCTTAAGGAATATGAGGTTTGCCAAAAAGCATAATAAACGCGGGAATAAAAACCTACAACATGCACTCACCCCTACAGTAACAGAATCTAAATAATTTTATTGAGTGTAAAGGTGGAATAAATTCAGACGATGTAATGCATCTTTTCTTTATTGTCGTACTCGTTTTCTTGTTGTAACCTAAGAAGTACGTGATCTATGTCCTTGAGGATTTCCGCCCTGTTAGGCCCATAGAATTCTTAAGATATAATTAACGATCCCCACGTCATTCAACAGCACCTTTTGCTAAATACTGTATGCTTCCGACTCAGGTGAAGCTTCGTAGGTGTATGCGGCTTTTGGGCCTTCTATTTATAATATGCTGAACGGGAACGAACTCCAGGTTTTGCGTCTGAAATGTCAAGTTCGTTACACTAGTATGTCAGTTTGAAATACGACTTAAATTTTCATACCCCAGAGCCCAAATAGGTCGTCTTTTGTGTATAATGTTTCGGCACGTTCATTAGTGTTGTTGAGAGTTTATTGGCTAGGTCCCTTCTCAGGATAGTCATAAAGCATAATTAACGCTGATATAGACTGGATAGAACCACCTATTGCTTCGTGTTCCTAGTAGCATCACCGAAATATGAATGGCAGAGATTCTGACTAGTCGCTTGAGGTCGCATTCCTGGTTACATGCAGTATTTGTAACTGAACCATCCAAATATTAACGCAACCAGTTAAAAGCGTCCACAGGTAACCATGGGGTGTCCTAGAAGATGACAGTTGTGTCTGGATATATACTCACTAAGTTTTTTCAACATCTCTACGTGTGTTAGTAAACATCGGTAAGCGTGAGTACAAAGCTCAAGTCCCTATGTCAACATACTTAGGACTACATGTCACTCAGTTGTCATCCTTCGGATATTCTCCTTGAGATAAGTCACATTCCCAAACAATTTGTGTACTGGAGGCCATGGGTTCCTGCCCAAAGATTTCTAGTATTCCTGCGAACGTGTGTATTAAGGGTTGTTTGCGCTGATGATTTCCACGCAATGTAAGAACTAATGCCTTGTAGTTTTGTCGAACAGAAAGGAACGACAAGCTGATATACCACACTACGTATCGCAGTTCTAAGAAGTCAACCAATTTCGTGGACAATAGCCGTAGGCTCAACAGATTATGAGAATTACAGCTAATTAAAAATCACTATAGGTAGACTGTCATAGTCCTACGTTTCCTTCATGGATTATTGGCATTCGCAAACCCAGAGTGCGGGTGGGTTATTGTGAGGTATCAGCTTCTCCAGTTGTACTGAAGGAAAATTCAAATCTTATCTTATTCCTTCGAGTTAACTTCTTGGGACCGGACTCATTCTCTCACTGAGTGTTATAACTTTATTCATGGTGCTTCTCTTCAGGTGAGTCAAGAGAAGTTCCGTTAAGACAGGTGTGTATTGTCGCTGCGGGGTGTATAATAATATCCCCGTAGTGTTGTATAGATGAAGTACTCATGGGCCAGTTATACTTTTTACTGTTTATCATTCGGGTTCTAGTAAAGCATTACTTGACTAACACGAGTCCCGTGGCGATAATTCCAAAGTCGATTCCAAGAATGTGACGGGATATTTTAGCCTGTCGTTATGAAAATGAAGTATCAAACTACTTACTGTTTTTTTGGATGGTGCATACTCGAAAAGGGCTGGGTGTATCACGGAAATTTCCTGGGAAGCAATGGCGTTCAATATCCCACTGAAGTGCTAGGGATAACTGTCTCTTGCTGAATTAGGTTTTAGGCAGAGTCATGACGTAATTTATGCTAACCACAAAGGCAAGTTAATGGGGATAAGTGGTGCGGTCAGACCTAATTTCTGCAATATCTGATCGTTATTGTTATATCAGACTATTCATACTGAGAAATACCTAACGCAGTGGTTTTTATCCGACTGCTTTCATTGAACTATAGGTCTAATTTAGCCCCAACTTAGTAGCTTCACGATTATAGGAGTAAATGGTTCATAGCTCCATATTTGGGACCTTAGGAGAAACTTCTAATAACAATGGTCATGGCACTTATTATGTAGTGAAGTAATTAGACAGCTATCGATAAAGCTGTTGCTTATCTAAGAAAGTACTTGCAAATACAAACAGAAAAGTTTCGAAAACTGAGGTAAAAAGATAAATGAAACGGATGGCTTTTAGTAACGTGTATATGTTGCCTTATTAAATCAACGTCAACCAGAAACCTTTGGTTATGGACGTACATTAACAATGTTCCAGGGTTAGCAGCCATTAACTAACAGAATCTGTTGTTATATCGAGGCTATAGATCTTAAATTCAATTTGGTAGCGAGAGTGATGCGAAAAATATTTTATAAGCAGTTTCTTGCTGCATTGTATATAGATCCTAAATGGCCTAGCAATTCAGCAGTCAAGTAGTGGGCAGGTGACACTGCTCATACTCGTTTCGGATGACTCTTCAACAAATGACGCAAAACCAACCAGACTATTTGTACCATCAATAAAGGTTGTAAGTATTTAACAAAGAAATTTATAATCCTGCCACAGTTACATTGTTAGAAATCCTAACGATGTAGAAACAAGTTTTGTTCAAGATAAAACCTTTAGCAAACAATCTATATAGTCGCGACGTTCTTCATCAGCTGGGTCATTCATTTTGCGAAGCTCGTCTAAGTGCCGTTGTAGCCAATTAGGAAATGATTTGTACGATTCTTCGGACTGTATATTTGTAGTATAACTTGAGTGACTACCTAATGGACGGAGGAGAAATGATAAAGCAGCCAGTAGGTGCTCCTGTGGATCGTCTAGGAGATATAATAGATCTATCACTTTGTGTACGATGGACGAAGATTCAGATGCTGAAACATGAATTTATTTCTTTGATAAGTGCAACAAAAAAGAAAAATATCTGAATAGAAACTGGAAAATGCAAATACTACTGAAATGTGATAAGAAGAACAGAAGTAACTAATTTATCTAAACGTAGATTTTATTAAAAGAATTGACGCGTAAGGAATCGGCTTGGGTGCCAAATGGAGCATGCCGATTCTTCTCTGTGATCATTTAGAACCTGAGGACTTTAGAATACTTTACGCTGAGGATTCTATATTGTACCATGAATATAATATTGAATAAAACTGATAATAATAATAATATGCTTTCTTCGCAATCCTAGTGTTACTGTATCTGTACGCTTGTTCTGATATTTGTCTTGCGGACATTTATGTTTGCATTATTTACGTTTTTGGTTCAGTTGAGTGCACCGGTCAAAGACTTGAGAGAACGAGGAACATTACAAATCTCAATGACCCCTATCAGCCTAAATGAAATGGGTCACTCAAGACATTTATAGTGCAATTAAGCCTATACAGGGAAATGAACAATAGAGCATACCAAACTAACAAAAATCTGACTAGGAAGCCTGCAGTGTCCCGTCCGCTTAAAATCAACTAATTAATTGAGCTGACTAATAAAACGTGATAGAACCAAGAGTACACGTCGAAATCTAACAGAATTTATGAAGACATGCCTTGAAATCAGTATCAACTGCACAAATGTTCATTTTTAAAATCTTAGGTTTAAGTTTCTTTCTGAATATCTTACTCCTCGATCCCATTTATTCCGTTGAGACTCTAATCTTTGATTGACTATTTTTACTATAATTATTTTGCCCCTCGGATTTTATGCGGTTCGTTTCTCCTTACTGCATGGACACGAAATTTGACTTGAGACGATGCGAACTTTCAGTAGGTTATATGTTGCTCATGACTGGCTATCGTTATTATTATTTGAACACATAAACGTTGGTACAACGGCGAACCAAACACATGCGCTATACAATAACAGTGAAGCCGGTGGTAGTTATCATTGGTTTGTGTGAGGGCTGTGATACTGCCCGGGTGACCAAACCGAAGCACGAAGTTGTGATCAGACATTAATACTCTACCAATTTTTGTTGGGTGGGTTTTCACAGCGAATCCATATGGTTTAGCAGAAATCGTTGTTTCTACCCTTTCTAAATTAATGAAGTGAGCTACACTTATGGGATATTTTCTGATTTTTGGTACTAGTACAATTCCAGTGACGTTTATTTGGTGAGACTCGCAATAAAGATAGTCCTTATCAAGAGATTTTTTAGATCCGTGTTTATAGTTTCGCTCAGACATATATACGGAGTTTTAACGAGAGTGAGGCGGGAAAAACGAACATCCGGAACTTAACCCGAATTGTTAAATACAGAGGGTCCACCTATGCATATATATATATATATATATATATATATCTTTAGTAACGGTATACAGAGGAAATAGGATAGTTTGGTTCCGGCTCTCTGCCAACAAAATCCAAACGTCTAACATCCAAATTTTAAAAAAAAAACACTAACGGATGGCATGCGAAATATAAAACAAAGTACTCACGTATATGTTTTGAAGCAAGTTCCTGCAGAACACAGTAGACTAGGAACGCACCTTTGGAAACTAAGCGATATGCTTTATCTGATTTTCCTATTTTCACTTCTCTGATAAGTACACTGAGGACAAGATCAACACCCTTTGATTCCACAAATACATTAATTCCTGGCACATAACCTCGTATGGTACCTGTGTGTGATAAATCAAAAACTGAGTATGAATGTCCAAGATAAAAGTATACAAAAAACATCACAAGCTGTATGTGACATAGTGGACTCAATTCGGGAACCACTAAAAAACTATTTAGCATGTTAAACTTCTAACTTTTGATTGAGTTTTCAAACAACGTTCATCACCTCAAAAAATATTAGGACTGCCTATTTATTGATCACACATTGAAACAAATCCACTGTCGTTGAGTTTGTTAATCACTTGGATAGTAAACACGAGATCATCTAGCCTTCGACTTCCATACTTAACCATAGGTTCATCTCAAGTTTCAGTAGGAGTAAATGTACCACTAAAGATTGTTAATTATCAAATAATATTTAAAAAGTCCAGTATAGTAAATAATGAAGGCAGATTATACAATTCCAGCCTGTTAGTGTCTATATTAATACTCAAGTATATTTATCTTCGCTATCTTTATGATTTATACCAAAAATCGTACGACTCCCTTGCTGTTTGTTATGTTATGTATATTAAATATAGGAGCTTTGGTTAGTTCAAACTTTTATCAGCCAAACAAACATTAAAATACATTGATTGGTGAAAAGTACTCACAGGATATGGCTAGTAACAGATGTCTCAGAAATTCTAGATCTGTCTCTTCTTCAAATAGCATAATTAGTCGAGCCAGGACGCCGTTTTCAGTGTACAAACTTTGAGCTCGAGGATTGTTTTGAGTGATATTTGCTAATAGTTTCAATCCATCTATTCTTAAGGAAGGTGGGCCGCAAAATAATAGTTTGAGTAGTACATCTTGACCTCCAACAATCAAAAAGTCGTTCGACAAGTCCAAATCTTCAGTCAGTGTTAACAAATCTTCAATGACATTCTTCGTTTCATTTAAATCGGGCTCCGACGATGACAAATGGGATGATAACGTTTGGACATCGTTAGTCAGCTGTTTACTCAAGTCGACAGTTGATGCACTTAGTGCTTTATCCAACCATTCGGCATCCTATTTTTTGAAATCAGCTACTTAAAAGTAGGATTACCTTTGGGTCCATGGGTTTTGTGGCGGCATTTTCAGAATGTTCAACGGCAAGGCGAAGAAGACCTTGAAGGTTCCGAGCCATGAGAGGACTGACAATACTTCGTGATTGAAAAAAAAAACACGGATTAGCTTGTTAGTGCAAATTTATAGGGCTAATAAAATAGCCGAGGATTTAGTTCATTTGTGCAATTAATTATCTAATGTCTAGACATTTATCTGAAGTTAACAACCCATAAGATGTAGGTGTAGTTTAAATTAAAAAACGCTATCTTCACTGGTGAATCGAGAAATTATAAAGGTAGATTATATCTAATAGAGCTTAAACGGAAGATGGAAATATTCGAAATATTTGGGGTTGTACTGATTTTTTTAAACAGTGCATACGTACAGGTTATTTGGGAATAGAAACAAGAGGTTTACGACTACCAAAAAAAATGGAAATAAATCCAAGGAAGTAGTAAAAATCTTCAGAATAAGGAGTTATTTGCTTCACTTGTATATATATTGAACCACGTCACCTAGTTTAAAACATCTTTAGGAAAGCATGTCATTTTATAGCAGAAGTTCATCAGGTGACTTTCTACACTAATACAAATTCTTAATCTGTTTAAGTATAGACATTTTCTAAATTCCACCTACCTACAAATTTTACAATACATCAGCAAGTGCAAAACATGTTCAGTTAAAAGCTCTATGTGGCGTAATTTCTTGACATAGTAATTTGCATACAGCACGGATACTTGACATTCTGTCATTATGTTGCCGGTTTGAACTATTTACTTTAATTACAGTAGTTTCAGCAATGTTCAGATAAGATCTATGACTCAAAGGAAAATACATAGACGTATAGTTGATAAACAAATTACATTAATTTAATACGCCATGTTCACAGTAATGAAGTTGCACTTATACCGTTTTTTTTCAATCATGAATTGTGTTACTACTAACTCTTAATTCTCCTTTATTTCGAAGTCTCTACAATGATTAAATTTCTGCTGTAGTTGAAATTGATCCAATTCTCATTCCGTCAATTTCATTTCACACTATGCTGATATGTAATACAGCAAGTTTGGCCGACATATATTCGTGTCAGGTTCTATGTAAGTGCCAACCAACCACATCGAGAGTACTTGTGATCGAGTATATAAAATCTTTGTTTCCCAGTTTCAATGGTCTAATATCTGCGAGGTTGGGGCAGACAGTCACTCAATATCCCTGATCTTCAGTGGAGATAAATATTTTCTTTAAATTATATGGAGTTCCGAGTGGCAATGTCAAAAATTGGATATATCTTCTGATACGTGAACATTCAATACATTTAGTTGCATAAAAATGGAACGATCACACTTAATTAAATTAATGTTTTCAAGATAAAGAGACTCAAGAAAGTCATAAAAACATATTTTCCATTATGGTTCACACTTGGACTTATTCAGAAAAACCTACCACCTAACAGCAACAGAAAGTTAGTGTTATCCAAATCCATAAGTCTCTAAGTTGGGAGTAGACTCTTGGAAAGGCAATCGGAAGCACTAACAGGGGCAATGTGTTTCAAAGAGTTAAACGGAAATAAAGTGTGTAAGTGTAGTGACAACCACTTAACATAGCTTCTTCAGAAAATAACTCACTCTAAAAGCGATGATATCGTTTAGAAAGTACCATACATAAAGTTTCCACTGCGATAATAACCACCTTGTATACTATAGATAGTAAAATTTAACATAAATCAATTTGTCTCGTACAGGTTTACACAAGTATTGTGGTTTGCAGTACTGTAATCGCCTTAACGAAAAACATTTCAACATCATGGTAAGCGTAACAGTTCGTGTGACGGACATGTGGCATCAAATATCGTCTTGCTAGCAAGTCACTTGCTGAAATCCGATGGTAACGTAAGAATATTGCCCGACATGCCGTACTCTGAGCGCAATATCATACGGAACGTCCCTAAAGAATCTCGCGAGAAGTTCTTCCGCGGAAGAAACATAATTGTGCAAGGTATACCGGAAAATGCAGACCCTACTCAATCGAATTCTGACATCAGGGAATGGAAATTCATCAAACAGTCCTTGAGGCTTAAACACATACTGACTCAGCATGTGACGAGACTAGCCAAGAAGGACGGTGATCTTAGACCCCGTCTAATGAAGATAACCTTCCCATCTTCCCACATGGCAGCTGCAGTTCTAGAAGCATTTCGTGCCAACAGACGTCGATTGCCACCTGGAATCCACATGCACCCGGATAGGCCATATGAGGCTAGGACCAAGCACAAAGGCAAGTTGGAGTTGACCATTCCACTTGTGGACTGTCTAAATGATAAAAAAAACGTGTAAAGGACAGGGCCTACCACCTCGGGAAACCTCATATAGGTGGGCTACCTGTCCATTCACATAAGGCTCATACAGAAAAACAGGACGAAGCTCACGCGTTCCAAATTGAAAGCATAAACTGCTTATATATGAACGCCGCGAGTCTACCAAACAAACTGGATGAATTACGTGAACTTAGTAATGCTAATAAGGCCCGTCTGATAGGAATATCTGAAACCTGGATATCTTCTCAGTTCTCGGACCAAGAGTTAACATTACCTGGGATGACTTTGTTCCGCAACGATAGGAAAACAGGAATTGGGGGTGGAGTAGCCATATACATAAGCTCTTGCTTGGAGGTGCACCAAGTTCACAACCTCGAGTTTAACAATCTTGAGGAATCCATATGGTGCTCTGTTAGATTGTCAAGTACTTCGAGGTGTCTAGTCGGAGTCATTTACAGGAAGCCAACTGCTGACACCGAGTACGATAGTCGTATGCTGGAAGTACTATCCCGCTCTACCCGTCTCGGTTTCACACACATCCTGATTCTAGGGGACTTTAATCTCCCTAGAGTCAACTTCACGGAACACACGTACACTGGAGGCGACAACTCAATTGAAGCTCGGTTCTTCAACCTCATCGATGACTTGGACTTATATGAAAATGTGAGGTCGGCAACTCGTTGGAGAAACAGTCAGACACCATCGCGCTTAGACTGTGTATTCACAAACAAAGAATTTCTAGTTGACAACCTCTCAATCCTGGCTCCCTTGGGAAAAGCGACCATGCCGTCATAGCCTTCAGTTTTGTCACCAAAACTAAGCTAAGGTATCCCACCAATAATTCGCTTCGGAATTTTAAACGGTTGAATGTGCCAGTTCTACAGGACTATCTACAACAGGTGGTTTGGGATGTTCACCCTCAACTCGATGTGGACGGTCACTGGGACTTCTTACTGCACACGCTCTTATGTGCTACAAACCATTCAGTTCCTCAAACGGTTCCCAAAAGCTGCAAGCCACCTACAGTAATCAAGAACCGTACCCTTCGACTGCTAAGCCGCAAAAGGCACTGTTGGGCGGAATACAAACGAACTGATAACGACGGAGCGTATAGACAATATAAACATATCAGGAACATATGCACGAAGGCTATAAGAGAAGACAGGTTTCATTACCAGACAAAGCTTATGGACAAATTTGCCTCTAACCCTAGAAGCCTATTCCGTTATGCAGCCTCTCTTTGTCAAGCCAAAACAGGAGTTCCTCAACTGCTAGGTTTTGACGGCCCGACCAACAATGATGGCGACGCCGCTAACCTTCTGGCGGCACATTACTCTCAAACATTTCAACCAGCTGACATCAACTTTACTGACGACAGTTTCATCTGCAATTCCACAGGACTCTCCGAAGTGAACCTAAGCGCTGACTTGGTGTTCCGTAAATTGCAGCACTTAAGACTAGATACTTCTCCTGGCCCGGATATGGTTCATCCTGCCATACTGAGGGAGGCAGCCTCAATCCTGGCAACGCCGCTTAGCGTGATGTTTTCACACTCGCTAAGCCAAGGCAAATTACCGGAAAATTGGAAGTTGGCTCACATCACACCAATTTTCAAAGGTGGTCGACGCAATGAACCTTTAAGTTATCGGTCGGTGGCTCTTCTGTCATTACCTTCAAAACTCATGGAGTCCCTGATATGCGACGGTTTAAACGACCATCTACTGTCCTTAAATTTCTTCTCACCCCAACGGCATGGTTTCAGGAAGGGTTACTCTTGTATAACCAACCTGCTGACTGCGGTGGACAGATGGACAAGCATCCTCGATCGCAAGGGAAAGGTTGATATCATTTACCTTGATTTTTCAAAAGCTTTTGATAAGGTTAACCAACTGTCTTATCAATAAGCTCAAACAACTAGGTATCAAACCACCTCTGATCGATTGACTTACTTCATACCTAAAAAATCGACACTTTAAGGTTAGAGTTAATTTCACTTTATCTCAGGCTATGGAATGTCCTAGTGGGGTCCCCCAGGGCTCAGTACTAGGGCCTCTTCTCTTCTTGATCTACCTAAATGATCTTCCTCAACAGGTAACGTCAGACTTATTACTTTTTGCCGACGACGTGAAACTTTGGAGAGAGATACGCAACCAAGACGATATACAGGCACTTCAGGAGGATCTGACTCGACTTCAAAGTTGGGCAGACGATAACGGACTTACCTTTAACACTTCAAAGTGTAAAGTAGTCCATCTGCGACATGTCGCAAACTAGTTACAACTTAGGAAACTCCTCTCTAGTAGTATCCCAAGTCGAAAAAGATTTAGGAGTCCTGATGCCCCATGATTTGAAGTCTTACGCTAACTGTGACAAAAATGCCTTCCGAGCAAACCTTGCACTGGTAACGTTGAAGCGCATTTTTGGACAGTTTGACGGACGAACTTTCCATACAATCTTCAATAGTTTCATCCGTCCCCATTTAGAGTACGGAAACATAGTACTCCCCCCTCACTCCAAAAGGATAAGGACACTCTGGAGCGTATCCAACGGCGAGCCACGAAATCAGTTCGAGGACTCAAACCTAAACCTTACGAAGAACGCCTCCATTCACTAGACCTTTACCCATTAGAGTATAGGCGTCTTAGAGGTGATTTATTAATGGCTTATAGTATTCTTAACACTTCTGAACATCCTCTTAAACACCTACTTAAGCTTAGTTCGAATAATAACCTAAGGGGTAACACCCAGAAACTGGAAACATAACATAGCAAGACGGGATGTAGACACAACTTCTACTCCTTAAGAGTTGTCAAAAGCTGGAATTCGCTGCCGGCCGAGCTAGTTCAAGCGACTTCTCAGGAGTCCTTCAAGAGGCAACTTGACCTACTCTTAGGAACCAAGAACAGCATCACACTATGATTTACCAATTTCTTTTCCTCTTTTATTGTTAACATACCTAGGTTCCTGCCTGGAGGACTTGGTGATCCCCTGCTACTAGACACGGAAGCCTGTTAAGCGAAAGCTTCTTCTATTCCGTCCACAACCATTTGAACCATTTGAAAGCCATATGTTTAACGTACTATTTTATTCCATGTAACTGCTGACGATGTTTCCAATACTGCAAGTGTTCATAAATTGACTCAATCTACCGACCCTATGTAAAATTCTGTCAGTTTCAGGAAAGTCAAAACAGAAAGTTTTGGTGAACTGCATTAAAAAACCCAAAATTTCCCAGATTTTGGGAAATATACGAACTTTCACACGACTTTGAGGAAAATCCCTGGATTTCCCCAAACTCGGGAGATTGGGAAGGCTATAGTTCGATAACAATGTCATCTAGCTGCAGTGAATAGAATTCATTATTACAACTGAAAACCGTTATTACAATGGACATTTTAAAGCAGAGAACCTGCACACCATTGACAACGTACTAACCTTGAGGCACTGGATGGTGACTAGGATAGTTATGCGTCCAATGTCCAGGGTATTGGTGACGAGATATCTTAATTAACTTTTTCACACTTTAGTCCTGATTTAGAAATAGAGCTTGTGTCGTTGAGCTTCACGAGGATCGATGAACTGTTCGACATTAAGTGACCCGACCGCCGGATTATTTGGCCTGGTCCTGTGAAATGTCACTGAGCGGGTGAATTTATCCGCATCGCAACCATGTAAACTTAATGTATCGCGCAGTGTAATAACGGTCATCTGTGCGTTCAAGCAACCACAGATTTTGTCATTTCATAATGTATTTTTAATTAAATAACTAGATTATGTTGTTAATTCTGCTCTGTTTTTAGTTTTTATTCGCCACGTCTGACTGCGTTACACTGTACGTTCACTGCACTCTGGAATGATATCTCAAGTAATAGTGAGCTTAATCACATAGTTGATTGTTTCCAGATAGACCGTCAGTGCATGATGTTACTGAAGAAAGGTTTGTTGTACTGTGAACTTTGTTTTTTAATGAACAACTGACTGTTGTCTTCAGTCTCGAAGCAACATATATATCCTTTGTCTTCTCTTAGGTAAGTTCGACTGGACTATATTTCGTGTTTTGGTTTTATCGGCTGAATTATGTTCATTTTACTCCGTTTAGCAACATGTCTGTGCAAATGGAACAATAATTATGACACTTGCTTAGTTTAGTATTATTAGTTGCCGTATAATTTAGATTAGTCTATAGAATTATAGTATACTTAAGTGTAGTGCTTAAAGCCTGTAACGAAACAGATCAGTTTAGTAAGTAGAACTGCCTGTTTTTAATGAGTATAGTGATTGAAATCAGTCTGATTAAAAAAAGAGAAAAAAGTGCCTTTGGTACTGTTGCTGTCATATATTATAAGATAGCTTTAAGTACGTTTGGTGTTTATTTGTAGATAGAACGTCTAACCCTGTCCATGTCTCAAGACCACTGTCAATAAACAACTTCAGCAGCAATAACATCGGTAGCAGGATAGCTAAGTGTCTGAGCTTTTATTTGCCTGCAAAACCGGAGTATACAGTCATAGATGAGGAGTGTTCTGTCGTAATTAAATGCTGCTGGCTGTGGAAAAATGTTAAGTCTTTTTGACAACTGGTACTTTTAGTTTACCAGATACTAAATCAATTTGTATATCTTCCTGTAAAAGCAGACGCAGATGCATGGGAATACTTAAATGGGAGCAAAATAATAAAAGCTGTGTGATGCTGTGCTTTGCACAAGTTGTAGTAGCTGGCGTGATCTGATATTCATGAAGTCGAGGTAAGTCACAGCTGCATAAATTCTTTCCTTAGAAACATCTAATGTGCTTATTCACCTTTTCAACACTCTTCACTTAATCCATTACTATCTTTTATTTAGAATGTAACAGGAGTGAGCCGTCACAGATGTTACAGTGTTTCACCTTTAGAACTATGGCCCTATGAAACTTTATGGGAGATCTGTAGTGGCATTGGACAATAACCACACAGTCCACAAAGCTGAACACGAGACTACTCAGAAAATAGATATTCAATATTTAACGCGGAGAAATACCTGACGATGGAGGCGGTAAGAATGTGTTGAGTGAATTGGAGTTGATCGAAGGGCATGGTTCGGCCATGCAGGCGTGGTCCCTGTTATCTTATATCTTTTAACCATATTAAATATATTGTCTTATCTCTAGCCCAAGCTTGTTCTACATCATGTATTGGTAATCGTTATGATGCAATGAGTTAGTGTAGACGATGATGTAACTTCCACGTAAGATCTTATAGATTCGGCAGTTATATCATGACAAATCTACAATTATAGGATTAGGTCTATTATTCGAGCAGTTCTAATATCATAGTAGACCATAGTTCTACAGATCCACCTAACAGCAGATTATTAAAAACATGCCGGACATCCACTTCCAGTGTTTTGGAGTTACTTCTTATACCCTTTCGTTTGAAAAAAGAAACAACAGATACAGCAGATTAACATTACCAACGCGACAATGTAGTTGGTAACGTGGTGTAAATCTTTGTTTCATATTCCATTGTTAATTAAAGTTCCTGAATAAATTTGTAAACCTGATGATATTTCGTTTTATCTAGTTAACCGTTATAAGAATCTTCTGAAACGCGAGCCTCTGAGCACCTAGTTGGTGTGTAGTAAATGTAAGTCACAGCAGTTGATGGATGGACACGCGTTACACATCCCAACCGTCCCTGTCTCTAATCTTAGTTTCTTATTCAAATACCATATGATGAGCAAGCAGTGGGAAACCCCCAATTCCGGGCCTTCTTATAGCCTATTTTAGCCGCCATGACGTGTTGCACTAGTACGTTGACAGGTACGCGTTTAAGCCATAGCTGTTTACTAGGATGCTGTCGGATTTGCAATCAATACCTTAGGTACACTTACGGGTCACTAGTAACGTGAGGTTACGCGCCTGCCAAAACACAACTACAGGCTCATTCAATGTTTTCACCCCCTTATACCAAACACAGCAATAAACACTGTATTTGGTGAATATAAGACCTTTATTTGATAAGGTATTAATAAAAACTGGCAACGCAGCAGACGCAAATGATGCGATTTGTGTTCATTGAGTATCTGAAATAGAGAGTACGAGTATTAGCTTAATAGATACATTTATAAATACTTAGATTTTGATTTCCAAAGAACCAGTGGACTTACTATGTTCGACATCTGTAGGCAGACGCCTCATGCGTATTAATTCATCAACTTGATCTATCAATTGCCTTAGTGTGTCCTGCACCGTCATCTGTCCGAAAAGTGTACTGAGTGTGTGGATTTTACTGAGTAGAATGCGATACAGCCTGTTCGTTTTATTATAATCTGGAGACGAAATAGCTGGTATATTTACATCTCCATCTCCACAGGCTGTCCCAATCTATCTGTAACACAGCGTCAAAACTAAATCAACTACTTCATGATACAAAGATGAACATAACATACTTGTGAACTCTGGCATTTGTAGATGTGTAAAAATCATGTGCTTACATGGAATTCGACATGTGTTAAATAAACGGCAGGTGCAAGTCCCGTTGCTTATATAGTCTTTAAGGACTATAGAGCTAGCATATGTGGTTAGCTTGCTTAGTAGAGGCATTAAGCAATCTTCAGCTACGTATCTACGTTTCTGACTATAGTGTAAGCTGGACTGTAGTGACCTACGTTTGCCTAATTGCCTCTGCCATGTAAATGTCTTTCACATACGTTTACTCAACGCGTCCCCGTTAGACAACTTTCTCTTCAGTTGTCTGTGCGCACTTTCAACCCGATTGTTGGTGTTGTTACCCAACGTAACAACGTTGCTGTTGAAAGCTGCGGTCCAAGTTCTTTTCCTACTCATCCAGTTCTTGTTTAAGTACGCTGCGATGCGTCTGCTGCGAGCACTGATTATTCGACGTATCTGGTGAAACCTAACTACTGATTGTTCACGCACCAGTTGACATAAGTACTGCTTGATTATTGGATTGCGTGTCTTCTTACACATAGCTCTGCACACATGGAAAGAGCATAAAGCTATGTGGGCAGTACGATGCGTTAATTCAACAGCGGATATGATGGATCTTGCACAACCCATCACAAACGTTTCCGTTTGACTGGTTCCATTCATGATCTTTTTAAAATGATTCAGTATCCATACCACATCAACCTTCTTCTCTTCATTGGTCCAAGCAAACATAACTGGGACTCCATGTCCGCAGTTATCTGTACAAACCAAGTGAAAGAGTTTATAACTAAAGACATTTAGTACACCCCCAAATGCCCTGGTATGGCCGAGAGTGGGGAGAGTCCGCTCTCCCTCTCGAAATGCTCTCACATGGCCACGCGTATATAGCCTCTGCCAGGGAAGTCCTACTCACTGCCTTCTCGTGGCGGGGGTGTTGTTTACAAAAATGAGAGGACGCAAAGTAAATGTCCGGCGCTTTAATCGGATTCCAAACCAATGGTGCACATGGGCTCCAGTATCCTGCGAGAGCAAAAGGCGTCTGAACCAATTGTTGGTCACCGGCTTCCATGGGACTGCATCTCCTTACGATGCTCCACTGCCTTGTGGATCAGACCTTCAGGTCGAAGGCTCGGGGTGTGGCCCCCTAAGAAAACCACCTGCTTCGGTTTGGGCACCCAGGCAGTATCACAGCCCTCACACATATCGAATGAGATTTGTGTGGCGCATATGTTTCGTGTCTACTGGTAACCCTCGTGCTATTGATAGAAGAAACCAGACAAGTAGTGAATAGGTCTTTATTTCGATCTTAGCGCAGTCAGAGTGGAGCGTGGGATTATCTGTTCAGACAAACAAAGGCTCTCAACATTCAATATAAGATAATAGGGAATATAACGCTTATACAAAACAAGGAAGTGAATGAATACTTGAACAATACTGTTTTGGCATATACTTGGTTGTTTGGGGTCAACTCTTAACCAACCAACCTAGGCTGTTACATTAGCTTCCCCCTAGAATCGACTTCCGTAGGAACGTCGGTTCGATTAACCTATCTATCGAAAACACCTTAGTTCTATTTCTCATCCCAAGGGAAAATTATCAACTCGCTCACTGTTTGACTTACAATCAGTGACGACTGACGCTGTCAACGATAGTCCATGGATGTCTCTTCTTTACTAGCTTGTCATCTTATTTTGTAGCATGTGATTTCTTCTGCAACTATCGACGACGGTCTGCTGCGTGCTTTCAAGAGAAAGTGTGTGAATGTGGAATAAGAATATCTGAGGAAGTGCTGCGGGCGGGCTACCCAACACCATGTTGGTGAGGTACGATTTTTCCGTGCTCAGACAGGCTATCAGGTGTTTACTCACCTGCCTCTTGAGTCGCCCTCAAGTAAAAAGTAAAGAAGAATCTACTTCAAAGGTAATGGTGAAAATCAAGCAAACCTGAAGAACTGCTCCACTGCCTGCATAAAATAATAAGATACAAAATGGAAATACATAAATGTAATTGATAGTTGTTCGGTTCGATGTAAGTGCTTGGTCTCCAGAACGGATTGGTATTCTGTAGAGAATAGACATAGTGTAGATATCTTGTGCACGAAGAACCATGAAAACAAAAAAATACTCTTTTGTAATGCATATATGTAAAAGGGTAAACTTGCTAGAAGTTGGACTCTTTAACAAAATCGATCAAACGCGTGACCTTGAGCCTGTGACGACCGCGTTTTACAACTAGGTGCGTAACCAAGGGTGCATCAGAATACTCCACGAAAAGGAAAGGAATATACGGTTAAGAAGCAAAAAAATTGTGTAGAGTATGCGGATCAAGTACAGTTGTGTCAAATACCCTTTTCTTGTTTGATTTAGGTATGCATGATATATTGAAGCAATATATCGTCAATTCATCCAAGTAACGAATTGGTTTGCACCCCAGAAGTGTGTAAGTCCTATTACTCATTAGTATTATGAGTGATTAATTGGTGTAAGGAAATACTGAAGTCACTTTCTCCGTGGTCTGATGTGGCTTAACGGCTAAGCACGCGGCCTAGCATTCAGGAGGGCAGAGGTTCGAGTGCGTGTGGAGCCTGCGTTTTTGTTCACCAGGCCCACCTTCAATACGATGTTTGTTGCCCGTAAGTCGCGCACATATGAGAGAAAAAATGACAAGAGGACAGATTGATATATCAAAGTGCCATATTGGAAAAGTATAAGTTCTTTGTTTACATGAATATTATCACTATAGAAAAAAACTACAAGTTTAGTAAATTTCCATTTTACGTTATATTTAAACTAACGAATATATATATATATCAGTTATTGACATAAAATGTCTTTTTTATAACGCTAATGTTAAGTTCCAGGACTTTGTATGGGCCACTAATAATAATTGGTTTAACGTTAGCATAGTCGTGATATTCATATTGTCAGTTCAATGTTATAATTACTAAACAGTTCCCTTATAAGTTGTTTAAAATTAGGTATGTGGAATCAATGCGGCTGACATAGTAACCTTACAGTAACGCACTGTACTATATCTTCACGGTTATTGATTCTTAAATGTCAGAAATTAAAAAAATCTGAATATTGCCAATAAAGATGGGTTATATGATCACACTAAAAAGCATGCTGCAGGGAAACTGGTTAAGTCATTACGTAAGTTTCCTAAACATGAAAAAATGATGAGAACTTTAATAAGTACTTGACTATGGTTTAATCCAAAATGTTTTGTCTAGAAAACTACTTATTAATGCTAGTATTAATCGTATCAAGCTACTAAACATATCCTCAACCGAAAACTTTTAGAAGTAGTTCATATGGTATATATGTATAGCCAGTCTACGTGAAAAATGTATATAAATATATAAGAAGTACAGCCAACATAGTTAATTAACCAGAAAAAGAAATTATAAAACTCGCCTGGGTTGCTTTTTGAATTCGTTGTATTTGCCAGTGTTAGTTGTATGAGTTTGATTAAAATCCTCAGCCATCGTTGCGGAATACCTAGCTTATGTGTCCAGTATTTTAAAAAAATATTTAACATAACACGTATATATCAAAGGTAAAAGGTCTGGGGAGTTGTCGGTGAGACGGAATGAGGAAAAAAATTATTTTTAAGTAGATGCAGGGTGTGATTAGCTGCGTGGTTAGATTTTATCCCGCAGCCGAAACTGTCAACATCCTTGACTGACTAATTGGATGTGCCCAGCGAACCGTTTTAGTCATTTGTAAAGATTTATTATCTTTACATTTCGATTCCGTAATGGATTTGTCAGTTAAACGATCTAACAACACGTATGGTGGTTCATGATCTAGATAAGCCGGCTTTAGCCTATCAATACTTACTGTGTCGATGTTTCCATGTTTTTCTATCACGAAATATTTAGATTTTCTTGAGACGACTTTGAACGGACCTTCAAATGGAGGACTGAGTGGTGCTTTTATTTTGTCACATCTTATCCAGACGTGCGTGCAATTGCTTAGGTCTTTAGGTACATATACGGCACGCGATTGTTCACGAGTATTAATCGGCTTAATTTTAGACATGTGGTCCCGTAGTTGATCTACATAATTTTCTAAATTAAGTTTTTGACTGTTAGTATTAGGGCTAATAAATTCACCTGGTAGTCTCAGAGTTGTTCCGAAAACCAGTTCCGCAGCTGAACACTGTGCGTCAGTTTTGACAGATGTTCGTATTCCCAACATAACTAACGGTAGGAATTCTGTCCACTGATTGGGGTTTGAGTGAGATATAAGGGCGGTTTTTAGCTGACGGTGAAAACGTTCTACCATCCCATTAGCCTGAGGATGATATGCAGTGCAGCGTATCCTATTGGAGCCTAGAAGTTTAGCCAAGTTATTAAATAGTTCGGATTCGAATTGCGCTCCTCTATCCGTCGTTATTGTTATGGGTGTACCAAAAATGGTTACCCAGTTCTGAAAACTTTGGCTACTGTTTCCGCTGTGATGTCCGCTATCGGGATGGCTATAGGGAATCTGGTAAATCGATCTATGCATGTAAACAGATAATTAAAACCGTTTGAACGTGGCAAAGGACCTACCAAGTCGATATGCACATGGGCAAAACGTGCATCTGGTTGCGAGAAAACACCTATGGGTGAATTTGTGTGACGATTAATCTTTGATTGTTGACATGCTGAACACTCTCTAACCCATTTGTGTACATCCTTCTGTAAATTCGGCCATATATATCTGGCATTGATTAGTTTTGTTGAAGCTTTTGCGCCAGGATGAGACAAAGAATGAAAGTTATCATATATCAACTTTCGCATATTTTTGGGAACGAAAGGTCGCGGCATTGCCTTGGTCGTGTCACAATAAATTAGAATACCATCGATAGGTGATGGGAATTGTTTTAAATTAAGACTTGAATTGTTTGTTTTAAGTAGGTTTTGTAATTCTAGGTCCTTCTCTTGTTCGTGTCTCAACGTTTCGAAGTTTACTGTAGACTGCTGTAGCACGTTCATTTCTAGTCTGGATAAAGCATCTGCCGCCTGATTGTCCTGACCTTTGACATGTCGGATATCGCTTGTGAACTGTGATATATAGTCAAGGTGTCGGACTTCTCGAGGTGAGTATTTATCGGCTCTCGCTTTTAATGCATTCGTTAATGGTTTGTGATCCGTAAAGACTATAAATTCCCTACCTTCTAACATGTGTTGGAAGTGTTTAATGGTCAGGTAGATTGCAAGAAGTTCTCGCCCAAAGGTAGAATACCTTGTTTCGGCTGGAGCGAGTCTTTTCGAGAAGAAAGCAATTGGTTTCCAGGCGTTTTTAACCAGTTGGTTAAGGGTACCGCCTACTGCTTTATCTGAAGCATCCACCATCAAAGCAAGTGGGGAAAGAGAATTCGGATATATCAACGTAGTTGCTTGAGCCAGTTTATCTTTAAGCTGTTTAATAGCTTCGATGGCGTCAGAAGACAGTTTGAATTCTTTTGGTTTTCCTTTAAGTGAATCTGTCAAAGGTTGCATTAATTGTGCAAAACCTGGTATGAATCTGCGATAAAAGTTAATTAGACCTAGAAAACTTCTCAGTTGTGTTAGAGAACTAGGTATGGGGTATTGTTTGATAGTATCCACTTCTTTTTTGATAGGTTTAATCCCTTCTGGGCTTATTGTGTGACCGAGAAATTCTAAAGTTTGAACACCGAAAACACACTTTGATGTATGTTTATTCCATGTTCATCTAGTCTTTTCAACACTGCTTGTACATGCCGTTCGTGTGATTGCAAATCGGGGCTGGCAATTAACAAGTCGTCTATATACCCCTGCGCAAATGGCATATCTCGAAGTAGGTTATCTATGAATCTTTGAAATGTCTGTGCCGCATTTCTCAGGCCGAATGGCATGCGTACAAACTCGAATAAGCCAAAGGGTGTAGTAATAGCTGTCTTGGGAATATCTTCATCAGCCACCGGGATATTGTGATATGCCCTGACTAAATCAATTTTAGTGAATATGTTCATACCCTGTAAACCGTTTGTGAAATCTTGGATATGAGGTATTGGGTACCTATCTGGTACGGTTTGACGGTTTAGGGCTCTGTAATCCCCGCACGGTCGCCAGTCACCTTCACTCTTCTTTGGGACCATATGCAAAGGGGATGCCCATTGACTATCAGAGGGACGGATAATACCCAATTGTAGCATATAATCAAACTCGGCCCTAGCGATTTTGAGCTTATCTGGTGCTAGTCTCCTGGGTTTTGCAAAAACCGGTGCACCTTCGGTTTTGATAGTGTGACTTACTTTTAGTTTGTCTTTAGAAGGCTGTGGGTTTGGTTTAGTTAAGTTTGGAAATTCCGCGAGTATATCTTGGAATTTCGCTGTTGTTACTGGGGGAGTTTGAATCAAGTTAAGAGAGCTGATGTGACTTTCTTTGCCTTTTGTGTAATACGAAGTTTCTTTTAGTGTTAATCGCCGTTTCTTGGTGTCAACTAGAAATTCGTATCTCTCTAGAAAGTCCATCCCCAGTATTGCCAGATCTAAGTCGGCTACCGTGAAAACCCAAGGGAATTGCCTCCTGAACCCCAAATCTAGGGTTAAAGTTTTCTGCCCAAATGTCGCGATTTTAGTTTTATTTGCAGCTTGAAGTGTAATTGATGATGTTTCTCGACTAATCTCAGTTTTATTTTGAGGGATGATGCTAAGAGCAGCGCCAGTATCCACCAAGAAATTCAAGCCAGGGTTTCTGTCTCTAATATAAAACAAGCGACTGTTTAGGCGCCCCTCCTCAGTCGTCGCGACCTGGGGAGGGGTTACTCGTTTCCCGCTGCCTTAGGATTATGCTTAGGCCAGGCGCATGGTTGCATGCACTTGGTTGAGTTGACACCAAACTTCCAGTGGTACCAACAAAACTGCCCAGATTGTCTGGACATTTGTGACCTGTTTTGTGACTTGGATCGTGGTCGTTGTGGTGACCTGCTCCTGTTTCTATGACCCATTTGCATTCTGGTGACAGCCTCAGTGAGACTCTTAACACTCGCAATGAGTCCTTCTATTACGGGGTCTTTTGCTGATTCTACTTTTTGTGTGTGATTTATTGTGCCTGATCCAGTTGGAGGACCTCTTTCCATTATTCTGTCGGCTATACGCGCTAAATGAGATAATGAGGTTTCAGGATCTTGTGCATCCAGACAGTGTTGGACGTAGCATGGGAGAGCTTGTATCCATCCTTGTTTTAGGACTGCTTCACCCACTGTGTTATCACCCACTAAGACTTGGAGGTGACGTAAAAACTGTGACGGCGACCGATCACCTAGTGTTTCACCTTGAAAAAGTCTTTGAATTCTTTGACTATCTGATAATGATAAACGGTTCATTATCTCTCGTCTTAAGATGGTGTATGGTTGTGGTGATGGTGGATCTAAAATCAAGTCACGGACTTCTTTGGCGACTGAAGGAGGAAGGATAGAACACAAATCTCTATAGCGAATCCCTTCAGATTTGATATTGTGTCTCGTGAAATAATGCTCTAGTTGAGCAAACCACAACTCAGGATCACTACGATCAAATCCTGGAAGTCGGGATTTCGTAGTCATAACAGTGTCTATCTCCACTGGTGACAAATCATCCAGATTATGGGTTTCTATTGAGTCTGACATGAGGTATGTGACAAATATAGCAATAAAGTTAGCACGAAAAAATGGTTTCTATAACACGAATAACTTAAGGTAATTAAAAAAAAAGAAAAAACTATTTATATATCCAACTTAGTTTACGGATAATCAGGTCTACTTTTACGATTGAGTACAAAAAATATAATATTAATAACAAAAATGTGGTTAAATTTGTGTTCTAAAGGGCTCACCAATTTCGTGTCTATAGGTAACCCTCGTGCTATTGATAGAAGAAACCAGACAAGTAGTGAATAGGTCTTTATTTCGATCTTAGCGCAGTCAGAGTGGAGCGTGGGATTATCTGTTCAGACAAACAAAGGCTCTCAACATTCAATATAAGATAATAGGGAATATAACGCTTATACAAAACAAGGAAGTGAATGAATACTTGAACAATACTGTTTTGGCATATACTTGGTTGTTTGGGGTCAACTCTTAACCAACCAACCTAAGCTGTTACATATGTATTTGGTGCCTTCTTGTACAAATATCTATGTGTTAAAATAATAATACTTTCCCCTGTTCGTGTTGTATGTATCTTTGTAACCTGGTTAGCCACACCCCTATAAGAAACGAACACTTTTCCATTGTTCCGTAACGTTGCAATTACGCCGTTTACACTTCCACAGCCTAAAATACCGTAGGTATATGGGATAAGCTTACGTTCGACAACTTTATATTTTTAATTATTAACATATGGCACCGTTATTGTCTTTCCAAAATGGTCTTCGGCATACTTAACTATTGAATTTGCATTACTCCCAGTCTCAACCATCGGCCGAACAACCTTCAACTGATCTTCATTTAATCTTCGGAACCACGGATCGTTTTTCAAACACTTTTCATCACAAGGATGGTTATGTATTATCCTCGACGACGATATGACGAACCGGTTCACATCATACCGTAAACGAAACATGGCCTTGCAACCACTAAACTTTGATACATGAAAACTGAACACAATAATAATAATCACTCACCCTCTTACTCTCTGACCATGACCCTCTGGCTTCTTTTTATGGCCAAAAGAACATACATACACTACATACTCGTAGTGAATTTCCGGCTTTTCTTTGTTCAGCCTGCTTTCAGATACTACATAGTGAGTCAAAGTCATCTATTACTTTTTAGATGGTGTATTATCAATAACAAACCTTTTGCAACAGATCGATAGCTTCTCTGACTACTCCCAGCTTGTCAGCTGCCTGGGTCTCACAATCCTTTCGAAGACATCGCCGGTATCCACAGCCAATGGACACTCAGTTTGACTGGTTAATGGGGTAGCGTGATCCATAATACTGCAGAAAATAACAAATCTTTCATTCTGCCTGATAACAATAAATAACAGTTAGGAACGAATATGCGGCCAGTTACGGTCACATGCGTCAGCAACATTTATTTTAGCTAAAAAGCTGACTTGGTTCTCGATATCTAAAAAACAATGCTCAAAATATAACGCATTAAGATTTCATGACATAAGAATAACGAGCTTGCCTGACAGTTAGGAACGATTATGCCGACAGTTCGAGTTCCATACAGCCGCAACACTTATTTATGCTAGCAAAATTAACCTTCGCTCCCGATATCTGGAAAAAACTCAGAACAATACGCACTAACATTTTATAACACAATTCTAGCCAGATTGCCTGAAGAAATACATTGACTTGAGTAGAAGCAGCAAAAACCCGGAAAAAAAATGCTGACTCAAAATAAATTTCACACCAACATATAGAGCATTACACTAACTGCGGCATTTTAGCACACTAAAACATTAAATTACATAGTTATACAAAAGAAATAGCTGAAAAAAGCACAGAACGAAGAAAGCCGACCGCCATTGCTTACAAAGATGGCGGATATAATAATTCCCGTCTCATTCTGATTGGTTGCTAAGCTGAATGCCACATTTACGAAGTTGAGTTGCGTTTAATAGCACCCCACTGAGCCCTAGCCAAATCATCCGGCAGTTGGATGATTGAATATCGGACAAATTATCGATCTTCGTCAAGGTCAAGGACAACCAAAGAGCATCAGCTAATCGTACTCCATGGACTGACCCATGTAGTGGTGGTCTTACTTTCGCTTGTATCTACTCTAACTAATATATTTCTGTAATTACGTCCTCTCTGTTGTACAGTCATCAAAGCATCTATAGTACCTTGATACGTCAATGGGGTAGTCCACGTAAGGTGCTGACCACGAGGTGTGACTTCGACGTTAGCTGGTTCGTCACACTATTCCCGTCTAACTCAAGTAGGCCTCCAATCATTTTACATAGATCATCTACGTTGTTGATCTACGCCCTACAACAGTTGGGACAAATAGCTTTAGTTGTACAAACCAGTAGTTTTTTTACATCAAGCAAAGAATGAAATGTAGCGACAGAGTTCTTCGATTACTGTCGCACGAGAATTTATATATTAGCTTGATCAGATATCTCATCTGATATCAGGTAGTTCACTCACGGCCGAAGCAGACAGTTTCCCGCCCTATAGAAACGAATATCGTACAAGACGAGAGAATTCGTCTGTAGACTAATCATTGATAGAAGGTATCTATCGAAACCCTCACTCGAAGCTGAAAGCCCCATCCAGTTGATATGCGGCACATTGAAATCTTCAATGATGAGACAACATCCAAACACACTACAGTAACAGATTTGACTTAGGATAAAGTTGTCAGCATGATGGTGGTCGCCAACTTTTGTCTAGACTAAGTTGTACAACAAGCTACCTCACATGTAGCACTGTCATGCGCCTCTGTTGTAATCCACTGTACATGAAAAAGATCTCCAGCATATAATATCATGCCTCCTCCCTTGCGATTTATAATTCTACCACTTCGAATACAGATGTAGCCTGTAATGATGGGGGAACAGTCAGTACTTAACTCATCCACCACCAAAATTGTATGCTTTATTCAGTATGACGTCTCCTTCTCCATAGTTTTCGAGTATTAACTTCAATATCGTTCTTAGTTGGGTGCTGTGGTTACTTCACCGAGCATTCTAATACTTTACCGACAATATTTCGGATTGTATGCCATACCTATATGAGGCCTTACTTTGTTTTATTCTGAATGCTAGCATACTTGTGGATGCTTAGTCCATAGGACTAAGTCAGCGAAAGGTTTTTCCAAATAATAATTATTAGCTTCATTCAATATTATATTTTTGGTACAATATAGAATACTCGGCACAAAGTATTTCAACGGGTTTCCGTTTCTTATTTCTTGATGGGCATTGACGATAAGTGTCAAACGATTGCCAGTTAGATGTTAGCATTTTAGAAACAGACACCTGAAAAATATCTATTCTTCTCAATCCATATTGCCAGTAATCACGATGTCCCCGATTGTACATTTTTGCAACCTGTACAGAGAAGGTCATGAACCTTTCACAAACGCACCTGAATATGTTATGCAATTTGTTGACACAGTGATCTGTTAAAACAAACAAGTAAACAGGTGACTTTTTGAAACATCTAGATGGCAAGAACGGGTGGTCCAGATATTTCAGCAGGCCGCCTACCTTAGGATGAGTGATTAAAGGACATAGACGTCTTTCCTTTATCCTGCTGTGCAACGTGATGCGACCTACAATTAGCGTTTCCCACCTACGAATCTTTTCCATTACTTTTGTGTTATGTAAATACCTATGTTGCAGTTTCATTTATTTATGTTCAAACAACAATAATATTTAAAAGCGCATATACTGTTTTTCAAACAACATTTATACGATGAAGAAATGTGTACTTATGTGTATATTTCAGGTTACTACTAACTGAAATCAAGGAGCTTCAGAAATTCCTTAATTTTAATTGTTGAAAGTTGCAAACATTTGGATAGAAAATAAGCTCTATTTTAAAGGATGAATTAGCAAGAAATTCGAGCATAAGCAGGTTAAAGGTTTGCAAAAATGTGGAATTTTAGACAGCGCCATCACTGGTAACTAGAAGTTTATTCGGACATGAGACAAATGTTCACTGACTCAATAGAGGGAGGGGTAACGTGTCCGAGTACGACAGAGATGTGTGACGTCATTTCATGTCGTTTTAGGCTTTTCTTTGTGTAGATAGGCCTCAGTGCCGGGAATTAAGGTGATCTCCAAAATCCGGTCGGCAGAAGCAACCAGTTCTTTTACTGCGCCGTTTTTAAATGAGACGAGCACTGCCTGCACCTGCTAGGGAATCTTAGACAAGGGGAGTTGTCCGAACAGGCTCTCGTCAAAGACTCGTTGAAACATTTATGATGGTAAGCCATGTTGTAGGTCGATCTTGTTGAGCAGCTGGACTAAACGCTATCAGTCGGTTCGGTCTCCACTCTAAAGAATAGCCCCTTCTAAAGTTTCGTAAGGTTTCGAGACATCAGTAGTAAACACACTAGGTATTACGTTGTTGGAAGTGATAGATCTCCAGAACTCACTTGGAAAAAGACCTAAGGTTGCAATTTTATTTAAAAAATTTGAATTTCTTTGTTTTCGCGCAGAAAGCGCCCCTTCCACTTTCATGTTGTATTTCCCACTTGGGAGAATTTTAGATGCCATTGTTCCGTTGTGTCTTTTAGTATGCCGTTCCGTAACTCTCCCCGAGGACGGTTTTGTGCTGTATATATACGTTTTGACTTTTGTCTGTTGTTATCGTTCGTTTTCTGGCTTTTGCGGAATATGCTTCCCTATTCCATGCTTGGACTTCTTCCTCTAGTTAGCGGGGCTGGTGCGCATCGAATAGCTGGCTTATTGGTCTTTGATCACCGAGTCTCTATTCCGTTCGCAGATTAAGTGAACTCGTAACCGCTTCAAACCTAGCAGACGTACCTGTTGAAATCTCTCGGAAGTGCTTTCATTTATGCAAGAAATTGTGCACCTGAGTCTGACACGCCGTGCTCGTAGAATTCAGCTTTTGCATAGCAGAACCAAACTTTGATATTTTTCAGCCATGATGGATGTAAAATATACCAATAAACGAAGATAAAAGTGCCCGAAAATATAAAAATAAATATCATGATATGTAAGAATGGAAATTTTAAAAAATGACATAAAGTTTTTAAAAAGAAACAGGCTCATATTTACCGAATTGGTGTGCAAGATCACGTCGGGCTCGTCACTAGATGTGACAGAGGTATTCGGATCTTGACAACGCCTTAACCAGCAACACCTTTATAAACGATGTATGTCAACCCAGTCAAATTAAAGGTCAGAGGTAAAGGAACTCGAAGATATGTTTGATGAGCCATATATATCGTGAAGTGATTGGTTTAGGCTGGTTAGCGTTTGTAGAAGATATGTAGCACGGTGTATCCACTCGTGATTTGATGTTGATGCATGACCAGGCGCCTTCAGCTAGATGAGTCCAGTAAAACTAATGCGGTCGGCATCAAATGTCGGAGACTTACACACCAATTGATTTTGGAGATTCATTTACATCTACAGATCACTCAGCTACTAGTGAGGTAGTGATAACTTCAAGACCTGGCTAGCCAGAAGTTTGAGCCCAACGAGTTTGTCGTCGGTAAACACTTCTGTCAGCTTGCTATGTTCAGCAGCTATTTGGCGTAGTATAGTAATGGAAAAACAAGTACAATCACAATTTCTATTACTCGTAATCGTCTTCGACTTTTCATGTTTTCTAACCGTCCTGGTCAGGAAAAAAGACTATGTAAGTGCATTTCCAATTACTTTCATACGTGCATAAGGACTCAAAACGGGTGAAAAAAGGGAAATAAATTTATATACATGCGTTTCGTAAACATGAATTAGCGTAGAAACGACTTTCCCAGAATTTCTTTCGTTTTTCATGAAAAAATAGGCATATAAGCATCTTAACAACAAATATTTTGTTTTTGGTTTATTCCGGGATAGAAATATATATGAGCACGTCAAAAAAGTTTTTTTGACACAATGATACCAAAAACCTAGACGAAACAAAATTTTATGTAGTGCTTTACGTTTAGTAACTGTTTAGACGTTATAGAAGCCTTACTCTTCTTTCAGAATGCGTTGTTTTGAGTTAGTTGTCAAATAACATCGAAGTGTCCTCGTGATTGTTGATTATCGGGTGTGTCATATTCGTAAGAACCGTGTCTTTTGATTGTACGGAAAGAAATTTGACATGACTGGGATTTCCTTATTAATACGCTGCTTTGATGCGGTGGATGCTGATGCTACCGGTAGTTCCGTTCTAGTCGATGATACATTACTTAGGCTCAAGCTGAAGTACTTTGAAGGGTCCTCCACATGTCGTTTCGAGAGGTCGTCGAAGTGAGTCACGACGTACAAGACGTGTGTGCTATATGGTATGGCAGTTAGAACGAAAACATCAGTTTACTGTGGTCGAGCGGAAACAGGTTTGGCTGAAGACATTGCGTTTGTAAGCCTGCCCGTGTAGGAGCTTAGATCCATATTCATTGAAGAGGATAATGGATCCATGAATTCTCCTGGACGTCAGGGCGTCGTTCCGTAGATGAGTTGATCTGTGGTGTCAGTGTCAGCTTCCACTGCATCACAGATACTGAGTAAAACAAGTGGAAGAGGGTTGGTCCGTCGTGAAACGGTCGCAACTGAGGGTGAAGCATTAAGCTTTTGGTAAAAGAGTTCCAGCAACCCGTTTGCTTGTGGCGGTGGACGATCGTTCGGAATCACGTGATTCCTAATAGTGTGGTCAGACAACGGAAAAGTTCAGATTCGAACTGGCGTCCACGATCTGTAGTGATGGTTGAAGGGCAACCGGAGTTTGCTACCCATCGTTCGACGAAGGCGCGAGCCACTGTTTCAGTAGTGATGTCCTTGACGGGCACTACTTCTGGCCATCGAGTGAAACGGTCTACGAATTTAAGAGATATGAGTATCCATTGGAATCTGGTAAAGGTCCTACCAAATTCACATGAACATGGTCGAAACGACCATAGGGAGTTGAAAATGAGCCTAAGGGACATTTGTTGTGTCTAATCATCTTAGATTTCTGACGGCTTACACAGGAGCATATCAACTCTCTCACGTCTTTATTCATACCAGGACAACAAGACCGTTCTGCTATGAGCTTGATGGTTACACGAACACCTGGATGATAAAGTTTGTGCAACGTATTGGAGACGTTGCGTCCATAATGTTTCCGCACGATTAGACGATCCCTACCTACAGATGTGTCGCATAATTAGGTTTCCTTACCTGAATCGTATGATTATTGTGCAGTTTAAGGGTTGTTGAAAAGAACTCATGCTGAAGATCAGTGTCTTCTTTTTGAAGCTCGGCGAATTTCAGAAGGTCGATTCCCTGGAAACTGTTCAAGGAAGTTATGCGAGACAAGGCGTCTGCAACTACATTGTTTGCTCCAGAATGTGTTGTATGCCTGAAGTAAACTGAAAAATATATTCCAGTTGTCGAGACTAACGTGGTGAGTACTTGTCTGAAGAGGAGATTAAAAAGAAAGTAAGAGTTTTATGGTCAGTAAAAGGGTGAACTCATGGCCTTCAGCAGTGTTGAAAATGCCGTACAGCAAAATACATAGCTAGGAGTTCCCTACCGAATGTGCTATACCTCAATTCGGTGTCTAGCAAACGTCTCGAGAAAAGTGTCAATGGTTACCTGGTGTGGTTAACCCATTGTTGTAAGACTCCTCCGATTGCTGAGTCGGATGCGTCTACTCCGATACTAATGGGTGATTCAGTGTCCTGATGGGCAAGCATTGTTGCTTGAGCGATAAATTCCTTAACTGCGGAGAATGCTTTTCTCGCGATATTGTCCAGATTGATGGATTTCGCATTTCCACGAAGTTGGTCGGTTAGCGGTTTTATAAGTGACGCGCATTTTGGCATGAAACGTCTACAGAAACTCACTACTCCGCTAAACGTCCTCACTTGTTTGATTATGGTTGGTTCTGAGTAATACAGGATGTCCGCCGTTTTGCTTCTCAGAGGTCGAATGCCTTGAGCACCAATAGAGCATCCGAGGAAATCTAGGTAGTCAGTTCCGATTTGACATTTATGAATGTTTACAACAATGCCGTTCGAAGACAAAGTCCAGATGCTGGAGATAGATTCTCTGTCCGGACTCGCAGTCAAGCAGTTATAAACATACGCATGTAAGAAGTTGAGGCCTCGAAAAACGTCATCGATGAACCCTTGGAAAATTTGAACAGGTAGTTGTCAAATCGTGAATGTGAGGTAACGGGTAACGATCGAGAATGGCTTTCGCATCCAATCGCCAATAGTCACCAGTTGAACGCCAGTCGTTGCTGTCCATTTTGGGACCACATGCAAGAGAAGATGTCAATGGGCTGTTTAACGACCGAATGGTTCCTAAATCTATCATATGATCGAATTCGTCTTTAGCCAACCCTGGCACTTTGAGGGCCGGTCGGCGAGCCTTCGGGAATACAGGTGGTCCTGAAGTCGTAATATCATGTGTAACGTTGCTGGTTACACACGACAATTTCAGTTGCGTTTTGTATATCTCAGAGTACTTATCGAGTGTTTATTGGCAGTATGGATCGTTTGTGTACCTTACCGTGACTGCAGATAATCTACAACCGGTAAAAGAAGTTATACAAACAGATAAATTAGTGTTTCCGTATACTAACCTCCGTTTGCGCGTATCGACGAGTAGATTATGGTGTTGTAGGAGGTCTATACCAACGATTGGCATAGAAACATCTGCAACAACGAAGATCCAGTGAATAGGTTTGCGTAAACCCAAGTTAAGATAGACCTATCTTATATCAAATGTGGTGATAAGTTTTTCGTCAGCCACCTGTAAATTTAAAACCGATTAGTGAAGTCGGTCTTTGGAATCTACTGGAAGAACACCAACGACTGCGCCAGTGACGTATAACAGACGGTTGTTTGGCAGCTACGGTTGCCGTTAATGCGTGTTAGCTGGGAAGTTTCCCGAATCGTATTTCGTGTCGATAGATTTTAAGCCCGGTAAATTGCAGGGTTTTCTGCAATTTCGAGATTTTCCGTACTGGTTATGGCACTGGCACCAGTCGGGGTTATCAGTCTCTCGTGGTCTAGAGACAGATCGCTTACATGAAGTGCTTCTTCGAACGGTATGTGACCGTTTACGGTCATTATGAAATTGAAGGTAACGGGTCAGCGTATGACGTAGTTCCGTAATGTCATTCTGCGTCGTTTGGGACTTTTCTTTGAATGAAAAAACCTCAACGTCAGAAGATATGGTGATCTCTAAAATCTGGTCCGCAGATTCAGCCAGCTCGTTGCTTGTTCTGAAACAAGAGCAGCACAGCTTGTACCGTTTGAGGAAATGTAGATAAGAAAAGTTGTCTGAATAGGCCATCATCGAAAGTTCTTTGACCAATCACTTCTCCCATTCTTAACAACATGTCTTTCGCTTACACATGATGCAGATCGATATTATTAAGGAGTTGATCTAACCTTTGTCGATCGGTTAGGTCTCCGCGTTTTATAATAGATCGTTTTAGAGTTTTGTGAGGTTCCGAAACATCACTAGTAAACATACTAGGTGTTATGTACCTGTTAAATTTACGTGGCAGTGCCTTAATACTGCTAGCAATTGTGCACGTGTATTAATCACGCCGGGCTCGTAGACTCCGGCCTCTGCGTATCAGAACCAGGCCTCGAGGTTGTCTGGCCAAAAGGGCATTAATCGAAATGAAGGTTGAGTCATAGTTTTGAATTTAATTACCTTAGGTGTCCGTTCTATCATGGCGAATATGAAGTACAAGAATGAACATCAAGACAAAATATCCCAAAGTACGAAAATATATCACAATATATGAAAATAAAAATAAAGCAATGATATATGGCATTCCAAAAATGAATAGACTCACAGTTTGCGGTTTGGTATACCAGATCACGTGAGGCTCATTAATGGAGATGCCACAGGTATTTCTAATTTGACAACATTTCAACCAGTAACACCTTCTATGGTTGAATCGTGCCCGCCCAGTGAAATCAAAAGTTAGAAGCGAGGAGGTTTGAAGACATATTTGATGGGCCATCAATATACTGAGAATCGATTGATTTAGACTGGCTAGCGATTGCAGAAGTTGAGCACGGTGTTCCCATTTGTGATTTGGTGCCTGACCAAGCGCCTTTAGCTAGGCGAGTCAAGTAAAACTAATGCGGTCAGCACCAAATGTCGGAGACTTTTAGAGCTAGTGATTTCGAGGATGCATTTACTTCTAGTGTCATATTAAAACAATCGTGTAATAGGGCGTAGGATAGGTATTTTAGATGTAACACATCTGAATTCTTGCGCTGATAATTTCTAGTTTCGGCCACCAGATAGTCTTAGTTTGATGCTTGTATTGTTTCTAATCGTTTTCAAACGATTTTGTTTTTTCGTGTAAGTGCGGTCTATGTGTTTACTGATTCGCCCACTCACTTTCTCAGTCATTCTTCTCTTTAAGATTTGTTCATATACTTCTCATTACGCTGCCGTAGCACATAAGGTACCTTCAAGTTAGACGAAAATCAATCAAAGGTTGAACATTACATGGTTGACCTTCAACTTTCACTATACCGTTCATTGCTCGGGTAAGTAACATGTAGAGGAGTTAAATTTAGTAGGTGATATTTGTGTGGCCAAGGATTTCGTTGAGTCGTTTGCCAAACCTGTTAGTAGTCGTACTAGTAATTTGTGTGATGAAACAATTATAACTCGACTTGAAAACTTTCGGGGAACGTAGGTTCCCTCCCGAGCTCCGAAATTTTGGGGAAATCCCCAAAGTGAAATAGCCTTCCCCCAAGTTTGGGGAAATTTAGAGGTTTTTGTGCCATTTCACCACAATTTACTATAGCGGCTCCCCCAAAATGTGCCAAATTTTCCCCAAAATTGGCAGCTTGGGTTGTTTGCGACATAAATACCTTTTTACGTGAGACCAGTCGCAGACGTGACTGACAGTATTGCTCCGCAATAAACAATTATGTAAACGATTCTTAGAGGACAGCATATGAAACATCAATTACGGTTTATTCACGTTGTCGAAGTAGTCTTGTAAACGCTATATTTGTGCATCTCTATAGTTACAATAATTGTTATGAATAATATTGTGTGTTAAGTTGAAATAAAGACATAAATATCTTGTGAATAATTTTTCTCTACATATTGTTTATTTTTGGAGGTAAATTTTCGTCTATTTCTTGCGGTTGTTCCAACTTTCGTCCAGTGTTCAGAAAAAAACTAGAACGCTACTCTCAAATGCAATCACTAGGAAAGTAATTTAAGTGATGTTCTGATTATATGACGATGGAGAAGTCCCTAGTGTAATGACAATCATAAAACCTGAGTATCACGCTTTGTTGACGGAATGCACCCAAAATCAGCCTATAGGAACATATGAAATTCATCTGTGCTACGAAAGGCTATGTGACAATGTGTATGAAACTAATAGCTTACAGTGGCGTCAGTGGGTGTTTGTAAAGCCAGCTGGGTAGTAAAACTAAACAATAAATAATATTTCCAATATAGACCAATGAAAAAGCTTATGAAGATATACATATATGCTTTAATAAATTTCAACTATTACGGCACAATTTTTTGGATCGCAATTCGCGCTTATATACTTTATCTCTTACGTCGTACAAAAAATCCTGGCTCACACTATCCACCACTTTTTATGTTTCTTTTCAGGATGGGTAGCACTTTTAAACCGTGAAGAGAGAATACCTAACCAGATATGTTCACTACTATCTTGACTTGTTGTGAATCGCTCTGTAGAATTTGTAACTACTTATAGCCGTTTTGCTTTAAGCTCTACGTAGTTTATAAGCTATTAGCAGTTCTGACTTCAACACGTAAGCTAAAGTTGCCTTCATAGACTTACGAAAACTACTACCAATGATCTTCAACAACTTTGTCACCTGAATCTGTAAAAACAGTGGTTGCAACTTACGAACTGATTACGAAACTTTTGTTCCTACAATGCAGCTTTTAAAGTGCTAAGTTCGTGTTTTTAATGAAAATCGCAAAAATGGGATTTATATTGCAAGTATTTCTGTCTTTCATAATGTTAGATGAACTTCGAATGTACGAATTCATCTTATTGATCTTACTCGACAGATCACTAATTGCTTTAAAAAATGGTGGACATATAGTAGTACGAGCGTGAGACCTACCGGCATAAAAGTGAATGAATAAAATCTATTCGGTAACAACTCTGAGAAATTTAGTTGGAAGTGGTGGCTGTTTTGGGAGAACTGTTTTATAAGCATCTATTTAGTGTATACTGAACTATTGGTGCGAAGTTACCAGTCAACATGTTGACAACCGTAAACTAAACTGGTATGCATACAGCATCCATCTCAGCAGCTTCTAGCTTTTCCGAGGTGTGTAAACAGTCGTATTTTTGTTTTGCTGCTCTGTCGACTCTTCTTTATTGCACATAATTACGTCCTAGGTTTTTCCGGTAGACTTGACAGCGTACCTTTTGGCTATGTTACTTGTTTATTTAAAAAAACACTAGTAGAAGGAGGCACCAAGTATATATGCACCACTTCGTCATCCGAATTGTATGAGGGTTAAAATACTTCCCGGGCGCCCAAGCCGAAGCAAGTAGTTTTTGTAGGCAGTCACTCCCCGAGCCTTCGACCTAGAGGTCTAATCCACAAGGCAGTGGAGCAACGTTGGGAGATGCAGTCCCGTGGTAGCCGGTGACCGAAAAATAAGTTCATGCGTCATTTTTTACCCTAGGGTCCTGGAGCCCATGTTCACCATTGGTTTGCCATCATGGTTTTCCAACTCCCTCAGGTGGATCCTCCATATCTACCAATCCGGTTAAAGTGCCGGATGTTCGGTTTTCGTCTTCTCAATTTCGTAAAAACCACCCCTGTCGCGAGAAGGCAGTGAGTATGACTTCCCTGGCAGTGGCTGTATACGCGTGGTCATGTGAAAGCATTTTAAAAAGGAGAGTGGACTCTTCTCGCCGTCGACCGTACCAAGGCATTTGGGGGCCATAGTAATCCACGTACACTCGTGGCTACCTACTGAACATTTAAAAATACCTATGCTTCCAGAAGCGAATGATTCAGTGATCAGAAGTGTTAGTGTAAGGTCGAAACATATTTCTGCCTCCCTCTTTTGTTTGGTAGACAAAATCAGGCTTGCCATTTGATATAATTATTTTATTTGGTCCAGTAGTAAAAAACATCGAGTCTCTGCATTCTGTAACTCCAGAATTTACTCTATCACCACATCCCATCTGGTGTGACTAAGACTTGTAAATTATGATTTCCCCAAAATTGACGAAATTTTCCCTAAAGTTGGGAGTTTAAATATGATTATGGTGAACAGAAATCCGAAAAAAAGAGTTACCAGTAACTTTGTGGTTTATTAAGAAAATGATTAAGAAGTAATAAGATCCCATTATTAACGAGATGAAAAATTACACCTTTACCATGTAGGTCAAACTTGACTCTATGGAAGCACACTGCCTTGGAAAAGTTGATGTATGTATAATAATCAGTTTATTAGATTCTTAATACAGCATGAGCAATTACACAAACTCGGAGTTACTATTTTGCGTCGTCATTGCGGGCCTTTAAGGTTGCTAAGTAGATTCTAAAATTGAATAAAAGCTCTTGTAGTGACGTATTTCAATATGTTTATATTTAATGCATGACAATATAAAGTGAGACCTACAGCAATATTTGCTGAAATAGTTCCGTGTATCTATAGAATGGAAATGGAAATTTATTTCCGAAAGATGTTACGTACATGGTCCTCCCATCTATGATAACGCTTATTTAGCTTATCTCAAATGTCATGGAAAATACTTAGTGTTATGATGTCAAACTTTTTCAGAATCTTTTTTATAACACTGGGTGATAAAAATGCTAAAGAATTACGGAATAAATAAACGTACCTACAAATTTATCCCTCAAATCTTGTTAAAGACGTTTCAAATGCCCCTAATTACTCTTCAGTTGACAGAAGGAACTATAAACTCGATAATCCGATGATGAACTTTTGGGAACAAACATCACGTCCGTCCGATTTTCAGCTTGAAATAATTTGCAGGACATTAACGATTGAATCGGACACGGCGAAAACTAGTTTTCGTAAAACTGCATGTCCTTTTGCAAATGTATGACACCGACGTAAATTCCAAGTATAACTTACTCGTCCTCTATGTCACTACTGACAGGCACTGAGACAGAAGATGAAGGTAACAATCCAACCTTTGTTGATTTTACTTATATACGTTCATAGGTATGATAAGCTTGCTTTGTGATAAGGGAGTCAAACTCATTGACTAGGAAGCCAAAAGTAGATTCCAGAAACAACTGAGGTCACTCTGGTAGTTCTGAGAACTAGGCTGACTCAGATATTGCTTGTAAAGATATACAAACATCTGTGGAAACAGCAGTGACATCTATTACTGATTTGAACCAAATGGTCACAAAAAACCAGCGGATTTTCGCTAAGTCTATTGCACTGATAAATTCTCGTAAACTCATCCCATCAGGCTCGATGAGAGCGAAAACAAGTCAGATATGAGTTAAACAAAAATCTAAAGAATGATTGTGAGCAGTAATGAGTAACGAAGCAAAATAGATGGAAAAGGCAGCAGCTGTAGGTAATACAAGGCAGCTCTTCAGACTAATAAAAGAAACTGGAATTTAGAAGTCACGTGTGAGGGGATCTCGAAAATACGACACTTATCTGTTTTCAGTCCAGACGTTTAGAACGATGAGCGAAACACTTTGGAGAACAGTTTAGCTGGCCTTCAGCTACTCTATAAATACCCACAATTATCAGACAGCCTGAATGGAACATTGAAGTAGGTCCCCCAACTCTAGCTGAAATCCAAATGGCTATAGCTAATCTGAAACAAGGAAGAGCAGCTGGTCCAGATGGATTGGCTCCAGAGGTCTTTAAGTATAGTGGTCCAAATTTAGCGATTAGGTTGACTAATATTTTAGCTAAAATCTAGGAACTGAATGTAATCCCATCTGACTGGTCACAATCATTGATTGTCCCAGTATATAAGAAATGGTTAAAATCATCCTGTGATAACCATAGAGGGATTAGTTTGACTAAAATAGCATCTAAAATACTAGCCTTAATAATTATCGGGCTCCTAACAGACTCGTAAAGTGCAAACAGAAAAAAATCGGGCTGGCTTCAGATCTAGTCGTGGCTGCATCGACCACATATTTACCATTCGTCAGGTTCTAAAACACAGGCATGCTTATCGGCGTCCGACTTTACTTGAAATCAGCATTTGACTCTGTAGACCAACAGGTTCTGTGGCAGTGTCTGTCATTGAAAGGCGTACCTCAGAAGTACATAAACCTTGTAAAGGCTCTTTACTCGAACACTACCAGTAGAGTCTGAGCTTATGGCGAACTATCATCTAATTTTGCAACCTCAAGTGGTGTCCGTCAAGGCTGTCCACTTTCTCCATTCTCGTTTAACTTCATCATAGACCTACTGATGGAAATAACGTTCTCGTCGACTGAATTATCGGGCATTGATCTCCTTCCAGCAGGGCCACTGATCGACTTAGAGTACGCAGATGACATAGTCCTGTTTGGTGAAGACGTTGATAAAATGCAGAGTCTTTTGGTAGCACTGAGCAACAATGTCAGGATGTTTGGGATGCGTTTCTCCCCCCTCCCTCTTAATGCAAGTTGTTGTTTTAGGACCGGCCTGCGTCAACACCTGAACTAAGGATAGGGAGTGAAGTAGTCGGACGCATCGACAAATTCACTTATAATGAAAGACTGATCAGTGCTAATGGGTTGGTGTCTGACGAAATCTCCGCATGGATTCATTAAGATCGTTTAGCTTTTACCAACTTACGTCAACTAAAGTGAAGGAAAGATATCTGTCCATCGATAAAAGGGCGAGTATGCTACTCAGCAGTTTGTTCTGTTCTACTTTACGGCTGCGAATCGTAGCCATTAAGAGTAAGAGATACTCGTAAGTTACTAGTGTTTGATCACAGATGTCTTAGAAATATTGCTTGCATCTACTGGGATCACCGGGTAAGTTATGGTGAGGTTAGACATAGGGTATTAGGGGATGGTGGGAAATCAGTTAATGAGGTTGTAAATCTTTATCGACTGAGATGGTTGAGCCACGTGTTACGTATGCCTGAACACCGATTACCACGACATGTAATGCTGACTAGTGTTGGAGACGTTTGGAAGAAAGTTAGGGTTGGACAAACCAAAACGTAGCACCAGTCCTTGAAGTCACTGACTTCTAGTCTGAGCCATGTTGGTAGATGCAGACTACTTGGTTGGGGTCCTCGTGACAATCGTAACAAATGGTTTGAGACTCTGAGTAACATGGCTCAGAATCGATCACAATGGCGTCAGTGTATACACTCTTTGTCCTCCCTTAAACCGTAAGACTAAAATCGCTCTATATCTTTTATTGCATCAACTAGTTCTTTCTTCCTATACTATATCCTTATACACAATCTTTCTTTTATACATTACTGCCATTGAAGTGACTATTTCTATGAGTTTGCTGTTCATCTTGTGCTAATGAGGTATGGTAACTTAGACCGATACATATATGTGCCTGGTCCTACGTTGTAGTTGACTGACGGACTCATAAGAGAGATTGGAGTGTCCAGAAGCCTGTACGAGGGTAGAGTGCCAGGGCTACCTGCATTTGAAATACCTAACACCAGTATACCTTGAACTCACAGAGATAGACTGTAAGCGTTGATAGTTTAATATGCATGCCCCACTTGATTTGCTATTGAATTAGTGATAACATAGTTGTAGGACCAGTTAAATAGTGACACGTTGGATTTTACTAGCTAGTAACAACCTTGTGACATTTGATATGACTTGTTGGAGTTCAATCGAAAAGAAAAATTTGTGAACGTGGGTATGTAAGTTGAGAAACCAGTCAGAGCAGATAGCAGTCTAAAGCTGTTTGAAATCCTCGTAATACATGTTGTAGTCTTTAGTTGATGACCATTTGTTTTAATTTCATTGTGTGCAAATCTGTTTTTTCGCTGCCGAACTTGTTTTCTGCATTATTTTCCTTAATTTATTTGTAAGACTGAGTAGTAATGTTTTATTGCCGGTAAATGCTTCTAAACGGAAGACTAGTAGCTTCTTCGTACTGAACTGGGTGGTGCAGTCTTTTTCATACTGTCTAGTGATCGATATAAATTTTTATCCATCAGCTTTCTGGTTATTTTTGATCGTATATATATATATATATAATTTCTATTTAGGCATAATTAATTTAATTAAATGAATCCGGCGGAGCTTGAATTTCTTTCAGAAGAGGAAGGATTGACCATAGTACCTAAGTTTAAACTTGATGCTATTAAGCTGCTCAATACTACTGTAAGTTTTAAAGTTTATGTAAACTTCAAATATTAGATTTTTAAGATATTTTCTTGTTAATCATTGACTTCACCGTTGAGAACTTACGGTTTGTCGTTTTGCTAGTTGTGTCTTATAAAATATAAATAAAAACTTCATTAATTATCGTATGTAATGTTATTTAAAAAAAAATTAATGGTTAACAGTCAGCTTATATTCCGATGATCCATTTTAGTGTTTTACTTAAAGTTCATATCTTACTCTAAATATTAAGTTCTAATATTATCCCATACTTTCCATTCTCTGATTTTCCATATTTCTGAACTATTTATTCCCAGTGTTTTGCCCTCCACTACCACTGATATTAATTCGAATCTTTTAATTTCCATTTTGTTAATTCCCTATCATTGTGCTGATATAATGTATAGAAAATTGGGTTAATGCACTTTTGTGCCAGATTCTTTTTATAGATGACTTTTATTATTACTTTTGCCTTTTTCGACTTCATTGAAGTTAGCTCCTCACATTTCACATGTATATATGAATTAGCGAGCTTACTGTGACCCATATTTTGTGAATATTCTTAAAATCATGGAAAAACAGTAAGAACTGTAAAGTGCAATGTAGTAATTTGTCCGTTGCTTGTTCTTAATACACTTCGAAAGTCTATGCTATGTATTCATTAAGTATGACTTCTAATCAAGTTACAACCATTTACAGTAAATCGAGAATCATTAAAGAAAAAAGATATCTATATGAGTGGTGTATTTTTATTAAATATATTCTTTACAGTCAAAGGCCAGGGTTTGTTGTTCGACATTGCGTGATTTATTGAGACATAATGCTCTCAGGGTGTTAATCATACTTTCTATCGGTTCGTGTATTGGCAGTATTAATCTCGTTCTGATAACCGTCTAGTGAACAAGAGCATAGAGCAGGGACAACCAGACGTATTTGAATACGAAATTACCTAATCTCTTAGTAAAGTCTGAGAACCATGCTGTAAATAATTATTTTCAGTATGTCCATCAATTTTCTTAAACTTTATTGTTCCTTCATTTCCATGCCAATCATTCTCCGTCCTCATTTTCTTCTCTTCGATTTCCTCAACCTTCTGCTGCCAGGCATTCCACTTTCGATTGATGATACATACTACTTATATCTGTCGGCATCGGTAGCACATACCACAACCGTACGGAATCTGCTCGATCATATAATTAGTGGTGTATTCTTAACTTTATTTCTGACCTAACTTACAGTTAACATATTAAGTAATATCAACTATTATAAAACAATTTAATTTTTAAATCAACAGATTGGTCCTTTTTTCCCAAATGTGCCAACTGTTGTCCCTCTTTGGGTTGCTCTTTTTCTGAGAGGGCAGCAAAAGTGTCGTATTATGCCACCAGCGTGGTTAACGTTAGAGAAGTTAAATGAGTGTAAAGAAGCTGAAGAGAACGACTCTGGTTGTACTTCTCCTCCTCATTCTCAATATATTGAAATTAGTACACTTCTTCTTCAACACGCGGCTGAAGATATACCGAAGTTAGTGAAAAAACTTTGTTTTACTATATATATATATATATATATATATATATATATATATATATATATATATATATATATACCCTAGTTTATCGTAGTAAAACTAAATATGCTGGATATATATTACACGTCTACTTCATTAATGTGTTTTGCACATTATTTTGCCTGTATTCTTGTTTTTAAAAGTGGCTATTGTGAAATTTAAGCACATTTGCTTTAAAAAGAATAGTGATCAGCTTTTCATGTTAGATCTCATCTCATTTTGTGTTCCCTATATCATGCCTGAAACACTCCCTGGTTTTTATAAACATACTTTTATAATTTTTACTATTATTTTAGTCCTGAAAGTATTCGCAACATTGTTCGTGATGTATGGGATATTCGTGTTGGGAAATTGTTATCGTCTGTTAATGGTTTCCTCTCTAGTGGATCGTCGACAGCACGAGTTAGTCAATTGACTAATATGGAATTAACCACTTTACATAATCTTCTGACTAATTCAATGGACCAGTTATCTTTACTACGTCAGGCAACTTCACAAGCTGTAGAATTCGGTGGTAGCGCAGTTAATCGAACATCATTTTTGAATTCATCATCTGTCGGAAACTAAGATAATATGGATTTATCTACTTGTGTTCCTATCATCTATTCATCCTACTAATCAGATAAATATTATATTTATAACATTTCCTTGTATGTATCTATGACGTAATCGTGTATGAAATTAGTGCTCATCTAGAATTATCTCTTTATGGCTTTTCTTTGATTACATGTAAAAGTGCATAGTTGAGACTATTTTGCAGTACATTAAATATAGATATTTCTAGGAAAATTCACTTGTTGAAACTAAATTTTCTCAACGGTGCACTAGTTTATTTGTAGATCGTAATCAGGGTAATATTACCGAAATTCTTTCATGTCAATAAGTTTTGATTAATAAGTATAGTGTGAATATCAATCTAATTGATTTAATATTTCACTGTATCGTACAAATTTTTAGATGTTTTGGTGTAATCAACAATAATACTGAAACTTTCTTTTGCCTACTTTCTTTGTTTCTGAAAGCCTTCAGAATTATTTTTATCGATAATTCATAATATTGTGTATTTAGTTATTTTACTCAGTATTAATAGCATATTTCAAAATGGTCATTGTTTTCTAAATTCATCTAAATCCTTTTGTCTAACAGATATCTTTTCGTAGTAAGCACGCTTTCGTAAACTTTTCAAACAAATTTGGAAACTTCATTCAATTTCGCTCATTGGTGCAACAGAATAAATGATTATGATGCTTTTTTTAATGCTTAGTATTTTTTTCATAAATAATACAGATATATTATCTGTAATGATGTAGTTCAATGGTTTAGAAACTTTATTTTCCATGGTTTTTACACTGATTGAAACCTTAACCTGGATTTATCACTTCAGTAGTTTGGCTTTATCGTCAACAGTATTTTAAGTACATCAACTTGGTAGCAATTGAGTAATTACATATTTCATAGTGTATTTTCGTTACTTCTATCATCCCACTACCATCATTATTAATATTAATATTCCTTTGATTCTCATCTTAATAATTTTCTCTTTTACTGTGCTAATATGGAGCTCAGTCATAGTTTGAAGCTACTCAAACACTGCGTAGTTACCAGAAATTACTAATGAAAAGCAATGAAATTACGGTGGAATAGTGGTTTTAACATAGTTTGTTACTTCTTACATGCTAAACTATTAATTACGATAAAGAAAAAGTTAAGTTTAGATATTAGGAGTTGGGTTGGTGTTGGAAGTAAGTTATAACGCTATGGAATTTTCGCCACCAACTAACGTCGGTTGTAATGCAAAGAGCTTAGGGTTAGGTTGTAGTTACTCTCAATTTATGTATTAGGATTATGAATTAGGGTTAGGGTTTTCATCATGAACTGTCACCAACAATACAGTGATTTTTTGTCACTTCTGTTTACAAACTTAAAAAGACTTTGAGTCGAGATTTAAATTCGGGAGTTAGGAAGGACACTGCTATCTAGCTACACGGACACCATTGGCTGTACTGAATCATATCATGCACTATAAAGTACTGTTTTTTGATTAACCGGTTAATTAGCACAAAATCTGCTGTAGAGCAGGTATTTTTTGTAATTCAGCCTAAACATAATCTCATGTTAACTTTATGGTTGCGCATTAGATACTTTTTAAAATCAATCCCAAGAAGTGCATTGCCAGTTTTCACTAAGTCAAAACATAAAAGCTATCTAGCAATATGCTCTTAATTTCACTCAGAAATACACGAGAATCTGATTAGTTTACTTTTACTTGATGGAGAATACAGAAACTTGTCAATTTAAACACTACAGCAGTTACTAAAACCTAGCACAATTTTATGAAGCCAGTAATTTGTTTGATATTAACTCATAAATTGTGCAAATTATAACGGGTACAAATTTCTCCCTTGGGTTTATTTTTTGTAGCGTCATCCCCCATAACTTTTTACCTTAGCTTACTTTCTATATGATATTTAGCAAATGTTTGTAGCTACATTATTGGTATCATTCTTTACTTATAATGAGATTGTAAGAGGTGACAGTTAAGATACTGAAAAGTATTCAGCGAAAGTACATCAACGGTTTGTCTTTTTTGCTAATATAATTCGTACATGAATAACAATAATTTGTTGTGATAATATGATATTTCACTACTTCGATCAAGTAACTCCGTAAATTGTTCAGTAATCTTCACTCTTTCGTTTCTCGATATTACTATTTCATTTCAACCAATTTTTTCCTGAATTGAAGTTAAGATGCGACGTACTTTGTCTTAGCGTCTCCAGCAGAATTTTCAAAACAATCAATCTAAATTTAATCTGTTGTAATGCTGAATTTCATCCATCTTGAGCTCTGATTGTACAGAGAAATGTGGTTTATCGAATTAAAAATTTAAGGATATTTGTTGACCGCCATATAAATTTTGATGGTGTCAATTAAAACGTTTAGTGTTCCCTGACTAAAACAATGTTAAATAAACGTCCAAAAACTGTTTTGCAACAGTATACAGCACATCCTTGTGTCAGAGTTCTTTCGACAAAACTACGTCTATCAATACTATTTGTTTCATAAAAAGAGAATTGGTATGATAACTTCAGACTGTCTGATGATAAAACTGAACATCCATAAGCTGAAGTGTTACTGTGCTATTTGTTCTCTATTACGCGCTGACTACGAATTACAATACGGTACGTTCAGGCATGGTCAGGACGTTGGGCCATGGGTTTTCGCGCACATGTCACATATTGTCGAGGTTTTCGGATGTCGTTATCTATCAGCTAATAACACCATTTGTTTCCGTCTCACGTCAATTTTCATAATGTTTGTGCTTGTTACATAGCTTTTATTCCAGTTTATTAGTTGTTTGACGTATTTGTTGCTCACAACCTTGGTGAGTGTTTAGTCAGCCTAATGTGGTTATTTGTAACAATGCAAACTCGGACAAGTGAAATTCGCCATTTGTCAAGTCAAAAATAGACCGCGACAATGAGCTCTAAGACCTTTTACATTTGATGGTGACGAACATGGATGTTGGTAGTTGCTTATAAAATATAGATTGAAGCAATCAATGTTATGTGACTTGTTAATATACAGCCATAAACAGTTCTATCCACTATAAGTATAACCGTTTTCGACTAAACTGATATATTATTATGTAACGTATCTGAGAAAAATTATATGAGTAACAGTTGACGTTGTTAGCCTTTTCCGCCTGCTTTATGAACATATACAGGAACTGTGTATAACACTACTGTAAATGCCGCACTAATTAGTCACATATTCTTCATAAGTAAAGCGATGCACGTTTGTTTTGAGAATACTAACTTATCCATCTTGCAGTTAATCCTAATTTATGATGTGTCTCTTATAGGGTTTACGAATGAATTTCTGTAAACAGGATCCACAATCACTGATCAAATTATAAATAAAGTTTTAATGCACATTGACGATTGATATCCAAATAGTGCCTACCAGTTATGTCATTATTGCATTTAAACAGTGAATTGCTAATAGTATTATGAACGTTGTAATTGGGTTTCTCTCAGATTTCATATTAATAATAGAATTTTTGAATCCATTTGTTTTGTACATGCAGTTTCTTTGTTGATACCAAATGACTAGGTGGAATTCTAGAAGGGTTAGAAATGTGAAGAACACTACAACAAGTAAGACACTTATAGGTAAATTCTGCTATTTCATTTACTTATCGAATTTGATACTGATAACGAAGTTTAGTCGTTTGTTTTTCAGAATTGCATGAAGCTGAGAAAGTCCTTATACGTTTTCTGATACGCAACTCACGGTTTCCGACAGCGGCTCAAACCTTCCTATTAATCATGTCCATGCCAGTGAACAACTTAGCGAGTTTCTGAATATGAAAGATTATGTGTAGAAAAAATTTACAAGTTGACGACAACTATTTATATTGACTACTGCCACATTCCTTCATTTAATGAATTATTTAATTATAAATATAACAACTATACTCAGCCTTTTGTATTGTAAATCCTGTTAGTATTTATAATTGTAGTCTAGTTCGGTACTAATACTACTTTGATAATAGACCTATTCTGAAAACGGTAAATTTGTCATATGGTTGCCTAACCTTGCAGTTTGTAAAACTGTGTAGGTTCAATCTCGTTTTGAATATATCAACAGAAGGTGCTGATATTACGTGTTCCGGTAGAGAATTCCAGTAATTTACCACTCTGCGAGAAACGAAACTCAAGACGTAAACGATTTGATTTCAGTTTTTGAACTTTCTTCGAATGTCCTCTCGAATGACCAGTCTTAGACGGAAGTAAAAGATAAGACATGTTAATACCAAGGTCATCGTTCAGTATACGATAAGCCAATATTAGATCACTTCATATTCTACGTTAAGATAACGGAAATAAGTTAAGGTGTTTCAGTCTGTCTTCATAAGATAGGCCAGATAGACCTTTTACCATCTCAGTACCTCGTCGTTGGACTCTTTCCAGCATATCTGCTTCATACTTGAAACAAGGACTCGCTGCTTGAATCCCATATTCTAAATGTGATCGTACGTAAATCGGAAAAGTCTGACGTTTTTCCCGTAATATTCGTTCATTTTGGCGCACCTAATTCGGCCTGCTTTGAATTGCACTATATCGGATATTTTCGGCACATTTATTGGAATACTTTTTATCATGATACCGGAGTCGTGTTGTAGTCAAATGTTGGACAATTGAATGCCCTTGATGACCATGTATTCATGTACAATTTGTTAGCTTTGAATACAGAGAGAAGTCAAAGTTTCAAAAAATGATCAGAAAAATCAAGACTTTATACTTGGACTAAAGGAAAAGCCCGTGAAATGCGATTCTGGAGGCCAATTGAAAATTCAACTTCGTGATCGCTTGATTTATTTTTGATAAATATTCTAAATTTAGAAAGAGAACTAATTCAGAAATCCAAAAGCTCAGTCCAAGAAATTGAAACACTATGTGTTAACTATGGGGCAGGGAATGAACTTGATTCCCAGTCTGTGAAGATTTCTAGTAATGTGCTTAGTCGTCGTGATGAACCACATTCTCAGGATCGCTCAAGATCGCGTTTCTTTATTAATGATTCCCATTTTCTTGGAGATATAAAAAATGATCCAACAAAGAATTCCAAAGCAGGTTGTATAGATGAGCACATATTTGGTGAATGTTTATCCCGTGGTAAATTTCACTTGCGCAACTCATGTCCTTCGTCAAGCCAGATACTTAGCCCAAATGTTGCTGCTACCTTGACGTAGTGGTCGGACTTACCTATCATGATGAACCGATCGGGCTATACTGGCTAGAATAATCTGTGACACGTATATTCACTGATCTTTTAACAACAAAATGAAGACCACATTTTTACCTATTTGTTACAATTCAAATGTAATCGCATTTATGTTCTATATCTATTGTTTCTCCATATCAATTTTAAAGGGACTGATATAATTGTTTGGTTAAGTAGGTGTTTAGGTGGATGTCCAGAAGTGTTAAGGATACTGTAAGCCATCAGAAGGTCACTTCTAAGACGCCTCTACTCTAACGGGTAAAGGTTTAGTGATTGGAGGCGCTCTTCATAAGGCCTGAATTTGAGATTACAATTTGAATTTTACAATAGTTTTATAACATCCTTTTAGGCCTTCTTACATTGCGTTGGAGTTTTGTCCCGGATTTTTATTAAATAATTGCCGTTGGTACCACAATGTGCAAAGGAACTTTGTTAAGCGTATGAGCTCGTTCGTGATTGTTATCCCATAGAGCAGCTTACAAGTAACATTTATTTCATAACACCTGTGATCATTTTGTTATTTAATATATCATTTATATTGTAACTGTAATTTTGTTACCTGTTGATCTACTCACAAACAGAGACTTGTGGTGTAATCCTTTTTGGTGTATCATTGGTAACTTTGCGTATTGTTATATCCTTAATAAGCTCTTTTATTAGGATCCTCCACAAGTCGTTCCTCAGGGTCCTACCATGTCAAGTAGGTCGGTCGAAGAACGGTGAGAATAAAAGCAGCAAGCCCAAGGTCCGTAGGCAAAATCTTACTACTGACTATAAAGAGTTCCGACTGCAGTAATGTGTTTCACTCAGACAACTAGCATAGTTGCGATGCTGCTTTCCATGAAGGAAGGATGGGGTTAAAATAGATCGGCCTTGGAGATACGCAGTTTGCCTTATCCCATAGATTTCTTTCAGCAGACAGCACTCTTCATCCAACCATATTCTGGGCAATACTTTACAGTTGCAGTTCATCCTGTCGTGTCTCTTTCAAAATAGCGACACAATGCGTTATTTTGTCTTCTTCTTTTCGGTTTTCGTTCAGTATTCTAAGTTAGTGTTTGTCTAATGATGCAGTCTGATGATTTCCGTAATATATTTCTTGTTTGCTTCCATTGACGTTTCCTAATTTCCCCTTCACGCGGAACCCGGTTTGTTCTCTCTCACAGTAGGTTGTTGATGGTGGTATTCGGCCAATGGACAAAGAGTTTCTCGTGTAGATAATTTTTTATGTATACTTGTACTTTTTAAATAAGTCTGTTGTAGTTCTCCAAGTTTCAGCTCCGTACAGTAGAACAGTATTGGCATTTATATTGATATCGATTAACAGTCGCTTTTACTTGCATCTATTCTTCAACTTTGGTGCTACCCAGGTACGTGAAACTTTCCGTCTCTCCCAGAGCTTCTCCATCAAGTGTGATTGGGTTGGTGTCCTCCGTGCTGTCTTTGAGGACCTCGGTTTTCCGCTGGTGTATATGTTGAGGCTCACTGATGCAGAGGCTGTTACTGCATGAGTTTTCTTTATCTGCATTTGTCCGTGCGCATGGTATAGTAGAGCTAGGTCGCCTGTGAAGTGAAAATCTTCTAATTAGTTCTGTGCCGTTCGTTGTATTCCGTATTTTCCCTCAGATGTTGAGGTCTCCATAGTCCAGTCAACCACCAGCAGAAAGAGGAAGGAGGAGAGTAGACAGATATGTCTGCCTCCGGTCCTTACTTGAAATGCATCTGTCAGCTGTTGTCCACGCACCTTTTTGCAGTGTAGCCGGGCGTATGAATTCCTTGTGATACTGACGATCTCCGGTACACCAAAAAGTCGAGGAAGTTTCTATAAGTTTCTTCTATCCGCTCTATCAAACGCTTTCTCATAACCAAGGAAGGTGATGTATAGTGACGAATATCATTCAACTGACTCCTCAATAATGATCCATGCTTTAGCGATTTGATCTGTTCGCGACCGATCCTTTAGGAATCCGGTCCGTTGATCTCGGAATTGGGCGTCTACTGAATCCTTTATCCGGTTCAGCGACACAGTTAAAAAATTCCCTTGATACCAGTAATAGTGTGATGCCACTGCAGTTTTCACATTTCCTCATATCTTTCTTTGATGTCTTGATGAGATATCCTTCTTTCCAGTCTGTCGGTACCTGTTCCTCCTCCCAAATCTTCCTGAATAGAAGATGGAGTATGTTTGCAGTTGCTTCTATGTCTGACCTCACTGATTCAGCTGGCATAATATCAGGTCCCAATCTCATCCTACTCTTGATTTGTTTGATGGCCATCTTGATTTTTTTGAGAGTGAGCTATAGGAAGGTCTCTAAATGCTGCCTCAATGTCCGGTTGATTCAGTGGAGCTAGCCTGTTCATGAGGTCCTCGAAGTAATTTACCCATCTGTTCCTTTGTTCTTGAAACTCAGTGTTTGGTTCGCCTTCTTTGTCTTTGACCGATCTATCTGCTTTGCTATATTTCCCTGTTAGTTTCCTCGTTATATCACATGGTTGTTTTATATTTCCTTCTCCTGAAGCTTTTTCTGATGTCGTTGCTGGGTGTTCCACTGGATTTTGCTTTTCGGCTCTAGTGCTCCGCTTCACTTGCTTGTTTGCTCCTGTGTTTTCAGCTTGTGCATAACTTTCTCTGCTCTTATTCGACTGTCATTTATTGCTGTTTTCTTGTTCTCCCTTTCCTGATTTTTTTTCCAGTGTTTCCGTGGAGACCTATTCCTTATGATGATGCGTGTTACGGCCCAGTAATCCCTGACACGTTGAAGTTAGTGTTTCTTTGACACCTTCCTAACTGTCGTCCATCGTAGTTTCTTCTTTCTGTACATCTTGTAGGGTTTGGAATCTGTTGTTGAAAGTTATTTTGAATTTGTTGAGTTTTTTAGTATTTTGAAGGAAGGCTGTATTGAAAATGTGTTTCCCCAAATGTCCAAAGTTTCTTTAGCAAAAGTTTCATCTTGGACACAACCAAGTGATCTGCAACTACCTCAGCTCTTCTCCTTTTTCTGATGCCTTCCATCGCCATGAATTTTTCCAGTGTTAATGTGACCTATCAGGTTTTCTGTGGTGTGATCCAGTGAAACCCAAGTAGCTTTGTGTATGCTTTTGTGTAGGAATATTGTGCCGCTTATAACCATTTTGTTGAATGGAAATATATTTGCAAATCTCTCCACATTTCCGTTTCGCGGACCCAATCCATGTCATCTCATGTTATCTTCATATCCGTTTATGTCCATTCCGACGTTGGTGTTCAGGTCTCTCATCCAGATGGTTGAGTTTTTTGCTGGAAAACTGTCCAAGATCGATTGCGGCCTGTCATGAAACTGATCTTTATCGTCTTCATAGCTGTCATTGGTGAGTGCATAACATTGGATGACATTCATCATGATTCCCTTCTTCTTTGTTTTGAAGAATGCTTTGATGACCCTGGATCCATTAGATTCCCATCCTATAAGTATATTTCGTGTTTCTAAGTACAGTGTAAGTGCAACTCGTTCTTTACGCGGGTTGTTGCCTTCTGTATGACCAGATCGTAACACAATCCCTCCCGAATTTTATCTTTTTTGTCCAGCCTGGGGTCCAAGAAACGTGAAGTTACACCTCCTCGTTTTTGTAGTCCTTTGATTGGTCATCTCGATCTCCAGTATTGTTAGTTCATTGTATATATATATTTTTAATTGTTGCTCTAGTTCTCAGCAATGAGTTGAAGATGCCACAGGTATTTGGAGTTTGACAACACTTTAACCAGTAACACTTAATATGAAGCGTACCCATCACGTGAAATCAAAAACAGAAGTGAGGAGGTCCGAAGATATATTTGATAGGCAATCGATATATCGAGGATCGTCTGATCTAATCTGGCTAGCGATTGCAAGGGTTGTTGAGCACGGCGTCCCCACTCGTGATCTGGTGCTGATGCATGACCGAGCGCCTTCAGCTAAGTGAGTCCACTGAGACTAATGTGGTCAGCATCCAATGTCGAAAACTTACAGAGCTATTTATTTTGGAGATTTATTTACCGCTAGAGGATCAACACTGTGACTTCCGAAAAATCTCGACTTTCACCATGACGCATCATAGTTCATCCGAATGAAGATTACGCTACTCGCGGGTCAGAATTCAAAATTTTTTTCAGGCTAAATTTTTTTGGCAAGGTTGTTCAATACGAGATAAGGTTGCGGACCTTATGAATAACATTCCCTCTGTTTGTCCTGGCTTTGAACTGACAGAAATACCAGAAAGGTCATAAGCTGAACTATTATTATTTCAACACCACCCAAATTGAACTTTGTAAGGCAAATAGTTACCTTCTCGTGTATAATTGAATATATATCTACTCAAGGTCAATACGTCAGGTGTTCACTAAAACAATATCAAATTATGACTTAATGGTCTGCGATTCCGATAATAAAGTGCTGCAAAAGCTGCAGATTTACTTCAAGAGATGCACTGGAATACTTCCTTATTCTATGGTTTCTCTTGACTCATCTAGGTTTGATGTCTTTGTGATGGCAAAAATTTGTTAAAGAATTGTTGTTTTATTTTTCGCATCCGGTGGCTTAGCTCTTTTAGATGCATTGGACAGTGTGGATAAGAATGAAATCATAGAGTTTATATACTCTCACCAAATATTGTCAACTGGTTTGATTTAATTATAATACTTTGTGTTAATTTTCAGATATTCAAGACAACAAGGGGGGTTTCAGAGGTTCAAATCTCATCGGTTGTTCTTCAGATCCTGAAGAAGTAAGACTATATTTTAATGAATACAAATCTGGCTAGAGTTTTCGAGTAGATCTTATTGATGTTTAGCAAGATTGTTGACATTTGTTAAGTTGCCTGTAATTCTTCTTTCAAGTATTTACTATCATGTTTTCTAGTTAAGGAGCTTATTCGCAACACATCTTATGTGGAGTATTTTATGGTTCTGTAGATCTCTATCACCAAATAGCTCGTAATTTCCTAGCAAACTATCTAAATATCACATCCCCCCAAATGCCCTGGTATGGCCGAGTTTGAAGTGGGCCTGCTCTCCCTCTCGAAATACTCTCACACGGCCACGCGTATACAGCATCTGACAGGGAAGTCCTACTCATTGCCTTCTCGTGGCGGGGGTGTTGTTTACGAAATTGAGAGGACGAAAAGCGAATGTTCAGCGCTTTAACCGGATTCCAAACCAATGGTGCACATGGGCTCCAGTATCCTGCGAGAACAAATGGCGTACGAACCAATCGTTGGTCACCGGCTAACATTGGACTGCATCTTCTCACGATGCTCTACTGCCTTGTGGATCAGACCTTTAGGTCAAAGGCTCGGGGTGTGGCCCCCTAAGAAAACCACCTGTTTCGGTCTGGGCACCCGGGCAGTATCACAGCCCACACACACACAAATATGGTGTGGCGCATATATATTTGGTACCCTTTTGTACCAATATTTATGTGTTGGAATAAAATAAAATAATCTACCACATCAGGTCGGTCAAGAAGGTCTTGCTTGATACTCAAGGATATCTGCGTTTTCGTTCTACGTGTGTTTTACATTTCAATCACTAACGAATATCCAGTTTGAGAATTCTCGGCTGTATAGGGCTTGTATCCCCTCAAAATAAGCTACGAATACCGTGATTTAGAGTTTTGCTGTGAAATAAATAATTGTCATGTGTTTGTTCACCAGTCTAGACTTTGCAGACCTTAATTAAGTTCATATTTTCTTTTTACGTGGTCTTGCGAAACATTCTCTGTTATCACAAATTTCCGGCGGTTTGATAAATTTGTATTCATGGAAAATACGTATTTATGTATAAATTATGACTAAACGTTTTGGAATAGCGAATTAAAGGGAGATTTCCTCGACTATAAGTAGTTTAATTAATAAAATAAAAACGTAATTGGAATCGTCATTTTTAAGAGTTCTCCATCAAATCAGGATCCATAATGTTAAGATTTATAATCGAGAAAAAGGAACAATTATTTAACTGATCCTTTCATATATCATAGTTCTCGAGTGCTTTTTAATTTTATACATCAGTAATGAAATGTTTTTTTACTGAGATCATGAACCGATCAATGCTAGTCTGCCATTAAAAACCTAGAGGAACTGGATGGCCGTTTCGTCCTTGTATGGGACTCTCCAAGAGTGCATATTCGCGATCCCATATGAGGCACTCGGACTCAGGGTCTCTGGTATCGAGCGAACACCTAACCTCTCGACTGTTGAGCTGGCATCGAAACGTGTGAGGTATTTACCTACTGAAGATAATAAAAGGTGACCGCACAGTATCGTGAATTGGTTGAAGTTAAGCATTAACCGTTAAATTCCGGCTCAGTGGTCTATAGGTCAAGTTTTCGCGCAAGACCTAAGGTCCTGGGTTTGAGTCGCGCACGCGGAATCTTGGATATGCACTACTGATTTTCATACTAGAACGAAACTGCCGTCCAGTTCTTCCAAATTTTCAGTGATGGTTTAGCATTGATCGGTTCATGAATTTAGCAAAGATAGCAATCTCCACAGCCCTATACTAATAACAAGATGCTTACTAAGGAGATTTTTGGTATTATTATAAGACTAGTGAACCACCCGTTTTAACTAACATCAAACTTTTTGTATCGAAAATTTAGACTTTTAAGATATTAGAGAATATTACAAGGAATTCCATTTTTACACCAGTTACCGAGTACTGTGTGAATGAAGTAATGTGCAGGTATATGCATTCTAAATAGGACGGTTATTTGTGAAAGCCACCGTGTTATTAATAGAAATCGACCGTTTTACTACTTTCAGCGCGTACGACACAAGAATCTAATCGTATATATCTGTCCCTTCATACAGTTCGTTCCAGATAGTTAATACATCGTAATTTGCGTTGGCTGCCTTCGATTCGTTGGACAGGACTATTCTTTGGGATTTACTATTGAAGAAGGGTGTGCCTGAGAAGTTTATTAACATCCTAAAGGCCCTATATATAAACACCTCAGGCAGAGTGAGGGCATACAACCACCTCTCTCCATTGTTCCATTCGAGCAGTGTGGTTAGACAGGGTTGCCCAATATCACCATTCCTCTTCAACTTTGCCATCGATGGCGTTCTGGAAACAGCTCTGATGGATGTAAGTAATGGTGGTGTGGATCTGTTGCCTGGAGAAAGACTTCTCGACCTTGAGTATGCGGACGATATTGTCTTACTGTGCGATAATGCCCAAGGCATGCAATCCACACTTAATCAGTTGGCAATCAGTGTCCGTAGGTATCGTATGTGCTTTGCACCTTCGAAGTGCAAAGTACTTCTACAAGACTGGCAGGATTCTAATCCTGTACTCACCCTGAATGGTGAGCAGATAGACGTAGTCGAGAAGTTTGTGTATCTAGGTAGCTGCATAATTGCTGGTGGTGGCGTGATTGATGAGATCAATGCACGTATAGTGAAAGCCAGAGCGGCTTATGCCAATCTGGGCCACCTTTGGCGCCTTCGTGATGTTAGTCTGGCGGTAAAAGGTCGGATCTACAACGCGCCGGTGAGAGCAGTTCTGCTCTATGCTTGTGAAACCTGGTCTCTCCGAGTTGAGGATGTTAGACGACTCTCTGTGTTCGATCATCGCTGTCTCCGAAGGATTGCTGACATCCAGTGGCAACACCATGTCAGTAATGCAGAGGTTCGGCATCGTGTGTTCGGGCACAGAGACGATAATGCAATTGGTGTCACCATCTTGAAACACCGACTTCGGCGGCTTGGACATATTCTCCGAATGTCATCCCAGAGAATTCCACATCGTGCATTATTTGCTGACTCTGGGACTGGTTGGAAGAAGCGGAGACGTGGTCAGTGTATGACATGGTATGAGAGAAAGCTGCAACGAGCTGGCTTGTGTTGGTCCTTCACGACTCCCTGGCTGGGGCCCTAGAGATGGTACAACACAGTGGCTAGAGACTTTATCAGATATGACCCAGAATAAAAGCAAGTGGCGATCCTACTGTAACCTTCTTTTACTTTCTTCATAAAAAGTGGTTATAACTTCCTTAAGTGAAAGAATTCTTCTGGTTGTACTTTTCTGTTTCCCCAATTATTATTATTACACTACCTTACACTAATCTGTTCGTTATTGTTCCTTTTTACGCTCCTTACCTTCTTTTTCCTCTCTTCGAATTCTCATTGTTTTGTGTGGCGCACATATATTTGTTGCCGTCTTGTACCAATATTTATGTGTTCAAATAAGTAAAATAAATAATTTGCTTAGTAAAAATGGAATATTTTCCGAATTATTATCTTAGCAACAGAAAATAGGTTCAAAAATTAAGGAGTTTTACACCTTTGCAGTCGTAGGAAAATTAATTTACTTTTGTCTATTGTTGAATGTTTTGTTGTATTAAATGACTGGTATATTATGTTACCAGTTGTCTTCGAAAGTTTGTTGATTCATCCGGCCGTTCTTAGCAACACAGTGAACTTCTACAAGTTTCTATAGTGCGGTAAATTTTCCCTTTGGTTAATAACTGGCGATTAGTTAAGCCGCAGTTTCGCCTGACATACCTGATTAATTCCCAGATTTAAGTGATTTATCTTATTCCCTTAGTACTACCTTTGTTAATAATTCTAAGCTATAGGCAGGAGTCCTAGTTCGTGAATGTACATAGCTGTCAGATTGCATCATTCGTATGGATATTTTCTCATGAAATCAAGCCAGCGATATAAAAACAGTAGGGATTCAGCCGTAAATACTATCTTAACTAATCAAATTTGGTTGACAGTGACATCCGTGGTTTGTGTCTAGGTTTGATAACTAAGTATATTTATTTTGTAGTATTTTTAATAGGAATAACTTAATAAACCTTTAAGTACTAGGTCAACAGTAACATATCCTTAACTAAAGTTAATAATAATGCTTAGCAGACTATGTAAATTCTTATCTGTTGTCCTATCCGAAAGGTAAACTACATTTCTCAAGTTACAATTTCTTGTTCGGCCCACTCAATCTAACTCTAAAGTTTTTCTTATTTCAGGCTAAGTTGGTCCGTTCGAAGTATGACGGAAGCCACGTAACAATGGTTTATTCAGCTCTTTCCACGTTGTTGTTACTTGGTGATAACTTATCTCGTGTAGACAGACGCGGAACTCTGGCTGGATTATCGGCTATGCAGTGCTCAGATGAGCCTGGCTTGTTCAAAGCAGGAGATATATGTGGGGAACGCGACATGCGTTTCGTATTTTCTGCAGTTGCCAGCTGTTATATTTTGAATGGACTAGATTCTATCAATTGTGAAAACGTTGCTGATTTCGTCGCAAAATGCCAGGTATGTAATTTTCCATTGGTTCTCTAATTCTAATTGAAAGGCGCTTCGTGTTTACTGTGGAAATAGGCGATAAATAAAGCGCATATTCACGGTAGACCTGACAACCCTTGATAGTTAAAACCAAAAGACCTCATTTTACTAGCTAACAATTTTATTGTTGGAAAGAATGTTCGATCCCACTACAAACGTTAGAGTTCTTCCTGTCGTTAGATGTACCTTTAACTTTTATTCAATTTTTTAAGCAATCACATGGTCTATGTATATATATACTTTCCGTATTTTTATCTATCCACACAATAGACTTACCAAGGTGGATTCGCTAATTTGCCGTTTTTGGAAGCACATGCTGGAGCTACTTACTGTGCAGTAGCTAGTTTGTCTCTTATAGGTAAATTAGAATCCGTTATCCCATCTGGATCCAAGTCGCGAGAACTGTTGATTAAATGGCTATTGAACTTACAAGAAGAAGGATTTCATGGGCGTGTTGGTAAACCAGATGATACATGTTACACATTTTGGGTCTGTGCTAGTCTTAAGGTAAGTCTTGTAACACTCACTTTTCGCCATAATCCTATGTCATTCTGTTGATTTACATTTTGATGCATGTACAAAAAGTATACAACCGCCCGTCTTCTCGAATTTTTTTAGATGTTTATTCTCTTATGTTGGGTTTGTGTGGTGCATAAGTGCTATTATGTTACTACTTAGCTGTTCAATTATATATTAATTCGATGCCAAATAGCTACTCAATGTCTAAATCATATTATAAAGTTAAAAGCTATTTGTGAGAAAATGTGTTGTAAATATTTTATAAATAAATTCCTAACAAGAATCTAGTTGCGATACTGTAGATTGCTCATTTTCAAGCGTAATATGAAACATTCGTCTCATAGAAAAGACGTGCTTCACAGTTTATCGGCGACTGTTTGGTTACAGAACGAAAACTCACTAGTTGTTGGGTCATTCAATTAACATCTGACCTGAAATCCTGCTGAACTGCAGTTAGTGTTGCATACATAAAGCATCGCTATTTACGCGTAGCTGAAATTTTTAACATTGATAAATATTTTGCTTCGGAGTTTCGTGTAGTATATTGATTGTACGAGTAGCCAGTGAGTTTAAGGTTACGTCACACATTGATATCACTTGTAAATGCATTCAGTAATAAAAACTCCCTAGTCAATTCTATTGTTGTAGGTTAACATAATTTGAATTGGGTGAATTTATCAACCTCAATGTTTTAAATCATTTCTTTAATAGATACTAAACTGTCACCATCTGGTCGATAAGAACTCAGCTGTTCGTTTTGAAACAAGATGTTGGAATGATGTTATTGGGGCATTCACAAAGACTCCTGACCAGTTTTGTACCCCAGGTAAAAGCCTAGCTGTTCTCATACCCTACTCAGTGCAACTTATTAACTTCCTTACTAAGTATTTTTTGCTTTCTCAAAGTGTTCTCTGCATGTTTGAAACAATTTCCAAACTTAAACTGTACGAAGGGGCTACACGAGAAACAATACCTCTACACTTATGACTCGTTTTATTTTGCGTTGTCACGATCCGTCCATGTTGACTTTATCTAATCAAAGATAGTGGGTACCACAAAACAAATTAATCTATCACTCGATATTTGAAATGCACTTGACCTGTACATAGTTTATTTTTGTACTCCCTTAATGAAATAGGCCTCATTAGTCTTGAAATTGATAAATATCTGGACCACACAGTTTTGTGATGTATTGTTTATTTGTTAGTAATTGTAAATTCTTCCGTGACAATACTAAATAACGTACATCGCAAAATAAATCATTATGAAACTTAAGTTAGAGAACTTAATTTTGAGTGTCTGGTAGTTAAGTCTGTGCTTTCTTCTAATAAACAGCAGTGTGGAGTGCTGTATGATTTAAAAGATCGAAGTCGTTCACAATAGCGGATATGTACTTATTCTTGATCTCGAATTTCAGTACCACTTCACACAGAATTTTCCAGTCGGTTTGTTCAAAACATATTCTTCATGTTTACTCTTCCTTATCACTGCTTATTTCGATATATTTCTCAATTCATCTTATTTTTATCTCTTAGTGCTAATGTGCCATGACAACTTAGAACAAAGTACATCTGCCTCAAGTTTTATGTTGGTGATATTTGTCTGACAAAATTCAGTGTTTCTACAGGATATAATTTCATAAGAAGTATACTTAGTATATTTATTTTTGGTGACTGATAAAATATGGTTTATTTGTAATTCCCTTGTTTATTTTAGATCCACTTCATACTTACCTTTCTCTTTCTGGCTTATCATGTTTATGTGCAAGTGACAATTTAAAAACTGGGAACGATGTAAAATCAATGGATTCAGAATCATACGTGTATCGTAACTTACAAGAATTACTAAATTCAGACAGACTTCTTACTGTTTATCCAGAGTTAAATATTCCTGAAAGATACCATCAACGTTTGAAACAGATTCATTTGAAGTGGAGTAAAAAATAAGCATATCGTTTCTACAGTGATTTTTGTGAAACCAAGTTTCAGCTAGTACTAAATCTCCATAAAGTCGAAATATTTTTATTGTATATTTCTTTGTTAATAAATGTTATTTGAAGTCACTTTGTGTACTGAAGTATTGTCTGTACGCGAAATATTGATTTTGCATGCATGTTATGTGTACAGTTTGGGATTTTTTTTTACTAATCTAACACCCGTTAGCAATAGTTCGTACACTGAGATTACTGTAACATTAAGCCGTAGTACCCTTACGTAATATACTAATTATGTAATTCCCATGCTTATATTTTTCAACTCCATTTCCTTGCTGATCTGAAGTAACTGCCACAAAATGTTAGCTAAGAGTATCTGCGATCAATGTAACTTCCGTTTGTTAAGTTCATATTTGACTGTTTCCTCACCAAACCAGGTAAATTGTTTGTCTGCAAAGCGTTCACTAAGATAAAATAGTCAGTCTTAAATTTTGACAGAACGTTGGCACGGGATACTAATGTTAAAGTCGAAACATCAGTCAGTATAGTTTTACGTCAGGTGAACTCTTACTAATTGCACCATATGACTAATGCAGGAGATAATTAGAAGATATTCTTAGCTTATGAACAAATTTAAACACAAGTTTTACCCACCACCGATTTTTCCCATACTGCTTACAAAAATCGTCTAATAGTTTTAGAAAAATACATATACTTAAGACGGTCATCAGATTATTATTTTTGCATTTTTATCGTTTAAAATGGACTGAATTTCTTTCCTATTCCATTATAACTTACGCGTGTGTAAATCGCGGGTTTACTGATTCAGTCGTTTCACTGGTATATTTCCCAGATGTCTTACATTTTGTACAACTATGAAACACAAACCAAGAATCGTAGACATTTTATTCCCAAAACCAACAGTATAGTCATACGATGAATTTTGTAGCGTAGGTATCCAGATTATTTTGATCGCCTTTGATAATTCAATATCCATAAATTATATGAGTACATCTTTCAGTAAATGAATATAAATTATTTGTATTAACAACCATCCGTTCACTTACAAGCTTTAATCACTACAAAATATCTATTTATTTTGTTTTGTTTCATACACATGGAGTGAGTGTACATGGGTTTATTACGGAAACTGAATTTCAATCATTCTACTATATGCACTGTATCCAATTGGTTAATACGTCTATGGAGACGAAACTATTTTCCAAATAGTGATTCTGAACCAGAACCTCCACACCGTTCCTATTGTTGTGAATCTGGATGCGCAAACTGTGTGTGGATTGAATATGCAGAAAATCTATTTAAGTACCACATAAAGAGAATCGAGGAGTCAAATGATAACGCCGGTATTAAGGATAAAGATGAGGTTTTTGATGAAATTGTAAACAAGCTCCAGAAAGAGATTAATCAGATTGAAGATCCAAATGTGAGGGTATTTTTACTAACAGAAATAGCAGTAAAACAGGAGAAACTACTGGAAGCGCTTAAAAAAAACACGTAAAGATTCGACAACTAGATGTTTTCTTTGAATAATATGCTACTTATTTATCTTTGAATAATTTAGTCGTGTTTTAATATATACTTATAAAACATGACTTTTGGTACAATACAGAGTCACAATATGTAAAATGATACCTCGGATAAAGCAAAAGAGGGAATGGTCACATAATTAAGAAATAAATGAAAAAGAACAGTAATTACTTAGATGTATACCTCTTTTAAGAAAAAAACACAGGACATGTTTCATTTAATCACGAAGGTTATATATATAGTTACAGCCGGATCACCATTATCTTTTTCGGACCATCCCGAATAAAACCACAACACAGCGAGTTAGTGATTTTTGGGGCCCATCGAAGTTTCGGTGGATTGAAAGATGGGACTTTTATAGAGGTATCGTTAGCTAGTTTCTTCCACTTTCTGAGCTCAATTGAGGAATCTTCAGAAGTTGTGTGACGCTGAATCCATTAAGATGATATTCATATAGTATACCCACGATACCTAAGCCGATGCTTCAAGATCGTATAAACACAACGGTTATAATCACTCAATTGAACACATTGTACGACTTCGGGATTACTCATGTAGTGTTCTTACTGAATGTGAACAATCTTTCAGACTAGGGTCATTTTCCATCAGAGCTGATCTCACAGACACTGTATAGTCGACATTCTACGAGTGAAAGTGCTAAAAGCTGTTCTGGGTTTCATCATTTTAAGTTTGAGCACACGTGTCATCTGGTTTCGCATCCTGACTTATGCGAAAGGATCTTTGCCAATATGAAACCAGTAAGACTTAGTTGGAATAGGCTGTAAACGTACGGCCGTATGACAGTAATTCGGGAGGAAAAGCACTCTAGTCACTTTCGATTATGTCAAGGTAATTGGAGGTCTAGCATATAAGTCAGAAAAGAGCTTAGTACAGAGATCCAACGTCCTTTATCTGAAGTATGATGTCCTTGTCTTGGTCACATACATACTCGTCACTTCTAGTGTACATTTAAACGGGAGATTGAGAAGTGCTAATATTAGGCATAAAGTACTAGTAAACAGTAATCTGACCACCCACAACTGTGATTAAAAGACCTACATGATAATAAATTAAGAAAAAGCAAAATCAGCTAAGTTAGACATCCTACCGGCTTGGGAAGTCACCACATGTTAGTCTAAGGTGTGCCAGGTGCTGTCTGCTTGGTAATCAATGTCTACGGTTGAAGGGTTTCCGTTACACGAGGTCAAATCAATAACAAGTATCAAGCGAAAATATACAATAGAGAACTTTCCAAAATCTGCGATATGTTGTGCGCTTTATGATTTAATCATTTAGCAACTGTAATTGTACTGAGTCATATTTCTTACTTATGATTTTCATAATACCGTACAGAACATCTTAATTGGGCTATGATATTAAGTAGACTTAACGCGAACAGCGTAATATGGTTTCCAGTAACAAGATGGACCATGGTTTGATTTTAAGCCTGTCTTAGTATTCTAAATAACATTCTGTTAAATAGATAGTCGAATGTATCTACAGAAAAAGATCTATTAAAAAAAGGTTCAAACTCTCCGTAGTGGAGTTTGACTCAATAAAATAATATTTCCTTTTGGACGTAAAGTAGTATATATATATAACTTGGTCTTAGATTGCCCTTATCATATATATATATATATATATATATATATATATATATATATATATATATATATATATTAGTCCAATATAACTTACGCAAAAAATGTCGATACATTCACTTTTGGTGTATATGCTCAAAGGTTATTTCTATCTAGTACGTAATCATCCCATTGACATTTGGTTGTCTACTCTTATCAGTTGTGGCGAGATATTGAATTATGTATAAAATATTTCGCAATTAGATTAATAATGAATACAAATACTTTGAAGCAAAAAAAGGACAAAAAAATGATTTCAAACTGCCCGAAAAAAAAAGAAACATAAGTTCATTGCTTTGACTAAAATCTAGTTTAATACTTACATATAAATGCTTTGTGTAGAAGAAAAGTTACCCGAATCAAGAAAGTATTCACAGAATCTTGATCGACTAAAGTTTAGACGATAATTGTGCGTGTTCTACGAAGTCTGGAGATTAAAAAAGCATTGCTGTTCAAAAGATTAGGTAATCAAGCTGTACATACATTTTCAATGTAGGAAAATTAATAACAAGATATTTACCAATTTTGATTTAAAATACACAATTTGTGGTGCTAGGATAAGAACAGTTATCACATCCATTGTTCAGATGGCATCATGGCAATATCTAACACACGCCACGCTGCTAGTGGATTCATTTCACTCTGATCACGACACAAAGCCCAAACATTTGTCACACGTAATACTTTATTTGGATCACCTTCATGTAGATTTCTGTTTTTGTCACGAATACAATTTATCTGTTGTGCTTGGAATGTAATTATCAGCACTGGTCCTTGCTCCATCATTTTGCCCATTTGAACCTAGAATCAGCACGATGAAAACTATGCAAATTTTCGAACCACAAAATTATGAATTTCCAAAATTGTAACGCCTCAGTACCATAAGCAGCACAAATAAAACATTGAGGATTTTAATTACCTAAGTGATTGTTTTTCAGCTTTTATAAGACGAAAAATGATCTAATTGTTTCGACAACCAAAAGATTAAAATTAAGTCAGTATTATGTCGCAAATGTGTTGACATAAAAAACTACTGATTAATTAATGTTAAATGATACTCAGTCAAATTAAAAATATCTAATTGTTAATCTGACTATACAAATTGATACAGAATAAATGGGATGCGGCTTGCAATGCACCTCGTATTATTTGGGACTCGTCATCTGGATGTATCTGAACTTGAGCGGATGTTCAAACTGGGACTCGGACACATTACGATTCGCTTCGAATGCCATCACCTTATCTAATTATCTAACGAGACTGGACAGTCAATCATACAACGGATATGAGACTTAATTCAATTTGAAATGGTTTAGATTATCCCGTTATTGATAATTTCGACTGAGATTTGATCAGTCTTGGTTGACTGTACAAAGATCATATAGAAAGTAGTGTATGTATACTTCATTTTGGGAGTCAAATAAAAATTAATACCAATCTTTCGCTTTCAGTACGCATCGTTGGATTCGGGGTCTCAGTACCAGGCTCAAGTCAGTTTTACACTCCACAGTCACATAAATAACACTAGTCATAAGTAAATTTTCAATAATTATCGCCAGTAAAAAAACAGGCACTTAACTTCATTTCCCCGTATAACCAGGAATAGAAATGAAGAAAAACCCCATTTCGTGCAGGTGTACGTTTAAAACTTGGAAATTATGCAAATCCTATTTATAATTTAATTTAAACATGATCGGACAGTTCACATACCACCTTTATCACACAGATAAATGAACTCACATCAACATTATGTACATCCAGTATGCGAGATTCAGAAATATACCCAAGTTCTTTAATCTGATTCAAAGGTGTTGCCAACACATTATATGGCTATTAAAACAATAATTATATTAGAAGAACCAGAAAACATACGGCTTCGTGACACCAATCCTGGAGAATACGTAAGTCGCCCCTTACTATGGCCTAAATATAGAGAAAAAACTAATGAAAAAAGGTTTCGCGCAAAAAATAAATTCACCATGAGAGCTCGAAAATTATTTTAGATAACCAAAAACTAACAGAACAATAAGCCTGCACGAAGGTTTGGAATTTTGAGTGTTTTGAATATCACATCGGCAAGGTACTTTACTCACAACGACGAACATGACTATGCTATACTAGAAATGTTTGTGAAATAATATATTTTTAAAATGAAAAGAATATGTGAGAGCGATGATACTTATGATGACTGCATTATATAACATGAGCAGAGGGATAGACTATAACTGCAATAATAAATATATTGTTTGTTATAACCCAATGAGTAGAAAAATTGTATTTCATACGCCTTGTGACTTAATGTAACAAACAATATATTGATTATTAACTTTCTACCAACGCTCGATTTATTTGGAACTATCAAATTCAGCCTTGGTATTGATACCTATAAACACATTTATAAGTGCAATGTTTATTCTGTTGAACTAATAAGACAAAATATGATGATATGAAAAATACCTAGTGGATTATAAATCATCACGTAATCATTTTGGTAGTGCTAACTATGACGTGTGCAATCATAACAGAGAAACCAGTATTATAAGTGTATGCAGTATACAACCACATAAAATGAGCTATTCGGAAGTCCGGAATGGTTTATAAATCAAATACTTTGATACTTGACGTGCATGTAATTATGCCTAGAATTGTCTATTTCCTTATTGGTTGACTGTCTTTATGCGACAATATAGTTACAGAAATCATATAAACATATCTTGCTGCAAAATGTGGAATACGGTAAAGCGGAACTGGTAAATAATTTGAACAGGTTGTTTAGAAGCTACATTCTTCTGAAGCGTACACAGATTTGTTCAACGAATAGAATCTGACCAATCAGAAAATAAATATGAGCGAAGAAACGTAACAGTGTAAGGTAAGACGTATATCTATGCATATGTGAAGGAGATAACAGCTGAATAACTAATATTGAAAAGAATTTCCAATGAAGTTAAACTGCATTAGGCAATAATAATGGTAGAACAGCTATCACCTTAACTCTAGGTTGAAAAAAGTAAAAATAGCCTATTAGTATTCACTTTTTATCAAGAATACAGACTGGTTTTAAAAGATGGGAACGAGCTTCTGTAACTTAGTAACGTTCTGCATAATTACAAATAAATATACATCTACATATTGTGAAAAAAACACGAAAATGAAACGATCAGAGAAAGGATAGTTTTCCGTTTATTTTTAAGGTAATATAGGAAATGGGTGAGAATATTGCCATAAATTGTAACGTGCGGTTTCCGAAAACATAAAAGTTCCTCTTCATATGGACAAGAATAATAACCCACCTTTTAGGTGTCTTAACTGTTACGCTAAGGTACATCGAAAGATTCAGTTTACGTATGAGTAGTAAATGTAACAGTATCAATAATGAAACATCTAAATTACTACGATTTTCAGTGAAACTATATACTTGTCGAGTAGACCCGAATGCACCAGCCAAAATATTTAAGACATTCTACAAGATTAACTGAACTAGGATCTCATGGAGATGATATACTTCTATTTTTGTAAATCAAATGCCATAAAGACTCGACTTGAAAAGAATAGATTTGCATGTTTTACGCTGAAAATAAACAGTAATGTGTAGTTTGGGTACTAATTTATCTTCATTACCATAAATCCCTAAATCTTGTTAATAGTAAATAATTTCTTTTCTGATTTCTTTAAATGAATATTAACTTTTTCATGCAGAGCAATTTTTACTCTTCAACACTATAACAAGTATTTTGAAATATTAACATTAACTTAATAATGATCACTTGAAATTATAATAACCAGTATGTCATATTTTAACACAATCCATTTCAGATGTACTGTACATACCTCAAGTACATTCGGAATAACGATAAATCGGCAATAACGTATAAACGACTCCAAATCAAAAGAAGGGTCCATTTTTGTGATTTCATCTAGCACCTGTTGTAAATCATTTGTTGATTTCAAGCCACCTATAGAAAAACAGTTTAGAATCATCCTGATTGACAACACCGTTGTGAAAATTAGTTATAAACAATTAATATTGATTCTAAACTGGTGCATGCACATAGATATAAGTGTATTTATTTATTTATTTGAACACATAAATATTGGTACAAAGGGCACCAGATACATATGCTGAGTGTATGGTTGAGAGAACTTTGAGTTATGAATGATCTCTTATTAAGTGGAACTCATTATACTGACTTTTTGTCTCACTAAAGTCGTGTTTGTTATAGCTTAAGGACATGCAACTAGTTTTTGATTGTGACGTAATTAACTGCATAAAAATGAACTGGTTTCATGGCTCGTGTATTTTGTGACTACAGAGTGAACAATACTGAAGTACCACGTAAAGATAAAGAATCGGTTGATGGAATAATAAATCTTCTACAAATGAAGTTATGAGACACGAGTTACGTACCCTTAACCACTGACTTCTTCGACGGGTGAGGTTGTCAGTTGTAGATTGAAAAGTAGAGACGGCTAATCTAAAGCGTGGCATCAATGTTTGAAATCACTGACTGTTGAACTGAGACTTGTTAATAAGAGTAGACAACATGGTTAGGGTGCGCTTAACTATCATAACCAAATGTCAAAGACCTTAGATGATATAACTCAGAATCGTTCGCAATGGCTCAGGTGCGTTCACTTTGTCTGCCTTTAGAATCTGAAAGCCAAAATATCCTCATACCCTTCCTTTCTTTTTCTATGCCTAATTATTTCTACTTCTGCTGATACTGTTACTATTTCTACGATATAGGGATTTACTGTGCTGTGCCAATGTGATGTGGGAACTTGAGTTGATGCGCATATGTTGGGTTCTACTTTGGATGACTGACTGATTGATCTGCGTTAAACAAGCAACAGAAGTTAGTATGACGACTGTAACTATTCATGATCAATAATTTTGAGTGGATTATACTGAAATTTAAACTCAGATTAAACACTGGTTAAACAAGATTCATCAGAGTTAAGGAAAAGATGTAAGCCCATGCATGTATATTGAAACTAAGTTAACAAAAACGTTTTTTGTTGGTTGAAACGATGTATCTTTTGTTAAAGAAAAAGATAGTAAATCATGACTACAGAATTTCGATATTATTGTTTATAACACCACAAAAAGTCGTTGGGTAGACAATTTGAAAAAAATGTATCACCTAATAGTACATCGTAAGGTGGAAATGTTGTACAGTGATCGACAAGTCGAAAGAATAGTTCACTGAGCAACATATTCATTACGTACTAAATGTCTATAATACATGTTTGTAAGATAAATATGGTTTATAACTTACCGAATATATTTGATAGTTTATCAGTTACAAATCGTAATGACCGAATAACTAAATGATCACTCTCTTCATAGTGAGCTTTCAAATCAAAAAATCCTGAAATTAATTTAAGACACTCAGATATTTTATCTAAAATATAAGATTATGTTTTTAATCAACTATGCTACTTGTCTCAGATGTTCTCGATGTGACAACAACAAAAAAACAGATTTCGTATACTGTATTGGGGTTCGTGTGATCAGACCATTATTATAGGAGCAGTTGTATGGTCTAGTTTGAGTACTGATTATTTCGTTGGCTAGATAGAAGTCATAGCATTCTGCTAACAATTGACACAAGGATAACGAGATGACAGCCACAACCAATACTTAACAACTATTGGTGCAGAACACACATCTCCTACATTTGCTTGCCCGATAACCAGGATAGAATACAATACAATAGATAGATAGCTTCTATTTGTACAATTCCGAAGGTTCAACTTCGCTTAATATTTGCCATGTTATATCAGGTCTACGCAGCAAAATACGGATAATATTAACTAGTCTTTATAAGTCACCACGAAAAAATTACATAGAGACATCTGGTTCACATAATATCAAACACTAGATATACGAGCGAACAAATTACATAAAATGAGTGGTATTATTATGCAAAATAGAAATTTGGTTAACAATGCACTAAACACTGTTTAGTTGTGATTTTCTGCCAATTTATAGATGATCATAATATCAAAATTAGTAATTGATATACCTAAAATAATAGAGCGAGGTCACATACATACATTTAAATCATAACCTGTCAATAAAGGTGATCAACTATTGTGATATCGTCTTTAAGTGCCCTGATACTTCCAATGGTGGAAGGAGTCCGTCATCTCTATTGAAATGCTCCCATATAGTCGCGCGAATATAGCCACTCCCAAGGAAGTTCTACTAAGACTTCGCGGCGGCAGTGTTGTTTACGAAAGTGATAGGATAGAAAGAAAATGTCTGAACCTTGATCCAGGTCGGTGGGTACAGAGAATCCACTTAGGGAGTTGGGTTGCTCAGATTCCAAACCAATGTTGCACATGGGCCCGAGGATACTGACGGATCGATTAGTGTTGAGTTCTACCACCAGTTGAGTGATTTTAAAAAGTGTGTGGCTGATTTTGTAGTGCTAACCAGAGACTTGAATGTGAAGGTCGGGAGTCTAGGTATGGAGGAGAGCCGTCTAGATGGACAGTGGGAACTCGTTGGTGGCAGATCAGATAACGGAGACCATCCTATGTAGCTTTGCGTTGACTACAACTCGTTCAGAAGGAACTCCAATTCTTGAAACGTTATTAATAGCCTGGCCTATATGACTCACTCCCGTCCCTTTTGGAGGATGATGACGAACTTCTAGCTATGGGACTGATTAGATAGTTTGCAAACGATTTGCAATTAGTGTTCCAACATCCTGGATTGAAATGATAGTCGTCCTCGTCTTTTAAAGGGATTTACGTCGCCTATGTAGCAACAATTCGGGATAAATCCACTTCCGATTACCTCCAAGTTATTGTCCACCATCATACTCTACAGATTGGTCATAACCCATGAAAGATTGACTCGCGAGGAGCAGGCTGGTTTTTATTTTGGTTAAAGCTATATCGATTTTATCTGCACCCTCTACTAAATGTTAGGACATCGCCATACTTATTGCAGACCAACAGTAGTTATATTTCTTGATATCAGGGCCGCCTTCAATTTGTTGGACAGGATTGTTCCCTGAAATTATCTGTTGGAAAACGATGTGCCCGGGATGTTTATTAACATCTTGAAGGTCTTATATACGAACACCCCAGACAGAGTAAGGGTATACAATCACCTATCTTCATTGTTCCACTGAAGCAGTGAGGTTAGACAGGGTTGTCCAATCTCATTATTCCTCCGCAACTTAGCCATCGATGACGTTCTAGAAACAGCTCTGATGGACGTAGGTAATGGTGGTGCGGATCTTGTGCCTGGACAAAAACTTCTCAAACTTGAGTAAGTGGATGATTTTTCCTTAATGTGCAGTGATACCTAAGTCATGGAACCCATACTTGGTGGGTCGGGAATCAGTGTCCGTAGGTATGGGATGTACAAAGTACATCCCGAGTGCAAGGTATTTTTACAAGGCCGGTAGGACCCTGAACATGCACTCACTCCGGGTAGTGAGCTGTTATAATTTCTCTTATTACGACCCAGCTATTCCTATTGCTTAGTATTCTTGGACACCAATTCACTTGACAGGTCCCTAAATCAGAACGCGGTTGAACAGGAACGAGATTATATTCCAAATGACAAAGGTATGAAGCACAATAAGAAAAACGTAAGTATATTTATAGCTTTTACATAAGAAGATTCCAGAGTCTTCTCGAAGTATCCACTAGTGCTGATTGGTTAAGTAATAGTCAGTCAGCGTGTGCCAACACAATCCTGCACGGAACATGCTTTAATTGAATCGATGTCCCGCTAACATGAGCATATAGAAGCAGTGGAGAAGTTTGTGTATTTAGGTAGCCGCGTGAGCGCTGGTGGTGGAGGGAGTGATGGGATCACTTTATGTATATTGAAAAGCAGAGTTTTTAGCCGATCTGGATCATCTTCTGAGCCTTTATGATGTTAGTCTGTCTGTAAAAGGTCAGATTTACAAGACCTGGTGAGAGCAGTTTTACTTTGTGCTTGTGAAACCTGGACCTTTTGAGTTGTGGTAGTTGAGCAACTATGTGTTAGATGGTCATCATCTTTGAAAGATTGCTGACTTTTAGTGGCAACATGTTAGTGATGCAAAGTTTGGAAACATATGTTCGGGTAGTGACAATAATTCAACTGAGTGATCTTGAAACATTGGATTCAGTGGCCTGGATATGTACTACGAATGGTGTCCCAGAGAATTCGACATGGTGCATTATTTGTCAACTTTGGGACCGGTTGGAAAAAGCGAAGTAGTCAGTGTATGACGTGGTGCTTATTTAAACACAAACATTGGTTTAAGGAGGCAACAAACAGATATGCGTCACATAAATCATTCGACTAATGTGAGGGCTGGGATACTGTCCGGGTGCCCAAACCGAAACAGGTGGTTTTCTTAGAGGTCCACATCCTTAGCCTTTGAACTAAAGGTCTAGTCCACAAGGCAGTGGGGCAACGTAAGGAGATGCAGTCCCATGATAGGTGCATATGCCATTTGTTTCCTTAGGATAGCTTAGAATAAAAGCCAGTGGTGGTTCTGTTGCAATTTTATTTTACCTTCTTTATATAGGTGAGAGGAAATTCTTTAACTGTTAAAACTCTTTCTCGGTGTATTCTTTTTAATTAAGCTGTTTCTCCATATCCATCAACCCGGTTAAAGCGTCGAAAGTTTGCTTTTCGTTCTCTTAATTTCGTAAACAACACCCCCACCGTGAGAACGCAGTTAGTATGACTTTCCTGATAGTGGTTGTATGCACGTGGTCACGTGAGTTTTAAGAGAGAGGATTCTTCCCACCCTCATCGGTACCACGGCATTTGAGGGCAAAACTCTGGTTGATAAAACAAAAACCTATCAGAAAAAAGGTAACCATTCTTAGACAAACAGTTGTATGTTTAGTTTTCACTTGGACTATAGTCATTTCTCGATGCCATCCTCAAAACTTATGGTCATTGTCTCTTCCAAAGTAATATAGCACTCACTTTGAACGTACTGATTATTTTCCTTGAAATCTTGCCATGCAGTGAACCATTTTGAATCTTTGTGCACGACAACACCAGAACTTTTACTAAAAGTTAAGAAATGATCGAACAAATTAAATGATAAACCTATATATATATATATATATATATATATATATATATATATATATATAATCTGGATCTGTCAGAGCAGCAGGCTTCGGAATTTAATATAAAAAGTGTTCAAATTAGATTTGTGCTTTCATATTCGTCTATATCCTTGGAAATAGCCAGTAAGAGATTAGTGGGAACGTGTAGTCAATGTCACTTATTACTTGAATATTTTACTAGAGCTCCATTTTCGAAGACTATATGACCATGGATCATACTACAATGTAGGTAAGTGATTGTAGTCATAATGGCTTCTAAAATGATTTCAATATATATATATATATATATAGTTTGCTTTAAAGCGGTTGACCGGAATTCATATAATTTCCACGGTTCCAAATTCGGCAGATATTACCATTTTATCTGCCACAAGTGGCATTGATTTTGGTACTGCTAGATTTATCTAGACTAAAATAGACTGTTATCTAAACAATGCTGAGTGATTTGGCCCCCACTGTTCATTTCTCGGCCGGATAAAACTTGATAAACGACCTGACCAATTTTTTACACCCCTTACTTGCTTGTTTTTCTTGACCCTTTCCCTATAAATCCTCCACTACATAGCTATTTAAGCTAATCCCTCGCCCCCTAATGCCCTGGTACGGCCGAGAGTGGAGTGAGTCCGCTCTCCCTCTCGAAATACTCTCACACGGCCACGCGTATACAGCATCTGACAGGGAAGTCCTACTCATTGCCTTCTCGTGGCAGGGGTGTTGTTTACGAAAATGAGAGGACGAAAAGCGAATGTCCGGCGCTTTAACCGGATCACAAACCAATGGTGCACATGGGCTCCAGTATCCTGCGAGAACAAATGGCGTATGAACCAATCGTTGGTCACCGGCTACCATGGGATTGCATCTCCTTACGATGCTCCACTGCCTTGTGGGTTAGACCTTTAGGTCAAAGGCTCGGGGAGTGGCCCCTAAGATAACCACCTGCTTCGGTTTGGGCACCCGGGCAGTGTCACAGCCCACACACAAATGATGAACTCTCTATGTCTATGGGAATTACTTTTCTCGCTTCGAAAAACAATCAATTGATTCAAATTATTATCATTACAATTATTGTCAATATTAATACTATTATTATTATTACTATTATTGTCATTATTATTATTATTTTCCACATTATTCACCCTCTTTTATACTTATACAGCGGCTCTTCTTTGGTGGAAATTCGGCTGTATCTAAACGTTCTCGTGTCACTGTCCGGTTGAAAATTGTATGTTACCACCGAATATGAGTACTGAAGCAGTTTTTCTGAAACCACGTGCACCATTCAAACTGGCTGCCTTCAACGTTCGCACACTTATGCAGGTTGGACAACAGATAGGGCTGGCTATGTCTTTGGAAAGTCTTAATATCGATGTTTGCTGTCTATCCGAGACCCGTATTCAAGACTCTGGTGAAGTACTACAAATTCGCTCTCCATCTGTCACTTCAAAAAGCTTGTTTTACGTGCGCTTATCCGGGGACCCTGTGGCATCTTCGTCTGGGTCTTGGTGTCGCACTAAGCGCTAGAGCTGAGGCAGCACTAGTCGATTGGATCCCCATTAACAGTTGGTTATGTGCTGTTAGATTAGAAAGTTCCATCAACGTGAGAAGAAATCGGCGTGAGAAACGATGTGTTTTCGTCATCCCCGTCTATGCCCCGACAGATTGCAGCCCGGATGCAATCAAGGATGAGTTTTACCACCAGTTAACTGTTCTTCTCCAGAAAGTGCGTTCGACAGATATTGTAGTACTAGCCGGAGACTTGAATGCTCAGGTCGGGCGTCTAGGCACAGAAGAGAGTCGTTTAGGTGGCCGATGGGGACTCGTTGGTCGCAGGTCAGATAACGGGGACCGTCTACTGCAACTGTGCACAGACCACAACCTGTTTCTGGCTAGCACTAACTCTCGGCACAGTCATCGCCGATGTGCCACCTGGCGTCCTCCTTTTGCATCTCAAGCCTGGGCTCAGATTGATCACATCGCGATCAGCTACCGCTGGCGTGGTTGTGTACAAGACTGCCGCTCCTTTTGGAGTACCTATCTGGACTCTGACCATGCCTTGGTCTGCGCCAATCTTGCCTTACTTTTCAGTGGACAACGAAGTGACTGCCATCAACGGATTGATATTAGCAAGCTGGTTGCAACTTCTGTTGCAAGTAAGTATCGAACCGAGCTAGCCTCTAGGCTAGCTACCACTCCACCGAAAAGTATAGATGAGCATTGGTGTCAATTACATGACGCCATGAAAATGGCGGGTACAGTCAGTTGTGGGTTCGCGAAACGTCCCGCTTATAAGTACTGGGTTCCTTCAGGCTCCTTACAACTCATTGAAGCCCGTCGGTCTACTCCGGGTGACCGTGAGTTTGACCTAAACGAAGGATGTTACGTAAGGAAATTGGGCAAAGCTTGCGTAAGGACCGAGAAGCCTGGTGGTCGAAGCGTGCTAATGAGCTGGAAGCAGCAGCTGCATCTGGTAACTACCGGAAGCTCTTCCAACTCATCCGAGCCACTGGCAGCAAGAAGTCTGGTGTGAGTGAAACAATCTGCGAGGATGATGGGATGCCAATCACTAACATCCATCGACGTCTTGGACGGTGGACAGAATTTTTCGAAGGGCAGTTCAACTGACCTGCTGCTCCGGCAACATCGGTCAGACTGTCCTGCTCTTCATGGCCGGTGACGACTGATCCACCAAATGAGGAGGAAGTCCGCAAGGAACTCCAACTCTTGAAGCGTTACAAATCACCTGGCCCAGATGACTTACCTCCGGCTCTTTTTAAAGATGGTGGTGACTTTTTGACTAAGGAATTGACGACGTTGTTTACAAAGGTTTGGGAACTAGAGAGTGTACCAACGTCATGGAATGAGTCGATAGTTGTCCCTATCTTTAAAAAGGGTTCACGTCGTTCCTGTAACAACTATCGGGGGATAAGTCTACTTCCGATTGTGTCCAAGCTATTGGCTTCCGTCATATTTCGTAGGTTGTTCAAAACCCGAGAAAGATTGACTCGCGAGGAGCAGGCTGGGTTTCGTTCTGGTCGAGGATGTATTGATCATATCTTCACCCTCCGCCAAATGTTAGAACACCGCCATACTTATCAAAGGCCAACAATCGTAGTGTTTCTTGACATCAGGGCTGTTCTCTGGGATTGTCTATTGAAGAAGGGTGTGCCTGAGAATTTTATTAACATCCTAAAAGCCCTACATAAAAACACCTCAGGCAGAGTGAGGGCATACAACCACCTCTCTCCATTGTTCCATTCGAGCAGTGGGGTTAGGCAGGGTTGCCCAATATCACCATTCCTCTTCAACTTTGCCATCGATGGCGTTCTGGAAACAGCTCTGATGGATGTAAGTAATGGTGGTGTGGATCTGTTGCCTGGAGAAAGACTTCTCGACCTTGAGTATGCGGATGATATTGTCTTACTGTGCGATAATGCCCAAGGCATGCAATCCACACTTAATCAGTTGGCAATCAGTGTCCGTAGGTATCGTATGTGCTTTGCACCTTCGAAGTGCAAAGTACTTCTACAAGACTGGCAGGATTCTAATCCTGTACTCACCCTGAATGGTGAGCAGATAGACGTAGTCGAGAAGTTTGTGTATCTAGGTAGCTGCATAAGTGCTGGAGGGGGTGTGAGTGATGAGATCAATGCACGAATAGTGAAAGCCAGAGCGGCTTATGCCAATCTGGGCCACCTTTGGCGCCTTCGTGATGTTAGTCTGGCGGTAAAAGGTCGGATCTACAACGCGCCGGTGAGAGCAGTTCTGCTCTATGCTTGTGAAACCTGGTCTCTCCGAGTTGAGGATGTTAGACGACTCTCTGTGTTCGATCATCGCTGTCTCCGAAGGATTGCTGACATTCAGTGGCAACATCATGTCAGTAATGCAGAGGTTCGGCATCGTGTGTTCGGGCACAGAGATGATAATTCAATTGGTGTCACCATCTTGAAACACCGACTTCGGTGACTTGGACATGCTCTCCGAATGTCATCCCAGAGAATTCCACGTCGTGCATTATTTGCCGACTCTGGGACTGGTTGGAAGAAGCGGAGAGGTGGTCAGTGCATGACATGGTGTCGTGGCATGAAAGAAAGCTGCAAAGGACTGGCTTCTGTCGGTCCTTCACGACTCCCTGGTTGGGGTCTGAGAGATGGTGCAACACAGTGGCTAGAGACATTACCATATATGGCTCAGAATAGAAACCAGTGGCGATCCTGCTGTAACCTTCTTTTACTTTCTTCATAAAAAGTGGTTGTGTCTCCCTTACCTGAAAGATTTCTTCTGATTGTACCTTTCCGTTCCCTCATTTCTACCATACTACCTTACACCAATCTCCTCGTTACTGTTCTCTTTTTTTGCGCTCCTTAGCTTTTTTTTCTATTTCTCTTCGAATTCTCATTGTTTTGTGTGGCGCATATATATTGGCGCTCTCTTGTACCAATATTCATGTGTTCAAATAAATAAATAAATAATTTATCACATAGTTTTGATTATTATTTTCATAAGCTTATTTTCACCAATTTTTGGTATACTTATTCAAACTTTTACTGTTATCATCAATACATGAGCACTTGTCATTTCACTACCTATCTGTAACATTTTACTTATGATCGGTTATGTAATTGGACTAATTGATATCATTGACCAGCAAGTTGCCTTATTTCGTTTACTATGTTTTATATGTGCATATAAATATTACTGTATATTAAAGTCTAAAGATATAGCTGAAAACAACACTTTGGACTTATATTTGTTGTTCTAATAAGATATTTATCACAAGTTTCACTTGAATAATTATATTTTATAGACACCAACTCTAAAATACGCAAATATCGCAGAAACAAAAGATACTTCTACATATGTACGGGTAGAAATTATGGATACTAACGAGCCTGAGAGCATCCTTTACACTAACACACCACAGGAAAAAAAGGATGGGTAATAACGGCAATATCAAAAGACTGGAAGGGACAACACTGAAGAAGGGCAAGTATAGAGTAACACTACATTCGATATTTGGATGTAAATGGACGGAATATTTCTGGTATTTCCAAGGTACCAGCTACTACGAAGACTCGGGTGGGGAAAAACTACTTATTGTTTATTACTCAACCACAGTGCTTTCGTAAAATATGAAAACCATACATTAGATACATCATTTGCACATCTTTGAACTGTCTCTTACAAGCCTCATTGTTTCTTTATATCTGTTATCTTGGTAGCTTTCAGTTTCCCTCTCTATGTTTTTTATTTCAATCTTCCAAACCTCGTGCTAGCAGACATTCCACTTCCGATTGGTGCTACATACTACTTATATCTGCAAACATAAGTAGCATACATTACGCTATTACATTGTATCTGGGTGTAATGGGAATTTGGATTAAAGGTTTACCACAAAAATTCAACACTAATACAATCCGGAACCGAAACTACACAGTACTCAGATAAATGCACTAAAAACACTCAAAAACTGATAGATGAAAGGAGTAAACATTAAGCTTTGATGGAGTCCAAAAGGCACAATGATTCGAATACATAGAGAAGCTAAATTGATAGAAATTTCATAACACTAGATTCAAAAATTGGTTTGCGTTTTTATTAAGTAACAACGAGGACATTTACCAAATAAACTATTTTCGATGTATCAGGTTCTGCGTTGTGAATGGCTGTCTGCTTCAGACACTTCATGTTTAGCATAATGAGAATGGAATCCAGGAAGCTTGATATCATGAATGAAATAATGCAACGTGTAAATGGTTTTAAGACACCAAATATGTATATCTTGTGGGAATCCGTGTTGAAAGTGATTATCTGAGAGCTGGGATTAGGCATAGTGATTAAATGCCTACAAAGCTTGCTAAGGTTTAGCTCATATTTTAACCAATGAATTACGGAGTACATAAAACTATTAGATGCTTACATCTAAACAGGAATATTAGTAAGATTGAAAAACATCAAATTAATGGTAGAAGTCCTAACAGCTAAATAAAATAGGATATAAGCGAAAGGGATTTACGGGTGAAAATGTAATCTGTGGACGGACTAACCAGATTTGAGATCGAGTTTTGGATTTTGGCGAGGTACTCATGCATGCAAGTTTAATTTCATTATAGCTGACGTTAGTATGCGATGGAAACTTTAATTCTAATTCCAAACCTTAGCTTATAACTCCAGCTTCTAGTCTCAATTCCTTACACTAATTTATGACCCTATCCCGATGGTAGTAAGTGGTTGAGGTTTATCACGGATACTAGTATCGCTCAAAAGTGATCAACAAACCGGTCTCGACTGATTGTATAACAGATTTGACACGCTTAGAAATGACTCTGATTTTTATGGTTACAAAAAGATGTCGAGAATTCAGCGTTTAGTTAGACGTCACTCTTTGAAAATGCACAAGTTATATGTAGCCAGTAACATTTTATATAAACGTCGTACGGATCTTCATACATAAGTGTCTACACATGCGCGTGTGACCAGACTTACTGAGTAAATATCTGATTGAAAAACAAATGTTGCTTTGATCACACAAATTGGCTAGTAAAAACTTTAAAATTAAGATCTCTCGCTTCAAGAAATAATTAATACACAGTTACAATAAGCTAACAGTTAAATCCTGACATTTTTCAGTATGACTCACAATAATGATATAAAGCTCACCTATCTGGTTGTATTGCGCGTTCCTCACCTTTGCCAGAGATCTCACTTCTTGTTTTTAAAATACCTAGAAATTCACTAATAAGCACTGTCGAATTTGACTTACTTGGCGCTTGATACATTTGAAACCTTTCTGATTCTAACTCCTTCCCAACTACTTCAACACCCTATCAATATTACCTCTAAGCAAGATAAGTTACCTTTATAGCAGCCTTGATGAACTCTGTTTCACTAAGTGATTTAGTGGCATCCTTAACATGCTCACTGGCTTTTGATAAATTTTCAACACCCTTTCTCAGTGTTTCGTTTTGAGCAAATTGTTGAGCATCATTACGGATTTTGCTCTTAACAGATTGGAAAGTGTCTCGTACTTTTCCTACAGTATCGGCTGGCATTTCTTTCTCTATCTTTTTCTAAAGTATAAGGGATTCGAGAATTACATAAACTGACATAAAATTCCCGGACAGAGCGCAATTCCTTTGTTTGTTCCAATTTCGCTGTTTCTTCTCGAAACTTTCTGATATTTTCCTTGATCAAAGATAATCCAGAGGTATTTAGTTTACTTTTAACTCTGTGTCTTTGCTTGATTCTTCTTTAACTTTATCGATGAGACTTTGTATAAAACCCTTGGAATAATACCGACACCTCGCCTGAAAACTATTATTCACGAAAAATAGAACTAACCGAACTAAAATAGACGGCTGACCAAGGTTGGTCACTCGCTATATGTTTGTAAAGTAGACGTGATGTAAAAGACATGGTGATAGAATATTTGACCAGACCGCCCCTAAACCTCGATGTACAACACTAAAATGGTTCAAATAGAAGCTTTCGCTTAACAGGCTTCCGTGTCTAGTAGCAGGGGATCACTAAATCCTCCAGGCAGGAACCTAGGTATGTTAACAATAAAAGAGGAAAAGAAATTAGTAAATCATAGTGTGATACTATCCTTAGTCCTTAAGAATAGATCAAGATGCCTCTCAAAAAGGACTCCTGGGAAGTCACTTGGACTAGCTCGGCCGGCAGCGAATTCCAGCATTTGACAACTCTTAAGGAGTAGAAGTTGTGTCTACAGTTCGTTCTGCTATGTTGTGTCTCCAGTTTTTGGGTGTTACGTCTTAGGTTAGTGTTGGAACTAAGCTTAAGTAGGTGTTTGAGAGGATGTCCAGAAATGTAAAGGATACGGTAAGCCATCAGAAAGTCACCTCAAAGACGTATATATTCTAATGGGTAAAGGTTAAGTGAATGGAGGCGCTCTTCGTAAGGTTTAAATTTGAGTCCTCGAACTGATTTCGTGGCTCGCCGTTGGGTACGCTCCAGGGTGTCCTTATCCTTTTAGAGTGAGGGGGAAATACTATGTTTCCGTGCTCTAAATGGGGACGGATAAAACCGTTGAAGATTATATAGTCTTCAACAATAAGGATGGGAGGTCAGTCGATCTACATTAATACATGATTTTTGTAGTACTGAGAAGACCCAATCTCGATTTGAATTTATTAACAGAAATTGCTGATATTACATATTCTGGTAGAGAATTAAGTTTGGAAAGGACATGATGCTTGTTGTTCTGTGTTAGTCCTGGAACTGATGGTCTCTCAGTTGCTCCAACTTCTGAAAGAGTCGACAGGTGGAACCTTAATAGTGTATTGAGGCAATGAATTCAGTGGGAAAGTCGATAGTCGGTTGACAAGTAATTTGTCCTTGGCTTGAGAACGTTTTTGCAGTATCCTCGTAAATTCTCTCTTTTGGAAGACAAGAAATATGAGAGAATATCCGATGCAACATTATCACCAGGTAATCTGCAAACCGTAGTTACGTCACCTCTGGTTCTTCGATATGAAAAAGGAAGTAGGATTAGTTTAGCCAATCAAGCATCATACGGAAAGTCAAAAGAGTCTTAGCTTTTACATGACTAAAGGCCCTACGTATTGACCGTAGGTTTTCTAAACCTTTGGCGGCTATCGCACGGCAGTGTGTAGTAGATTTTAGGTCTTGGCTAACAATGAATCCTGAGTCATTGTGTGTCTGGACAACAGGTAGCTCAATGTCATTCATTATGTGTGTACCTGTACCTTGATGACTAATATGCACCACAATGCACTTAAAAGTATTTATTGGCAGCTGCCAAGTTTGAGACAATTCAGATAATTTATCCATGTCATTTAGAAGTTCTAAGCTATCACCTTTACTTCTTATTGCCCTACATATCTTGAAATTGTCAGCATATAGCAAGACAGATGGTAATTATAAACGAAGAATGTCATTTACATACAAGAGGAATAACACTGGCCGCCAAACAGTACCCTGATGCACTCTGATAAGCACAGTTTCCCAGCTAGACAACTTAGAGTTCAACCGTACTTTTTATTGGCGCCCAACTAGGAAGTCTTTTACCCACATTAATAAATTTTCTTCAATCACGACATTTATTAGCTCATATAACAGCCAGTTTTGAGGAACTTTGTCAAAGGTTGTGCTAAAATCAGTGTAGTGTACGTCTATAGGTAACTTTTGGTCTTTAAGAACGCACCAAGTTTTACGAGCTACTTATAAATTAGTGAGACGGGAATAACCTACTGTAAAGCCATGCTGCCTTTCAGAAAGAATCCAGTTTTCATCGAGGACTTACTATGACGTTCCTTCAGCCATTTGGCAACCGACCTTGGGTTACAGGTAGATTAGTTCACTACTCGGTGCAAGAAACGGAACTCCAGACGCAAAAAACTGGATTGTCATTTCTGAATTCACTCGGAACGTTACCTTAAACGATCATTTCTAAGTTGAAGGAAAAAATAAGGCATACTAATGCCAAGATCATGGTTCAGTAAACGGTAAGTTGGTATTAGGTCACACTGTAAACCGCGGTGAGACAACCGATATAGGTTGAGGCGTCCCAGACTATATTTATAAGATAAGCCAGAGGTCATTTACAATTTTGACTCCTAGCCGTTGAACTCACTTCAGAATATCAAACTCATACTTGAAAAAATGACTCGCTGCTTGAATCCATTGTCCTAAATTTGGCTCCAAGAGGTCGAGTATAATACCCTAAACATTTCTTCATCCGAGCAATAAAATGACTTGGGGGTGGCCCATAAGATCATGAAGCCTTTGACGACATCAGTCTTGTAACTGCACGTAATACTGAGGTTGTTGCTTATTACGACTTTCAAATCTTTATAGTTCATAACTCCAGGTGATAAAACTCCGTATATTGATTAGCGACATGAATCGTTGCAGTCGTTTGGTTGCGTCACCACGCTTATTACAGTTGACTTTTAATGGTCGACATATCCATTCAGCCAGTGAATGCGATTTATCTTGTAGCATTATCCGATCTGATATCAAGTGTATGGGTCTCTAAATCGTTTTCATCTGCAAAGAGTAGAACAGATGACTTTATTACAATCCGTCAGTCATTTGCATAAAGTAAAAAAGAAGACTCACGATCGTGCCTCGAGAACACCACTTTCTACAGATTCTCACGTTAATTTGAGACTCAGGTTAGAGACGTTGTCAAAAACTTCACTTGGTTGTGTGAAAATCAAATCTACATAATTATTTCTATCTTTCACCGCTGCCCAATTTTTTCTTGCAGTGGGTAGATTTGTCAAACGTGAAAGGACGTTCCTTAAACCATGCTACACTCTGGGTAAAAGATCATTCCCTTCCACATGGTTTTATGTAGCTACCCGAATAATCTTTTTCAGTTATTTTGATAACTGCACTAGTTAGACTAACAGGTCGAAATCAACTAACTATATCTGTACTCCTCGTTTTAGAAGCCGGATCGTTTATTACGTCTTTCCGGTCACTTAGCTATTTTGGACTATCTCGAAGACGTATCAAGCAATTTTGCTAAAGGTTCAGCTTTCATGATCCTGGGATAAATATTGTCAGGAACAATGGGCTTATCTGGTTTGAAATGTTGAAGTAATAGTGAAATATCATTTTCCAATAACCACAGCATCCATTGACACCCTGCTATTACCAAGGTAAACTGTTGGTATTTTATCATCGTAGGTAGAAAACCTTGCTAAAATAGTTCGATAAGCTTCAGCTTGTGCAACAATGTCTCATGCCAATACTGACAGAAATTCTTGTGCCAAAAGTGGTAGCATTTCATCATTTCTCCGAGTTCTCTCTTTATATATGGGAACAGACTTTTCGAACTATTTTCACAATCCCCAACCAAATGCTTTTCATCCGAATGTCTAACCTTATATATGAAGGTTGAATTAGTTCCAAGCAAAATGCCAGGAAATAGTTTCTCGTTGCTTCTAACCTCACTTACCCTGTAGTGTGGTGGCGAATCGAAATTGACTATGAACACCACTACAAGGGAACGTGCGCCAGGATATCCATAAAATCCCCGGGAAGCCAAATATCAGAAGGCATTTAATGGACCAACTCGAGATATGTTCGCTGGCGATCTCGTGGTATCGAAAGGATATCGAGGTCGTGCCAGGACACAAGCTTGGTTACAGATCGTGATCGAATTAGCGCGATTTCCCGATCAAAGTGTGTATAATGGATGTTTTTAGCACAGTTAAACAAAGAGCAAATTAAACAGTCACCCGTACAACTGGTTGTAATAATAATTGTTTTCAATAAACCAATCGTGTTCTCGTGATAAAAGTGAGTCGCTACAACCCGTGTAGGATGAGTCGGTCAGAGGAAATAGGTTGTCGTGATTTCATAATTAAGACAGTTGTCGTTAGTTTTATCTAAGTCGGTAATATAAAAGGCTAGAATGTCTGTGTCCATCTAGATTGCAAAGAACTTAATGCTGACTCGAAGTTTTCTTGAATACATCTGAAGAACGAGTAACCTTGTATTTAGGCAAGTAAGCTCGATGAATTTCGTATTTTAAAGACTGAGGCTTTCGAAAGTAATTTTCGGATTCACATTCGTGTACTGAGGTAGAGAGCCCACGGCCTGTGTTATTACTTTTTTAGTTACATGGTGTCTATTTTTTTTTCTTGAATTAGTTAACTGAAGGGTGGATATTACTTTTTCAGGTAAGAAGTTCCAATCATTAATTACTCGGTATGAAACCTGTATGTCACGAGTATTTTGTTTTTTTCTTGAATTATGTACTCGCATCCTATGCCCTTTGAGTTTTCGTGATCTAGCAGGATGAATATTATTTCCTAGTGTTCCCACAGTCGTGTAGCAGTGGGAAGCGTTCATGAGATCAATATTCACTGTAACTCCAAGATTGTGGTGATACCGGACTACGGGCACCAACTATCTCCCTAACCTGTGCCTATTTACCCTTTTATCCACAATATGAATAAAGGCTTAATAAGCACCAACCATGCCAAATTTGTTGTGAATTATAACTAATTTTATATCTTTGTTGCACCAACAGCGTATTTAGTAGGATTTCATTTAATTTTCCTCAGTTAACGATCATAGCCTTGATTTTCTTGTGCTTACTCGTACACCTCTGTCTGTTACTCTACTGTTTCCGATAAATAAGTACAGGTTTACGCGTACAATTCTATCATAGTGAGCTATACTCATCACTCTGTGTAATCAGATTCCTTCCTATTTGTCAAGGAATGAATGTCATGTTGTAGGAGTTCATTTGGACATTACTGATTTTATCTTTGAAATTCTAACGTATTTACACTTTGAGCCTTTCTGTATGCATCAGGACAATGTGACATTATTACATACAATTCCTTTAATTTCTAACTGTTTTTGTGTATTTTCTACATTCGGTTTACTAGCCCTGTGCTTTCACATAAATCTTCCACATGTTTCCTAGTTTGGTTCTTCTCGATTGAATAATACATCGTCCGCTACTTTATGGTTAAACCAAAGCTTGGTTCGTGAAAATGAAGTACGCCGGGCAAACAATCCAGAAATCATAGGATTCATCTGCTACCATAACTAGTGATCTTAGACAGCACGCGACTAACATTCAGATCACCTGTGAATCATAATTATTTGACTGTCTACTACACATTGTGTTAAAGTTTTACACGGCATTCTTCGTGCCTATAGGTAACCCTCGTGCTGTTGACAGAAGAAACCAGACTAGTAGTTAATAGGTCTTTATTTAGACCAGTCACAGTGGGGTGTGGGAATACCTGTTCAGACAAACAGAGCCTCTCAACATTCAGTATAAGATAATAGGAAATATAATGCTTACACGAAACAAGGAAGTGAATGAATACTTCAACACTACTGTTTTGACATGCTTAGTTGTTAGAGGTCAACTCTTAACCAACCAACCTTAGCTGTTACATATTCACCATACTATATTTCTGTACACACCGAAATGTTGGAACTATTATATATTTCGGCACATAGACTTATACTTGTAAACCCAGCTTGATGAGGAGCCAGATATATGTAATTTCTGTTCTTCGGAGCTTTACTCGCTCTGTCTATTCACATTGCTGTTAACCTTAAATCCGCTTCTCTATCACGTTTCCGAGTTCTTCCAGACCAAACTTCATTTTTAATTCTGATCTGCTTTACTAGCCTAAACCTTGACCTAATGCTGGAGACTCGATCCCGTGGTTTGTTCGATTCAAAAATATTTTCCTAGCTCGCAAAACTACATACCAGGTGGGTAAGTCTGTTGGGTTATGGTCTTGCATGACATAAGTACTGCTTTAATAATAGGCCTAATCCTAAAACTGTAGATTTGTCACGATATAACTGCCTAATCTATAAGGTCTTACGAGGAAGACACACTGTGGTTTGCACCAATTCATTGCATTGAAGGATGACACAGGTATTCAGTGTTTGACAACGCTTCTACCAGTAACACCTAATATGATTTGTACCCACCGAGAGAAATCAAAAGACACAGTCGAGGAGATCGGAAGAGTATATTTGGCGATAACCAATATATCGGAATTCTCTGATCCAATCTGGCTAGCGATTGCGGTAGATGTTGAGCACGGCGTTACCACACGTGATCTGGTTTGGATGCCTGACCGAGCGCCTTCAGCTAGATGAGACCACTAAAACATATGGTCAGCATCCAATGTCGAAGACTTACAGGGCTATTTATTTTGGGGATTTATTTACCGCCACAGATCACTCCCCCCCTAGTGGGTTAGTGATGACCCTGAGACGTGGCCAGCCAGAAGTTTAAACCCAGCGAGTTTGTCGTTGGTAAACACTCTTCTGATAACTTGCTAGGATTAGCAGCGTCTGGTCGTCTTTCCTTACTATATGGGACCGAGGTACAACATAGTAAAAAAAGAAAATGTGTAATGAAAATTTCAGCTCCTCATAAATGTCATCGTTCTTTTCCAGGACGGCTGGAAAAGAAAAAAAACGTAAGTGCATGTCGAAATACACTCGTATGTGCGTAAAAACACAATGTCGGCGAAAAAAATTGGAATACAAACTAACTTACACGTAATACCGTTAGAAAAAAATTTATAATGCTTTTAGTTTTGGAATAAAAATAAAAATATATAAGCTTATTAAAATTGTTTTTTTAAAAATATATTATATATCGTAAAAAGAAAGATCGAGATGATATTAAATGTCTAGTAGTGCCTTACGTGCAATAGTCGTTTAAATGCTCTGGAAATCTAACTCTTCTTCCAGAACGCGTCGTTTTAAGTTTATTTTCAGATACATTCGGAGTATCATCGCTAGTGTTGGTTGTCGGTTGAGGAATTATGAGTGGAGTCGTGTTGTGCGATTGTAACGAAGGAAAGTCGACGTGAATAGGACTCCCTTCTAAATACGCTGCTTTGAGGCGATCGATGCTGATGCTATAGTTTGTTCCGTTCTTATCGACCATATAGTACTTAAATTCGTGTTGAAGAACTTTGAAAGGTCCTTCGTATGCTGTTTCGAATGGTCGTCGATGAGAGTCTCGACGTACGAAGAAATGTGTACTATATCGTAAGTCAGGTTGAACGAAAACATCAGTTGATTGTGGTCGAGTGGAAGCAGGTCTAACTGAACGCATTGCTTTTGTAAGCCTGTTCGTGTAGGAGGCTAGATCCATGTTCATTGAAGAGGATGAAGGATCCACGAATTCTCCTGGAAGTCGAAGTGTCGTTCCATAGACGAGTTGAGACGCAGTGTATCCAATGTCAGCTTTCACTGCATTGCGAATACCTAGTAAGACGAGTGCAAAGGCGTCAATCCACTGAGAAATGTTTGCAGCTGATAATCAAGCTTTTATTTGCCAGTGAAAGCGTTCTACTAACCCGTTTGCTTGTGGGTGGTAGGCGGTCGTTCGGAAGCGAGTACTTCCTAATAGTGTGGTCAGACGACGGAAAAGATCAGATTCAAACTGACGTCCGCGATCTGTAGTGATGGTTGAAGGGCAGCCGAAGTTTGCTACCCATCGTTCGACGAAGGTGCGGGCCACTGTTTCAGCAGTGATGTCCTTGATAGGTACTGCTTCTGGCCATCGAGTGAAACGGTCTACGCAGGTTAAGAGGTAAGAGTATCCATTTGAATCTGGTAACGGTCCTACCAAATCCAGATGAACATGGTCGAAACGAGCATCGAGAGTTTTAAATGAGCCTAAGGGACATTTATTGTGTCTGATAACCTTAGATTTTTGGCAGCTTACACAGGAGCGTGCCCACTCCCTCACGTCTTTATTCATGCCACGCCAGCAATACCGTTCTGCTATAAGCTTGATGGTTGCACGAACACCTGGATGAGAAAGTTTGTGCAATGTATTGAAGACATTGCGTCCATAATGATTCCGCACGATTAGACGATCCCTACCTACAGATGTGTCGCATAATTAGGTTTCCTTACCTGAATCGTATGATTATTGTGCAGTTTAAGGGTTGTTGAAAAGAACTCATGCTGAAGATCAGTGTCTTCTTTTTGAAGCTCGGCGAGTTTCAGAAGGTCGATTCCTTGGAAACTGTTCAAGGAAGTTATGCAAGATAAGGCGTCTGCAACTACATTGTTCGCTCCAGAGATGTGTTGAATGTCTGAAGTAAACTGCGAAATGTAGTCCAGTTGTCGAGACTCACGAGGAGAGTACTTGTCTGAAGGCGAGCTTAACGAGAAAGTGAGCGGTTTATGGTCCGTGAAAAGAGTGAATTCACGGCCTTCGATATAGTGTTGAAAATGTCGTACAGCACAATACATAGCTAGGAGTTCCCTACCGAATGTGCTGTACCTCGATTCGGTGTCTAGCAACCGTCTAGAGAAAAATGCCAAGGGTTGCCAGGAGTTGCTGACCCATTGTTGTAAGACTCCTCCGATTGCCGAGTCGGATGCGTCTACTGCGACACTAATGGGTGCTTCAGTGTCCTGATGGGCAAGCATTGTTGCTTGAGCGATAAATTCCTTAACTGCGGAGAATGCTTTTCTCGCGATATTGTCCAGATTGATGGATTCCGCATTTCCACGAAGTTGGTCGGTTAGCGGTTTCATGAGTAATGCGCATTTCGGTGTGAAACATCTATAGAAACTTACCAGGCCGTTAAACGTGCGTAATTGCTTGACGGTGGTCGGTTCTGGGTAATCCAGAATGGCCGCCACTTTGGTTTTAAGGGGTCGGATACCTTGAGCATCGATAGTGTGTCCCAGAAAGTCTAATGAGTCGGTTCCAATTTGGCATTTCTGAACGTTTACAGTAATGCCATGTTTTTGTAATCGTTCGAAAACAAGATCCAGATGCTTCAGATGTGATTCTCTATCCGGACTTGCGATTAGACAGTCATCAACATACGCATGTACGAAGTTGAGACCTCGAAAAACATCGTCTATGAATCTTTGGAATGTTTGAGCAGCATTTCGTAGACCGAAAGGCATTCGCAAAAATTCATAGAGTCCGAAGGGAGTTATGATAGCTGTTTTCGGTATGTCGTCAATAGCCATAGGGATTTGGTTATACGCTTTAACCAAGTCGATTTTCGAAAAGACAGTTGTACCTTTCAAGGTAGCTGTCAAATCGCGAATGTGAGGCAACGAGTAACGATCGGGAATGGTTTTCGCGTTCAATCGCCGATAGTCACCAGTTGGACGCCAATCGTTGCTATCCTTTTTAGGGACCATGTGCAACGGAGATGCATAAGGGCTATTTGACGGTCGTATGATTCCTAAATCTATCATGTGATCGAATTCGTTTTTCGCTAACCTGAGCTTTTCAGGAGCTAGTCGTCGTGCTTCAGAGAATACAGGTGGTCCTGTAGTCGAGATGTGATGTGTAACGTTGCTGGTTACACACGGTAGTTTCGGTTGAGTTTGTTGTATCCCAGGGTACTTATCGAGTAGTGGCTGATAAAGTGGGTCTATCATATGCTTAACTGTGACTGGGGATAATTTGCAACCAGAAAAGGAAGTTACGCAAACGGACAAATTAGTGTTTCCGTCTACTAGCCTCCGTTTGCGAGTGTCGATGATCAGATTGTGGTGTTGTAGAAGGTCCATACCAATGATTGGCATAGAAACATCTACAACAACGAAGATCCAGTGAATGGGTTTGCGTAAACCCACGTTAAGGTAAACGTACCTTTGCCATACGTAGCGATCGGTTTTCCGTTTGCCGCCTGTAAGTTAAAAGCCGATTCCTGAAGCCGGTCGTTAGGATTTGCTGGGAGAACGCTAACTTCTGCGCCAGTGTCGACGAGGTAGCGAACTCTCGTTGTCACATCTATGACGTATAACAGACGGCTATGTTCGCCGGCTACGGTTGCCGTTAACGCGTGCCGGCTTGGGAGTTTCCCGAGTTGTTTTTCGAATCAGTCGGTTTCGTGTTGGGAAAATTGCAGGGTTTTCTGCAATTTCTGGAAAACTTTCCATACTGGTTATGATACCAGCACCAGTTGGGGTTATCTGTCTCTCGTGGTCTAGAGAGAGATCGCTTACGTAAAATGCTTCTACGTGGGGTGTGCGATCACTTACGGTCGTTACGAAAATTAAGATAACGCTTAAGTGTATGACATAAGTCGGTTATATCATTCTGAGTCGTTTGAGGCTTTTCTTTGATTGAAAAAACCTCGGTAGTAGAAGATTTCGTAATTTCTAGGATACGATGGGCAGATGCAGCCAGTTCGTCAAAGGCGTTGTTCTGAAACGAGACCAGAACCGCTTGCACCTGTTGGGGAAGTTTAGACAAGAAAAGTTGTTTGAATAGACCTTCGTCGGAAGTTCTTGGGCCTATAACCTCTCTCATTCTTTGCAACATGTCCGTCGCAGAACCGTGCTGCAGGTCTATGTTATTAAAGAGTTGGTCTAACGTTTGTCGATCGGTTAGGTCTCCTCGTTTAAGAATGGAACGCTTTAAGGTTTTGTACGGTTCAGAAACATCACTAGTAAACATACTAGGTGTTACGTACCTGTTGAATTCGCGCGGTAGTGCCTTGACTACTGCGAGGAATTGTGCACGTGTGTCGTTCACGCCGTGCTCGTGGAAGTCGGCTTCTGCGTAACAGAACCAGGCTTCGATATTGTCGGGCCAGAAGGTCATGGGTTGGAACGAGGGTGGGAACATGGTCTTAATCTTAAATGCCTTAGGAGTCTGTTCGGCCATAGGGGGAATATCAAGTACGAGAATACGAGGAAAAAATATATAGATATCATAAAACACGGGGACAAAAATATCACAATGTATAAAAAATAAAAAAATAGGGCAATAATATATAAAAATCCCAAAAAGGAACAGACTCACAGTTGCAATTAGGTGTACCAGATCACGTTAGGCTCACCAATGGAGATGCGTAGCAAAACCAGGCTTCGATGTTGTCGGGCCAGAAAGGCATCAGTTGAAACGAAGGCGGGGACAAAGTCTTAAGCTTGAGTACTTTGTGTGTCTGTTCAGTCATGATGAAATATGAAGTACGATAACGAACGAGGGGAAAATATATATAAATCCAAGAAAAAGCACGAAAAAATCACAATGTTTAAAAAATAAAAAATAAGTCAGTTATATATAAAAATCTCAAAAAGGAACATACTCACAGTTGCAATTAGGTGTACCAGATCACCTCGGTCTCACCAATGAAGGATGACACAGGTATTCAGTGTTTGACAACGCTTCTACCAGTAACACCTAATATGATTTGTACCCACCGAGAGAAATCAAAAGACACAGCCGAGGAGATCGGAAGAGTATATTTGGCGATAACCAATATATCGGAATTCTCTGATCTAATCTGGCTAGCGATTGCGGTAGATGTTGAGCACGGCGTTACCACACGTGATCTGGTTTGGATGCCTGACCGAGCGCCTTCAGCTAGATGAGACCACTAAAACATATGGTCAGCATCCAATGTCGAAGACTTACAGGGCTATTTATTTTGGGGATTTATTTACCGCTACAGCATCATAACAATAACTAATACATGATGGAGAACAAACTTAGGCTACAGATGGAACAATGTATTCAATATGAATAAGATATAAATTAGCATTCAACAGGGACCACGCCTGCAAGGCCGAGCCATGCCATCAAACCAACTCGAATAAATTCTATTCCTTCTTCCCGCCTTCATCGTTGGGTCTCTCTCCGCGTTAAATAGTGAATATCGATTTTCCCAGTTGTCTCGTGTTCAACTTTTAGGATAGTGTGGTTATGACCCAATGCCACTACAAGTCTACCTGTGTGAGCCATTTATCGTCGGATAAAATCGTCGATCAAGTCTTGTAACTTAGTGTAACAAAGTAGCATTAGATTCAAAAATTTATTGAGGAACTTTCATTAAGAATCGAATATCAAACAAAGGCTTAAACCAAGTTCCCGTTTAAAAGTTGTATTGGTAATGTTAAGCTGCAGTTTTTGTTGTTTTTTTCCAAACGAAAGAGTAAAAGAAGTCAAAAAATACTGGGAGTGGTTGCGAGACTAAAATGGACGTCCAGCATCCTTTTTATAATCTGCTGTTCGTTGGGTCTCCCGTAAACAGTTCCATAGGGCCATAGTTCCAAGGACGAAACAGTTTTTAGGGTCTGTGAAGGCTCACTACTGTTGCATTCTAAATGAAAAAATATTGAATTTAGTCAGAAATGTGGAATATATAAATAACCAAATCACATGTTTTTTAGCAAAGAATTTATGCAGTTGTGATTTACCTTGAGTTCATGAATATTAGATAAGGTCAGCTACTATTACTTGTGCAAAGCATAACATGGGCTTAGTACCGTATTGCAATGCTGTTATTATTTTGCTCCCATTTAAGTATTCCCATGCATCTGCGTCTGGTTTAACAGGAAAACATACAAGCAGAGTAAGTGTCTGATAAACTAAAAGTCCCAGTTGTCAAAAAAGATTCTTAACATTTGTCCACAGCCAGCTGCATTTAATCGAGACACAGAACACTCATCTTCTAAGACTGTATACTTCTGTTTTGCGGGCAAATAAAAGCTCAGACACTTAGCTACCTTGCTACCGATGTTATTGCTGGGGAAATTGTTTAATGACAGTGATCATGAAATATGGTCAGTGATAGATGTACAGTTTAGAAATAAACACCAAACATACTTATCGCTATCTTATAATGTATGACAGCAACAGCATCAAAGGCATGTTTTTTCCTATTTTTAATCAGACTGATCTGAATCCGTATACACATTAGAAACAGGCAACTCTACTTACTAAACTGATCTGTTTCGTTACAGGCTTCAAGCACTATACTTAAGTATATCCTAATTCTTTCAAATAAACTGAATTATACGACAACCAAAAACACTAAACTAAGCAAGTGTCATAGTTATTGTTTCATTTGCAAAGACATATTGCTCAAAGTAGTTAAATGGACATAATTAAGCCGATAAAACCAAAACACGAAATATAGGCCAGTTGAACTTACCTAAGAAAAAAAGAAGGATACATATATACTGTTTTCATATTGAAGACGACAGGCAGTTGTTCATAGAAACATAGTTTACAGTACAACAAACCTTTCTTCAGTAAAATCATGCACTGACAGTCTATCTGGAAACAATCAACTATGTGAATAAACTCACTATGACTTGCGTGCAATGGACGTACAGTGCAACGCAGTCGGGAGTGGCGAATAAAAATTAAAAACAGAGCAAAATTAACTACATAATCTAGTTATTTAATTTAAAATACATTATGAAATGACAAAATCTGTGGTTACTTGAACGCACAAATGACAGTGTGAGATACAATAAGCTTACATGGTTGCGTTGCGGATAAGATCACCCCATCTGATCACATTTTACCGGGACATTTTTATTGATTCTCAGCTATCAAACTTGTTTATTAACTATTCCCCTTGTCGTTTAACACTTTATTACGTATTAAAAAAACCCGTGACTGTATTGCGCAGACTATGCCGTTTGAGGTGTTCTGTGGTTTCGGTGTGATCCATTTATTTATAAAATTAAAACAGTCTAACCGGAACACAGAGCTGGTGTTTTGACGTTATTTAATACGAATCACTAGAAATCGCTTGGTACGCTTAGCAGAAGAACGTCGTTTGGTCAAATCGAATAAACGTTGGTCATTAATTGTGTGTTCAAAACGAATATTGGCGTTTGGTCGTTGTAATAACGTCTAAATAAACAACACAAAGCCACCTACAGTGCTCTGGTCTATAAAAATGATATGGACATTAAACTGCCAAACAGGTATGCTAGGTATACGCGTAGTAACATTGCATCCTAACCACACAATACTCAAAGCTAAACAGGGGACAACTCGGAAAATTTATATTCAAAATTTAACGCTGAGGGAAACACAACGATTGAGAAGGTGAGAAGAATTAATTTAATTAGTCAATTAGTATTTTTGAGTCACCTTATTACATAAATAAAGCTAATGATATTAATTGTAGGGTGGATAATTACAAGCTTCCCTGTGAAATATCATCAGTGGTTCGAAAATTCAAGTGCTATTGTAAACACAAACATAGACAGCTTACATCAATAACACAGGAGTGCACGATTTAAACATCATCCGGGAGAAACAAAAAACTTGATTGAAATTTGCATATAAATTGTAAAAGACAGTTCTTGGATATGGGAAAATACTAATCTACACATTGATCATACGAACTTGGAAGAACAAAAGATCAGTTAGTAGGAGTGGCTAAGAGGAGATAAAGTATAAGTTCCTTCAACACCATTATACTGAAAGTATCAAACCGAGCCTATTAGTAGATGTCAGTTGATGGGCAAATACAAAGCGTACATATTTTTGTCCTAAGGAGAGTTTACACATACGTTTGTGGTATCATTTAAAACCTAACCCTTGCATGACACCAAATTGTGTGCTATGGAGTAAAACCTTATTGTTATCTATTAGACTACAGGCAATTATTAATAAAGAGATCTCTACAGATACCTTGAACAAGATCCAAGAAACAAAAAACAACAATCAATAACGGTCAATTAAAAACAAAGAAATTGAAGGCATAGGATTAATACATGAACATAGACAAACGAGTGAAGACTTGCTACAGATCTGACAAGCGAAAATATTTAGAGCACCAGATAGTTGCGGCAGAAAAAGCTGCAAGAGAAGAAAATGTGAGAAAACTATGTGATGTAGCGGAGCTAGCAAAAAGATATGGAAAACCAGAGACACCACTATGGACAATGATGGCAAGCCAATCAATGAAATTCAAGAACAGCGGAACAGGTGGGTAGAACACTTTGAAATGCTCTTGAATAGACCATCGTCAAAATCCCACCGGACATCAAAGTAACCCACACGGACATTTGTATAGATGTCAACGCACCAACAACAGGGGAAATCAGCAAACTAGTCAAACAAATCAAGAATGACGGAATAACAGAACCAGATATAGAGGTAACTGAAAAGATGCTTTACGTTCTATTGGGAAAGATTTAGGAGGAAGTATAAATACCAACAAACCAGAAAGAAGGGTACCTGAACAGAATACCAAAGAAGGGAAATTTGATCGAGTGCGAGAATTACGGATGCATCACAATATTATCAGTACAAGAGAGTTTCCAACAGTGTTGCGAGACCAAACGAAAAATTCAATGGACACCCAACCTTAAGATCAACAAAACGAGTTTCGTATGGATCGACCATGTGCCGACCGAGTTGCGACACTTCGGATCATCGCCAAGCAACCGATTGAATGAAGCTCGTCACTATACATCAGCCTCTTCAACTACGAGAAAACATTCGACAGTGTAGATAGGAAGGTTTCGTGGAACCTCCCTTAACATTATGGAGTACCTGACGAGACTATCACCATCATGTGGAAATCTTACGAATGACTGAAATGCGAAGTTGTGTCTAGAGGACAGCTCGTAAACGCATTCCAAAGTCAGAATTTTTAATAAGAACGTTGAAAGCTTTATTGTGGGGAGATGAAACATGGAAAACTATTACAACCAACATGAAAAAAGTAACAGGTTTTTATAAATAGCTATTCAGAAGAAACTCCCCATATCCATTAGCCAGACATCATGAGGAAGAACCCATTGTGTCAGCGAATAGACTGGCTTTCATATGAGCAGGAAATTAGGGAGACACTCGAGACGATCGGTGGCACTGCATGAAAATCAAACTGCATAGGGTCAAGCCCTATCTTGGAGTTAAGAGAAGCGGGAAAGAGGCAAAGAAGACTGCCGCGCTGAGAATTGGGGTCAGATGTCAGAGAAGTGAGTATCATTTGGGAAAGACTGGAAGGGAGAGATCATGACAGTTGGTTGGAGTTATCTGGTCGGCATAGGCTGCCGATCGAAGATAACAGGCATAAATAATAACCAATAACGTAGTAGCTTCGTAGGTTTGGAACTTTGTTCTCGTTCACATCAGAATTTTTAACACTACCTAATTAGGTCATAGAACCTGGCTACGACTACAAGCCCCTGGAAACAGTCATAATCGTTAGCTCATAAACATGTACTTAACAAATAACCTAGAATTAGAAGTAGTTAAAAGTTACTAAAAGCCTCCCAGCCGTTCGTATCATGTAGGGTGAAATTTTAGTTTTTCAGGGAATGCTGTGAAATTTGGTAATAATCTCGAATAACCTTTTGCATCTTCTGAATTCATCTCAAGTGTGAAACATCTATTTTGACACGAATTCTTAGAGTAGTGAAATTGTTGTAGTAAATACTTTGCCAGAGGAGAGCCTAGGAGTACATACTTCATTCACATAATATTATCAGTAAGAAGGAATACTATCTATCGCGTAATTTACTACATCGGTTCAAGAAGCTTCGATACTCTGGACGTGGCTTCACATTCACCAGAGAAGCCAAGGGGTCAGGAACACGCATCTAAAAATAGGCTTTTAATTAGTTAAACAAGACTGATACAAAGTAACTGTCTAATGATACACAATATACAAAAGTATGGTTAAGAAAAGCATTATACTTTGGGTTCGTGCTTAATTCAAAGCCAAAAGCACGAGTTTGAGGTAAAATCAATTGTTATCGATAAAAAACAAGGCAGACGGAACTCTAAAAATCAACCTTTTGAAGTAGAGCTGAGTAAAAATAACATTGACGTATTTGCAAGTATACCGCACACTTTGATATTACTGCCAATCTATCCGACGCTCAATATCCAATTTTAAATTTCACAACTCAAACTTTGCTTGCGTAAAATAGCAAACTATTTCTTTTATACGAGCTACGTTTGAGTTGTGGGAAAGAAAAGGTTGTTACAGAGGGAACACGATTCTTGTCATATTCCTTCTGAATCACATAGACGAAATTACTAGTTCTATTCTATTGTTCTATAACCAGGATGAACCATAAATTCAACATTCTTACAATTTGCAAAAGATGATAAAGAGTGATCCGATGATTCTATTTTTTGATTTTTTCCATCAGCGCAATTCCAATAAATTTTTGAGTATATATTTAAACTATAAGATGAAAATTTTTTTTTGCTTTCATCGCTTGATCAGATACTTCTCGATGGAAATTTATTTCAGATTCAGCAATACAACAGTATGTCTCTGGAATATATTCAATGGAAACACAAATCCATTTAATGGAAAGCCAAGAGATAACTCTAGCTACGACCACGTCATTCCTTCATTCATGTGAATGTCAGAGAATACCAAATTTCTTCGAAATTCATGCTTATCAAGGAAACAACCATGATCATTCAGTAAGCTCTGTACAAGCTTCATCCTGTATTAAGGGTTTTCCTGCAGTCAGGGTAAGATGTACATGAAGACCGATATAAAACTGACTGCTTACCCTAACCCTTCTACTTTCTTCTGGCTATCGACTGAATTATAAAGACATCCCTATCTCAATTGGTGCTCAGAATTTAGTGACGATATATGGCTTATTGTTTTGTGCTGCAGCCTCATTGAGCTGAAATCTTCTGAAATCATTTCACAGGCCATTTGTAACTGAGGTAGTCCTTCTTTCATGAGAAATATTCCCAAAACTTTAGACAACTAAGCAGATCTCTAAAGCGTTTTCGTCATTGTTATTTTATGGGAAGTTTCTGGTAGATCACTAAAATGTTGCGTCTTCGGAGCACGTCGGACTCATCAGCGTAGATCACCAACACGGATGATGTTTCAAATAACTGGTGGCCTACGCAGGTTAGACGGGAATGGTCTGATCAACCAACTAACGTCGAAGACAAACATCATGGCTACTCTCTCATCGTATCCAGATACAATGGCTTATTTGATGACTGCACAACATAAATGTCGTTATTACTGAAATACATTTGCAAGGGTGGGTACAAGAAACACAGTGCGACTACCAACACATGGGCCAGTCTGTGGTGAGCAATTCTTTGATGCACATTGGCTGTTCCTTCAGTAGATGAGAATCGACAAGCCATTCGTTATTCAGTGACCCGACTGCCGGATGGTTTAGCTGGGGCCCAGTGGCATCTCACTGGCCCTAGATCCATATATCTGAGCGTGTTTACCAAGGAAAATATTTTCACCAACTTTTTGTATTTTGACTATAAAACTGACTCATCGGAGAGAAGAAAGGATAGAGTTTATTATTTGAAAATAGTTGACGCGGCGTTCTGCTTCCCTGTCCTCAATATGCAATTTAGCAGAATGCTCAGAGCTGAGAGCAGTGGCATATTCACCTCATACTTTTAAAACAATCCTTGTATCTCGCATCACAGCAGAAAACGACATGGGCGTCATCCTATGTAGCAATCTAAACACCTATTATAAATATTACCGAGTAGTCAATCTAGCATCCTGCCTTGAGGCTTCTTTTCAGAAATTTAGGCATTCTCATTACTGAGTTATTTCAAACCGTTTTAGTGTTTGATTAAGACCTTGTTTTGAAAAGCATTCAGATCACGTCCCATACACTTAAGAAATGTATTGATTTCTTAACACGAGTTTGAAATGGATCGATTGAAAAAGTACTTGGACGAAAAATAAACCCTACTCAGGTCTTCAGGAAGCTTTACATTCGCAACATGTTCAGTAGAAAGTGATTAAAGGGGAATACTATCATAATATATCATAACACCAATAACCCTCCTAACCACGACAGATCGCTTCTACGGCTCAGTGATAAAGCGAGCCGAAAAGAACATTCTTTATCATTGAATTATAAATAAGCCCACACAAAAATTTGTTCTCTTCACTTAGGTTGTGGAATCGTCTACCAGAATCGATGGTGTTATTACTTTCCGTTAAATCCTTCAGAAGCATTAATTCCTACTTCAGATGTCCAGATGTTCACTCTGCTACACTTGAATAATTTGTAATTATCCCGCTCCACGAGTCTCGGATTCACTCATATCATGATTCTAGGGGACTTCAATCTCCTTAGAGTCAGTTTCGCGAAACACATATAAATTCGAGGTCAACACTTAACTGAAGCTCGGTTCTTCAATCTCATTGAGGATCTAGTATTATGCGAAAATGTGAAGTCGGCAACTCGTTTGGGAAACAGTCAGACACCGTAGCGCCTAGAGTGGGTATTTACAAACGGAGAGTTCCTATTTGACAACCTCTCAATCCTGGTTCCCCTGAAGAAAAGCCATCGCGCCGCTGTACCCTTCAGTTTTGTCAGCAAAAGTGAGCTAATATATCTCACCAACAACAGGCGCTGGAACTTCAAACGGCTAAATGCATCAGCTCTTCAGGACTATCTACAACAAGTGGGTTGGAATGTTCACTCTTAGCTTGATGTGGATGCTCATTGGGATTTCTCGCTGCACACTCTCTTATGTGCTACGAAGCAGTCAATTCCTCAAGCGGTACCCAAAAGCTACACGAATCGCACTCTTCGTTCGCTAAGCCGCAAAATGCACTGTTGGGTAGAATACAAACGAACTGATAAAAACGGCGCGTACAGGCAAGACAAACATATGCACAAAGGAGATAAGAGAAGAAAGGCTTCAGTGCCAGATAAATTTGTCTCCAATCCGAAAAGCTCATTCCGTTATGCAGCCTCTCTTCGACAAGCAAAAACTGGAGTTTCCTTGATTTACGATGGTTCACACGACTATTTATTATCCTTAAACTTCTTCTCACCCCAACAACATGGTTTCAGGAAGTGTCACTCTTGCGTAACCAACCTGCTGACTGAGGTGGACAGATGGGCAAGCGTCCTTGATCGCAAAGGAAGGGTTGACATCATTTATCTTGCTTTCTCAAAAGCTTCTGATAGGGTCAACCATATACGTCTTATCAATAAGCTCAAACGATTGGGTATCAGACCACCTCTAATCGATTGGCTCACTTCGTGTCAGTGTTAACTTCACTTTCTCTCAGGCTATGGAATGTCCTACTGGGGTCCCCCAGGGCTCAGTACTGGGACGTCTTTCCTTCTCGATTTATATAAACGATCTTCCACAACAGGCATTGTCTGATTTACTACTTTTTGCTGACGCTGACGTGAAACTGTGAAGAGATATACGCAACCAAGAGGGTATACTGGCACTTCAGAAGGATCTGACTCGACTTCAAAGTTTGGCAGACGATAACGGACTTACCTTTAACACTTCAAAGTGTAAATTAGTCCATCTGCGACATGTTGCAGACTACAGTTACAAACTCCTCTCTAGTAGTATCCCTAGTCGAAAAAGATTTAGGAGTGCTGGTACTCTACGATTTGAAGTCTTACGCTAACTGTGAAAAAAATGCCTTTCAAGCGAATCTTGCACTGGCAACATTGAAGCCCATTTTTGGACAGTTTGACAGGAGAACTTTCCACACAATCTTCAACAGTTTCATTCGTCCCCATTTGGAGTACGGAAAAATAGTATTTCCTCCCGCACTCCAAAAGGACAAGGGCACTCTGGAGCGTATCCAACGACGAGCCACGAAATCAGTTCGCGGACTCAAATTCAAACCTTATGAAGAGCGCCTCCAATCACTTAACCCTTACTCTTTGAAGTATATGCGTCTTAGAGGTGACCTTCTAATGGATTACAGTATCCGTAATACTTCTGGACATCTCCTTAAACACCCACTTAAGCTTAGTCCCAAAACATACCTAAATAATAACACCCAGAAATTGAAGACACAGCATAGGAGAAAGGAATGTGGACACAAATTCTACTCCTTAAGAGTTGTCAAATGATGGAATTCGCTGGAGACTGAACCAGTTCAAGCGACTTCCCAGGAGTCCATTAAAAGGAAACGTGACCTATTTTTAAGGACTAAGGATGACATCTTATTATGATTCACCAATTTCTTTTTTCTTTCTTTATTATCGTTAATACACTTAATTTCCTGCCTGGAGGTATTGGCAATCCACTGCTACAAGACACGGAAGCCCGTTAAGCGAAAGGTTCTTCTATTTCGTCCACAACCATTTGAACCATATGAATAGGAGGACATTTTAAACTCTACTTGCACCGCTTACATTTTACCTTGACTGAAGGAAAACCTTTATACAAGATGAAGTTTGTACAGAGCTTACTGAATGATCATGGTTGTTTCCTTGATAAGCATGAATTTCGAAGAAATTTGGTATTCTCTGACATTCACATGAATGAAGGAATGACGTGGTCGTAGCTAGAGTTATCTCTTGGCTTTCCATTAAATGGATTTGTGTTTCCATTGAATATATTCCAGAGACATACTGTTGTATTGCTGAATCTGAAATAAATTTCCATCGAGAAGTATCTGATCAAGCGATGAAAGCAAAAAAAAATTTTCATCTTATAGTTTAAATATATACTCAAAAATTTATTGGAATTGCGCTGATGGAAAAAATCAAAAAATAGAATCATCGGATCACTCTTTATCATCTTTTGCAAATTGTAAGAATGTTGAATTTATGGTTCATCCTGGTTATAGAACAATAGAATAGAACTAGTAATTTCGTCTATGTGATTCAGAAGGAATATGACAAGAATCGTGTTCCCTCTGTAACAACCTTTTCTTTCCCACAACTCAAACGTAGCTCGTATAAAAGAAATAGTTTGCTATTTTACGCAAGCAAAGTTTGAGTTGTGAAATTTAAAATTGGATATTGAGCGTCGGATAGATTGGCAGTAATATCAAAGTGTGCGGTATACTTGCAAATACGTCAATGTTATTTTTACTCAGCTCTACTTCAAAAGGTTGATTTTTAGAGTTCCGTCTGCCTTGTTTTTTATCGATAACAATTGATTTTACCTCAAACTCGTGCTTTTGGCTTTGAATTAAGCACGAACCCAAAGTATAATGCTTTTCTTAACCATACTTTTGTATATTGTGTATCATTAGACAGTTACTTTGTATCAGTCTTGTTTAACTAATTAAAAGCCTATTTTTAGATGCGTGTTCCTGACCCCTTGGCTTCTCTGGTGAATGTGAAGCCACGTCCAGAGTATCGAAGCTTCTTGAACCGATGTAGTAAATTACGCGATAGATAGTATTCCTTCTTACTGATAATATTATGTGAATGAAGTATGTACTCCTAGGCTCTCCTCTGGCAAAGTATTTACTACAACAATTTCACTACTCTAAGAATTCGTGTCAAAATAGATGTTTCACACTTGAGATGAATTCAGAAGATGCAAAAGGTTATTCGAGATTATTACCAAATTTCACAGCATTCCCTGAAAAACTAAAATTTCACCCTACATGATACGAACGGCTGGGAGGCTTTTAGTAACTTTTAACTACTTCTAATTCTAGGTTATTTGTTAAGTACATGTTTATGAGCTAACGATTATGACTGTTTCCAGGGGCTTGTAGTCGTAGCCAGGTTCTATGACCTAATTAGGTAGTGTTAAAAATTCTGATGTGAACGAGAACAAAGTTCCAAACCTACGAAGCTACTACGTTATTGGTTATTATTTATGCCTGTTATCTTCGATCGGCAGCCTATGCCGACCAGATAACTCCAACCAACTGTCATGATCTCTCCCTTCCAGTCTTTCCCAAATGATACTCACTTCTCTGACATCTGACCCCAATTCTCAGCGCGGCAGTCTTCTTTGCCTCTTTCCCGCTTCTCTTAACTCCAAGATAGGGCTTGACCCTATGCAGTTTGATTTTCATGCAGTGCCACCGATCGTCTCGAGTGTCTCCCTAATTTCCTGCTCATATGAAAGCCAGTCTATTCGCTGACACAATGGGTTCTTCCTCATGATGTCTGGCTAATGGATATGGAGAGTTTCTTCTGAATAGCTATTTATAAAAACCTGTTACTTTTTTCATGTTGGTTGTAATAGTTTTCCATGTTTCATCTCCCCACAATAAAGCTTTCAACGTTCTTATTAAAAATTCTGACTTTGGAATGCGTTTACGAGCTGTCCTCTAGACACAACTTCGCATTTCAGTCACTCGTAAGATTTCCATATGATGGTGATAGTCTCGTCAGGTACTCCATAATGTTAAGGGAGGTTCCACGAAACCTTCCTATCTACACTGTCGAATGTTTTCTCGTAGTTGAAGAGGCTGATGTATAGTGACGAGCTTCATTCAATCGGTTGCTTGGCGATGATCCGAAGTGTCGCAACTCGGTCGGCACATGGTCGATCCATACGAAACTCGTTTTGTTGATCTTAAGGTTGGGTGTCCATTGAATTTTTTCGTTTGGTCTCGCAACACTGTTGGAAACTCTCTTGTACTGATAATATTGTGATGCATCCGTAATTCTCGCACTCGATCAAATTTCCCTTCTTTGGTATTCTGTTCAGGTACCCTTCTTTCTGGTTTGTTGGTATTTATACTTCCTCCTAAATCTTTCCCAATAGGACGTAGAGCATCTTTTCAGTTACCTCTATATCTGGTTCTGTTATTCCGTCATTCTTGATTTGTTTGACTAGTTTGCTGATTTCCCCTGTTGTTGGTGCGTTGACATCTATACAAATGTCCGTGTGGGTTACTTTGATGTCCGGTGGGATTTTGACGATGGTCTATTCAAGAGCATTTCAAAGTGTTCTACCCACCTGTTCCGCTGTTCTTGAATTTCATTGATTGGCTTGCCATCATTGTCCATAGTGGTGTCTCTGGTTTTCCATATCTTTTTGCTAGCTCCGCTACATCACATAGTTTTCTCACATTTTCTTCTCTTGCAGCTTTTTCTGCCGCAACTATCTGGTGCTCTAAATATTTTCGCTTGTCAGATCTGTAGCAAGTCTTCACTCGTTTGTCTATGTTCATGTATTAATCCTATGCCTTCAATTTCTTTGTTTTTAATTGACCGTTATTGATTGTTGTTTTTTGTTTCTTGGATCTTGTTCAAGGTATCTGTAGAGATCTCTTTATTAATAATTGCCTGTAGTCTAATAGATAACAATAAGGTTTTACTCCATAGCACACAATTTGGTGTCATGCAAGGGTTAGGTTTTAAATGATACCACAAACGTATGTGTAAACTCTCCTTAGGACAAAAATATGTACGCTTTGTATTTGCCCATCAACTGACATCTACTAATAGGCTCGGTTTGATACTTTCAGTATAATGGTGTTGAAGGAACTTATACTTTATCTCCTCTTAGCCACTCCTACTAACTGATCTTTTGTTCTTCCAAGTTCGTATGATCAATGTGTAGATTAGTATTTTCCCATATCCAAGAACTGTCTTTTACAATTTATATGCAAATTTCAATCAAGTTTTTTGTTTCTCCCGGATGATGTTTAAATCGTGCACTCCTGTGTTATTGATGTAAGCTGTCTATGTTTGTGTTTACAATAGCACTTGAATTTTCGAACCACTGATGATATTTCACAGGGAAGCTTGTAATTATCCACCCTACAATTAATATCATTAGCTTTATTTATCTAATAAGGTGAGGCAGAGATAATGGTTGACTTTGCTGCAGTTGGAACGCTAAAAACAATTCCGTCGAGAGAAACACTAACGAAGCTTACGAGTTTCTGGAAATTTCGAGCAAAAAGTCGAACTTGCTTTCTGCATGCATGTCGATGCTCCTCACTCCGTTCCTACCAGTACCTATCTTACGGGCGATGAGCGAATTGGTTAAATCTATAGACTGTATCAGTTATTTCAAAACCTGGGTCGACCCTAATAATAGTCCCCAACAAAATTTCAGCATTACAGATGCTTAACCAGCTTCCATAAACTCCCACATATGCTGTGTACCAGCAGGCGGATATATGGCTCCATAGTTCATTCAATTCTATTATATGGCTTTTATATATAGTCATCAACGGTAAGACGTCTACATCTACCACGAGTATTCAGTCACAAGTATAGTAATAGAACCATCAGGTAAATTATATTTAGTGCAAAGTTTTAGACAAATGGACTGTAAATTAAGTAAAAGTTCAGAACCTCCCTTCCTTAGTTCAAGCAACTAAGTCATAACTAACTTTCGAACAAAGTGTGATTCAAAGATAAATATATGGACCTGGACGTATTCGCTGAACAACGTCGCTATTAGATGAGCTGATCAGATTACGAATCCATATACCAATGTGGGCCATGTCAGTCACACCATACATAAAAATTCGCCACCTACGCCGAGCCATGATATTGGCTTAAGTAGAACTATTATTAAATAAAACCCTGTACTTGAGTTAGCACGTGGTCGCACATAGTTTTCCAAGATTGTGGTAGCTGGTAACTATTTCTCATAGTTTCTATTTCAATTGTTTGCCATATTTTCGATTCTATGCTCCTCATTTCGATTTCCTCTCACTGTGCTGATATATAGTGTGGAATCGTGGACCTATATACCTTTCTAAGGTATCGAGTTGGAGTCAAGCAAAAGCCTCAGTCATCCTAATGGGTTTTGTTACGTTTCCCTTTATCTACAATTTCCAACTTGGTTTGACAATGAACAGCAAGAATGAATTTAGATTGAGAGTGTACAGAAGTAAGAACACAACCGTTTGTATAAGAAAGGAGGTGCTAACTTCTAACATGTATATTATTGGTTGCGATAAAAATGTCTCAATCATTTCTAAATGTCAACGAGCACTGGTTGATTAAAAGGTCATCCTCTCACTAGACACATGAGGTCCATTAGTTAAAAACTGATCTTCCTAACATGTTACACGTAAGAAGTAAGATTTGTCACCTCTTGAAATTAGTATGTATTATTTGGAAAACTAAACAGTGAGAATTACTTAATAACATCTAAAAGTCGCGGGGAGATATAATATACTGGCGTGTCACTATCTGAAAGTTATTTATATTACATCCATGAAAAATTAGATCTATCAGTCTGTACGTTGGTGAATGATTTCATTCACTTAAAGCAGTTTCAAATCTTTCTTACTAAAAGTAGGAAAGTGGTTAGTTTATATCCAGTTTTTCATTCCTTAATACAAGTAATAAAGAAGGTTTCTACTTGTAAATGAATGTCAAAGTTATGGTAGTTATTACCACGGGACAAATTGTCAGTTATTCACTAGTTTAGTGGTTTAGCAGAGACTTCTTTAATGTTATTAACGTATTTCAGATCTTTCTTAAATATAGTCTCATGCTATAGGCCCCCACTAACCACGATGATATCTATTTTGTGCAGTAAACGTGGATACGTTCACTTTTCTAATTACTTTGTTAATTCTTTAACATCCGTTTGAGATGAATTGCTTGTTTGTCTTACCATATTTAGATTGTAAATGCTTTTTAAACTACCATATATCTGTGGTTAGAGTAAAAATTATTTTTAATGGTAATAATTGTAATAGTAGCCTGATATTCATTCTTCGATAATTTCATAGCATTCATCTATGATTGGTTAATAAAATAGTATATTTTTATGTATTATCTGATTGACTTTGACTGAAACATTTCTACCTATCAAATGTGTTGTCAAATTTATGTCTAGCCACATACTAAAAACATTATTAGAATGTAGAAAGAAAATTTTCGTTTTATCTAACAGTTTTATTAAAAAAACCTAATTATTATCGAAGTTCATATAATTCCTGTCTCATGTTTGCTAGCTTACGTCGTATATTTTTACGTCATTATCATCATCTGTTTCGTTTATCGCAGCTTATGGATTGTTCTCAAAACTTTCTGTTATTCATTTATCTTTCTTAGAAAGGGATTTATTTTATCGTCTTCTAATTGATAGAGAATTTGACTTCAAATTTAATTTGATTAGTTTTAAAAAATTTCAATGACTATTAAATAAAACACTACTGGTGTTTTAAATTGAGATTTTATTGTACTTGCAAATCACCAATATTGTGTTGTCATATCAAGTGGTTTTATCTTTCTAAATTGTTTCTTTTTAGTTGTTTAAATGTCAATTGTGTTTTTGATGCATACATGCATACCTTCAATGAATTGTATAGTTGGAAATGATCTCGTGTACAACGAATGTCTGCTAATGGTATATGAAACATGTATTAATCCATCAATATTTAGTACATAGTTTGAAAAAAATATATAGAATATACTGTACAGTAAACTATTATAATACTCGAGTGATTTACCTGTATGCTTCTTATTGTTAATTTATCCAGTTCATCATCGTTTCTTTCTCAAATCACGGTGTATAACTATTTTTCGAATTGTATACTATCAACAATTCGGAGATTACGTCTGTTGAACACTAAATATCAATCTATAGCATTCACGTTATATTTTACTGTTGAAATTATTTCCTTTACATTATTATTTTTACTAATTTCGGTAAGTTATGTATTTATTATTTTAATCATAAGTAGTAGTAGTTTGTTTTCTATGACATTTTACAATGTACTTGTTATTGACCAATAATTTTAAGTGGAAAAAACCCATTTCTCTGTAGAACTGATTAGTTTAAAGCGAAATAAGTGAAAAAAGAAAAATTAAACACAGCTATCTGCTTGTAATAGTAAACGATATTGGTGAAATACCAAAGTGTTTCATGTCAAAAATCCTGGTTATTAAATTTTGACTCGTTTCCCGAATAATGTGGCATGGTCATAATGGTGATAATAATAATATAGCTTTAGGATGATAACAAAATTCGAGCCGCTTTACAGACATAATCAGGTTGATACAGAATGCGAGAAAACATTAATGTAATTAAAGTTGCATAACTACAATATATTATATGTTTTGGAATGTTAGATGCCACATTTTTGTCTTAGAAAATAAGCAGTTCAATCACTAAAGTTCAATTTGGTTTTTTCCGTACTGCTTTCGTGATCACTATAAAATGGCTTCCATTCTTGCTGTTTGTAGCTCATTTAAATTTTATATAGATCTAGAAAAGAAAATAAGAATTTTTTCATTTCATTACCTGTTAGATTATATACTGTATTTCGTAGAGGACAATAAATCTGTATTAAAATCGATATCAACTTCCATTTTGACTGTTTAGTAACCGGCAGCCTGAAGAAGCATATGCCTCCTAGTCAAAGTTTATTTTCACCATGTACACAAAAGCACATTTTTAACATAGTTTCTCAAGGATGATAGAAAAGCAGCCAAGATTTCGACTCGTAAACATTAATAAACCTTGATCATTCAACTAAGCCACATACTGACTTAAAGATAGTGTATAAGACTTGTCCTACCGTTTTATAATTTCTTAATTCCCAGCTAGTTAAAACAGCAATAGCTACAAATGTCCTTGAGGAAACGTCTGACCCCTATGTACTGACAAAATATGTCCTGTCTTTCATTTTTATATCGACCTTTATTTTAATTTTATATTCCCTTTTCTTCAGTCAATTTTCGTATTCGTTTGATTTTTTTCATTTTGATCCTTAACATCTTGATTTTTTTGATAAAACAGAAATATTTAATTTGATTAGTTTATCCTATCCACAGTATGATCCATTGTTGGTTTCCTACTCTTACACCCTCCGTAATTACGTATATCTCGTAGATATTACCCAGCCCTTATTATTATAATTTGCATTATGCTACTCAACGTCACTACCCTAATTGCTGGATTATCGTGTTTATTCTCTGCTTACACTTCCTCATAGAACCAACACTTCGAGTCTCTCTCTCTCTCTCTCTCTCTATATATATATATATATATATATATATATATATATATATGTATAATCAGCATGTTTGCAGAATATATGCATACATATATAGATGAATCGTATAAATAAATATGTACTTATATATATATGTAAAAAAATCCTGACCTAATTTTGGTTGGATTTTCTAGGTTTCATTAATGCACTTACAGTTTACAAACAATGTTATTTGGTGCAATAGTATTAACAAATGCTAGAAAAAATAAATTATTCTTTTCTCTATGGAAAAATAACTCGAAATGCATATCGTGGTAGAAAAAAAATATGGTGATTGATATTCATCGATATGATACAAAATCTTCATTCTTGTGGGCTGTCGTCCCAATTTCAAATTCTTACTGTTATTTCTAATTAGTGATTGAATTATAAGTGGCTACCACAATGGATGATAATGATGACCAGTCAATTTTCCAAAGGGTTAGTGATTAGTTGATTGATTATGAGGGTGTGTTTATTTTTTCTGGATAGAGTTTTCTTTTTACTATTTTGTAATTTTGTATCGATCTGGTGAATACATTTTATTGATATTGTTGTTAATTATTACTACGGTTGAGTTTCAGATTCTAATTAATTAGAGAGTTTTGTTTGTAATGAAGTACCATACTATGGAAGTTTACTTAGATGTTTATAGCAACTTATAACACTTATTTCAGATTAAAACATCTAACTCTAATTCTTAAACAGTTATGGTTTTTAGGTTTAGTCAATTCGTCGCTGGTGTTTGACAGATTCTTCACTTTACTAGTAGAACTTAGAAAATCCTATGTTTTATTAGGACAGTAATTAGTAGTGATTTTACCACCCAAAAAGATAATACAACTCTCTGTAGTCTTCATCAGTTTTCAACCATTCTTCATTTCATCAACGAAATGATTTCTACTCACATGATATTCATATGATCGTAATTACTGAAAATCAAATTCATATAGCATGTCACAAATGCGATATGGTAAAGTTTATCATGAAGTTTCTTCAAAAACTCACCAAGTAATCTTCTGATCCATTATATATTCACCTGATACTGAAGCACAGAGACTTAAGTCATAACTCTAAAGAAGAAATCTCACAAATAATGGCATAAGTTGATGCGCAGTTACGGTATTCTAGTATGTATCATACAATAATTATAACCATTAAAAATAAAAATTAAATTCAGTAACATCGTGAAGGTGTATTGGCGAGTTATGCACAAATTTTATTGAAAATACTCCCGTGAGAAATAATGATAGTAATCAATCCTTATTGATTCCAGACCTATAACTGTGTAGTAACTTTTTTTGCCAAGTACACGTCTGTTAATTCAATTAGGAGCTACACTATTTGTCGCATAATGATAGTACACGGTTACCCGAAACGACGTTGGCGAAATCGGGGTTCAAAACACCAACCTATTGGTTAAAAAAAGTGATGTTTCATCTATTAAACGACTGCTTTAAACTTATGGTAATATTATGTCTTTATTGTCTAGACTACGAATCTTTAGATTGATCGATTTTTTAATCTAAATTGAAATATTTATAATGAGTTTTAACTTGATCTCGAAAAATTTCCCCATTCAGTGCTTCATTATCAAATAAAGAATAACTCAATCAAGACTTTCATTTTCTTGGAAACAATATCAGTTAGAAATGTTCTCTTCATAAATCATTCACTATAAAAATATGCATACATTTAAATAAAAAGAGATTTCAGGAAAAGAAGTCGAAATTTTTAGTAATATGGTCATAATTTCCATTTACTTTGTTCATTTCCTACTGCTAGTTTCATAAAATATATATATTCACATAAAGTTTCAGTGTGTAAGCTGATTAAGTATGTCTATTTCTACTTTAATAGATTTTACTTCATTTTATGTGTTACTTATTACATTTATATTCTTTCCATAACCATTTTACCTATCATGTGTTGTTTATTTGTTTTTCTTTATTACAATATTTTTTTTATCCATTTCACAATTTCGTCTTAAACTCGAAAATTGTCCTCTCTTTTTTCTCTATTAATAATTACAGTTTCTTAACATAAACACATAATCTCAACTGTGTAATTTGTCTACAGTAGGATTTAATACATGTGATTGTAGTTTGTGAATTTGTCAAGGTAGATTTTTCCCAGATTAAGTGTTGATGAATTTACAAGATTATCGTCATTTAGACAAAAAATGTTTTATTGTGTTCATTTTGTATTTTCTTCGAAGGTAGATTGAGATTTATCAAATCATTTCTAGCTTACTGAAATAAGTTTATTACTGCTTCACATAACTTAAGCTCTGTTAAGAAGCTAAGTCTGTAAATATTTGCGTTTAAAGAAACGTATAAGTTGGGCATAGAATGTCCTTAAGTGAACTGTACTATGTCTCCAAATGTTCGACCGAGAGTGGGGAGAGTCAGCTATCCTTCTCGAAATGCTCTGACATGGCCACGCGTATACAGCCACTGCCAGGGAAGTCCTACTCACTGCCTTCTCGTGGCGGGTGTGTTGTTTACGAAGTTGAGAGGACGAAAAGCGAATGTCCAGCGCTTTAACTGGGTTGGTTGATACGGAGGATCTACCTAGGCGGGCTGGAAAACCCTGATTTCAAACCAATGGTGCACATGAGCTCCGGGATCCTAAGGTAACAAATGACGCATGGACTTATTTTCGGTCACCGGCTACCACGGGACTGCATCTCCCAACGTTGCTCCACTGCCTTGTGGGTTAGACCCCTAGATCAAATACTCAGGGTGTGGCCCTCTAAGAAAACCACCTGTTGCGGTTTGGGCACCCGGACAGTATCCCAGCCCTCACATAAGTCGAACGATTTATGTGGTACATATATATTTGATGTCTCCTTGTACCAATGTTTATGTGTCTAAATAAATAAAAATAGAAATGTACTACATTTTATTTCACATGTAACTATCTTTGAGTGTTATCGAGTATATGATGTGACTAGAAACAGGCATAATAATGTATTTTTAAAGACTAGATTATATTTGACGCATTTCACATTATGTGCTATTGATTGAATAACTTGTTTCAATTGTATGTTTATCATTAGTTGACTTCAACTTTAATTGTTTGTTTGATTTCTACACAGTTATTCTGGTGTATCTATCAGAAACGATGTCATGATTCTTCTGGGCAAAAGGAATCTGAACTTACAGTGGATACAGAAAAAATAATACATGTAGACAAATCTTCTACGATACAAAAAAATTATGCTTCATTAACTAATGCTGAAAATTTAGACAACCTTACCAATAATAAAACTTCGCTTCTTGGACTTTTAAAATTTTGCGGCATTTCTACTGATTGTTGCCCAATACTTCAATTGCATACAAAAACTCCTGACAATGTTGTTCGGTTGAATTCACCTAGTAAACAATATGGTACAAACTCATTGGATGGTACTGTTGATTCAGTTCAAGAATCGAAGGATTTGGAATCTGTTATAAAAAAGTCTCCCGTATCACTTTCTCCATCAATCGCTAATCGTCGATATCAGACACCTCCTCCACATTTACTTACTTCTTCGATCATGGCAACCAGTCCACCAGTTGAAACTCAGTTGTATCATATTCAACCTAAAGAATTTGTATTCACTCAAGCATGTAAACCAATGCCTAGTTCACTTATGTTACAGAATAATAGTTTGGGTGCATTCACACTTACTCCAACACAACTTTTTCACAATCCACTCATATTAAATACATCAGCTGATGTTTTACATTCTCATTGTACACCGTGCGAATCACAATCTGCACCATGTAGTCAAACTTTAATCACAACGCAACCGTTACCTTTATTAAATTTACCCTATAGTCATGTTACCTGTCCCAATTCAGATACAGTTACTCAGGAATTAAATCAGTCGTCATGTACTAACACTACTAGTTGTACTGGTGGTAGTACACAAGTCCCGAAAACCTATCCAGGCATTGGATTCACTGCGAGTCGTCGAGCGCGATCCAAAGGTCTTTTGGAAAGGTATATAGGTTTTGTTAAACCTTATCAGTATACGAGACATTTTGTGATTATTATTCCCATTGAATAAAATAATATAGAGTCCGTTTAGCCAAGTTGACGGACCTTATTTTACCTACACTGAGTTGAGAAGTCAGCTAGTGTTATTAGTCATTACACAGTAATGTTGATATAAACCTAGTAACTATTCCGTTACAGTTCAATAAACAGATTGAAAATATTTTTGCTAGTTGTAAAATGTTTTTTTCTTTAGTTCGTGTAGTTGGAAACCAACCAGTTAAATGTTTAATAAAAGTATATTACTATGGTAGTTACTTTATAGGATACAATATTTATGGATGAGGCTGTAAATCTCCGACGATTGAGGCGGCTGAGACATGTGTTATAGATTCTCAACCAAAATCTTCGTCGACGAACAAATGCTGGGTGGAGAACAAGTAGAGATGACCAAACTATAAAACGTTGCATCCATGCATGAGAATACTGACTGTTAGAATTAACCGTTTTGATACGTGGAGACTACTTGGTTATGAAGTCCAAGCGATTAGCGTGATCAGTGGTTTAAGAAGTTAGGTTATATCCAAACCATATCTTCAATGTTTAGTCCTTTTCATCTTTAACACTACTTACTGGTGTTTCGATTCCTTCAATATAATTCTTGCCAATCTCATCTCATTATGCTGATTCGGTACGGTGACGTGAGCTAATGCACATTTTCTTCACTAGAGTTTATATTAATTATGACTTACTGATATTTCTCGGTTTCTATGGAAATCTCGAGAAGAATATCGAATAATTGTTTAGTTACACTTGAACAACTTGATAGACAGAAACTTTCAGGCTTTATGATATCCAGGCTGTATAGAATAACTAGGATAGATAAGTCCCGAATACCCATTGGTTCTATTCTGGACATAGCTGGATTGTTATATAGCTCAGTTGCAAAAGTAAGTAACTCAACGGCTTGAATCAATTTGATAATATGCTTGTTAATGGTAATCCCGCTTACTATGTTTAACCTAATGACTGTGTAATTTATGTTTCATTATATATATATATATATATATATATATATATATATATATATATATATATATATATAAACTTCGATAGTAGACTTGTTGAGGTCTCCTTCGCTGGACTAATCATTTCATCGATATTATTCCTAAGTGTTACACTTTTTATTTTGATTATAAGTTAGCTTATGATGTTTTGTGGTAACTTATCTTTACGATTGGCAGATTTTACTCATCTATTTTATTGTGGGTTGAGTGTAAAACTTACTAGTTATATTTATACGGTATACTTTGCTTTAATTATCCGTTTTTGTTACTGATTATGCCTCATTCATTATTCTGATCTATTTCGATTCCCTATTGTACACTGGACGAATTTTCCACCACAAAGAGATTTTCAGTTGTGAAAGTTTCTACTTTATTCTCTTTACTTGTGATTTGTCACCTATTTGTAAGTAGATTTAATTTTAAAGCAAACATTTTTACATAGAAATTTGATATGGATTAATATGATGCTTATATGCTTTAGGCAGGTAATTGTTCGTGATTATGTGTTATAAACACAATAAATGAAACGGGTGGTGTGCCGAATTTCTGCTCCTGATTATTAAGTAACAGTTTATATTACTAGTAAGTGAGTCATCCGAATAACTACTTAATTACATGATTAGATGCTCAGCTTCGATGCACACTTTACTTGAGCATTAGTGATACCATACGACTGCCTAAAGCTATTTACAAATTCTTCATAGCATTTTTGACATATTTTGTTTGACATTTTTAAATGTGACCTCCATTTTTGCTATTAAGATACCTTTTTATACTTCCAGAATTTTTAGATTTTTATAACTTGGATCACCTTTTACAAACACTAATCAGAGTTTAAACAGGTCGTCTTAGGGTCATGAATTACATTGTTTTCTTTGATCACCATACTAAATTAGGTCAAATACTTGGTTTTGCTTTGTTTCACGAATTAGCAATATTTATATGGTGACATTTGTTAACTTAGGGTAATATATCTGACTGAGTTAACCTACGAAAATCGTTTCATTTAATAAAACTATCTTCTATTAACACTTGTTTCACTAACGTCAAACTTTATGTCTCCAGCCTTTTGAATTATCATGAAACATTTTTGTTTAGTTACTCGTTAATACGGAGTAATCTGTGTTATTGAGCTTTGCTTCGACCGATTTATGCAAGTAAATTGAATGCATTTTGTTCATATCTTCTGTTTTTCAGTAAGTATTTCCTATATTTCTAGCGTACTCATTTTAAATTTTCGTCTACGTAATATGCTGCTCTTACAGTACATATAATAGTCAGTATATTGTTTACAGGACTCACTTATTCGCTGAAACATATTTCTATTACTTATCAAATAAAGCTGCAAAATGTTGATGAACTATTGCAATCTTCAACAAATTATTGATTTTTTCTTGTCCACATCATCTGTTCTAGGTAATCAGACCTAAACCCTAGAATCAGAATGTGATTACGTCTCAATAAAATAATTTTTCCGCAATCAATAGAGAATTCACATTGGCTCCAGAATTTGAACTAACATATTTTTTGATATCATTGATAATAAAAGTGTATCTAACAGTTTTATTCTCCAAATTAAAGTAAAAACATTGGATATTTACTACATAATTTCTTTGTTTTAATGTTATTACTTTTTTGTACAGTCGTAGAGGATCACGTACATCACTTACATTATCTTTATCTCCGTCAATTGATTCCCCTACTCCTAGCTATTCTGTAGGATCAGCACAGTTTAGTGTATTTGGTGGCAGTCTTGATGAAGATCCATGCACAGCTGAAGTTTTGTCAGAAGAAAATGAATCTGGTAATAATATTGATTCTGTTAATAATATTGATAACTCAAACATTTTACATGATAATAGTATGAGTAGTTCTAATAATAATAAACAGGTAAACTCCCGGTGTAATTATTTACAATCATTAAATTCTTTTTCACACACTACAATTATACCAAAACAACAACAACAAAATTTCACGACAACTATTTCACCATCAACATCTTCATCTAGTACGTGCAATAATGGCATTGTTAATTCTCAACACAATAATTCAATTAATGATACTCAAGTTGGATTAATTAATAAAGGACAATATTTTGTGAATAATCGATGTAATTACATGTGTTTTCATCATCATCACCATCATCATCATCATCGGCATCATTTTCATCATTTTGCTATACATCATTGTAAATTAGACACTGGTTTCCCTTGTTCATTAGGCAATTTAACATGTCAACGTAATCGGGATTTAGAACAATTAATAAATGCTAGCCTACCATTAACGTACGATCAATTGAAAATTAAACTAAGCGATAATTCTACAGCTTTATTTCAAGAGTTTTGGGATATTCCTATGAATCATGCAGATAAAAAAGAATTGCCTATACCTGGGATTTGTCATAAAAATCGTTATCAATCTATTCTCCCAAGTAAGTATAATTTGTATGGTTGTCTTTTAGTAATGTATTTTCTGTTCATTACTTCTAATTATCAACGAGAAATTAGTCTTTTTATATTTTTAATAAATATCTGCTCGTATCCACTAAATTGCCTATTTTTACTACTAACTGGATGATGACTGGAAATTTATGTGAAGTGCTATAATACTGTTAGGCTCTAAATGTTAGTATATTTATTAATAGTTCATTGATTAAGTTTTGTATTTGATTAGAAATGATCGTCTTATCAAATGCGTTGTGTAGTTTGTCGATCACTAACGGTATAAATATCCTTCCTGAAGCAATATCAATCTTTCTGGTAGTGAACAAAATTACTTGAATATATAAATAATTTGTTTGGAGTGACTGAGTTTTTGGAAATTTTGTTTTCAGTTTGACTGACTTATTTACGTATCTCATTGTTTAGAATTATAAACCACTCATGTTTTTCGCTAATAAAATGTTGTGTTAACACAAATTACCACTTTACAATGCCAGGAAGAATCTTATCAGAAATCTCGTAAGTGGAATACATGACTATTATGATGCATACCGAATGAACCATTTAAAATGTCACTACGTTTCATAGTTCTGCTAGTAACGGTTTATCATATACTTGTTATCACTAAAAAACAATAAGAAAGAATTGACTCTAAGTGAGTCTATTAATCGGTTTTATTTAGTGGTGTTTCAGTATTAGTTACTTTGTCATATGCACTGTCGGTCAATATGATCAGTATATTGAGCCTTGAGTCACATTGATATGATGGCTTAATATAAGACTGGATGTTCAAATAGAAACACATTATGCAAGGTTTATATCTTTGCTTGGTTATTGAAAAGTTTCATGCTTAAACCACTGAACTCCGTTAAACGTATACAAATGAATCTTATACTCAATAGGTTTTCTCAGTTCATCTTTGTTCTAACATCTTATGTAGTATATTTTTACTGAGGAAACTTGGAGAAATTTATCTTCAAATAAATTACTAATGTTAATTGAATTTAAATAATTGGAAAGTAGTTTAACTTGATGGTTTCTCAGCTTTGAGGTATTTTATGCACCTTAATAATTGTTCCGTATTCTTCTATTCTTTTACCATGAATATTTCATTTAACTTCTTATTTTATTAGACCGATTTATTATATAGTTCCTAGGCTTAGGTTGTTACCTTTCTTCATTATTCCCTGTCTTTTCCACCCTCCCATTCTCTAAAATATCGTCATTAAATTTGTTTACATTCATTTTTTTTTACATTTACGATATGTTGTAATAAAAGATTGAATTGTAAATAACTAGTGTGTGAATGTTGTTAGCTAATTATGTGTATAATTATGGACTAACGTGTTTCACAAAAGTTGAGCTCCAAGACTACAAAAGATATTAAAAATGAAATCGCATTTTGATTTTCAATGGTTAAGATCAATGTCACTACCAATTTCCGAGACTTTACAAACGTTTTCTCGTACTTGGGATTTTTAAAATTTATTTAACAATTTATACTGGGTTTATTTATTTTGTTCTTTTTTATATTAAATTATTTAATATTCACTTTGCACTTATCGGAGCATTTTTGTTAGTAGTAGTGCAAATCTCTTACTTTAAGGAAACAAAATATTAAGGCGACATTTTATATTTTCAGCGACTCATTAAATGAATGCTTTTTCATTCGAGTTCGTATGTTAGTGTTCTGACTGAAAAAGGAAATAACACCGACTCCTTTTCAATCATTAAGTGTTATTTACTTGTTCTACTGAGTATTTGCAGAATGATATTATCACTCTTATTCTCTAGTTGCTAATATACGGTATTTTATCTGTTGAATAGTCATAATTTTAGAATCATCCAGTTGATAGATTGTATTAACCGTAAAAAACTAGTGACGAGATTCACGTTGTGCTTTGCTGGAAATATCTGTTTTATTGGCTGCTGCTGCTAATAATAATAATGTACCTAACCTACCAAGTATTGTTTTACGTAATCGGCTTTAAGTCACACTTGTTTTTGAATGAAATGTGAGTTTTGTATTTTGCTATTACCAGCAGAAATATTTAGGTTTCTTCATGAAAAATAGATACATTCTCAGGGATATATCATTTTATTTAGTTTTTTCCAGTTCTGTCGCCAAATGTAATTCCCATTCAGTAGTAACACGTTTTCTTATTGGATATTTTTTTCATTTTTACTGTAGAGTAGGAATAATACTGATTGATTTACCAATTCAAAATTGAAAGTCATGTATATGTATTGCGTTAATGCTTTGTAACTATAGATTTCACCTACCTATTGCCTTCTTTCACAGTATTAGTGGTGTAGTAGTGAACGTTATGACTCTAAAATAGCTTTCAGTCGAACTTAAACTATAACTCTTGATCCAGCCCCTAATAATTAAGAAGACAAAAGAAAAACCATTGCAACCGACGACGATTAAGTGGGAAAGATACATCTATTTATAGAATTTTCGATTAGTCCTTAAAAATTAGTCATGAAGAATTCCAGTTTTTGAACTCCATTTTCAAATACAGGCCCAAGGTTTTAATATACCAAATAGCGATCCGGAAAAATTCTTTCTATTCTGATTCAAACCGAATTCTTCGGGAAAGCACATTGCCCAATAACGTTCTGTCGGATGAATCCATATACCGACAAAGAATAATATATTCCTGGTTATCAACCCGAAAATCAAATAATTCAAGGGTACACTTCAAAATGGTGATCATTATAAACATCATATACAAGTCATCTGTTTCATGGCACATTTGGTATCAATAAACTTGCTTAATTGCGAGGTTCTACAACCTCCGTTATGCTTGAACGACGAATACAAACATTCCTGTCAGTGTATGTTGATATTCATCCCGACTAAAGGAATTTATTAGGAATAAGCTTTGGGTAAACTATTTTAAACTTTTATATCACTACAAAGAATAGTGCTCTTTTATGTATCCGCATAGTGTTTCATCTTTCCAATCAACTGATTGTAAGGGAACATTTCAATTTACAGAAATACAACGGTGAAACAACTGACATGTTGACACCAAAAGAAAATATTTTGAAAATGTAATGAATGTACGAATTTTTTTCGAAAAGTTCTTTTTATTCTCTGTTTATAATGAATTATACTTCAACACATTACAATGCAACTGTCGGAATGAGTATACCGAATCAGAAAATCAAGGAATTGTATAGGAAGTCTCTAACATCATTTGAAAATGGTCATAAATGCTGATTAATTAGAAAGAGATTAGTTTGATTTTTCATACCATGTTCATTAAATCTATGAAGTTTGCCGGTGAGAAATCGATCCTTTGAACACTTTTAAAAAATAGTCTCAAGAAAAATATTTTTGTCTATTTTCTTATGGTGTTGGGTTTTAATGTTAGAATAGACAAATATTTGATTGTTAATATAGAAAAGAGAATGCTGATTGGTTAGATAATATACATTGATTGATGTGGTCGAATGATAATGGCTGCTCACTACACGTTATTACCAACCAAGCCCTCGAACGACTTTAAATCTAAGACAAGAACAAGGCAGTGGAGCATCGTTAGGAGATGCAGTCCCATGGTAGCCGGTGACCGACGATTGGTTCATACGCCATTTGTTCCCTCAGCATACTGGAGCCCATGTGCACCATTGGTTTGGGATCCGGTTAAAGCACCGGACATTCGCTTTTCGTCCTCTCATTTTCGTAGACAACACCCCCACCACGAGAAGGCAGTGAGTAGGACTTCCCTGTCAGAAGCTGTATACGCGTGGCCGTGTGAGAGCATTTCGAGAAGGAGGGCGGGCCCACTTCACTCTCAGCCATACCAGGGCGTTTGGGGGCCATAAATGTATCTTAACTACAAGTAAATCCTGTAGTAACTCGCTTCACCATTAAAAAGTTATCTGTAAAGGCTGATTGAATTATTTTTAAGTAAAGTGACCATTGTCACATCCCCTATCCGTTCATTTCAAATTCCCATATATCTCTTGGCCTATATTGTTAATGATCTCGTAAAAACGAAGATATGAATTTTGCAAATAATAAAATATTAGAAAAGTGTAGACAAATCACTGAACAATTAGTAATGAAATAAGACTATATTCAATAAAATCTTGAGAGTTTAATAACAGCAATTCCTGGATCCAATAATCACTAAAATTAATTTATCTGTTAATTTTAACTATTCACGAAATAAATAATATTACAATATAGTCCATTTACTTACATTAGTATTAGTGTTATAAATCTTCATGATAATTAATGTTGATTGTGAAATATATTTGCATTGACTGAAATAAGAAACTACATAATTAGCACATTATGTTATTAATGCCCTGAACAAAATGTATCACAGTTACATATATTGCTATGGAAATATTCGCTTATCAGACAAATAGACATCAAGTATCCATGATAATTTATTACTCATTAGGATGAATTTGATTGTATTTTACAAAACGATAGCAGTTTATGTAATTTTTGCAAACTAAGATAATCACTAAGACAACAATTTTTCTGTACTACCAAAAAAAAATTAACATAGACTATTCCGAATAGAATTTCGTACAGTATTATAGTGTGTTACGGTTAACAAGGAATTTGTACTGATCCAAGTTCATAGCACACTAAAAATTATGCCGTTATTTGTATATCATAACTAAGCATTAGAATCAGTTCAGGTATTTCCAATCCGTTAAGTTCCTTTGAAAATTTATTTGTTTTTTTAAAACTTAGTCTTCCTAATGTGGTTGTATGTAAGTAAATGCAGTATACCTATATAATCTGATATTTTTCAGAATTACTAACTTTTAGCTTGATTACACCGGTAAATTCAAATCAATAATGATATTTTATTTAGTATAAAGTGGATTATATTGAGAGCTATAGATTAAAGCTTTAGACTCTTAACATTTTTCTGTTAAAAGTCACGAATTGAAATACTGCTTCATTAATCATAATCTTCATACATTCTACTTATAGCTCATATGACGTACTTGGCTATTGAATTTAATTATTACATTTAAAACATAAAATGTGAGTATGGATTTCATAGAGATAGCTTATTTGTATTCTACAACTGATTGAATAATGCTCTGATAAAAAATCTACAGTTACACATGTTGATTTAATGGTGTTTTTCTTAAACCAAAGGAGTATGTTTATCTCTATCGCAATTTTTTATTAAAAGCACGTTATTTTTGGTTAGCTAACATCACTGGATGATGTTTCAGTTAAACAATTACTGAAAACCAAGAAGAACTATGACAATATATTAGATCCCAAATATTATGTGAATAAGAGTCAGGTCAGTCACTGAGTCATATGCAACTTAGAACTTGACATGTATGTACATCAGTTTCGGTTTGGGCGCCCGGGCAGTATCACAGCTCTCACACAATTCAAATGAGATTTGTGTGGCGCATATGTATTTGGTGCCTCCTTGTACCAATATCTATGTGTTCAAATAATAATAATAATACATCAGTCCAAGGTATCACACTCTATTAGCCACATCAAGATAAAACTGTCAGAGAAAATCCTAGGGTAGTTTAATTAGTAACAGTATTAATGGGAATAAATAATGCATCGAACGTATGGTTCGAGAAGAAAATATGGATTGGTGGGATAAGAAAGATTTATAAAGTAATTTAGAAACTTTAGGTCTAGGGGAGGAGAAAAGAGTAAATGCACCTGCAACATTACAAACGATCTTAAGCTACCAAAAGTCTCTAACTGCTAATTACAATGATCGTGAGCTTGTACAAAGTTTATGTACTACGTTGATACGCCTTTCGTTGATAAACACTCCCACAAAACCTTTCTATCTACAAAGTCGAACTTAAACTTAATATCAAGAAGTGTAGATATAGTTGTAAGTCTGTAGGAATATCTGTTTCAGAACATGATGAACGGCGAACATTTGGTCTACACATTACGCCCACATCTGGAAGTGGCCTCGTTTTCCCGAATTCGCTCTTTACTAGTTTAACGTAACTAATGTCATTAATGATGATAATAATCAATATATACATATTTGTGTCTCCCACAGAGTCTTCATTGAGTATTAACTTTTTAAAGTGTAAAACATTTGTGTACGAAAGTTATTTTACTGGCTAAAGAATTATGTCAAAATCCTCAATCTTAAACTGTCCAGTTACTCTATTTTATTAATCTGGAATGATTCAGAATTAGTGTCAATAGCACAGATACGACCATGTTTCGTCTACTAAATCCTGAGTTTCAAAATTATTTCATGAATTTATCATTCTTGAGTTATCTCTATGCCTGATCGTTTTGACAAACATTAATGCTACTGCTTCTACCACTGGTATTCAGCTTAGTAGTCTTGTCCCTCTGTGCTGATATGGTGTAGCAACTAAGGCTGATGCATTTGTTTGCCTGATTCCATATTGTTTATGACTAACTAATTTTAACTCTTATACATTTGGTCTCATAAATTTAAAAGTAGTATAAAGAAATCACTTTGAGACTATAAAAGTTCCTCGTTTTTGAGATTTAATTTCTTCGTTCATTTACTTTAATTTATTACCTAAATGAATGCATATGTAGTCCACTTTTGATATAATCATCTTCCCTTTGATAAGCAAATGAAATGCTTTCTAATTTCTCGATTTTATTATTTACATCAATACCTCTCTATTTAATGTAGAATGCTACAACTAGGCTTAGTAAATATAGTTTGTGTATGCTATACTCTATTAAATTTGTGTGAACCTGTCAGTTGAAGGTTTGCTTGTTGATATATAAAAAAGAAGTGGACAAGTTTATTCTCTACTCTGGGTAGGTGAATAGGTTAGATTACTGCTATATAATTCCTACCACTCACATCCTTCTGCATAAATTTTCATACGACCATTAATCTATACTTAACAATTTCTTTTCTTATTTTCAGTAAAATTTGCCATTGCCTAAACATGTTTTGTTGTTTCACTTTATGACGTTTTGTTAACGTTTACACCTAGTGAATCAGTTTTTTATGTCTTCTTAATTGAACGCTAATTGTCATATCTTGTCGTCGCTCATTATTATGTCGGAATCACTTATTACTTATACTTGTAAAACGAGGAACCACCTCTTTTCCCACGACGCGAAAGTAAGAACACAAAGACTAGTACAAATGAAAATTTATTAGCACCGAAACACGACAACGACAACCCTAGTCCAAAATCTACTCATATATTGATTGTACACATATTTTGATTAATAATTAGGATGAAATCACATATATATCACATGCTATATATCATGCTGAGCATAGTTCATGTCAATTTAATACAAATATATCATATGTTATACAGAATAAAATATCATACGGGAAAACAAAACAAATACTGCATTGAATAATCAGCACATTGAATTAAAACTAAAGTAATATTGAACAAAAATCATATTAAGTAAATCAATTTAATTTTAACTTTTCTTCTCGTCATATCTGTTTTGTTTCTAATTTATCTGCTTGTTCTGTATTGTCTGTAAAGCGTTTTCATTACATTAACCTATGAACTTTAAATAAGCTAAATGCTTCGAAACTTTCTCAATAGCTCTGTTTTGTAAAATTCAACATATAAGTCCATTTTCATTGGATAATTTAGTGTTCCTGAGTACATTTACTTGATTTTACCGTCATAGGATTGAATTATCCTTTCTTCAGCTTACCACTAATTCTGTTCATAAATACGAATGGTAACAGAACATGCTTTGTGCACATCAAAATGTTAGATTTTAAATATTCACTGTCTTGTCTTCTAAAAATAAAAGAAGTGGAATTTTTTTTGTAGGAAAGCATCACTTCAGTACCTATTATTATTATTATTATTATTATTATTATTTTCATGTATGGTTGCATTTTGTTTGTCACAATGATTAAGTTTATGAAAATCTATTTAGAATAACATGGGTTCACCTCACATTCTTCCTTCAGGCATTTGGGAATTTGATTATCATATATGTAAAACAAATGGACTGAATACAAAATTGTCGGAGTTGTATTAATATTACTTCGATTTTTATGGTCATTATTCTGTTGAAGTACACTATGAGATATGCCTGGGTGATTCTCAAAATGACCTTGAGATTTCAAAGGTATTTCCCAGCCAATCAGCAGAGATTTTATCCATGTCAAAAATATTTACAGCAGAATAAAATATTTTACAGTTTAGTGGTTTTAGGTAGATTGTTGGTATTTAAAGGCTTATTGTCAGTTTTCTTATTTTAATATTATTAAAATCTCATTACATAACCTTATTTATGTGATTAAATTTAAACCTAGGGTTCATTTCTGAATTCGTCTCATTACGAATAAGGAGTTTTATAGATGATTTTTCATCGCATATCAAATATTATTATTAATAAAATTGTTAGAGTTATGAAGTTATATAGATAAGATCGTCACCCCGATATCGATATAGTTACGTTATGCGTGAAAATCGTTACCTATTTTGGCATTTACCAGCTTGCTTGTTATTCAACAAACCACCAGTAAAGTGATTTCTTTGAGGGTTTACCATAAACAAAATAGATTGAAAACAACTGGTTGATTTATGTGTTAGGTACGATCTATATAGAATGAAATGATCATGTAATACGTTTAATACTGTTAGTTTTACACTGATTACAGAAAAGGAATTTGCTTAATAATTGTAAACGTTCCAAGCACAATACAAAGGTATTTGTATCATTCTTTTTATGTCATCGAAGATAAAAGTCACTCGTATTTTTAATTTCATACAAAAACTCAAATGTAGCTTTCTCGTCCTTGTATACTATTCAATCTCATTCTACTTTATCGTAGTTATTTTTTTACTTCACTAATTTATATTTTTCGAATTGTATCTTCGATGTCTAATCTTTTCTATTACCATTAATACTTACTACCTTAACTACTCTAAGATTTATCTTAAGAATTTTGTCTCACTGTGCTAATAGGTTACAGCAACTGAAACCGATGTACACACGTACCAAATTCTAGATTGTGTTTGACTGACTGATTTTATCAGATAAACTGCTACTCACAAAATTAGTCACATTTTTCAGTTAATTACTATACTATGTGCTTTTATATGATAAAAAGCATTGGAAAACGTTTACTGCTATCTTAATACTTTTAATAAATGAAAATAAATAAAATATGTTTATAGTTACCCAGCTTTATTTGTCATACAGTAGACAATGTCATTTACAATAAACAGAGTTATTATCCCATCATACAAATACAATACTTATCACTTTATTGTATATCTTCAAAAACAGTATCTGTTATCAATATTTGTCTCTTGTTGCGAAGATGAGATGTCCCTCTGCCGACAAGAGTGAGTGTACCGACGCACATCAGATCACTCTGCATTACTGCATCCATGTGAAACAGGCATGAAACATACAGTAACTGTAAACATTTTATTACAAATGTCTCAAACATAGTGAAACAACTGAATCATTACTTTTGAGGCTAGTGATTTGTTACCACGGGAGAATGGTAAGTCGGTTTATAAGGCTATAGATCTTCATCGATTGACAAGACTTGAACATGTATTACCTACATCTAAGCAACCAACCCTTAACTCGAATTACGAGGTTGAATGGAGTAGGGACGGATTGAAATTAAACCAGTGGCGACTAAAACAATGCACGCGATCATTTTATGAAGTCAGTGATTGTCGGTTGGAGCCATCATAGTTGATGGATTCACTCTGTCTTTGGTTCACTTGAACTGTATATGGAAGCGTTGTGTAACACGATTCAGAATCAATGGAGTAGTAGTCAAGATTTATTCACACTTTCTTCCTCTAAATCTCCACTTCCTGTATTTCTTCAGATATCTACTTTCCCTTCACCCTTTTGGAAGCATGTACTCAATGTTTAGTCTTCCTCATTATCATTGTTAATGCATTATTTCCAGTCACTTGTTAATTATCTTATTCATTTCATCTGATTATGTTGATGTGTTATGGTAACTTGGGTTCACATACATTTGTGCTGAACTCTGTGTTGATTATGATTCATAAACTGAAATGAAATTTATCAATATAACCTGTTGGTTGACAGTTTAGCGCTCAAAATATTAATCATTCATGAAATTTAGCTCTTAGGTGTATGTTTACTTAATTCATTAAATCAATTTTGATTTACTTCTACTTGGGTTTTATTCACTTCAAGATCTGAACAAATATTAGCTAAGAAGAAGGATTAAATAATTTATTGTACAGAATAGTTAATTTTTAAATTATTCAGGAACATAGAAGTTAAGTGAACTAATTAATAATAAAAAATCTGTTGATCGGATTATTATAAATTAGTGAATAAACTTTATATTTTTAATTTATTATAATTGAGTTATTGATGTTTTTATTATACTCATATTACTTAACGTCGACACATTGGTACTTTTATAATGTCCACCATGTAAATAACATGTTAGTCAAGCATTGCAATTTTGATAGGTAAATAAATATCAATTTTCCAATGTAATTTATGGTTTTCGTACAAGGGATTACTGTATTGTCCAATTTACTTTTTGTGTTTACATCGTCATAATTCTTAATTTTCTGAATGGAATATAGAATTTCTTTAATAAACATAATGAAGCAAATAGAGAATCATAAATTTGAAAAATAAATTTGATTTTAACCCCTACTGCCTATAATAAGAAAATGAAATATGAATTATTTATTCACATAAGTTAAAACGATCATTATGTTATACTAATTATATATGTATATATATATATATATATATATATATATATAACTGATAAAATCAAAGGAAAAGAAAACAACACTACTAGAGAGCAAAGTGAAGCAAGGTGGATGGAATTTGGTCATGAGTGGGCGTATGATGTAATGTGGGTGGGTGGGTATGTAGGTAAGTGTACGTTACAAAAGGTCACTATGATCTAGAAAACATACATGCATGCATATGCATACGCGCATAAAGCATCGTGTACGTGACACAACAACCGACCACTATTATTACATCTTTTTTCCGAAATTCAAACACTTGTATACAAATAACAACAACAAAACAATTTTATTATGTCTCAAATACAAATATTCAATCATTCAAAAAGTAGACTGTAAAAATAAAAAGTACGTGTGTATATGTAGGTGTAGGTGTATTTCAGTGAAAATGCGTGGGTGAAAAATTTATGTATTAGACTGTGACATAAAGAAGAAACATTGCTTTCTCTTGTATCATCGTCATCATCATCCACACATGCATACATACATAAACCTAAATACATATATATCACACACCTGTATAAACAAGTACACATCGAGTTATCAGAAAAAAACATAGTTAAAATCAGTTACATTGAATAGAAATGTTAATGTATTGGATGTGTTGTAGTAACACAATAATGATGAGGATAATTATTATCAACATTGATAAAAAAGAAAATAAAAGAAATGGATAGGAATAGTAATAAAAACAGAGAAACAATGAACAAATAAATGGATAGAAAAGGAAAGCAACACAAACTATTTCCTTTCCGTTTTTTTACAGACACTAAAAAAATCTATAAAATATTTTATGTTAAAAAGCATTGCAAAAAATAAACAGTGTTGCTAAAATTCACAAACGCAGTTAGGCAGTCAATAACAATCAACACAGAGCCCTACACAAATGTGTGTTAACTCAAGTTACCAGAATACACCAACACAATGAGATGATTAACAAGTGACTAAAAATAATTCCGGCCTATGCTCCTCCACGAGGAGTAACAGGCGTAATTAAGTAAGCAAGGAATAATTCAGTAACAATGATGACGGAAATCATCTAGCATATACAACTAATACACGCTCGCATCAAGTTTAACGTAAAGTGTGGCAAATGAATATGTATTCTATGACTACGTTTTATGTTTTATATGTTTACAATTATGGTAAGATTTGGAAACATTGCAAGCTTCGTTTTGGTAATTCAGTCAGTCAGCTACAACGTGGGACCAGACACATATATGCATCGGTCCAAGTTGCCATACCTCATTAACACAACAAGATGAACACTGGATTCATAAAAGTAGTCAATTCAGAGGTGGTAATATATAAAAGAAAGATTGTATATCAGGATATAGTACAGGAAGAAAGAATTAGTTCGTAGAAAGATATGAAGCGATTTTAATCTTACGGTTTAAGGGAGGACAAAGAGTGTATACACCGACGCTATTGTGATCGATTCTGAGTCATGTCACACAGAGTCTCCAACCATTGGTTACGACAGTCATGCGTACCCCAAACCAGTAGTCTGCGTCTACCAACATGGCTCAGACCAGAAGTCAGTGACTTCAAGGACTGATGCTACGTTTTGGTTTGGCCAACCCTAACTTTCTTCCAACCGTCACCAACACTAATCAGCATTGCATGTCGTGCCAATCGGTGTTCAGGCATACGTAACACGTGGCCCAACCATGTCAGTCGGTGAAGATTTACAACCTCATCAACTGATTTTCCATCGTTCCCTAATACCCTGTGTCTAATCTCACTATAACTTACCCGGTGATCCCAGCAGACGCCAGCAATATTTCTGAGGCATTTGTGGTCAAATACTAGTAGCTTACGAGTGTCTTCTACTCTTAATGGCCATGTTTCGCTGCCGTAAGCTAAAACAGAACGGACTGCCGCTCAGTATACTCGTCCTTTTATTGATAGATGGATATCTCGCCTTCGCCATAGGTGACGTAAGTTGTCAAAAGCCAAACGAGCTTTTCGAATCCGTGGTAATTATTTTAATAATAGCTTGTTTAAGATTGTTTTGCCCCTATTTTATTGGTTCAGAATTGATTCTCTTTAGTTTCTTATACTAATTAATCTTGTTTTATAATATCAATAGTTTTTATTTTCTGAATTGTGATTCTAACTGATTTCTCTATTCATCTGAATTTTAGTCATCTATTCATTGTTTTTCAAAATAATTTCATCCACTAAAGTTCACACATTTTGAATCATATCGATTTTGTCAAGTATTTTGTATGCAATATGAATGTTGCTTTTTATATTAAAAAGGCATAATACTATGACGTTATATACTGGTGAGTATTTCGTGTTAATCAGGTCAAATTAAAATTAGAAACAAGTATAGTCAATCAATTATCGATTGTGTACCGACCAAATTGCGACACTTTGGATCATCATTGAATAAAGTTCGTCATCATTGTTATAACTTTTGGCCTATTAATGTATAACATAATGATACCGCTAATTAGAGAACAGTGAATTATCGACCGAACCAATGACGCATGAACCTGTACCAGCAGTCTAGAGTCTTTGCCGGTCCTGCTTCCTGCCTAGCCCTGTCTATTAATTTCAGAACACCAACCTCAGCCTCTGCGATATGAATCATGTATTTCGAATGTACTGGGTTTATATACAAACCAAACAGAACACATCGCACCATAAAATGGAAAATAACATTTGTACAAGATTTAGCCAAATGTGACTGTGAATGTGAAAGAGAGTAATTGATAGACTGAGAATAACTCAAGAATGGTAAATGGTATAATAATAGTTCATAGGTCAAAATAAAGCTTATAATAAGAGGAATATGAATAGTTTAGTTACTTAACAATTATACAATAAAAATATATGTATAGTTTATTTGTTTATTTATTTAAACACATAAATACTAATACAAGGGTGCTCTAGATACATATGCGTCCCACAAATCTCATTTGATTTGTGTGAGGGCTGTGATACTGCCCGGGTGCCTAAACCGAAGCAGGTGTTTTTCTTAGCAGGCCACACCCGGAGCCTTCGACCTAAAGGTCTGATCCACAAGGCAGTGGGGCAACGTTGGGAGATGCAGTCCTATGGTAGCCGGTGACCGACGATTGGTTCATACGCCATTTGTTCCTTCAAGACACTGGAGCCCATGTGCACCATTGGTTTGGAATCAGGGTTTTCCAACTCCCCTAGGTGGACTCTCCGTGTCTACCAACCCGGTCAAAGCACCGGACGTTCGCTTTTCGTCCTCTCAATTCCGTAAACAACACCCCCGCCGCGAGAAGGCAGTGAGTAGTACTTCCTTGGCAGAGGTTATATATGCGTGGCCATGTGAGAGCATTTCGAGAGGAAGAGTGGACTCTCCCCACTCCCGGCCGTGCCAGGGCAACTACACATCAACTTCCTCGACTATGAGAAAGCATTCGACAGTGTAGATAGGAAAGTTTCGTGGGATGTCCCTTAACATTATGGAGTACCTGTCAAGATTGTCACCATCATGCGGAAACCTTACGAAGAATGATATTAGACAATAATTCTTACTCTAGCCTTTGCACTTTCTTCTGGCTGTCGACTGAATTATAAAGACATCCAAATCTCAAGGGGAGCACAGAATGTAGTAGACATCTTGGGCCTAGTTGAGCAATTTGGACCTCGTATATGACCTATACCTTTTCTCTCATACACACCAACAAGTAAAAATGAAGACATAGTGGGGCAGCAACCTCTTCAGCAGTAGGCCTCAAAATACACAAGGAAAAAGCAAGATATATCGCAACACAGAGAACAACACAATCACACTTGATGAAGAATCTCTGAAAGAGGTGAAAACTTTTACATACCTGGGAAGCATCGTTGATGAACGAAGGCGATCTGATGCAGACGTAAATGCACAGAATGGCAAAGCGAGAGCAGCATTTCTGCATATGGAACTCAAAACAACTGTCAGCCAACATCAAAGTCAGAAGTTTAAGTGCAAATGTCGAAACAGTTTTATTGTGGGGAGCTGAAAATTGGAGAACTGCTACAACCATCATCAAAAAGTGACAGGTATTTATAAACAGCTGTCTAGGCAAAATGCTCTATATCCGTTATCCAAACACCATGAGAAATAACCCACTGTGTCAACGAACAGACCGGCTCCCATGAGAGCAGGAAATTAGGAAGAGACGCTCGAGACGAGTAGGTCATATTGTACGATAATCATCAGACTATATCACGAGTCAAGCACTGGCTTGAAATCCTCGAGGTAAAGTGAAAAGAGGCGGACAAAGGAAAATATTGTGTTGTGAATCGAAGTTAGACATCATAGAAGTGAGTATCACTTGGGAAAAGACTGAGAAAATGAGCTCATGACAGAGTTTGTTAGAGATCTCTGATCTGCAGCCCATTCCTCGCTAGAGTTGAATGGCGTAGGTAAGTAAGAATCAATCTTTTCGGTTCTGGTATGAATCACTCGTGGTTTCAAAAATGCCCAAATTCAGAGGGCTATATTTTCTTAGATTATAATTACTGTCACTAATATGGTAGCTAATCTGTTAATCGGCTCGTTTTCATACTGGATAACTGACTTCATTATTAAATAGTTAATCACTGGTAATTTTCATCGTCGCTGTTTATCACAAATTACTTGAACTTGAATATTACCGAACGGAATTCTCTCATTTGCTTTATAGTATTGTGATTACCATAAGAATCAAGTCTTGCTGATTTCGACATTTTGTCGAAAACTTTAATTAACACTGCTACTGAGTATCAAATTTTTGGAAAAAAAATAAAACAACGCTTGATTGTCTCGCTGATTTTCGAATGGTTCTCGAGCTGATATCAACCGATAACGAAAAGGATTTTTAGATTTTAGCAGTTTTATTGTGTCTGTTGTTGATCTTTTTCTATAGTTCTGTTTCTTCATTCCTAATTATCTAGGTAATCTCTTTTATTTACTTTTTACATAGATTTCTCAACTCGTGTTATATTGCCTGTTATCAACAATGATATAACTTCCAGCTATATTAATGCAAATTACATTAAAGTAAGTCCAATTATATATATTCAGTTAACGCTCTTGCTAAAAGAGGGTGTCGATGAACTAACATTATTTTAATACTACTAAACAATTCTTTTCTTCGTAACCTAAGTGGTCCAGAAGCTAAATACTTACAGCGAGACTAAAGGTCTTGCTTTCGATCCCAGGTATAGTCGTGGATGTTTATCTCCATTTTAGTGGGGCAGCGGCTCAGTGATTAAGACGTTTGAGTTTTAGACACTAATTTTTTAGGTCCGAATACTACCCCGTCTGTTTCTGTTTGGGCAATCGGGCAGTATTATTAGCTCTTACGGTGAGAGTGTGGCTCATATTCGAATGAGTAATGTACCTGGTAAATGAGTTATTTATAAAAATTAAAATTGTTATTATATTTTATTATTGCTTTGAGTATATTCATCTGTCATGAACCTTTTTGCTGCTAATTGTATATTATTATAATGTTAATAACTATCGTTTAGTGCAACACGGATCATCATGCTCATTTTCGCCGTTGCGAATGTAGTGAATTCAAAATCAATGGATTTAATTAGTCTGATGTTATTTGACGACCGATCTATAGCGTTGAGTTGAGATGACTATGTTTGTATTACTGAAATTATTCTGTTTATTTGCAAAAAATTCATAGAAACAATATTCGATAAGCTTATGTCAGTAATAGCAATTCTTAGAGGTAAATTTTTAAATATCAGTAAGTGGTTGTGGAGGTTGTTGAATCTCAATGAAATCATGAACCAATCCAATTTTAACCACTATTTGTAAACCTGTAGGCACTAGACGGCCGTTTTATCGTAGTAGTGCACATCGACAAATTTCCACACGGGAATCGAAGCCTGGACCTCTTGTGCCCACTAGCGATTAGCTTCGAGAATAAATTTCTGAAATTCTAGTGAGAATCCTTGACCAGTGGAGCTTATCTGTGTCGTATGTGAGGCAGTTACCCATCCGAAGACAATGGGAGATGGTCGTACAATGTAGTGGATTGATTGAAGATATACATTAACACCGTTGGATGCTGACTCTGTGGTTTAGAGGTTAATGATTTACACACGAGACCTACGGTCCAGGGTCCAATTCCCATGTACAGGTTCGTGGATGCGCACTGCTGTAGAGTATCATAATAAGATGGGTTGACCGTTCAGTGCTCTCAAGTCCCCAATGATGATCTAACATTAATCGGTTCATAATTTAAATCAAATTTTTAAGTGATAATTAGATAAGGTACTATAAAGAAAAAAACATTCGATTGATTTCTAGTTTGACAAAATTCATATAATTTTGGAGCCATGTAAGTTTTTAAGATTTTTGTATAAATTGTGTAATCTATAATGATATTTACATATACCTTGAAACTTTAGCTGATTATTATCTGATTGAGCATTATCCATTTCATGCAAATGGATGAATAATTAAATAATTGTCTATAGTGTACAATTGTCGTTATACCATCTACTGATATCACAGTTGTTTTCACCTTGTATAATTATCTTACTTATGTATAATTTTATTCAAAAGACATTTTTGTTATCTATTCGGATTATAGTTAAATTATCAACTAATCAATCAATACCGATATCCTTGAGAAATATTTCTGTTATGTGATCTTAATTCTAAACATTTTATCTTTAAATTCTCAGTATGCAACCGTTAAATAATTTTGTTCTTATTACTTTCTCGTTCATCCAGTTCATTTAACTTGAACATTATATTCGTAAACTTGATAAAAATTTTAATTGTTGACTAAAAATTTAACACTTTGTCATGTTAAATGTTATTGGTAATTGTCATATAAATATTGTTTTGTTTTCCAAAAAAATGTGAAAACCAATGTTGAATGGATGGGTACGAATCAATTTGAACAGGGTTATAAAAGTCGTCCAAATGCATTTATTGCTACTCAAGGTGTTATGCCACATACAATAAATGATTTTTGGCGTATGGTATGGCATTCTCATGCACCGACCATTGTTATGATTACGAAATTGGTTGAAAATAAAGAAGTGAGCTATCTCCTTTATATATAATTCATTCCTTATTATTACTTACATTCATATTCTAGGAAGTAATGGTTTACGTATGTTCACATACCAAAAATATATGCTGTCCATGTGTTGTTCCATATATTTCTAGAGCTTTAAACTGTCAGAATTAGTAATTGCCTCAAGTTAGTATCTTCTCACTCGTGAAATCTAAACTGAAAGTCATAAAGCAGTGTAAAGCTGTATCATTAATAGTAGGGTTAAACAACTGTTGTTTTGAATACCAATTGAGGATCCTATAACCTATTGAAACCACCGATCAACGTGTACCAAATAACTCAAATGAATTAGTATCAATTTAATATTGTTTCACAATTATTATATGTTCTTCATCTATCTATCTAACCTAAACTAACCAACATTATTTTAAAAATAGTAATGTTAAGTGAAAGTCCTGTTTATGAGTTAGTTGGTAAAGTCCAATGTGTTTACTATGTAACAATAGATTAATTGTGATCAGAATGGGGTTTGTGAAGATTGTAGTAATTTTAATAATTGAATTCATGAGTCGATGTAAGCTAGACCACCATCGAAAACCTGAAAGCACTAGTCGGCCGTTTCGTCCTAGTATGGGACTCCCTAACAGTGCACATCCACGATCCCGCACCCGGGATTCCAACCCAGGACTTTCGGTCTCTCACGCAATTGCTGAACCTCTAGACCGCTGAATCAGCATCCAATGGTGTTAATGTCTAACTTCCATCGATCCATGAATGGTTGCTCAACCATTCAACGGTGGTCTACCTTACATCGACTCATGAATTCAACTACTAAAATAAATTAATTATTTAATGTTTTCTAAATTATTATTTGATAATAATGAATACCACACTCCACCTACACACTGCTACTGTCATATAACAATGTTTGTTTGGTTCATGGATGATACCAATATTTTCTATTTAAATGAATGAAAATTGAATCTAGGTGGACCATACATCATCCACGAGCTGTGTGTTTTAAATATTTTTTTATCCACCTACGCATTTCCAGTTATTATTATTCTTTATATAACCGAGTTGAATTTTGTATGTGTGTATGTATGCATGCACTTGACTCGAGTAGATTTTCCTTATGTTTTTAAAATTTTTTATGTCGTCACGTTTCAACTTACATATCGATATATTGTGTCCAATGTTTATTTTGTATGTTATTGCTACCATACGCGATTTGTGTGCAATTTTAAGTAGACGGTTTGTGTGTATGTGCGTATGTGCTGGTGTTGATTTGTGCCCGATTACATATATATAATAGTAGTTATGTTGACTTCTGTCACATAATAAATAAATAAATTCAGTCTTATTCATTGAAAACTCAATTATTGTATTTTCTCAAAATATCGAATTTTGACGTTAAAGAGATTGACCAAATTAATATTGAACATAACTCAGCAAAAGTTGTTCGTTCATTTACTTGCACATTTTGTGTAACAATTGACTTGTTAATTTTTTGACAGAATTAATCCTACAGTATCAAATGATTATATTTCGGCAAAATGGGATCACCCATAAGCAAAGATGGATAGTGACTAGCAGTGGAATCTAGAATGCGAGTTTTGTCTTATTTGGGACTCGTCAGCTGGATTTAACTGCGTCCCAGAGCTACGGCGTTAAAATCAACTCTAGGATGCAGGTTCATCCAGCTGACGAGTCCCAGATAGGACAAAACTAAAGTCACCATACATATTTGCTTATAATGCTTGTGACCTAATTCAATATCGACGCAATCCGCATAGGATGCATATATGCCGATAAGAGACCAATCAATTGCACTTCTGAATATCAATGAGAAGATTCAAACAAACAATACAAAATGAATTAAAATCATACAAAGACTGATTATTTATATCCTTTTAGAGTTAAAGTTGTTTTAATTCAATTTGAGATGATTTGGATTATCCCGTTGTTGATATTTTTAACAGAAATTTGATCGATATTAGTTGGTATATGTACGTACTGTGTCGATTACCTCGATATAGCAATTATTTCACAAGTTCATGTAGAATAGACAATCCTCACAGGATCAACATATTCGAACTAAGACTGTGCAAATTTCAGTTAAACATATCAACAACCTGACAATACAAACCATTTCAAATTAAATTAAAATCCATAATTGTTGCACAAGTGAGTGGCTATGTGGACTCAGTAGCTAAATGGATAACGTGATGGCATTTGAAGAGGACGGTAGTCAGTTCAAGTGTAGGGATGAACATCAACTCTAAGATGCAGGTACGTGTAGCTAACGAGTTTCAGAAAGAACAAAACATGCATTCTGGATACCGCTACTAACCACATTCCATCTATTCTGTGATGGTATTCTGTTCAGATTAACTGTCTGACAAAGATATCATATAATTACTTTGAGATGAGAATAAATGTCACCAAAGAGGCAGTTATCATTTACATTCAGTTGTTATGTCTAGAAATATATGAGAAAACGATATCATACCTCTAGTGTTAAATTAGTAATTAATGTATTTTGTACAATCATTGACTAGAACTAAATTTTGTTCACTAGAGTTTTCGTCACCTAAGTGTTCTTTTCCGCTCTTTGAGAATAAGCATGCAAGTAATTGTGTTATAAATGTTTTGGATGTCTTATTTAATTAATCTAATGGAATTCAAATTAAAGAATAACACAACTCTCATAAGCAGAGCTGAGTGGCGGGTAGCAGTGAAATGCAGGACACGCGTTTTGTCCTAATTGCGACTCATCGTCTGGATGTACTTTCATCTCTAGTTTGATGTACACTTTGGGACTCGATCCACTACCGTTCACTTCAAACACTAATACGTTATTCACTTAGCTACTGAGTACAAATAACTACTGGTTTGTTCAATCGGGTGAATTTCTTTTTTAGCTCGTATGGTATGATTGTTTGGATCTTCCCATTACTGTTTAGGACTGTGGCTGATCCTCAAAATTAATGTTTATTCATTTTCTGCTTAACTACTACGTGCATACGCACACAAATATATATGTACATATTTACATTGGTGTTTTAATTTTCTGTTGTCTTGTTTAAAAAAATGTAATTGATAAAAATGGTTGTCAATTGTGATTACAAATTATCGAACTTCTAAGAAAAACATGCGAATAAATGCTGATGTACATTTTTATTCATTTTGTTTTTTCTCTACGCACAAATGTCAACAGTTAGAAACAATTAACGGCTGTAATAAAATATTTTCACCGCATTAGATTGTTATAATTAAGTGAATATTGCGAAAGTTGTAATTTTTGAAATTATCTTACGAAGAACTATTGTTTGTACTTTTATTGTATAAACATTAGGTACTTGCATTATCGAGATCCTTACATTCTCTTTTGCTTACAAACTTTCTTTGGGTGCATTAACTATTGTTCCGTATTGTGTCTTCCTTAAGTTATTGTTCATCTATGACAGTGTTGGTGTTCAGTTCTTTTTCGCTTATATTGTATTTATGTTTACATTGTAATCTTTAATTTATGTACGGTCAAGTAATGAATAGACCGATGATATTGAACGAGTTGCGAGTTAGGAACTGAACTATACAATAAAAGTTTGTCTACTTGCTGTGTTTTATTCCTGTCCTGGCTGTCAGGCAGAATAATGTGGGTAGCTGAGTCCTGGGGCAATAGGTGTTAAGTATTAATCATGGTCTTTATTTTACTGTCATTGGTCAAGAAACGTAATTGCACCTTTCATTGGCTAATACAAGGTCATTGGTCCACTATAGAGCAATCTGGGGGAATTAATCAATTATCGGGCTAGATAATACAACTGCTCTCATAAATAACAGTCCAATCACATCGGCCCCAATATAATGCAAGAACCTGTTCTTTTTCATCCTTACATAAAAGAGAATAGTTATTGTAACTCCCTGATCGTGTTACATTCGGAAATATTGTTGTTGTTACATTCGAACCCCAATGAGAATACAAGTAGTAAACTAATCCAATTGTTAATCATAGCAAAACTATGACTGAAAAGGAACATATTTAATTTGATGTGGTCAGAAGCAGTTGACGGGAAACCCTACTCAACCTACATTTCAAGCTATTTAGACTAGGTGGTGGGCATACGGCAACCAGACCAATAGAATCCGACCGATACAAAAAAGGACAAGGACAAACATAAGACTGATCATACCATTCTGTAGCGATCGGTCATTTGTACAAACTTAGTAGATTTTGTCTCTATCAAAAAGAAAATACTTTTCTCATACAATGTAATATAATACGTATTTAATTAAATATGAATCATCCACGTAATTCGAACAGAATGATTACTTCATTCGTTTTTATTTTGTTATAGGTTAAATGTGAGTTATATTTACCTGATTCTTCTGGTGAAGAGGATGTATTATCATTTGTGGAAAGTCAATCATTTACTACTAGTCCATTATTCAAAAGTGATCCATGCACACCTGATTTCGATGCTATGAATAATAATACTAATACTGCTACTACTACTACCAATAACAATAATAATCCTTTATCAACTGTAAATATTGTTGCAACAAATAGTACACAGATTACAAGTATTTCAACTAATCCATTATTACCAACTTTATCATCACCGTTCTTTTCACAATCTTCAACATTATCATATCATTGTGGGCATTCAAATGATCAGTCCGATATTGATACAGCTAATATTAGCTCACCTATTTCAACTGGTTATATTATTGCTACTACTGAACCAACTGGAATTCTCCGCAGTGGAATAGATATATCAAAACATTTACACGATAGTGGCATAGCAAGTGTAGATGACCAATCTTCAATAACAGATAATAGTAATTTAATATTTACTAACAATAATTATAAAAATAACAATAACATGACTGATAATCAAAACAGTGGAAAATTATCTAATGATCGAGGTATAAATTTTTATCAATCCATATCATTGCCTGGTACCAGCAAAACATTTGGAAATATAAGTGTTAGTGTGTTGTCGTTGGAAAGACATGATGGATATATAGTACGTCATCTGCGATTAAGTGTAAGCATCATTTTTGGTATATCTAGATTTATGTATATTCATTAAATAAATTCCAGTGTACTCATTAAAAAAATATTTGACCTTAATAGTTGAATTCATGAGTCGATGTAAGCTAGACCACCATCGAAAACTTGGAAGCACTGGACGGCCGTTTCGTCCTAGTATGGGACTCCTCAACAATGCCCATCCACGATCACACATGTAGGACTCGCATCCAGGACCTTCGGTCTCACACGTGAACGCTTAACCTCTAGACCACTGAGTCAGCATCCAATGGTGTTAATGTTTAACTTCAATTGATCCATGATCTTGCGCAACCATTCATCCATTGTTTGAGGCATAAAACTGTCTCTACCTGACTCGGATTGGACTCCACTGGTCACGACTTCTCACTAAAACTCCAGGAAATCTATCTTGAAGCCAGTCACTCGTGAGCATATGATAATCATTATTAGAACGGGTGTTTGTGGAGGTTGTAGTGATTTTAATAGTTGAGTTCATGAGTCGATATGCTTCCAGGTTTTCGACGGTGGTCTAGCTTACATCGACTCGTGAATTCCACTATCAAAATTACTACAATCTCCACAAACCCCCATTTCAATAAAATATTTCATCATCTAATATGGTTCATTAACCAAGTACTAGATTATAAACTTTACTTTGAGTTAATTTTTTTTCGTCTCGACTGTTGCTTCTACCTTGACGTGGTGGTCGGGCTTGCCCATCGTGATGAAGCAACCGAGCTATACTGGTTGGAACAACCGTTCCTCAAGGTCCTACCACGCTAGACAGGTCGGTTGAAGAGCGGTAAGACTAAAAGCAACAAACTGAAGTTCCGAAGGCGAAGTCGTACTGCTGACTGTACAGAGGTGTGACAACAGTAAGGTGTTTCCTTCAGATAACCAGCGTAACAGCGATGCTGCCTCCCCACGAGGATGGGGTTAGAAAAGGTCGACTCTAAAAATGCACACCTCGCCTTATCTTATAGATATCCGTCTCCGGCGGTAAGGCCTCAACAAGTGTGTGATCGGCCTCAAGCAGTTGTCCCTTAGGCACTGCGATCACGCTCTCAGGTCACTAAGACCACCTCTAAACCAATTTCCTTCTCAGGTACCTCCAGAAGAACCCTTTCACGGTGTGGGCAACCGGGAAGTGATAATCGCCCTCATACCTCTAACAGCACTCAAGACCACTGTATTCATAATCAACCTCCCTCTTCAACTTCCTCTTTTGGATTCTTCCTCAATTGTCACCATATCCAACGATTCTAGTGCGCAAAACACTGTCCCAAGTCTACTGAAACCTCGCTCCAAACTACACATTAGAGATTCAACGTACCCTATGTCGAATCGGTCAGCAGGCCTCCTTGACTAAAACCCTAGAATTGATGTACGCTGTGTATCCGAAACACGTATACAGGATCTTAGTGTGGTCATTCACTTGACTTCACCTTGCCAAAACGGAGAGCCGGCGAGATGCACTCTTGATGTATCTGGCTACCCGATGGTAGATTCTCGTGGACTGGCAGGTGTAGGCATATCACTAAGTGCGAGGGCGGAACAAGCACCGTTAGAGTGGGTCCCCGTTAACAGTCGTTTATGTGCTGTTCGGCTGAACGGCACCGTAAGTATTCGGAGGGACAGGGACACACGTCGTTGCCTTTTGTCGTCTCCGCTTACGCTCCCACTGACTGCAGCTCAGATGAAGTGGAAGATGAATTTTCTAGGAAGCTATCTGAACTTCTTCAGAAAGCTAAACGTTCAGACATAGTACTCGTAGGAGGTGACTTTAATGCCCAGATAGGTAGCTTAAACCAAAGAGAAAGACATTTAGGTGGGTATTTTAGTATTCCGGTCCAGCTAACAGATAATGGTGATCGTCTGCTGCAATTGTGCTCAGACAATCGTTTATTTTTAGCAAACACAAATTTTAAGCATAAGGAGAGACATGGTCTAACATGGCAACCCCCTACACCAAACCAACGATGGACTCAAATAAACCATATTGCCACCAGTCATCGTTGGAGAGCGTCGACAGAAGATTGTCGCTCATTCTGGAATACCTTCTTGGACTTGAACCATGCTCTAATACGGGCACGTGTTTGCTTGCGCCTCGCTGGACGCAAAAAAGACCCATCAGAACCGAATCGAGTAACGAGGAAACCAAAAGTAGGTTCCAGGAACAACTGAGGTCACACTTAGGTAGTTCTGGAAACGAGGCTGACCCATATGTTGCTTGGAAAGATATACGAGCAGCTGTGGAAACAGCAGCGACATCTATTAGTGATTTAAACCAAAGGGTTGCGAAAAACCAGTGGATTTCTACTACGTCTATTGCATTGATAAGTTCTCGTAAACTTATCCCATCTGGCTCCGAACACGATAAAAATCGAAAACAAATCAGATCTAGTTTAACCGGAAGTTCGCTAGAGGATCATGAACAATGGCAAGCAACCAAAGCAAAAGAAATGGAAAAGGCAGAGGCTGTAGGTAACACTAGAAAGCTTTTCAGACTAATAAAAGATACTGGAATTAGGAAGTCAAGTGTAAGTGAGACGATCTCGGAAAAAGACGACACTCTTATGTGCTCTGAGTCCAGACGTTTAGAACGATGAGCGAAACACTTTGAGGAGCAGTTCGGCTGGCCTTCAGCTACTCTACAGCTACTCACCATTTCAACAGTCTGAGTAGAACATTGAAATAGGTCCCCCGACTGTAATTGAAGTCCAAATAGCTATAGCTAATCTGAAACGAGGAGGGGCAACTGGTCCAGATGGATTGACTCAAGAGGTCTTTAAGTATGGTGGTCCAGTTTTAGCAGTTAGGTTGACTAATATTTTACCTAAAATCTGGGAGTTGGACGCAATTCTATTTGACTGGTCACAATCATTGATTGTCCCAATACATAAGAAGGGGTCAAAACCACCCTGTGATAACCATAGAGGGATTAGCTTGACTAACATAGCATCTACAATATTAGCCTCGATAATTATCGGACGCTTAACAAAGACTCGTGAACTGCAAACACGAGAAAATCAGGCTGGTTTCAGACCTGGTCGTGGCTGCATCCATCACAAATTCACTATTCATCAGATCTTAGAACACAGATATACTTATCGGCGTCCGACAATGACAGTTCTTGACTTGAAAGCAGCATTTGACTCTGTAGATCAACAGGTTCTGTGGCAGTGTCTGTCATTGAAAGGTGTACCTCAGAAGTACATAAACCTTGTAAAGGCTCTTTACTCGAACACTACCAGTAGAGTCTGAGCTTATGGCGAACTGTCATCTAATTTTGCAACCTCAAGTGGTGTCCGCCAAGGCTGTCCACTTTCTCCATTTTTGTTTAACTTCATCATAGACCTACTGATGGAAATAACGTTCTCGTCGACTGAATTATCGGGCATTGATCTCCCTCCGGCAGGTCCACTGATCGACTTAGAGTACGCAGATGACATAGTCCTGTTTGGTGAAGACGTTGATAAAATGCAGTCTTTTGGTAGCACTGAGCAAGAATGCTAGGATGTTTGGGATGCGTTTCTCCCCCCCTTCCTCTTAATGCAAGTTGTTGTTTTAGGACCGGCCTGCGTCAACACCTGAACTAAGGATAGGGAGTGAAGTAGTCGGACGCATCGACAAATTCACTTATAATGAAAGACTGATCAGTGCTAATGGGTTGGTGTCTGACGAAATCTCCGCATGGATTCATTAAGATCGTTTAGCTTTTACCAACTTACGTCAACTAAAGTGAAGGAAAGATATCTGTCCATCGATAAAAGGGCGAGTATGCTACTCAGCAGTTTGTTCTGTTCTACTTTACGGCTGCGAATCGTAGCCATCAAGAGTAAGAGATACTCGTAAGTTACCAGTGTTTGATCACGGATGTCTTAGAAATAGTGCTGGCATCTGCTGGGATCACCGGGTAAGTTATGGTGAGGTTAGACACAGGGTATTAGGGAACGATGGAAAATCAGTTGACGAGGTTGTAAATCTTCACCGACTGACATGGTTGGGCCACGTGTTACGTATGCCTGAACACCGATTGGCACGACATGCAATGCTGATTAGTGTTGGTGACGGTTGGAAGAAAGTTAGGGTTGGCCAAACCAAAACGTAGCATCAGTCCTTGAAGTCACTGACTTCTGGTCTGAGCCATGTTGGTAGACGCAGACTACTGGTTTGGGGTACGCATGACTGTCGTAACCAATGGTTGGAGACTCTGTGTGACATGACTCAGAATCGATCACAATAGCGTCGGTGTATACACTCTTTGTCCTCCCTTAAACCGTAAGATTAAAATCGCTTCATATCTTTCTACGAACTAATTCTTTCTTCCTGTACTATATCCTGATATACAATCTTTCTTTTATATATTACCACCTCTGAATTGACTACTTTTATGAATCCAGTGTTCATCTTGTTGTGTTAATGAGGTATGGCAACTTGGACCGATGCATATATGTGTCTGGTCCCACGTTGTTGCTGACTGACTGACTGAATTTTTTTAGTATAAAAATACTAGTGACATTATTCCATCGGTTCATCCTAATTTATTAGGTTTAACGTTCGATCTCCAGATCTTATTGTCGAAAGTTGAACAGTTTTTAATTGACGAACCACTGAAGTACTAATATATAGAACAGAATTAATCTATATGTAGTCTTGAGAGGGACAGCTTTTTTTAGACTGTTCACCTGTTTCTTATATGCACCAGGTAGATCTACCGTACAAATTCTAGAGCAGTATGATTATAAACATATATCTTATTTTGTTTTAATCATTAAGAATGGGATTACATAAGGCTAGTTGGACTTATCTTACAGAATAGAGTAAAACATTTTCTATGGGATAACATCCATATTTAAAATGAAACATTCGATTTTATCCTCCTAATTGTGTATAGGTGATTATGGTTTTTTTTGTTTGTATGAACTAGTAACTTGATTATAAATAATAGACTATTATCATTGTCAAAACAGTAAATATTTACTGCGAAAATCAATCGGTTCAAATGGTAATGAACGTTTAATTGAATGCAGTAATAAAAGGTTAAATAATTTACTATCAAATAATCCAACTATTTAAGCTCATAGTTTGAAGAATAGCTGTATAAAACTCAAACGTTTCGCTTCGTCATGATGACACTGATTTTTGATGTTCTAGACATTATAGAATTCTGTGATTTTATTTGTTATCTGATGTTACAATAAAAACTGGTATCAACTTTACTGTAGTTTTCTTTTATTTTATAACTGAAATTCTTCATAGCTCTACTTTAACAGAACTGTATCTTTTGATAGATACTAATCTTGTTCATTTATTTATTTATTGCATAACATTTCTCTCTATGTTTTACAGTATTAGTATTTTATTTTTCTGGTACAATTTTGGTGACTTATTATGATAGAACTTATATGGTATAAATAAAATCAATTAATTCATAAAAAGTAATTCGTCCTCTGTTAAGCCTATAATTATAATGTTTTACTCTGTCTAATAATAATAATGATAATAATATCTACAAGTAGTCACTAATAATTATCAATAATATGGTGTTCGTTTCATAATTTTTATTAGATTCATTTCATTAAAACCCTTAATATGTGTATTCTAATGATTCACTCAAATCTTGCTATCATGTTGAGTTAGTTTCATTCCAATTTATAATATTTACTAATTAAAACAATCATGAAATTGACAATGATTAATGCATCGATTTATGTTTGTTATCCTTTTCTTTCCTAGTAAAAGAAAGAAAGAGACTACCAGTTAAAGAGTGGTTGAAAAGGAAATAAGATTACGTTTAGAATAGTTGACTGTTTAATGTTTATATACAATAGATGAAATGTGGCTAGTAGCGGTATCCAGAATGCATGTTTTGTTCTTTCTGAAACTCGTTAGCTACACGTACCTGCATCTTAGAGTTGATGTTCATCCCTACACTTGAACTGACTACCGTCCTCTTCAAATGCCATCACGTTATCCATTTAGCTACTGAGTCCACATAGCCACTCACTTGTGCAACAATTATGGATTTTAATTTAATTTGAAATGGTTTGTATTGTCAGGTTATTGATATGTTTAACTGAAATTTGCACAGTCTTAGTTCGAATATGTTGATCCTGTGAGGATTGTCTATTCTACATGAACTTGTGAAATAATTGCTATATCGAGGTAATCGACACAGTATGTACATATACCAATTAAGACTGATCAAACATTTAATATTTGTTGTCAAAAGCCCCCAAATGCCCCGGTACGGCCAAGGGTTGGAAGAGTCTGGTCTCCCTCTCGAAGTGCACTCCCATAGTCACGTGTATTCAGTCACTGCCTTCTCGTGGTGGGTGTGTTTTTTACGAAATTCAGAGGACACAAAGCGCATTAACCAGGTTGGTGGATTCGGAGGGTCCACCCAGGAGAGTGGGAAACCCTGATTCCAAAGCATTGATGCACATGAACTCCAGGATCCTGAAGGAACAAATGGCGTATGAACCAATCGTCCGGGACAGACTACCATGGGACTGCATCTCTTTACGTTGCTCCACTTCCTTGTGGATTAAACCTTTGAGTCAAAGGATCGGGGTGTGGCCCCCTAAGAAAACCACCTACTTCGGCTTGGGCACCCGGGAAGTATCACAGCCCACACACAAATCAAGTGACTTGTGTGGCGCATATGTATTCGGTATCCCTTTGTACCAATATATATGTGTTCTAATAACAACAACAAGGGACCAAAAAATCAATTTAGTTGAAATGGTCGACATAACTTCTAATAGACTGAATAATTCAAGGAATATGTTTAAACATTATTTTCCATATATTTACTACAGTTTATAGCTGAATTCCAAGAAGTCACTGTATAGATATTAGTTAATTTTAACCATTGTCTCCTTTTTCATCACCGTAAGTTGTATTTTTGTCCTTGAGAAATGAATGTATTGATTTTAATCTAACCCATTTCACGAACATTAACTTACTGTTTAATAAATGAAGAAATCTATTTATTGAGAATGAAGTCTACTGAACTACGTAGATTTTTAATAATACCTACTTTGTGATAAATTGTTTGAAGATTAATTAGAAACCTTGTATAATTCGAGTTTTACTGATAGTATTATAGATTTAATGTTTCTTTGTATATCACAGTTGTTCAATAATGTACGTAGTCATGCTGTTTGTATACTTAGTGATCATCTGATAAATTTTTGCTGAACGTATTTTGTATATGTGTTAAATAGCTACTTCAACTGCATCATGAGTACTGAACACAATTCATATTGTTTACTGATTGCTTCAACATTTTCATTTGTTGCTGTACTTTTGAAAAATTGATACATATCTGATGGCAGCACTAAGGTAGGTGTCTAACACTCACAGGAATCCAATTTTTAGAAAATCTGGGTTGTCTAGCTGTTTTATTATAGATTATGATTTCTATTATATTGATCAACGTGAATATATAACCATGAAAACATCTCTTAAATAACCATTTGATTTATTGATATTTTGAAAGCTATAAATGAAAGCTGCAAAGCATCTCTAGTTCGATGTCGTTAAAACTAATAAGGTACGGTAATCTTTAAATTTTTACTTATTCCACTTTAGAATTCACAAGCATGGATGATTAACTTAAAAACCTCGTAAAGATTTGATGCACATTATCTTTCTTACTGATTCCATGAAGTATCATATATTTATTTATCTTATCTGACTAATTGTCAATATATATTTAGTTTTATTTGCTCATAACTTTAACTCATGCTCTGCGGTCATCATTGACACAATGTTGATGAATTTCTATAATAATTATTGTCAATAGCAGTGAGTACAGATCCATCCACACAACAATTATATCAATAGTAAATTTATGTCCATCCATTAGTCCTGGAATTACGTTCACCATATGATTTCACACGGAGTGAAATACAAATCTAAGTGCTAAATTATTGTTTAATGTAATTTCAAATATGTTAAATCGTCAACAGCTTTCAAATATATTGGAAGAATCTTTTACTTAACGATATTCTAATTTTTTTATAGAATATATAAATCATTTGGAAGATAATTTTCGAGGCTACTTGCAAATAATTTCATTTAATTTTGTTTTTACTATATTTTATGTTAATTAAATAAAAGCAATTAAATCTATTGTTTCTAAACGATTTCCTTCATATTTTTAGTGTGGTACAGAAAATAGAGAAGTTATTCATTTCTGGTATGTTGCATGGCCTGATCATTCATCCCCTGAAGCTACCGCTTCTGTACGTAGTTTAATTGAACTTGTACAAGCTGTTGAAACTTGTCGTAAAAATGCTAGTTCATCGTCAAAAGTAAAGCCAACGGATAAATCTGAAATCGATTCAAATAATACTGATGAAGATGTAAATTTTACATATTGTAAAAAATCACCAGATTCTCAATGTTTTCATGCTTCATCCTATCGTCCTAAACTAATTCCATCTTTACAAAAAATGGAATTAGATCAGTTGGATCATGAAGATGCACCAATTATTGTACATTGTAGCGCAGGTCTTGGACGTACTGGTTGTTTTATTGCTTTATGTATAGGTTGTGAACAACTTGAAAAAGAAGGTATGGTTGATGTATTAAAAATAGTTAGTCGAATGAGATTAGATCGTGGCGGTATGGTACAAAGTAATGAACAATATGAATTTATTCATCATGTTCTAGCTGCTTATCCATTAAATAAAAAAAACCGTCAATGTGAATCATCCTCATTTACCTGTGATGTAAAACATAGTAGTAGTTAGTTAATGGTTTATTTAATTACATAATAAATTTTGCTTATCACTGTTCCTATATACTTTCATTTAATCAAGTCATATTATGCACTAAATTTCTACTGTGTAAATACTTAAGCTTCCATGCATATACTTTTTTATAGCATTTATTGTTATTTCATTAGCTAAATGTTAGCAATTATTTCGAGATTAGAATGCAATACATAATATATATATAACTTGTAAAGATACCTTATAAATAAAACATTATCATTATCAAAGTACTACAGTAAGATTATTGATTAATATTCTATAAAACTGCTCCATTCTACACGTTATTTACTGTTATTGGTAAAATGAATGACTTCCATTCATCATTAATTGACCATTTACGCTGTGTTTGATTTTATTCATTCAACTATTCGAGTTAAATTAACCAATCTTAAATCAAATGCAAAATTCCACCCACTCCCTATCTGTCTGAATTTGATTGGCTAATATTTGTATGAATAGTAATTATCTATAGTGGATTATACTTTTTCTATACTAATACTAATACTATTGCTGCGTATTATTCCTATATGAATAGGAAAGCTAATAAATACTTACCAAAATATGTACTCGTTATACAGGTTTTTATGAATGAAATAAAGTTAACAGAAACTATCTAACCCCTTGACTTTCAGTTATCTTATATTCAATGTAAATTTAGTCAATTATTTTTTATCTGTGAATATGTTTACAGTATATATTAGTCTATGAAGATATTGGATACGAACTTTACTCTTCTTTTTTTTATTTTACGTCTATAATATTCAAAACGTATCAAATACAAAATTATTATAATTTAATGTTTATTTATAAAATTGTTTGTCTTATTATCAAAATAAGAAATTGAAATTTTTCTTGAAAGACATCTTGAATTTTCTGTTTAAAACTTAGCAATGAATGTTGTTTTTATATTTTGTGAATAGAAATTATTTCAAATTTTGTGTATTATTTATTATCCAGAATATATATACTACAATGGACTAATGAAGTCCTATGAATACCAAGCTACTCCATCAGATTGATTAATAAAACTCAGTTGTATTTGAGAACTTAGTCTTATTCTCCAATGTGTTTGGCAATTGTTAATTATTTATTCTCCCTGATTCTTCTCTCTTCACTCATCACAAAACATTGTTCCCCTTCTCCCTGATTAAAGTAAGCCCACACACTCTACGTATGATAATTTAATAGTTACATAAGTATTAGTTGGTGTGTACAGATAATGTAAAAAAAATGCCAGGCAATTTGTAGTAACAAAGGAATTTTTTCTAACAAAATTTATTCATTTGATTTCCTATGATGGTTACACAAATCCACATAATGTAATTTGTTTTATTTCGTTACCAGTTTGTTTAATTCACATGTTCATTAATCGATTGGAATACACAATATATCTATGGGAAAAATATGACGTTTTTTGCCACATCTTACGTTTCATCACACTGTAAAAAATGTTTATATTCATTATTTTACATTTGTTTGTCATGGTGTGAGTAATTAAACATACACACATATATACATATGCATAAATATATATACGTACATAAGAATAAGCAAATTATTATTAATACTGTCTCTGATAATAATATTTAATTATTTCTATTTTTATATGACTTATTCTTAAGGAGATATTTATTTGTTAGAATAATAGAAAAACAAGAGTAATTTTCACTTTTCATCTCATTCATAGCTGCTGTGTGCTGCGCATTTTGTTTTATCTTTTATCTACTTGTTTTTTTGGCGTTTTCATTTTTTGCCGGTCTCTCCCGTTTTATTTTTACTATACGGTTGTTTCTGTTTTTTTGTTTCGTGTTCTTTCTCCCTGATTTCGTGGTTCTGTTCTTAAAATAATAAACAAGGAAAGAAGAAACTGGAAGCACAAAATAAGTGGGAGATAAAACAAAAACATTAGATTTATCATTGATATTGAAATTTGTCTTTCAATTTGATCTTTTTTAGTTGTTTTGATATAATCGATTACTTGAAGGAGGGTGAGAAAGGTGATAGTCGTATATAATTGTTGTCTAAGTTACCTTGAGCAACTTAGATTTACAAAAAATGAGTTCACTCTTCAAGGCTTACTTATCACGTGTAGATTAATTAAATCATTTGACCACAAATAAAAATGGCCATAAAGCGAAAACAAACTGTTAGATTATGATTTTTTTTACCAGCCAAGTGATGGAAAAGTTCGAAATAATTTAATTCTATGTGATTATCAATAAATTGTAAATGTTGTTGTTCATTTTGTTTTCTTACGTAATATATTACTGATGCACACATAAAAGCATTCATATGACCCACTAAACTAACTTGATCGGTTAACCAATTTCAATAATGTCATACGTAAATTAATGAGTATAGACGTGTTTAAATATTAGAGAGTATAGGTTGTGGGTTGTAATAAGTTCATATGAAGTGTTTCATTGAACATTGAAGTTCTTGGGAGCAGTTATTCGTTAGTTTCAACTGTTCCTAATCAAAAAGTCCTTTTCTAAATTGACCATGATTATTATAATTACTGAGTAAAATTGATTCATTTATTAACAATGTAATCACCTAGATAATGATGAGATATTTTACAGAATTAGTTCCGAAGTGAACAAGCTGATTGAAATTTTAAAACCGATTGGATCTATGTAAATTTACCAGATCAATAGGATATTATTGATCCCCCACCCAATAGATGATCAAGTTGTGGGACGTATTGGCCGGCTTCCCAGTAAATGTACTAATGAAACTGATGATTCACAAAGTTTTTGTTTATCATACTGTTATATTTCTCTCTCACGGTTATAACCCAGCTATTCCTATTGCTTAGTATTCTTGGACACCAAATCACTCGACAAGACCCCAAATTAGAACACGGTTGAACAGGAAAGAGATTATATTCCAAATAACAAGGTTAGATGGAAGGAAGAAGAACAAGAGGAAAAACGTTAGTATATTTATAGTTTTTACATGAGGAGATTTTAGAGTATTCTCCAAGTATCGACTAGTGTTGACTGGATAAGAATTAGCCAATCAGCGTGCACCAAAGCAATCGTGCGTTGAGCATGCTTTAATCCAGTCTATGTCCCGCTACAACATATACTTTTTAATTATTTGGAAACATCACTCGGAGTATTGAATGGAATTAATTTACCACTTCTGCGTTTGTCTCAAATCCATTAGCAAGCTTAAAACGTCCATTTTAAGAGCCATCTTCAAATAATAATGATGATTCGTTGTATAGATCTATTGTCACTTAGTATTGTTTGTCGATAAACATCTCCCAAACTATTTGGCTTCAGAGGTTAGTGATTTTTTCTAGATGTTTTTGCAGACTTTCATGTCCAGGATTTATGTTGAGGAAGAATTTCACTGGACCTAATCTGGATTTTTTTTTATTGTGACGATCAATAAAATACTTTCAAGGCTTCCGAATTCTTCTGATTAACAGATATTTGTCATGGAAATCAGATGCTTCTATAGGCTTAACGTAGTTTAACAGTGGAAATACTTTTGCATCAGTTTTCCTACTTACACTCATCTACAAGTATTAAGACTTTATGAATCAAGTCTCAGAGTATTCTCTGTAAAAATCAAAGAATAGTTCGTTGCACTTCGCTGTTTATTGAAAATAATACACAATCTTCAACTTTAATTCGTGCAAATAGGTTGTTCGGATCCTCCGTTGATGTTTAGGACTACAATTAATCATTCTCTTAACATATTTGCATCCTGCCGGATCGCCTTTATATTGCTAGTAAGTCAAGCATTTTAAGCAAAGATGGTGGCTAGCGGTGGAGTCCAGGAGGCGCGCTTCGCTCCATTTGGGACTTGTCAGCTGGGTGCTCCCACGCCGCAAAGTTGATGTGAAACCCGGGACTCTAAACCAGTACCGTCCACTTCAAATGTCCTGGAGTGAGCACTAAGCTTGATGTGCTGATGTATCCGGCTGACGAGTCCCAAATAAGACGAAATACACGTTCTGGATTCCACTGTTAGTGACTATCGATCTTTGCTTGAAAACCCACAATCTATAATAAAATAGGCGTTTTTTTTATTGAATTCAAAGATCAGCACAATGAAGCAAACTAAAATTCTATCTACTTTTATATTCGTATTATTAAAAATTTCCAGTAATTGATGCCCACCGCTACGAATATTTTTAACAAGACAATTCATGATTCCGTAAAAGCCACAAAAGAAAAAGTGGTTTTAATGACAATAAATTCATTCCGAGTCTCACTGAATATTTACTTAGTTATTTTTCCAACATAACAAAAAAACAATGAGACTGGATTAGAACACGTAATCGAACCTCAATTACACGAGAGCTATTGTATTATCTAAATAGAGAATTGATTATTTTCCTAGAATGTCTATATTGGACCCATGACATTCTGTTAACCAATAAACACGATGATAGTGAGATAGAAATATTGATCGGCTATAGGTGAACGATGTAGTTCTTCTACGCTTGCAGTCTCGAAATCCAGAATAGAACACAGCACAACAAGTAAATAACTTCTAATTGTATGGTTCCGAATATTTAGCCTTGATTTTTACCCAGTCATAGTAGTTCTACTTGACTCTTGTTGTGCATATAACAAAGTCACAGTTAAACTAACCAAATATAATAAATTTTCGAAAGTTGCTTTGCCAGAACAAAGAAGAAAGAATCTTGTGGTGAGAGATGTATAAACTTATTATTACCAGATTATTGCAACATCAAAACCTTTGTGACGAATGAAATTACACTTTTTATTGTGATCGAACAAGTTCCACACATCAACAGTATTATCCAGAACAACACAGCTTCCTATAGAGTTTAATTGAGAAAGTTTGAAGTGTCATATTAAGATTTGTTGTAGAAAACCATTTTAGCGACTTGTATACATGAATGTTAGGCGATATCACTACATATTGACGTTGGACACCGGGAAAACCAATAACTACGGGCTTGAATTTGAAATGCCTAAATGACGATCAAATGTACACTGAAAGTGTCTGTATTAGATTGGCCATTCAAAGGCTTGTAATACAGTAAACTGGAGGTAGACTGGAAACAATCGCTATTACATTGAGACGTGTAAAATGTAAAGCAACTAATCAGCAGTAGTATTTTGCTTAAAATTACCTTCCAATGTGATGAAAATTGTTAACTCAAAGATAATGCTCTACATATTTACTTATATACGTCTGATACTCCTCCTGGATAAGCGTGTGCCGCCCACCAAGAATATTCATCAAAATCTATCATGGTGAGTCCTCTTCATTAGCTTTCAGATACCATTCATACTTTTGGTATCCAACGTTGATTACCAGTGTAAAAGTTACCCCTGTTTGCCTCTTTCCCGCTTCTCTTGACTCCAAGATAGGGCTTGACTCTATGCAGTTTAATTTTCATACAGTGCCACCGATCGTCTCGAGTGTCTCCCTAATTTTCTGCTCATATGAAAGCCTGTCTGTTCGCTGACACAATGGGTTCTTCCTCATGATGTCTGGCTAATGGATATGGAGAGTTTCTTCTTGTAGCGGTAAATAAATCCCCAAAATAAATAGCACTAAGTTTTCGACATTGGATGCTGACCATATGTTTTAGTGGACTCATCTAGCTGAAGGTGCTCGGTCATGCATCCGCACCAGATCACGTGTGGTAACGCCGTGCTCAACATCAACTGCAATCGCTAGCCAGATTAGATCAGAGAATTCCGATATATTGGTCATCGCCAAATATACTCTTCCGATCTCCTCGACTCTGTCTTTTGATTTCTCTGGGTGGGAACGAAATATATTAGAAGGTGTTACTGGTAGAAGCGTTGTCAAACACTGAATACCTGTGACATCATCATTGGTGAGACTGACGTGATCTGGTACACCTAATTGCAACTGTGAGTCTGTTCCTTTTTGGGATTTTTTTATATATCATTGCCTTTTTTTTAAACATTGTCATTTTTTTCGTGTTTCTTCTTGGATATATATATATTTTCCCCTCGTTCGTTATCGTACTTCATATTTCATCATGACTGAACAGACACACAAAGTACTCAAGCTTAAGACTTTGTCCCCGCCTTCGTTTCAACTGATGCCTTTCTGGCCCGACAACATCGAAGCCTGGTTTTGCTACGCATCTCCATTGGTGAGCCTAACGTGATCTGGTACACCTAATTGCAACTGTGAGTCTGTTCCTTTGGGATTGCCCTATTTTTATTTTTATACATTGTGATATTTTTGTCCCGTGTTTTATGATATCTATATATTTTTCCTCGTATTCTCGTACATACATGCGAACGACTCTAAGGCATTTAAGATTAAGACCATGTTCCCACCCTCGTTCCAACCCATGACCTTCTGGCCCGACCATCGAAGCCTGGTTCGTGATCGACACACGTGCACAATTCCTCGCAGTAGTCAAGGCACTACCGCGCGAATTCAACAGGTACGTAACACCTAGTATGTTTACTAGTGATGTTTCTGAACCGTACAAAACCTTAAAGCGTTCCATTCTTAAACGAGGAGACCTAACCGATCGACAAACGTTAGACCAACTCTTTAATAACATAGACCTGCAGCACGGTTCTGCGACGGACATGTTGCAAAGAATGAGAGAGGTTATAGGCCCAAGAACTTCCGACGAAGGTCTATTCAAACAACTTTTCTTGTCTAAACTTCCCCAACAGGTGCAAGCGGTTCTGGTCTCGTTTCAGAACAACGCCTTTGACGAACTGGCTGCATCTGCCCATCGTATCCTAGAAATTACGAAATCTTCTACTACCGAGGTTTTTTCAATCAAAGAAAAGCCTCAAACGACTCAGAATGATATAACCGACTTATGTCATACACTTAAGCGTTATCTTAATTTTCGTAACGACCGTAAGTGATCGCACACCCCACGTAGAAGCATTTTACGTAAGCGATCTCTCTAGACCACGAGAGACAGATAACCCCAACTGGTGCTGGTATCATAACCAGTATGGAAAGTTTTCCAGAAATTGCAGAAAACCCTGCAATTTTCCCAACACGAAACCGACTGATTCGAAAAACAACTCGGGAAACTCCCAAGCCGGCACGCGTTAACGGCAACCGTAGCCGGCGAACATAGCCGTCTGTTATACGTCATAGATGTGACAACGAGAGTTCGCTACCTCGTCGACACTGGCGCAGAAGTTAGCGTTCTCCCAGCAAATCCTAACGACCGGCTTCAGGAATCGGCTTTTAACTTACAGGCGGCAAACGGAAAACCGATCGCTACGTATGGCAAAGGTACGTTTACCTTAACGTGGGTTTACGCAAACCCATTCACTGGATCTTCGTTGTTGTAGATGTTTCTATGCCAATCATTGGTATGGACCTTCTACAACACCACAATCTGATCATCGACACTCGCAAACGGAGGCTAGTAGACGGAAACACTAATTTGTCCGTTTGCGTAACTTCCTTTTCTGGTTGCAAATTATCCCCAGTCACAGTTAAGCATATGATAGACCCACTTTATCAGCCACTACTCGATAAGTACCCTGGGATACAACAAACTCAACCGAAACTACCGTGTGTAACCAGCAACGTTACACATCACATCTCGACTACAGGACCACCTGTATTCTCTGAAGCACGACGACTAGCTCCTGAAAAGCTCAGGTTAGCGAAAAACGAATTCGATCACATGATAGATTTAGGAATCATACGACCGTCAAATAGCCCTTATGCATCTCCGTTGCACATGGTCCCTAAAAAGGATAGCAACGATTGGCGTCCAACTGGTGACTATCGGCGATTGAACGCGAAAACCATTCCCGATCGTTACTCGTTGCCTCACATTCGCGATTTGACAGCTACCTTGAAAGGTACAACTGTCTTTTCGAAAATCGACTTGGTTAAAGCGTATAACCAAATCCCTATGGCTATTGACGACATACCGAAAACAGCTATCATAACTCCCTTCGGACTCTATGAATTTTTGCGAATGCCTTTCGGTCTACGAAATGCTGCTCAAACATTCCAAAGATTCATAGACGATGTTTTTCGAGGTCTCAACTTCGTACATGCGTATGTTGATGACTGTCTAATCGCAAGTCCGGATAGAGAATCACATCTCAAGCATCTGGATCTTGTTTTCGAACGATTACAAAAACATGGCATAACTGTAAACGTTCAGAAATGCCAAATTGGAACCGACTCATTAGACTTTCTGGGACACAATATCGATGCTCAAGGTATCCGACCCCTTAAAACCAAAGTGGCGGCCATTCTGGATTACCCAGAACCGACCACCGTCAAGCAATTACGCACGTTTAACGGCCTGGTAAGTTTCTATAGACGTTTCATACCGAAATGCGCATTACTCATGAAACCGCTAACCGACCAACTTCGTGGAAATGCGAAATCCATCAATCTGGACAATATCGCGAGAAAAGCATTCTCCGCAGTTAAGGAATTTATCGCTCAAGCAACAATGCTTGCCCATCAGGACACGGAAGCACCCATTAGTGTCGCAGTAGACGCATCCGACTCGGCAATCGGAGGAGTCTTACAACAATGGGTCAGCAACTCCTGGCAACCCTTGGCATTTTTCTCTAGACGGTTGCTAGACACCGAATCGAGGTACAGCACATTCGGTAGGGAACTCCTAGCTATGTATTGTGCTGTACGACATTTTCAACACTATATCGAAGGCCGTGAATTCACTCTTTTCACGGACCATAAACCGCTCACTTTCTCGTTAAGCTCGCCTTCAGACAAGTACTCTCCTCGTGAGTCTCGACAACTGGACTACATTTCGCAGTTTACTTCAGACATTCAACACATCTCTGGAGCGAACAATGTAGTTGCAGACGCCTTATCTCGCATAACTTCCTTGAACAGTTTCCAAGGAATCGACCTTCTGAAACTCGCCGAGCTTCAAAAAGAAGACACTGATCTTCAGCATGAGTTCTTTTCAACAACCCTTAAACTGCACAATAATCATACGATTCAGGTAAGGAAACCTAATTATGCGACACATCTGTAGGTAGGGATCGTCTAATCGTGCGGAATCATTATGGACGCAATGTCTTCAATACATTGCACAAACTTTCTCATCCAGGTGTTCGTGCAACCATCAAGCTTATAGCAGAACGGTATTGCTGGCCTGGCATGAATAAAGACGTGAGGGAGTGGGCACGCTCCTGTGTAAGCTGCCAAAAATCTAAGGTTATCAGACACAATAAATGTCCCTTAGGCTCATTTAAAACTCTCGATGCTCGTTTCGACCATGTTCATCTGGATTTGGTAGGACCGTTACCAGATTCAAATGGATACGCCTACCTCTCAACCTGCGTAGACCGTTTCACTCGATGGCCAGAAGCAGTACCTATCAAGGACATCACTGCTGAAACAGTGGCCCGCACCTTCGTCGAACGATGGGTAGCAAACTTCGGCTGCCCTTCAACCATCACTACAGATCGCGGACGTCAGTTTGAATCTGATCTTTTCCGTCGTCTGACCACACTATTAGGAAGTACTCGCTTCCGAACGACCGCCTACCACCCACAAGCAAACGGGTTGGTAGAACGTTTTCACCGACAACTAAAAGCTTCACTTTCAGCTGCAAACGTTTCGCAGTGGACCGACCCTCTTCCACTCGTCTTACTAGGTATCCGCAATGCAGTGAAAGCTGACATTGGATACACTGCGTCTCAACTGGTTTATGGAACAACACTTCGACTTCCAGGAGAATTCGTGGATCCTTCATCCTCTTCAATGAACATGGATCTAGCCTCCTACACGAACAGGCTTACAAACGCAATGCGTTCAGTTAAACCTGCTTCCACTCGACTTCAATCAACTGATGTTTTCGTTCAACCTGACTTACGATATAGTACACACGTTTTCGTTCGTCGAGACTCGCATCGACGACCTTTCGAATCAGCATACGAAGGACCTTTCAAAGTTCTTCAACGCGAACCGAAGTACTATATAATCGATAAGAACGGAACCAACGATAGCATCAGCATCGATCGCCTCAAAGCAGCGTATTTAGAAGGAAGTCCTATTCACGTCGACTTTCCTTCGTTACAATCGCACAACACGACTCCACTCATAATTCCTCAACCGACAACCAACACTAGCGATACTTCGAATGTATCTGCAAATAAACCTAAAACGATGCGTTCTGGAAGAAGAGTAAGATTTCCAGAACAGTTAAACGACTACTGCACGTAAAGCACTACTCGACATTTTATATTATCCCGATCTTTCTTTTTACGATATATAATTTTTTTCAAAAAAAAAGAAATTTAATATGCTTATATATTTATATTTTTTTTACTTAAAAAAAAACAAAACAAAAAAAACATTTTTAGCGCTATTATGTGTGCTTGAGTATATTTTCCATTTTTCGCCGACATTGTGTTTTTACGCACATGCGAGTGTATTTCGACATGCACTTACACTTTCTTTTTTCTTTTCCAGGACGGCTGGAAAAGAACGATGCAGTTTACGAGGAATCGAAATTTTTCGTTGTAACTTTTTCTTTTTTTACTATGTTGTACCTCCGTCCCATATAGTAAGGAAAGACGACCAGACGCTGCTACACTTAGTAAGCTATCAGAAGAGTGTTTACCAACGACAAACTCGTTGGGTTTAAACTTCTGGCTGGCCACGTCTTAGGGTCATCACTGCCTCACTAGGGGGGGGAGTGATCTGTAGCGGTAAATAAATCCCCAAAATAAATAGCACTAAGTTTTCGACATTGGATGCTGACCATATGTTTTAGTGGACTCATCTAGCTGAAGGCGCTCGGTCATGCATCCGCACCAGATCACGTGTGGTAACGCCGTGCTCAACATCAACTGCAATCGCTAGCCAGATTAGATCAGAGAATTCCGATATATTGGTCATCGCCAAATATACTCTTCCGATCTCCTCGACTCTGCCTTTTGATTTCTCTGGGTGGGAACGAAATATATTAGGTGTTACTGGTAGAAGCGTTGTCAAACACTGAATACCTGTGACATCATTCTGAATAGCTATTTATAAAAACCTGTTACTTTTTTCATGTTGGTTGTAATAGTTTTCCATGTTTCATCTCCCCACAATAAAGCTTTCAACGTTCTTATTAAAAATTCTGACTTTGGAATGCGTTTACGAGCTGTCCTCTAGACACAACTTCGCATTTCAGTCACTCGTAAGATTTCCACATGATGGTGATAGTCTCGTCAGGTACTCCATAATGTTAAGGGAGGTTCCACGAAACCTTCCTATCTACACTGTCGAATGTTTTCTCGTAGTTGAAGAGGCTGATGTATAGTGACGAGCTTCATTCAATCGGTTGCTTGGCGATGATCCGAAGTGTCGCAACTCGGTCGGCACATGGTCGATCCATACGAAACTCGTTTTGTTGATCTTAAGGTTGGGTGTCCATTGAATTTTTTCGTTTGGTCTCGCAACACTGTTGGAAACTCTCTTGTACTGATAATATTGTGATGCATCCGTAATTCTCGCACTCGATCAAATTTCCCTTCTTTGGTATTCTGTTCAGGTACCCTTCTTTCTGGTTTGTTGGTATATATTCTTCCTCCTAAATCTTTTTCAAGAGAACGTAATGCACCATTTTCTTCTGCGGTAGGAAATTTTCAATAAGTAAAACAAAACCATGTCTATTCAATTTCTTCAGCAAATTGCGGACCCTAAAAGATAATTGGCTCTTCGTATAACTTAGTAACACTTACGGTGCATAATGAATACCACTCATCTTATCTGTTCAGTAGTAATCTATATGTGTAACAAACATTCCTCGTCTGTTAGTCTGTCTTGGTAGCATTCACATTTATACTCTGTGGCGTTGGTCATCGCCGAATCATGCATTCTCCATTTTGTTACTGTATCGTTCTCACTACTCAGATAAGCCTCGTGAGATACTTACTCCCGTACAAGTGATCCTTCCTTCTTTCTGAAGTGCGGTCCAGCGAAGCTCATGTGACGTTTGGCATCTGTTCAGATGTTTGTAATTGTTGTAGCATGTTAGCTCGTCCAAAGAATACACAAGTGGTGTTAACTCGTAGTCAGGAGTGCATACGCACCGTTTCTGTTGTCTGAGCATTGTTGTTTATAAGTCACTCAAATTGTGCTGATACACGTTTCACATAATCACTTGCGTCTAGTGAGACACTTATCTAAGGTGAAAGATTCCGTTGCTAAATACAAAGTTGTTCCGTAAACAATTCTGATGGCTACCGTCCGATATGTTTTCTAATATGTGATCTTATACCTAGCATAACTGTTTTGCGCCTATCTGGTGTGGGGGATCTATTAAAATTTCTGTTTGTTTTATTTTGCACTCGGTTGTTTATTGAAGCTGCTCTACTCAAGAGCACTTCAATGTCTTCTGCTCACCTGTTCCACTGCTCGTGAATCTCAGTGACTGAGTCACCTTCTGTGTGCTTTAATGGCTACTCTGCTAGTTTCTTCCTCATTTCGTATATTTATCTCATATTGTATTCTCTTGCATCGCTTTTCACTGTCGTTTCTAGGTCTTCTACTTGTTTCCAAAAAAATATCATCATGCTACACTTCATCATCCAGTTTTCTTCTATCTATTCGACCTGTGTGTGAGTGTTTACTAAAGACTGCTTGTGTTGTCTTACCTATCATTTGTTTAGCGGAGGGGCAATATAATACAAGTCGATATTTTGATTGCCGATTTTGTCATCTGATAATGGACAGGTTCAAATATAACAATCACCAGTTTATTGACCTAACATAATTTTTCAGCGTATATCTATTTAGGCACTCCGTTGTTTTCAAAAACGCTAGATGGTTGAAAGTCCCATAGTTTGTGCTTTTGTTGTACAATAGGCTTCTCCATTAAGCTCTAAACCTGTGCATCATTTGTTCTTTTAAGAATCGCTTTTGGTCCGAAGAAGTTAGCTGTATCACTTGAAATATTCGCAAATAAAACTACAAACTCGATTCCTGTGTAACCCGATTAATCACATATGGTTAGAGGAGTAGTTGTTTACACCTAGTTAACTCGAAATCTGCACCGGGAACTTCAGACTATATTAATTTTTTCACACTGAGTTCGATTTAACGTCACGACAGTAATAAAAACTTTGTTTTGATTAGATTTCAATTTGTTTAGTGGTATCTGTGTAGTCTTCAGTTAACAAACTACTAGTTGTTCTAACAGACATACCATCGTCATAATTGAATGAATGTTCCCGCGTTCACAGTTGTTGACATTCTCTTAGTGCTACATGTCGAAAGTGAATCTTCTCAACAATTATGTGTTCGGCTTCGGACTTCGCGTGGTTAGGAACCAATACTACTACAGTATCATTCGCTTTCCAGCCCAAGTGTGTGCTAGACGTCATATTGCTGATTCACACGTATGATGAGTCACTGTAGAAATTAATTTGAATTTCACGTAAGATTTGTGGAGTAAGTGGTCGCATCATGACATATCTGCAATTTCGAGGTTACTTTTGTCGTCATATTAACGAAGACAAATGTACTAAAACCAAATTAGACCGTAATTAAACAGTATTACGAAATACTAATGATTACAATAGGTCTGAAATTTCGAGAAGATATCTGTCTGTCAAACAAAAGACGAGTTCGCTTGTTAGCAGCCCGCGTTGATGCACTTTATGGTGTGCAATGTAATGAGTAAGAATGGAGCATATTCGCGGGTCACTATAATTCGATCCTAGAGGTATTTGAAACATCGCTCGTGCATTTTGGGGACACTGAAGAGGAACTAGTGGAGTAAGGCATGGGACACCAAGTAATAATTGTAAATTGGTGGGTGAGATAGAATATTCTAGTCAACTTATTTGAACTTTGTATTACGTATCCCACTCCACCAACTATCCTGGTGCGCAACGATGGCCAACGGAGGCGTAGACTTTAGAAGAGCTACAAGCGACCAAAGCAAAACATGTAATCTGTCCATCAGCCTACCCGTTTTTGAGCTGATCTGCGTACAGCCTAGATCTCGAAATCTCGTACAATTTTTCTCCTTTTTACTTACAACTTTTTGTACTTCTGTTGATTGTGCTATTGAACTCATTACTGTGGGATATGTCATGATCTGTGGTAATTTGAACCGGAAGATATTTGTTAGTTTCTTCGTTGCACGTGACCATCGACTAGTTGAAACGTATCTTTGTAATATGCTCCTATTTGTTAGTCGCATTTTAATGGAATTTCTAGATCATCATGGCCGATATAAATAAATCCAGATTAATTCTTACGTGTTTTATTCTGAGGTATACTAAATACAGCTGTTTTGTCGATTAAACTCCCTCATAATTTGATCCTGTTTACTTCAAATATATATCCCAATAAATCTCAATGCCAAGTACATATATATATATATATATATATATATATATATTCAGGAGCATTTGTGCCCGAGTTCTAATTGAAACTGAAGATGCCGCAGGTATTCAGAGTTTGACAACGCGTTAACCAGTAACAACTTATATGAATCGTACGCACCAAGTGAAATCGAGCTTCCTCGCTTCTGTCTTTTGAAGATATATTTGATGGACTATCAATATATCGAGAGTCGTCTGACCTAATTGGGCAAGCGATTGAAGTAGGTGTTGAGCACAGAGTTCCCACTCGTGATCTAGTGCGGATGCATGACCGAGCGCCTTCAGTTAGGTGAGTCCATTAAAACTAATGTGGTCAGCATCCAATGTCGAAAACTTAACGAGGTATTTATTTGGGGGATTTATTTACCGCTACAAAACAATTCGTCCCAGGTCATCGGGTTACAGATAACGAATCTCATAAAAACTTAAAAAATGGCGAAACATAGTGTTGAGGATTGTTTTAACTAAATATGAATCCAGTTTACATGCATTTCTGGCCTACCTTTTGCATGAGAGTGTCAAACCGTGAGTCATTTATGGAGTCTTACAGGGTAACCAACAGCGAGATTCACAAGCAATGGCAGGAGGATGTACAATATATAATTTAACGTAAGCGATTAATCTATAACAGTTAAAGTAAAACGTAAGCAACCAGAATATAGACTTATGCGTGCAATAATGCGTCCATATAAAAAAACACCCTGTACAAAGTACAACTAAATAAAGAAAAGATAAATGGTCAGTAACAATCCCGTAAAAACTCTCAAGGCTACGAGTTATAACAGAGATAACAAGTAAACACAAAGGGCACAAAAGTATTGAACAGCTGTGATCATACTCCCAGTTAGTGAAAACAGAAGGAGTGGTGGTTAAGAAAGGTCAACCTGCTGCATTTTAAGTGGTGATTGACACATAACGAACCAGAAATTTATTATCACTATTTCTTAGCTTCCTATTTATACCCAGGAATAGTGATCGGAGAAAGAAGTAATCCAGGATTACATTATTAGCGTGTGAGAGTTGACCTCTTTTATCAAACTATGAACGTTTGGAATCTTCTATTGTAGTGCTTACTGTCTGCTGACGCCTTCAAAGTTTGATTTAACTTCCACAATTCTACGAAATGTGATGGTCACATTTTACATGATCTTCAACACTTACCATAGAAGCAATCGAGAATCCAAATTACTTTGATTGCTTTGGAGGAGTTGTTGACATTATCTTTAGTTTCAATGGAGTAGGAGTAGGCAACTTTAGGTTTTATTACTCGATCATCCTATTAGTTATTTATTGTTTTGTTCCTCATGTTCTGAGGTAATCAAATATACTGAGTATCTTTCTGTAATGAAGGGACTTTTCGCTAATTGAGACACGTGCTTTAAATACAAAATGTCTGTCATTTTTCTGCCCAACGAAGTTTGGACAGAATGCGTTTAAACCAGTCAAAATGGTTTACTTTGTATCAGGGTTAGTAGCGGGTTAATCAGCTTGATTTTCTGTAACTGCGTGTTTATGTTTCAAATATGAGTCTTATACAATCATCGAACCATCAAATTAACTGTACTCCTCGTAGTGAAGAAGTGTTCTCATTCGTGGAAGAAAATGGCCGCCCCAAAGAAAGATGGACACCTCTCGGTGCAAACGCAAGTCCTGAACCTGGTTATCATGCGTTTGAAGAGAATCACGTAGATAATGAATTTGACCATGAGTCTGAATTATCCCGCCTAGCCATAGAAAATGAACACCTCAACAGTTTGTTGATGGCTTTTACTTCTCACATCGCCCAGGTAATTTTCCAACAAATGTGTTATGCTAACTTCTGAGTACGACTCCTCCTATATGTATAAGAGGAGTTTTATTTGGAAGTTATAGAATTTTCGTCATTGTTTCAACATTTGTATTTTGTAGGTAAAGAGAATATTATTTAATAAGTGAATCTTGTTTTTACTATCCACCAAATGTCTTTTCCTCAGGTTTTGAGTCAAGATATTGTTGTTAGTAATCTACACTACCGACGATTTATTTCTTTTTAACATGGCCATCTATAAAATTCGAGGCGGTCCTTCAACGGTTTAAGCAATTGAATTTCAGCCATCTGGCCACAATTTTAAACTTCGCTTACCAATATTAGGTTAGGACAATCGAGTAGTATCAGTCTTCAGTAACAAGGATAGTAAGTCAGTTAGCATTTGTTAGTTCTCTCGGCTTTTTTCCATAGAAGATCCAGCTTATTGTAAGTGTCCGCTCTTTGAGGCCGTTACCGAATGTTCGCGTAGTGTGTCCCAGTCATTAATTACTAGATGAGTAGAACAGAATTACACTGAGTTTATTTGTTCACGGTTTGTAATTCTTCTTGTAACGGCCCAATAGATGTTTATTTCTGGAAAGAAATATGAGACTTGCTAAAATCTAAATGATTAACATATATAATACTAATATAAAGTCACTTCGCGTTCTACGATGAAATAAAAACGTATGGTTTTATTCTCTACACTTATGTTGTTGCTCGAACCTAAGTGCATAGATCTCTACCTGGTTAATGATTTGCTAACATCTGGGAATTTGGGACTCTGAAATCAATCAGGTAGTCACGCATAACTTTCTTATTTTTTAGTGCTGCATCTAGGTAGAAGCTATTCGTTTATCTCATTTAAAATGTTCAGGGAGGTAGTAACAATTAGGTAAGCTCGAAGATAGCTTTGGGCACAACCGTATGCTATTAGATGAATGGACAAAATTCTAGCTTAACCAGAAAATTAGTTTATCACAGCTTCAGTCTTTTCACACAGTCTCTAATAAATTCAAAAGTGATCCAAACAAGAACCGGTAATTCTCACGCAAAACACAAAATTACCTAGATAAAAAGTTCAAGTCCAATGTTAAATATCGTTGTGTGCTTTAGCAGGAAACTATGACACAAAATTGCTGAAGCGAAGATTAAGGCAGATGTTTAGTGATCATATAAGGTCGAAATTCTTGAATACCACGAAGTTAAGTTTTATAGATGTAAGAACCAGTTTCCTAGATGAGCAAACATCTTACTCACGTCAAATATCTGTGTCACTTCGAGTTCAACCCGTTAATTTATCGTACATTCATTAAAAAATGTCCCTCGTCGCTAAGACAAATAGTCTTTTTAAGAATTTTGAACATGAGCTCTACTTTATAAATATTTCCTCTTTTTCGAGATGTTCTACTGGTTTTTAAGAGAAAGTGACATTTGTATGTTCATTTCAAAACTTTTTTGTTTTTCTTATACCTGCGAATCCGTTCACTACTAGATCATTTATTTATTTGATCGCTCGGTATTTAATATGGGTTGTGCAACATTGATTTAAAAATCTGTATCTATTTTGGTAGGATTGTTCTTTGGTGAGATATTATTAGCATTCTGGAAAGTAGCTTTAAGTTTGTATGTAAACAAAAAACACAAAGTATATATTTTAATGACACCATGGATATTGGCTACATTGTTCTTGGCAAGGGGTTACAGCAAGTGTATCATAGCTGAACTTCAAGGTGAAAAAAACTTTATTCTCACTGCAGGAAAACGTTTGAAAATATTCATTTAACGTCTTCTAGATTTAGAAGGAGCCGTTTAGTAAACATAAATTTAATCATTTGTGATTACTTTTTTCATCGTCTTTACCTAGCTTATGTATTTTTCCATCATTGTCTGTGGATTAAGATTTTATGTATTCATATCAGTTTGATTTATAATATATGAAATATCTATGTTACATTTTTATTGAATGGAAAGTTATCCACAAATCTACTTAAAAAATCTAACTTTTGGCACTGAAGGTCTTTTGATTAAATCTATGATTTTTGCATGGTGCTAATCAATAACTGACCATCTTCATGCTGGGTATATCATTACAAGTCACTGTAAAAATGACATATATTCTTATTTTACAGGTGCAATTTCGTCTAGGGCAAGTAATAAATGCTGAGTCTGATTGCAGAGATCTCATGCTTAAGTCTCTCGAGGAATTTGCCTCCAGAGGAATCCCTGACCTACAATCACTGGCGGAACAATGCAGTAAAGTTAGTTCTGTGGTCGATTTTAAGTTATTTTATATTTTTTGGTAAACCCGAATCTGGGAGCATCATAAAATTGTACGTATAGGTCTGCAGTTTGGAGATGAGAATAGTTTATTTATTTGACATTTGGCCTATGACTGCGAGACATTTAGATGTCGTATAAAATGAAAGTTATGTTACTTGATTTAACTTTATACGTTAGTGAAAATCCTTCTGAGTGCTGATAGAAAAAAGGTATTTCGGTAATCTTCAAATACTGAGAGTAGTTCAAAGCATCGCATCTGCAAATATTCATCGCTATTACCATTAAGTTGTTAAGTTCTGATGGTTTCATCTTTTATGACATTAGTGATTTTGTTTTTATTTTTATTTTTACTTAGCTATTACACGTTATGAACAATAAATACGATAGGATTATAAAAGCTTTTGTGACTCACTTTGCATTGATAGTATTCGCTGGATATTTTAAAATCTCCCTTTAAAAAGCGCTTTTACGGTTTATGCTGAATTGTGCTGAGATTTTTTCACTCCACGTGAATCGTTTTGAACTCCAGTCACACATGAGTTATCACACAACAGACGTAATTTTCATGAAGCGAGTAGTACAAAAAATGCTGTTTTCACATTTTTGCTATTGCTGCTATCAATGCTTTTAGAAATGTTGTTCATTACAGCATTACTATTCTAAATGCCATTCACACGTCAAAAGTTATTATTAAACTTTATTTCACGAAACTTGTAGAAGCTCTAAAAGACTGGGAGACAGCTGATAAAGTTTGGTTGGTATTATTTGGACGCACGGCCACTTTTGAGACTGAATCCTCACTTAGATCAAGGAGAGCTTCATAGTTTTAATCCCGAATATAACTCGATAAGCAAATCTGTATAAAATATTTTAATTTCTTGATAATGTTTCTGAATAGTTAACCATATCTATAGGTTGTTATTCGATGTTTTTAAAGACTTTTATTTTGATAATGGGTATGTATATATATATGTCTGTACATTTAGTTATCTTCAGAATCCCAAGCATGTACTTCAAGTTTAGATGGACGGCCTCAGAAAATGATTGAACAGCTGAAAAGACATCTTGATGACCTAGAAAGATTCGCTTATGAGGTAATCTTTTGTTGTTCTAAGAACAACCATTTCTTACAATTATGCTTCTGATGTTCTCAGTAGTTTTAACATCAACATTATTTCCTCTTTTATGTCTGAAGTCCATTGATTCATATTCTACTTAGCAATCTAAATGGTTCTTAAGTATTTGAAGTTTAAGTGCTGCCGTTAAAACGAACTTCCTTTGGATTGCATAGTAATACTAAGTCCTTTTGTCCGAATAATTTAGTATTCATAATCGCTATGGGTCTGAAAAAACTTACGTTTTGTTTCTTTACTCGTATGATCGGCGAATTTTGATCAACACACCTCTTTTCCTTTTCAAATTCAACTTTTGTGGTAACTTGACTTCTTAGAGTGTTATTCATATTTTGTTAATTGACTTAATAAGTACTTATTAGTGTGAATTAATGAGTTGTAGCATCAGATAAAAGTATTCTGTAAATCGTATTCAATATCATATATTAACACGAAGCATGCACGCAAGCCAACCAAGTAAGTATCTGATATAAAATTTAAAAACGATTGTATTAAAATGTTATTCTTGTCTTAATATGTCAGGGAATTCTAGGTTACTCAGAAAAGTACAGATATCTGTAGTTGAAGATTTGACACTCCATCCTATAATTTACCTATATCAATTCATCTATCTACAAACTGCCCAGTACTGGTGAGTAATAATTCAATAACATACTGATGAAAATACTTAAAGTGAATCTAACCTTAACGAATTTCCAAGGGTTTCCATATTAAGCAAGTATTGGTTAAATGAAGTAATAACTAGTTAGTTTGGTTTTATTTAGAGGAAATTCGACTGAAAATACCAGTCAACGATTGCATTCATTGAACTTTGATTCTTGACAATCGATATTTAATTATGCTACTTAGATAAACGTAATTTGACATTTAATCTGTTCGTACTAGCTATGATAGTTTTATGACTATTACTAATATAAGATATCTAATTGAAGTTCCAACCGTTACCACTACCTTGACGTGGTGGTTGAGTTTACCTATCCTAGTGAATCATTCGAGCTATACTGGCTGGAACAATCGTTCCTCAAGGTTCTACAGGGAGATCGGTTGGAGAATGATAACACTAAAAGCAGAAGACCCAAGGTCTGAGGGCGAAGTCGTACAGCTGACTGTATAGAGGTGTATCGGCAGTATGGTGCTTCCCTCAGACAACCAACATAACAGCGATGCTGCCTTCCCACAAGGTGGGGTGGGGTTAGAAGAGGTCGACCATTAAAAATGCACACCTCACCAACGTAAGAATGTATCGTCACTAGACTCGATTCCCACGACTATCACGTTAAACGTCATTTAACTTATGACGTAAGTTAATTTATCATTTTATACATAACCTCTTAACTGAATAAATATTCGTCTTAGTAAGTTCTGGTTTCGAATATTTATTTGCCTAATAATATACATGAGAGAAAGTTTACTGATTTCTTTAAAACGTTAAGTTGCGTCTTGTTTAACTCACGGATTCAAAAGAAATTTAAAGTACTTTACTTTAATATTTCACTGTATTGTTACTTCGTTTATACTAAATTTAACAGTAATATACTATTAAAATTCAATATTTAGCTTACGATTATGATTACGTTAAATGAGAAATATTTTAACATCTTTCAAGTTTTACAATATTTTTTTTTTCTCAATACGGTTGTCTTTTTAATGAATTAGTTGCCTAAAACTTAATTTATAGTAGACAATAATTTCTAAACTTCTTTTATTAATAAATAAATTTAATCCCCTGCATAAAACATAAAACGATTTCACTGGTTGAAATCATGAGTCAATTGAAGCTAGACCACCATGGAAAACCTGGAAACACTGGACAGCCGTTTCGTCCTAGTATGGGACTCCTCAGCAGTGCGCATACACGATCCCGCCCCCCGCGAGATTCGGACCCAGGACCTATCAGTCTCGCACCAGGTGCTTAACCAACTAATCCACTGAGCCGGCATCCAACGGTGTTAATGTCTAACTTCAATCAATCTCCACAAAACCCATTCTGATAATAAAACGATTTATTTTCATTTTTTATAATAAGAATAACATCTCCATTCATTCATTTATTTTATTCATCTAGAAAATTCATTCATCAAGTTTTATTTACAATTTCATTGGTTATTTTCATTTATTGATTTTTACCTTACGTTTCATTTATTTGTAAATATAGATATTTCCATAACGCCTACGCATTTATAGTTTAGTTTACTTTATAAATTTCCTACAAGTATTATACTAATTCATTTCATGTTCGTTTTTCCTACAACCGATCTCATCTATTTGATAATAATCGATAATACGATTATTCTTGTTTAATTTATCACAAAACAAAAGATTTGAGTATTATGAATCTTAACTATTAATCAATGAGTAGTATTTAAGAATAACCATCAGATATTTTATTCTTAATCTAATTTCATATGAGTTCACTTGATTTTTCTTTTAACTACTTAAATAGATAAGTGATGATGAATAAATTCATCTTGTTGACTGATTATAAACGATTACCATTATGAACAAGAATAAATTAAGTTTAGAAAAGTAGTGTTGTTCACTTCTTATATAAAATAGCTTATAACAACTTGGATTTTTATGAAACATAAAACAGTTGAACATCATATGGTTCATTCTCAATTGTTTTATCTGTTTACTGTTTTATTCCCTTTTACCTTCTGTTATGTAACAGTTTTAAAAGTGTGTTTATATTTCAATTCAAACAAAACATTTTATCCATTATTATAAAACAAACTATCACTGGAGTTTCAGGTACATAGAACCACTTTAATATATAGAGACAAATGTAAAAGATTTTCGTTTTGTTTCCGAAATTTAAGATCTATTTATTGCGATTCTCTTCACGGAAAGTATATTTCCAAAGATGCTTCCGAAATATATGTCATGTGGCTGCATTTGAAGACTGAAATCCATATAAAGGACAACTTGGACAGATTCAAGTTACTGTTGGGCAAAAATAGGCAATCAACAAAATCAGCAAATGACTGAAGTTTGAACAATTAAACAACTATATTCTGACTCATTCAGTGAGCGGTATTGTGGGATTTACTACAGTGTAAACATGTGATCTTCAACCTGTGATTACAGTTACATTTGGAATTGCAAACTAGGTTGAGATAAATACTCTGTGCTGGTTTATTTTGAGTGGTTTACGAATTACCGGTGGTTAAAATTAAATTATCTTACTGTTTAAAAATACCTACTAGCAAAGAAATGACTTTTATAACACAATGGTTTTAAATTTTATGTAGTGATTATGATTTTATACTCCGCTTAACAAGATATTTGTCAAATAACAAAAGGACAATACATATACAAACGAAGAAGTATAGCAGGATAAAAGATATTTATAATATTTATAATAATAGAAGGATACTTTAGGAAACGATCGAAAAGTTCTTTTATGTTACACAGTTTCTTGAGTCTGTAGAAATTTTTGGGAATTCTCACTAAGGTCGCTTCAAATTTTGTGGTCTTCTCCAGTATCAACGGAAATTTTATCGGTTTATTTATAAAGTTCATTGGATCGCCTCAAACTATACAAATTTAATGTAAATTTTAGGAATTCCCCTAGAGTCATTGGAAATTTTAACCAGAAACTTCAAACCAATGGAAACTTTATATTGTTTTGTCGCATTTCCCATAAATGTCCAAAAGGGTTTTAGTAAGGTTTCCCATAAATTTCCAGGAAATCGGTCCAATTTCTGCAAAGTTGTGAATTTGGACTTTTATCTTTTATGTGACGTTACTGTATGTGGAGAAGTAAAAAGAAAAAAACCCTGACTAATTCTGGACTTTATTTAATAATTGTTTCAATGATCGTTTGAGCCATTTAACTTTAATTTATATCTCACTAAGAATTTGACGATGAAAAATCCAGTTCAGTTGATTTTTACACTTCTCTATTTACAATTAATATCGGCGAAATCCTTGATATCAGAGCATTTCAAAACACCTTACGTCAAAACGACTATACTTCCAGGCATATTCGGTTGTTATGTGAAGGTATCCACTACTTCTGGACTTGTGTATTTCGGTCTCAAGAGCAAAACAGAGTTTCGGATTATTTTTCATTATTTTATATATTGGAGTGTTCATTACACTCCAACAGTGATAACAGAACTTTCAGTCATAACAGCCTTAAATGTATCGTAACACTACTAATATCCATTCGAGTACTTTTCAAGAGATAATAGTTGGAGCACGCACTTAAATTAACAAAAGTTAGTTTTATTTTAATCTCTTTAGACGTAGGAATAAATAGTAGAGAGAAGAAAACAATTTATACTAGTGTTTAAGGAAGAATTTATTAATGGTCAAAAATGAATTGTATTCTTTACAGAACAGTAGACATCAGCCCTCGTTGACCCTCGTAAACAACCATAAATACTTATTTGATTACCTAAATAAATTCAATTTGTAGTCATACATCTTTCTCAGTTATTCAAATACTTAGTTAACACTCAAATACCTTTTAAGTGGGCTTATTTAAAGTTAATATAATTTCAAAATAATTCATCCTTAGTTACATTTGGGCGTAATTCTTGAAACTGTAAATAAGAATAACAATCCACTGTAATTCTGTTACACAGCTGAAACAAATCAGATGTAGTGATTTTTCTACAAATGAATTTTTTGTGAGTTCGTTTAATTTTACTTTATTACTTCTGGTCGACAAAACAACAACTCAAGATTCTTTTGATGAATATTCTACACTTGTATTTAGGATTAATATTCATTACTTCTTTTAACAACTAATAATGATCTATTAAATCCCGTAAAATTATTTCCAGATTTCACTTTTGACTACTCGTTGGATGATTAGTAAGTAGCACCCAACCTTTGTAATTTTATATAAGAGTATGCGAATATAGTTCCCATTCGTTTCATCTAACAAAATCAATTGTTGTTATTTTCTTCTGTATGTGAGTTACTTTGTGTTAATAAGAATGAGCTATTTTAGTGGTTCTTTTTGAGAGAAAAGTTTCTAATAGCGAAGTTGTTAGTCATGGCAAGAATGTAAGGAGCACACGGAATTCCAGTTGCAGCTATACAGAAACAGTTTCTGATAATTCTAAAATGTCCTTTTAAATTGTGAACTTTAATGACTTTTCGTTATTGATCACCAATATCATCCGGTAGTTATTGTTCGGTAAATTTTCAGATGAAAATTAAAGTTCTGATAATGATACTAAAATGCGGAAAATTATTTTTTTGTATAAAGATTATTTTGTTTGCTTATCTAAATCAATATTATTTAATGTATTATTCCTGTTGCTTTGTCTTCTTGAAGACTGGTGAGCAAAGTGAACCGCCAACTCAGGCTATCTTAGAGAAGCAGCGTTTAGTACTAGAAGGCCTACGAGAGAAACTAGAATTGAATATTTCCAATGTGGATAAACTCCCAGCTGCTGAACTGCAACAAGTTGTAGACAAGGCTGTCAATCAAGTGAGTTCGATGATCATCTATCAATTATTTCGTAATGAAATGTCTTTGGAATTATTATTCCAAACATACAATTTAACGTGAAAAAAAATAACAGAAAAAATAATTGAACTCATTTTATTTTATCAACAAAAGCTGGTGTTAATCTAGTGGAATATTTTATTATCAAACTTTAGATATTTTAATATCTACAAACAGTTCGAAATTTATTTTTTTATAACTAGTAGTATTTACCAGTAGAAAATAGTCACAGTTTTAAGGACAACTTACAGAATTCACAACCTTATTTTCCAACAATAAAGACGTTACTAGTCAGCTGCTCAGATTATAACTACATAATGTCTATCTTAGTTATGTAAAGGTGACGAACCGACCATATTTTGAATTCTTAAATCTTATCCGAATATAGAAAACCTGTTAATATTGATTGAAGGATTTAAAAATGGAAGTTGTAAATGTGGATAAATATTATTAACTAACTAGAATTTTATGAAAATGTTTATCAAGTTATTTCATATATAGATCAGCAGTCAGTAATTTAGTTAGTTAACTTGTTGAAAAGATTTATCAAGTTAATCATATATGATATCAGGCTAAAACCTCAATCTCATTTATATTAATATTTAAAAAAGCATTTTCAAAGTTCTAAATTCAAGTCAAACCTAATGACATTGGGAAGAAAAGTCGTAGTGTATTCAGTTTTGTGGAGATTGTTTATTTTGTAGTGTCAAATACCTGGAAACGTAGCACTTTACCCGGTTACGTTTGGGATGTTTTTGGAAGCATTCAATGTCTCAAAACATTTGTTCTTTAGGCGCGTGTTTAAAAATCTGATTAAAAGATATATACGACGCATCTTAAAAGTAGATAATCGTTAAAATTTACCAAACTACTTCCAGTAATCTGTATTGTTTCTTTCATCAGATCGCTTTAAGTTGAACTTCCAAAACCCCAGTCAGTTGTTATTTTATGTAAATCGTAGGAATAATTCACCTATTTTTCTTGTATCAACTTACTGCGACATTACATTAACAGTTTTTCCTTTTCAATTCAGTTTTTAAATCCTGTAAAAGTTAACGAAAAACTTGTGGAACAGTTGAAAACTCAAGTGAATGATTTAGAACGGTTTATTGATTTTCTTCACGGTAAGCTATAAGACGTTTCTTTATTGTTTCATTTACCTAAATTTTGGTTTTTTTAGTCATAGAAGTGTTATATAAAGAATTTGTGCCTGAAAAATGCCAGTTTATTTCCCACTAGTTCGCTTGAATCTGACCTATTAGTTTTTTAGTACCCTTTAGTCATACATATTGATGTGAACAAAGCACCGCAACTGTAGAAAATAACTAACTATTTGATAGTTACACACTATAACTGCAACTAATCTACTGGTTTACTTGATCCAACCACTTTCCATATCGTTAATTGCGTCTATCAGTCTCCTTGGATAAAAACCCAGAGAGCATCGATTTTCTACCGATTATCTTTAAGCGTCTTGAACCTTGTGTTTGAGATAAGTTGACTACAGAGTATTGGCAAAAATACTGAAATATTCTTATAATCGCAAATCTACCATACGGTTGTCATATTCTGACGATTCAACTATAATACCAGGCAGGAGCATCTTTGATTCATTTTTCAATGTATGGCTTTGTCTAGATATATTTCAGGTTCATATGAAGGCATTTCACGAAAGTTATGAACTCATATCTTCAGAAAGCTTCTTTATGTTCAACTTTGAGGCGAAGAAATTATTGGTTCGTTAATGATTTAGTCGTAACAACATCATTCATAAAGCACATAATTTGATGAAATTCCATCCAACAGTAATTTCTAAATTGTCGAAAGATGTACACAAGTCTATTCAAAACTGTTTCTGTATTACTATTTTTCTATACTTTCTACAACTACAAATTTGTTTTGTTTGAGTTAGCTTGTGATGTAAACTACGAATATTTAACAATCTTAACAAATCCCTATACTGATATTAGCGATTGCGTCGAGATTTGTCAAGTGATTTATTTGAAATAACATTTTTTTGAAGAACTTATTTCAATTAGGGCACTTATAGAGTGTAAAATGACTCAAAACAGTGGCAACACTACTATGTATTATCAAGTGAAAAAGTGTTTATTTACTCGTTTGAGGGAAACAATAACTGGATTATGTACATGACAATATTCCTTTTTAGTGTAATAACAGGCATTTTATTCTTATTTTTTACTGAAACTTGGGTTGAGTTTCACTACACTAAAGAGAATGCGATAGATTTTTTGGCGGATATTTCCTTGATTACTTTTTACTTTTTATCTGATGATGTGTATTACTGTCAGACAACTGTGCCAAGTTGCTCACACTGACACAATCAACCAGTTGTTCTTGGCTAATGGCCAACAAAAATCATGTTACATTAATAGTGTTGTTGCTTTTATTTTTATGGTATAAGTAAATAATATAGCATGTTTAAACATGAAACTTTTATTTTGTAATAAAATATAGATCAACTGATACATTTAAATATTGCAAGCAAAAAAACATTAATCTCTAAGTTAACTAGTTTTTCGTAGTCATTGGAAAAGTTCGTATAATATATGTGGTCAGTATATACTTTTTTTTGTCAAACGTGAGGACCAATTCACATCTAACTTGTATGGAATTAACTATATAGAACAGGAAATCTACTTATCGATTAAAGTCAGTTGGCATGTTCAGAGATGTATCTGGCTTATAATTTCGTGTACAACTATTTTTGAAACTTTCTTAACCTTAATTAACTCTTGGGCACTAAAAAATGGAGTATTGAAGTATTGTGACACTGAAATATACTACATAAATAACTATACCTGTATGAAGAAATGGTGGAGTTAACCATCTTAACAACCTGTAACTTACATTGAATATGCTAAGTCATCCTGCTTCCATTTCAAAGTTATGGTTCTAGCCTGCATCATTTTCTTGCTTCATAACATATAAACTCGTATAATTCAGAACACCGTAACAGAAACAATAATAGCACAAACGCGACGTGAATATGTACGTCTTTTTTGTAAATATCTTTATCTATCGACACGCGTTTGAGTCGTAGGATGAACATCAGAACTGGTATATCGGCAAATCCAGCTGACGAGTCATAAATAGGGAAAACACACTTCTTGGATTTCAGTGCTAGCCACAATCCAACGTTTCTAACAACAAAACCAAGTGCCTTTACTGAGATAATCCATACAGAATAAAAGTACATGTCAACATATAATGATGAAAATTCAGTCCTGAATATCAGCATCAGGACAATTCGAACATTTGCTGATAGTTAAGGAAAGAAGTTTGTTTATAATTAGTTGTACAGAAGAACTTAACAATTTTATTAAGGATTGTATAACAATGATAATTATAACTTATCCTTTAGATAAATTAAGTGGAAATCACATAGATATTTCACTGGAAAGATAACTTGTTAAGCCATTATAAATTATTTTTATTATTACGCTCAATGAAATATCCCGATACAATAACTGAATAATTAACTTTGAATAGACAAATTAATAAAAATAAAAAGACTAGTTAAAATTTCATTCATTAAAGAAAAGTCGAACTTGAACAACTTTTAATCTGAATTACCACTAAATCGTTTATTTCCGAAAATGAATTTCTTCATAGAATTTGATTGTATGCACATAATTTTTTCTGACTTTCATTATATTAACGAATAAGTTAAGTAAGTGAATATAAATTTATCGTATATAAATACACGGTTCAAAACGTAAGACTATTTGGTGAAAATATGAAAATCTATCCTATTTTTAACCTAAGCATGGTTTAAACCATCTACTGTGCTAAGTCATTTTACTGCTTTTAGAATTTATCTTCAAAACAATCTTAGTTGATCATGTTTCAGTTGAAATAATGTAACCTTAAGAAATCGATTAAGCGTAAAAAATATCACTTGAATTGCTCACTTACGCTTAACAATTTAAATGAACAGCTAGGATTACAGCTATTTTGAAGAACTAACAAAAAAACGAATCTATGTTAATCTATCCAACAGTAAAATCAAGGGAATAATAAAGCAGTTCACAGTCCTATAAGATCATTTAAGCAGTTTGAAATGTTTTATGTAGTAACTAGTGATCATAGGTTCTTGCTATTTTAGATGTCATTTAATTTTGATGCTTCAAGATATGACAAAACATTTATCTAGTTGGACATAACTGTAGACTGATAGTGCATTAACAAGTGGAAAAAACCATTTACTTGACACGTTTTTATACTGACTTTGTCTTCATCTTTTTATAAGAATCGATTTAATTATGAAGTAAATCACAAGTACCTTCACATATGGTAATAAAACTTTATGCAGGTGAGTAGTTATTTAAGGTTATTCTAGGGAATCATATTATTGTCAGTACCTAAATGTGTGTATGCATGTAAGTATACTGTGTTACCGTATTCAGTGCTGATCACCCAGGTGTCGACCACTTTTTAACTGATAATGGGAAATAAAAGTTTTTAAATATATATATCATACTCCAGAGCCTTTTCGTATGATTACTACTGATTGATTTTTGGTTTCTTATTCAATTTCTTTTAACAATATTATTTACGAGACCTTCTAATTCTCCATATATGTACTTTGGCTGAGATCAGTTTGTTTGTTTCCTATCTTACATTTTGTGTGATAGAGGCTGTTAATTTAAACACCTACCTACATTCACTTGGTTGTGTCATTACAACTCACTTTTGTGTGAACATTTGACCAATTATACTTTAAGTGAAATCAATTTCTAATAATTTAGTAACCCACTGACCTTCTTGTTGTTTTATAATGTCAAGCAAGTGTGGTAAAGTTTTACAATCTAAATAACAAGTTTTTTAAATGTTAAGTGTCTTTCTAAGGTCATTGAAATACTTATTGGTCGTATGTTTCAAACTGAGTAGAGAGAACTTTTATTTGTTCCTCAGTTTTCAATAGTTGTTTAGCTGAAATCATTTCGTAATTTAAGTTATCCTTGATTTAATAATCATTCCCTAATGAGATTACCAATTCTACTTTACTCATTTTTCGGTTTGTTATGTTAAGTCCTGTCACTGCCTTCAACTGTGCCATCATTCGCTCATGCTAACAGTTGAAACAAAATATTTTCAAGTAACTATTTCACTGTATTATGTGCTTTCTAAAGTCGAAATTAGATTCAATATTTTTCGAAATTATTATGGGAATTTACTTCTCAATTATAAGTACTCATTTCCCTTACTAATCAACAATAACCTACAATTTATGATTATTCTTAGTTTATTGAGCTAATTCATTGATACCTGAATCCAGTAAATGAGTTGTGCAAAAGTACTAATACTGTATGAAATATCTAAGAAATATTTTTTAAGTTAGTTAATATTGGTTAGGGATAACATCATGATGCTCATCAGGTTGAAGTTATTACTACTTTGTAAAGATAATTTGTATAACGACCCAGTTGCAGTGTCATGAGGTAAAAATTAAACGGAACGTGTGTCCTGAATTCTACTGCTAGCTACTGCCAATCTGTTATTAAAGCGTGTGATTAAATTTCTATGTTGGGGCAATCCTTTGAGGGTATACATATGTGTCAACACGGACTGATCAACAGGAAAATATAAATCCCCGTAAATATGATTCAGTATGGTCTAAAGAAATTAGTTTTATTACTAAACTATCGACCGTCGCATAATAATGATAAGAATGAGTACATTCTAGTGAACAATACATTTTTGTTATTATCCATTCATTTTCAATAGTTTTAAATGGATTCATACCACTAATCAATGATTTTCTCTTTTATATCGATAATTTTAAGGTTTCTAATATGAATATTTGTTAGTCTGCTTTAACGCTTAGTACGATGGTGGAAATTTGATGGATTGCCGAATATTAAATATTGTTTATACAGATTAGGTTTACACAGAGGATATAGCCAAGTTATGACAGCCTACTAATCAACAATCTTGAATATTGTGAACAGAATTACAGATCATCACTTTTTTTACTCATTTAAATAAAGACATGTATCAACGAAAAATAAATTCGAAAAAATTACCTAATCAGAAGTCATTGTATACAGAAATAGTTGTTTGTGACAAATTTCGTTGAATTACTGGAATTTATCAATGATACTAAACCGTAACTATCAAAATTAGTTTATCAAGCCTACTTAGTTTACACCAAACATTATAGTTATTTTATAATGAGAAAGATTGAAATAGTCCACAGCAAGTAGTATTTGTCTACAAATCTTCTTTTACTGATCTACACATTATTATTCTAAGTAATGGTTAGTTGAATGAAAGAAAATTATTTTACGAAGTAATTAACTATTTATACATTGAATAGTTCTCTTACTTTCATAATTTTTCAACTTATTGTTTTTTATCAATATAAAAATCCACGCCAGTTTGAGCACTGCATTATTTCATTGTTATGATATATTATCATATTTTTGTTAATCTGTTATCTTTTCACTTAGGCTCTGGTGCATGCAGTGATATTTTAGCTAAAGCACTAGCTGATTTCAAGCGTACACATCAACAGTTATCAGCCAATAATGAAATATCATCGTGTTGTTATGATTCTAATAGATCACATACACAAAATAATGATAATAATGATGACCATCATCTAGACAATAGTAGTATATTTTCATCACATATCCATCCTGGTGTACAATTAGGACATAGTCGTCATCTTCATTCAGATTATCAACATAGTCACACAAATGATTATAATACTGATGGTATCGATGCCTATTTAGAGGTATCTCTCTATTTGTGTGTTCAGTTTGAATTGATGTTGTGTTTCCAATTTTCGAAGTTAACATTAATCAAGCTTGTGTTTGATCTAGTTGAATCTGAATTTATTTTTGAGATTTTTAATCATTAGCTGATTGAAAGTGTTGATTTATAAAGAACATACGAGATGCTTAATAGATATTAACTTTTAGTCTATGCATACTGAATATAATGTTCTAAAAATCATAATTTTGATAAAAGAATCGTTTATAAATCCTCATCATATTAAAACACTAATGTATCCGCACAAGGAATATTCTTTTCAACAAATTCTCTTCGGGTTCTACAATTATGTATCCAGATTAATAATTCAAGAAGTGCCCAGATTTAAGGCAAAGCACATTGTTTAAAGTTATAACATGTGAATTTAGGATTGTTAATCAAAGTAGAATTTTCAATGTTGAGATGACTAATATGCTGTGTTAACTTGAATCAGCTTATACGTTAAATGAAATTCTGTGGTTTATAATCAAAATGAATATGGATCAGATTGTGTGAGAGGTATAATAGTGTAATTACAAAATCGATCAAATGTTTGTCGAAGACTATATTGTGTCAGAATTTGTCCACAGGTCGTTTAATGATTCAGGGTATAGGCATAATGTTTATGTGTTTATGTGTTCATGTAAACACTTGTTGATTAAAAATAATTGTTCTATGTATTATTGCTTTGTGTGTATATACGTGCAGTGTTTTATCAGTTGATAACTGTTTCTTTACTTTTTTTCAAGTTTGATGTTGTATGGATGTTATTTTAACTGTCGTTTTTCGTCTTCTAGTACTTTGTTTATTTGTTTTATGAGCTTCAAATAATATTGTTTGCTTAACCATACATGTTAGTTTGAATTGTCTGTCAAGATGAAAAAATAAGCTTTGTTTACGTCCCTAACCTTTTTACTTTTTTTGTTTCTTAGGATATCACCACTACCGAAGAACAAGAATTAAGGCGTAGAGATAATAGAAAACGTGATGTCAGGGTAAACTGATAAAAGACTTGTTGTGTATTTATTATTGTTATTAATAAGGGTTTTTAATATTCAGGACTGGATGTTGATCACTCTTTATTGGGAATATGAATTTCTTGTACAGATTCCCTTGATATAGTCATTTTGTCACAAGTTTTAGAAATTAAATAGATAGCAGCTAGTAAGTGAATCCATTCAAAGTTCATCAACTGAATTTAACTTATTAGATAACACGTTGAGGGTTCCAGATAAAATGTCCCGGATTCAATTTTCAATCTGAAAACTAACAATAAGGTCCAACTGCATTCAGCTGACAAGTCCTAAATAAGATATAACGTGTTTTATGGGTCTTACTGGTAGCCACAGTCCATCTATCCTGATTATTTCTGTTTTGTTTTATTGTTGAAAATCGGAACCTAAGTTTTTTCAATGTTTACTGTATATGTTATATTTCAGTTATTATTATTATTGTTATTATTATTATTATCAAATAATGATGTTCAGAATATTGTAGTGTAAAGAAAACTTGTGGTAATTTCGTTAGTCATAAATCAATTATTTCTATATTGCAGTTGATGACATAAGTTTGGATTTTGTAACTGATTCTTCTTCGTACTTGTAAAGTTGTCGTGTATTATCTTTCAATGGTGATTCAATTTTGTGATATATCTCAAGTGATAAATAAGAATTGTTTGGACATATATACATCATAAATAGTTTAAATGAGAAAAGTAAAATTACTACATACTAAACTGAATTAACTAGTTTATTTATTTGCTTAAGATAAAATACTGTTTCGAAACTTCCTTTAAATATGAGTAGTCACAGTATTCAAATCTCATTTTTTTAAATTGTAAAGTGAACGTTGGAATTAATCCAACTGTATTTGAAAATTGTAGAAACATGATACATTGTGTCAGTCACTGTGTATGATTAGCTAAAATAAAACAATTCTAGTTGTCTTAACCGGAACACTTTATAAGAACTTTCGTCTAAATTTGAACGAGTAGTTCCACAGTAGTTGATCACGGAGTTAATGTAAGATATGGAGGAGAGAATCTAAAATTACAAATGATTTCAGAGATTGAACTTTAAAAATCTAACATTTCGCTTAGCAAACATTACCACAGATCTCACTTTTAACATGACTGATTAATTTAGTACGCGGTTTCACTAACAATCAAATTCCATCTTGTATAATGCTTAGTATCATATAGTAAGTATGCATCTTCGGTTTATTTTAGAAATCTCGATTCGCTATCATTAACCTTATTCAACGAGCTATCACCCTTCTCAACCTGTTTGCAGCAAGTCAATTGGGTCAAGATCCTGATACATTGCTGACAAAATTCAACATGAATAAACATTCTCCTCATAAAGGTCAGAAATGTTGAATTTGTTTAACTTTATGTATAAATGTTCGTTAACACAGTTAATTGGCAAAAACATCAACTTACTGTGACTTTTACAAATTTAAGGCGATACATTCGCGTAATTTTTAAATAGATATTAATAATGGTTAGACAATGTATTAAGTATTTGATAAATAATCATTCAATGCTTAGCCCGTTTTGATCTTTCCATAAAACCCTGATGATTTGTTTTGTTAGAGAACTTCTTGATATACAATTTAGTCGTCTACGTGCTAAAAGTCAAATAAGATATCGGTTGATATATTCAGTTCATCACTATGTTGAAAAGACTATCCAAAGTTAATTAAATATAATCTACTTGATGTTAAATAATTATCTTTTGGTAAATGTCGTACTGCGAAAAAATATTGTCATGTAATGACGTGGTGGTCATTATTTTTTAAGGACTTGTCAACATTTCAATTTTACAGAGAAAGTTATTTCGAAAAAGACATCTGAAGTTATGTTTTCAGGGTAGTATATTCAAATAAATATAACTGACTTTGTATACCCGTTGAACAATTATATTTTAGCGCTCAAGTAAGGTAAGACAAATAATAGTCTACTTTCTGACCACTAATTTAGCAAACTAATAGAAGTGTCTAATTCATGTTTATACATGAACGATAGTAAAACTGGTTCACATGTAGTTTAGTGATGATACACAAAGAAGGATGATTGATCTGTTCGTAACGGAACCTAACAAAAAGTGGCCATATCAGAGATCTGTAGTCTACATCACTAGTACTATCGACTTCATTTTCACACCTTTGTATGACATTATGTGTTTAAGCAGTGTTTTTGATATAATAGTTTACTAGCTTAAATGTAGTAAAACGAATAAGTGAGCAGTGTTTTGAATTTCTACACCATAAATTTGGATAAGCCATTTAGTTAGTAAAGTGGTACTGTTCACTGAAAACCATCTCATACAAAAATTTAAGGTAATAGCTAGGATAGGTTTAGATTCGAAACGATTCTAGTCAAACAATAGAGTATTTAAGTTTAATCCGTTTACCTCTTTAGGTTTTAGACACCTTATCGATTCTGTGTTTCCAGTTTTGACGTAACGTTTCTGTTCATTTTAATATTCCTCAAATCCCGTCTACTTCATATTTACTTGGAGTTTGTAAATTCAAAGCATCAGTCGACGAGTTTCTCTGAGAAGTTTTACGTAGTTTTATCAGTCAGCTTGTCAGTAATTAACCCAGTTTTAGTGAATGCTATTGGTTACATATGAAGTAAGAAGTCAAAAAAAACAGTCTTGATTTCGCAGTATGTATATGGATATGTTTTTCTAAAACAAACAAATATGAGTTTTAGTGCGAAGGTGCTTTTTGTTCCATAGAAGGAGGAAAAACGGTATATTTAAAGTATCACGTAGATCTATAAAAAAAGGCTCAAGCTGCCATTTCGAAAAAAAATGTGCAAGAAAATAATAGTTACTTGCTAGTAGTATAATTAGATAACATAAATGTTATATTTACTGAGAGCTATTTTATGGTTTTTCTGGATATCTTGAAAAATAATTTCGCAATGAAAACTATCTTCCAAAAATGCCAAAATTACCAAACGAACTATCTCAACTATCATAAATCATATGATCAATAGTGAGTAGGTTGAATTTTACAATTTTATTATTTCCAATAACATCGATTGGATTCAGATGTCAACAGGACATTTTTAGTGATCTGCCGTTTAATCGATACGTTATCATTATATGAAGATTAACCAGTCAATTGTCATTTTACGGAAGTGTCCATTATAGGTGGTAATCTACATATTCCCTTTTTCGAAATAAATCACTATACTACTGTCTCGGACATTTTGTTTATTTTCAGTTGACAAATCGAATTCATCTACCGTAGAGAAAGCCAAAACACAACACTGGGGAACAATTCGAGCTCGTCTTGAAATTGCTATAAATATGGTTCAAGGAAAAGTGGTTACTCTTAACACTTATAAACTAGGTAAAACACCAGCAGTCAATTTATACTCTACATATCATACAATGCCAAATATGATTCACTCATGTACAACACAGTCGGAAACTCGTAATACAGTTCCATCTGGACGTGAAAGTCCAGATGGGAAAGCTAGTATGCCCGCATATGATAGTACAATTAGATCCTATGCATCACTACGTAAGGGTTTTAGTCAGAACGAAGTTCCCGGTACTCAAATTGCTTTACCTGTGCAGAATTTACATGATGCCAGTTTACGTGCATTGTTATATGGTGGAAGACCAGATAGAATATTTTCAAATCCAACTTTGTATAACGATAAAAATGAACTCACTTCATGCATAGAAGATATGGATGACACAGAAAGCAGCTCATGTGAAACATCAGAGGTTAGTGTATTTCCAGTGTTATCTTTGACAGTAAACTTTATTTAACTAAAAAGTGTAATGTAGGAAAAAGCAACAGCAGGTTGTTTTCTTGACTTGAATTAGTAGGTAAGGAGTTGTATAACCTCTATCTAGTTCTATTATCGATTAGTTGATTTATATTATCAGTAGTACCGGTAACCTATTTACCGACTTACACGTCGACCAATCAACAATAACCAAGGCGTTATTGGTCCTCAAGTTTATTCTATCCCAGTAGCCAGTCAGAAGACGAAGGTAGAAAGCGGATCACTTTTATTTCATTAAATTCAATATGACTCAAGTCCATAGAACAATATATGAAGCAAAATCTTGAACATACATTAACATAACTAATAAATTACAATAATCGCATAAGCATTCCATAAATAGAAGAGAACTGAATAACAGGTCCGAAATAAATTGAAAATAATGTAAGAAATGTACAACATATTATAACAATTTATGTATCACGAAAATGCTTACAAGCATGGATAATGCACGACAAAGAAGGCAAGACAGTCACTGAGATTCAAGAACAGAGGAAATGACGGGCAGAACACTGAATAATTCACAAATATACCATCTCCACTGAGCCAGCCGGACATAGAAGCAGCACATACAGACCTTTCTATTGATGCCACTCCAGCAACGACCGAAGAAATCAGGATGGCCATAAGACAAATCAAGAGTGCGAAAGTAGAAGGACCTGACAATATACCAGCCAAAGTCAGACATAGAAGCAACTGCAAACATGCTTCGCGTTCTATTGAGGAAAATTAAGAAGGAGGAACAAGTGCCGATGGACTAGAAAGAATGACACCTCATCAAGATACCAAAGAAAGGAGATCAGAGCAAGTATGAGGATTACAGAGGCATCACACTAATATCAGTACAAGCGAAAGTTTCCAACAGAGTGTTGCGGGACCAAATGAAAAATTTAGTCGACGTCCAACTGCGATATCAACAGACCTGATTCTGTAAGGATCGATCGTGCACAAACCAAATCGCGACACTACAGATCATCGTTGGACAGTCAATTGAATGGGACTTGCCTCATCAACTTCCTTGACTTTGAGAAATCGTTTGACAGTGTGGATAGGAGATCTTTGTGGAAACTCCGTCGACACTATGGAGTGCCTGAGAAAATCGTCAACGTCATCCGGAATTCATGCGACGGACTACAGTGCAAAGTTGTGCATGGAGGACAACTGACAGATGCATTCGAATTAAGAACCGGAGTCATAAAAGGCTGCTCACTCTCCCTTTCTCGTTCTTCTGGTAGTTGACTGGATTATGAAGACCTCAACACCGGAGGGGAAGCTCGAAATACAATGCACAGGTTGTATGCAACTGAACAATTTGCACTTCGTAGATGACCTGGCCCTTCTATACCATACAAACGAACAAATCCAGTTGACAACAAACAGTGTAGCAGCAGCCTCTGCATCAGTAGGCCACATACAGGAAAATGTAAGACCCTCAAATACACCACGGAAAACACCGATCTATTCACACCTGATGGAGAAACTCTGGAAGAGGTGTAATCGTTTACGTACGTGGTCAGCATCACCGATGAACGTGGAGGATGTGACGCAAACGTAAAGGCGAGGATTGGCAAAGCGAGGGTTGCATTGCTACAATTGAAGAACATATGGAACTCAAAACAACTGTCAACCAACATCATAGTTTTAATCTTCAATATAAACTACTATAACCATAATGAAAAATGCACAAGTTTTTATAAACATGCTATATAGCAATGTTGCACTCTTAGAATTTGAGGCTTTATATACGATACTTGAGTTATAGCGCTAGATATCATGATTGTCTTTGATATACTGTGGTAAAATTTACAAATTTTCTCATAAACATTAAATTACAGTTGGTCTTAATTATCTAGAATTGCTGGAATTTTCTCAAACGGCTCAAAATTTAGTTGTGCACTTTTATATACCATTTCACTAGCTTTAGCTTCAGTGATCAGTAGCATATTAAGCATTTTATGCTAATCAAATCCAGCAAAAGGGAGAGATAATATAGCTTACAGACTACATGTTATGCTTATTTAGTTGAGACCCTATTTGTCGGGATTGTAGTAGAAGTAGGAAACATAATGGGCTGCGTGCAAGTGAAAAAGTTTTGGAATGAGTTAAAAGCCACAGTTGTACGGTAAACATAAGTCTTTCACTTCAAGCAAGTACAAGGACTCTCGAACCTCTTACGAATGGGCAACAGAAGACCATCTCAATCACTCATATACATGAGATAAGCGATTAGTTCATACAAACTGAGTGAAGCGGTACTTAAACGGATATTATTTTCGTCATCGTCACATTATGTGCAGTACATCAATAATCTATACGCGAAATCTATCGAACTACACAGATAAAACGATGGACGTATATAGAGGTGATACATATGGTTCGACCAACATGGTACAGGAAATACACCTGATTAACCCACGATTCACTTTTATGGCTACTACAGAGAGCCATAACCTCATTACAGGTAATAGCGTCCCACTTTGTTCTTATTGTATAGCATCTGATTGAGTCAGACTATTCGAATTTTAAAACATACCAAAATTACACTCATTGATTTATTGTGACGTACTTTTCCTCGTCCTTTATTGAATATAATAGTCAGAATTATTGGTAAAATAGCTGAAGGGTTATATTATTAGAGAATACTTAGATATCATATTATTTTGCATGGACATACTAAACCTGAAACTTTGATACTCAATATTAGGCATTTTTTAGAATTACTGCCAGTTGTTTGTAAGAGGAATACAAGCAGCTGGACGCAAGTCAACGGTACTGTAATTCTGAATTTACTGTGTAAACCACTATCATCTATGTGACAGTGCTCATGTATACAGCCTAATATATTGAAGAAATTCAAAAATCCGTTTCAAAAAGTGTTCGTAGTCATTCGAGATATTTTTGTTACTCAATCACATTTTGTTTGTGAATCAGTCCTACTCTGTTATTCAGTCATTTGAATTAAAGATTGAGCTAACCTAAGTGTGTGCGTATATATGTGCTATGCTGATAAATGTTTTCAGTAAATGATTTCATGTCAATTCCATTACATGGTGCAAATTTTTAATTTTTATTCTAAAGTGGTAAATATTTTATTGAATCCAATTTACAATAAAAATAAAATTATTAATTTTATAAAGACCGAACAGTTCTCACTTTATATAACTTTATAAAACTTATGTATAACTTGATCTCTTATTACTTTTAAACATGAGTATTCTAACTTGTCATATTTTAAACCACAAATTATTGCATGAATCGAATGACAACTAACGTCTAAACAAATAAAATGTATTGAAAAAGTAGTTTATCTTTTTCTCTTACTATTTTATGTTCCTTTATTAATGTAAATCATGTTTAATTTAACTGGTGAACAAATTTTGTTGACTTCTATCATGTCTGAAATTTTTCATTGTGCTTTCAACTCTGTATGTATTCTACATTTTAACACGATAATAAATGAACATAATTGAACCACAGATCAAATGCTTATGTTTTCTAGCATATTACTGTATGTTAGATTAAGGCTAACACTACTTTTTTTCAGATGGAATCTCTTTCCTAAATATTGTTTGAAGGTTTTTTATTATATTACTTTATGATTTATAATATTACACAAAAAATTATTTTACTGTCTGCAATTTTTTTATTAACTGTACTCAAGTTTCTGTATACTGAAGCTGAACGCTCTGTGGTGCATGTTGTACGTCGATACTTCTGTCCCGCTTTACGTGATCTTATCGAACATGGTCTTATAAAGAAAGCTTTACAGAAAATTGATGAAAATTCACCTTTGGGCTTAGTAAATAAACGAAGCATTTTACTGCTTCGTCCTATCCTGAACTGTTTAGACTCAAGATCAAGAAATCACTCAGAAGATAAATTTGAATGTTTAGATTTGAACGATCCATCAAGTGATTACATTTCAAACTCTTTTTCGGGGTCCCGTTCTAATTATATAGGAATCCATGCGTGGGATGTATTAATGCGTTTTTATCAAATTAAGGTGAGTGAAATCAAAATAGAGTCCAATATTTTCACATTTCAATTCCATTTTTAAGATAGACTATGTCTAAATATTCACATAAAACTTAAGTTTAAGCTAATAAAATACTGAATATTTGTGTCTCATTAGCACGTTTGTGTCTTTATTCACTTGATCTCTACGTTATTTCAGTTTACTGACAGGTTCATGGTTCGATTTAATTTAAGTCAGTTAACTATTAGGTTTTCATTGCAAGCATGCCTATAGTATGCTGGACTAATCAATGAGACATAATTAAATGTCGTTCCGTCAATCATATTATAAAAGTATAGTTGTAGGCTACTTGTTTTACTATTTAAGTAGCTTCGTCAATTTGAGTTATTTTTGCAACGTGAATTGACAACATTCAAAATCCTGCTGAGATTTCTTTCAGCCTAATTCTGTGTCTTATACGAATATTTGTCAATATTAGAAAGAACAGTTTGACAGAAATTGAGTGACGAGTATAGAAAAGACATTATATGTGAAAAATATATAATCCCAGCAATTGGAAGTTAAATAATCCCAACGTTTCGTCCAGAAAACTTGTCTGGACTTCTTCAGAGTGAGAAGTCTAGACAAGTTTTCTGGACGAAACGTTGGGATTATTTAAAATATAACTTTCATACATTAATTCTGTTATTTTACTGTAAATTATAATTTTGATGACTTGATTGTTAAGAAATGACTGTATTATATTTTTGTTTGAAATTATTGAAAGTTATGTCGAGTCACCTAGACTGGTGGCCACATTGCAACATGATCGATAGCATTCGATCTGCACTAATAGGGACTAGACAAGCATGAGATTGATCACCACCCAGTGATCAATCAATTGTGATTACATCTCAGTCCTACAGGAGGTTAGTCACGGCTCGGATAGCTCAGTGGTAACGTCTCTGACTGTGAAGCTGAGTGACACGAGATCGAATCCGCCAGGGAGCACCAGTTCCCTCAAGATTACAGGTACACCTTGCTGACGAGTGCCAAGTAGCACGAAACCCGGGTCCAGGGTTTCCTGTTGACTACCTCCAACCACCATCTAATCTGAAAGTTATGTTTTCTGACTAATAGAATAATTCGACCCTAGACGTAATTAGTATCTAGAAATTTATTCACCGCCGTTTTTCATCGATTCACTCAATACCTTTGCTGTTACTAATTTCATAAAGTAATTTGTATGATAAGTGATGTTACGGAAGCTATACTCACCTTATTATTCTACTACTCCATACCTTAATAAGATTATCTACCTCATGGTTTTATGGAGTTTCTTAAAGAGCACGATAGCCTTTCAAAGGCTTTCTCTTCAGTATCGTAGAACTGTTTCTAAAAACAGTATACTCACAGGTATCAAGTGGATATTTGTCAGATTACTATAATCCACTTGGAATTATAGAAGTGATAATGAAAATTTTTGGATTAAATTAGTATGAATTCCTTACAGTTTCGATCTATTTACTAGGCACGTTTAGAGAAATTATCACATCAGAAAAATATTTCTTCACTAGAAAAAGCTATAATTATATGAAATTTTCTATTTAGTCAAATTACTATCTTAGCTATAGGTCAACGTAACAACTAACTAACACAATGAATAATCTAAAACCGGAAAAGAATAACAAATTTGTGAAAAAAAAAAGAAAAATGGTTATCTAATTAAGAATCCGTTTAAAAGGTAAGAAATGTCAAAATAGTTCTTGATAACTGTCCACTTTATTTAAACACATAACGTACAGTTAAAATTTATTAAATTATAGTGTTTGTCACTATAGAATAATGTCTCAACCTACACTTGTAACATTTTCAGTCCAATTCAATCGGATACAAATACCTGAATGTCTTAATTATAATCTATTATGTATTGATTTATATTGAATTAAATCTGTTCTGTTTTAGAATGGTCCACGGTATAATGAATCTCCGGCGAGAAAACTTTGTGAAAGTTTTGATTTAGATACAGTTGATGGTAAAACAATCACAAATCGTCAGGTAACTAGCCAATACAAATGTTTAATCTTTTCGAATCATAAACTAAATTAAGGAGTCTTAGGAAGAAAGAAGTGATTTTTTGCTGAAAAAATCAGACTTGTAAGGAGTATTTTAAAATAACCTTTGATTAATATCTTTCGTTTATTTTAAAACAACAGTTTACAGCATACATATCGTGACCAATTGTTAAAATCAATGTCTAATGTATTATATACTTGCCTACCATTGGAAATACTAATTTACTATACATAGTGCACTAAAAACGCCAATAATAATGTGGTGGTAGATTTCTAGAGATTCAGATACTTTTTCTGATTAAAAATCTGGTAACAATAAACCTTGAATAAGATTCTTTGACTATCTGTCAACAAAATAACTAACGCCGTTAGCATTATTATTCATTGTTATGTGTCCTATCTAAATGTCTTTCCACATTCTTTGTTCTTTGTTCTTCAAACGAAAGTATCAGTTTGACTTTCGTAAATCAGTTGATTAATCTTTGATCCTGATGAATTAGTCTTGCATATTCTAAATTTGTTTGACCCTTTTTTCCATGAAAGTAATCAAATCATTTATAAGTAATAAATAGTTTAGTGGAAAATCTCAATCAACAACGCAAACGTTTACGAGTAGAGTGTTTTGAATGTGTAAAAATACTTAAGATTATCGTAGTGTTTTTCCTCTACTGACAGTCGAGGTTAGTATGTACAGGGATTACATTATTTGTTCATTCAACCATTTAAACAAAAACTAATAAATTATAAATTAACTTTATTTTGGTTTTTTAAAGTCTTCAAGATGGACAATACAATCTACTTGTATCTAATTTTACTTGGATATATATATATATATATATATATATATATATATATATATATATATATATATATATATATATAATATAACCTATATGATACATTATTTAACAGCAAATACGGTCTACTTCATCTGGCTTCTATATATATAAACATCGAGTTATCCATAAACAGGTTTTTATCTTACATTTTAACATTTTTCACTCTCTTAAACTGTATCGCTACACTCCAGATTACTTACTTACTTACTTACGCCTGTTACCCCCAATGGAGCATAGGCCGCTGACCAGCATTCTCCAACCCACTCTGTCCTGGGCCTTCTTTTCTAGTTCCATCCAATTCTTGTTCATTTTTCTCATGTCTATCTCCATTTCTCGGCGTAATGTGTTCTTTGGTCTTCCTCTTTTCCTTTGACCTTCAGGATTCCATGTGAGGGCTTGTCTTGTGACGCAGTTGGGTGCTTTCCTCAATGTGTGTCCTATCCACTTCCAGCACTTCTTCCTGATTTCTTCCTCCACTGGGACCTGGTTTGTTCTCTCCCACAGTAGGTTATTGCTAATAGTGTCCGGCCAATGGATCTGAAGTATTTTGCGTAGACAATTGTTAATAAACACCTGTATTTTCTGGATGATGGCTTTTGTAGTTCTCCAGGTTTCTGCCCCATACAGTAGAACTGTCTTGACATTTGTATTGAAAATCCTGACCTTGGTGTTGGTTGACAGTTGCTTTGAGTTCCAGATGTTCCTCAGTTGTAAATATGCTGTTCTTGCTTTACCGATCCGCGCCTTCACATCTGCATCAGATCCACCCTGTTCATCAATGATGCTGCCCAGATATGTAAAGGTTTTTACATCTTCCAAATCTTCTCCGTCAATTGTGATTGGATTGGTGCATTCTGTGTTGTATCGGAGAATCCTGCTTTTCCCTTTGTGTATATTGAGACCTATTGCTGCTGAGGCTGCTGCCACACTGTTTGTCTTCTCCTGCATCTGTTGTTGCGTTTGGGATAGAAGGGCCAGATCGTCTGCGAAGTTTAGATCATCCAACTGCATCTTAGATGTCCATTGTATCCCGCGCTTTCCTTCAGACGTTGACGTCTTCATGATCCAGTCGATCACCAGGAGAAAGAGAAAGGGTGAGAGTAAGCAACCTTGCCTAACACCGGTCTTCACTTTGAACGACTTTGTCAACTGTCCTCCATGCACGATTTTGCAGTGTAATCCATCATATGAGTTCTGTATGATATTGACTATCTTCTGAGGCACGCCGTAGTGTCGAAGAAGTTTCCATAGTGTTGTTCTGTCCACGCTATCAAATGCCTTTTCGTAGTCAATGAAGTTGATGTAGAGTGATGAATTCCATTCAATTGATTGTTCCACAATGATCCGTAGAGTTGCGATTTGGTCTGTACACGATCTATCCTTACGGAATCCTGCCTGTTGGTCACGAAGTTGGGCGTCTACGCAGTCCTTCATCCTGTTTAACAATACCCTGTTGAAGACTTTTCCCGGTATTGAGAGAAGAGTGATGCCCCTGTAGTTATCACACTTGCTGAGATCGCCTTTCTTCGGTATTTTGATCAGAAGTCCTTCTTTCCAGTCTGTTGGTACTTGTTCCTCATCCCAAATCTTATTGAAGAGAATGTGGAGTATCCTTGCAGTTGCCGCTACGTCTGCTTTTAGTGCCTCTGATGGGATGTTGTCCGGTCCTGCTGCTTTGCCACTCTTGATTTGTCTGATGGCCATGCTGATTTCTTCAATTGTTGGTGGACCAACATTGATTGGGAGGTCCGTGGGTGCTGCTTCGATGTTGGGTGGGTTCAGTGGGGCTGGTCGATTCAAGAGTTCTTTGAAGTGTTCTACCCACCTGTTTTGTTGCTCTTCAATGTTGGTGATTACCTCGCCTTCCTTGCTTTTCACTGGTCGTTCTGGTTTGCGGCGATTTCCAGAGAGTTTCTTTGTCGTGTCATACAATTGTCTCATGTTTCCTTCTCTTGCAGCCTTTTCCGCCGTCGTTGCTAAATCTTCCACATATTTACGTTTGTCGGTTCTGATGCTCCTCTTCACTTGTTTGTTTATTTCCGTGTATTCAGCTTGTGCCTTGGCTTTTTCTGCTCTTGTTCGGCTGGTATTGATCGCTGCCTTCTTGTTCCTCCTTTCTTGAATCTTATCCAGTGTACCAACAGTGATCCATTCCTTGTGGTGGTGCTTCTTGTGACCCAGGACCTCATGACATGTTGAATTGATTGCCTCTTTGATCCCCTTCCAGTTGCTCTCCACAGTAGTTCCTTCTCCATTCAGTAGATCATGAAAGGCCTGGAACTTGTTGCTGAGGTCTATCTTGAATTTGTTGAGTTTGTTAGTATCCTGGAGAAAGGCCGTATTGAACTTTTGTGATACTGTCTGCCCCGTTGTCCAGTGCTTCTTGAGTTTCAATTTCATCTTGGCGACCAGCAAGTGATGATCTGATGCTATATCAGCTCCTCTCTTGGTTCTCACGTCCTCTATAGTCCTCCTGAACGTTTTGTTGATGCAAATATGGTCGATTTGGTTTTGTGTAGAGTGATCCGGTGAAGTCCATGTGGTTTTGTGTATGAGTTTATGTGGGAATATGGTGCCGCCTATGACCAGCTTATTGAAGGCACGTAGATTTGCAAATCTCTCACCATTTTCGTTTCTTTCTCTCAGTCCGTGTCGTCCCATGATGTCTTCATATCCAGTGTTGTCCGTTCCAACCTTGGCGTTGAAATCTCCCATCAGAATGGTCAGGTCCTTTGTTGGGCACTTCTCGACTATTGACTGCAGCCTATTGTAGAATTGATCTTTAGCGTCTTCATTGTAGTCGTTGGTAGGCGCATAGCATTGGATGATGTTCATTGAAATGCCCTCTTTCTTTGTTTTAAACGAGGCTTTGATGATCCTTGGTCCATGAGATTCCCATCCTATAAGTGCATTTTGCGCTTGTTTGGACAGCATCAATGCAACTCCTTGTGCATGTGGTGCATTTTCTTCTTCATGGCCGGAGTATAACAGGAGCTCTCCTGTAGTTAGTCGTTGTTGTCCAACTTGTGTCCAATGTGTTTCACTGATCCCAAGTACCTCTAGGTTGTATCTTCTCATTTCTGCAGCAATCTGGAAGGCTCTTCCGGTGTCCCACATTGTACGAACATTCCATGTACCTAAATAAATGGTCGCTCTGGTTGTCAGAAGGGGCATCGGCCTCGTAACTTCCGAAGGGATTCGGCTTTCATCATGAGGCGTCATAATTCTTCTAAATGAAGATCTTCTGACTCCCAGGGCAGAGTTTAAAAGGTTTGAATAATTTTTTATGGTTAGCGTTTTTTTAGCGAGTTAGTTTTCTACGGGATGGGGACGCTAACCCCATGCCCAACCCTCCTCCTTTATCCGGGCTTGGGACCGGCAGTAGCCCCCGGAGGGACTCCAGGCGGAGTTACACTCCAGATTAAATTTATGTAATTTACTGATAGAAAACCAAATATACACAAATAACTGATTCACTAATCATTGTATTGGTGATTTATTCATCTAACCAGATTAATTATTGTAATTTAGTAGTTTAGTCTATCATGTATGCAAAAAATGCATGACTATATGAATAAATGAAGTCTGTTTTGTGAAAAAAGACGGTTGTCTAATTGGCTTATCTTTAGAGGAATTGAATAAAATTAAATTAGGTACAATCAGCATAGAATATATCAAATAGATATTCAGCTACACTTTATAAGTAATACTATTAAACAAATATTTTAAATTAATATTATAAAATAACTATTCTCAAGCAACAAAATAAGAAACCAATCTTATAAAGTAAAAAACTACAATTAACACAATGTTTTTCACAACTTCAGTGATATTCGAAGGCCATAAGTCGATTTATGTAGAGTGGATAACAAGTTAAATGACATGATGGGATGTTAGCAGACATTGTACACAAAAATTAACGCTTATTTAACAGCTTCTTAAAAAGTGTATTGATGTTAAATTCTCACTGTACTAGTTGGAATCTCATTGGAATTATGCATGTCGTTGAAGTTGCAACTAATAATTAATCAATAAGTATTATCAAGGATGAAATCGTGGTGAATAACTTTCTATAGAGCACCTTCAACAACGATTGTCAAATGTAAGAACTTCAAGTAAGTCAATAAAACAATATTCGCACATAGTCATTCTGACAGTTAAATTTTGAACAGAGAATTTCTCATCAAAATTGTTCATATCAAGGCTAATCTATTGTTCAGTTAGATTTCCAACATTCAACAGACATTTATGGATTTAGAAAGATTGAAATTATTTACTTGGCAACGTGTAGAGTCGTATGTACATTTGTTTGTATCATTAAACCCTATAATTGATCAGTTGGATTAATGTATGTACTTAAATGTTTGGAGAGTTCTACTAAAAACGTTTACTTTATATCTACTAAGCTAGATGAAACAACATTGTGGTAGGGTCTATTCAATGAGATGTGGTAATTAGAAGAAGCTGATAGTTCAAAATTCAATGACTTTATTGACTTCAGTTGATCAATCGACAATTTTTTGCAATATAATTATTCATTGAATACGTTTACTGATTGTTCCATTTCTTAACCATACGGCTAAATAATATTTAATAAAAATTACTAAAGAATAAATATGTATATTTTTTGAATTATTAATTGTTCCTTAAACTAGTCAAAATTTAGCAGATCATGTTTGGTTATTGTGGTTTACTTTAGAAATTTTTCAGTGCAATGGGTAATGTTCTTCAGGGTCACGTGGCATACAAACGCAGTAAGGATGCCAAGTTCAAAGCATTCATTTGTATTGCACTTAAGTAAGTATATTTACTTAGAAGTCTTTTTAAAAAGTTTTAATAATACGTGTCGGAACGTTTTCCATAACCGTTTTTGATTGATGTATATTTGTAACAAGCCTTTTGCTATTTATGACCGACTCATACTATTATATGCATAATCTATTTGGAAAACCTTATTTATCTTCCATCATTTCTATTTTTAAGACATGAATATTATTTTTCATTTGGTTGTAAATTCTCACAAACTTCTAAAATACTGATTGCCAATAGTTATTAGTATTTTCTGTTCTAAGATGATCTTGATTTCAACTGAATATTTAAAAAAAATAATTTATTCATTATCAACAATTTTGATTGTACAAAATCTTGTTATTCAGTCGGTTATCAAAGAGATTGTTTTTTTCACTGTTTGACAAAAGACTGTCTACATAAACTATTTCCAACCAACCAACAATCAAACTCTGCAAGCCATTTTACATTTAAACTCAATTATAAAGTCAAAAATATTGAAAAAATTTAATACTGATTAAATCTTGGTAATGCAAATGGATTTTACATTAACCGATGATATGGAGTAGAATCAAATAAGTCATGTAACGAAAGTGGATACGCGAAAATGTCTTACCTTGATCTATTGTTCGTGGCTTTTCTGTACAGAAATCTAAAATTTATTTCATTACAATTACTAATCAGCGACAGTGAATAACTAAAGTCCCAAATAACTATAATTTATGGAATACAACTATTTCTATTGACTAGGCGTTGTAACTTTTCGGACAGTGTAATGTAATGATTATAACAATAGTTTAGCTTTCCGTTTAAGAACTAAACTACCTTAATGGTGATTAAAGCATCTAAGAAGGATTATGTTAAAGTATTTGATGTGCTTGAATATCTGGAGTACCTATTTCTACCATCTAGATATTTCAAAAGTTATCTTTTCTGTTATTTTTTAACACACCCTATACGTCTTTTAACCACACAGCCCATCAAGGCTCGTATATAAAACGTTTACGACCAATCGTCTTACATACCATCCAAAACACTGGAACAAATACAATTAAGTTTATGTTACCAACATTTACGTGACTCCTTACCTCAGATCGACTACACTATCTGTTTTTTATTGATGTATTCACCAAATTCGTCGTAACTGCCTTCAATGGTTCATTTTCAACTATATAGGGTGGTTGTAATTCATCCAGTTGTAGCTTTCTTTCATCGCTAGATCACCAAAATGTAGTAGATTTTCTTACTCGTTCGGTTGTTCATTATAGATGATGTAGAAATATATATATATGACTCGTAACATGTCCTATTGTTTAGCTCTGATCATTGTATTATTCGTGTTCCACCTAAATTATATGACATGCTTGGAAAAAGCACACTCTTATATCTGATAAAAAAAAGTTAAATACAGGAATTACTCAGAAGATAATATTCAAGATCTGAAAAACATGTTTCGTACGACAAACCTTAATTATTTACAAATGACTAATCGGAAAACACCGTATTTCAATTTTCACTGAAACTTATGTTCGAAAATGTCCCTAATTACTTTATTCGTCTCGATGTTTAGGACCTGACGAAATCTCAAACCTTCTTTTTAAGAGATGTGTTGACCTTCTGTGCCATCCATTCACAAGCATGTTTAACGAATCTGTCCTAACTAATTTTCTACCGAAAATACAGAGAAAGTTAAAAATAATCCCAATACCAAATAAAATATCTAGCGATAAGAATTTAAAATTTAGACCCGTAGCATTAGCTTCACCTCTTCTCAAAACTGTGAAAAAACTATTGCTACTCTAATCTCAACCTGCATTCAAAGAGCATATTGGTCCATATCAGTTTCCTTGAGTGTGCAAAATAAGTACCTTAGATTCTGTTGTTCTGCATCATAATGTAGTGTTCAGCTAGGGAAAGGTTAAGAAGTATATTCGTTGGGCCTTTCTAGATTGTACTTCTGCCCCTGGTTCTATTCCAAGACTGTTACTACTTAACAAGTTTATCAGCCTCAACACCGACAGCTGAATAACAAACTGAATGGGTTCTTTCCTCTCTGTAGGAAAACAGTATACATCTTTTGGAGGGAAGTGTTCAAAGTCTTTATTAAGTCAAGAAGGTGTGCCACAACGAGCTGTTCTTTTCCCTTTCCGTCCTTCTTTTTTTTCTGCATGATGTGCCAACTTCCACAGAAAACACTTTTGTCAAGTATGCGGATGGTTCTATTGTATGTATACCGATTTCTACCTCTTCACATCCCCTTAAAATGGATGAGTTCATGTCCCGTATTGAATGGTGTTCTATTGTTAATAGTCTCACATTTAGCCCCACTAAATGTCAAAACGTTAACTTTAGCCTGAGACATGAAATGCATCTAAACACCCTGTTGGGATCCCATAAGGCTTTTGTCATTAGAGATTCCTTGATAAACACAGTGTCAACGGTCATTTACCTTAGTGTAATTATTTCTTCTGATCTCTCTTTGTCTTCTCATGTTTTCTGATATCGAAGAACGTTTTCCATCCGACCTACTATACAAAGAGGCTGCATGCTTTTGGGATTACTCGGCATTTCCTGGGCTTTTGAGAGAAAACTTTGCTGCATTGCGGAGAGTGCTGAAGGCGGTTAGCAGGGTGTTTAGTGAATCTTTTGAGGTCACCATGAATAAGCTTGTGGATAGACATTTAAAATTTTCTAAATTCCCGAGAAGTGTAATCTTATCAAATACTAACCATTCACTTCATTCACATATTTTTTAGTCGTTTGACAACTGGGCAGCGTCTCTTCATTGGCTGTTAAGTTCCCTCAAGGTTGTTAATATTAGTATACTGTCATAATATTTTGTTCTAATAATTAAATGTATTTGTCAATTATAAAGTCGGAAAAACTCATTTCTAATAATTTCATTTTCAATTAGTTTATAATATGAAGAGAAATACTTTGCATTTGCAGTAAGTACTGTACATACATCATTAATTATTTCTTTAGAAAAGTTTAACAGTATAGTTTATCTTCCCTGTGACCAAGTATCAGTGATATATATAGTAGTGAATACTAACTAAACTTAGTAAGATTAGTCAAATTGACTTGCTCTCTTAGTCGTTTTTATTATTTGTGTATAGTACTGTCCAGTTAGAACCCTTTATCATTGAGTCTTCATAAAGAAAAGTATCAAGTTCATTTCCTATTGCTTAGTTGTAAATAATCAACTGGAATAAGTGTAAAATCACTACACAATATCGTTGAATCGATTGACAACACAAATTGTTATGGATATTTGCTATCTCTCAAACAAAATGGCTAAAAGTGTCCGAACAAAATATAATGCGATTAATTTGCGTAAACTGTGAGCAGACAAATAAGGTGTAAAATCGGTAATTCATATCAAGTTGTGGGCTAATATTAATTATATATTTAGATACATTTTTGGGTACGCAAGCAAGTCGAAATGACTGCCCACATATATTGGCATTATCTTGTTGAAACATTCAAGCTACAGATCTTCACAGACAAATAAACTTACACCATTAATAATAGGTCAGTTAGTTTGCATAAATAATTCCTTTCATTTCGAATAGACAAAAATATCGCCCAGTCACAGTTAAAACACCGATGTCCTTAACTAGAAAAACCATTCAATCGTGATCAATACTTAATTAACCACGCCAAGATTATTTATACACTCTTCAAGAAGACCCAATTTTTTCTTCAACTTTGTATTAGATTACAGATAAACGAACAAACGAGAACTATATAAGGCCTATCATAAGTGTTAATCGGGTCGAAACGTTATATTATTAGTACAATACTCAAGGTCATGGAAGTATTTGACATGGAAAATGTACACGTAGTTCCCTCTGTTACACTGAAAAGAGCGAACAGAAATTAAGCTGAATAAAATTGATTCATTTTATGTTATTAGGTTCTCATTCACTACAAATGACCTATAATATTTCCCTACCAAAACTATAAGGTGAGTTAAAAACTTGTTAGGTAGTTCATGTAAACATAAATCCAACCAAATTTCTTTCTGTAAATATTTTTAACTTGCTCTGTAACTTAGTTTTTAAATGTTACAAATTGCAAGTAGTTGATAAGAGCCCGATACAAAAGCTTCATGTTTTTGTATACTAGAAAACTCTCACTTTGCTATATACTTTTAAACAGTTCAACCAGTATTTTGACATCAAGAATCGTTTTCAGTTGCGAGGCCACCACAAATTGAGCACATGTATATGACAACACGATCTATTCATGGAATATGAAACGCTTATAATGAAATATTGATATACTGTACTATCCATCCTCTTGATGTCCACCAAAATTACAATATATCAGGAGACTCCTAAAGCCTAGATAAACGATCATTAAGGACCAGCATCTACGCCATTAGTAGTTAGTCATACATTTAGCTGATATGTAGAAGCGAATGCAGATTTATCTTTAGTTGGTTTTCACTAATTATCTTCCTTACCTTTTTCCTAATGATCAGCAACTTATGGTAGTAATATTCACTGAATCTCATTATGATACCATCATTAATTCTAGCAGTCAAATCACTTTCAAATTAGTTAACCCACCAATCACTACTCACCTAAGTCTGCTATGGTATAGAGAAGCCAATGTCAAATTCTAAATGTCCCATAAATTTGTTTGAACATCATTGTAAAATATTTGTTCTTATATTATATAGAACCTGTTTTATTTACCTTAAGTGAAGGAAAATTGGTCCCTTGGCTAAGAATGATCTTTCGGAATCATGTTTTTGTTCAATCTATATATGAACCATGGAGTTATACTTTGAGTACAGGTAACCGAGTTTTTTAATTGTTGTTTTATTTTTATAATCTTTGTAATTATTAGTTCCCTTTTTATGAAATAATTTCGATCAAAATTAAGGATTTCATCACTAAAATTTGACTTCATGATTTCAAATTGATTAGTAGAAATGGTGTATCTATAGTATTTTAACAAGTAGAAAAATGGATTTCTAAAGAGTGGCAACAACGCCTAGATTTCATGAAGTTTAAACAAACTGATAATAATAATCTTTGCAGTACAATGAATTGGCTTGAACTGGATTCACAGCTCTAGAATATTTAGGATAATTTTACCATTCAGTACCACAAAAATCCAGGAGGTTTAAAAAGAGAAAGACATTTAGTTAATCTTACTGGGTTGTGGCTATAATTAAATGAAGAATTAGAAATGAGAAATATTAAAAAGTTCGTTTATTACATTGCTCGCTTCTGTTATCAATGGATTTAGACGTTAGTTAATAATATTTTTAAATACGAAGATCAAATCTCGTCACAGTGGATTTCGAGAATTTTTATTAAAATCCAGAAGTATAGTGTTTGTTGATCTCTGTAAATGGATTCGTTCCATATACTTTGAACTTCGTACCAAGCAGGTTACTGAACTACGACGACTGTCTTTTCTTTACTGAATTAGGTTTTTTGACTAGTCTTGTGATACAGAGACCAGCTTTTTTTTATTCAAAGCTTTTCCTGTTGTTCAATTCTCCATTTTATCCAAACTATGATTTAAAACTATTAGATATTTTTGTCTTTAAGTAAACAGATAACATGGAAACATTTCTTTAAGAGTTGAGAAACGGTACTTTTTTAGGGGAACTGTCGTGGTAACCACTGAACCATTACCACTATTTCAGTGATTGGTTTGATCAGAACCAATTATTGTGATAAGAAGTTTAGTAAATTGAACAACGTATCCTTACAAATATATTGAGTTATTTTCTCGGAGGTCTTTGACGAAAGACATCATTTCCTACTTTTATTTTCGTATTTATTTGTAAAATTTTCTTTGACCAGTTACACAGTATATGAAAGATCGGCAAAACTGTTGTACTAAACTTTATCATGGTAACTTTACGTTTTCCGTCATTATTCTACTCATAAGCCGGAATATATTAAAAATCCCTGAATGACTATTCTCTTTTCACACCATCCAATATATAGTCACCCTCATTTTATCCATAAATAGGTGATTATATTTCAGTATGCATTTTTGAATTCCATTTCAGGTCATTTAAAATTGTATCTAAATTAACAACACCATACATAGTCAAAAAGACTATAAATGGTAAACCAAATAACATAAAAACTGACAAATCATATACATATAAACTTTTTAAAACATTCACTAAAAGTTTTCTGTTGAGTCAACAGAAATGATGGTAATACGTTTATATATTAATCAATTATTTCAGTGAATACTAAAATTAAGATGTAGATGTTACAAGTCTCAGTGATGTTCACGTGGGTATATTAATGTCCTGTGATATTCCAAATTAATCTTTTCAAGTACGACGAGAAATTAAGTTAGTTGATAATACATAGACAGAGTATGTGTCCATAACCAGTGACAACTTGATTATTAGAATAATAGAATGTCCTTTGCTAAGGACTAGTAAAAAACCACTCACAGGTTTAATACATCATGTATTTGAAGGAAAAAATAATTCTACTGATATCATAGAAATCTTTAAAACTAGAGTCTATTATAAGATAAATACAAATAAAATGCAGCATCTCAGGCTACACCATTAGATGGCATAGACCCATATTAAAGTGGGAGGAACCCCGTTCTCTTAGTGGGTGAAGCAATAGCATTTATTGTCCTTCTTCTAATAGTCCCAAGATATCTAGACATGAGAATATAGTCATGTATCACAACTTTTCTCCTTTGTATAAGTTTCATAAAATCAAGTGCTCTGTTAATGAACTGTATGTTGTCTGTGGAAGCAAACAAGATTATGTTTTCATAAATATATGAGATAGTTTCTATTAAAAGGCATTTTGAAATTACTCATACTGGGTCAAAGTGGGGGAGTATTTATTTAACAAATTCATAAGTAGTTGAACAGGTAATGAAAAAAAAAATATGTATCAGAAGGGGTTTTGTGGAGATTGTAGTAATTTCAACAGTTGAGATCATGAGTCAATTCAAGCTAGACCACCACGGAAAATCTGGAAGCACTGAACGGTCGTCCCGTCCTATTGTGGGACCCCTCAGCAGTGCGCATCCACGACCCCGCCCCGCGGGACTCGAACCCAGGACCTATCGGTCTCTCGCTAGGTGCTTAACCAACTAGACCACTGAGCCTGCATGCACCGGTGTTAATGTCTAACTTCAACTAATCAACGAAATTGAGCGACACATCCACCATTGTCATCAGTGAGTTACTACCTCACAACTGACCCGGTTGAAATCCATTGGTCACTGCTTCTCAGTAGAACTCCAGGATATATCTCTTGAAGCCAGTCACTAGTGAGCATATGTTGATTAGTATCAGAAGGGGTTTTGTGGAGATTGTAGTAATTTCAACAGTTGAGATCATGAGTCATTTGTGTTCGTTATAATAAGCAGAAATGGCTTTTACTTGGAAGTTTACTTACATTTATGTAAACCAGGATAACTGGTTAATTACCGTGGTTTCATTTATGTTTTACTCAAGTGAAAGGATTAAATTTCTGCTACTGTACCACTTAGCAATAGGTTTTGATTGGGAATCTATGATAATCACTAATCCTGTTAATTAGATCTTGTGTTAAGTTGATTGATAACCGTATATGAATCAGGAGAGGTGTGTATGTCTTTTCCGTAAAATTTTAATGTATTGATGTGTAATTGCTGGATAATATTCGTCACTTATTTGTTGAGTGATGTCAGCTCTCTCTTTTCTCTTATTTTAAGATCAAACGAAAATCAAGGGTTCTTAGTATAACATTTAATCCGTTCAAGGTTCTCCATCTAAAATCTAATTTTTTACGATTGTTAGACTTTAGATACAAAAGTCAAAAAATATTTATGTGGTTATTACATAAATACACTCGTAAAGGTTTGTCTACACAGTTATATGCATTATCTACTGGTGAAATGCTGCATTCGGTGCAAGGAAGAACTTGTTATCGTCTGTAAAATATTATGTATTATAGAATAAATACATCAATGTTTTGTAAATACACCTTAGCTATGAGAATACAATTCTGTGTCAGGCAATCTCTCCTTATTAGATTTATGTGTGACAACACCACTTGACCACAAAACACTGGAAATAAATATCTAAAGTGGACTTAGCATCTATTTTATTGCGATTTTAAGTTGGTCAATTATAACATCACATCAATAGATGACTTGATAAAACTCAATTAGTTTAAATCCTATAATTAACAAAATATGAAAATCAAAGTATAAATTTTCTTGGTCACATATTTTTCATTTTATCTCTTTGTTTTTAATTACTTCGTTGTGTAAGTAAATGATTTCGTCGAAACGAAAATTTTCTTCGCTGAATTCTCTTTTTCCGTTGTGTTCATTTCATTATTTTCAAATGAAAAGTTTTCCAATATAATTTCTTTATCATCAAATGGCTAAATATACAAATCGAAATGACAAGAAAGTGACGAAATTTTAGGTTGATATTTTTTGTATCAATTCCGTATGAACTTCATTCATGAATTTTCATTCAATATGACATTTATATTACCTGTATCATTTCAGATGAACTAAATTCAGTATATGTTTTAAAGTAACTATATATTTTTTCTAATGTTTGATATTATTGTATGTGTAAAAATCGGCATATAAATGAGTGTATTTCGGTCTAATGACAATGTTTTTAGACGACTTGTTTTGACTAATCTTTTGGCTAGTCAATAAACCTTCATTTGGATTAGTCTTTTGCTCTGACTTCTCATCGTAGTAATTACAGTGGTTCCCATTTTTTTAAAGCATAATCAGTAAGACACGGGACATGACAAGGACGAGCGAGTTATAACACAAATGTTTACGATATTGAGCAAGTCAGTAAATTGTTTATGACAGTCTTTACTTAAAAATGTACTGATTCAAGGATAATGTTAATTGTTTTGTCATGGATTGAATTCAACGTAAATATTAGCAACCTCCAAGTAGCTGACTCAGTTTCAATAACATTTTTAAAATCAGAAAATTTTAAATTACTTTTCGAAACAAAATTCAGTTGTTCGGGAACCATATGGAACTAGATGGTGTTTGGCCAAACAGTTTAGATTTAACTAACATTGTAAACCAACATTATTCGATGAAATCAGCTGTCCCGAACTGAATAATTATTGGTGTAAATAAACCAGAATAAAAAATAATTCAATAAAGAATTTTCCTTTATTGTCCTTTATCTAATATCCTGTTTTATTTCTCATGTAAATAGGATTCAACGATACTCTACAGTCATTAATTAAACTAAAGGATCTTGAATTCGCTCTGCCTTATGATTACAGTATTCGTCACTTAAAAGAAATGCATGATGCCTTCTAAACTGTGAGATGCATTTTTAATATCCAATGCTAGTGATATTCTTTTTTTTCACTTCGTCTTTTTTTCTTCATGTCCAGTGATCATTATATAAACTAACAAAAATCAACATTTTGTTGTTTATCATTTGTCTGAAAGTGTAAGTATTTCTTATATCTATCTACCTATATTATTATCTTATATATATATATATATATATATTTAATCAACCATATTATTGTCTACATTTGATCGAAAATTGATGATTGTTGTATGATAAACAGATCTACTGCAGATATATTTTGAATTCTTTATATTATGTTTACAAAAAGATTAAATGTTTATTTATTTCCATATTTTTGAGATTTAATCCGTATGTCGTTTTGTAATTATGAAAACCATTTCGTTTATTCTCTTCACTCTACTTTCGGGCCTCAACAAGGCATAAATAAACTCTAAACGTTAGGCTTTGTCTGTTAATTTAAGTTATCATTTATTATTTCTCAAAGATTACGATGAAAATGATGAAGTATTTCCCACGGAGATTCCACTGATTAGGATTCTTTAGTTTGATTTCTAAACTATTCTCCAACTCTAAACTTTAAGTTAGGTAATGGGATGAAATAAAATTGTAGTTAATTTGTTGAGAATTTCATACACAGCTGTAATAAAACTATATATTTTTCTACCGAATGTCGAATTAATGAAAAAAATTCATGCTTTACTAAAGTCAGTAGCTGAACTTTTGTATCTCATAGTCAGAAAGTAAGCTTTAATGTTCTAGATTGGTGAAAATGGGGAGTAACAACCATTGCTTTTTAATTCATCTTAAATTGTCAATGATCTGTTTTTACATATGAATGATCGTTAAAATGAACAACAGCAGTGTACATCTAATAATCACTTGTTTCTTATACGTCTTTTATAAATGATTGTATATCGAGAGTCTGATATTTTCTTAAACATGAACTATAAGTAAAATTTTCTCCAATATAGTATGTTTTCCAAAAGTCTAAGTAACTAATCTATTTCTATAGTGAAGTTACCGTATAATTTACATTGAGAATATAAATATTCATTACAAATAACAATTGATTAATCAGGAAAAATGTGAATACTTCTATAATACGACGAGCGTTTAAAGCGAAAGACATAGGCCGTTAGTCACAGTAGGAAAATCAACATGAAATTGGATACATTCAGCTGATGACCCCTATATCGAAAGAAACAGACGACTTGAATTATACTGCTAGCCACTAATCAACTGTACTAGATCTTGATAGGCTGAAAATTATTATTTCGATGAAGTGTATGATAAATAGTGTTTAATTGTTTGTGCCGAAAGCTTTTGTTTATGCAAAATCTCACCTTCTGTCATAAATAGTATCGGTCAAAAATTAATCTCATTTAATGAATCATTAAGAACCAGACAGCACTGAATAGTTGTCTTAACATAGTAGGAGACTCATCAAAACGCACCCACGACCTTAACAGAAGTCCAACCCAAGATCTTCAGGTCTGATGACGAAAGCTTAACCGCTAGAGTCACTGTGACAGTATTTAATTCCTTAGCCTTGTACCTCTACAGTACAAAAGAAACCTGATCAAAACTCTTAGTTACCGAATACGCACTATATGTCCTACAGATATAGTTAAAGAAGAGCTGAACATCTTACGTAATACTCTTAGGGAGAACGGATACCCTAGAAAGCTTATAATTAAATATATGATCACGAAGGTGAAAATAGGCGAAATACAAACGGTGAATAAGAAATCCCTGTTCATGAGCCTATAATTTAGACAGGATGCGGCTAACGAAATATTAACTCAGAGATTACACAGAACAATCCAAAAATCTTTAAACGCTGGAGAACTATGATTAGTATTTTATACGCCCCCAATAGTGGCACCGAGGCTACCTAGAATGACCACCCGATTTTAGATTTATCAGTTCGACTGCTTCCGTGGAGCAAGTTATATTGGTCGAAGTTCTAGAAATTTACATCTTCATGCTCGCGAACACCTTCAAGCGTGGCTAAGCAAAGGTCTGGTGAGGAAAGTGAACAGCTCAATATTGGCCGATTTAGTGCAAATCGGTCATAGTGTCAGTATAAACCAACCCATTTTCTATTATTTATCGGGTCAGTAAATTCTTGCCAAACCTTGTCAGACTTAAAGTCCTTCAAACGGCTGAAACAGTAGTCATCCGGACTAAGAAAGTGGAGCTATGCGTACAAAAGAAATATCTTCAACCGCTTCTCCTCCCCTGACCAACCTCAAGGCCAATTAGTCAATAATAATCTTAGATATGGAATGACCTAATTTGACTACTGTACATAGGACCTTTCGTAGTCAAATGTAATTGTCTTTGTTATCTTTATTCACAAATTTTCGTATTATTATTACTATTGTAATTTGTCAAAAATCATTATTAATCTCCTCAATACATGATCCATTTACTTTGCATTCATCCCAACTTATTATGTTTTGGTGGCCCTGTGTCTAACTCCGGGTCGATCGTATGAACGATCATTATTGAGTGATTGCTGTCGAAGTATACATATCCTTTCATGTAATTATCGACTTAACTCGTGTTAGTGAATAACGGAATAAGTCAAATACGAGAATAGGTGCTTAAATAATTATATTTTGTACACCCATTGATCCGGACAGACAATCAGAGGGACGATGTGCATTAAAGGCGTGTGAGTAACTCGATTTAACCAAGCGTTAATCGATATTTATAGTCGAACAAAAATAAGTTATAGGCGTGTGATGAGTAAGATAAGAAATGCACACACACATGCTTACATAAAAACAGTCAAAGTTGATAAGCAAATAAATAACAAGGTCAAAATGTAAGATGAGAACAATGGATACATTGGTTTGTTCAGATGCTGGAATAAGTTATGTGGGCTCGACATAAGTCACTACAATGTCTTGCTACTTTTTTATGCAATGTAGTCTTCCATTGAACATTTGATCGAACTGTGATTGCACTATTATTTCTCTCACCCTATCTGACCCACATTTATTCTGATCATGGGTCTTAAAATTTTCACTGAACATATAAACTAAATCAAGATATGAGTCATATCAACACATTAACAATTTTATTCTATTTTGTTTGACAATCCTAAATTCGCATGCTTTAGCTTTAAACGATGCACTTTGCCTTAAACCTGGCCATTTCCCGTATTATTAATATAGATATATAACTGTAGAACCAGAATAGAATTTATCGAAAAGAATATTCGTCGTTCAAATAGTTTTTTTAATATGATGGGGGTCTTTAAACAATTATTTTATACGTTTATATAAACTTAAAATATGTCAAGCTTACACAGCGACTTAATCAGACATTAACGAAACGGCAAGTGAATGTGAGTGGCCATATAATGGCTTGGATTTCTAAGGCATGGGGCATATGCCACTGGTGTCTTTATTGTCTAGACTATATATATGTATATAAATAACTGCCGTACTTTAAGTTAAAACAACACATACCAGCGAACAACATTGTTTTCAATTGGATCCTCACCGGCTTTCACTCTAATACACAGTAATATTTATAAGCATATATGAAAATATTAAACCAGCTAAGGCAGTTCATGAGTCAGTGATAACAACGAAACAGATTGCATAATAACTAAGTGTAAATTAATAATTTGACAACAGGTTCATTGGTTGTAATAAGAACAATAAAAGCTTGAATCAATGTACGTCAAAAACTTGTGAAAATAAACATTGAAATGATTTGAAAACGCTCACATAAATGAGTTTAGTTACAAGTTGTTTTGAATACACATTATCAGTATTTTCATTTCATTTTGTAAATAGGAATATTTTAAATATGATACAGGTTGTAAGAAGCTAATCATAACCTAACCAAACAAAACGGATTCATGTTATCTTGCTCAAATTTTTGTGCCTGCTCTCTTTAGTATGATAAAGGGAACTATGTATATGATATTGTTCTTTTTTTAAAGAAAGGAAATGAAACTGATATTTTGAAAAATGTTCATAACCATACGATCCAATACAAAGAATTTTTTTGATTAAAATATGTTAATAGGTATATTTCAAATTCTCAAATGAGTATACAAACTCCTAGTAAGACACATTTTGAAGAGTTAGTAAATTTTTTATAACTTCTAAAGTTAGCATAGTGAACTTCTTTAATTTATGTGAACAAGTGTAAAACAATTTGTCTTTTCATATTCATATGGAATAATTTTAGAACCAATGACAACTAACATTCACTTTAGTTAAGGAGTCACAAATAATTAGATACTTGAACTGGTGATATATTCTTTAAGTAAATGACATTTTAATGGTGCAAAAAAGAATACTTACTAAACCAAATCGGATAAATCACAGGATACTTTTAAGTCTAAAGAAATTTTAGTGGGGCCTTTTATTTTATCGTCATTTAGATTGGACGATATTGTTGAAGGGCTCATCACTTTAGTTGTGAGGGTTCTGATTCCAATTAGATCGTATGAACGATTGCTGTCGAAATGTACATGTCGCCTATCCTCGTATATAATCATCGACTCAAATAACGTTAGTCAATAACGGAATTAAATAAGTCAAATACGAGAATGAATTTCGAATACATATATTTCATACAATCTTTGATCCAGACGAAATATCAGACAAGCGAATGGAATAGATCGAAGCGAAAGGACGCGTAGTGGAGACGGCGGATAATCCAACTCCATTTAGTCAAGTGTTAATCAATATTTATAGTCACATGAAAATAGGTTACAGAAATGTGATGAATAGGATAAAAAGTGTACACACATATATGCGCTCATATAAAAACAGTGAAGATTGATAATCGAAAAATTAACAATGTCAAAATATGACTCAAGTAGAATGAATAGATTGGCCTGTCAGAAGGCCAGAATAAGATATATGGACTTAATAACCAAAAACTACAAAATCTGTAATCCAAGTTGTTAGGTCCCGATAAGCATAATGAATGGTAACTTTGGGATCCATTTATGGACCAATACTAGACGTATACTTTTATCGTATAATTGTTAAATAACTGAACTATTCATATTAATATTACTTTTATTATAAGCTTTATTTTGACTTATGAACCATTATTATACGTTACACCATTCTTGAATTATGCCCTGTCTATTAGTCAATGCCTCCCATATTCACAGCCACATTTGGCCAAATTTTGCACAAATGTTATTTTCTATTTTATGGTACGTTGTGGTCTGTTTGATTGGTATATAAACTCAGCATGCTTGGAATAAAATGATTCATATCGCAGAGCCTGAGACTTGTGTTCTGGACTTAACTGGCTGGGGTAGGCAGGAAGCAGGGCCAGTCAGGAATCTAGACTGCTCATACGACTTTACGCGTCATTAGTCCTATCGATAAGTCACTGCTCTCTAATTGGCGATATCGTTACTTTATACATTACCAAGGCACGCAGTCCGCAAGTTATAACACAAGTGTAAGCCAGCTAATATAAGAAAGTCGATCATTCACTTATAAAATCTAACCACTGAACTGTTATCGTTAACTGAGTGAGTCTAGTCACTTGTAAACATATATGAATTGCAAGTATTATTATCGGCTAGGAGAATACAAGCTGGGCTATACATTATTTACTTAGTTGAATTAATTAAATATCATAAGTGTACATCTTAACTAAATCTGTTCCCAAATGTTAATTGAACATTTATAAATGAATAATAAAAAAGTAAAAAATATGAAGCAACTTATAATTGAAATGAAAGTATAGAATCAGTTTAACTATTTACGAGAATACATAATCTTATAATAAAACCTGATCAAATAATAAATAACAAAGATTAATACAACTAAATCAAATTGTTTAGTCTTTGATTTTATATAGTTATATTTGCTTATAAAACAAAAACATAAATTTTGTTTTCGAAATAAACATGGTTCCACTAAAATATTGATGCGTTAACAATTATTGACAAGCTACTACCTAGTTTATTTTTAATGTTGTGACCTTATTTTCAATATTAAATACACAAAATATAATGAATACTTCCTTACATTATACTATTGTATATTATTTATTTTCCTTGCAAAAACTATTGAATACGTTAGATTATATTTTGAATATCTATTCTGAAATAGTGTACATACCTAATAGAATGTAAACAGGCCAGTAAGAACGAAGTTCGTTTTCTTTATATTTCAATATAAAAGCACAACAAATATTCAACAAACATGAATTTGTATCAGAAGGGGTTTTGTGGAGATTGTAGTAATTTCAACAGTTGAGATCATGAGTCAATTCAAGCTAGACCACCACGGAAAATCTGGAAGCACTGAACGGTCGTCCCGTCCTATTGTGGGACCCCTCAGCAGTGCGCATCCACGACCCCGCCCCGCGGGACTCGAACCCAGGACCTATCGGTCTCTCGCTAGGTGCTTAACCAACTAGACCACTGAGCCTGCATGCACCGGTGTTAATGTCTAACTTCAACTAATCAACGAAATTGAGCGACACATCCACCATTGTCATCAGTGAGTTACTACCTCACAACTGACCCGGTTGAAATCCATTGGTCACTGCTTCTCAGTAGAACTCCAGGATATATCTCTTGAAGCCAGTCACTAGTGAGCATATGTTGAGTCTCACAATAGGACGAAACGGCCTTCCAGTGCTTCCAGGTTTTCCATGGTGGTCTAGCTTCAATTGACTCTGTTGAAATATGAATTTATTTGTGAAGGTTCATATTTTCCTAATGTTGATGTTGAGAAATACAATTAATCATTCTATATCGGTATATATGCATACATATAAGATCGCCTAGATTGTATCATTTAGTCATGAGTTTTAATAAAGTTGTATTATGTATGGTAATGTGAACAAATCAAAGCTAGGATACAGATACATTCAGCTGATGGGTACCAAAGAGAAACTTATGTCCTGTATTCCACTGTGACCCATAATTTGGCTTTACTTATCAAGAAGATTCAATGATTGTTTTGGTTATACCACCATGTGTGTATTTTAGACCTTCGTCGTTAGCAGCCGATAAGAAACCGTAAATAAATAAATTGAATTAATTTTATTCTGCAAACCATGTTGTCTTTGTTCCGTTTATATGTACCAAAATGATTGCAAAAACTTACGGTTTTTTTACCAGTCGAAAGGCATTTTGTGGAAACGATAAGCCAAAAATGTTATGTTGAATCATTTAAAATTCAGAAGTTATTTAGAAATAGTCTTCTGTTTGTTTATTTACAAATAAGTTTATACACAGATTCCAACTTTTATTTCATTTATCAGGAAAGAATTTTATAACAATATTTGAGGAATCTTATTAACTCCGGGATACATGTAGTTCAAACAGAATCTAATGAAGCCATTTATCAAAATAAAGATTTAAAACCCTAAAGTGCATGATCATTGTTTGAAATGTGTAGACAATTAAGTTGCTGTAGAAAGATTACAATTAGGTTGTAGAATTCTAATCTCGCTGATTATTTGCTACAGTTAGTACTCGTCGTTTTTTGATGCTCTACAGACTTGGCAAATTTTACTCCTTTCTTATTAGAATTGCTTTATAATAAAAAGGTTCAGATATTTCATAAAAACTTATTTTCTGAAGCAGATTATTGATTACTAAATACAATCTTCTTAGCTCAATAAAGTATATTTTCAATGAATCTGTTTGATTTAGATATCCTTTCAGTTTATTAGAATATTGATAAATTCTGTTTCATTAGAACGATACCCATAACTGTATTCAAAATCATGATGCCGTAAGTACTGTTGTCCATCGATCGTTCAGGAATGACAAAAGTGCATATAAATGACATTTCGAATATGACGATTGATTTGTCGCCAAATAAAGTACTTTTTAAAAAAAGGTATACAACAAAGAAACAGCAGAGGATTTTAAAAGTTCAACCGAACTTGTTAAATAAATATGGTATGCCTAGAGCTAAAATTGAAATATCTGAATAATAACATTTCGAGTTTCGTATGAATGTCATCTCCTTTACCTAAAATATACCTGTAGAGCATTTTAACAGAGCTAGATAGCATAGAATGTACAGGAGAATAAAATTCTCTACATTGAATAGAATTTCTATCATTACCAATAATCACCTTCGTTTATAAACAGGTTAGAGACAATAATAAAACTTTTGTATTAACTAAATCTCTATAATTGAATAAATGACCAAAAAAATTGATTATTTTTTTCTGTATCACTATCTATTTTTGCTAAATCATATGATTCCATGGCTTTTATTATTCATCAATTTTAACGAACTGTTTCTTAGTAGTTTTACGTAAAAATAAATTGATTTCAAAATGTTATTATTTTTTGCACCTTAAATTAAACATACAATATAATAATTAAATAGCATATGATAAATTTTTAAGAAATAAATAGTTCAACTATACATTTACATCGTGAATAAAGTTATTCTCAGGAAGAATATTGTTATAACTTATAACCGCCGATTAGACAGCAGTAACTTATCGATCGGGTCAATGACGCGTAAAACACATGTTAGCAGTCTAGAGTTCTGATTGGCCCTGCTTTCCGCCTAGCTCAACCAGTTAAGTTCAGAACACAAATCCGAGCCTCTGCGATATAAATCATTTATTTCAAACATACTCGGTTTATATATCAACCAGACAGACCACAACGTACCATAAAATAGAAAATAAAATTTGTACAATATTTAGCCAACAGGAAAATGACACGTGAAATAAATATTGACCAGTAAGGAAATGATGCCATTTCGAGTCCAAGTATAGCATTAGACTTAACAGGATACTTTTTGGAATATTTTTCTGAATATCCCAACAAATATGATCACTTTTTTAGTATGTATTCAATTGATGATTAACTTTTAAGCAAATTATTTTATATATGATATCAATTTAGTGGACGATTCAAAACAGTAATTAGGCTTCAATACAGTTTAGATGTTATACCTTGTTCAAACTTATAGACATATAAAAGTAACTAAGAAAATGATTTAGTAAAATGATACATCTAGATATTTTCAATTAAAATGTAAGATCTTGGGAACAAGACAGATATGTCAAGGTTGAGAATTCCTCCTAATGATACGGCTGTTTGCTATGATTGTAAAATAATTTTACCTGATACTTATTGAAGCAGAACTCATTAGTAAGTCAATGAATTTGAATGGAATAAACTAATAGTTAATCAATAATCTAATATGTGTATGGGATTCGCAAACTCAGTGAATTTATAGGCATGACCAGGAAATATAATTCATAATTGAATTATACATTTACTTCAATCTTAATACCTTCCCCCGAACGATGGTGGGGTTCCTTTATTCGCTTTACGGTGACTTTTGTTGCTCGTTAAGTGGTTAATCGGGAAGTTGATAAACAAATTTACATTCTTCCAAAGTGTGACTCATGAGATTCGTTTCATGGGCAGAATTCATGAGTTCTTCAAATTACATTTGGATAAGCTGTATTGTCGACTTTCACTCTAGAAAACTCTAAAATAACTTAGATTTTCGATTCCGACGTGGTTGTTATGCCTCAAACTAAATGCTGATTACTGCTACTGATATGCTGTTTACTATGACTGCTTTGTTATACCACTTAATGATAAACACGGCTACGGAATCTCTCGATCAACAGAGTCAAATGTCTCCTTAATGTCAAAAAATACAACTAAAACCGGACGTCGGCAAGTATATTCATCTTTTAACACCTGACGGAAAGTGAATATTCGGTTAGTAAATACAGTTTCAGAATTGAAGGCAGTCGTTAGTTGTTTATGAGGGCCAGATAGACATTGAATGATCAGAAGGTATTATTTTCCGTACTATATTGGTAAAAACTGGTTCTTACGTCGTTGTCACAAAATTTCATCATAAACGTCTAGCTCTAAAATTCTAGCGACTATATCTCAATCAATTTAATCTCCAACAAACTGGACTACCCAATATTGTTAAGCGCCTCTAAAATCAACTTATCAGGTCCTTCAGCTCTCCCTCGGTTAACTAAAGTGTGAGCTAGTTTGATCTTGTTCTTATGCCGTAATTTAATTCGGTTAATATATATGTAAAAAGTAGAATAGCAATTATGCTATACATAATTCTCTTTTGTATATTTTCTATTAACACCTGAAAAAAAAACAGGGTTTATGCAGGGATATTATAAATCATTTAAAAGGGTAAGTTTAAAAAGACAATTTGTAAAAGTATCGAAGTGTCCTTGCATTCTATGCACCATTGGGATTCAACGATAATGTTATATTTTGGAAACAAAATGTAATTCTTAATCGTTCATCAAATCATTACAAATAATCAGTATTAATCAACAATAATAGAGAATGATGATAAAGCACTGAACGGTAAACAATCGAATAAATAGATTATTGCATAAAATATCATTATAATACATAGTAAGACAGAGAGACCAGATGATAATCAATTCTGTTGTATTTATTATAAGAAATGAATGAAATTGTAAAGGTGAATTTGTATCTTGTTTTTACTGTAAAAAAAACACAACATAATTCATGCTGTATGTTTCATCTTTTGTTGATATTTTTTCCCGATGAAAAAGAAAATATTGACATATTGAGTAGTTTGTTAATTTTGTTTCAATTTGACGGTAGGTAGCTTTTGAAGGCACAAACCAATACAAACAATCATTTTCAAAAAAAAAAACAGAATTGATAAGATCTACACATACAGATACAGAGATGATTACATAGTCAAATTCATATAATTTAAACAGTACAATTGAGTGAATAGAAAATAAAATTACATAATTAAATAATAATTAGATTCATAGAGAATGTTATTAATTCACAGATGTCTCTGAAATCATTTATTTTTTCTCAAAACAGAAAAAGGACATTATGGCGCAACCAAATGAAAATAATCAGTAGTAATAGAGAATAAAATGTGATCATCAATGGTATGTGGATACATTTAAAATTTTACAATTATGAATAGAAGTATTGAAATAAAGTAGAACATCTCGGAGTGAGGAGTATTAAAGTTTGTCATTCATATTACAATTAGTAATAACAATAAAAATAATAGTAATTAAACATGGTAAAAGTAAAGTAGTAAAGAAATTAAGCACCAAAATTCATAATTAATCTATATTTGATGATTTATTAAAGACCCCCTTCAAATGCTTTTACCAATTCCAGTACACGTGAGACACGATGCTCACTTGGCGGATTAATCTAAACGATATAGTTGAAAAGAATAAATAAACATGAGAAAGTCAAAATACAAAATCAATAAATAGTTTACAATAATGATTTTGTTCATGTTTTTTGCTATTTTTTTCTCGAAATAAAAAAGGGAGGTCAGGTGAATTCTAGCAAGTTATTAACCATGCAATTCAATTACGCTGAAACACTAATACTTTAAATAAAACTGAAAATTTAGATCATTAAATAATAATAACAGTAATAATAAAAAAAACAGATCTCTTGCTGAATTATTGAAACGGAAAAAAAAGATTATTAGAAACACCATATTTGACAGGAGAATGATCATGATCAACAAAAAATTTTGAATCTGAGCGCCAAAGAATTAATAAGTGTGAATCAAAGTAAGAAAGAAGTAATACGAACATCATGTTCATACATGCAGTGGTTCGATATAAGCATATATTAGTTAGTAATTAAATGATAGATTATGTTATGGTCTGGTCAATATACGGTCTAGGATCAATGTGATGAACAAGTGCAACTAAATCAATGAACCTGACAACTTAACATATTAACGCTTCAATACAGTTTTAAAAGTAATGGAATCGATTGAAGATTGACGACTTATTTCAAATAAAAGTCGGTTTTATCCTATGAGAACAATGAATTGCTTTGGAAAAAAGATATATCTTTTACGTATAAACTAACAAATCATTATGAAATTTGAATGTAGAGCAATTTTGTAAATGATTTTAAACAAGAATCAAGAGATGGTTAACTACTTTTGCATTACAAGGATATTCCATGATGACAAATCGATCTTACTATTTTAAAAACTTGTAAATAGTGAATAAAATCAAACACACACGTCATACTTGATGAAAAGTGGTTCTTTATTACTTAGGACATAAGGAAATACTAATCAACCGGTCGTCACACTAAGTTGTCTTCGACAATCACGTTCTGTCTAGTAAAAAGGAGTCTGACTTCATCGTAATATTTAGTCGGAGAATGATGCAGCCACTGGTCACTACAACATGAGTTGATAAAGCACTTATATTTCTCTCTTTGTTCTAAACTACCAATTTATCTGTCAACATAGACAATTGGTATTTGGTTGATATTCATTCAGCGAACAAAGTATATTATGACTAAATTCGGTAAAAGAGATTAGACGTTTTCTATGATAAACATAATAGTAACAATTGACAAAAATATTATATTTAGACGATGTATGTCTTTTTCATGAAATTATTTACAGTCTAATAGCTTCGTAAAGAAACGCCATAGCATAAGCAAAATATTTTGAATTTTTTTACAATGAGTGATTAGTCAGTGGTTACAATAAGGGTCAGTAACTGACGTAGAAGTTAAAATCTTATTTCCATATATTAAAAGTTTACGAAAACAAGAACACAAATATGTTTAACTTTTAGAGTAATTATCAACCGAGAGAAGTAGGCTAGTGAACTCGCAACATGGAATATTTCTCGTGTATTAAGAAATAAATGAGGTAACTTCAGTCTATACTTCAATAGTTTAGAATCCGTGTGTTGCGCAAACCAAAAGATAATTTACTTAAAGATGAAATGAAGTTAAACTGCAAAAATAACAAACACAAAGTAATGAATGTATGCTAAGTTAATTATCATAAGGTGTTATAATTTCATTTCGTACATTAACCAATTAGTCAGCCAGTCACAACGTAGAACCTAGTACGTATGTACATCGATTCAAGCTGCCATATCCTATTACCACATATAGATTAAATTGTCAGGCCAGATCCCAGAATGGTAAAGGTAATAACAGTATCAGTGTTAACAGAAAAGATTAGGGATCGAAGAGACAATTCAAGAAAATAAAAATTAGTGAGATTAAAAATACTGTGAGGAATTTAGAATCTCAGGATTTGGGAGGTGATAAAGAACGGATGCACCTACGCGATTGCAAATAACTTTGAGCCATATCATTCAAAGTCTCTAACTATTGATTACGATAATCATGCGGATCCCAACCAGGTAGTCTACACCTATTAACAGGGCTGCCATTGACTTCATGGACTGATGACATATTTTGATTCGGACGCCTTTACCTTTCTTCTAGCCTGCTTCTACATCAAACACCACCCGTCGAGGTAACCGGTGGTTGCGCATACGTAACACACGTACTAACTACCTCAGTTGAAGATTTACTACCTTATCAACATGTGCTTCAGAATGAGTGAGTCTTCTATAGAAACAATTCAACGATGGTTGATGGCAATGTGGTCTATTTGAGTTCATCGATGGGTCGGTTGTCGGAATCACCACGTTTGACAATGTTTCTCATTATGTTTAAAGTTAGTATTTGCTAGAAATAGACGGTTATCTGAGCACTGTTGCAATAGACACCCGCTATTATCTGTTCGCTGAGTCCTAACACCGTAAGATCTGCCGAAGTGTCTTTCGATTTGGTTTAGTCTACCTACATGAGCATTAAAATCACCTGCTACTATTACTACACCAATGTTTAGCTTTTTGAAGGTTGGATAGCTTCCCCAAAAATCCGTCTTTAACTTCGTACGAGTTTCAATCAATCGGAGTGTAGGGAGAGACAACGAAAGGGAAATAGGATTTTTCCCTATTTTCCCAAGTTCTTACTGTCTCGTTTAGTCAAACAGAGCACAAGCGACTGTCCATTAGAGTTTGGTCTAACAGATCCTGTTCTGTTTTTGAATTTAACGCTACAGCTACGCCAGCAAGGCCACGGGGAGTAGTAGTGGGAGCTACATATACTCGAAGGATAACTCATGCCGGTTCTTTATATTGACGAGGTCAAATGAACGACCATACCTGGATCGTACATGAGCGTTTCGGAGACGCAACATATATCGAGGGCACGAAATTCTAGAATCCTAGCTAAAAAGCTTGTCCTATCTGACAAGGTTTGAACATTGAAAGCTCCAACATTTAGTTTACAGCGTGGTTTCAGAAGACTAAGAATAACATTTCGTAGAATTAAATTAGCAGCTGTGGCTTGTGGTGACAAAGATATACGAGAAAGGTTAATCGTGGGGATAGAAGAGTTATTAAGAAGTGAGAGAAGGATTTGATCGTCAACATCAGCAACATCCCTCCCGTCTCTAACCTTTGCGATCCAGCTTGGGTCCAATGGATCTAGCTGATCCCGAGCCCTGCCAAGTTGTATCTCCTCATTTCCGCAGCTATTTGACTGGTCCTCCCGGTCTGCCGCATTGTCCGAACATTCAATGTACCTATAAAAATTGTTGCTCTGGTTACTAGAAGAGGCAAAATCCTCGTGACTTCCGAAGAATCTTAGCTTTCATAATGAGGCGTCATAATTCTTCCTTAAACTCGGAGGGCAGAGTTTAAATGGTTTAGTATGTTTATTGTGGTTAGTGTTTTTTTTAACAAGGTCGTTTTCTACAGGATGGGGTTGCCGATCTTACGCCAAACACTTCAACTTTACCTCGACTTGGAACCGGCAGTAGCTCTAGAAGAGCTATAGGCGTTTTTCTCATCAATACTCTACTCATTTACAAAAGAAAAGATTGACATTCAATAACAAAACAGCTCACTTTAACTCTGTTTCTTTATACGATTCATCTTATAATTTAATAAACTTAGACTAACTATACCAAAACTGCGGCGTACTTTCAAGGTTTTTCTAGAAATTTTACGTATGTTTGCATTTATTTTTTATGATAAAATTACTATCAAATTACAAGTATTGTAATAAGATAGCTCACTTAAACGTGTGCATGTTAATTCACAAATTCCAAGTAAACTATATAGATCTAGTTAACTGCATCATTATGCTAATTGGTAAATTGGAATTTGATCATTTTTACAAATCTATGTAACCTACAACTCTTAATTAACATTACCACATACCTGTAATACGAAATTATATATTTTTTGTGCATGTGTGTATATGTGTAGTACACAATTTGTACATATATTGACATACATCATGTGATACAACTGATTACACAATAGACCACCACCATACACGTGGACTAAAGTTTATGTATAATGAATGAAAAAAGACATGTTGAGTCAATGAGAAGAGTTTAGTAATTCTTTTTTTTTGCAAAAAAACGGGGCGTATATTTCTTTTGAAATAAGTTACAAATATAGAGAAGTCCTTTTTTTAAAAAAAACTAATTTCTTATCCATTAAAACTCAATAAGAAATACTGTTGTAAAGATTGGTCAGTAAATATGTTTCCATGATCTAGGGTGTTAAGATGCATAACTCCTTCTTGTTATGCTATACTCATAATTATCTCTAATGAGGATAATTATATATATTCTCTTTATGAATTGGGTACTTAGTCAGTCAGACATAATCAGAGTAGATTTTAACACAAATATGTAACAATTAATTATGTAGCAATTAATCAGTCTCTTATTGGTATATGTGCACTCTGTGCGGATTGCCTCTGCATTACCATTAAGTCACGAGCATTATAAGCAGGGATAGATGGTGACTAGCAGTATAATCAAGGAAGCGCGTTTCGTCCTAGCTATGTAGAGAACGCAACGAAGTTTCAAACGAACGGAACTGGGTTTGAATCCCGGAGTGAACGTCAACTATGGAACGGAGGTTCATTCAGCTGACGAACCTCTAGTGGAACGAAACGCGTATCCTGGACTCCGTTACTGACCACCACCCATCTCTACTTACAATATACGGACTATTTATCCACTATGTGTATTATATATATATATATATATATATATATATATATATATATATATCGACGGAACGTTGTATTTCGTTACACAAGTGACACAATAAAAACCAAGTGAATACTAGAGTAAATCTTAAGGGTAACGATTTTTGCTTTCTAATTTAGTTGGGGAAAAAGAAACTAGTTTTGTGTACAGCATCGTGAATAAATCACTTTGTTACATCTTTTTATTAGATTTGAACAAATACTACGTTAATTGTATTTTTCTATAATTAAATATATAATAAATAATTTCTTCGTGTATCTTATGACTAAATTAAAGAAATTAACGTAAGTAGGATCTACTCGGGGGTGACCCCCTAAGGAAACCACCTGTTTCGATTTGGGCACCCAAGCAGTATTCCAGACCTCATGCAAATCGGATGGTTTGTGTGGTGTATATGTATTTGATGCCTCCTTATACCAATGTCTGTATTTAAATAAATAAATAGTTACAAACAACATGGGGGCTGGAATGAATGTCAATCAGATTATATTGCATCAGAAAAGCGTAAGGAAAAACAATAAGGTGAAAGTCAAATGAATAATAGTGAAAAGCTAGAAGCCAAGAACGTGGTCACAATTTAGCGAAGCTAGAGGAAAAATATATCTGCACCACTGTGCAAAATTTCGAGTTATGCCACTCTTTTTTATTTAATCTTAAGTCAAGGTTATCAAGTAGAATCCAACCAGAAAGTATGTACAATTTCCGATACGGCTCATTCAATGATTTTATGAATTGATAATCATGTCTCGATTTGAGCGAACCAAACGCTTTTCAAGCTTACGCCTATACTAGACAATGTTGCATGTTAGGGTAACTGATAGGCGGGATTCTGTAACACTTATAACAGCCACTTACGAGAACGAATGGTTGCAATCAACTTACAATTTTTGCCTAAAACCTTAGTATTAGTTATCCAGTTAGTCAATCGTATATGAGCAATAAGTCAAAGAGATCAATAACTGATAAATTCACAAGAAAAATGTCAAACATTAAATAATTTCCCACTGAAGATGATATCAAAATGTAAACACTTAGGAAAGGAACAGTAAAACATAAGTTTTATCACATTTACACAGTATTAACAATGATGAGTCCTGGAATAAATTAGTCTTATTGCTCATTTGAGGATAAGGTAATGTTTCGTACGTAAGTATAAACTCCTTTCATTTAATGAATTTATTTACCATCATTAAAACAACTAATTGAAACATTAGATTGAAATCTGTACATCAATCATGATAAATCGCTCGATAGTCAATTCAGATAAGATCACTTAATGATTAGAAAAAAATATTAAACAATAATGACCTTGTGATTACATAATGTTGTTGATGTCATTTCTTATCAACTATTACTATTAGTTGTAAATAATAAAAATTCTTTCTATTTACCCACCTACACAATAACAGTGGGTTTGAAATTAAACAACATTTTAACAAATTAATGAGGGTTTAATCAGATAATTTGTCATGATTGTTGAAGTCTTTTAACTTTCTACTTTCAGGACAATTAAATTAAAGTTCTGTTATTAATCTAATAAGTAATTGAATAATTAATAATGTTAGTTTTTTTCTTTTTTAGTTGGATATTATCTACTAAAATCCAAATACTTTATCAATTGAATACATTAAGAAAATTTATAAATCAGTAACTATGCCTAAACTATGAGAAATTTATTTGATATAATAAAAATGGATTAATCTTATGATAAAATGAAAAAAGGTAACACTTTACAATTAATATTGTATATACTAATTATAAATTGAAAGACAATGAGGAAAGAAATAAAATTAACCATGCATGTACATTCATTTAGTCATTCATATAATAAAAGTGGATGTAGTATAGAAGAAGAAAAACACACCAAGAGTTCGGGTTTTTTTTTAGAAACTATTTGATAGTAATTCTAATCATTAAAATAAACTCACTTTTATTCATCCTTAAGAGTAACAAGCTATATTTATATCGTAATATAAATTATAACGTATTTGTTGATTTAAAGATGGATAGACAAAAAAATATAGATATTATATTGATGTGTATCAAAGCAGTAATTTCAATACTTGTTTTTATATAAAAGCATTCAAACGAAGAAAAATGTATATTATTTCCTACGAAGTAAAAAGTACATATATGTATATAACTGCTGTAATCGTGTATTTTACCACAGATAGATTACATTGATCTTCGAAACCGCAATATTTAAAAATGCATCAATATTAGGGATTAAAATATAATTGGATTAAGGAGATTGTAGAGATGATACTTAGATATTCTGAGAGCTAGTATCAAATAGAGAACCGTTGAAAACTAGAAAAAGTTGGACAGTTTTTGTTCTCATTTGACACTTTAGCAGCATGTATCAACATGATATTGAATCTCGGATATACATATCTTGTAGACAGCATGATAATTTTAGATCTCTGAACCATGAAAGTTTCGGATTAAGACAAGTTAATCTATGTAAAGCTGTTTATCAGAGAATATGAAAAATGACTACATATATTTGGTTTCAATAGTTAAGCGGTATTTTATTCATTCTCATCGCTGATAGATCCCACAATCAACATAAATATATCTACTTCAACTACTGATATATATTTATCTTAGTCAGTAGAATTAAGAGATTGAAACAAAATATCCAGTTGATGAAAATACACTGATTGACTTGCAATTATTTTCTTTTTTACTACCAATGAATAAAAGTTATATAATTGTCAATATACTTTTTCTTTAAATTCGTATAATACCTCTCTGTTTATTGATACTAGAAAGGATCCACAGTTTACATGAATTATTTACTGAGTATTTCACCAATTTTTGTACCAAAGTCCTGATAAAAATTTTATCCATCAAACAATTAACGTAAACTAATATAGAAACTAATAAATAAAAAAATTTCATGGTATTTAATGTCATCTGCTATTAAACCATCTGAGGTATTTTCATGTGATTAACAGACTATTCCAGTGATTTAATTGATTTAAAATTAAGATGCATCTTAACAATAAGATAACTCAAGAGGGTACAGTTGAGCTAATCAACATGATTCATCCGATAGTCTACAGACAATCGACAACCCAATAAGTACTGATGATTGTAAGCCTGAGAGTATAATTCAATGAAATAAATTTTTTAGTTTATAATTACAACATTAACTGATGAACAAGCCTTTATTTATTGCATTTAATTCAACAGGGTAATGCGATTTATTTGTTGAGATGAACACTATTCGACTGAATTTCATGTAATCACTATTTAGTCGAATAAGACGATATGATTACTATGGAGACGGAGTTGTGAAGATCATTTTAAAAGTCAAACTTTTTCGATTTTTAATTAATCAACATTCTGTACAATGAATGGATGAACGCCATTTTACAATTTTAATTTGGCTAAAAATAATACGTTACTGAAATATTACTACCACATAGAACGACTTTTTGGAGATTGTTGAATTGTATCATTCGCATCACGGATTGGTTTTAGTTAGGCAATCATTGAAAACAAGAAAATACTGGACAACTGTTCCGTCCTAGTATGGGACTCCTTAGTATTGCGAATCCGTAACTTCACTAGAGATTGAACAAAGGACCTTTAGGTATCGCAGTAAGAGCTTAACCTTTTAGACTACTGAGTCAACACATTTAATGGTTTAACTTCAATCAATTTGTGAAATTGCACAACCATGTGTCATTGATGGGTAACTGTCCCACATCTGACATAGGTGAACTCGACTGATTATGGCTTACTGAATCATTTTAAAAGAAAACTTAAACTGAAACATTAATGTCCCAAAACTGAATATATACATTTATTACACATATTGACTACAATTTAAAGGAAGTATTTTCATTAATAATAAATGGCAATCTTAAAAATATGTTAACATACACGAGAAGTTTCACCAAATTTTTGACGTAAGGCCACTGTTTGAGGACTAGGACTTGGAGGATATTTATTTGAATTTTCTTCAACACCAATCAGAACAGGTTTCTTCATCATAGATACAGAGATATGTGTTTTTGTCTCAGTATTAATATGAGTAGTTTGATTACTAACTTTGAGACTAATATCATTATCATTATTACTGGTATTAGTAGTATCATTACTTTTATTATCCACAGACGCTTTACATGGGATAAAAACAATTGATGGAATTGATTCAGAAGATTGTTTTGAACTAATCAGATTGTTCTCATGATGGTCGGTTAAGTTTTTATTTACATCTTTTGTTTTTAAACAAATCTGTGATGACTGAATTTCATTACCGGATGATGGAATGAACATGGAACGTGGACGAATATGTTGATCACCGCCATTGTATGATGCCAGCGGTGTTAAATTATGGAAATCACTGGTAGAATTTATTTTTATTCTCTCAAATCCTGTACTTTTCTTTGGGGGTTTGAAAGGTGTTATTGTTTCTTGATCAAATGACGTGAGTAAACAGTCAGATTTACGATAGGAATCAGATTTACGTTCCAGAGAATTCGAGTCATACGCAGATTTTACGCTGAAATTATTAAGAAATAAGGCAAGAGAATAAACTTTAGATAAAAACGATACAAAATGGTATGTTGTCCAGTGTGGCTAAAAAGAGGAGGCAACGGCTCAATAAGAAGTTCAATAATCGAACACCTTGTGAACACAGGTCACTTAATCAAGACAGACTCTGTATTCAAAGTCATCTACAAGGTAAGTAGAAGTCTTCCAAAGACAATTAGACTGCATCTTCTTTGCCGGAGCATTAGCCATACGTCTGGAAACACCAGAACTGTGTGTGCATAAGAGACTGGTACAACCTCTTCTTCTACTATGGTCTTAATGTCTTATAATTTATTTTCTCTTTCTCATACTCTTCTTCCTTTACAACTATCTGCTTCACCTTCCATCTTCCCCTCAAATCCTCTACCCCCAACTGGTTTATTTTGTTTCTACGATCATTCTGATTACATCTATTCTCAATTTCAACATTTTATCTTATCATGTTGAGCCATCCTTTCCGATTGATAATTTTCCCTATCTATTTTTTTATGAATACTCAAGCCATTAACAATCAAACGATTATTAAACTTTCCTTGCTTTCTAAAACAAAAAAAAGTTTTTAATACCTTTGTTTATTTAACCTCACTGTCACCATGTCTAACAGAAGTTTATTATCATCCTGTAAAAATAAGTATATATATTTGCGATTGTACAGCTTTGAAAATGAATTTGCCGAAAAGAGAACTCTTCGCTGAACTAATCTTTCTTATTTGAAATGGTATGTATCATAAAAAAGATGAAATAGCACACTGGTTCAGTTAAAAGTAAACGCTTGCTAATGTTCGTCTAATCAGACTAAAAATGTGTTGAAAGCTCTAATGCTAAAGCTGAATGAATATGTACACAAGCCTTGTGTAAATATATATAAAAGTGAACTGATCGAGACAGGGATATATAGGCGGTGGTTTTGGGGCAGATCACTTTTTCATTCGCTCACAGTAAGCCAGCCCATATATGGATTCCCGACATACCACATGTCCTTGAGAAAGTAGATGATCTGTCCGAGATAGACCACTATAGCAGTAACAAACGTCGAGTTAGTATTACACCAGATATTGCAGTCAGTGCAGCTTCCAAAAATTAAAACTACTTGATCAACTGGCATTTACTAGTTGATGATTAAGTTGAAAGAGCAAAAAAAAACACTTCTATTTGACTGTATAGTCTACAAGAACGATGAGATATCGTACAAGAGATAATCCAAACTCAACCATCAAATTTCTGGAAATACTGTAATTATTACGAATACATTATCATAAAAATCTATGTTTAATTCTTTAAAAAAAGTTAATTAATTTGTCGCAGATTCCATTTACCATTCAAATCAGATAAACGGACACTGTAAATCTTTAGATATTGAGCAGTTTCATCATTTCTATTACAAGAATTTAAACTACGATAAACTCTGCATTGAACTCAGAACTGTGAGATTGTATAGACTAATATGCCTTTTTAAAGCAACACTTTCTGATATGAAATTAGGTAATAGTACTAAACAGTTCTACTATGAAATAGCATAATATTTTACAAAAAGAATTTAACTATTTATTCATAGTGTGAATATACATCTTACAATTGCTAGTGGGTAAAATAATTTACAATCTTTAAGCTTAACTTCATTATTTAATGTATAGAGACAGGAAGTAAATCATTAAAGTACATGAAATTGAAAAATATTTTTTGATAAAAAAGACTATAAAGGACGTATATTTTAATTAATAGCATGGTTAATAATTAACTAACAACAAATATTATGATAAAAACAGATAAAATAATACAGAATTTCGTGTAAACTGTACTAATCTAAATTGTTGTACTTTTTCCGATTGGATGAAAAGAGAGAAAAGAAAATTGTAAGTATTATAGTAATTAGGCTACAAAAAGAATAATTAGAGAATAGTGATATAAAAAGTGAATATAATTTTATTTTGGTAGCTGATTTCTGACTAACTGGATGTATGATGATAGTTAGTTTATGAATAGGTTAGAAAGTTAAAGGAGACAAAACCAAGACATGCATTAGTCTATAAAGTCATTGACTGTTGAAATGAGCCGTGTAAGTGAAGATGATGTACACTACCTGGTTGGGGTCCGCGTAACTATCTTCAACAATGGTTCGAAACATAAGGTGATATGGCTAAAATTTACTGGGAATGGCGTAGATGCATTCACTACTTGTTTTTCCTTAGTTTCTAAGTTTCTAAATTATCTTGTAGAAATTTTCTATCTCACTAATCCACATTTCTCGAATTACATCGTCAATACTTAATCTTTACTACTACCACTAATATTATTACTATATTTTAATATTATGGAATCTCTCTATGCTGTAGCAAATTGTGCCAGTTTCTATGTTTCCCATGTCTTAGCAAAATCACAGTCAAAAAATGACTTTTTTACTGTCAACTCTTAAGTTTCCTATTGAAAGCCTGTTAATGTTTTACGTGGGTTTTGCGTTTTCACTTTTCTCCTTCAAATAAATTATACTAAATACTTTCAAATCGAAAATGCCCTTTATTCATTGTTGAACAGTTGTGAACGCTATTGATATATATATATATATATATATGGCTGGCAAGTCAGCCTACAGGAAATTAGACTATGAAATACCATAATAATCAGCTATACATCAACATTAAACACTTTATTCAAGTGTAAAATACATTTCAATAAATTAGTATTCATGTCTTGATTTACGTACAGCAAGAGAGAGAAAATTCGTGGACACATAAAGAATGTGAGTATCTAGTTGACATAGTAAAATTATGAATAAATAACTAACTATTCAACAGATAAGTTGAGTCGACTTTTTGTTGTTGTAATTTGATACAGAGGACGACATTGTATTTGATACTTATGTCTATAAAAGTTAGTCAGTAATTATGTGTTTCTGTATAATCTTATGTTTACTATTGACAGAGCATTCGAAGTCGGTCAGTGTGGATTTATTACAAAATACACTACAGAATAAAATCAATAGTTTAAAACCAAGTAAAATGAGCATTAGCATATTTGTTTTATACAAATAAAAGTAACAAATACACGAAACAGACTCATAGTTTGATTAGGTTTAAACTCTTGATTTTATTCAACTTAAACAGTCGAATGATTTGAAATAAAATTATTTTGACTGGTGAAACTCCCAAAATCAGTAGATTGATTAATAGGCATTAGAAAATGAATCCCGAATATTCTAAGTCACGATCGTAGCTGGTACGTTGATGTGGTGATCGGACTTGCATATGGTGATGATCTCATTGAGCCATATTGGGTTCGTTTTTTTAAAAATTACCATACCAAGTAGTTCATTTGGAGAATGGTAAGACTAAAAGCAGGAAATTAACGACAGAGGACGAAGTCAAACCGTTAATTGCAATAGGATATGACGGCAGTAATGTAGTTTATTCAGAAAGCCGGTATTTCCAATGATGCCAACGTCTCACAACGGAAGGGAGGGGGATTAGGAAAGGTCGACCCTAAAATTATTACACGTCACTATACCCTATGGATTTCTATCGTCAGAAGTAGTACCTCAAAAACACAGAGATAACACATTAAAAACTGCTCACAAGAAGCCCATGTGTTTCCTTAGGAACTGGGGTTACTCTCCAAGGTCAAAAAACACCACTAATAACCCATTTTCTTTTTTATGTACCTCAAGAAGAAGTATCCTCCCAGGGCGTAGTCAATGGAGAAGTTGCAACTGACTAAATACCTGTAACAGTACTTGAGATTATTTTCCAGTTCAAATGAATTACAAGGAAGTTAATTTCATGAATTATTCCATATTGTGAAGTTGCGTGTGGTATATACACTCTACATCACAAACAAACATCTATAATAAAAGTGAGGTCATTTCTAAAACACCATTGATAAATTCGTAATTGTCCATCGCATATGTCGGGTTGTGATCAAACTCTCTGAAGTACTTTCACAGATATGGATCCTATTAATGCTTTCGTAACATAATAACAATCTTCGAATTTGCATCTAATACACAGAATATTTATTACACATCATATAGTCTTTGGAAAAGTTTTAGTTAATAAACAATCTCACTTTACTAAGCAAATCATCACTATTTTATAAACATTGCATAAATATGTACTTAGTAAATAATCTATGGAATATTATTGGAGCTATTATATACAAAGTTGTTTAATGGTGAAGTATGCTATTGTAACTGTGATTATAAAAGTTTCGCCTTTTACAGGGATAATTTTCAGAGACCTACATTTACGTAATAAAGTTATAAAAATATTTTCGTGAAAATGAATTCAAACACTACCACCAAAATGCATCATAATTAGTCATAAGACTTTGTATTTCAACTACGATGAGTTCATTGAACAATGGAAAGTGATATGCACTCTTCAGCAAAATATAACTGAGTTAACCATCCAAAAATCAATACATATATACCCCTTGTATATTTTGGGCCAAGAGCAATAACAACATAAGATTAAATTAGTGAACACCTTAAACAGTCACAAATATGATAATAGGATAAACGAAACTGATGTGTCCCCGCCCCGATTCCAACAGCTGAATCTGAGATATCACACCTATATTTTCTTAGGAGGGAAAATTAATATATTGGGTTAATCAGAGATCGGGTAAATGATTGGCCAAGAAATGGATTGCATTTCTAGGGTATGAGACATACACCATTAGTGGCCTAACTTTTTAAGGGACATATATATGAGGTACATATGTCACCGACTCGGTTTAATCAATAAACTTCCTTCTAAGTCTTCTCACCTGACTAGCCAGGTTGACTTATGTATAGAAAGATTGAGTATCTGTATCAAAACCAAATATTACACAACACAACAGAAATGTTATTGATTGTATTTTTTTTCACAGAAAAAGTAAATGTAATTTAAAAAATAATTCCATTAAGCAAACAAAAATTTACGTAGTTTTAAGCCATGCTACCTTCCTGCACGCTAGTGATACTCTTCCGTTATCCATACAAATGTAGGATGGAGCAAAGTTCGAAATTGCAACCTACTAATTGAAAGACAAGTGCCTTAATGAATTAGGTGTCATTACTCTACAATACATCAAAGTGCAAGTTGTTTGTGAAAACTGAGTGTACTTTAATATAAACAATGTATAGCATTGAAAGAAAATCCATATACTAACCTGCCTCTTAAATTTAGTCCTGAAAGTGAAGAATCAAGTTTATTTGAATCAGAATTCTCACTAATCGATTCACCAGTATTTACAGTTAATATTTCAGTGGGTAGATGAATGTTAGATATTTTTTGATGAGGTGGTTTTTCACTTATTTGATGTATTATTTCACTTTCTTCTTTTATAAGACCCAGTTGAGGATTAGAAACTGAAAAGAAATTATCATTAGTCGAAACATGCTTGGGTGATAAAGAAAAGAAGCCAACAACATTTTCATCCGTTTTATTCAATGTATGACGATAAGTTTTTGATGGTGGACGACGATTTCTAGGTCTACTGACAGCTAGTTTATGCTGTAAACTGACTAAATCTGAGGCACCAGCGGATGATGGAGTTGAACTGATAGACTCATGTGTACTATTAGGTGGGGTTGTTGCCAATACATGAGTACTATGGGGAGGTGAATATGGACTAGTTAAATGTTTTTGATGTGGTGAAGAGGATTCATTTGAAATGAAACTATCGGAACTTTCAGCAGACTTAGCAATTGTTGTTATTCTAGGTGGAAGATTATGACCAGGGCGAATTCGTAGTTTTGAGTTCAATTCTTCCTAATAAATAGAAAAATATTAAAATGTTTTAATGTCAGGTGAATAATTTATTACAAAGACTAGTCGAATATAATCAGGTTATAGAATCTATGCCTTACAAGCACTGAATGGAAACGTACTAATTTGATTAAATACAGAACACAATCTTTTGTTAAAATCGGTTGAAGTTAGACATCAACACCATTGAATGCCGGCTCAGTGGTTTAGTTGGTTGAGCGCCTAGCGCGAGAATGATAGGTCCTGGGTTCGAATCTCGAGGGGCGGGATCGTGGATGCGCACTGCTGAGAAGTCCCATACTAGGACGAAATGGCCGTCCAGTGCTTCCAGGTTTTTCATTGTGGTCTAGCTTCAATTGACTCATGATTTCAATCTGTGAAATCTCTAAAATCTCCACAAACCCATTCTTATAAAAATCGTAAAAGTAATTTATGCGTCGATGGTTCAAAGGATGTAACAAACTTATGAACAGTAGTCCCCAAATAATTAACCCCTGTTAAAGCAAGATAATGAAGTAGGGATGCTGAATGTCGCAATAATTATCTTTCATTAGATAACATCTTAACACCATTAGACAACGGACTATAAATCCTAAAGATCTTACCGCCTTCGATTCCTAACAAAATGGATTGTTAGCTCCAGTCATTCGTTCATAATCAATGCAGAGACTAAGAAAAATAGTTTGGCTCAAATTTCCACACCGCAATAGCACAACGACAAGAAATTAACAAGATTAATAACAAAGGAATCGCAAAATGTTGTAGAAATTATTGTAAGAAAGATTGAAAATTGGGCATATGGTAATAAAGAGACAGTGAAAATATATGTATAAGAGAATGTTGAAACTCAAAATCTATGGGAAGATAAAGAATGAATATATCCAACCCATGTCATCTTAAGTTTTCAACCAATGATTGCGGTCATCGCGTGGATTGCAAATCGTTAGTTAAGGAGGGTTATTAGGTAGAAATAGTTGAGTATTTGTTCACAGAATACAGTAAACCGATCCCTTTGATCTATTACTACATAACTAGATAATACTAGACTGATACTAATGAATCTCATACAGTTGTGTTAACGGAATACGATGTTAGGAGCATCTACGAACACCCAACCGTTGCTGCTACCTTAACGTGGTGGTCGGGCTGGTCTATCCTAATAAGCCAATCGGGCAATACTGGTTGGAACAATCGTTCCTCAAGGTCCTACTATGCCAGACAGGTCGGTTGAAGAGCGGCAAGACTAAAAGCAACAAACCCAAGGCCCGAGAGCGAAGTCGTACTGCTGACTGTAAAAAGGTGTGACGGCATTAAGGTGTTTCCTTCAGACAACCAGCATAACAGCGATGCTGCCTTCCCACATGGTGGGGTGGGGTTAGAAAAGGTCGACCCTAAAAATGCACACCTCGCCTTATCCCACGGATATCCGTCTCCAGAGGTGGGGTCTCAACAATTACGGAGCTAACACGGAAATTACAAAAAGGTTGCGTGTGACCAACCCTAAGTAGTTGCCCATGGGCACTACGGCCGCGCCTTTTCGTCGTTCTTGCCTACGCTCCCACTGACTGCAGCCTGGATGAAATGAAAGATGAATCTTACAGAAAGCTTTCTGAAATTCTTCAAAAAGCTAAACACACAGACATAGTACTCGTAGAAGGTGACTTTAATGCCCAGATAGGTAGCTTAAACCAAAGAGAAAGACATTCAGGTGGGTATTTTAGTATTCCGGTTCAGCTAACAGATAATGGTGATCGTCTGCTGCAACTGTGCTCAGACGATTGCTTATTTTTAGCAAGCATTAATTTTAGGCATAAGGAGAGACATCGCCTGAAATGGCAACCCCCTACACCAAACCAACGATGGACTCAAATAGACCATATTGTCATCAGTCATCGTTGGAGAGGGTCGATAGAAGACTCCCGCTCGTTCTGCAGTAAGTGTTTAGAATCTGATCGTGTTATAATACGAGCACGCATTTGCTTGCACCTCAATGAGCGCAGAAAAATCACATTAAGAAGATTCATTAGGGTTGAACTCAATGACGAGAAAGTCAAAAGTAGATTCCAGAAACAACTGAGGTCACACTTAGGTAGTTCTGAAAACGAGGCTGACCCATATGTTGCTTGGAAAGATATACGAGCAGCTGTGGAAACAGCAGCGACATCTATTAGTGATTTAAACCAAAGGGTTACGAAAAACCAGTGGATTTCTACTAAGTCTATTGCATTGATAGGTTCTCGTAAACTTATCCCATCTGGCTCCGAACACGATAAAAATCGAAAACAAATCAGATCTAGTTTAACCGGAAGTTCGCTAGAGGATCATGAACAATGGCAAGCAACCAAAGCAAAAGAAATGGAAAAGGCAGAGGCTGTAGGTAACACTAGAAAGCTTTTCAGACTAATAAAAGATACTGGAATTAGGAAGTCAAGTGTAAGTGAGGCGATCTCGGAAAAAGACGACACTCTTATGTGCTCTGAGTCCAGACGTTTAGAACGATGAGCGAAACACTTTGAGGAGCAGTTCGGCTGGCCTTCAGCTACTCTACAGCTACTCACCATTTCAACAGTCTGAATAGAACATTGAAATAGGTCCCCCGACTGTAATTGAAGTCCAAATAGCTATAGCTAATCTGAAACGAGGAGGGGCAACTGGTCCAGATGGATTGACTCAAGAGGTCTTTAAGTATGGTGGTCCAGTTTTAGCAGTTAGGTTGACTAATATTTTACCTAAAATCTGGGAGTTGGACGTAATTCTGTTTGATTGGTCACAATCATTGATTGTCCCAATACATAAGAAGGGGTCAAAACCACCCTGTGATAACCATAGAGGGGTTAGTTTGACTAATATAGCATCTACAATATTAGCCTCGATAATTATCGGACGCTTAACAAAGACTCGTGAACTGCAAACACGAGAAAATCAGGCTGGTTTCAGACCTGGTCGTGGCTGCATCCATCACAAATTCACCATTCGTCAGGTCTTAGAACACAGATATACTTATCGGCGTCCGACAATGACAGTTCTTGACTTGAAAGCAGCATTTGACTCTGTAGACCAACAGGTTCTGTGGCAGTGTCTGTCATTGAAAGGTGTACCTCAGAAGTACATAAACCTTGTAAAGGCTCTTTACTCAAACACTACTAGTCGAGTGAGAGCTTATGGCGAACTGTCATCTACTTTTGCAACCTCAAGTGGTGTCCGCCAAGGCTGTCCACTTTCTCCATTTTTGTTTAACTTCATCATAGACCTACTGATGGAAATAACGTTCTCGTCGACTGAATTATCGGGCATTGATCTCCCTCCGGCAGGTCCACTGATCGACTTAGAGTACGCAGATAACATATTCCTGTTTGGTGAAGACGTTGATAAAATGCAGTCTTTTGGTAGCACTGAGCAAGAATGCTAGGATGTTTGGGATACGTTTCTCCCCCCTTCCTCTTAATGCAAGTTGTTGTTTTAGGACCGGCCTGCGTCAACACCTGAACTAAGGATAGGGAGTGAAGTAGTCGGACGCATCGACAAATTCACTTATAATGAAAGGCTGATCAGTGCTAATGGGTTGGTGTCTGACGAAATCTCCGCATGGATTCATTAAGGTCGTTCAGCTTTTACCAACTTACGTCAACTAAAGTGAAGGAAAGATATCTGTCCATCGATAAAAGGGCGAGTATGCTACTCAGCAGTTTGTTCTGTTCTACTTTACGGTTGCGAATCGTAGCCATCAAGAGTAAGAGATACTCGTAAGTTACTAGTGTTTGATCACAGATGTCTTAGAAATATTGCTTGCATCTACTGGGATCACCGGGTAAGTTATGGTGAGGTTAGACATAGGGTATTAGGGGATGATGGAAAATCAGTTAATGAAGTTGTAAATCTTTATCGACTGAGATGGTTGAGCCACGTGTTACGTATGCCTGAACACCGATTACCACGACACGTAATGCTGACTAGTGTTGGTGACGTTTGGAAGAAAGTTAGAGTTGGACAAACCAAAACGTAGCATCAGTCCTTGAAGTCACTGACTTCTAGTCTGAGCCATGTTGGTAGATGCAGACTACTTGGTTGGGGTCCGCGTGACAATCGTAACAAATGGTTTGAGACTCTGAGTAACATGGCTCAAAATCGATCACAATGGCGTCAGTGTATACGCTCTTTGTCTTCCCTTAAACCGTGAAATTAAAATTACTTTATATCTATCTTTCTATGAATTCATTCTTCCTTCGTGTATCATATCCTTATACACGATCTTTCTATTATACATTACTACCATTGAAGTGACTATTTCTATAAATTTGGTGATCATCTTGTTGTGTTAATGAGGTGTGGTAACTTGGACCGGTGCATATATGTGATTGGTCCCAGGTTGTAACTGACTGACTGTAATACTTGAAGGGTATAGATTTCGATGTTGTATATAGTCGTGGATATCGACTGTCAGGAAGTCTCAAAGTAGTATAGGATTGATGTCCAGTGTTCTCTGGTTCTTGTGATTATCTATTTGGTATCAGTTCAAGATATTCAATTTGAAGCTAAGTAGTAAATAAACACTCGTATTTTCTAAGGATAACATAACAGAAATATATAGAAGAAAAAATGACGAAAAATAACCTACTCGAAAAGCAGAATTTTGAGGGGATGCATTTCCACGGACATATGATGATCGTGGGTTAGAACCATGTGGTTCATTCAATATATGAATCGCAGGGGAAACTCGATCACCTCTACAAAACATGAAAGAATATAAACATTGCAATAAATAAATAATATAAAAGTACTAAAAAACAATTCTAATCTAAATCATTTTCATGGAATATGATGAAAAAGTTAGTTAGAATATGATTAATTTAATGAAAGACTGATTGGGTTAGCATTGAAAATACTTCAGGTAGCTAATAAGTGTGGTAAGAAGAGAGGAATTACGATTCACACGTTTATATTACCCTATTGGAAGTCATAATTTATTTATTTAGCTTTTTGGGCACTAGGTAATTGTAATCCAGAAACTAAGTGATTTTCCAAAGTTTAGCAATCAAAACCTATCTAATTACCTATTCATAGGAATGCGAGATGACAGTTTTCATGTTTTATATTAAACTGTTTTCAACGAAAAACTTTAAAGTAGAGATATATCACATAACACTTTATGATCTGAATATCAACTAAACAACTACCGTAAAACTATATGACACCCAATCGATAGCAGGACTGATTTCGGATGACTCACCTCAGTGGAATGTATATTCAATAAATACAACACTAGCCACAAAGAATTTGTATGAACTCTTTACTTAATAGGATAAGTTTTACATTTCCCACTATAAACAAGATTGTAATAAACGCTAATTTAGAAGCAGTCTAGAAGTTGTTTTTTTGTGGTGTATAGGATTATTATTACTATTATTGTCTGTTAATTCATATTAACTCAACCGCCCATTTAAATTGACTTACATTCTGTAACCATTTTTCAGAATATATTATATTATTATATCACAAACACAGGTAGACTAATTCAATTTATTAGAGTGGGGATTTGTGGAGATTGTAGTAATTTTAATAGCTGAATTCATGAGTTGATCTAAGCTAGAATTCCGCACGTGGGATCCATGGATGTGCACTGCTAAGGAGTCCCATACTAGAACGAAACGGTCGTCTAGTGCTTCCAGGTTTTCAATGGTCTAGCTTAGATCGACTCATGAATCCAACTACTATAATTCCAGTTAGTCTATACCCAATCGCTCACGGTTTCGTCCTAAGGTTATTTAAGGATGTAACTGATGCTATCTATTAATAAAAGCCCGAGCACAAGGGTGAATGAAAAAGGTCGTATACCAACAATGGTAAGGATTCATAAGAGTGACTATCAAGAGGCGATCACTGAAAAGGTGGGCATCGAAAGAGGGAACAACATTTTTATGGGTTTAAAATTTGTTCGGTCTATCATCTGTCCCCTTACCTCTGCGACCGATCGAAAACGTAGTTCTTTAAACACTCAATGTAGGATCTACTGTAGATTTTTGAGTTTAGTAACAATTTGTTATTCTTAATAACCCCAGTCATGTTATATCATATATCTATTTGGAACAGCCAAGCTGAGAATCTAGTTAACCTATTTAATAATTAGTATGGGGTTCTGCAGTAGAGAAGTCTAAGCAATCTTTTCACTTACAACGAAATGATATTTGCAACTGTCAGGGAATACAAACTACCTAATATGAGCCTTTTTGATAATCAACCTTACTGGTATGGGCCCTTGATCATTTGCCTTTATTAATGTGAACCGTAATTGGCAATGGTTTGTTGCAACCAAGAACCAGTCAACTTAGTTTTACGTTTAATTTTAGAACAATTAGTTATATAACTGTGCGGTGATAATGTTCATTTCCCTATTTTTCTATTCATCTCTTCACAAAAGAGAAATGACACTCGTTAATTCTCTTTTACTCGCATTGAGAAGTATGAATAATAGTAAGTATTGTTAGTCATCCGAATTGTAAAAAATACTGTCAGTTAGTTAACTAGTTATTTATCAATTAGCTATCTCTCATTTCTATTAAGTAATGGGTTTAAGCATCCTCAAATTGCTCACTTTCTCCCCCCCCCGAAAAAAGAGGATTATTAACGTTGAATGACTAGACATGAAAATCCAGTTTAACGGGGATCTCAAGCTACAGTCAAAGTCAACAAAAATGTCCAGGCGTTAGGTTCGAAATATTTTCTGTTACATAAAAATTATATTAAATATATGGCTATAAATAACTACACCCACAAAATATTCAATAGTTATCGATTTAGAGCACTTGAGTTAATTAATTAGTCTACTAATTTATTCTGGGTAGCTAAGAGTCAGCTTCACACACATTTTACAGAAATACAAATTTCTTTATTCATGGTACAATAAATTATAGACAAATAGAATTAGTGAAGTGAAAATGGCAATTCTTTTACATCTGTGTAAAATATAGCCAACTATTACGGTAAAACATTTCATTATCTACGACATTGATAATGATGGAAATAAAACCTGGTACTGTTAAGTTCAAATCAAAATTGATTGAATGAATCATTCATAAATTGTTGTAAAACAAGATATATTATGAATAGATACGTTGGTTATGAGTATTTGATTTTGAAAACATTGGTTATGAATAATGGGATGATAAAAGTAAGTAATGTTGAGGTTGGGTGCAGATTACCTTCATATTACCATTACGTCACAGGCATTCTTCTGAGGGATGGACGGTGACTAGCAGTGGAATCCATGAGGCTTGTTTCGCCCCTTTCGGGACGTTGCAGCTGGATGAACCTCCATTATACAGTTGACATTTACTCCGGGATTCAAACTCAACGCAACTGCGTCATCCATTTAGCTTTCAATCTTTTAATAGCCGAGTATACCCTATTTTAAACTTGAGATTTACGTATATTTATGAGTAATGTTTTGAAAATGATTTTGACTAGATACATGGAATTAGGTTGATATAATAGAAAAAGCGAAAGCCGATAATTATGTAGTGAATTATTCTCACCTAAGATAGAATAACGACGAACTTACATACAATAAATCAGAATGTATTGAAAAGAATGTCACTTCTAAATACAATTTGACGGAAATTGATAAATAAGTTATGTCAGGTAGATACCACCAATATGCATTTCACTTTTTTCATGCTCATCAAATTTTAACAAGCATAATTATTTAACGACATTGATAGAGAACAGGTTGAAAAACTGATTCCACAAGTATAACACACTCTTCAAAATTAATTTATAAACAGCAATAACTCGGATATTATACATGTTATTAATAAAAACTAATCAACTTATTTCACAGATCTTAAATTTAACATTATTATTTCCTTCTAATAAGAAATTGGTTACATTAACAAAAAGTTGACTTAACCATCAAATAAATCACTTGTCTATCTGTTTAACCACTAAATACATACTTTGGTTTTTATGAACTTTTAAATTAAAATCCAGACCGTTACTAAAGTCCTGATGGGTGAATATACGTGCAGATTTGTAATAGTACAAAAATAATCATTACAATAAAGTAACTAAAGACGAATCAATAAAGGGAGTTATGAAAAATATCCACTCAAAAAGCAATTCATATATATATATATATATATATATATATATATATATATATATATATATATATATATATATGGTAGCATGTGTGTTGCAATCAGGCGTATGAATTGCAGTAAATAACAGAAAGCAACCTATATAGGCAAAGTTATATATGCCATATTTTGGAAACCAAGGCAATAGTCCTGACCCCTGAATACACGTGTAAACGATAACAATACTTTTTAGAAAAGGTTTGAATTACAATCGATGATACGTAAATTATTTTATTTACGACCGGTCGGTTTTGTAGACTGGTATTTAAAGGCAATAACAATACAGAAGCGAAATCAATAACAAAGTATCCATACAATGAATCTACTTTGATTCAAATTATGGGAATTGGTTGGATCAAATAAAACTTCAATGACTATATTAAGAATAAAAGTTTAGTGGTAAGGAAAATGAAATCACTATTTAACTAAGCTAACTGTGGGGAAAACTCTAAACATTGGACACATTTCTGTGTTTCCCTTCAACAGCTCTGTAAACAGTAATATTTAGATAAAACAAATATTAGAGGAAGATTAATCTGTAAATTTTAAATGTACTGATAATTCGAAATGATCTAGATTATCCGAGAAAAATAAGCATAAGATTGTTTGATTAAAGTAGGTTTAAGAAATGAACTTGGGTGTAGAAAAACACACAAGTTCAAACTAAATGATAATATTTAAAATTGGATATATATTGATAAAGCGTTATATACGAATTTCTTAGCATGTTAGGAAAATTCCCCTTCTATTTCAATTAGTTATAAAAGATTCATCAATTTCCGATCTGCACTAATAGAGCTACGTCTTAAGTCATTATAGTAATATGAATACTTGATTGTATACGTAAATTAGATAACTTTTTTTAAAAAAAAACATTGTTTCTGTGAATCATCACAAATTTCATTCTACAGAACCGGATAGAAAATGTGCTGTGATGGCCGAAAATAAGAGAAGTGCTCTGTTTATATAGAAATGAAATAGATTAATTCTGATAAATTCACCTCAGAGTGTAACAGAATCTAACCATGTAGATTTTAGCATAACTCTTATCCGATGTTAGCGATAAACAGTAAAAATAATAAATAAGTATATTTAGGGTTTCTTTTATCACACACATCACTTTGAGTATATTATTTTAAAGAGAAAGGAAGTTCGTAAATGACTATAAACCACTGAGCTGTGAAAAATTTCTACAAAGACTATGTTGTTAGAAAATAATTCATAAACTTATTCAAATGGATATTGAAAAATTGAACTTCATATAAATTTATATTCCTGTCAAGTAAATATAACACATACAAACACTTAAATAAAACACCGAAATAAAAATTATTTTAAAGACACCATATATATTAGAAAGTGTATAATAGTAGTTAGAATAAAAGTGAAAATAATTTAAATCCGTTTATATAACCACACAATAGAATAATCAATAAGTGGTCACACACCAGACATATATACATATATACTTCGCATATTTTTAGATAGTAGCAAACATGGTTAATTCTACTAGTGTATTTTTGTGGCAAACAAAATTATTCGAAAGTGAACAGAGTAAATTTTAATTAGAATAATCAACTACAAATAACTTACTTCATATTACTGTTTAAAATATATAAACACATACAAGTCAAATGTAAAAAAGTGAAGTTGATTACGAATAAGTTAGCAGTTAACATGTTTAGAACTAAACATAATTATTTTATGTAACTATTGATTATTACAAACCTGTATGATTGGCATTATCGACATGGTGATAGATAATGGAAGTTGGAAATGTTATAACTAATTTGAAACTATGGAAACCAACAGATCCTGCCTGGCAGGTTGAATTGAGGGTTTTCAGAGGTTATGATTCAAGATTACTAGTTTGATCGAATAAGGCATTAAAGTTTAAGAGCTCAGCGTAATTTCATTTTATAAGTTATCATCACCGGTCTCGGTAAATAAAACATCCTCCTTTGATAAAGAGGAATCAGATTCCAAAATCGATAAATATTCCATAATTAACAGCTTTTAGATATATTGATCAAACTATTATCCTCTATTAGGTTGTAATACATAAACACGCTTACTAACGTCCAAATGAATGTTTTGACTTCAATGAGGCACCGAACTTTATTGATTGAGAGAGCTTATGGCCATGCCCATTTTTGGAAGGCGCGTCAGTGAAGTACACAACTCAACAGAGCAGTCTTTACTGGAACAGTGTATTTGAGATCGTTTGTGTTGACAACGCCAAGCTTACTTACTTACTTACGCCTGTTACTCCCACTGGAGTATAGGCCACCGACCAGCATTCTCCAACCTACTCTGTCCTGGGCCTTCCTTTCTAGTTCTATCCAATTGTTGTTCTTTCTTTTCATGTCTGTCTCCATTTCTCGACGTAATGTGTTCTTTGGTCTTCCTCTCCTCCTTTGGCCTTGAGGATTCCATGTGAGGGCTTGTCTTGTGTCTCAGTTGGATGCTTTCCCCATTGTGTTTCATATCCACTTCCAGCTCTTCCTGATTTCTTCCTCCATTGGAATCTCATTTGTTCTCTCTCACAGTAGATTGTTGCTGGTAGCGTCTGGTCAACGGATCCGAAGTAATTTATGTAGACAGCTGTTGATGAACACTTGTATCTTCTGGATGATGGCTTTTGTAGTTCTCCAGGTTTCCGCCCCATACAGTAGAACTGTCTTGACATTTGTATTGAAAATCCTGACCTTGGTGTTGGTTGACAGTTGCTTTGAGTTCCAGATGTTCCTCAGTTGTAAATATGCTGTTCTTGCTTTACCGATCCGCGCCTTCACATCTGCATCAGATCCACCCTGTTCATCAATGATGCTGCCCAGATATGTAAAGGTTTTTACATCTTCCAAATCTTCCCGTCAAGTGTGATTCGATTGGTGCATGCTGTGTTGTATCGGAGAATCTTGCTTTTCCTTTTGTGTATGTTGAGACCTACTGCTGCTGAAGCTGCTGCTACACTGATTGTCTTCGCCTGCGTTTGTTGTTGCGTGTGCGATGGAAGGGTCAGATCATCTGTGATCTGATGATCCAGTCGATCACTAGGGGTAAGAGAAAGGGTGAGAGTAAGCAACCTTGCTTGACACCGGTCTTTACTTCGAAGACAGTGCCAAGCAGTACTCACTAAAGATGTCCGTTTCCCCGTTCTACTTAACGGATAAAAAGCTCGACGTAAGTATTTATTCGTTAGATTACTAGTGATTATAGTACTTAACTAGATAACTTTTTATCAACACGAAAAATGCAAATAATATATCCCGTTTTAGTTATCACGTTGACAAAATGCAGCTTCTCGAAAAACATAAGTTGGATTAGGAGAACGTTTTAAGCCTTTTTCTTTCTTCCAATAAGGATGTAAGATAACATCAGTCCATGAGGTTACTGAATCTTAGTCTTAGACATGGTTAAGGGTATAAACTTCTTGGCTGAGGTTCATGTAGTAATTATAATATACGAACAGAGACTTAACGTGATCAAGTCTTAAAATACACTAAAGTAGTGTAAATGCATTTTTTCTTTATTTCCTTAGAATCTTTAGTACAGTATTACTCCAAACTTCTTAGTACTCACAGCTTTGTCTTTTTTAAGTGACTTATTTACTTGTGATTTTTGTATTCCTGATAACGTCATTAGGTACAAAGAGATAACTAATTAACTAAGCATAGGCTGACGTACTCATCTTTAAGCTACGCTTGAGGTTTGAAGGGTACTTGTCAGTTCAAACCTCAGTAGGCACAATGGGGTTTAAACTTGCGATTCTATGAGTGAAAGCCAAATCCTCTAACCACAAAAATACTACCTAACGGGATTTACGCATTACGTGTACCAATGGTGAGCATACTGGTTCATCGACGAACAGATAGATTACAACTTGGCATAGACAGTATTTTATTTAGAAAGTATCTCAGATTATATACAAATGGGTTATAGATACATCACACTTCAATATTATTAATATATTTATTTCAGTGAAAACTCGGTACAGTATATACAAAAGATGTACTAAGTATGAAAATATAACAACACTGACAAAAATAACTAACTAAATAAGAAATGAACGATGAATAAATAGGAAATATAAAAGCAGTCAATTAAAATATGCCCCGGATTTTGTACTGTTATTTTTAATTGTCCAAATGGAAAAAAAATATAAAAAAGTGCGATATCGATACAGAATTAGATTGTTGACAATATCCAATTAGGTCAGAAGTTATAAAGTTACGATACTCTTAGAAAGTCATACGGGTACTCAGGTTCCACCAACAGGTGTTCATGCAACACTATTCTTTATGCCACCACATCTCTACTTCTTTCAATCGACACGATAACCGCTCAAACCACACAGGTAAAGCATAACTACTTCATGACAGCTCGTATCTCAAGTTGCTCCCATTTTTTTAGAAAAGGTCCCTTCCATACTTGGCCGTATAACAGGTGATATTAGGGCTACCTGCATGATGTAACCATATGAATATGAATAATTTCAGGACAGAAATCGGAAACCCTTGGCTCAGGGAGACTAGAACTTATAGGAGACAAGATTTAGGTCTCCACGAAATAGGTGGTGACCTAGATAGAAATGTCCCGATATCATTTTCAACATACAAAGATTAGTTTTTTTGGTTTATTCATTTCTAGCACCAAAAACGTTTGGTATAATAAGACAACAAAAGGAATTCGAAACACAAAGCGGCTATATGCCATCCATCTTTTTGATGAAATAACAAAGGAACACAAAAATCAACAAAAGGATCACCCTACCATATATACAAAGATGCCATCCATCTCCTTCAGGTGTTTTCATACAGAACTTTAAGGTGTTAGCAAGATTCCAAAGGATATTTTTCTTTATCATACAATGTTCGATTAGATTTCTATCCAGATGGTTCTGATATCAGGAAAAATATGACTGTTGGTTTGAAATAGTTACGTTGGTTTTCGGGCATTTGGTAGGGGAGTTGATATATAGTTAGTGTATCTAAGAAAACTAGCTTGGCACTCTAAAGTTAGTTTCACACGACCTTTGATCAATCTGTGGAGTATGATGATTTCCCCAGGAGAACATTAAGGATGAGGATGCCTATTGCTTTAGGATGATGATACTTCCAAATTCCGAAATAATTTAATACGTTCTTAGATCAAGATTCCAACCCGCAACCTACGGCTCGAAAGACAAGTGCTTTAACAATGAACTACATCAAAGATTGCTAAATGCACAAACTTGGTTGTCCCCTAAAGCTAACCATTTAGAGCAAACGAAGGTAAAAATTTTATTCTGATCAAACAATGTATTTAAAGCGAAGAACATGCTACACTTATTAGCCATCACTACCAAATGATTATGTGAGATCTGAGTGGAACCTATACCAAACGTTCTAAGAATGGTGAAACTAAACGACATTATCTACAATTTCTGTTACAGTTAACAGGAAAGCCTAGAAAAAACCTTGGAAATACGTATGTTAACTTAATTACGTTGCACACCATCAGCGAATATATGCCATTACAATAGAAATAAATTAGCGACACCCTTTCGTCTACCCAGAAGCTTTACTGAGAGATCATATTGAGATTCAATGTTTAGTTGACGTAATTGAAACTACGCCATAACACAAGATTTAAGGCTATCTCATATATCCCGCTAGTAAGTAGTAGCAATAGGTTTAAATGACAGGAGACCATAAAGAACAATTAGAAAAACTGTTAACGAGTACTTGGTAGGATAGTAAAGAATTCCGTCCAAAAAAGCCATAAGACATGAAATATCCTGACACTTCATGTAGAAAAAATTATCGATACATAGTCTGGATAACCTAATGTGACTAAGTAACCAAGTATGAGTTTGTATACATGAACTTAAACCACTAGCTTTCCGAACAAAAGTGGCGAAAATGGCGTTAAAACAGTCTAATAAATGATTGTAATTTAGAAGCTTTAACCACTAAAGAATACGCCTCTTGGATTGAATACATACTATATGATTTTACAGGCCATCCAGTATTATATCAGGAGGTTCTATGAACTGAAGGGCAACAAAACCCATGTATAACTGGGTGATCAGTTCTAAAGGGATATAAAAATAATGCCATGTGCTAAAAACTTTTTGGTGATTAAATCTTTTATATTAAAAACAGACCAGGATAATAAAATGCAGATTAAGAGAAAAAAACTTATGAGTGCATACAACAATCAGTTAGCAAGATTTAGTTACATTGTGTTAATAAATTCGAAGTTTCTATAGTTATAAACAATTGGACCAGAGTGCAACTACGGGTGGCTAGCCATGTACTGAGGACCACAGGTGTATTAGCTGTGCTTTCTAAGTCTCTCGATTGAACTACATCTTATTTCACCAAGATTATTAAACTAAATAGTCAGTACAAAGAGCTATAAAATACATTAGTTATAGTCAGTGAAATATATAACTATCATTTAAGTTAATGATTTTTGTAACTAAATGTTTTTTCATAGTTACTGTACTATATTGATCTTAACTGTAGACTACTATGCACCCGAATAGATATTAATGTGTTTGTAAGATATCAGTGATGTCCTCGTACACTGTGATGTCTTTATAGATTAAAAAATCGCGTTGAAAACTTTACTGAGTGGTGCTTGTAATAAACAAAAGGAAATATGATTAGGTTTACAGGCCACATTTTATAACTATGAGGTATGTACTGAACGATGACCTTGGTATTAATGTCTTGTTATTCCTATTTCAGCAACATTCTTATTGTGGCGAATGTTAAACAAATACTCAAGCTAAACTCCTCAAGTGTTCGGTATATAGAAGTTAAAGAGAAAATAACATATTCTATAAACTTTTTAAACAGCTATCTGAATGATGAGTCTCAGTGGGTAGACTAAAACGGTTGGACAGCACGTAAAATGTAGCACAGACGTTAACAAATCTACAGGAGACGATATTACAGTTCCAGGGTTGAATCTGGTTATTGTTGTGATTATGATATTTTACTGGCCATGTAATTTATACCTGTAACAATGAGAGCATGTTAATGTATTATGACTAAACAACTGCAAGTTATTCGGCAGAAAAAATGTCAGGATTTATTCAGTTGCCATTTGTATGGAATGAATGGGCTCAGAAGCAGTGTTGTTATACAAAGTGGGACGCTCATCGGCGAGTGAAGCAAAAGAGATCAGTGTCACTGATGTAACTGGTTGCTTGAAAAGTATGGTAGACTTTGAGTGAACTCGAGAAAAAGTAGTGGTGAATTCAATGAAAAACTACGAAAAAACTTCAGGACTTTGTAGAGGGCAGCAATATACAAACTTAGATTTGCATATGAATATGGACATGAAACATGAACAAAATGGTAATTAAATACACATAACTGACCTCGACATCCGTAAGGAGGGTAACAAGAATTTGCTTCACCAAATATGTGCCAAGATAAAAACTCACTAGTGCATAAGCATAGGCTTACATTCGGATATATTTTTCACATAAATATGGTAGCTTTAGCGAAGCGGAAGGTGAACTATTCCGTAGTAGCTACAATATAAACACTAATAGTGAATGTGCCACGCGATACTAAGCAGATCCCAGACCATTTACCGAAAAATGGATCAAACAATCAACCAGACAACAAAATAATCGATATCCGCAGTCTGTTACGAAGTGATTACGAAACGTCTCATTAATCCTACCACCTCTAAACCAAACATTTGACTAATTAGAAAGTAGATCGAAGCCGACATACTTTCAGAACCTCAGTTAAAAGTTAAACATACCTTAAAGGATGAAGAGCGTCAACCGCCTCCCTTGAGGTAGAAACAATTTCTTTGCTTGTTTTCAGATCATCAGAAGGATAACAATAATTGTTAACGTCACGACTAGTAACTGGCACACTAGGATGTTGTGGTTTGGCGAAAGCAGTACGCAAACCACTGCCAAACTTTGAGAAGAAGCTCTTCACTTTATCTACGGATGCTTTATTGAATAAAAAGGTTTAATTCACTTGACAACAAACAAAGAACTTAGAAATAAGCGTTTATCACAGGGAGAAACCATGTTTTATTCCCATCAACAAATAACAGGATAAAACTTACTAGGTTCAGATCCGTTATCTGAGGCATCGGGAGCCCTTTTCTGTGGTAGAAATTAGCGGAACGTAACTCTCAAACCTTTATGAATGCCTTCATGCACTGTGAGTCAACCAGAACCTACATTGAGTATTGCGCTTCATACGACCTACAAGTTAACAATAGTCAAACAATTGATATTACTGAATACCTAAATAGTAACTAACTATTTATAATGTCTAGATGATTGATAAAAATCATAATAGTGCGAGAGTGAGTTCATTCTTCTGTATATTATCATGAAAATGTACTCATTTTTCAAATGACTGAAGGAATAAAGTGTTTCTCTGCAGTTTCCAACAGTCTTCAGTCTTCAGTAATAAGTATAGTAGGTTGATGAACCTGTATTAATCCTGACACACTGCTTTCCAGTGAAGGTCCAGCTTCTCCTTGAAAGTATTCACTGATGGAGCTGATACCACTTGTTCGGGTAGGGCGTTCCAATGATTGACTACTCGATGAGAAAAACGGGACCCCACTTCAAGTTTATTAGATCTTGGTTTATGAACATTCTTGCTATGACCGCGGAGATTATTAGTGCTGGAGGGAGCAAAAAGATAAGACATATTAACACCCAAATCATAATTGAAGATACGAAATACCAGTATAAGGTCACCTCGTGTCCTACGATACGACAAGGAGAAAAGATTTGGGCGTTTTAAACGCTCATCGTAAGGGAGTCTAGAAAGACCCTTCACTAATTTCGTTCCCACACGCTGGACACGCTCAAGGGAGTTAGTATCCTTTACCAGACACGGGCTAGCTGCTTGGATACAGTACTCTAAGTGTGGTCTTACATACGTGGGATATAAAATTCGAAACGTTTCCTCGTCAAAAGATTTGAACGCTCAGGGAAGTGATCATAACGCACGAAAACCTTTGACAGAGGCTGCTTTGCAATGCGTAGTTGTTTTTAAATCATGACTTAATACTACTCCTAAGTCTTTATGCTCTTGAACGCATGGAAGAGGTTTACCCTCAATAGTGTAACGGTAACTATTACCGTGACCTATGTGCATTAGCACACTCTTCCTAGCATTGATTTCTAAGCCCCACTCTCGAGCCCATCTAACTAAATCGTCTAAGTCAGCTTGAAGATCCAGATGATCAGCCGCACTTTTTATTGTTCTCCAGATTTTTACATCATCCGCAAACAATAATGTCGACGACCTAAGTAACAGCGGTAACTCATTAACGTAGAGAAGGAAGAGCAGAGGGCCTAAGATGGTGCCTTGGGGTACACCACTTTTGACCGGCTTCCAGTCGGATAGCGTTCCGTTGACCCTCATTCTCTGTCTGCGGTCACATAAGAAATTTCCTATCCACTCATGTACAGTACCTATTATTCCGAAGCTCGTGAGCTTCTGCATAAGACCTACGTGTGAAACCTTGTCAAATGCTTTGCTAAAATCTATGAATATCACATTGACAGACAGACCGTTATCTAGGGCTGCTGTCCAATCCTCCCTCGCAATAAGCAAGTTAGTCAAGCGTGAACGCTCGTTGCGAAATCCGTGTTGCTCAGGAGCTAACAGATTGTGTAAATCTATGTGGCTTAGCAACCTAACCCGAATTAACTTTTCAAGTAACTTAACGACTATGCTAGTTAGACAAACAGGCCGGTAGTTAGATACTATATGTCTCTGATCGTCCTTAAATATAGGACTGACTATAGCATCCTTCCAATCTCTAGGGAGTTGAGCGAGCGAAAGGGACATGTTGAAGAGTGTCGCAAGCGGTTTTGAAATAATGTCCGCAAGAGATGACAGCAACCGTGGATGTAACCCGTCAGGGCCCGGTGTCTTACCAGGTTTGAGGTTAGTTATCAACGGAAGGACAGTTTCCTCAGTCACCTGTAAAGATTCCATGGTTGGTATCTCGGTGTGAGTGGGACAAGTATTTGTTACAATAAACGTAGAGAAGACTTCGCTAAAATAACCTGAAAAAGTCTCAGCTTTTGCTCGATCTGATTCAGCTAGTAATTCTGAATTTTCGTGTAACAGTAACGGAAGAATACCACCACTACGTTTCGTCCGCCGTTTAAAATACGAAAACAATCGTTTCGGACAAGTACGGCTATCATATACTAACTGTCGTTCGTAAGTGGTACGGGATTTCGCTATGGTTTTCTTACAGATATTACGGAGTTTTTGTACAAACGCTTAAATGGTTCATGACCTGTCAACAAGAATAAGTCCCAGAAATGTTTCCTACGCTTTAACAGCTTCCGGGTTTCCTTATTAATCCATGGACGGCAATGTGATAGCTTGCATGCTGACCATGGGATAAACAGCGACGTTACGGACTCGAATGTAGCCTTAAACTTATTCCATTCATCTTCGATCAATCCATCCGCGTCGACCGACCAATCAGTCGAAATAGCACAGTTTCTGATCGCCGGAATATTGGCTCGCCAGATATTGGAACAGGGTGGAGCAGATACGAATTGTATACCATGTGTCCTAAACTTAAAGTGAATTACAACGTGATCACTGTTCACTAGTGGGGGAAGGTGCTGAATATCAAAGACATCCTCAGAGTGGTGGGTGAGGGCGAGGTCCAGCAGTGACGGATCATGATTGAAATCAATATGTGTCGGTTTTGTGTTACATTGTACAAGTGCACACTGAATAACGGTGGATAAAAGGTCGCTATCGAAACCACTACCTGGAGCTGTAAGCTCTATCCAGTTGATATGCGGTGCGTTGAAGTCCCCAATGATGAGACAACATTCTGCCATACTCCAAGAACAGATGTGTCTCAGGATAAAGTCGTCAGCAAGACAAAACGGACTACGGTATATTCCCTCTATAGTCACTGACCCATTTCTAAATTTTATCTTACAACATGCAACCTCACATGTGCCATTGATGTGAGCCTCCGATATGGTTGATTGTATACGAAAGTGATCCCTAACGTATAACATTATACCTCCCCCTCTGCGACTTGAAACTCTATCACTTCTAATACAGATATAGCCTGCAATGATGTGAGGACAGTCTATATCTATGGTGACCCAAGTTTCTGTAACAACGATTATATCGGGACATAATTCTTCCACCATCAAACTCAGCTCGGGCGTTTTATTTCTAAGATAACGTGCGTTCGTGTAGCACATACTTAAGGTGTTTTAGCAATCAATCGCTCTACCCATACAGGCCTCGGAAGCATTGGCTTCCAAGACCTGACTACCCGAAAACCCTTAATGGTAAGGTTATTTTCGCCATTTAATTTGCGAGTCCTCAACTCCGTAAGAGAATTCTTCCACTTGATTCGATCCTCAAGTGGCCAATCTGGTCGAATACGGATATTTGAGTCACGAGTTTTTGGTGCGTTTTTCAATAATATGTCTCTTTCTTCGAAACTCCCGAGAACCAGCTTCAGGATTCTTCTCGGTTGGGTCTCGCCTCCAACCCATTTACCGAGTCGTATCAGTTTTGTAATATGTACCCCTGAAACCTCTTCAGGTAGCACATTTCTTACCACAGACTCCACTAACTGCAGGTCATGTGCATGTCTTCTAGCAGGGTCGTTATCTTTCGACTCATCTAGATTCCAAATAATTAAACTAGGAAGGGGTTTAGCTTCCTTTGAAATTGTATTAACAGCTTCCGACCGTGACGATAGATCCTGTATATTAACTGCTGGTATCTTACGATTAGCTTTTATTGTAACAGAGTCCTGTGAGTGACTCACAACCGTGTTAGACGAAGTTTTACTTTGGAGCTTTGGCGGATTGGTCTGAAAGTCCGCCAAGGACTTATCAAGTAAACAGTCATTAGTTTTAGCTGTTATATGATTTTTTCTCAGTCACGCCAGGATGGGTTTCACTCTTACCATCAGATTTTGGTAGTGCAGTATGTGACTCACAATGAGATCCATCAGTGAGTTACTAACTACCTGTGTACTGCCTACAGCTTTTTTCCTTTCGTGTCGTTTCCTACGTACCGTAGTCCATTTTTCATCCCTCATAACACTGGGACTATTTGGAACGGTGATGGTTTTATCCAGTTCGTCGGTTCCCACTAAAGGTGCATTGTTATCACTGCCAGTACCAGGTGGTATTACTCCCTTTGTTAATGTTAACGGCGATCTCACTTTTGCGTCAGTCAGAGTCGGTTGTTTGAGGCGTCGCCTAACAACAGGTACTACACTGACACAATCGTCACTGTCAGTGCCTGTGTTATCAGCGCATGTGTCATCGTTTTTCTTGCAGGCCAAAGCCAATAGGCACATAGCCTCCTGAATTAGTACCTTTTTATCCGTACAGCAGAACATACAAAGCCAATGCGAGTTAGGCTTCGAGCATCTTTTGTATGCCATCAGACTTAGGCGTGTACACATTTTGTGGTACCACTTTTTACAGCCATCACACTGCATTCCCTCCTCAACGGGGAACAAACAATTTGGTTGCCCACATTTGTGAGTTTTACCAACCATTGTAATTAGATTTAAAAGGTTCAAAAACACACAATGATCACAATGTGAACACAAGTGTTAGTCTAGGAGTAAAAAAAGGTACCTAGGACAAAATTTAGCAAAAAATTCAAACTTTGACCAAAGTACTTTTAGTTAAAGTAGACCAAGAATGCTTTTTGGTGCAATAAGTACCCAAAGCAAGAATAATCACAACAAGTACAAAAACCACTGCCCTTCTTGAAACGAGATTCCTGATTTATTCGGTCAGGGACCTGGATATCCGGACAAAACATAGCTTAATGCAAAAATAAATTGTAACTGAGCATCCTACTTGAAGGCTGCTCAGAACATGAAAGATGTGAGATTCAAGGGCCCCTAAACTGGAAAGCCCCCTCTATTTTGGCTTTTACCTCATCAGCAAAAGGCTCATTCAGACAAGGTTGGCGAACATACATGTGGGTTTCAAATGGTTCCGTCAGGAAGCTTTTAATATTTTCATTCAGTCACACCAAGCATATAACAGATCTGTCAGGAATACTCTCATGTGATTTTGAATCTCGATGAATCTGTGTAAACCTCAGTGAGCCTATCTACGGCCACAGGTTGTCTGGTTAGAGTGACATATACTGGGCTTGTCACTAATTTTCGGCACAAAAACTGGACGATAGAAGAATTAGCCTACTCAGTTTGTCTAACACATATTTAAATCGTTATCATAGTAGACTTCAGTCGTCCTAGAAGTAAATCAACTAAGCACACACAGTGAAGAGGATAGTGCTACTAAGCCTCGGTTTTTTACAGCGTTGAAAGACTGAAACCATTTTGAAGTGTGGGGTCGGGAATCCTATGAAAAAAAAACAGAAAAAAGTCGTCTTATTTTGACTATATTTTTACCACTGAGAGATTCTTAATTAACAACCTTTAGATGCTGACACGTACAAGAAAAAATAATCCCATCTTACAACGTGAAGATGCCACAGGTATTCAAAGTTTGACAACGCTTTAGCCAGTAACACCCTCCAATATGAATCGTACCCACCAAGTGAAATCAAAGGACAGAAGCGAGGAGGTTCGACGATATAATTGATAGGCTACCAATATATCGAGGATCGTCTGATCTAATCTGGCTAGCGATTGCAGGGGGTGTTGAGCACGGCGTTCCCACTCATGATCTGGTGAGGATGCATGACCGAGCGCCTTCAGTTAGGTGAGTCCATTAAAACTAATGTGGTCAGCATCTAATGTTGAATACTTACAGAGATATTCATTTTGGGGATTTGTTTGCCGCTACAAAAGTTTACAGTTTCAAAGACCTGAATTAGAACACTTTTAGACAACAGACGTTTGGAGTTCAGATGGTTTTTTGGTCGTTTTCTGAGTGAAAGTTGCACCCAAGAACGTATTTTTCGTTGAGGATTTCATTTCGAAACTTGGTCTCTAATTTTTTTGCTTTCTGCATCTGGAAAATTGGGGTGGAAATTGATGATATTTTCATAAAAGATGTGTGTGTAGCTTTAATGAAAACCTAAGTGGAATTTACACTATTGTATGCAGCGCTCATCCATTATCTAAGAGGTGAAGTGCCTAAAAGTGTTTGATATTGCACTGGTCTGACCCATCCGATATGCCCTTATTTATCTTGTCTTCCAAAACAGAGAATTTATAAGAACACTCAAAATATGTTCACAATCCCAAGAGAAATTACTTTTGAGCTGACTATTGACTTTCCCATAGAATCGTAAAACAATGGGATTCTTTACCACAAAGTGTGATTAAAGCCCTAGCTGTCAACCCTTTAGAAAAAAGCTTGGGTCAACTGAGAGACCACCACTGCCAGGACTAACACAGGCTACCTAGCCTCCTGTTTATCCCAAACGAACGGAAACTTCAAATGAACAGTGAAAAATGTGTGGATAACCCCACACCTTACTAAAATTTCTTACGGCATACGACCTTTTATGCTACAAATTTGTTTGTTCCATAAATGGTATCTAAAATCTACAGTCCAAGATCGTTTGGAACCATGCCTGTGGACCACAAAGATTGAAAAGATCAGTGTGCAGAATTTACTAGAATCAGCAAGGACAGGATACGCAGTGTCCAAGTAAGTTGGAAGCAAAGGCCCTGAGAGAAAAAGGACAATAATATCCGTCGTGACTTGACATTTTTGTCATCTAATACTGATACACAATCTCTGTTTACATGAACATAACCGGCTACTGAAGTGAAAAGACTATAGATTCCAAACCAAGGTTTGAAATGAAGAGTAACTGTTCAGGTAGTTTAGATACGCGTTATTGTCCAGTTGAAATAAAAACAAGGTAATTTGGTAAACGACAGTTTTATACAAATATTACCACCCAGTTCTTCAACCAATAATAGTCCAATCAGTAGTCAAACCATATGCAACAAACAAATGTTATTCTATTCTTTCTGAAAAGATCACGTAAAGATTCGTTGGAAAGATAATATTTGGTTGCGTCATGATACAGAGTGTTTTCAATACTGAATTAATGCTTCAATTCATAATCGAAAATGTAAGATTCCAGTCAATGCAAGCAGCACAATTAAAGAAGGGGAAACGAATCAATATGGCTGACGCAGAATCTGAGTATCAACTAAATCAACATAATCATAGTTCAGGGAAAACATGGAAACTTAGTGAAGGCGTGAGGAAAACAAAACTATGATAAAAATACAAGTATTACCATCTCAAATGGGACCAAAATGATCAGCAGAATGTATCAATAGGATAGCGATGGAATTAGATTACAAGTGCATACGTGGAGGGCTTTTCATACGAAAAACCTTCGAGATGAATCTTAAAAAGACTGTGTGAATAATGAAGTTAATTAACTAAACCAAACCACGTTTGTGCACTCACTCGCCTGTGTACCGGTTTCTTAAAAATGTAGCCACCAATGTTTCATCTCTTAGAATCGAGAATCATTTCTTGAATAGTAACATGCACTTATCATTTGGGCCACTTGTGGCTGGCCTAACATCGCACCGTTCCACTCTATAACTACATCTGGGTCGTAGGAGTCTTTGGAAAGCATTGGAGAGGGCAATAACTTCTCGAAGATCTGCTTGAAGTCTGGTTGTTGCTTGTGCTGCTCCGAATAGGTTCTACTTGACTAATTGCATCAGAGAAGTGATCCAGTGGTAGGTTGAACTCGAGCAGTTTCTTAATCGATGTATACTACTAAAGCAGTTACTCATCACTAAAATTTTTTGCCGTGGATACATGGTACCAAATGAGTGCGAATTTAAACATTAAACACTGTTTCGATTGGGGAGAAAACTTTAGGCAAGACTGGGTTCATGGTTATTCTGTGTGTTGTCAAGAGGTTAGGTAATAACAGCTATAGTTCCAAATTCTATGTATCAGTGACATTGGTTATTCCGATGTCCCGGTTTAAATGTGTTTCAAGCATATTTGAGCACAATGTTTATCTAATGCTTTAAAAGCTCCTCAGACATTGAGGAGACCAGTTCCACTTCTTCTCTTTGCTCATATGTTCACTCACAGGTGCAAGATGTTGATGCATAGGTGAAAGGAAGTGAGGATAATAATTTACTAACTCGAAAATGATGGTAGGGAGTTAAGATCAGATAGCAGTGGCACTCGCTCTATGGCTTCAGTGGTTTCGGGATCATAGCGTCTTCCGTAGCAACCAGCAATAAATCCTAAGCACTCTCTTGAATATATTTAGGAATCACATTTATCTTGTTTTAGTTTGAAACCAACATCCTTAGCGCGCGAATTACCATATTTAGACGGACACTTAGTTATTCTGCGGTTGCGACGAAAACAATAATATCGTACATGTAAGCCAAGGTGCCATGAACGTCTGTAGATGTCGCATACGTTATTTGTTCGGATATTAATGGAGGTGAATTAACTCGAATTGGGAGCAAGTATAGTGATAGAGATCTCGATATGTATAAGTTGCAAATAATTCTTTATGTGCTCCATCAACTTTTATTTTCGGATGCAAATCAGTTAGCTCAATCCTTGCAAAATGTTTGCTTCCATTCATTTGTGCGGAGCATCATCTGGGTGGTAATTGAGTAATGGTAGGTTTCTATAGGACTGTTTATTCTCGCCCAAAAAATTAGTATATAATTGTACTGAGCAGTTCAGTGTTTATAGCTGCACCAAATGCTAGTCATTAGGGATAGTTAATTGATTACAAAAGGTCAAAAACTTCTAATCTTCCAAAGTCATTATCCACAAAGGAATGGGATGCATATGACACCACTGTTTGAGCGGGACTTTTATTTGGGGTTGAGTTTCAAATACAGTCTATTTTCCTTTTTCGTACGGCTGCAAAAATCAGTCCGAAAAATTAGGAAATCTCCATATCAATCTGCAGATCATATGGGGCTAGGTGGGCTGAATGAGATACGGGATCACGAACCAAATAAAATCGGTGAGCCTGTAGAATCCAAACTACGGTTTGGACTGAAGAATAGCCGTTCAGGTAGGTTGGATACGCGCCCTTGCCCGTCAAAATCAAAACATGTAATCGGGTAAATGACGGTTCTATAATTCATCATAAATTTAAATGTACACCGCTATCTAAACAAATATTACCACCCGGCTATTCAACCAATAATTGTTCAATCAATCAAATCTAAATTACAATAAATAAAGAAGTTGATAAAAGATGCGGGAAAAATTACCAGTCACAACAAATGAACACTATTCTATCCTGACTGGATAGAACACGCAAAAAAGAAGGAGCAAATCAATATGGCTGCCGCCAAGAATAATTATCAAGTAAAACAACATAGATGCGGTTCGGGGAGGAACACAAAAACTTAGTGAAGGCGTAAGAAAAATAAAAACTATAATAAAAAAATACAAATATTAACAACCCACATGTAATCAAAAGACCAACAATGTACAACGAAGTGAATCAATAGGAACAAAGTGCAAGTGTATACATGGAAGGATTTTTCACACACACCAAGCATTCAAAACGGATCTTACAGAGCCTACCATGAAAGGCTTATCGGCAATATATCTTTAAAATTTCGGTTGTAATACACAATGGATTTTTTCTGTTGGTTGTAGGATGAATGCTTCATCGAACTAGTTTGTATGAAGTGTCGCTAAGAATAAAGGTAGTATCAAATGCAGTATTCAGTTGCAGTGTGATAGTGTGATCAATAACATTAATAAATACGTATTTGTGCAAGAGCTAGGGATTAGATTTATATACCACAAGTAAGTAGTTCTTTTTTTTAACTCGCACCTGGAATCTGGTCAGGGTTTGCTGGGTTCATTAAGTATCTCCTCGTGACTACTCACTATGTGGTTCGAGCACGTTCGGTCATTAAATGCTCAGAAACGAAAGGAGTGCCATGCTATACAGTTTCAGCCACTAAGGGGGGCATTGTACGACAACTTGCATTAGGATTAAAAGAAGGTGTGGGGTTTGAAAGAGAAACTCTCTGCGAATTGTCATCTAAGATATTGGGATTGGTGACGAGATTTAAATAAGAAATTTTCCTCAAATCAGACTACGTATGATCTAAAGCATTAAAAACATGATTTGAGTCTCCATAATTCTAATATTAAATCATACTGATTCTTTGACATACTTAAGTAATATCTTTCAGTGCTAAACATATACACTATTATGTTACGCTTAAGATCCTGGCGCACACATCTGGATCTGACGGTGATCGTAGTCAACACTTAAATTTAAGACAGTTAACCTATTTATCCAAGGAAGAATGTAACTTGAAATATATGCAATTTTATTATTATCAACATAATATGAAACGAAATCAATTTTTCTTCCAGCCTTATGAGAATTGTTAAATAGGAATGTCTAAACGGCAAAACTTAGTTATAGCTTGCACAGTAGAATCAAGTATCTCGAGATTTCCATGGATTGATTAAAATTTGAACAATTTTTATGTTCAGCTTCTCTGAGTTTTCTTTGTCTGACCTTTAAGGAGCCATCACCATGATAAAAATCACTTGAAAACATCTTCACACCATCTGAACTACGACTCAAATACTACTTTAATGGCCCTATGTCTGACTTTAGTTAGAGTAGACGAATGGTCGTTATTGAATGATTGCTGTCGAAATATACATGTCGCTAATCATCGCATATAATAATCAACTTAACTCACATGTTGTTGAATTGTATTATACTGTAACAAAAACGATACCATAAGGCCCAAACAAGATCTTAAATAATGATTGGAATCTTCTGGTCTTTGGTGGTTTGCTGTAAATGCGTTCAGTTGCATTATGGTTCATATGAACTATCAGTAAGTGAATATGTGTTGAACCTTAATTTTTATGAGGGATTCCTTGTCAGAAAAGACTTAAAACCACACACTGGAATGCATGGGGAATTCAGCAGACAAGATTTCAGTAAACGTGTGAGATTGCTTACAATATTCGTTCGAACAAAATTCTTACACTGCATACCAGCCGTTGGTACATGTTTACGAATGGCCTTTAGTAGATTCAAAAAGCTGAAAATGGTTTGGTCCATTGGATCTCTTATCTACTATGTAGCAAGAGATTTTCTAGGCTGATTATGTCCCCATAAGCACGCTGTATGGCTAGGTGTGATTTATCTACAATATATAAGTTAGTTAATAACAAATACGCACTAAAAGCCCCCCAGAGTAGCAGAGATTCAGACACATACGCCTAGTTTCATGTTCTTAAACTAAATTACCTGCTGTGTAAGTTACTTCAGTCTTGATGTATTTCTGTACACTGAATGCTATCTACTTCTTTTTCATGACTACCTGAGCATCATGAGGTTTTGAATTCTGAAAATGAAAAGGATTCCGAATTATTGTAAATCTGCCGGTTTAGGTGGAATTCATTCTGACGTCATGTTAAGATTGATTATTAATAACCCTTTTGGATGGTAAGGTCAGAAAAGCCTAAAAGAGCCTTGTCAAAGCATCTGTGGTACAGCACGTAGAGCGAGTGGAGATCAGGCTTGTCCTACATAAACACATACAAATTTTGTTGTCCAAAAGAGGAAGTTGTAAAATTGAATACCACATAAAATATGAAGGTAAACAACCCTGGCTTCAGGCTGTTATCTTTTCACTCTAACAGCAGGCTTAAGACCAACTGTTAATCTCAAACATTTGGCTGCTACGATCTTAATATGATTTTAAGATTGTTTGCCTTTTCATACTCTGTTTTCTACCCAAGATTCTGAAACACTTATAAGTATGTATGACATTTAGAGTTGAATGGAAACACTAGGTTTTGCTTAGGCCCTAACTATTCAAAAAGTCTTTCTCTGGATATATGACCGGAAAAACGGAGAGTTCCTTTTTCTTAATACCAAACGATGGTAAATAGCTGTGATAGAGATACCTCGTAATTTTAGGGTGTTTTTGGGATTATACTCTCTATTACACAAAAGAATCTGAAATCACCATTTGTGATACTCTCTGAATTTCTTCCGGATGACATTATGTAGCCATTAAAGAAAACCAGGTTAAAAGTTTCTTTCTAGAGCATTAGTAGCCTAACTATGTAATATTTCCAGACAATTTTCAATGTGTACCGAAAATTAAATTTGGGTAAAAACGGGAGCATGACTTCTCCCTAAAGGCAGCACATTTTCGGGACATGTTTAAAGATTTATCAAGAAGACACTCGAACTGAAAATGAAACCCTATTCACTTACTCTGGAGGCTTTAGATTTACAGTATGTACAATACAGAAGGATTAAAGGGTGTATGATCGGGAATTCTTATATAGATCATAATCTTCGTATCAACGGACTACCTCAATCAAGTAATATATTTAGGAGATCATCCACTATGTATATATTGCGGAAGACTAGCAAAATGTCGCGCTAGGATTCACACCGCCAAAACCAGTTGGCTGTCGGACTCCCAACAGAAAAACTATCAGTGGTACCTTGATTTTGCAGTAGCAGGCTCAATGCTTACCTTAGTTCTACAGGTATTGATTTCGGATTACTACCCATAAACCACTGTTAACGATATTAAGAAACTAAATACGAATGATAACTTTTAATAACCATGGACGCTTTCTCAGCATCCAGATGCAGATTCCAAAGAACAGACAATTCGTTATTCTGGCTTATCATAACTGAAGTTCGTATTTTGAAATATCAGTTTTTGTAACAAGGTACAATGGAACACTTTGCCATAACATTTACTTACAGAAACGTAAGTATAAGCGTGAAAAACGCGGTTTTATGAGCTGAGAAATTCTCACAACCAAGTCTAAAAAAAGACGGCCTTCTTCAGACACTCGAGATGAGTTGTTAGCACTTTTCGTTCTAGCAATTTACAGTACACCTTTTTAGTCATAAATTTCTTTTTTTCTGGGTATTATTGTATCTAGTTTCTTCTTGGAAACCTCTGTTTCATGGCTCAACAGTGCAAGAAAAAAAATTGCCGACGCCCGGGCAATCGATACCCGTTGAAAGCGGCATGCAGTGAGACGAGTGGAAAGGCCGGTACCACGAAGTTTGCACAAATCTAATGCCTGAGACTTTCAAACGGTTTAGTACAGATGGTTGTGTGTGGTTTTGCCAGCAGTGTTGCTCGAATAAAAACAGCTTGCCAGCCATTCCACTGGTAAAAGCTGCTAAAAAGTGTATTAGCAAACGAGGTCGGAACACATCGGACAGTACTCGATCTGTCGACACAAATCGATTTGAAGCAGCCTCAAACGACGTCAGAACACGACTGACTCACGTCGATCTAGGGAGGAAAGACTGATTTAAAAGAGGTTTGTCCTAAATAAAACCTCAAGAAATGAAGTTTCCTTTCCCCTGTCTTTTAAATGGTAGTTGTCAATAAACCCTAAGAATCCCGGCCGCAAGGCTAGATCTGTTTCTACCAGTAAAAACAGCCTGACTGCCCATGTTACCGATAACCTCTCGGAATCCCGCAGTGTGTTTGATGCGACTATGGCTGCTACTCCAACGAAATATAATAATTGGGCACAGCTCGAGAACAAGAAACGACATAACACTATTAAAGGAAATTCAACACAGCAAAAGTAGCTGACAAATTAAAGATTGATCACAGTAACAGGTTAGTTATCTTTCATAGAATCAAGGAGAATAAAGGCTCAGAACCTAAAACTCGTTTCGAGTATGACATTGGGTCGATAAAACAGCTACTAAATCAGCTTGTGCATCAGGATATCTCCGGAGTCACTTTGCTAAGGATGTATAGACTAGGTGGCCAAACGAATTTGGAACAAAACCAAACCAGGATGCTTAAAGTAGTTTTAAATCCCTTAATGAATGGGACTTAATAATACGGAATGAACACAAACTGAATGGTTCGGGAGTTTTTGTCCGCAAGGACTTGTCGCTCGCAGACCGTGTAAAAAGACGAGAAGCCAAAAAGAACTAAAACGTAGGTTAGATGCTAGCGAAAAGGACCTAAAAATTGTCAATTTTTGGGTTGTGACACTCCGACAGAGAATGGTTCCGAAGCCATTTTGGGTGCAGCACGAAGCCATTTAATAGGCTTCGGAACTGTTATACAAATGAAAGAAGCTTGCTCAATAGGCGGTCGGAGCTAGGAGTATAGATTGACTCTACCAAGCCAGGTATAATCACGGTCACAGAAACGTGACTGGCGCAGCCTATAGATAGTATGGAGCTTGATTTTGAAGGTTTTACGTTGGTAAGAGTCGATAGAATACAGAGACGTAGAGGAGGGAGAGTAGCTTTATTCATTAGGAATACTATCCGATTTACCATTATCGACAGTGTATCCCATGAGAGTGGGACAAGTGCAGCCGATTGGTTTGGTCTACCGTGATCCGAGCTGTGAGGTATATGAGGTCTTGCTAGACCGTCTCAATACTTGGTCAAAAAATGGTCGATGTCTAATTTCATGAGACTTTAATGCACCTACGGCAGACTGAAAAAATCTGAGAACAAAACTGTCAGGAAATCCTCTCGAGTAGGAACTGGTTGATGCGGTTATCACAAGGTAACCCTTGTGCTACTGACAGAAGAAATCAGACAAGTAGTGAATAGGTCTTTATTTCGATCTTCGCGCAGTCACAGTGGAGCGTGGGATTATCTGTTCAGACAAACAAAGGCTCTCAACATTCAATACAAGATAATAGGGAATATAACGCTTATAAAAAATAAGGAAGTGAATGAATACTTGAACAATACTGTTTTGGTATATGCTTGGTTGTTTGGGGTCAACTCTTAACCAACCAACCTGAGCTGTTACAATCACATGTGTCCTAGTACACCAGGTGAAAGAAGTGACTGGGTACGATCCAAACTCCGAATCATCCTTACTAGATCATATATTGACCCATCATACGGATGACGTCACGAACGTAGATTACATGCCACCCTTAGGTAAAAGTGGTCATGCAGTTCTAACTTCTGACTTTCATATAGTTGTCAGAAACAAGCACATGTCAGCTCAACCCTTACCCAACGTCTGTAAAGCAAATATACAGGATATTACACACTCAGCATCGTCAGCAGATTGGACAGTAGAACCAGAGTCCCCGACTGAAACAGCTTGTGATGTATTCCAAAATGTATGCTTAAAGGGTACCGCTTAGAACTTCAAAACGACCTGAAGAAATTATCTGAGTGTTCTCAAACTTAGCAGTTGCCGATAAATACTTTCAAGTTCATTAAGCTGTATATTGGTCATCAAGGTACAGATGGATACATGGTAAACAACATTGAGCCATCTGTTGTCCAGACACACAACGACTCAGGATTCATTATAAGTCAAGGTCTAAAAATGTATTGCACACTGCTGTGTGATAAGCCGCATTTTTTGTTCCCTCCTATAACTACTTGTAGTGATTGTATCCTGCAAACTGGGATACGATATTTTACTGTGTTTTAGTTCTCCACTCTATTGAAGGCGGGCTAATTACTTGAGATCGTGTTTTTGTGCTGCAATGTCAGAGAAGAAGGCAGATGTCCCACAGTTGTCGACAAGGAACTGGGTTCGAGTCACATTGACAGCCGCCAGTGTCAAACCACTTGAGAAAGTCACTGATGGTCTTATCAAGAAGGCGAAAGATCAAAATCTGAGGGTTAAGGGCCCTGTACGTATGCCAACAAAAGTAAGTAGATATTTCCTCTAAACTGTTTTCTAGGTGTTACGAATCACTACGCGAAAAACACCATGTGGTGAGGGCTCAAAGACTTGGGACAGGTTTCAGTTCAGGATTCACAAGCGTGTAATTGACCTATTGTCGACGGATGAAGCTACCCAACAGCTTAAACACATATATCTAGAGCCTGGTGTTAACTGTGATGTTAAAGTCGCAGGAGATTTGTAATTTGTAATAAAGTTTTCTTAACGGATATGTAGCTTGCTTTTTATCTCGAAAGATCAATGTAGTTAAGACATCCTAGCGTGGGTTAATATTATTCAGGCATGCCTCGAATGATAAACTTTTGTAGTTATGTTTTTAAATATCAACATTCTAAAGTGATATGTCATGTATAGCGACTGAACTTGTGGTGATTATTAGTAATGTTTATTTGTGCGAACAGCAACCCAGAACTTTGTTACTTATTATCGGCGAGCTCATGTCTGTTGGAGTTAATGGTTATATTTAATTTGGAGCGCTTCACTATCTGAATTGATAAACGCTGATCATAACCATTTGATTCTCAATCGTTGTGCTTGGTTTTTTTCCCCATATTCTTCGATCATAGCTACAGGTTACTTCGTCGTGGACTTTAGCAAGATTGTCCTATCTCTTGAGTTTGTTATGTCTCGAACTTACCCTATATTCGCACATGCTAGTGGTTTGTAACGACTTTCTTATGTATAGGAACGTCATGATTTTGTATCAATCTAGTTTATAAGCCGAGTCTTTAATTATATATTTGGAGCAACTTACATTCTTTAACATCAAAACTGGTTGGGGTCGCATTATGTCATCCACATATTAGTAAAATACGACGCCGTCGTGAGTGAAATGCCGAACTATTTGGATGTTGGGTTTTGGGACGTTTACAAAAATTTAACAAAAAGGTACTAGTTCTGACGAGGTTATGTTGTTTCTTATCTGTAGTTATGGTAGATGTTTTTTTGATGTACTTCGTTCTTCACTTATTTGGTTACCGTAACTGAACATATTAATTCACAAGGGTTCTCCTATGATTTCTGAAAACAAGTCAATGAAGGCAACGAACTAATCATTTTTAGTATTAACAAAACAATATAGCTAACATGCACCGTCGTTGATACCGGACTTACCTTCTGGTAATCCACAGTTGATTATCATTTAAGTTCTGACAGCAGGGAATTGTAATGAACGATAATTTCGAATGACATACTGTATAGTGTAGTCTGGTTATTTTGTCATGTTTCCCCAAAAGGATTGATTTTAGATGCTTTTTCCTATATTACGTACCTAGTTGTTAACCTGAGCTTAAAGCTAACCCAATCTATCAAATATTGGTCAGTCTATATAACAATCAGATTACTGGTAATACTAGTTTCCTTTACTGAATAGTAAACATAATCTCAAAAAAAAATTCATACGACGTAGGAATCGCTAGGAATCCAAATGTGGGTAGGAACCAAATCAAATGTATGATACACGTTTTGCTAAAATTCTAACATCATAGTTCATAGGTTGTGTAAGTGTGGAACTATAGTCTTTAGAGAATAACGTCTTATACTGGTTATACTTATGTGAAACAGCTTTTTTTATTACTGACCGTTCATACTCCTCAGAGGCTATGGGGATAGATTATCTTTACATTCAAATAATTTGGGAGACGGAAAATCGTAAGTTTTTGGTTTGAACATAAAACAATCATGTCCCACCCACATCTATATTTTTCGGAATACAAAATAGTCAATCTTCACTCAAGTAGTTGTGACATTGAATATACTTCAGAACTTGTTTTTCTCAGATTCGTGCTGCATTTAGTTTCAACGTCTCATTGCTTTTAGAAGCCCCATATAGCTAGAGCTACTAGAAGTGGTCATTAGAGTTCAGTTGTGAAAATATACAATACCACCGGGTTTATAAATTATCCAGATATCCTAATTTGGACTGAATAGTACTTTCCCATACTGTTTTGTGTTTGAAATTCCATTATAGGTGCACCACTAATAATAATGAGGATTGGTATATTGTTCGACCCAGGGTAACAGGTATTCAGTCATTTTAACTTATCCTTCAGCGAACCTGTTATTTTCTCAGAATTGTCGCATTCACTAAGCGAGACTTTAACTAAACCATCTTACTGTTCCCAGGAGTCGATGATTACGTATGTGATGACTGAAAATAATAGCAGAGTTGTTGATATTACAATTAACTTTACGTTTTGAAAGACAACATCCATAATAATAATAATCTATCAGATTTTGTTATAGGAAGTAACCTCGCAGCATACCACCATTGAATTGAAAATTAGCAATGCCTAATGGGACGTTAACTCGTTTTCCGTACTATCTGTTGTGAAACAATTATCTGAGTTAAGTTATTATTTATCGTTTTGGTAAGGATGTGTAAATAAGTCAGAAAACCTATAAAGCAATTCTATGGTTATAGGAGTGTTTGTGGAATATCGGTTATGAAGATAAATACAGCACATACGAGTTACATTATTTTCATCAATTAGTGAGATAAAATGTCATTGATGACTTTTGGATAATTGGTTATACGTGTAATTAAGTTTACTTCCTAATGAACTTTACACTGGGTACAGAGTATTTTAACATGAATAAACCTGTGCACTGTGAGGGGAAACCTATATTCTAAAGGGAACAGTATCATGTCAACAGGTGTAGTGTCATTGATTCTGATTTCTCTTAAAAATGCTGTACTATTTCCTCATTGAAGCTTTGACCAAATAACTGCCCTTATTTCTTGTATCTAGCTTCTCTGGTCTCTGACTTGAAATCGGTTGTCATCGAACCTGCACTTCGAACGCAATATAAATAGCTATGTATTTGATATGGGATATATGTTATTGTGTCTAGCCTTTTATAACTCCAGGATCTGTATACCAGAAAATTACAAATCAACTATCATTCTATAAACGTTTGGTACACCAGCTTACTAAAAGGGGTTCGTACTATTACGTGCTATTGGGTTCATTTGTAATGTTCAACAGGGAGACTGTCTTAATGAAGTATGAACTTGCCATACATAGCTTTGCATAAATATTAAGACTTTTAATGAGTAAATTGTTTGATATCAAGATTTTTTATGTATCGAATAAATACATCGTCCTGATATAAACAAGTAAATCAATTATTTGAAGTAGTCTTTGTCCAGAGACTATGCCCTTACAAGAATAATAATTCAAGTTAAGATGAAAACTTGGATAGCCAATTAGAAGGTAAGTACTTTAAATCTTGGTATGAAGTGGGTTTCGTTTCAGTGTCAGTCATCTCTGTATTCATAAATAAAATGTTAAACCCACATGTTAGGATGTTTTTTTCCAATCATATCCGTTAACAGTGATGATCTGATAGCATCGAGTCTTTATTGACAAACAGTATGAAACATGTTATCAAGTTCCAATAAGCCCAATATATATATATATATATATATATATATATATATATATATATATATATATATATACTATTTAATAAAGAAAAGCACTGCGACAGTCGTGCGTACAGTTTTGAAAAATCGATTCGAGATTGGGATCGGTACCCAGTCGATATGAGGGACTTGCTTGTATCCGTTTTCGGTTGTCCATTTCCAATTAGCATTGCTCCTAAGTGAGGTAAACTATGTAGAACACCATATTAAATTAGCTAATTCACTTCAATACAATGTGGTGTAATAATAAATATAGGAGTTAGCACGAATGTGCATCAGTCCAAGTTTTTACAATAGATCAGCATAAGTGGTTTTAGTGATAGTAAAAAAAGATTAGAGGTAGGGAATATATATCAAGAGAAGAGAGTGAAATATGAGAACAAAGCACAAAAAGTAATATTATAACCCAAGATCCAAGGGGTGGGAAGTAATCAGTGCATCTGCACCACTGTGACCTTTTACGATTCAGCCACCTGATGCCTCTAGTCATTGGTCAAGAATATCAAACAGAAACTAGCTACATAGTGCGGACATAGTAGCACAGTTTAGACCAATATGGGAAGAAGTTCATTCAGAATAAAAACATGATATAACACGTAAATAGAAAAAGTCTTTCAAAACTTATTTCTAGATCTGTTTAATAGCTAGGGACGCCATATTTCTATTTGTCCATTAATATAAATTGGGAATAAATTATCTAAATTTTGTGGATTTAAGACATTTATAAAATTTGTATGTCTGTAGCGTGAGAATACACCAGCTCGATCTCTGAAATCAATAACTTCCGACTATCCAATAATGAAATATTTTTATAGGGTACCGGACTGTTTTAAATTAATCAGTTTACTTATTTGATAAACAGATACGATTGCCACTGTCTCTAAACAATATATCATCTAATTAATCAATTTTACATTGCATATCAGATTTACAACTCTTATTGTTATTACTTTTAACTGAAAGCAATAAGAATAGGTATTTCATTAAATGCAATGCAAGCATACATCACAGTCTATAGTTAGTTAGTTGTTTGCAGAATAGAACTTGGGGCATACATGGATCAGTTTAAATTGTCACACCATAGCTAGCTTAAGTTAATAAAACGAAAGGTAGCAACAGTACTAGGGGTGATAGAAAAGACTCGACACAAATGATAAGATTCGAGAGGAAAAAACTTATAAAACAGATAAATAAGAGATAATTTTAACGCTGAATACCTAAGACAAACAGTGAATGCATCTAAATCGCTGTGGTTGATTCTGAGCCGTGACACTCAAAGTCCGCAACCATTGGTTACAATAATCTCTTACATCCCAATCTTGTAGTCTGCTCCTACAAACAAAGTTCAATTCAACAGTCGATAGCTTCATGAACTGATACTATGTTTTGGTTTGATCACCTCTAACTTTCTTACAATTTACTTCTAAAACAGATAAATCAAAAGTGTAAAGCTGTGATTTGATAGCTCGGATATTTTATTTACTGATAATTTCTATATATCGAATAACGTTTCATTTACACATTAAGGGAGTAATAAAACATGTATACAAGTCATATTTTGCTTTACCAATAAAATATTCTTAATTACTTCATTGTAATAAAATGAAGTTCAGAAATAATAGGACTAATTTCAATTATATCTTAACAATAAATGATTTAACATCAATCAATCAATGTTTTTCTCTTTGTTATATCTAGAAGATTGTTCTTGATATACCGCGTATAACGTGAGCACTAGAACGCCAGAACCCTTCCAAGTCGCGGTGAGAAGACAAAAGACTAATGAAAGGAATATTATTCCCAGACAGTGTCAATTATAGTACAAAATTGTCAGGTATTTATAGTTTTTAGTAAGAACAAAATCATCATTGCAGTTCACCAATCCGCATACAGGGGGTTACTAGCATTGTCCAATCGGGAAGCCACACACAAGAAATCTAGAATACTCCCCCGAAAGGTAATTGGATGGAATATCTTCGGCTCCTTCTGTGCCTCCTACAGCTTCCTCGAGTTCACCCGTGGTCCGTCGTCACACTTTTTTTATCTATATTATTTCAAAATGATCCCTTTGAATCGAGAATTATATTTGATTGACCAATTATTTACACTATTGTCAAGTTACTTAGCGTAATATATTTTGCAGATATTCTGAGTAATAAACATCTAAAGGTTGTCTACTGTAGACTGGTTGTAGTCATTTTCCGCTTTTCCGTTGCTCTTAACAATGCTTTAACTTTATCCACCATATTTCTTGTATAAGTATTCATTATCTATTTAAAACATATGTAAAACAATGAAAGCATAATGAAACAGTGGTTTAATAGTGAAAGTAATCAATTTTCAACCACTGGGTTGGAGATTCAAAACATACTTCGACTTCGGAGGCACAGTAGTATTGCTTTCCGTTGTGCGAAACGCACAACATAAGACAGTACACATACCTGTACTAGGTAAATGAGTTAAATAAAAATAATAATAATAAGAAGAAATATCATTAGCCTCTTGTTTTAACGTAGTTAATGCATGGCCAAATAAGCCTATGGTCATCTCGATTTTAAGATGACGTAATTTGGTTAATGTATACAGCATTTCCGATTGTATTATTATTATTATTATTATTATTATTATTATTATTATTATTATTAGTTTTGTAAATGCATGCTAAATTTAGTTAGCGCCTAATTCATTTCAGGGTTCCTTACTTGATTCATATTATAATCTTTAATCAAATGTTTCATTAAGTTTGTAACTGCATTATTACCTTACCCACAGTATGTGTTCCTCATGTTTACTGTGATTATTATTCTCATAATTTTAGCTGACATATAAGCTCACCCAATTTAACATTGTATACTAGCCATTTCGATATTAACAGTTTTATTTTATTTTACCTACAATCTTAAATTCATATGCTAGAAAGATGAATATATTTTACACTTGGATATCCCTTCGGAAAATTAATTTAGATTAATAGTTGTAGGCGCTGATCGAAATTTATTGAAATAAATATTTCTCCTCCATATATTTGTGTTCTTCAAAATAATGGGAATTTTTTAAACAATTTAAAATTACAATTCTTATCACATTTTACGATTCTGTAATTCAAGTTTCACCTGTAAAATCTTTCACGAGCCTCTCCCATCTTTAGTTTTCTTGACTCCACAATCTATTCAGCATCATTTATGACCTATGGACAAATTAAAATATTTTAAATAACTGAAAACAATCGTTTTTTCTTCTACCACCATCCAGAAAATATGCTGTTTGAGATTAGAGTTCATCTAATCTGCGAACGGAAAGAAGACTCAGTGACACAATGACCAAATAAGCTAACTATTCCGATGCTTCCAAGCCCTGTTAACTAGAGAGAGAAGTTCAGGTTCAGAAGAGGGAAAATGTATCCCACAAGCATCTAGAAGCACGAACAACAACAAACACAACTCAAGCGCATATATACAGCATAAAAATGTCCTTGAGAAAAGTTACAAAATCGCATATTAAAAGAGACAACCAATCAATAACATTTAAGGTCCTCCCAAGTGGGAAATACGATATGAAGACGAAAATGGGCGCTTTTGTCTCTAAAGAAGGAACTGAAACTTCCAAAATGAAATTACAAAAATATGACATTTACTAAGTGGTTTCTGGGGATCTAGCATTTTTTAGTTTGTATTACTAACTGAGAAGCACTGGACGGCTGTCTCATCCCAGAATGGAATTTCTCAGCAGTGGGCATCCACGATCCCACAGAAGACCGAAAAGAGTACTTCATAGTCTCACGACGGGAGCTTGAACTTTAGACGGCATCCAGTGGTTTGAGTTATTAACTCCAATCGATTCGCAGTATTTCACAACTATCTTTCAACGTCATTGGTGTATACTTAACACTTCAACTCCTGCATAGTTTGGCTCCATTGGTCACGGCTTCCCGCTAGTGCTCCAGCGGTTAGCGCTCAAAATCACTCACTACCGAACACAGGATATGATTAGTATAGGGAGTTGGCAGAAATTGCTGAATTAAATAGTTTACATCAGAGACAGTAATCGTCTAACTAAGGCCAGTCACTGATGTGAACTATTAAGTTCAGCAATTTCCACAAAACCCCTATACCAAACTCTGTTGTTAGACATGGGAGTATATCCAGCTAACTATGATGTACTTAATTGCGCCTTTTACCCCTGGTGGAGGATCACAGAATGCTCACCACCATTCTCCATTCAACTCTGTACTAGTCAAACATTTACATTTGTTCGTAGTTGCTATTCATCCTTTTCATGTCTGTTTCAAATTACCGACGCAGTGTGTTCTTCGGCCTTCCTTTTTTCCGTTTCCATTCAGGATCCAAAGTTAGCGCTTACTTCGTGATGTAGTTTGATGATTTCCGTAATATATATCCTATCCACTTCCAACGTCTTTTCATAATTTCCTCTTCAGCTCAAAGCTGGTTAGTTCTCTCCCACAGTAGGCTATTGCTGATGGTGACATTAAGTAGCATGCGTGGACAGTTGTTTATAAATACTTGTACCTTTCCGATGATGGCTGTGATATTTTTCCCCGTTTCAGCTCTGCACAGTAGAACTGTCTCAGAGTTCGTATTGAGGATTGTGATTTTGATATCAGTTGATAGTTGTTTGAGCTTTATATGTTCTTCAACTGTAGGAATGTTGCCCTTGAGTTGCTCACCCTTGCCTTTACGTTTTCATCGGATCCTCCCTGTTCGTCGATGATGCTGTCAGGTACGTGAAAGATTCCACCTCATTCAGAGTTTCTCCATCAAATGTAATTGGGTTAGTGTTCTCCGTGTTGTATTTTAGGATTTTGGTTTTCTCCTTGTGTATGTTGGATACTACTGATGCAGAGGCTGCTGCTACACCATTTGTCCTCAACTGGATTTGTTCGTGTGAATGAGATAAAAGGGCTATGTCATTTGCGAAGTCCAAATCGTCTAGTTGCATGCAAGCTAACTGTGAAGATGATAAATATTTGTCATTACATTGACATATACAGTTTTTGAGTTGTAAATATTTTTCTCATCATCCTATTGGTTATGTGCGTGTTATTAATATTAGTGCTATAATATAAAAAAAATCACTTCAAGTTAAGTGATTAAGGGATCTTGTGGTTTATTTTTGTTGCCAAGTTTTATTCTCGATCTATTTTAACAAATCACTAAAAGAATGTTCTTCGTTCAATAAATTAAAAACACCTCAGATTATCTAAATTTATTGTTACAATAAACAGTAGTGAATTGTCACATCGTAGAACCCAACACTTATTTTCTTCGCGATAACTCCTTATCGACCTTTTCACCATAGTTAAAAATTTCAAATCAATGACCCATGAGAATAAAGTAAGTTTAAAATTGCAAAATATATGTTTGAATCTAGAATTTTCTCTAATTAAATGAGTTTCTGAGTGTTGAAGTGAACTAACATGTAATATTTACTTGTATTAGTTTCTAAGTTAATCTTTAAACTTTTAATTTAATCATTCTTGATAAAATAAGAAAAAAAAGATTCTTACTCACTTCTCCTTGTGTTGCATATGGTTTCTCTGCTACATTAACTTTTCCTTGTTATCTAATCATATTATTAGAAAAACGTGTTTTTTATTCAATCTGTGTTCTCGAAAAATCTTTCCATTTATTTTCATCATACTACTTACTTATTCAAAGTAGCCTATGTACACTTTCATAACTTTTCTTGGTTTTTGCTTTATGAATGCTAATTTGTCTTATATTAATATCCTACATTTCCAGTACTTCTTTAATGCTCTCATTTGTGGCAACCTAGATAAAATAAATCATAAAAAACTTGGTTATTTACTGATTGAAACTAAAATTGGTTAGTTATTCTGTGGTAAAATATGTTAAGCATTGACAATCGATATCATTTTAATGATCCCTTTATGATTTGCTTTAGAGCATAATTTAATAAGAATCAAAGAAATGACTTACGCAATGTTTTTTACAAATAATTAGGGTTCAGAACTGATGTAAGTCTTTTAATCTGGTTTGTATTGGTCAAAACTCACAGATTCTTAGTAGTTTTTATAGTCGAACTTGACTATTGGAAATAATGTTATAGTTATAATGTCAAAATTAGTATTTCTTGAAATCATAAAAGTAGAATTTACCTAAATGTGAAATGACAAAGTCCATCGTTTATCATAAATTTTTGGGTCTTCCAGTTATTCGTGTTAAAAACTGAAGTTTAATCAGTTTCTCTTGGAAAATGTACTCTCTGAGTGGATTTCCTCGACATTGCCCTTAGGTTACAAATATCAAAGTAAAAATGAATAGCAAATAGCAGTGGAATCCAGAATGAATAATTCTCTTCACTCAGGACTCATGAACAGGCTGTATGAACTCAATAACTCGGTTATTTAAAAGAGTTTAAAACTAAACTGACCAGTGAGTTAACATATATCCTAGATTTTATCCACATTCTCAAAATGTATAACTAGTTGTACACGTTAAATGAATTCTGTCAGTTAATAAAAAGAAAGGATTTGAACACAAAGTATCTGAGTATGTCCTTTTGCTTGAGTGAACATAAAACAGTGGATTTTAGCCCTAATTTAAATGTACATGAATATTTCCTGGAACATATATATTCTGACTGAATAAATGCATGAAATTATCTTATCTTCTTGTTACCAACTGATTTTTAATCCCGTTTAAACGAACGAAACTTTGCAATTTTGTAGTCTCTTGAATCTGTGAAGTTTAGACCATTTGTTGTTTGTCGTTCATATTTATGCAAAACATGCTAAGTTGGAAAAGTCTAAGCCCCCAAATGTCCTGGTACGGTCGAGAGTGAGGAGGCCCCTCCTCCCTGTCGAAATGCTCTCACATGGTCACGCGTATACAGTCGCTGCCAGGGAAGTCCTACTCACTGCCCTCTCGTGGCAGGGGTGTTGGTTACGGAATTTAGAGGACGAAAAGAGAATGTCCGGCGCTTTAACCGGGCCGGTGGACACGGTGAGTCCACCTAGGGGAGTTGGGAAACCCTGACTACAAACCAATGTTGCACATGGGCTCCAGTATCCTGAAGGAACAAATGGCGTATGAATCAACTGTTTGCCACCGGCTACCATGGGACTGCATCTTCTCACGATGCTCCACTGCTTTGTGGGTCAGAATTTTAGGTCAAAGACTCGGGGTGTGGCCCCCTAAGAAAACCACGTGCTTCGGTCTGGGCACCCGGGCAGTATCATGGCCCTCACACAACTAAAATGAAATGATTATTGGAAAATTTTGAAAGAATTCACGCAAACGATTGTTATTCAGTTATCGTAATGTTTATATTTCTCGTGAAGAGTGCAATGAAATAAAGATAATTTTACTAGGCTAGTAACCATCTGCCGGTCAGTATTGTGTATTATAATTCTATAATGGTATTTGATGTACTTATATACATACTTCAACAGGCTTTTTCCCAACACCAGCATATAGACGCGGATCAGCGCTACTGTTCAAAAGTATCTGGTGAAAAATTTAAAGATGTTAACTGATGTTAATGAACAACATGCACAGCATCTATGTGTCATCCAAGAGCGGTCCAATATAAAGGAGTTCTTCCAAGCTATCCTCTTGAATTAACGTCCGCACCATTGTCAATCAGATATTGTACTATATTAACATTTCCCCCAATTAAAAATGAAGAGGATAAATGGTTTCGTGATATGGTTAACGGGATTGTAGTCGTATGTTCGTAGTCGTATGTTAAGCGAGAGCTTGTAGACGGGTGTACTGTGCTATATAGGGTGCTCTTATGTTACTAGTATTCCATCAGTGTATAAGAGGCATTGCCCGCGTATCTTAGGGCATTCAAGCAAGCATCTAAAGGACTAGGCTCAGAGACGTTTAGGATATTCATCACTCGTGTTCATCCACCAACTGGCTGGAATATGATGCAAGAAGAGTAGAGGCGCAACGATCTGTTTCTTTCGGTAATGTATACACGGACCCGGATATATAGGTTTTCCACGAAAAGAAAAGAAATATGTACCGTTTGCAACTCCTAAATTGATAATGTTTTGCTTTAGTGCTTGTTATTATTCACAATGTGGAGACAAAGGTGGAAGTGGTTTTGAGACTAAAGTGAACGTTCAGCCTGCTTTATAGAAGCTTCGGAGAAGGTGCTGTCAGTAAAGTCCTCCATAAGTAATCCCTTTAGTCACATAATTTTGAAAATTAAACAGTTTGCAAGATGATCAGTCATTCAGCTACAACATGGGACCAGGTACATATATTCATCTGTCCAAGTTGCCACACCTCATTAACACAACAAAATGATCACCAAATTCATACAAGTAGTTACTTTAATGGTAGTAATATATAAAAGAAAGATTGTGCATAAGGATATTATACAGGTAGTATGTGCTGAATACAGCATCGTAAATTTTTTATTCGTCGCTTTTATTTATATACTCTAATGTGTTTTCATCTCGTTTTACGTAAAGATTTGTTGCCTAACAAAATAACATTGTCAGTAGTTGGACCGACTTTCAATGTTGATACTCTTCTTCTAGAACTACAGAATCTCATGTTGGTCGTTTCCTGATTTAGACGCTAAGGTACATCGGTGGAAATGAAAAACAAAACAACACTAGTGGCTAAACTTATGTGTTTCATCACTTCCTTCAAGTACTATTATCATACTGACTAAACTAAATTATACAATAATCAATTATACTAAACTAAAGAGGTGTTGTAATTATTGTTTTATTTGCACAGATATGTTACTTAAGGTAATCAAATATAGATAATTAAGCCTATAATCCCAAAAAACAAACTATACTCCAGTAAGGCTTACCTAACAGAGGACGAACGATATTGTTTCGAGACTGAAGACAACAGTCATTTAGGCATCAAAACATAGTTTACAGCTAAACAAACCTTTCTCCAGTAGTATTATTCACTGACGGTCTTCTTCATAATAGCCGCTCCTTTTATTAAGCTTTATGACTTAGGATATCATATAATCCATGTCCGACGTAAAGCAGTCTGACATGATGAATAAAAATTACAGCCATAGCAAAAGTCACAGAATAATCTAGTTTTTTTAAACAAAAGTTACATCATCATATGATAAACAGATAGACTACATGAATGTAAACATGACCGTTATTTCAGCATAAGATACACTAAGTTGACACGACAACGTTGAGTATATTTCCATTTCAAAAATCATGCGTCGGAAGTTCAAATTAGCCACTGAATAAAGTAGAAGGTAATCATCAAATAGTACAAGTACCAGAGAAAGATACGTGGAGGTATTTCCTCCCATATTCTTACATGCACATCCAAAAGGACTCTGAACACTGTACGGTTTATGTGTAACGTGTTTTCTGTCTGATTTCGTGATGGGACTAGGTAGTGTTTAACTAAGAACGGATAGCTGTAAATAACTAGCAATGTGAAATAAAGAAGAAACATAAAGGCGAGTTTGATCGACATAGCTATTTGAGAATTGTTTCTAATATGTCTTGAATTTGCACGCAGATTTAAATTTGCGCTATATTTCTGGATGCTAAAAATTTCAGCTAATATTAGATTGGGGTGTTTAAATGCTTCTAATATTTATTATGGCAATATAATAGTATTTTACAACCATAGCTGATAAGCCACTTATATGTGTCGAGCCATATGACTGAACATAAATACTAAGCACTATCACAATATAATCCTGTAAATGTGTATTAACTGACAATCTTATACAATATTAATAGGATTAACATGAAAAATAATATAGGATCCAATGGTAAAGCTGAATATCAACAAGAGTTTGCCCATTTGTAAGTTGGGCTCATCAATGTAAGTCTGAAACTATAATACCTTGAATGACCTTACCTCATTCAAATAATAGTCTTCATTCGCTTGGGTTGAAATGGAGCCATGCAACTTCAAACTTAAGTAATCGTATATCATAGTCACATCATTTGGTGATCGCTTACTGTGGTTTGTACTAACCTGGTGGTAAAGATTTGCTGACTCTATGGCACACTTCGCAAGATAAAGAATCCTGACACGTAAATGATTTACTGAGATACGACTAGCACAGTACAATGATATGCGCAAGTGGAAATCGACCGTCGTATGAGTCAGTTCTACTACGTGTATTGACTATTCTGCATTATCTACACTGGGCCTTAACGAAATCTGACTGATTTTGAAAGATTCAATGATAGGTCTGCTAGGGCAGGGATATATTCAGATTAACGGATAAATTGGCTTATGTTCAGTGTTATTTCACAAATTCTATAGGATCTTTCGGCTGTTCTGCCTGGAAATAATTCACTCTTATCACAACTCTATAACTAATATTGTCCGAAATATCTTTCAAATTTTTGAAACAACACTCAGAGAGTTCTCAAATTTACTCCTATTTTGGACCGTGTCAACAGTTGTCTTATTTTAATTTCTAGCTTCTATATATTATGCTTTCATGATTTTTATATTAATTCTGAGTACCTATTGATTGTTCATGATGGTTTGGTGCTTAAAATATTTTTTGTAATGTTCAGTATACCAGTAAAGATTTAAGTGACAACTGTCTGATATCGATTGTGAGTCGGCTAATTACCTTTTGTTTAAGCCGTTAAGTTTATAATATTTTTTAGCTGAGAGGCATATTGGTTTTGGTGAAGACCATGTATCTCACACTACAAACCTCCACTTGAGCTAAGCTGTAGACCATCTATATAATATATTTTGGAATTTCTTACCTCCCACTGTATGAAATATTTGTCGAAAGTCCCTTTTTATTTTCATCGCGGTATTGAATAATTTTTCATGAATGAATACAAAAGTAGGAACAATAAAATTTTTGTTGATATTAAATGACATAGGCACCAAAATTGATGTATCACATGCATCATCATATGTTAAATTATAAAATAAAGTTGAACAACTCGAAGTTATGAAAATTAAATGACATCAGTAGAATTAAGGGTTTATGTTATCGAATTAGTTTCAATTAATGACCGTTAACAGTCCATTTTAGAAGCTGTGACCAGTGGAGCTACCTTAGTACACTGGAAGATGGTCGCGCAACTTCGTGAATGGGTTGATGTTAGACACTAACACCATTGAATGCCGGCTCAGTGATCCAGTAGGTTAAGCGTTCGCGCGCGAGACTAAAGGCCCATTATAAGCTTTTTTCTAACCTTAAATAAACATTTATATGATCTTTTTAGTAGTCTGTTTATCCGATGTTTAGGAAATTTTACTATTAGAATTAACACCGTAATTATTGATAACCGATAAACAACATGTAGAATAGGACGAAAATCGCTATCATAATTATACTCTAATTTATACCTAGATAGTAGGATAGATAAGCAAATGATAAAATATCAATTGTACTTTCAATAGATCTTTTTTTTCAGTAAACATTTTTATTGTAATTAAACATTTGGTTGGAAATGTTTAGAAAAGAGATGAATTATAAGTTATGAATGAACTTTTGATTTATTATAATTTTATGAGTTCGAGGGAATCATTTATGGATATTTTCATGAAAGCTGAACAATTTGATTATTTTTAATACATTTTCCAATATCATTGGATATATGATTTTAGTTTCACAACATTTTACATTATCTAATGGAGTTTATTTATATGTAGTTGGTGTTGATTCCTTTGTCCAATGAAAATCTAAGACAATCTTTAAGAAATTCACTCCAACTTCACTATTATAATAGTTCAAATGAATAAACATAATAAACTTATTGCAGATTGTTTTCATGGTTATAATATCAGTCAAATATAAAGAAAGTATGATAAAACTAATTATTAATTACTTAAAGGTATATTTTAAGTGTTTAAGCAACATCTTTATGATGAAAAATGTAAAATATATTGTGGAATATTACTTGAATTTCTATAGTGTTCATATCAGCATTTAACTCTGAATGAAACAATAAAGTAAGTGTTTATTACAATCTTTGCTTTTATCTATCAAGGATATTGGGACTCTTCAACAGTACGCATTAAGTTACAACTAGTTTAAGTGGAGTTGGATAGTGACTAGTAATGAAATGCAGGATTCGTTATCGAGGTGTACATGCATTTCAGTGTTAATGTTTACACCTGAGACTAGAATCTTGTGACCTTCAAATTTCAACGTCGAATATGTTATCCACTTAATTAATAATTACTAGTTGAACAATCCATGTTGCAATATTTGGATATTGTTTACGTACATTGATTGACAAGTCTATTTATCAATAAATAAGAGCCACAAAATAATATCAGTTCATTTCATTTTGGAATTATTCACCTTTCTACTCTAATGACAACGGCTTATTCAGAATGATTATTTCAACAAACCAATGGTAACATCTACCTAACAATTCTAATACAACTTCTGTTTATTTTAAAATTGTATTAGTGTTTGACTTCAGATTACTCAAATAAAATCTCAACTATGTAAATGTTAATCACAGATCTGAATAGATCTTACTGAAAATTCACAAAACAAGTTGAATTGGTTAATAAATGGTGTTTGTATTTATACCATAATAATTATTCGAATGATTTCAATTATCTTTAATTCTATGTCAAATTGTAGTGAACAGAAACATAATTGAGAACAATCGAATGTATTTAAATACAAAATTACAGAACATCTAAGTAAAATTTGAGAATCATACAGGAAATAACAATCAATTGCTTGAAACTTGACTGTTCCTTTTGAAAATATCAGTTAATCATTTCAGACTTTATTGTTATTTCATTTACACACCAATCATTCTTTGTTTACGTTCTCTTTTCTTCGATTTTCTTTAACCTTCTACCTTCATGTATTTCATTCTCGACTGATGATACATACTACTTATATCTATCTATATCAGTAGCATACATCACAAAATTATTTCAGAATTCAAAGTAAACTATTAAAAACATTTTTGTAAAGAAGAAGAAAAAACCAGATGAAAAATATCATGGTATTATTTTAAATATTTAATTACTAGTTGGTTTAAAATGTATTAAAAGATAAATTCATTCATACATTCAGTTTTTCAATATAACAAATCAACTGACAATATACCACTTTGAAAAAAAATTACTCGAGGTTATTTGAATTATGTTCGCCTTGAAATCTTCTTAATGTTGAAATGAAGAGATGATGTTTACATAGAAATGAATTTCATTAGGATATTATTATTCATTTTCATAATCATTGAATTATTTATATATTTTAAATGTATTATAAATAGGCAATTTAATATCATGTGTACTTGTCAGTAAAATATTCCATAGGAGATATACATAGAGAAAAGTATTCTGTATTCGTTTATGTTAATCAACTCTTTATTGTATATATATATATATATATATATATATATATATATATATATATGCAGACCTTCAGTTTCTTGAGTAGGTATGATTAAATTATACTCTAAAACTTTCAATAACTTAAATCAGCTGTATGAAAATGATACATAATTTGTAAATGTTTCTATTCTATATTGAAAATAGTTGTAATAAGTAATATATTAGTGAATAAAGTGATGTAAAAAAAATTTTGTTCTTATTTTTCATTAGACTTTGAATTGTAGTAATTCATTTTGTTAATGATTACTTGTTTGAAATATATTAATTTTATATCTTTCTTTTTACTAGCTAATTATTTTTTCCTGTACTATATCCTTATATGCAATCTGTCTTTTATATATTATCACCATTGAATTAACTACTATAAATTCAGTGTTCATCTTGTTGTGCTAATGAAGTATGACAACTTGAGCCGATGCATATATGTGCCTAGTCCTACGTTGTAGCCGACTGACTTTTATATTAGTAAAATTAAAAAAAAATAATCAGCTAAACTATAGTAGCAAAACTTTAGGTAGAAAATTTTACAAACTGTTAAGATAATTTAAGGAATCTGAATTACAACATTCTCAACAATCTGTAAGTGACTTTAATTAAAAATCACAAGGTTTTGATAATGTCTATAATATCATTTACGAATAATCACTCAAAACAGATACTTGACGTTAATAGATGCTATAGTATATAGATGCTTCTGTTTTGTTATATCATGTCTATGATAGAAAAGTTACTCTGAACCAAAAAAAAAACTAAATCAAACCGTAAATTTTACTTACTTTGATTTTAATTGGTGATACAAGAAAGGTTCATAGTTTTGTTTAAAGTTAATTTAATTTCATTATTTGTTGTTATTAGCGACAATGGAAGTGTGCTCTTTGGAATATAGTTGACTTTATTTACTACTGATTTATTTACACAATTCAACTTTCAAATATTATTCGTCAAAATTTCTTGGTCAAATGGTTCAACCACAGAAATTTGATGCTATATCGATTGGTTTCTCTATGGTTTCTACATAAATTGGCTCCTCTAAAGTTGGTACAATTCTGTAATCGGCAAAGTTTGTATTTTATCGGACGACTATTAGAAGTGGTAGGGTATTGATAGCATGGAATAAAGGTTACTATTGAATAATTGTTGAGTAAATTTTAAGAATAATTAATCAGGAAATTTGTCAGATAGAATTGCTTAGTTGCGGCGGAGATTGTATAACGTTGATTCTCAAGTGTTATTTATATAAATTTAATGTAACTTCAAGAAATGTCTTCATATCAGATGATTTCACGTCTTTCCAAATTTACTATCTTTCCATTTTCCTTATCCTCGGAATATTTATGCTATTTTAATATCGTGAATTAGATTTATTGATCGTATTTTCATATTAGGTTCAGAATTTTAGTATGATAATAAAATTACGAATTTTACTAAACTGGAAAAGTAGGTATACACATATACTGTCAGTCAGAGTTAACCCATATTAACGTATACACCAAACCATATACATTAGAAGAAAAAAGGAAAATCTTCAAGTTTTTGTCCTAGAGTAAATTCAAATGAATTTAAGTACCAATGATACTTAGTTTTTCAAAGTACAAATATACATTCTGTAAATACCAGAAGAAATAATGAGTCATTAAAAATAATCGATAAATGTGCTCACATTTATTGGTTGTTACTAGCTCAAAAAAGTCATCAAAGCACTCAGATTTAGTATAGGTTCATTGTTTATTACCATCATGATAGCTCTAATTGATTTTGCTAGTAAATAAATAAATTTTATACTGATCGAATTTAGCTCATTCATTTATTTAAAATTATTGTAACAAATATGTAACTTGTAGTTTAAATCAAAGACTAAACAATAGTCAGAAAGCAAGATACACTGAACAGCTTATTCATTCTAGTATGGGACTCATAGTGGTGATCTGAGATCCCACTAGAAATTGAAAATATGACTTCAGGATTCACTATTGGCTTTTAATTTCCATAACACTGGACTAGCATTCAGCGATTTGGATTTCTAACTCCAGTCTATTCACAATATTCTGTGAACTGCATTTGTTGCTCTCATTTATACTTATCTTACATCTAGTTTGGTTGGACCACTCTGATCATGTCTTCTCACCAAAATTTCTGAATGTTTTCTTACAGTTTCACTCAAGAAATACTTGAATATTATCAACTTATAACGTTTATGGAGATTGTTCGATTTACAGTTTTAATTGATTGAATAGTCAAACTCAGTCTTCACCATATCACTGCTAAGTCACTGTTTATTATTGTTATATTAACTATCTGAATCTAATAAACTAGTGAAATGCTGTCAGACGCTTAAGTATACTTGACTACAAAATAAGAAAATAATGCTCATAAGTCGTAAATATCCAGTTGTGATTTTTGGTCAGATACATAGTTTCCTTTGTCATCTTAAGAAGAACATGAACAAAGATTCTAGCAAAATAACATAAATTAATTGGTTGATTCATGATTTCAATGAAACTCAAAAATCTTCAAAATCCTATGCTTCCATTCATCAACTTCATTATTTTCTCAGCTGTTTACAACCCGTAATATTTAAAAAATCATAGTTAAAAAAATGGGTTCAAATTACTTACATGAATGATTTTAGTTGGAAGTGACTATGAACATAGATCATTATGAAATAGCATATATGTAAATAAATTTAAGAGATTAAATAAAAATGTTGGTGGAGTTTTGTTCTCTGAGCTTTCATGATGAAAGCTCCACGACCAAACCATCCAGCTCAGAGAACAAAACTCCACCAAAATCATCCACCTGAGCTACAAATCTTCTCCACCATCTTAAATAAAAATGTAAATATATATTTTATGAAAATTAACATTCAACAACATTAATAGTAATTAGAATCCACAGAGCTAAAAATAAGTAGTTACGCAATCAACAAAGACTAATAATGAGTGAAAATAAAGTTAAGATCACTTATTGATCTAGAAGAGAGTTAAAAAAGGCAGTGATGTGATCAGTTATGAAAAAGGGTTGAAAAAATTCTATGTTGTAATGAAAAGAACATTTGTGTTGTGAAGGTAGATAAAGACCAACGACTATTTCCTTTTGGACAAAATAAATCAGATTTCTGGTTCGTAATAGCAATAGCTTCATAAAACTTCGGAAGGCTGAAGCCCGGTTGTTTTCTTATCATCATAAAAGATTTCAGTGTCTAGCTGATGCACTATTTTTAAGAGATGTTTAAAAATTGAACTATTTAAAATACTCCTTATGATTGAAAGTTTTTAGGACTATGTTCAGAGGATCTAAAATAAACCATCACTTCTATTTCGCCCGTATAGTAACCTTGACAATAACTAGTAAATTGATAGATACATTTGATGGTAATATGTAAAAAAAAATGCGTTGAAATTTTACTATGTTAGTGAACAAGTTGTTATGAGTAGGATTAGTAGTTTGAATATAGTGTAGTTTCTGATCATTTGGTAATCAGATTTAGGTTAAATAATATTAAAGATAGGGCATTTATAATTAGAATGATATTTATTAGAGCTAGATGAATTACATTTAATCCACCAGAGAACAGAAATGTTAAGGTTGATAAGATGAAGAATGTTGTCTTCAATCATGTTTAGACGTATTAGACTGTGGAAACTGATGTTTCAACTATTCAATATGAAACTTCTAATCTATTCACCTTAATAATCAACGGACAGATATCTCTCTATAATATATTTCACAAAATTATTTAAATGGAATTTAATAGTCATTGTCACTGAAGTCTTTAAAAAAATACCGGCTTCATTTTCTCCCCTTAATTTACTTATGAGGCCTATGAGGAACTATGACTGAACAAAGTACATTTTACTGTCACTGAGTCAGCTAATAAATGATGCAAAACGAATGTTTTGTCTGCGATTTAAATCTAGTGCCAATTAAGTTGTCATTTTTTAAAAGACAAATTTAACTTAAATAGTTGAATTCATGAGTCTATTTAAGCTAGACCATCATTGAAAACTTGGAAGCACTAAACTGTCGTTTCGTCCTAGTACGGGACTCCTCAGCAGCGCGCATCCACAATCCCACATGTGGGACTCCAGACAGGTATTTACTTCAGAAAGTGGATGAATGGTTGCGCAAGATCATGTAACGATTAAAGTTAAGTACTAACACCCTTGGATACTTGTTCAGTGGTCTAGAGGGACCGGCCGTCCTGTGCTTCCAAGTTTTCAATAATGGTCTAGCTTAGATCGACTCATAAATTCAACTATTAAAATTACTACAATCTCCATAAACACCCATTCTGATAAAAATCTAAATTCACTTTGAATCTTATTTGTCTGTTAGATATAACTTTTTATAAATAAATCTGGTTGATTAATTGTATAAGTTGAATAATATAGAAAATGTACACATTATCAGATAGAATACACATGTCTTCTATTTTGACATAAAAACTGTAAAGAAACCACTTTATTCGAAGTATAGAGTTTTATAATTAAGTAAAAGTAAGCTGATATTTACTTGTGACATAAAATTTACTTGATCAGTCATAATTTTAGGTTATATTATTTAGTGTTTTCAATTCAAAAAACAATTTTACCTTATTCATACAATTATATCACATCCGGATGTGATTTTTGCGCACGTTTTGCTAACCTACTTTTACTTCTGATAGAAATAGTTTAATAAGATAGTTAATAAAATAGTAATTTCCAAACAAGATAGATAGGAAATCATTAACTGTCAAATAAATGTAACATTGTTGGATTATTTATATTTAAGGATTCAGTCTTTGTAGATCGGAACAAGCCTCATAGTTCGGTTGTGCAACTGATTCATGAAGAACAAAAACGTTGTTGAATTTATTCAGAAGTTCTATCAATTTCAATATATTTATTTTCTTTTTCGGCAAAGATAAGATTAGACGAAAATTTCGACAACTTATTATGTTTCAGTCTAAATTTATCAATGAAAATCGAAGTCATTAATTTTTGAAAGTGTGCCTAAGACAGGAAATCTTATCCCTTGAATATGTTTGGAACGAAATTATTTAAAATCAAAGATGAACTTTATAGTATGTTTATATTCTCACTAAATTAACATTAAGAAGTGTATAAAAATAGTAATATATAGTAAGTTAGTGAAGTCTATTTAATGTAAAATTCCTTTTATAATTTAACGTAATCTCTTTTTATTATCTTAAGTAAATGTCATTCAAAGTCCTGAAAACGGCATACGAGTGACTAAATACGTAGATTGGGTCATTCAAGTACTTTATCTCAATTACCATGTTATTTACAGATAACATATGTGAAGCACAAATATTACTCATATACCTACTAACATATGTACACACATTGTGTTTAACTAATTCAAACCAATACCAAATGTTAAGAATGCATTTTATTTAAGTAGTAATTAATTTGAGAACAATTATGCACCTATACAAATAGATATAAATATATAAATAAAATTACAATATGAAATATTCTTTTAATGTAATAATTATATTTAGTGAGTGTACCATATTGTAGAATATAATTTATTAGAAGAGAATTTTGAATTTTCCCACCAATAAAAACATATAAACAAAAAAATTCTAAACGATAAATTGATTCATAATGGCATTATCTAATACACCTAGTCAAGAATATAGTTGGCAAGGTACAAATCTACCTTTATTTGGTAGTGATGAAGATAAAAGAGTTAAAAGTAAGTTGTTTGTTTGCTTTTTTTTTCAAAAATATATTTTGTTATGAAAAATTAGTTACATGATATTGCATGTTTACCAAATATTCTTAATTAAGAAAGAAAAAGAAGAAACGTTTCACTTTAATTCGTTTCTCATCATTGGTAAATTGAATTACCATCGTTTATTTGGTATTGATTTTAGATTTTAATTATGTAACCTATATGTTAGTGTAGTGTATATGACTAATTACATTCATAGTTGAAAATAACTAGAAAATGTGTAATTAACTAAATGGGATTCATATGAATTAGACAGTTTTATTAACTAATTAAAAACAGTGATACATTGTATATGTATAAATCTCTACTCACTGGTTATTTAATGTGTTTAGTTTTTATCTTAAGGTTTCTTAAGTTAGCAAAGTATTCTTTCTATTTGGCTGTTGTATGACAGAACAGTGAATAAGATTGTTCCTACTGCCTGTATTTATTTTGCTTCAACTAAATTGACCGGGTTTAACTGAATAAGCAAGGTATGTGTTGGGACGGCTTTTGAGATCTGCAGAGGCCCTAAAGGAGATGAAGAGTTTCCATCCAATCAGAATATGATGGAGCTTTCTAGAATGTCAACGTGGCATGCTACTATTGGGCAGTAGCATAACATGCCTCTTTGCAGATTGACTGAATGATAATGTTGATATAACAAACTCTCATATCTATAAATACCTATGATTTTCTGTACATTTTGATTCTTACCGGACAAGTACTTTTTCAGTATTCTGTCTTCTGATCTGCGACTGTGGGGGTTTTGTACGTTCGAGTGCCGTAGTTGTATACCGTATTCTGCATTATTCAAATATTGAACTTAACAGTATCCACTTAAACTGTACTTGAATGATGAACTTATTCGATTATAGGTTTCTAAAAGCATATTTCAGGGTTACGAATAAGGGATATAGTGATTTTTAAAATAGATATTCCTGATGTGATTCGTGAATATCATAAATAAAATAGGTTCTAAAAATCTTAACTAGTGTTTATCATGCACTTAGTTTTTATGTGATGATACTGAAATACAGAATATTTTACAAAACATTTTTATGTTGTAAAACGGATGGTTTTGTAACTAAATATGTTACATTTTATCACTGATACGCACATTACGTTTTTAAAATAATCAGTAAAAATTGATATAAATTTCAAAGAGGAACTATGACTGCTTATTGTGTGTAACTTTATCTTACTCAGTATCTCTTAAACATTGTAAACAGTGACTTTTAAAACGTATTCTATATAATCATTCTATTCTAAATCTCTACAATCTCTCTCACTCTCTCTCAAAGTATTTAAAATGTTATCTTTCAGTTCGTCGTATTTTTATTCTGAGTAATAAAGAATTAAAAAATGACAAAATAAATACTCCTTTAGTTAACTCAATAGTTGAGTTCATCAGTCAACTGAAGCTAGACCACTATGGAAAACCTGGAAGCGCTTGACAGCCGTTTCGTCGTAGTGTGGGACTCCTCAGTTGTGCGCGTCCATTTCTTTAGATATTGACAGTTTAAAAAATTATAGTTCATTCTATTATAATTACTGCTATTCCGATATGGTTTTCGGAATGAATTAGAAAATGAAGTCTTCGATCCAGCTTACAATCTATCTATCTTTTATGATATATTAACAAAATTAGAAATTAAAAGGGAAATCAGATATTGATATGCATACGAATATAAAACTATTTGGAACACTCAAAGAGAATAAATTAAAATTTCATATTTTTTTAAATGTAATGTATATTGAGAACAAAACAATGTGCTAAACATCTTTCCAAATGCATAACTGTAACAAGGATTAAACTGTAATGTAACTCAATAAATTTATCAAAAATGTACTACTCATTTACCATTAGCAGATTATAAATACAATATGTACAAACTACGTTCTTTTTAAAACCTCTATTAAAGTTAAATATTAACCAATATTAGATGGGTTTTGTGGATATTATAGTAAATTGAATGGTTAAGATCATGAGTCAGTTGAAGCTAGACCACCATGGAAAACCTCGAAGTTCTGCTGAGGAGTCCCACAATAGGACGAAAAGGCCGTCCAGTGCTTCCGGGTTTTCCATGGTAGTCTAGCGTCAACTGACTCATGATCTTAAACATTGAAATTATTAACTAATAATGAAAATAAATATTGTTATAATAATATTATTATTCTCTATATTTGCATTCGTTACACCAATGTTCATAATGAATTCCTTAATACACTTAAATTTCTCTTAAAGTTGATGGATTCACTCTATTGTTTAATACAGTAATTTGGATTTTATTCTGTAGATAATTGGTATTCAATGATTAGCTAATAAATGCATCATTTACTATGTTCACAACTAAATCATAGATGAATTTATATATTTACAGAAGTACTCGGTAGGATAGTTTTTTTATTGTAGATAAATAGTTAGTTTAGATTATTTTACTAGTGAAAATACATGGTTAGAATTAATTTTGATTTTAAAATGATCAACACAAACAGTTACAATGTAAAATATACTTTTAATAAATAAGTTCTTCCAAGCAAACAAATCATTTTGTAAACATCAATAAAACCATACATTCTTGTAAGCAAAGATACGTGGTGGCTAGCAGCGGAATTCAGCACGTGAGTTTCGTCCTATTTGGAACTCGTCATCTGAATGCACCTACATCTCATAGTTCCAGATTGAATATTAACTCTGAAATGCAAATACATCCAGCCAGTGGGTTCAAAATAGGACGAAACTTGCGTCCTGCATTCCACTGCTAGCCATAATCTATTTCTGCCTATAATTCTTGTGACTCAATGGAATATCAAGACAGTTCATACAGGATGCACATATATCAATAAAAGACTGATCAATTACAGTCCTAAATATCAATAGGAAGATTAAAAAAAGACAATACAAACATAAAATCTTGATTTCTAGGAAAAATATTTTATAAATTAATTTATCGTAATTAAGTTAATACATAAAACAAAGTGTGTGAATGTTACGTTCTATAACTCTTTTTGTTTTTACCTCTTCTTCATTATAAAACTTAACATTCTATCCTATACAGTTTAATCCTCATTTTTGTTTAAATAAACAACCATCACTGTACATTGAACATAATTGTAATATAATACACGATATATGAATTTCATTAGTTCATCATACTAAAACAAAACAACGAAACATTTTTGTTTACTAATTAAATGTATGAAAATTAGATTTATATTAAAAAAGAATAATAGTGATGACGATAATAATAATAATGATAAAAAGGAGTAATCAATAAAAAAATTTAAAATAAAGAATTAAAGAACCTTTACATCATTCTGTTCTAAATATTTGAATAATCCATTAAATGGAGAGAAAAAAAATAACGAGATTAAAACAAATTTCATTTGATGAGCAGATTTTAAAATGAATGAAATAAAATTGATTATTAAGAATTTTTCTTTTAAAAAAACAAACAATAAAACGGAACCATTTCATAAGCAAAGATGGATAGTGGCTAACAGTGGAACCCAGGACGCAAGTTTTGTCGTATGCGGGACTCGTCAGCTGGATATACCTGCATCTCAGAATTGATGTTCACTCCGGGACTAGGTTCGAGTCCCGGAGTGAACATCAATTCTGAGATGCAGGTATATCCAGCTGACGAGTACTAAATGGAAAGAATTTCTCGTTATGGATTCCGCTGCTAGCCACTATCCATCTTTGTTTATAATGCTTATGAATTAAGGCAATATCAAGGCAATATCGAGGCATACATACAGTATGCACATGTGCCAATAACAGACTAATCAATCGCAGTCTTAAACCTCAATGGCAAGATACAAGCCAAACAATACCAAATGAATAACCATTTCATATTTATTTATTTGTTTGTTAGCTTTCTTTTTCTTTCTTTTAAATATTTCTCTGTCTCTTGTCAATATTACAAGAAAATTCTACTATTATTGTCTATCACTTTATATAAACTAATGAGTTTTAATAAGATCTTGACAGTTATTCAGTGAAGAAAAAATAAGAAAGTGTAAATTCTACCCTTTATTCATTATTTATTGAAAATTCTGTAATGTTTTATGTTGAATAAAGCAATTTTTTATTATGATTAACATAATTAAACTTTCATTATTATTATTATTATTATGTATTTACTTTATGGAATAACATTGTCAATCGACATCATCATCATTATCATAATGAATATTGAACATTAGTGTTTCTTAAAAAGGATTCGATTGTTATAATGAGCTATTTTCAATAACTGTGAGAATTACAAAAACAAAAGATGAAATAAAAGTGAAAGATTATAATTGAGTGAAATTTTTTGTGAAAAAAAAAGAATTAGAGAACTTATTTATTTCTTGTTTATTTGGCAATAACAGTCATAATAATAACCATATGAAACAGTCAGTAAAAATAATGTCAAAACTGAATGACTGATTGATAGAGGTAATAATATTAACACAATGAAGTATTTACACACAATACTTAAAACACATATATATGTATGGTAGATAGCTCTTAGTTCAATAGTTTTATAAAATAATTGTAAAGGAATTTCAATGAATAATGTCAATTTAAATTATGGTAGAGTTATCGACGGGTGATCTTATATCGATCACTAATATAATAGAATACCTTTTTGGTGGAATACCTTTTGTACTCCATTTTGAAGTTAAGTTTAAAACTTGATGTTTGATATATCTTGATTACATTTATAATGTTCTGTTCCAATTTACAAGTAATAACTGAATTATTAATGTAGTTCCAACTAGTAGTAAATAGTAACAATCAATCTTCCGTTTGTATGTTATTTTTAAATTTTTTAACCAAAGTGAATTTGATTAGAAAATACATAGTTTATGATGGACTTTATAGTCGTACTGATCACTGATATAAATAGGAATTTCTTGAACTATTACATAATGAATTCAGTAAACTTATAACCACTTGTTTAATCTAATGATTAATCATAGTTATGAAACAGGATAGAATAAATTGTTATGTTGCGGTCTATTCACTATGAATGGTTGGATAGTTTAGGAATGTCATGATTGATATAAATTGTGGAACTACTAAGCAAAATAAATTGGCTTATATGGTTGGTTGCATAGGTTTTCTAGACAGTTTAGACATCAGTTTTAAGAGTATAGAGTTTATGAGATCACAGATGCAGCGAAAATGAAGCTGAGATAATCTAAATGAAATACAGGTGAAGTCTTTCATTTCCGCTAATGTGTTACATTTATTAGGGCAATTAATATTCGCAAAATAAGTCCATTATAACCCTTCACATAGTGACTCATCTCTCTTAATTATCTTTATACAAAGAGAACTCAACTACATAACCTAAACGGTTTTGTTCAAGAACATTAATTCATCACTAACAATACTCATTTAATAATCTAAGAGTCTAAAATTGAGTGATACATATGTCTTACGACGCTGGTTATTTGCTTTTATTTAAATCAGTAAGATTTTTAACCTAAATAGCACCTCAGTTATAGTAAGTCACTATTCTGTGCCAAAAGATATTTAAATCTAAATTTGTAAAACCTCTGTTGGGATCAAATAAAAAGAGTTTATATCGATAGGAGAAATGTAAATATTTTATCTTTAATTAATGTGTCAGAATGTTTAAGGTCATTAACCAGTGGTATGGTGACTATGTACCTTGAGTAATAATTGTAGTTAGCTCAACAGTTGAAGCTTACTTTTTGTCTGAGTAAACTTTAACCCAACTAGTTTCTGCTACTTAAGTTTAAAATGTATAAAAATGAATAAAATGACTGTGACCAATCATTAGGTATAAGTTTTATTATTCCCTAATCAAAACAAAGTAAATTTGTAAGGCTTATAATAGTTCATTATTTAACTGGTAAGAATATCATTCATTATTTGTAACCAATGTTTATTATGGCTATCTTCTTTCCTAATACTATTCATACCTATTAAACACTAATTAAATAATGAGTGACTTTTGTAAGAAACATAGTGGACACATTACATACATTCAGTAAGTAGTTTGTAATCACTTAGTGAAACAATCATTGTAAAACTAATCCAAATTATATGAACTGTATATAATTGTGTTTTTTCTCGAAAGCCGAGTTCGTTAAAAGTTTATCTAAACAAAATAGGATCACAGATCATGATACATCGTTGCCTTTTATCAATTTGAGCTGAAAATCAGCAAATATTTGAAAGATTTTAAGTCAGAGTTAATAATTACACAACTAGTTGAAACTGCCTGTGATATTTTTGTACAGTCTTCATAAAAATACAACTACATTTTTGATATCATAATGAGTCAGTCATAACAATCTGAGCAACTGTTTCTCAAATAAAACCACAATGAGAATTTGTAAATGATTTCAATCTATTTGTGTTGCCTCTATTTTCAACTGTAAAACGTTTAAATACTAGAGTGAACATAAATTGCTCACATAGAAATATATCCATTTTATTTTATCGAAGCAAGAAATAGAAGTACATGGATTCAATTTATCAACCATCTATTACCACTTAAGGACTGTTTTGATTTAATTAATTACATGACGTTCCAATTGGAAAACGCATACCTTAATCGATGAACAATTACTGTTGACATTTGACTACCACTTGCAATCTTATAGGCCAGGCAATTGTATGTATACACCGACATACTGAATAGTAATATTTACCACTCAAATAAACGTTATGAGATCTAACTAATACGTTTGCATTTGATTGATATCATGAATTAATGAATTTTAGACCACTATTGATAACCTGGAAGCACTGGACAGCCATTTCGTCCTTGTGTGAGACTCCTCAGAAGTACACATCCACGATCCCACACGCGAGGTTCGAACCCAGGGCCTTCGGTTTCGTGCGCGACCATCATCCATTATCATCGGTGGGTAACTATCTCACACAGGACACGGATTAGTTCCGCTGCTTTGTTACAGATAAATTCAAAGTATCATTTTTGTTTACAAAGTAGACGTTAATAAGTAAAAGATGAAGTTTAAATGCTGTACACTGGTTGTAAACAATATAAACTTGAGAAAATTTCTATATTCTAAGTAGTTTATTTTCCTAAATAAACTGCCATACCGAACACTTAACAAAAACTATGTTTAAATATGAAACAAAACTTACTGAATTCAGGAATTTGTTGTCTACTTAGATTCTACAATAATGAGTACATATGCAAAAAACATTTTTGAGATATTTTATGCAACTGTTTAAATGAAATAAAAGTTTTTATGTGTTCTTATTTTCGTTCACTTACCTATTAACTTTCGTATCGTAAAGAGAAAACCAAAATTTATGTGCAAAATACAATGAAGTATACAAAGCGAAGAGTCAAGACAAGAAATCAACATTAGATAGCCGAATTGAATCATAAAGAAGCTTTGTATTTATGTCCAAGACTTATTAATACACAAACTTCTTTCTTATGAGTTCATACCTATCTCACATAGTATAACACTCACCGATGTTGCCATTGGTTTATTTAGGTACTGACTGAATATTTAAAGAACCGATTCGCTTATAGCACTTGACCACTGAGTAGTAACTTGTCTAATATTATCTACTCCTTATTGCAGGTTGAAAGTAAATGAGGATACTCTAATTTTTTAAGGACATTGGTTAGTGTGAACTAGTACCAAACGTAAGCCAGAAGATTCCTGTTCATTGCTTTCAGCTATCTATCATCACACAAGTACATACTGTTATCAACTCCTTTAATTCAATTACTACACTATATGTTTTTTCGATAGAAAGTAGGTTAAATTATGAACCAGAACAGATAACATTAGTTACTTCTTGGTTCATGCTCATTTGAATTCATGACTGTTAATTTATTTATAGTGTGTTTAAATAACTCCGCTTGCTATGTAGCTATCAAGTGGTGGGTTGGAACTCTTTAATATCTCAGAAAACAGGATCTTCGGTTCAATTGTTTTCATCATTTCAGAAGCCTACATTAACGTATCTGGCCAAAAGTGGATGATATCACTAGATTTTACCCCAGTCTTAACAAATGTTTCTTTCTTAGAGATTTTTCGCTCCTTATACATATATATCTTGAAAATAGTACCATCAGTATCGTTATGTATTTTCAATGTACAATCTAGGTTTAAAAGTGTGTTCAGCAGACAAACCATTGACGGTGCAATGGAATCTTTACTAAATTCTATTTTAAAAAAGTTGCGTGGCTGATTTATCTAGTCGTTAACAACTAACAGTTTTCATTTCTACGAGAAATATATGGATAACACCATCATCTAAGATCTTACTAGAGAGAGGACGTACTAGAAACCCACATAAGTTTAGTGTATACCACTAGAAGACTACATTCACAGAGGAGTCACAGGTAAATACAGAATTCCGCTTCTTACATACTTTGAAGAAACGAAGACCAGACTGCTCTTGACAAAATTTAATGTATAGAAGAACAGCCTGACATGAACAATATATGAATTTTGAAAGTTGGGTTCTATTTAAAAGGAGAAGAAAGCTTCCATAGTCTCTAACCTGCAAGGATGATGGCGGCTAGCAGTGGGATTCAGGATGTGTCTTTCATCTCATTTGAGACTCGTCAGCTGGATGTATTTGTATCTCAGAATTCTGGCGTGGACATCAACTTTGAAATACAGGAAGATCTAGTCCACGAGTCCTGAATGAGACGAAACTCGCGTCTTGAATTTCACTGCTAGCCACCATCATCTCAGCTTATAATGCTTGTGACTTGAGGCAATATTGAAGCAATCCGTACAGGATGCACATATATCAATAAAAGACTGGTCAGTTACAGTCCTAAACATCAATGGGAAGATTCGAGCAACCAATAAAAAAGTGAACTAACCTGTAGATCTAGAAGACTCTGTTTAAAATATAGTCGGAAAAGAATTGAATAAAACTTAACAAATTCATATGGCAAATAGCTTTACTACCAGACTTATTAACAGTAGCCCGAAACTAACACTTCAATTAAAAAGAGCCCTTGCAGTACGGAATATGTTTCTGCGGAGATCTAAAAAAGCCAGCTATCGAAATCAATGGGCTATGGATTGTATTCTGCAGTAGATATCCGATCTTAGGATCTGTCAGCGATAAACTGCTGCCTCGGGTAACCTTATTGTTCACCTAATGGTTTATTTGATTCTGCGAGGTTAGTTATATTTTCTGTTCAAATCATGTTCTTTCCAGAAATATATCCAAACACTACCCAAAATGGCCATCTTCAGATGAATGTGAATCAATGAATGATCCTTTTACTGAATATCTGGTCATTTCTATTCATCTATCTACACAATAACCCTCATTTAAGATTATCCACAACGTCGAATGAACGGGCTCTAGTGAAAGTTGAATAAGAAATTGATCTTTAGCAAGGGCTTTGTAAACTCACCAATACATACCTGATCTTCGTATTCAGAAAAGAACATAAATAATTCCCTATATAACCATCGCCTAAACACTCTTGCCATTCTTATAGTCTGTTTTCGACACTTCTTTATCCCTTCTTTATTTTCGTTAAATTGTCTAAGTTGATACTTACCAGACATATCATCCTACTTGTCAATTTTATTTTATCTATTTCTCATTATCCTTTAATTGTTTTGTAAGTTATATTCAACGCCTGAAATTTTTTGATATCTTTATTGAGAATCCAATAATTTTTCTATTTTATAACAGACTACATGTTGCACAATAATTACAGCTACAACTGTACAATTTTAGTAAATGGAAGTATGGAAAAGAAAATTTTTCATTCGAATTATCATTAGCTTATTACATAACTTACTACATAATTCAATAGGCACCAATTTGTTTGTTTCTCATTTTCTTTTTATAAAACAAGAACTCATTTTACATTAATTATTTTATTTTGTTTCATTTATCTGTAGAGGAATCTGGCTTACAAGAAGAAGCTTGGTGTTCAGTTTTGAATACACATTGTCCACGATTATTTGTATGGAGAGTTGAGGTATGTTATAGTTTGGCGGATTATATTTTAATTTAATATTGATTTTCATCTATTTGTTTATTTTTAATTTTATTTATGTTTAAAAATAACTCCTACTTGAGATGCTGATTTAAAAAAACCCCAGAATGATGTGTACGTTGAGAGATTATAGTTGTGTTTTCGATGAAATGTTATTTTCATGTGTAGCGTCAATACTTTAAAACTGCTGTTACCGATAGAATTTTCGGTAACTATATAGATCCTATATGTTTCAGAAAGATTATTGAGACTTAAATTATGGAATGGAATAAACTACAAATTGCTTCGAACACATTCATTTCATAATAACAGTTGACATTTAGCCGTTTTTATTTGTATAGATGTGTAAAGTTGGTGTTTCATATTGTTACTTTGGAGATTACAAAAGCGTTATTCCTATCTACTATGTTTAAACATATTATTCAGTATGTATTACAAAATTACATGTTCACTTTAGCAATCCTGCAGTGCCATTCAGTTACTAGAATTTGGTCGGCATAGATTAGAGTGTGATACTGATTAATTGGTAGTAGCTCAAATAAACAGATTCTAACCAGATTTAATAAACACTTTGGTTAAAAATTTATTGTTGGTATTTTCTTAGAAAACGTATATTAGAAATAAGTTATAAATTTAAGAAGTACTGTAAATATCCAATTGGGTTAATTTTATTTCAGGTGTTTAATCTAAAAATGGAACACAGAGGAGTTACATGGAGTATAAAAGTTCATAGTTTGATATTCGAATTCAGTTTACTGTTGAAAGGTATTCCAAAAATAATTATTTTATGATCGAATCTATTAACAAAATGGTTATATTAAGTTGTGCATATAAACTCTCAATAATTTGGTTTCTAGTCTGAATTAACTAATGACGGAGATTCACTAATTCAAATCAAAGACAATGAAAATGATTTAATTTAAAGCGTTGGATGTAAATTGGTTAGAGACAGTCAACAAGAAACCTCAAACCAGGGTTTCAGGTTATTTTGATACTCATCTTCAAGGTTCATCTATACTCAAGGGGGGCATTGATCCTGTATCACCTTGCTGACGAGTGTTAAAATAATACAAAATCTAAATCCACGGTTTTATATTGATTACTTTCAATTGCCTAACATCTCAATATAGTGTGTGCTACGTTGAGTTATTAAGACTAGTGGCAGCATTAAAACCTAGTCGATAAAAGTCGATCAGCACTAAAAGGACTAGTCAAATATGTTATTAGTTAACACTTAATGATCAACCAATGGTACAACGCTACATATTTGTAATAGAAGCTTTTATTTACTTTACCTAACTCATCAATAAATAGTTTTTTTATTATTTCAATTCTAGAAATTTAAAATTAGACCAGTTAATGAAAATGATTATGGTCATTTCTTCAACGGTGATTCATATATTGTTTTGAATATATATTCAAAAGGTAGAGGACTTGGTTATGATGTACATTCTTGGGTTGGATCGAAAAGTACTCCGGTAAGTTAATATTAAAAAGAAAGAATTATTCGAACATTCATTTTTATTACTTTTTTATTAATTCTTTAACAATTTTTCGTTCTAAAATTTCAACAATGAACTTAAACTACTCCTGGAGTTCTAGTGAGAAGCCGTTACCAGTGGAGTTCAACCAGGTCTGTCGTGAGATATCAGTTCACTGATAACAATGGTGTACGGTGGCGCAACTTCGTGGATTGGTTGAAGTTAGACATTAACACCGTTGGATGTCAGCTCAGTGGTCTAGTTGGTTAAGCGCTTGGTGCGAGACCGATAGGTCCTGGGTTCGAATATCGCGGGGGCGGGATCGTGTATGCGCACTGCTGAGAAGTCCCATACTAGGACGAAACGGCCGATCAGTGCTTCCAGGTTTTCCATGGTGGTCTAGCTTCAATTGACTTATGATTTCAATCAGTGATAATTCATTAATCATTGAAAAACATAAAACTTATTCTTCTATAAATGTGTAAATGTGTGTAAAATTTATTCATATAAAGTACATATCGTATGACAATACAATAAATATTTATATAGAATTCATAATTAAATGGTATGATTTATTGATTTGTTTTTAGTTGTGCTTTTTTTAATCGGTTAGTAAATGTTAATTAATTATGATAGACATGTAACTGTACTGAAATGTAATTCAATTGATCCGTATCATTGAAATTACTATTTACAAAATAAAATATTTTGTAAATACTTTTTAATGTTCTTAAAGATAGACAATTTAGTATATTCACATTTTTATGAGATTTGGTTCATTTCGTCATATACATAAACTAAATAGTATAATTTTGAATTATAACAAGATATTTATTTAACGAAATAAATTAACCCAGTTATAAAGTAGTTTAAAATCATAACCAGTTGTTACAAACAGTAATCTAAATCAAGTAAGTTTATATTCATTAGAGAAATTAGAAAGTTGAAAGTTATTTATAGTATACTTTTATGGGCCAGGGTAATTTTACATTGGTTTTCAGAAGAACCATATATCACCCAGGCTTTCATATGACAACCTAAACAGTACAGATCAATCCCGTTTAACAGGAGAACCAGAACATGTATAGGCTTTAACGCTACAATCTGAATAGTACAGCTCAATCCTGTGGCGCAACCACATAGGTACTAAGCACCCTGGTGGACCATTCGCACCATTTATATACACGTTCACGTCACATATTTAATTATTCCGATCAATGATCGCATGAATCAATTATGCACAGAACGAACAGGCCAAAATTGACCTATTCCGCTTATATGACAGTCAAACTCATTAATGTTAGAAATGGCGACAGGCTTTACAATGTTCCAATGATAATAGCCCTTGAGAACAACGAAAAGCAACCACCAGTATGAATGATATCGGTTAACCAGCAAACCAATTTTGAGCATGAACAGTCAGCAAAACGTGCCAAAGTAATACCAAACTATCCACAATATTAATGGCGAACCTCCAGTCTCATATGGGACCTTCAGCTCTACATAGTAATATTATATATATTATATAACCGAAAGTTATTTATTCATTCTTCAACCTCTTCAAAAGTTATAGTGAAAGTAGAATAACTAAAATTTGTCGAATATGATAACAAACAAAAAAATTAACCATTTTTCATTTGCTTGTGTATTGCATTAAACAGAGATTGTAGTGAGTAAATATAAAAGCTTCTTCTGCTCATGGTGAAACTATTATTATTCAGTGATCGATGATTAGAGGTACATGAAAATTAATATATTCTCTTTGCCCTCTAGAATGATCTCCAACTCAATAACAATTAAAAAACATACATAAGAGCTTTCTAGATTATTTAAAGGTTTTTAAGCTCATTTCATAGAAAAAACAAGCCACGTAATTAATTACAAAACATGAAAAGTCTATTTTAAAATAAATAAATAACGGTCAAATCAGATCATAAACACTTAGTTATCATCAGAGGGGGGGGTTGTGGAGATTTTAGTAATTCAATAGTTGAATTCCTGAGTCCAGTGAAGCTAAACCACCATGGAAAACCTGGAAACACTGGACGGCCACTTCGCCCTAGCATAAGACTCCTCTGCAGTGCTCATCACATTACTCAGTAATGTGATCCCGCCCCACGGGATTCGAACCCAGGACTTATCGGTCTCGCGCACGAACATTTAACCTCTAGACCACTGAGCTGGCATTCAACGGTGTTAAAGTCTAACTTCAAACAATCCACAAAATTGCATCACCGTCCAACATTGTCTTCAGTGAGTTACTATCTCACAACAGACCCAGTTGAACTCCATTGGCCACGGCTGCTCACTAGAACTTTAGGAAATACCTCTTAAAGCCAGCCACTAGTGGGTAGATGATAATTATTATCAGAATATTTATGTTACTTGATTCTAACCTTTATTCTACTATTATATGTGAAAACAATCTAAACATAAACTGAGAATAATTCCAATGACCAACCATCGATGCATATTCTTCACACTAATTAGAAAGATAATTATGTATATATGAAAACTAAGTATATATAAACTAATTATCCTGAGTACTGTAGACTTATATTTCCTGTGAATTTAGTTTATCCATTTCCGAGTACGAGTCCAACAAAATGGTTTCAATTTAGACATTCGGTAGACAACTATGGCTCTAAATATTGATTACTAACATGATTTTGGAAATAGTTCGTCGAAATAAACAGTTTGAGGACTTTAAGAATAAACGGAGACATTAGTCCGTTTTATAACTTCATATCGTATGTTTAAGAACTCTTCGTGTTGTATATGAAAGTTTTGAATTTAATTCTGAATAATTTACTCTTTAGCTTGCGAACCGTTTTACTAGTGTGGAAGTAAAGGTCTGTTAATATTATCTGAATGTTTATTTCATAAACCTCTCAGGGGTTTAGTGAAATCCTATATTAGATAGAGTGACTGTCGTTTACTTGTCAGTTTGAAACAGATATCATGGTAGCTAACTCTAAACACTTAAAACTCACAAAATAATGACCGATAAATATCTTACATTGTACCATCAAGTTTAAATTATAAAAGACTATTGGATCCTATCCATTTATATACAAATTCAAACCAGTTTCACAGCAAATATACATTTACACGATGTATAATGAATTAGGATTAAATATTTATTCATTAATGAAAATTCTATAAGTTCTTGTTTGCTATTGTCATAACTATGAAAATCCCATTGTATTTACACAGGAAGAATATACTACAGCTGTTTATAAGACAGTGGAACTCGATGCTGTACTTGATAACCAGGCTGTTCAACATCGTGAAGTTGAACAATATGAATCATGCTTATTTAAATCCTACTTTTCATGTTTCCGGTAAGTTACATATTCTCATATTTTTGATAATTAAATTTCAAATTCTAGTATTAGACTGGAATAAATTATAGTCGTAGGGTAATGAGTTCCATTAATTTACAAGTTCATGTAATGGATACAATTGATAGTAGTTAACATATACAGTTGTTAACCCTTATTAAACTACCTTCATCAAAATATGAGTATAAATACTTGATGTTTTTCTTTGAATTCAATATTAACGTTTCTAGTAATCATGCTGAACTACTTTCTTAGTAACATGCATATTTCATACAAAATCTCTTTTATCAGTTTTAAAATTGTTACGGAAAGAAAAAAGAAAGACATCTGTTTAGTTGATTATTTTAGTTTATGAACAATCAACAATGTAATTTAGAAATTATGATTCATTCAACTGTGAAGCTGTTTACTTTAAAGATAGTTTTTCACGCATACTTTTTTTAATTTCACATATCAGTCATTAAAAACTATGAGCCCTAGTTTTATAAAATGATTGAAAATCGATTTCGGTGCTAATATGATTTTTCTGAAATCAATGTGTTGATTCCTTCAGCTGTGGACTTTCAGAATACAACATTAGACAATGTAAGATGATTGCACAATATCATGAACTGATTTAAGTTTAAAATATACATTAATAAATTCCGGCTCACTTGTCTAGAGGCTCGCATGTAAGACCGAAGGTCATGAGTTAGATTTCTTGTGGTTGGGTAATGGATGCACACTGTTGAGAAGTGCCATATTGGGATGAAACAGATGTCCAGTGCTTCCTAGTTTTCAATGAATCTTTACCATAGATCTGTTTGGTATACCAATAATACTGGAAAATGTGTTGTCTTTTTATAAATGATCTATTCTGTGAAAATATCTGTTGATCAACACCTTGTATGAACCAAAGTAAAACTAATTAAAATTATAATACACGGGTTAATTTCTTTTAACAATATTTTTATCTACTCACAATAAAATGTTTAAGTATACTCGTGAAGTCACTAGTGATTGGTCACTGGGTGATGATCAATGTCATGTGTGTCAGATCGAATGCTAGAGACCATCTTATACTCGTAAAGTTAATTTTTTTGTAAAGGGAGCATTTTTCGGGGATTTTTTTCTACATAGAATGAATGACGTTTAGATTACATTTATTATTTTCATTTTAATTAATCCTTTTTTAGTATGATCGCGTTACTGTATTCTCATTATATATATATATAATAGATTCTATTAACTTATGTAAACTCTTTAAGTCCTGTAACCCATCTTATGAGTTTATAAATTCCTGAAATCGTATGCAAACCTTTATTCACCTCTAAAATTGTTACACAATTTATCTTATCTGTCTCTGAACGTCACTTAATTCATGCATCATCCACCCCTTATATTTTTGGATTTCAACGCCAAATTACCTCGACCTGTTTCTGTGCATATATATATAGTTATTCTTGATAAATTTTGTTATCCCAATTCTTTTCATTTCTCTATGCAGATTGTTTTACACTATATCTTACCTCAATGTAAACTTTCAATACATATATGGTTGTAAACAGCTAATGAGAAATCACGAAATATAATGAATTCATATTATTCTGCATCTGTTTCTTTTGTTATTATTTAAAATTTAATTTGTTAGGTAAAAGTTACGTTGATTTAAAGAAAATAAACAGTGTATCATTGTGAAATAGCTGTGATACACAGTGCTGACTAACTAAAGAACACCAAAGCACGACTGCATAATATATCATCAATTTACACTTGTATCAAATTATACTGATCCATTAGAACGAATGTTACCTTTCTTTTTATATAATTAAATGAATAGTGAATTAAATTCACTTGCTATTGCTTACTTGAATCTTCCCATCGGTGTTTAGGACCGCACAAGCAAGTGGCTATCAGGACTCAGTAGCTAAGTGAATAACGCGATGGCGTTTGAAGTGAACGGTCCTAGAGTGAATATCAACTGTGAGATGCAGGTGACATCCAGCTGGCGAGTCCCAAATAGGACAAAATAAGCGTCCTGGATTCCACTGCTAGCCACTATCGATGTTTTCTTAAAATGGTGTATTAATGATGAAAATGTACGAACTTGGTGTTAGAAAATATTCTCTCTTATAAAAGGAAACATTTCAAAATCTAATCTTTAGAGTGAATGAGCTTAAAAATTAGTTATTTTTAGTATTTTCAATCTTTCTAATTACAAATTGGGCTATTTTATTACATCAACCATTCTAATGTGAATCAATATGAAGCTTTGTCTGTCAAAATTGTTAATCTTACTTTTCTGTCCAACCAGTAAGTAACCAACAATCTCATAAGGTGAAATATAAATTTTTGTCATTTTCAAATTGAACTACTTTTCATTAATGAAAGCGATAACTTAATGTTAGTGAGTTTTTGCTAAATAACAATTAGTCAAATCATTATGAAATTAAAATACCCTTTAAGCGTAACAGTATGCAAATTATTTGAGCTATAAGCTTATGATTAACTCATTGATTCGTTGTAGCATACTGAACGGTGGCATTGACTCTGGTTTCCGTCGAACAACCCCAAATGAATATCAGCCAAGATTGTTGCATTTCCATCAAGAGGGCAGAGGACGATTCCAAGTACAGGAGGTGGATCTTTCGATCAATTCATTAGATTCTACTGACGTTTTTATTCTTGATCTTGGTTCAAAACTATATCAGTGGAACGGATCGAAAAGTAATAAAGAAAAGCGTTATAATGTAAGTTTTAACCAATTATAAATAACATCTTAGTAATATACATCTTTTACGTATACGTATTCCTGAAGATCACGGGGTGTTGAGTTCTGTGAAAATATATATATATATATATATATATATATATATATATATGAATCGAAGCAATGTGGCATTACGTAACAGTTAAGACCAATAAAGTATGATCAAGAAACTCCATAATTACTTGATATATGCTAGAAGATAGGTATCCAGTTCAACCATTACTATCTCTGGACTGAGGGATCGTAATCATTCCTGAAAATAACTACTCACTTATAGAGGAAAATGCAAAAATACCAGAACAAAAACAATTAATTTACTGATTTTGTACAATAATACACACATGCGTCGCTTAAAAAATCACAAATCGTGTGTATGTGACGAAAAAATGGGTAAAGTTAAGAAATAAGATAGTTAACACATCAATGAGGGTTCAGTACTATTTCAACCGAGTTATCATTTGTAAAATTATAAAAGATTTTAAATGACACATTTTTGTGAAATAGAGTTGTGTTTTGTTCCATTCTAACTTTGTAGTTAACATAACACTTACTCTAAACACAAACCAATCAAATAAACTTTGATATTTAACTAAAACATATAATATAGTAATAAGTAATTTAAAGTAATATACAAATAATTTCTATTCACTCGTTTTCATTGTTTTATTTAGGCTGCTCAATTCTTACTACAAGTCAGTAGTGAACGTAATGGACGTTGTAAAACTGCTGTATTGGATGAATTGTTTACAAATAGCGGAGTGAGTTTTTTCTGCTTCATTAGTTTTTACAGTGTCAAAAAAAACAGGACTTTTCAGGTTTCTTTCGTTTACCAGGGTTTTGTTATTTAGAACTAGACTGATATACGGTTAAATTAAGTTAAGTTCTGATGAAATTTATACCACAAAATATTTCATTCTGAAAAGATAATTCTATAGGAATATTTAAAATGATTACTTTCCACTAGTAAATGTTTTTAAGTATTTAAATCTATTTAAACTACTTATGATACTTAAAAGTAGTATCAAATTACATAAATTCAAAATTCATATCAAACTATACTTATTGAGCACATAACAATAAAAAATATATTTTAAAATTAAAGTGATAATAATGACAGATCATATTTTATTAAATAAGACGTCTTTTATATTGTTCCATCACTTTCAAAATATGTTATATTTATTTCTTGAATGAATTTCTATTCCAGGATGAATTCTTGCATTATTTACCAGATAAACCAGTTCACAGATCTAAAAAGTACTGTGAATCAACAAAATGTATTTACAAGTTAGTTGAAGTTTTATCATATTCAAGTATTTACATCTTGTTTATACACATTATTCTCTCATCAATTTATTTATTGGAATAACTTTCGAGATAATTTCTTGAAATAGTTCATGATGATCATGAAATTTTTCATGGTTCTTTTTTCTTGAAGTCAATAAAAGTAGTCATTACTAAATTGATGTTTGAACAAAATTAAAACAACCACTGAGGCGCAATAATATAATTATATTTGTTTTGACTTTATTCGTATTCACAAAGGGAACCAGTTGCATGAAATTGATGTTTAGCTATATTAGGAGTATGATAAGTAAATTTATATATCAAGTGATATTCATAGAACTTATCCAACACGCATAACAAGAAAAAAGACCTGGTGAAATAACCATCGTCTATTATACTTCACTTTCATTTATGATAAAACTTCATTCTACTTTACCGAATTTTCATACATTTGGCAGTGCATAGAATTCCATTTACGTTGACCTCTCACCTCAGTCAAAACAGCAGAAGGCCAAATTAGTAATTGCATATATTTCTTAATTTTAAATCCCGGTCATGAGATTATGTATATGAATTCTACGATAGTTACCTATTGAAATTCAAACGTTCCAGTAAGTCCACATATAGAATTTAGTTGGGTATTTGTGGTTAATAAACTGTAGGTTTGTTCAGCAAGTAAAATGAAGACGTAGTAAATGAGTCAAAATAAAGTTTACAATTTAAGTTATGTAAAACTGTCATATTAGTATGTCAATGAGTTGAATGGGAGCATAATCTAGGTGGCTATTACATCAAACCTAGGGCGTCAATGTTATGCAAAGTTTACTTTTGTATATGATAACAAATAGAAGTGTTTACAACCAACTGGTTCAAATAGGACAGATGTTTAAAGCTTTGTACTTTGAGAGTTCTGATATGTCGTAAACAAATATTCAGCTACTGAGAACTGATGATAGCTGGTCAGCGAATTCGAAATAATCAAATAATGTATCAGTGACCCACTAACTTAATTAGAGTAGCCTTCTATGTATAGTTTTAATATAGACAGGTTTTATATTCATTGCTTATGTTTGTAAATTAATTAGTGTCACTATGACTACTTCATAGACGTCAAACTTATTTCTCTCAATAAAAGTTTAAATGCATGATTTAAGGCTTTGAAATATGTTGTTGATGTAGTTCACGATACAGTTTACTTGTCTGCAAAACAAAAAGCTTACTTTCAATTAGTCAATGAAATCTGACGCTCAGAAGTTAAACTGTTTGAACCAAATGATTTAAATATTAAATTTTTATTGTCATTTTGATAGACTTAAGAAAATAGTGTATATGATTTCCAGCTTAAAAATTTTTAAGAGCCTGGCTCATTGGCATTTAAATCTTTAAACTGAGGACATTTTTTTCAGTAGCATGAACCACTGAAAACTATGTCTATACATTTCTCCTTTTTATTGACAGGCTATCTGATGAAGACGGTAATCTATCATTTGATTTAGTTGTGAAAAACCATTTGCCTAAAAGAGCGGTTAATGAAGATGAGGTCTTTCTCATTGATGCAGGATATCATCTCTTTATTTACATTGGAAGTAAATGTTTACTATGTGAAAAGCAAAATGCTTTATCATATGCACATGTAAGACAATTAGTTTTTGTATTAATTATAATCATGTGAAGTATACCAATCTATCAACCTTATTCGTAGTTATAATTTACAGAATTCTATATTATGAATATAATATTGAACAAGCAACATATAGAATAGAGATAATCTTTGATTACCTATATGCTATTTGTTTTTAAATAACACAATCTTTTTGTTAAAGTCATCTCCAGTTATTTATTATTTTCTATTATGGGAATTCATATTTAGTGTATACTGATTCTATCCTGTATATTTTTAATGGACTGAATTAGATCATACATGAATATGAACATTATTTCCGGGGACATGAAATACAATTGCATCATACCGATCAGATGGTAGTTGGAGGTAGTCAACAGGAAACCCTGGACCCGGGTTTCGTGCTACTAGGCACTCGTCAGCAAGATGTACCTGTAATCTTGAGGGAACTGGTGCTCCTTGACAGATTTGATCTCATGACACCCAGCTTCACAGTCAGAGACATTATCACTGAGCTATCCGGGCCACGACCGACCTCAACGTGATCGATCACTTTCGATCTGCACTAAGAAGGACTTGACACACATGACATTGATCACCACTAGGTGATCAATCAATTGTGATCATACCAATCTTTAAATAAAATTAAGTTAATTTTCATCAAATAATATCAGTTGAAAAATAACAAATGATTGCTTTGACTTTGTAAAAATTATTTCCAAGTTATATTTATGGTTCTTTAAGATTACTGGATTCATACTAAAACCTCAGCAAACACTTCTAGTCAACTAATTTCTCATTCTTTTTATTAATGAGTCAGTTATTACATTGACATTGTAAAGCTTAGAGTTAACTTATGTATTTATAATGAAAGAAAATTACATTGAAACAATATTTTGATGAGATGAAAACGGATTATTCATAATTATTCAACTGATAAAGTTCAACGTTTTGAAATTCATTTTCTTTATTCAATTAAAATGATTAAAACATTGTGCTTCTTTTTTTTTTCTTAAAAAAAACAACCAGCATTATTTAAAAAGCACAAGACATCCATTCATTCCAGTCACTGTTATTGGTTCTAATCAAAGTTCAGATGAACTCGAACGAGCATGGGACAGAGATAGAGCTTCAAGTTATTTACAATAAATAAAAACAAACAAATATTTATTATATAACTGGATTTGTATGAAATTATTTCTTAATACTATTGATTAAAGCACACACACTTATACACACATACACACAGCAATCCATCACTGTACTATTGTTTTTATTCTTTGTAGTTAACTGAAGTAATATCTCTTTTTTTTAAAAAAAAGAAATATAAATTTAATAATTACAGTGATTTAGCTGATATTAGCTTAACTTCAATTTTATATTTGATATCAAACTATATCTTCTTTTGTTTTTCACAAATAGTTTGTGCTCTAGATCACACGTTCTTTTATAAGTTCACGATGTTTATTCTTTTTTTCTTTTCCAATAGTATCCATATATGGTCTTTTTAATAAACAAAAAAAAAACAAAAAAAAACAAAAAAAAAACAAACTAATTTGGATACTGTTTTACTCTTTTCCATTAGTATAATACAATTTTTGACTATGTGTAAAGTAATATGTTTGAATTAACATTGGAAAGATATTAAACACTGATTAATACATTATTACACAATATATGATTAAGTAATGTTAAATTATAATTCATTTAATCAGCTTTTCTAACAGTTGGAGATTGATTATCATAAAGTGATTCAGATCTATCATAATATATAATTTAAATTAGTAAATGTTAATCAGTATAATGTATAATGTTTGATTACAATTTTTAAATTACTTCTTATCCAAAGATGGATAGTGGCTAGCGATCGAACACAGGATGCGTGTTTTGTCCTGTTTAGGACTCGTCAATTGGATGTATTTACAAGCAAACAACAACAAGTGGAGTTTTACCTGTTATCCGTTTGATATTTAAATTACTGAAAAAAATGTATTCTAGCCTTATACATCATGAAGTGTTAGGTTATATTGCTGAAGGATTTCTGATGGTTAGCCTGTTCAACCGGTAATCTTATAGAGATTGATCACTTATAGTCTTCAAAATTAACGACAGAAAATTCCTAACTCTTGAGTACGATCAACATGATCTTTAATTTTGTTATTATAAAGTGTGTACAATTTAAATGACCATTGTTTTGATAAAGTGATAATCTGTCATAAATAGCTTACACAATTCCCAAAACCGTGTAATGAAAGTTTATTGAGTAGCATCAAAGAATGTTTTTTATGATTGAGATTATGAACCGATTGATGTTAGACCACCATTGAAAACTTGGAAGCACTGGACGGCCGTTTCGTTCCAGTATGGGACTCCTCAGCAGTGCCTATCCACCATCCCGCTCGGGGGATTCGAATGTTCTTTAGTATACCATATGGTTATTTTAACACAGATAAATTGAATGATAAAAACTTTCATATCTTGAATATTTATGGTAATTTATCATAACATAGTTTTCTTCAAAATAATACAGTGAATTACACATAGAAATCAGTAAATACTTCTAGTTGTTTAGTTTTAAATTTTAAGTTATCTACCGTTATACATTAACAAATTGATATATTATCAGTAAATTGTAACGGAACAAATGAATAATTAACCGAGTTACCTGTACATAGAAGAGGTCGGATGTTATATTCAGTTGAAATTTGGAGTTGGAACGTTACATCAAAAACATTCTTGTTTATGTACCGATTTCTAGTGAAATTAGATATCTAAGTCATAGTGAGATCGATGTGTGTTACATAAAACACTAAATTTTACAACCTAATTGACTGTTAGTGACCAACTTCAATCAACATTGGAGTAGTTAAAAATTCATTGTAACTATGTATATTTATATTCTGTAGGTCTACAAATACAAAAATATTTAAATCAATCAATCATCAACTTATGAGTTTATTTAATCCATAACAAGGATTGAATACTATAGACCAACTAGGATAGGACTATTAATTTGAGAGAGTTGATATCACTTTCATTATACTTGAAGACAATCGTTTTTAAACTGTTTAGTGTTCAAAGATATTCTCTAAACAAAACAAAACGCCAAAAATAATATTTTCAAGAAAAGAGGTTAGAATAAAAATAATGCTACTGACATATACTACATAAAACAGTAATCCTACCAAGTACAGTCGATTAATATATTATTTAATCAAGTCAAATTTAATGCAATCTGAATAACAAAACCATTGTTCAAAAGTTGTTAACAAATCTACATCCTGATGGTCATTCATAATATCATGGCTTAATATTGATATTTGAAAAATAATTCACAAATTCTTTGCTTCATTTCAATCTTTTATCCAAAACTATCTTTTGTAATCATTGATAAAAAGTATGATTATATATATATATATACTACTTGAATTCATAAGTCAGTTGAAGGTAGACCACCATGGAAAACCTGGAAGCACTGGACGACCATTTCGTCTTAGTATGGGATTCTTCAGTAATGTGCACTCACGAACCCATCCCTCGAGATTCCAGTTCAGAATCTATTTGTCTCGTGGACGGTGGCGCAATTTCGTGGATTGGTTGAAGTTTTATATATTATCACCGTTGGATGCCAACTCAGTGGTCTAAAGGTTAAGGGTTCGCGTGCGAGACCATTAGATCCTGGGTTCAAATCTTGCGAATCATGATCATGGATGCGCACTACTGACGAATCCTATATTAAGACGAAACGGCCATCCAGTGTTCACAGGTTTTCTATGGTACTCTATCTATCTATCTATCTATATAAGCCAAGTATTTATTTTAGTTTATCTTAAATGAATCAACCGAATAAATTCTATTAGAATATACAATCCTTTTTTATTCAATATTATAATAATATTAGAGATTACAATCGTACGTTTTATAATTAATTAATGATGAATCAACAACAAGAAAAAACATAATAAGTAATAGTCAATATCAAAGTATTTCTAATTAGTACTGATTATAATTTCTAAAAGGATCTTGTTTATTTTACTATTTTGTTTTAATTATTTTATATTAAAATGATAAATAAATTAGTGAATTTAATTTAAAATAAACACGTTTTCTTTTATTCACATATTGTGTTTTTTTTTAAAAATTAACTGTGGTTCTTTCTTATAGTTTGTTGTGTTGCTGTGTAACAATAAATTTATTTTATCGTATCACTCCTTTTTCTTAAAAAAAAAAGAAAAATCGTAAAAATGTCGGTAAAATGTGTAGTTAGTTGCCGAGGTCCACTATCTTATTGTTTGTTAAAAAATATTAATCATTAAATTGTATGATAAAGTGAGAAATGTATATAATTATAGAAAATCATGTGTTTTATCACCTTGTATATATATAGACTGTTTAGCTAACTAATTCATGTATATAAGGTTACACTTTGATTTATTTTGATGATTGATAATTGATTTCGTCAATTTGTCATTATTATAAATTGTACTACAAATTGATTGTAGTTAGACAACTAAGAAACACTTGATAGCCATTTCGTCTTAGTATAGGACTGTCATGCAGTGCGGATCGACGAGAGAATACTTGACTTTTAAGTTACTGAGCTGAGATTTAGTGGTATTGTTCTGCTATATACTCCATTATTTATTAGAGGATTAAAATATTTAAAGACCTATGTCTATAATTTCTTTGTTTATTCTTTTATGTTTGCTAAATATAAATTGGTTAGACGCTTTAACGTGAATTTAATGAGATAATTTCCTGAAAACTACTCTAAAAAGTAATGTAATTCTTAACAACATCATTAGGTATTTTGAAATCAGCTAGAATGATTTAGTTTGTTATTTCCGTTGCCATTTTATTGGTTGAGTTGATAGAAAAAAGAGTTCTTTAAAATAGTAGTTTATTTAAGGTTTCAGCTGCATATTATCTGTATCACAGAGTCCATTTTTAATTCTGAACTTGAGCTCAAAAGCGTTCACTTCAAACGCCATCATGTTATGAAATTAGCTACTGAGTCAAGTGGGATCCGGAACAACCATTTCATCTGGTTTGTTTATCAATAAAAAAAATGATTTCTCATTGAGTGACGTTTTTTCTATAAAGCCATATCACTGAGAAATTATTTATTTATGTAGACACATAAATATTGGTACAAAAAGGCATCAAATACATATGCGCCACACATTATTTGCTTTGGGTGTGGGGGATTATACTGCTCAGGTGCTCAGACCGAAGTACGTAGTTTTCTTAGGAGGCCATACCCGAAGACTTCGACCCAAAGGTCTGACCCAGAAGGCAGTGGAGCAACGTTGGGAAATGAAGTCCCATGGTAGCCGGTGATCAACATCATTTGTTCCTTCAGGATAGTAGAGCCTATGTACACCATTGGTTCGAAATCAAGGTTTCTCAACTCCTCTAGGTGGATCATCCATATCCGCCAATCCAGTAAAAGCGCCAGACATCCGCTTTTCATCTTCTTAATTTCGTAAACAACACCCCCGCCGCGAGACGTCAGTGAATAGGACTTCCCTGTCAGTGGCTGTATACGCGTGGCCATGTGAGAGCATTTCGATAGGGAAGGCGGACTCTCCCTGACCTTGGCCGTACTATCTTATCCTTGGTCTGATACTTTTGTGAAATGAAGATTGTATTGAACTTCTTCAGTATTAGGATCTAATAAGTGGGGTGCATTTTATTGTCAAACAATACATAGACATTCAGTAGTATAATTAACGACATAAAAAAATTGTACTAAAGAATAAAAATAAAATTGTGATGTAAATCAATTGTATCTTAGATATTTCACAACCTATTTCGTTTAGCTACTTATCATCAAAATCACTGGACAACGTTTTGCTTATAACAATAATTTCTCTCATACTTTGTTGTTATTCTTAGTGGTATGACAGACAACCAACCATTCAGATGTATTCAATTTTTAGACCTATTGATTACAGTATTCACGATATATATATATATTTGAGTACAGGTGGTTATTGTAAGAAATATCTTTCTTTGTCTAATTAGTGTGGTGATAAAATTATAACTGACTGCTTTATTTCAATGGAGGAATATAATTGGAAAGATACTAATATGGCCTTATTCGGTTCCGATGAAGAAAGATCTATCAAAAGTAAATATGTAATTCAGTGATAGCTTATTTTTTTTAACAAAAATTATTATAATGTGAAATATGTCATTAAGGAAATGACAAATATGTAAATAAAGTCACAATGGAAAGCATCAATCAAATATTTAACTATCTAAACTCAATTTCTTATAAACCATAAGTTCATGTAGAATTGTAGATCTTTATTATGAATGACAGTTCAAAGTGAAACACTTAACGTTGAAATAATTATAGTCAAAATGCTTTAAGTTCCTGTATTGTTCCTCTTCACACATAACAGTAATATGAATTGATTTACCGCAATTATATTTTAGATGCTTAAGTGTTTGTTAATTCAAATAATTCTGAGATGATCATATAATTAAAATAATCCATAGTGTCGTTAAATAAGAAAAATAGAATTCAGCGAAGAAAATTTTTTCTCTTTTCGACGAAATCATTTACTTAAGCTATACATTCGTATATATAGTTCTATGGAAAATATATGTCTATAGAAGGACAGAAAAGATTACATCCTTACCCTTTGATTACTAATTAACCTCAGTTGAGATTTAGTCTCGAATCCATTTATGATTCATTCTTTTCTATCCTTTTATAGACATATATTTTCCATACAACTATATATATATATATGAATTTACAGCTTAAGCAAGTGATTTCGTCGGAAAGAGAAAAAACGTTTCTTTGTTAAATACTCTTTTTCTTATTCAACGAGATGATCATATAAAAAAGATTATATTTTTGAAAGTTAGATTAATTATTGTTCTAATATTGTTATCTGTTGAACTTGCCTAACAAGTTAATATGTTCTATAATGCTAAGATATAATATGTTCATTCGAAGAAAGGATTCAACTATTAACTTCCAGATTTTCTATGGTGATCTAGCTTCAATTGATTCATGATCTCAATTATTGATATCAATTTAAGTGTAAACAATTACTTATTTGCCATGTATATTAAATAATGTATATTTTAAAACTTTTGAAAATAAATATTAATTTATCTATAATGATGTGAATGTAATTCTACATTTATGCATATGGACTATTTTATCAACATTCATTTATCACCATCTTACTGACTTTATTGACTCTGTCTTATAAAATACTACTTTAAGTATTTTCAGTGAGTACTAGGATGAAACGATTGTTCAATGTTTCCAGGTTTTACATAATGGTCTAGCTTTAATTGACTCATGAATTCAACTAATGAAATTACTACAATCTTCACAAAACCCCTCTCTATTAAAAATATGTGTTTAAAATAAATTGTTTATTGTTGTGTTTATTTTTTAAATTTAGAGGAAGCTGCTAAAACTGAAGAAGCATGGCAACAAATAAGACCAATTGGAAAATCAACACTTTTGGTTTGGAGAATAAACGTTAGTTTAAATTAGTTTTTTTTCTTCCAAATTTCCAAACTAATTATATATAAATCTAAGGATTATAATAAACATCTACAATTATTAATGCCGGAAACTGAATGTTAAGACATAATATAAGGTTTAAGAGAGATTTTAGTTTATTAAAGTTAAACGGTCCAGTTGTAAGTGTTTATTGAAAATGCTTAAAGTAGTATTTTATATGAAAACATCACTGAAGTCAGTAGGATGGTGATAAAACTGTAATCAACATAAATGTTGATGAATAAGACGAAAAAGACAAGCGTAAAAGATTAAAAGTACTGGGAAGAAATTTTATGTTGTTAGTTGTGTGGATCAGTGAAGTTTATCGGATAGCTGTAAAGTAAACATCCTATAGATACTAAACAATGAAGAAGTTTACTACTATAAATTCTCATTATATACAAGATATCAAGTCGAAACTGACAATAAATAAATTTTATGGATGTTTGAGATCTCGGTAGACCCTATACTTTTTCTACGGTACCTCATTATAAGTAATTGTATGCATGTATGAAACACGATAAAGTGCACAACTTCCGAGATTCATATTTTGTAAATTTTCATTCTCATTGACTCAGAGCAGCTTTGTAAACACAGATGGATAGCGCCTAGAAGTGGAATCAGGGATGCGAGTTTCGTCTTATTGAGGACTCGTCGGCTGGATGTATCTGCATTCTAGGGTTGACGTTCACTCTAGTAGCAGCTTTTCTCGAAAATGCTTGTAAGTCAACGGAAAAGATCTACTATTACCATATTCCTGTTTAAACAGTAGTACAGGATGGCTGTAATACATACAATACATAGTTTGATTAGTTTCCATTGAACAAAAATCAACATTCCAACCGAAATCGATGCCATGATCTGGGATAAGAGAACACGATTCTACTTACTATCAATCAACTAAGTCACCATTATGAACAAGACTAAACACCATATCAACGTAGCAATCATAGTAAACAAAATTTAGGCTCAGAGTTCTCTTGACTTAACCTAAACAGGTAAAATGGCTTTTCATCAGCATATTTTATAATATATAGCTAATTCAACTTCTCATCCAAACATTAGAACTTATAAGCTAAACATGTTAGCCAGAACTTGTCAAATCTAAACCTAAACATAAAGAATAAATTCAATTGAACTTCATTTATTGACAGCTGGAAATGTTAATTAGGATTTCACTCTTGTTATGATCAACACCTAAATGTACTTCATTCACCAGGAAACTCACAATCTAATTGTCTTTCTTTGAAATTTAAAGACATTACTTTTATATAACCCATATATAACAAGGAAACAACATAAACATTAAACTAATACCATTATTAGACATTGTATACTATCATCCTGAAATCATTGAATTCCGATTCTTAGTATAATTTCGTCCAAGATTTTATATATTAAGTGAAAGAAAAGTAATTTGTCATTACCTTTTTTTCTAAACATAGAATATATAAATTAAAATAGTAATAATTTTACTTGATATTTCAACAAAATAATTAAAAGGATATTTAAATCAATTTCATAATTATTACATAACAACAACATTTAAAATTACGTCAATGAGAGAAATTAACAACTTATTACTATTCAAATCACTGAGATATTCATGACACTTAGTGAATTATTCTTTAAAACAAATTATACAATATTCAATTATTTCTATTATATTAAAAGAAATTTAATCTGGAAGTCGTAAAATCAGAAGATATCGGGACTTTTTATTCTGGAGATTCATATATTGTCTTGAATATAGAAAAAGTTGGCGATGATTACAATTATGATGCTCATTTCTGGATAGGAAAGAAAAGTACTCAAGTGAGTAAAATTATAAAAAAATATAGATATTATTGTATCATTTTTATATATTTAGTCAAGATGAAACTAATCACTGTCATATACAACACATTCGACTGGCCATCAACTTGATGAATTAAAATGTTTCGGAAAATTTTAGTTTCACTAATTATATATGGCCTCATTAAGTTAATCTTAAGAATTGATAAAATATAAGAATTGCCTTCTTACTTCTACTTATAAAAGAGAAATAGAATATTACGGTCTATACAGTGACATTATATCATCGATAAACAGAAAAATTCTTCCAGTTACAAATTAAACCGCATTCTGTTCAGACACTCGTTCATAATCGAAACATTTCATTATACTGCTTAACATTCCCCTAATTTTAATAATCTGGACTCTAGAGTGTTGGTCAACTGAATATAAATGTGGCTACACCATATAATGATCAATACATTATTTATTAGGGCTGAAATTTCTAATGAATATTCCAATTATCCAATGAAACATCAGTAAGTTTGTTTGTTCTAAAGTACATTGAAATCAGGTTTAAAACATTTTTGACTATGAGGGTTTCATAGCAAAACAACGGTTGATCTTATCCTTCCTCAAATATAACTGTTATTATAACAAACCCAAGGTAATTTCTTTACTCGTTAAACAGTTTACAAATGAATAATTCAACACTAGAAACAATTTAGGGGTAACATTTTAGAATTCTAAAATAATTGATACTAGGTGAAATCTGTCAGTGAGTTCATTTTGTTGATATTTTTCGAGTATGATTATCAAGCAACTGAAAGCCCCTGATATAACGCTTGATTTACTGCCTCCACAAACTGAACAATATGTCTTCATTTATAAAGTTACATTAACTTAAATAAAATGTTAATATTGCTGATTCACCAGAGATTTGACCAATTAAATAAAAAGATTGTTGATAGCTGTAATCAAAATTTATTATTTATCACTAACGGTAAGAATTGCATATTTGCACAGGCAAATACATTATTGAGTAATCTCATTTAAGATCTGAAATGATGATGAATAGTAATCAAATACAAGTAATAAATTTAATAGTACCGTAACGAACACTGTAATTTATATGCGAAGTAAAGTTGGCAGTTATTAGTCATTATAAATTGTGTAATGGTTTACTTCATTTCAAAAGATTATCCCTAATTATCAACGTATTTTGACATTATAAAATCTTTCACTGAAAATACTATTCAACTAGTTTCGGAAATAAAAAAATAAATAAGCCAATGTTTAATATCATATTGTCTGATAAGAAATTCAGAAAACTGGATATCCCTACATTTTTGAAGTGGAAAATCTAAAACAAAACTAACGAACATTATCTTGGTTGGTATTTAAAGTAGATTTCTAACATTTAATTCGAAATACCATGGCATTTAATCTCATTAATGGATATATCTATGTTCTTTTATTTCCAGCTTCATTTTTTAACTTGATTAGATTTATTATTATTCCATTTATACAATCTTTTAATTCAACAGATCAACAGATTACATATCCTAAGGAAATTAATAGTATGTAGATTGAAGATTATTTCATCTTTCTTATCTGAGACAACATGGGTTTACCATATTACGAGTTGGTTAAAAATACAGATCTAGAAATGATTTGACTTTCTGAAACATCTTCTTTAAAGAATGTGTAACTTACTTTTCATTTCGATAGAACAATGAGAAGACGGAGTTGATCTGAAAAATGTGATGTATTTGCGCTATACATTTCGAACAGTCTGGTCACACATATACTTGTCAATGCATTTTTATATAAAAATTAATAAAGGTCAAACAAATAAAAGTACAATTAAAATAACTAAGGGGAGAGAAAGAATAAGAAATTGTCGCGTTATCCTAGGCCATAGAATGACTTAAGGATTACCAAGGTAAATTCAAGGTTACGACAAATTGTTTTTGTACACATAAGGGTAGTTTAAATTTACGAATAGCCAAGGCTTCAATAAACTTAAGAATTCGACCTTGACAAGTATATGTGTGACCAGATTGTTCGAAATGTATAGCGCAAATACATCACATTTTTCAGATCAACTCCGTCTTCTCATTGTTCTATCGAAATTTATAAAAGGGACTGATTGCTTTACTTTTCATTATCATGATGACAAGATTTATGGAAAAGACTTATTATGCACTAATACTGTTTTGATAATTTACACTGTTATTATAGGATAGCAACTAATGATGGGAATAAATAAAATAATATGCATACACATACACCGCAGATTATTAGCCACACTAGCTATCACCAATACGATTTCAATTTTGATTTCATAATAATTAGCATAACAAGTAAATCTAGTTAATTATTCATTTCCATCACTAAGGTAGCCGACATTTTTAGTTGGTTTAAAAATAGCTACTTTATGTATGAATGGATCCTACACACACGTGGACATAGTTAAGGGTGGAGAATAGTCAGTTTATTTCACTTAATAAAACTATTGCAGTGATTATCTACATTTTCTGTAATATACTATAAAATTCATCATTGTTTTCATTACTTCCCATTAATTGATAAGGATGAATATGTAACTGCAGCTTACAAAACTGTAGAGTTGGATACATTTTTAGACGACAAAGCTATTCAACATCGTGAAGTCGATGGATTGGAGTCAAAACAGTTTAAAAGTTATTTTAAAAAGTTTAGGTAAGTCATCAAAACTTTCTTGCGTTTGTAATTTTTTTTTGTAAATCACTAAAATTTCCATTGAATTATGTAAAATTCCAAAAAGAAAGCAGTATAATATTAAACGAATGTCACTGTTTACCAGTTGAGAGATAGTTTCCTACTAAATGTAATTCTTGAACAGTGATACAGTAACTTGTTAACTTATCAACTGTTTAAATGTAGTTGTATTTAATTAGATTAGCAACACTTGCACACCCACTAATAAAAATGGTTTAGCGATACACTATAAATGTACACATTAAAATAACCATGGAGTTGAATAAAGAATTGAATAAAGAGTTGAAGGAATTAATAAGATTCAAGCACATATATATGGGAAAGCGAATGATTTATTGAACAGTGAAGCAACTAACATTTAAGCTAACGTGAGGAATATGTGCACAGGCTGTCACATATAATCAAACAAATACGCTCACACAGACATGATAATAATATTAAGATGTAAGAATTTTCGCTGTTCGAATCACATTGTCTATTAACTAAGTTAATTGATGTTCTAACAAAATAAAAAGTAAACATAATTTAGTGTGAGAAGAATGCCATACAAATACGTCGGTCAGTAACAATCTGGGATAAGTGTACAACAGCCACATTACCGCATTACATCACAATTCAATGAAATTATCTATAGACATAACATACCAATCGAACTATAGGTAGTTTTGATCACCGTGAAAAAACCGAACACTGAATACGTTGTTTTAAACATAGATTAATTTTGGAAATAAAAGGAAAAAAGTGATATTAAAACTCCATCACATGAAGTAATATTGGATCGCTGAACTAAGTACTAGTTTTTCAAATATATTTATTAAAGTGACTCTTTTGTATCAAAAGGACAATTCTTATCCTTTTCATAATGAATACTAATTCAAAATTAAGTCTATAAACTACACGATGTCTTTCATAATATATTCGACACTTGAACATCGAAAAATGTTAATATCCGTTTTTCCTCTATACTCATTTCACTGAATTTTAATTTAGATGCCAACCCACATCAAAACATACACATGGAGGTCAAATGTGATTACATACTTTAATATTTTAGTGAAAAATATCAAATTTACCTTAGAATCTATTAATTCTATCCCATAAAATCTTTTTTTCCAAACTGTATTTTCATTCATTTATTCTCTGTATACAATAAACATTGCATTGTTACTAGTAACAACTCATGTTGTGAGAATAATCTTGAATTTCCCGTTCACACCTAAACTAAACGACTTTAATATAGAGTTAATAAGTTTAGAAAATTTATATGAAAACCGAAAAGTAAACTAAAGAATAATAACATTAAAGAGAAGGAATGTATTTGTAAAATCTCAACGAAAGAATTTGAAGTAAATCGAATGTTTCGCCTGGCAATCTAGTCCAAGCTTATTCGATAATTTTGATGTTTGATTATATTTGTTTGAAAAAGCTTAGACTAGATTGCCAGGCGAAACGTTCGATTTACTTCAAATTCTTTCGCTGAGATTTTACAAATACATTCTTTCTCTTTAATGTTTCACATTAACTTGGCGCCCAAATACTGTGAAATTATTCGATCAAATTTAAACGAAACTTACTATTCAAAGAATAATAATCTTATATTTTCGTCTTTGTAACTAAATAATTAAACATATCGTCTGCACAATTGTCTTTTAAGCTTATTGTAAATGTGTACATTGTCATTCTTAGATAACATCTTGTAATTTAAAAGAAGAAAATATTCTATTATGGAATTAAAAAAAAAATCTAATCAAGCAAAATCTCTTTGAGAATAAATGCCAAAATTACATTCAGTACATCAATCAAAATGTGTATATTATCTTTAATATGTTATGTAACATGATTTTATTACTGAATTCAATAGAGATAAGAAATAGAATACAATAAGTAACATGTTATATTTAGGGTATATATGAGGATAGCTAATTGTTTATGAAATGTTATATTTTTTAACATGTAAGAAAGTATTGAATTTATTATGGGAATTATTAGATGATTTTTGTGCATATTGAAGGCAATGTTTACCACAAATCAATTAATCATATACTAGAAAGTAATGAACGTTAATACTTGTCTGAAACCAATTCAAGGCATTAACCCATGATGAAATGCGAAATAAAGTTCATGATCTTCAGATCTCATGGACAATGTTGATAGCTCTAGATTGCTGAGTCAGATTTCAGTGGATCCCACACTAAATTCTAGTCAATTTTTTTTGTATAGGATGACCATTTTCTTCCCATTCTTCCACTGGTTTATAATTGGAGATTTTGATCTGATTATCTGTGAGATCGGCTGAGAATTAGTAAGAAGCGCCTAAGTAGGACTATGTAGCTATTCAATTCCTCCCTAAATTACAGTGCTCCTCTAGACGAAGTCATTTAGTCACCAAAATCACTTTCAAGTATTTAGGAATCTCTTATTCGGTAATCATAATCGCAACGAAATATGGGTATGACATTATTCTTTTATTTCATTTAACTACTTTGTATAAATATATTTTCTTTAAAATTACAAACTTAACCATTATTCATACAGTCTACTGATCGTTAGGTTCAATAAATTTTAACTGGAACTCTCTGGTTTTCATCATTCGTCAGTATATTCAATAATAATCACACAGTCTCTTTTCATGTATGAAATATAACTGAAATCAAATATTAATTAGGTTTGCTACATAATTAACAATTGTATTTTCTATATTTATCATTATATTGAAACGTTTTAGAACACTTGAAGGTGGTTATGATAGTGGATTTAATCATACAAAACCAAATGAATTTAAAACAAGACTTATACACTTTCGAGACATTGATTCTTCACATGTTGAATTACGTGAAGTACCTTATTCTAGAAATTCTTTAGTTTCGGAAGATGTTTTCATACTGGATTTAGGATCATTAGCTTATCAATGGATTGGTAGTAAGTCAGGCAAATATGAACGATTTAAAGTAAGTTAATGTTCATTCAAATAAAAAAGTTTTCAACTATAAGTGTGTTTTATTTGGGAGGTATTTATATTAAATGAAATTCTTGAATGTTTTATTAACTTAATTACTACATAATTCTCATTTAAGATATTACATCCCTTTCTACTGATATATTCAAAAGAACGTTCTTTATTACATTTTCATATGTTTAGTTCTCATAAATAAATTTAAAATAAAATTTCCTTGTAACCAGTCCGTACTCGTAAATAAACTAAAAATATCCAATTATGGAGTAATTACTTTGAAATCTGGCTATTATTAGAAGAACTAAAGGTAAAGCCTTTCATATTTTAAATAAAAGACGTAGTTGCTAATTCGAAATCAGGTTAATGACTTTTTGTGTACCTGTTTAACACTAGATTTGAACAATCTACGTTTATTCCCGTTCTATATATATATATATATATATATATATATCCATTCATTCATTTGTCTAAATAGCGTTTTGGTATTTTAACTGATGTCAGTTCGTGATGAAAACCATAAATCTAATTCCTTACCCTAACAGTCAACCGTAAATAATAATCCTTATTCTTTATACTGCTTTATAACCGTCATTTCGCGCTAGTAAGTGAGTGGACACTCTCAAGATCACTGAGCCGTCGCTCAAAAGACATCCGTATATTATGGTCTCACCGAATTAGTTTCTTAGTCCTAGTGCAAAACAACGGTCTAGTTCCTTTTTGATGGTCTTGTTAATGGTGTTGTTGACTGAAAAAATTTACTGATCTTCACAAACCACTATACTGGTATTGTGGTGTGTGCTAATGATGTCGACAGATCTAAGTAGTATATACCATCAATCGAAAATGAAATGCCTGGCGATAGAATGTTAAGAAGATCAAAGAGAAGAGAACGACAATACAAATGTCAAGACAGTTCTGCTGTATGGGGCAGAAACCTGGAGAACTACGAAAGCCATCATCCAGAAGGTACAAGTGTTTATTAACAGTTGTCTACGCAAAATACTTCGGATCCCTTGGCCGGACACTATTAGCAACAACCAACTGTGGGAGAGAACAAACCAGATCCCAGCGGAGGAAGAAATCAGGAAGAAGCGCTGGAAGTGGATAGGACACACATTGAGGAAAGCACTTAACTGCGTCACAAGACAAGCCCTCACATGGAATCCTCAAGGCCAAAAGAAAAGAGGACGACCAAAGAACACATAACGTCGAGAAATGGAGACAGATATGAGAAAAATGAACAAAAATTGGATGGAACTAGAAAAGAAGGCCCAGGACAGAGTGGGTTGTAGAATGCTGGTCGGTGGCCCATGCTCCAACGGGGAGTAACAGGCGTAAGTAGGTAAGTAAGTACGATGCGATTTATTTTACACGACTTATCAACAAGAAAATAAAACCAAACGAAACCGATAGTGATGGAAAGATGAAAACTTGAATGAAAGTGTATGTTATTTATGTACAATATTTTCATTTCATTTCATTTCGAACATTTTTAGCAAAAAATTCCTATTCGAAAAGTATTTATATCCTTTTAACATGTCCCTTTTTATTATTTTTACCTATTTATCTATAGAGTGCAGAATATTTATTGAAACTTAAAAGTGAACGTAATGGAAGATGTAAAATTCAAGTATTAGAAGAAAATGAAAACTCCCATGAATTAGTTAGTGTGCTTTATTATGAATATTCTATGTTCTATTCCCATCTATAATTTTCATTAAATTATTCATCTAATATATCGGCAGGATCAGCATAAAGGTTCATTATTATTTATTATATAAATGTGAATCATGTTCGATGAAATTTCACATACTCTACTTTCTATCTATTATAGACTGACTAAAAGTATTTATAATAAGTCTATAAACTTAAAGAACTGCTATACAACTCAGTTGAAAATCTATTTTTCTAGTACTTAGGTACTAGATATGCATATTAAGGTGACTAAAGATCGTAGACAACTGAACTAGTCTAGACAGGGACATGTAGTCGATGACCTTTGCTCACAGCCGCCCACACATACATCTCTCTGCCATCTATGGGCTTGAAAATAGCATATGATCCATCCTCATTACCGGTGCAGTAGATGAAATTTTTTAAATGAAATCACATTATCTTCTTGGTTGTTTGCTTATAAAATACTTCATTAGTCACTAAACATTCTGAACATGTAAATGGGTTTGGAAATACAGATAATGTTTCTTGAAAACATTTCCAATCTATCAATTTTGGTAGAACCATAAATTATTCACACAAATGTTTACAGGTCTTTTTTTCACGGATATTGATGGCCTCATTTTAATTTTACTTACATTGAACTCTTCCTTTTATCTATTCAACTTTAAGAAAGAATTTTTAGCCAAGCTGCCGAATACCGAAATTACTGCACCTTCTAAAAATAACTGCGGAATGAAGGCAGTTCATCGGTAAGTTATTCAGCTTACTGTGAACGGATCATTTCCGAATATTTTAATACGTTGTTGTCATTCTTATTAGAACTATGATGTTAAACCCTTTTGAACGAATACATTAGATTCCAGTGAAGAATGGATGCAGCTACTTCACACCGTTTTTAATATATTTAGGGTATCCACTATAATACTACCTGGGTGATAATATGCTATGAGAAACTAACCATAATTGTGTTGTAGAGGCAATGATGTGTCACATTTACTGCCAAGAGCTGACTAGTGGGAAGAAAGTATTCTGTGAGTGAACTAGCTGATATATATACCTTCAGAAACAATGAAGGAATAAAACTAAAAGTTACGATTCTCTGAAATCTAACAGGAAAGTACCTTAAAAGAGCTGGTTGGCACTATATGTACGAAGACAGTCTGTTACTTAGCCTCATTACAATTAACTTACCTAGGGCTCCACAGTGCTAATACCTTAGGCTAAATGATAAAACGTTAAAATGAAGTATTTTCTTCAGAGTCAGAATTTACCTAAATATAGATCAGTGAGTAAAATGGAAATGACTAAGTAGTTATATCTATCTAAAATACCTAAACAAGTCACTGACTACTCAAAAAGTTCAAGGGAGACACGGCTGCTGAGACACTGACTAACTAAATCTTTGAGAAAGACCTTTTATTCGGTGAAGCCTCCAACTGTTTCTTTTGTAAGAACTTCACTTAAGGAACTGTCGGGCATAATATACCACTTTAGGTTATTGTATAGCTCAAGAAAATGATATATTTGGGAAAAAACTTTCTTCTTTGAAAAGTCTTCATTCTTCCACATGAATTAATAGGTTACTATCGCTGTTCTAAAATACATTTTTTCAAAAGATCACCCAAACTTATAGATTACTTCCTGAAACCCAATGGTTAGTATTTCAATCAAGCTGAAATTGACTGGAACGAAATTATTAATTAACTTTCACACAGTCATGTTGATTTCAGTTTCAAAACCGAAACTGGCAAATGCTAAATGCTACTTGGGGATTTTCAAACATGATATGCCTCAATCAAGCTCATCCACTTGAAGCTGTTTACTTGAATTTTTCTTTAATGCATTACATAATATTTTCGTATTGTTTTATGGCTACTTATAAGTAGCTAACGTTAGTCTGGAAATTTTCATCAGATGTATTTTTTCTAAGTTTATGACAACTTTTGTTTGCCTTGTTTCAAAAGAATGTAAGTGACTAAATATTAAGTCTTCACGTTTGTTTTCACCAGTCGAGTAACTATGGAAGATATGGAAAATATTATAATTGTAGTACCTTAATACGAAATATAATTAGAATTTTCGGATTGTATTAAAATCTTATGTCACTGACGGCTGAATTAAAAGCTGATCATATCTACAGTTGCAAGGCTTACTGTAATTAGAGTAGATTTCCATCCTCGCTGTCAGAATATATTGTTTACTTAAATATATCATGGCTCATAAACTAATGAAGCAAAGTTTATAGCTAACTATCTTTATACCGAGCAGTAGCATAACCTTCACATGCAGAATAATTAGGAATTTCAAGTGAATATGAGAAGCACAATTTTTAATAGTTTAATCGTTTAATACAGTCAGATCTTGATAATATGTCCATTTGTATCGATTGATCTGCAATTATAGAATGTTTATTGAGCTTCCTTAAACCTTATGAAATCTTTACAAAGGTATATCAATATATCCAACCTTCTTCACTTAAACGACATATAACAACTCATTAAATATAAGTAATGTATGTAAATGTTTGAAAAGCTGTTTCGGAATTATTTTTATCCTTGTTTATCTGCTAAACCTAAGATAAAAGTATCATAAATTTTTATTTTTTATCATGAAAGCCTTTCAGATGAGGATGGGGAAATGAAATTATCTTTGGTATGTAAAGAGGTACTGCCACGATCTGTGATTACACAAGATGATGTGTACTTCATTGACAATGGGTCTCATTTATACGTCTATATTGGAGACCAGTGTTCAACCCAGGAAAAGCGAAATGCTCTATCAAATGCTCATGTAAGAGTTATTTTTACTATACAATAAATGTTATTCAATGTTTAAAGTATAAAAGCTTACTGGATATCACATAGTATAGTAATATTGATTATATTTGAGCAAAGAGTTACTTAATAAAAGTAAACTAATCTAAGCTCTAATTTGCAAATGAAAATTAAGTACACAAAAGTTCAAAACAAACTTATACATTTCAAGAAATTGAACAGAAGCATCCAAGCTTTAAGGAAGAAGATGAAACTTAATTTATTCATACACTTTTAGTAGATTGAAAGTTGAAGATTTACAATACAATAGTATAGTATGTATAGTAAACAACATTTTATTATGAAATAAGAGACAGTATATTTATGCTTATATAATTGATAACTTCTGAAAGCTGTTTAGTAAACTATCAATGAAAATGTTTTCTTAAACTAACTGAAATTCAAAAAATAATGTAACTATTGATCTGCTAATTTAATCGGATGTTTATGAATATCGCGGCCTTCATTTAATGCAAATATCGTATCTATTAGAAACCATAGTATTATCACATGATTTTAGTTGGAAATTTGAAGTTAAAAGAAGATAGAGTTTTCTTTTCTTTTATGAATACTGCATTATTGAGAATTCTTTACTGTTTATCAATTACTTTAAGTTACTAGCAAATTTTAAATGTTTCACTAGTAAATATGTTTTCTTTGAAAAAAATTTAATCCCCTAAAGTACCACTCATAAAAATAATCTCTTTATTTAGTGTTTTATTTAGCTAGCGTAGTATGCAACATGTTTGTGAATAGTTATAGAAACAACATATATCTACCCACATATAAGGGATGATTTTTTAAGACATTAAAGCATCCACACAATATAATTATATTGATTACTGTTTAAAAATCTCTTTTCTTGGGTAGATTTAGATTGTTTCTAAGACAATTTATCATATGCTTATCTCTTACCCTTTAATATGCAGCTTAATATAGAATATAAAACTGTGAAATTTTTATAATATTATACTTGTAAACATTATTAACTACAAACTTAATATTGATTGCTATTTGTTTAAAATGTTGATGTTTACGCATGACATTACACGAAATTCCATTTTGTAATCAGTTTTATATCACAAACACTCTAGAAGTACAAGCAAGAAAAATACTTTACATTTTGACTATCATGAAATGTAACCATTTTTTGGCGTTAGTTATTTGAATAATAAAATCCTAACTTCATCCATTAAATTATATTTTCATCAGAAGGGGTTTTTGTGGATACTATAGTAATTTCAATAGTTGAGATCACGAGTCAATTGAAGCTAGACCACCATGGAAAACCTGGAAGCACTGAACGGCCATTTCGTCCTATTGTAGAACTTCTCGGCAATGCGCGTTCACGACACCGCCTCGCTAAATTCAAACCCGGGACCTATTGGTCTCGCGCTTAAACTCCAAATCGCTGGACCGGCATACAACGGTGTTGATGTTTAACTTCAACTAATCCTCGAAATCGAACCACCGTATACCATTGTCTTCAGTGACTTACTATCTCACAACAGACCCGGTTGAACTCCATTGGTCACTGCTTCTGGTGAATGTGTCTCTTGATTTCGTGGATTAGTTGAAGTTAGATATTAACACCGTTGGATGCCTGTTCAGTGATCTAGAGTTTAAGCGCGAGACCGATAGGTCCTGGGTTCGAATCTCACGGGGGCGGGATCGTGGATGCGCACTGCTGAGGGGTCTTATACTAGGACGAAAAGCCCATCCAGTGCTTCCAGGTTTTTCATGATGATCTAGCTTTAACTGACTCATGATCTCAACTATTGAAACTAAATTTTCATATTAAAAAAATTAACTTGAAATCAGGGTTGATCAATTTTTGGGTTACATTAGTCAAGAAGGTAAATTATTCTTTGTTCATATTATAACAGTTCTGAACCCTGGCAATCCCCTAGCAAGTACTATTAACTAATTTAGTCGTTTATACTAATGATATGATGTTGAAGGAGGATTACTCTATATCAAAAACATTAAATGCTGATGCTTGACTTGTTCTTCCGTAGAAATCATACTTGTTCCGAAACTAAAATTTCCAAGTTTTAATGAGGTCCAGAGTTTTTAATGAGTACCTTTGAGGAGTCTCAAATCAAATCAATTCAACTTTGCAGTGCTCTACACTTTATGTTAGTTTCTATAGGAAACATACTTCGGTACAAAAAGATTCAGATAATGATCCAGTATACAGATTTAAATTTGCAGTTCTGGATTTAAGATATTTTGGTATAATTGATATCATTTGTACTGAACCCAAAATTCTTTATAGGATGATCATAAAGTTGACTGAAAAGTGGTGAATTTATGTCACTTGTCACCATCTATAATACTCGGTTCGATACACAAATTAACTCTTATACTGCTTACAATTTCATGGGATAAACAATAGGCGTGTTTGTAAAACTCTTAACCAATACGCAAATCCGACATATTTTCAAGTCTGAATCCGATTTCTTTCTCAAAATTAAGACTCTCATTTCATAATGATGTGTTATAACGAAATTAAATGATTATAATGTGGTTGGAAGTGATCGACGAGAAACCCTGAAACTAGGTTTTGTGCCATTTGGTGCTCGTCAGCAAGGAGTACCTTTGATGCTGTTAGAAATGATGTTCCTTGTGATATTCAAACCCACTCCACCCAGTGCGAGAAGTTAACACTGAGCTATTCTGGCAACGACTGACCTACTACAGCACTGAAATATTTACAATTGATTGATCTAAGGTATCCTATCAACTACTTTCAACAATCTAACGTCTCAATATGGTGGTACGATGTTAAGTGATCTCATTGGATCTTGATAAATAGGATTCTATCAGCATCAGAAGACTAGATAAACATGATATATACTCAATTCTCAACGATCAAGCAATTATGAGATTATCAGAATGTGTTTTGTGGAGATTTTTAGAAATTTTCACAGATTGAACTCATGAGTCAGTTGAAGCTAGACCACCATTGAAAACCTGGAAGCACTGGACGGCCGTTTCGTCCTAGTATGGGACTTCTCAGCAGTGCGCATCCACGACCCTGCACCACCCGGGGCTCGAACCCAGGACCTACTGGCTTCGCGCGCGAGCAATTAACCATTAGACCACTGAGCCGGCATCCAACGGTGTTAATGTCTAACTTCGAGCCCCGGGTGGTGCGGGATCGTGGATGCGCACTGCTGAGGAGTCCCATACTAGGACGAAACGGCCGTCCAGTGCCTCCAGGTTTTCAATGGTGGTCTAGCTTCAACTGACTCATGAGTTCAATCTGTGAAAATTATGAGATTACCATCTATCTTAACGTTCCACATTCTAGTTGGTTACTTTCTTGGATTTGTGAATTCGGTCATTTTACCATGTTTACCTGTTATTTTTTCTCTGTGTAGCTTAAATTTTAATGGATTATGTTAAATAGGCTTGATCAGTGAATTAATTGCAGTCCAATCTAACTTTTCTTACCAACTTTACTTGTTTCCAAACGAAAATAAAACTTTTATGAACATTAAGCTAGTGAATAGATGTAATTAACAGATAATGAGATCGATAGAACTATGTTTAGCATACAGAAAACATTTTTTTTATGTAAATAGTATCATCGCAAACTAATATTATGTCGCTGCAGTACAACTAAGTTGCAATAATATTTCGTAGGCGTGTAACAAGAACTATGTTGGTTATAGATTGTTAGAACAATATTAGAACAAAAAATATTACTAACTGACGTTTTACTAAAGGCTGTGATAGATAGGTGAATAGAAAACAGAACTCATTAGTGTTATAATTTTTTTTAAATGAATGTTCTCTGTTAATATAAAAATCTTAACTTGTTTCTTTATTACTTTTTATCATATATTAAAAAATTTTTAGGAGTATTTAAAGGGAACTAGTCATCCACTTGTACCAATCAGCGTAGTTTGCGGCAGTGAGAAATTAACACTGTTAAAAAATATCCTAGAATGAAACAATACGAAAATTATTTAACACTATTTCAGTTACATGAAGAAACATATTCATAATGACAGAATTGAATGATGAGTTCAGTAGTTTTTTTCTACCATTATTTACCTCCATTATTTTTCTTAATAAAATGATCATTCCATTCCACTCCTATTTTGAAAATGTCAGGTGATTTATTCCCAGTTTTAAAAATATGATTCGTCTGTAAAGGAATAATAAATTATTTGTCGATGTAACATTAAAAGTTCGACTGGCTGGTGACTAAATTTTGTTTAGCGTATCTGAAAATAAATTTTTCTAAAAATAAAGATTTATATTCTGAAAACTGAAGATACCCTCCTACAATCTAAATACACATATAAGCAAAGATGAATGATGGCTAGCGCGTCCTGAATTACATTGCTAACCAATATCCATCTTTGCTTACAATGCTTATGACTTAGGGCAGTATCGAGGCAATCCGTACATGATGTACATATGCCAATAAGAGACTGATCAATTGCAGTTTTAAACATGAATTGGAAGATTCAAACAACCAATACAAAAATGAGTTGAAACACATATTTTTAATTATCTCACTCATGAAAATTTTATCAGTTAACAGTAGCAATATTAGCTATTGAATGTTTTTTTGAACACATAATTATTGGTACAAAGGGACACCGAATACATATGCACCACACAAGTCACTTAACTTGTGTGTGAGCTATGATACTGCCCGGATGCCAAGACCGGGGCAGGTAGTTTTCTTAGGGGGCAACACCCGGAGCCTTCGACCTAAAGGTCTGATCCACAAGTCACTGGAGCAACGCTAGGAAGTGCAATAGTATGGTAGCCGGTGACCAATAATTGGTTCATACGCTTTTTGTTTCCTTAGGATCCTGAAGCCCATGTGAACCATCGGTTTAGAATCAGAGTTTTCCAACTCCCCTAGGTGGATCCTCCGTGTCCACTAACCTGGTTAAAGAGCCGGATATCAGCTTTTCATCCTCTCAATTTCGTAAACAACACCCCTGCCACGAGAAGGCAGTGAGTAAGACTTCCTGACAGTGGCTATATACGTGTGGCCATGTGAGAGCGTTTCGAGAAGGAGAGCTAACTCTTCCCACCCTCGGCCATACCAGGGCATTCGGGGGCCTGTTGATAATAATGAATGTTATTGAATGTTAATGATACTTAAATAAAACATTATTTGCTAAATACGTCCATTCAAACAATTAAATCTAGATTTTAAAGTAAATGAAAAATGATTCTTAAGTATATTTCGTTTGCTTAAAACATTCAATAAGATTTTGACAATCGTTTAATGAAAATCGGTTATGCAATGAAACAATGACCTTCACCTTAAATTGATTATTTCATCGACCTGAAATAGGTTTCCATTTAATTATCAAATACAGTTAGCTTATAGTACTTATTTCACTTTGATGGATATATATTTAGTAAAAAAAAGATAATGTTTCGGGTTAAATTTAATCAACAATAACAGTTAGTGGTTGACCAAAAACTTTTGAAAAGTTTGGAAAATCAAAATTATTTATCTGTATGAAGCGAATTATCGTTAATTAAGTACATGAACACAATGAAATCGTGCGATTATACAATGAATAGAGATTTTACAAAATGAATAAAACTGAAACTTGACATTATGATAATAAAACCAACTGTGACAGTTAATGATTATAGGTTGAATGATACAAGAATAATCACTTCCGTCAATGTTGGGGAAAGGTTTTGCTAAGGAATTTCAACAAATATGTAATCTATAATTAAAACTTTCTACCTACAACTACGTTGACTCCAAATAATAGTGAATGAAATGGATAATAGTTAACCAAAAAGAATGTATTTTTAGATGTTAGCTATTGAAAAAGTTAAAATATGATAGTTTGTGAGAAAAAATCCCTTCAGTTGATCTGAACAAATCTACTTTAAAGAGTACATTCTAAAGAAAACATTTCGGTGAGATTATAATTTATAGACGAACCAAACAGATTTACAATATTAGGTCTTGAGTTTTGGCGCGAAATTAATTCATTCATTTGGCTAAATAGAGTTTTGTCATTATGGTTGATATCAGTTCGTGATGAAAACCCTATACCTGATTCTTAACCCTAACTATCAATTGTAAATATTAATCATGATTCCTCACAATAGTTTATAACCTTCATTTATCAGTAGTATGTAGGTGGACATTCTCAAGGTCTCTTCAGCGTCGCTCAAAGGTCGTTCATAAATTATGGTCTCACCAAATTTTCTTTTTCAACAATGTCATTTAATAGAACCATATGATCGTATTTTTAATTATTTTTTGCATATAGTAATCTATAATAAAGCCGCGAATTGTTGTGATAGTAAAGGTTAATCTAAATTCAGCTTTACATAATCAAAATAACCCATAGTGTCATTGAATAAGAAAAAGAGAATTCAGCGAAGAAAATTTTCTTTTCGACGAAATCATTTACTTAAGCTGTACATTCGTATATATAGTTATATGGAAAATGTATGTCTATAGAAGGATAAAATGGATTGTATCACAAAAATGGATTCGACAATAAATAACAAATGAGGTTAACGTACTAATCAAGGGGTAAGGAAGAACAAAATTTAAGGGTCAGATAATAGTCCAATTGACAGATTGACAGATATGAAGAAAAACGACAAAACAACAAAGGTCACAATAATAGACTGAATAATAATCAAGAAAACTTGTAAAAGGTAATAATAATAAATGATTAGAGTTTAAAGTGCAAAATAGTAATAATAAAAGTGCATTAAAAAAACCACCTAGAAACATACCCATTAAGGGAATTAGGGCCAGGGAAGGATGAGAGGTTGGATAAATCGTTTCTGCACGCAAAGTTCAGGCTTTAGTTTGTGGATTGCCAATGCCTCTGCGGTGCATAAAATATTTATTCGAACCCCCTTCGATCCAGTTCCTTTGACTCTGTAAACTATTTTAAACGAAGAGTCTTTTGGAGCGATATGTCCACAGTTGATTAAGTGCTCCTGTATAGAACTCGTGATTGTTTTTCGCTCCCCTTTCAAGAGCCAAGCCGGATAATGTTCCGAGATGCGTTTGGATAATGATCGCTTTGTGCGGCCTATGTAACATGCCCCACATGAGCAAGTAAATTTATAGATACACATTGAAGTGGCCCAAAGCGAAAGTTTGTCCTTAACACACCCCAGAATGGTAGGTCGGCTAGAGAAGATGATTCGAAGCTTAGCTGCGTGGAATGTTTTATTCAATTATTTCGAAATCCGTTTATTTAGGATTTCAGCAGCGTCAATGGTATTAAGAAAACCTAACAAGTTGATGACTAAAAAGAAAATACAAATATTTATTAAAACATGTCAGAAACAACTTACAAAATAAAGTATGTTAGGGCGGTGGTAAACCAAAAGATTTGACTGCGCCGCTGTACATTTGGTTTGATGAAGTGCTAAGCCCATGTGTTTCACGTTTCACACACAAAATACAACAGAAGAAACTGCTGTCTAGTATACTTATCCCTTGGGTAGCTATTGGACATTATTTCAACACCATAAGTGATGCATGTTAGCAAAGGAAAAGCGAGTTTCTTGTTTCCATCTGAAGATGTCTTTAGGAACCAATATATCAAGGCTGGCAAGCTTTGCTTAATAAAAGCTCGGTTTACAAAATTTCTTGTTCTAATATGTAGTTGATTTAAATTCTGCAAACTTAGTAAACTATCTGATAGTCACATATACTGTGAATAACGTAAGGCAGCTTATATTAGGACATCCTTGTAAAGTTATCCTTAAAAAATAAAATTTGAATGAAAGAAACATATCGTCTTTTAGTTCCCTTCAAATATGTATATCTTTATAGAGATACCAGAGACTATCACTTTGTTCTTGTTCAAATAATCAGAAACAAGTAAACTGCTATATAAATTAGCTTGTTTCTATTATAATGCTACTTAACCATATTTCCTAGAAAACCGCATTTATTTTCGGAGTCCATAATGTTTAGAACATCCCTACTGAATTGATGTAAAAATCAGTTAATTGAAAATTGATTAGAGGGTATTCAAAACATGTACTGCACAATGGAGACTATTTCGCAAATGCACTGGGATAGCGTATTTTTAGAAAAAAGAAAGATATAATCTCAGATACAAGAATTTCTTAAAGATTGAAGTTCACGTATGAGTACCTTTTTAAGCTAATAAGAAATCAAGGTTCAGCCACTGATTAAGCAATGTATTCTAATATATGCAGTTAAATTTCTCAAGATCAGGTTTATTGTTTCGGTAAACACAATTCTGTTCTGATTTTAAAAAATTAAGCGTAAAATCACTTGAATTATAACTAGATGTTTATTGAGTGCAGATGGTCTAACTAGAATCGCTCACTATACCCAATAATATTACTACCATTAGTATTGTTACTACCTTTGACAACTAGTGGCTCTCTCAAAACATAGTTATTCATTTAGATACGTGTATTAAAGACCCTACATAATAAATACCAACTAACTTATTGTCATGATAGCTTTTAATAAATTAAAATTCATATAATTACCTGTGTTTCAGATTCGTATATATTTTATCGATCTCTGAATGCAAGACCAAATTATCAGTAAACATCAGAATATACCTGATCGTCTCTTCAACATATCCATCTATAACATGGAAATACGTTTTCTGGTAATAGTGTATAAATACTGGTTATTCGCTAAGAAAATCAATAATATGAAGTGATATAATTTAGTCCTCAGGATCAAAAATGATCAAATAACTCTTCAGTAACCTTTCTGTCTACATTAGTAAAGTGGTTTAATAATTGATGTAGGTTTATGAAGACTGGATTTTCCTTTTTCCTGATCATATATGGAGTAATCCTTCGAAGCTATTCCGTAATAGTGTATTTCATTACGCGGTTGTTTTTAGACTGGATTGAAGATAGTCAGTATAAATGTTCAATTCTTTAGTGTATTACTTACTTACGCCTGTTACACCTCGTGGAGGAGCATAGGCCGCCCACCAGCACTCTCCATCCAACCCTGTCCTGAGCAATCCTTTCCAGCTATTTGCAGTTGTTATTCATCCTTCTCACATCTGCTTCTATTTTTCTGACGTAGTGTGTTCTTTGGCCTTCCTTCTTTAGTGTACAATACATTTAAATTCTCTGTGACTTACATAAATATACAATGAAAATTCATATGAATAAAAATTATAATATCAGTTACTTGCAAATTTGTTAAATTGACATGACCTAATTCTGTCAAATACATTAATTAGTCTTCTTTATCTTGATAAATTTCTATTGTTTAGTGTACTATTACTACGAAGTAGCGGAAACATTTACTGTTTAAGATTCAGTATCCATATATGAAATCTAAATAACAACACAGTTTACGAAGAGCATTTCTAGAAGAATAGTGGAACAAACAAATTTTTCAATAAAATCATCATAGCAATCAACCATTCATTAGTTACATCATATATATATATATACAAAACAAAAGGCGTTTTCTAAATGCTTAACTATGTTTTTGCTCAAAACAACAAGATGTTTTGATGATTCAGAAAAGTTTCTATTCTTTGGTCACCGAACGGACTATAGCCAATAACAAGAATTTGCATTAGAGTGAAAGCACTTAAAAAGATAAAATTTCAAGTTTTACAACTAAAAGTTATTTAAACATCTAAATTCATAAATTCAATAGACAACTTCCTGTTCCAAACATAAGAACTGACCAGTTTTCTAATGAATATGAAATGTACTAATTTTCATACTTGAATATTATTCACTACATACGTGACAAATAACACCAAAACATTACGATCATGAAACAACCGAAGTCAGATAACGGTTGAGAACTAGGAAGCACTGGACAGATGTTTCACCCCAATGCGGGACTCCGAAGCAAAGCACATCCGCCACCCTACCGAGGACGGTCTTCATAAACCTCCTTTACTGAATATCAAAGATTTTAAAAAGGAAACCAATAAGCTGATATCTGTGGGTGTGATTTGTACATTATAATTACGTTTCAGATACAGATTTATTATTGGTATGATGGCTGTAGAGGATGTTTAATTTCATTGACATTACGAACCGATTTAAGTTAGGGTCGTAGATGCCCACAGCTGAGGAGTACCGTACTCGGACAAGAAAATGTTCAGTGTTTTCAGGTTTTAGTAGTGTTTAACTTAGATCGGTTAGTGTTCACGATAAAAATTTACTGATTTGTCATCGATGAGTTTATATCGTCAGCCAAATTTCCTATTTTTCTCTTAACGATTTTAAGCAAATTATTATATCGAGACAACCTCTATCACTAAGTACAGGTTAGTATGCAATCAAGATTTGGGCCCAGAGACCAACTTATGAGGTCAAGGTCAGTCAATCACATGGTTATGTGATCAATCCAACAATAAAAGCTAGTGAGAACGCAAAGGATACATAACAAAAATCAAGAACCAATACTGTCATCATAACTGACTATTTCAGGACTGTTTTCGAAAACATGTTAATTTTTAAGTACCATGTGATGATGTCAAACATAACGTCGATAAAAGTTTTTCACTCACATCATACGGCTAATATGATGCAAAAATACGAATCCCATTCGCTTTAGTTACACGATTTTTGCATTACTCCATAGCGTTAAGTTTCATCAAGTCTCATGGTAAACAAATCATGATGCCCAGCTAATCCACAACCTCAGTAATCACTGATTTATGAAATTTCCTTTTACAACACCAGATAAATAAGCTTTCCCGTCATTTTTTTGACTTAGAAATCAGCACTCTTTAATGAAATCAATACCTTTTTAGTTATTCATTTAGTCAAAAGTTATCTTCATGTCACTTTTAATTTTGCGGGATTTTATTCATAGCTTTCGTTAATGAATCTATCACCAGTAACAAATATGATAAGGCCAAATTAAAATATGACAAGCCTCAGTAGTTATTAAACAACTAACAATGCATGGACCAGTATTTTTATTGAAAAAATAAAATTCTCAGTATAGGGTTGTGAAGATTTTTGAGTTTAGATCGATATCATGAATGGATCAATGTTAAACCACCAGTGAAAACCCGGAATCAGTGAACGGCTGTTTTATCCTAATATGGGACTCATCAGCAGTGCGCATCCACGATCCCGCACTTGGGACTCGAACCATGGACATTGACCGATTCATGATATTAATCTAAACTCGAGAATCTCCACAACCTCATACTGATAATCATCATTTTCTCGCTAGTGACTAGCTTCAAGATGAATTTCGTGGAGTTCTGGTGAGAAGCCGTGACCAGTGGAGTTCAAACGTGTCTGTTGTGACGCAGTTACTCCCAGAAGACAATGGTGGACGATCGCGCAATATCGTGGATTGGTTAACATTGGACATTATTACTGTTGGATACCAGCTCAGTGGTCTAGAGGTTGTGTTCGAGCGTGAGATCTAAGGTCTTCATTTCAAGTCCAGCGTACGAGATCGTGGACGCCACCTATGTGGAACCCCACACAAGGACGAAAAGGCCGTTCAGTGTTTCCAGGCCTCCAGTGGTGGACTGACATTGATCCGTTCATGATATCAATCTAGAATAAAACTGTTTATTTGAGATAATTTTAATGTTTTTTATAAAACTATTCCTCAAAAAACTGAAAATTCTGTAAACAGATTTCATTTATTTTATTTCATTTGATCAAATTTACAATGTATGTAGAATAATCAATTAACTCTTTGTAAATAATGAAAGGAGAGTTATCTAATTATTCATTTCCATAGTTACAATTCAATCACACTTTTGTTATATGTTTTAACTTTTTAAAAATATTGTAAATCAGAAAACAGGAAGCATAATGACATAAAAGAAAGGTATTGAAAAGATAATATAGATTGAATCAAACTGAGTAAGAAGTTTTCATAATATTAATAATAATGAATTTAGATAAAAGAAGATTGTCATGTAAAATAACCATGGTAACGAATAATTATTTTCAGCACATATATCAATAATACTGTGAACTTCTGGAACTGTTGAAATTTATTTTTATACAATGAGCATCATTCTAAGTATTCCTTTTAAACTTTAAGGAAATGAACGATGCATAAAACATTTATTAATTAAACTTATTATTCGAAGTTGAAGTAATTAGATTTTGGTATTGTTATTATCATTATTTCTGTACAAACCCCAGTTGATCATTTTTGCAAAATTATCATAATCCATTCCATTAGAAGTTGTTAACCATACTCTCCATTGAGCATTAGGTATCTTTAATATCATCTGTTCTCCTAAACTGTCAAATGTAGAATTCTTAAATAAAATACATTGTAATTTACTCACAAGATCTACAAGAGTGATACATTCCTCCTCACCATTTTCATTACCTGCTCCAATAATCAATAAACTTTGATAAACATTTAAATCATTCAATATTATTATAATTTCTTTAGTAATTTGTTCCCAATCTAAATCATCAATTATTGATTTTCTTATATCAAGTATATATAATATAAGATGACAATCTTTTAATAAAATACTAATCTCTGGTAACAAATTAATTTTGTCATTATTACAATCAATTTCTTCATTATTAAGTAAATATTTACCAGATATTCTATTTTTATCCGGTAATAATTCACCATTTTGTGGAATAATACAAGTCATTTTAATTAATGTATTGAATGAATAATTATTTAATTTAGGTAATTGTATCATTATATTTTTTCCAATTAAATTACTTTTTATACCTAAATAAGAATTAGTAATAATAAAATCATCTGGTAATTGATCCATTATTGACCAATTCAATATATGTTTAATAATATAACGATTAAGAATTGATGAATCTATACCAGGACCAATCATAATACATTTATAATAATCTATACTATGTTCATTATGATATACATGAACATCATTATTATTACTATTATTATTATTATTATTATTATCATTTGATAATAATTGTAAATAATAAAATAATTTTCTCATATAATAACCTGATTTATTATGTAATTGTTTATTATATTGTTTTATTGATTTTTTTCAATCAATATATTTATATCATAGATTCCACATAATTTTAATAAATTCAATAAATTTGAATCAATCCAATTAAATTTTTGTAATTTTTTATAACATTTTGGTAACCATAAATAAATATCATTAATTAATACATGCCATTGTTTACAAACAAGTGAACAATTATTTAGATCATTAATATCAAGTTGATTATAAATTTGATATAATATTTCTATAGGTATTGAATACATTGAAATAATCAATTAATAATAATCAATAATAATATTTTTTGTAGTTTTGTTGTTATTTATTACTGTTTTAATGTATTTAATAAATTATGAATGCATAAATGAAAAAATTTAAAGAAACCAACATTGTTGTTTAACTGAACGTTTACAAATCAACCAAAAATAATAAATAAAAAGCGAACTATGTAGTTTGTACTGTTTATTAATTTTTTTCTTTCTTTCCAGTTCAAACCAATCCAGTTACAAATTTTAATTTAATTTAATTATTTATTTTTTTGATTGGATAAAATTTACTTTATTGATAAATATTATTTGTCAGAAGGGGTTTGTGGAGATTTTAGAAATTTTCACAGATTGAACTCATGAGTTAGTTGAAGCTAGACCAACATGGAAAACCTGGAAGCACTGGACGGCCATTTCGTCCTAGTATGGGACTTTTCAGCAGTGCGCATCCACGATCAGCTCACTGAAGACAATGGTATACGGTGGTGCAACTTCGTGGATTGGTTGAAGTTAGACATTACCACCGTTGGATGACGGCTCAGTGGTCTAATGGTTAGGTGCTCGCGCGCGAAACCAGTAGGTCCTGGGTTCGAGTCTCGCGGGGTGTGGGATCGTGGATGCGCACTGCTGAGAAGTCCCATACTAGGACGAAATGGCCGTCCAGTGCTTCCAGGTTTTCTATGGTGGTCTAGCTTCAATTGGCTCATGATTTCAATCTGTGAAAATATTATTTATGTTGTATTGAATAAATATAAAGATTGATTTGAATATAATATGAATGATTAAATGGGATGAATTTTTTATTATATAAATGGAAATATATGATAGTTTGATATACAAATAACTATTATGTAGGCATAATAATGTGATAATAGAAATAGAAGATTAATTATGTCATACAATTAGGCGTCGTTCGAAAGTTGAAATGTTATTAATTAGAGAAAAATTTTAATGAAAACAAATAGTGTAAAATTTAATTGATTCCTATTACTGTTAATTGGTAAAGTTTAGTAATGGAATCTGGTGTTTTATACTGATACTAATATACAATGTACCAATACGTGGGCCCAACTGGCTACCCGAGTAAAATGGCTGAGTCAAAAAGAAAATTGACAAACTCCCATAGAAAATGAATCCGTCACTGGTGCATGTCTGATTGGTGTGAAACGTAAGCCATTTCTTCACAAGTGGCGTGGACTTATCATTTGGCCGATTTTTTGGATAGCTGAATATATCAGAATCTAGAATGTACATTTTCTGGGATCTGGAAAATTTCAGCCGATATATTGACATACTAACACGTTATTTTTCTTATTATCTCCCTTCGTTAGCATAATGCCATATCATCAAATTTTTTCAAAATTTAGAAACGCTTTTTATCAAAAAGCGACTAATTATTAATAAATTTTAGAATTTTTGACCAATGCTTTTCATGATTGAATCATCCAACGCAAGTTGGTAGACTAGGCCGTAAATAATTTTTGAAAGTTGACAACCGTAAAGTAAGTGATGCATTATGTAAAATGAAAGACAAAATATACAAACAATCAATTCAGCTGACTATGCAATGAAGATAGAATAACAACGTAATCTGGAAACAAAATGTTGTCCGTTTTGGTATTTTTTATGACAATTACCCGGCGAACAAAGAGTAAAACAAATGGGTTATGAACATTATTATTTATATTTTCCAAATATTCATATTGCGAACCGAATTAATAGTACTGTCTTGACATATGGACTTTTGAAAAACTGTCAAAATAATGGGTGAATTTACAAAGCTGATTGAATTTTAAAATTGAATGTTTGTATTTCACTTTATTAAAGAGTTTTTGCTAAGTTGTAATCTAAATAGAAACACCAATACTTGGATTGTGATATTTTTTAGCTAAGGTTTTTTAAAAATATAGAAATATGAAGTTGAAATGGTGAGACTGTAATTTATGGACGACCTATGAGCAACGCTAAAGTGACCTTGAGAGTGCCGACATAATAATTAGGACTAGATGAAGGTTATGAACCAGTGTAGGTAATTAGAATTATGAGTTTATAGAAAAGGTTAAGAATTACATTTAGGGTTTCCATCACGAAAGGACATCAGCTATAATGCCAAAACGGTATTTCGCCAAATGGATGAGTGAATTTCGCGCCAAAATCCAAGACCTGTTACCTTATTCCTGATTGATTCGCCCATAAATTATAGTCTCGCCGTTTGAGTTTCTTTCCTAGCCTATATTCAAACTATAACTGATTTGTAAACTTTGGCAAAATATATCAACGTATCTGACCAGCAAGCTCACATATCAACGTTTATTAAGTGATTTAATCCTTAAATTAATAAGATAATAATAATAATGGTAATAATACTATAAATAAAATCATGACATTCAAGATTTCTCTGGATAAAACTCAAACCTGCAATTTTTATCTTCGACACACTATCAATCTGTTTCATGCTAAATCAAATATAATAGAAAACATAAGTTTTGAATTTTAATAATATGGCTAGTTCACTATTTCCGATTATTTTATCCATACACAAAAATCATTAGCTTATATTTGAGGAACATCAGGAAACTTAAAAATGATCTGGCTTGTTTATTTTTTTCTTTACAAGTATGATGAAATAACAAATACAGTCCTTTTTTCAATGTTTTATTTTATAATACTTCATACAAATTCATTTACTATGATGCACTACATGTTCAAATCCAACCAAAATATGAATGGTAAGTATAGAAATATGAAATAAAAGACACAGTAGAGCAGTACAGAACATAAAATTGAGATTTATTGACTTAAATAAAATTTAGTGTATTCTAAAATAAGCATACAACTGAGATAATAGGAATAGGCAAATTTTTAAAACTTAAATCAATCTAGTTACTATTTCATGATCGATTTAAAGCTACAATATAATTGATAATTCAAGCCCTTTCTTCCAATAAAACTTTTATATTGTATATTATCAAGTTACTGCTCTATTTGGTGATATCCAATCTTAGAATTTTAGAGCATTTTACTACTCTGGTCAACAATGAACGTTTTTGATAGACTGTCATTACTAGTTTCATAATATAGATATCAGTTGTAATAGTCAATCCATACCCATGATTACATGAATCAACTTAGTTCATAGCTAATCATAGAATTTTTCTTTCTATTGTGATAATACATGAATACATTTTCACAAACTTAGATTAAAATCACTCAGTATATTAAAATCCAATCTCTAGCATTAGTTAGTATCGATAGACTCATCAGCTGTATATACACACTTGAATACTGATTTATCTGACTAAGCAAATTAAAGAAATCGGTTTTATTATTTATTAATTTCAAAAGATCTTTTGTGGATATGATAGTAATTTTAAAAGTTGAGATCATGAGTCAATTGAAGCTAGACTACCATAAAAGACCTGAAAGCATTGAACGGCCATTTCTTCCTAATGACGAGTTTCACAATAGCACGAAACGGATGTCCAGTGCTTTCAGGTTTTCCATGGTGGTTTAGTTTCAACTGACTCATGATTTCAACCATTATAATTATTTATTAATCGATGAAGCCTTTATATAATTTCTTAAGTTCATATCTTTGTTTAAACTTCAATGAATAAATTTCAGTCATCTATATACTGTGGTAGATTAGCTTTTAGTTCTCAATATTACTGGTAAATGTAAACAATAAAAAGTGATATTTCTTATCATATAAAAACATTATTATTTTACTATAAACAATGAAACTGCATCTTGGCATTCTTATTCAAAGAGTCTTAGTATCTCTCTGTATAAATTAGTTATTTTTGTTTTTTTTCTCTTTTTTAAATACCAACATTAAATATGATCTTCATTAATCAACATACCATAATGATTACTTTCTTTAACTTATTAGTTATATTGTGTTTTGTAATTTAGACTAAAATGAAGTGATATAATTTTAATTATTTAGAAATTATGGTCCCATTTCTTTTTTATGTTACCTAAAGTTATAAGGTCATTTATAGACTGAAAATTTGTAAAAAAAAACAGAATGGTTATTTTAGTGTCATCTTATGATTTTGTTGTTTGTCTTTTTCTACGTATACTAACCATTATTTTAATAAATGTCTACAATGAGAGAATTAATTAACTTACAGGTATTATAATATGCTAGGTGGATTATGACTGGTAGTGTAATTCAAGTAATATTTAATCTTATTCAGGACTCATTAGTTGTAGATACCTGTAACCCAGTATTGACATTTTTAATGGGACTTGAACTCAGTATTTTTGGTTGTAAACGTATAAAGTCTTATCCACGCAGTTACTGGGTCAAAAAATTCATTATTGTGATGCTTAGGTTAATATTTGGATAGGTTTACATTATTCCGTTCTTGTTATGATCATTATGGACTATTTTTATCAGTCTTTTCTGGTATATGTCAACAACATTACAGTATTTTTATCATCAATACATTTAATAAGATACTGATGATGATAAAAATAATGATAGCTTACTCATGCTTTAAATGTTTATTTCTGAATTAAATAAATGTTAGAAGAGAGAATTGTTAACTAAAAAGATTAATTATGTTGTCAAGTCATTAAAACTATCATTTATATTCAGGTAGCAGAACTTGTAAAATGATTGTCGAATAACGATTAAACTTATAAACCATAAAAGCAACAATGACCCATCATATTACGTATTAATTTTACAACTGACTGAAAATTCAGGAATACTAAATGACTACAATGTTATAGTTTTATAATTCTCATAATTATTAGTTTTTTTCTTCCCTTTATTTACAATGGTAACTGTTAGGTTTTGACTAGGTATTTTATAATCAACTTGACTTTCATGTAGCTTAACTCTTCTTTTAATTATTAACAACTTGAACTCCAAAATGATGTAAACCTATTTACAAAACATATGTTTGGTAAACATGGTTTCTAATCCCTTAGTAATTGAATATAGATCAAACTGAACATCATATTTAAACTACGAAGTGATCAGTTATTTCTTGTTGCGATTCCATTCGGTTGATTTTTAGTTGTTCACTATCACGTATCCACATATAACTGAAAATGATGTTTCTCCAGGTTTTCAGTGCTTCTTTAGCTTCAGTTTCATCTGGGCAACCACCAGTTAATGGTGTCAGTTTCTCTATTGGTTTGAACATCTTCCATTACCTTCTGAATTTTTTATCGATGAAGATGTGATCGATCTCGTTCTGTGTAGCGTGGTCCGGTGAGACACATACAGCTTTATGTATACACTTGTTGAGGAATATAATGCCACTTATAATCATTTTGTTGAAGGTAATGAGATTCTCAAATCTCTGACCTTTTTTCTTCCTTTCTCCCAATCTATTTCGTCTAAAGACGTCTTCACACGTGATCATGAAGTTTTGTAATGTTCATAGGTTTTCTTACAGCCTCAAATATTTTCACTTAATCAGAAAATTTGGTTTCTGCCTACACTTTTGTTTTTCAGAATAAATAACGCCTAAAAGCTTTATTATTCGACAGATAAGGATTGTTCTTGCTTATTTTAATTTTAAATGATAATACCATACTTTTTGGATAATCGCATTTTTCCATACTTCATACTCGTATTTTGATTGTTGAATTGAGATTTCTTAACGGGATACCATGGAAACACCGTTTGAAAGAGATAAACAAATGCATTTCACTGTCAATCTAGTGTATTTTATTATCGAGATTTATGAATGTTTCACGCCAAACTGAATTAACATTAACTTTTGAATGAGCGAGACTTCATTTGATTTATTACGTTCACTTTTTCCGATGTTTAAATACATCCCTATGTTGGTTTTAATTTACTTAATCAATCATCTTCAAACAAACTTCTGACTGTTGTGATCTGCTGTAGCAAACATTGTTGAAGATCACGTTCAGAGTACATGATTTACACCTTCCATAAATCTCTATAGGCGTAAAATCTGTTTAAAAATAAAAATAGCTTTTTAAACACACTAGTAAGACATTTAAATCAAATATATGATAGATGCTTTGATAAGAAGTAAAAATGGCATCATTTCTAATGTAAAATGATATTTTCTAGTCATAAATTTCAGTAACTTCAAATTAAGGAAGTCTTTGATGACATGTGTCTACATGAAATAGAAACTGCTCAATATTGTTTTCCCATCAATCTCTTAATAAACAGAAACCACTCAAGATCTAATAATTACCGATAAAAGAGATCAAATAATCCCTAATCGTTTGTAAGGTTATTTTCTTGAATGAAGAAAACTTCGCTCTCAAATAATAAGGTCTTCATTGGAATGATTAATAAATACGTTTCAATCTTTTCTTCTTTAATATAGAACTATATAATTACATATAAAATGAACCATAAATGAATGTCTTCCTTCTGAATATTCAGTACGTCATATGCACATGGCTGTCAATGTTGCTACTCTACGTTTCTCAATTAACTGAATAAGCTAATAAAATCAATTAGCGTGTTATGTCTCGATACCGATATTTTTACAATTTCACCTTAGAATGGAAAGACTAAAGCATATACTGCTCTAGTTTCTAGCTGATTTATTTACTATGGAGGTTTTAGGTTATCCAATGTTACGGATTTTGATGGATCTGATCAACTGTATTTTCCATATGATGTCATAGTAATCAATTAATCACATGCTAGTGCTAATTTTGGTCTTTATACACACGAAAAAGTAATGGAAACAAATATTTTGCAAGGATGTATTAAGCTGTAACCTCAAATACTAGGAGGGTGAATATATTCTTACCTTGTCATCAAGTAACTTTGTCTTATCCAAATCTTAATACAATCAACATACTGAAGTTTGATATTAAAATGATTTTATGCTAATTAGCAAAACCAATCTGATATATAAACATTCTGGAACTTATGCATAAACAGAGATACTTGTTTTTTTCGGATAAATGGATTATATTTAAATAATATATTAGTAGATCAAATCAACGTTAAGTTGAATTTAATCTCAGAAGTTAACATTTTAACAGATTTCTTCTTTTGAAATCGTAACATTTACTTCAACGTTTGACTACTTGTATTTATTTGAGTAGTCCAAAAATAATCGAAAAAGTGCTTTGGGATTTATAATACAAAAAGATAACATTCAGTAATAAGAAACATTAAAATGAGAAATAAACTACTTAGGACCTTCCAGTCAATTTTTTGGTGAGATATATCAACAAAGAGTTTTATCTCCAATAATTATGATGAAGTGATAAAGTTAAATGTAGTCCATTTATCAAGATATCACATAATCTCACAATAGTTAAATGATTTCACATGTATATCCCATTAAGCAAATGTGAATACACTTTTTTCCAAATCATTCTAGAAAGTTATGAATCCATTCCTCAATCTATAAAGTCGGATTCATATTAAACTATTTGTATGATATGATGAAAAGACGGTTTTAATTGTATTATGCAGATTTATCAAAGGGATTAATTGTTTTTAATTAAACTACTTACGTAGTTTCATAATCTTAAAAAAAATGAGTTGATGACTGTGATGTCATATGGCAATATGCAAATATTTAATGAATTTGTTTGTGTGAATGAAAGTTTAATCATTTAACTTCACGTAAATAGCTTTGTTTTGTTCTGTTCAAATGCAGAATTTAACAGACTACCTCTTTCTAATAACATAACAACAAATCCAGTTATGTGTCATTCAGTTGATGTATTTAATTAAACTACTAAGAATAATTTTTGCCTGAGAAAAAATGATTTAGTGAATTGAACAACAACTATATCGTAATTGAGACTTTGAAACAACACACTTGTCCTTTAACAGCGACATGATTGAAAAGCAATAGATCTACACCGCATCAAAATAACAAGGCCAATACATTACTATGATACTGATAGTTATTATAGTGTTGGTAACAATTATTAGTAATAATATGTTTATCATTATTTTCATTATTTTTGTTGATCTTATGATGTAGAGGAATGAGAACTACAAATTATTATGATGTGGACATGTTACCTTACATGCTACTCAATAGTTGTTCGTGAAGACGAAATGGTTTGAAAGTTTTAGAGTGGATCAGCGTTCTTTTTTCAGTGGTCCAACAGGTTAAATAATTCACACTTAGATAATCGAAAGGCTGTAGGAATAATACTCAGCTAACGGATGTTAATTATTTGCCGCTTATTGAATAAGGGACTAATTTGTACACTGTACTTATATGGAATAAGGTGATACACCCAAGTTTTGATGATATTCCTTTGAGGCTACTCTATATAGTTGAACTCGAATTTGTTTAGTTCTCCTATTATTTAATTACTATTGTCAAAATTAGGAACAGAGATTGTCGTAAAGGCGGCAATTGTAAGTATCGGTATAGACAATCATTCGAAGACATGATGTTTGTATTGATTATTGAACCTCGCACAATACACCAACTTATTTCCAGTGTCTTCTCTTGTCTTCATGCACTGATACATTCGTGATTACTAGTGTATGTCCAACAGAATAAACAGTTTTCCTGGGAGAGCGCGAAACCTAGATCCAAGCCTTTATAGACACTTGAATACCTAAACGATGAGATCGAAACGATATATGTCCGCTAAATTAACACGCATTTCCTCTACCACCAATTATTTCTGGAAAGTAAAGAAGAATGGAGCGTTAGTTCATCATATTTTGTTTTATGAACTTAACTGCCAATGAAAGTATAGTTCTTTTGAATACCCTTACACACACTACATTTCAAAAAACCTTATTTCAGACGTTGTTAATTATTATACATCAAGTATGCCTCACAAACGATTGTGAATGTCGACATTAAATAGCAACTACTAGGCGCCAAGTCCAAATCTGAAACTTAAAATCTCGTGTTACATACACAACCAACGATTTATAACAATTAACTGCAATAGTGTTATTAGTGATAACTCTTCTAATTGAAAGCTAGATTCGGTTCCTAACCTCTTCTAGTAACCCCCACGCTAGATCTACACAGCAACTTAAACACAACAGAAAAGCTGCGTAATGCAGGAGAAACGCTTCATTTCTCCTCATTTGTATTTTCTCATGGCTTATGCTCCTTACTGATTGGCTGTCGTCTCTTGCAAGTTGCTAACTTTCAAGTGTCCCAATATTGTGTTTCATTCTTATGTTTACAGAGTTGTTCTAATTCAACTTTCTCTTGGCTAAATATGAAGTTTTTCAATACATTTTGACTTCAAGTATTCCGTCATAATTGCAAATTGTGTGTTAAGTGGTATAATACTGAGTGAAAAATAAATCCAATCTGTATTAAAATTATCTCAACTCGTTAGTAGTTAGAAATTATAGTAAACCCAACTGGAAATCAAGTCTCAAAATACAACAGAAAGGAATATTCAAGATTCATTCTGTTATATCCATAGGAAGAAGTGAGTGGTAACTGCTAAGATCTATTTATAGACTGTTATTACATATATTCTTATCGTATAACTACTAAATATGTATATTATATGCATATCAATATTCCTTTTATTATAAGCTTCCATTTAACCTGCTGACTACTATTGTACGATTTACTATTCTTAAGTTATAGTTATCATTATCAAGGTTTAACTTGATAATTTCAAATAAATCGAGCATTGAGTAGATTGTTATAAACTTGATTTTCTGACATTTCGTGACTCCGTGTAAGCCACTTTAGAGAATAAATAACCAAATTAAATTAACCCAAGTTATTCCCAATTTATCAGTTACAGTATCTCACAGTCACGGATACTTAGAGCCTGATTTTTTGTAATTGTTATTTCCTGTTTTTTGGTATGATACAGTCTGATTTGCTTGTATATAAACTGCTTATGTTTGTAATACACGATTCATATAGTGGAGGCTGATATTGATGTTCTGGATTGAACCGAGTGGTTTAGGCGAGAAGCTACTATCTCTGAGGATCAATAAGAACTCTGAGTTGACTCTAAGCTGCTCATGTTAGTTAATGCGTCATTGGTCCGATCATGGAAGTCGGTGTTTTTAATTGGCGATTTAGTCATTTGATATATTAACAGGCTATAAGGACATAACACATTAGGAAGAAAAACAATTATTTATTTGAAAACACATAACACATAATATTCAAACCAATATTGGTTGAATAAATAACGAGATAAGATAATTAAGGTACAAATAAATAGTATTCATGCATATAATAATACACTTTATAAGTGTAAATATAACTTCAGAATATATTGTAATGATATTATGAATACTGACAGAATTAATATTACTTGAAATCTCAGTCCATTTAATTAAAGTTGACATGATCATTCACCTTTTTTCTAACTGCTATTCAATACTATTCGAGCAGTTTATCCAATTCTTTCGATTTACGATTATTCGATACAACAGTGATTGGAGCGAATGGATGATCAGTTTTTTGTAAGTAATCCTAATAATTAGAAAATAAATAAATAACAAGAAATAATTAAGATGAGATAATTAAGATTACAAAATGTGAAATTTTTCACTCTTGAGATGTTAAGCACAACTCCTCAAAAGTATCTAGCTGACGTAATTCGGGGAATATATGTAAAGAATAGCTATGTGGCCAACAGCAACTAGCTTAGAGATGAAACCATATCTCACTAAAGTATTCAATTTCAGACCTAAACAGCAACATACCGATGACGTTCGATGACGATAGTGCTGTGTATTAAAATTTGGTTGAAAATGAGAATTCATAATCGGTTTCAAAGTGTTTTACTGAGACAACAAATCGGATTTCATGTCATATGGTCTCCGTGAATGTGTACAACTAACAGACAGTTTCCCGGATGATATCAGTTTACCAGCTAAACTATTGTCAATTTGAATACTAGCAGCTTACACAGATCACACGAAATGCTTTTCCTACCAGTTATTTTGTTCAAAGATATCTAAAGTGAATAAATTCACACTCAAACACTAACAATCTAATGTGATTAGTTAATTACAAATTAATTTGTTTATTGTACTTATAAATATGATTGTATCATTTTCATAAGTGTATAATGCATAATCAAACAAACACACACACACGCATGCATACATAATGTAAGTCGATGTAGATATATCTTTACATATTCAAATGGTACAAAATAGGTTCTATTGAATTAACATTATTCAACCTTCTGATAAATGTCATGGAGTAACACACAGCACATGTACTAACAATATTTGTAACAAGTAAGTACATCCCTGTGTCTACGTGTGTATGTATGTAATACAACCCATAATAACACGAATTATGAATTAGTTCCAATATGATACAAAAGTATGTATCAGAAAAAATGTTTTGTTCTTTAAGTTTCGGTTCGTAACTGAGGTAATTTCAATAAAATATTAAGTTGAAGACTAAAGAAAATCAACCAAACACTTATACATTTTTAGCAGATTGTTCGAAACGCGTTAACTCGATAGAACATATACGAAGCTATGTGAGATAATAAACGATTAGATCATAGTGGAGTCAGACAACTAGTAACTAAATAAACATGGAAACCAACAAACGGATTTTCTTATCACATATGAAGGACATATCGGAAATCGCAAGACTATTAAAGCAGCTTGGAATAGGGGTAACCTACAAACCAGCTTCATCACTCCTCTCAATCTTATGTAAACACAAGGATGAGATGACAAAAGAATAAAGGTTAAACATCATGTACGAAATAAATCGTTACAACTGTGAGAAACATTATGGCTGGCAAGTTGGCCACCCTCTTCGAATTCTTCTGCAAGGACATCAACTAGCTGTCTTCGCTTATATCAGCGAATGTAGACAATTGTAGATATGCGTTCGACTGCAAAAATGATGAGATCTTGAACAGAGAGACTACTTAGAAGACCAGAAAATTTGAAGAAGCTTAGCACTGAGCTCAATCAGCAATCAACAAACATATTGAAATCCATTCAACTTACCGAACATTTGGAAAGATCTTGTAAAACCATAACGTTAAGAATCAGATCAATAGCGTGAAGATAATCAAAATAAATATGCAAGCAACGACAAAACAAGGGTTAGAAGCAACTAACCAACATCAAAGTCGACAGAAAAAGCTGTTAGTCATAAAACGGAGAAATTAAAATAGATCACTCTTATTTGAAAGTTTGTGCTAATAATGATGTCCAGAGTGATAATGAAAGCTTCATAATTAAATCAACCTGCTCAGAGACCTAAGGTCGTACGGAATTCATTATCCCTAATTAAATGAATTACAAATGAAGTACAATTTTATTACAAAAATATCAAACTAAAAAAACAAATCTTTAACTGTAAATTTCAAATGAATTACATGTGCATGAGATAATGCATCCAATTTTTCCCGTCTACTACATTTCACTCCAATATAAACAAATAGAGATTGTCCACTGTCAATGAGATACACATCGTTTTCTGTTAGGGACGCTTTCGGCAATGCATTTTCACATACAAGTGAAATCTCCATTTTACCACTTTCATCTGAAACTCTATAAAAAATTGGAAAAGTAAAAGAAAAAAATTGGGTGTATGGTGAAAAATGAGTCAAACAGGTTTGAAATATTGGTGAACTGAACTCTTGTGGAAAATAATGTAACAAGTGTGAATGTGAACGTGAATTCTTATTACTATATGGATCGATCCATAAAAGGATGGAATCTCTCTGACTAATATCCTATTGCTAGCTGATGATGGTATAAACAAGCAATGTTACATGAATTGATTAAATAAAAATGCTAATCAACAGGATGATGGGTTGAAACTTTTTTCAGTTTGCAGATAGTTTCACATAAGATTGTATCATCAGGGCTAGATTAACAATGTTTAAGAAGTGAGTACTAAACACAATAATAATTCACTAAGTGGTCACATGTTGAATCACAAATAAATTACAGCTCAATGATTTAAATTATCGAATTGTGTGTGTCAATTGCCGTATTATATAGTCCATATTTGTTCAAATGTGTATTAGAAGAATCTCGATCATTCATAATTAGAAAACTGAAGTAGGCCAGCCGATCCTTTAATCAAGCTTTAACAAATTCACAGACTAATTGAGTCGAAGTTAGAATTAGCCACAATGATACCGTGCTATTAGTAGTAGTGATGAATAGTCAGTTAAGTTCAATAAAGTAACAATAGAAAGCTATTGATAACTAATCCGTGGACTACTTACACTTAATGCATAAATTCGCCTCAGATTTATCAACAGAAATTCGTCAATCCAAGTGACGTGGGAAAGATATTTATTGATTTTTGTCGAAGAATTGTTTAGTCACAAATTCTTAGACGGTAATTACTCATTAATCAAATTGTTTGAACTTAACTTGATATGACGGGTGAGAAAGAACTTCTTTAGGTCAATATTTATTGTATCAATTCAGTAACAACTTTGTTCAATATAACTAGAGTGGACTTTCGGTTTGTTTGACAAGTACATTCCCTGTATTTTTACAGTAACTCCATGTATTTCTCCCAATGTGGTATTATTAAGTGTAATACGATAAATAAATAATTGTATTTTAGTCAAACAACGATGTGATTTTGAGGACTTGTTTGGTGACGTGTTTTTGAAGAGTCAATAAACCTTCATTGCATGAGTTTTGTATGTTCTTACTTTGCATCATGGCAATCGCAATGATTCGAGTCTCAAAGTATAAGCAGTAAGACTGAGAACTCAGCAGAGTTTATACGTACGTAATAGCGACGACAACCATGGACATTAACAAAGACCCACTACAAACACAGCAGCGGCGCTGAATATATGAAAGTAGGACCGCGGATATAATATCAACTATATTCCACTTTAATATTAAATATGGGCGTAAAAGTGGTCATCTAATGATCAATAAACAATATGATTAACTTTTACATAGATAAATATTTAGAAACAATTACCTGTAAATTACTTTCTTGCCTATTTTTTGTTCAACTTTTTTTTCTATTGCAACGTCTGGCAATAAACTAATGAACTTTTTCTGTATAAAACAAAGAAAAAAAATGAATGAAACAGAAACACATGTATACCAGTGATTATTGTATGCAACTGTCCCTTTTTATAATAAACAGATTTTAGTAATAATAATGATAATAATAATAATAATAATAATAATACATTTTAAGCAGAAATGAAATTGATCTAGATGAAGAATAGGCAGAATTTTGTGTTCTTTAGGTCTTATGTAAATCACTGTTCGCAGTAAGAAACGATTGTAACGATTGGATAAGATTCAGTTCTAATAGTTAAACGTCAATCGTTTTATTTAAGTAATCTGTTGCTTTATTTAAAGTGGAAATTAGTTTCCTAGTTTATTCTTACATTGAAGATAAAATTCAAATTGTTTCAGGTCCTAGTCATAAGTTGGTAAGTACGGGGTACTGAAAAACTTGAAGTTTGTTTAGTTAATTTAAGTTATAACACACTGTCTCAATATTATAGCTGAAATGTAAATTCCTTTTTAGTATGGAGGGTTTGTGGAGATTGTAGGCTTCCCATAATGTAAACCATGAACTGATCTTGGTTAAAACCACCATTGAAAACTGGAAAGCACTAGACAGTCGTTTTATCGAAGTATAGAACAACCCGGGAGTACACATTCACGACCCCACTACCAGGGATAGACCTTCAGTTTTGTACACAAACCCTTAACCTTTAGACCAATATGTTGTATTGAAGAATCGCAAATACGCTTTGTTAACATCTAATATGATTATGATAACTACATCAACTAAAAAGCGTGAAATCTCCAAAGCCATCATAATGCTTTCGTTTCTGATGGATGAAAATTCAAAAACACTTATAATCCATACAATGCAGATATCAGGTGACTAGTAGTGATAATGCTATCATGGCTCTTATGGCATCTACAGTTACTATGAGCATGATTCATTTCGATATGTTACTTTATTATCTTATTATTATAACGGAACGAATATTTTAGAAGTTGGAAACGGTTTTTAGAACTATTATTGATTTTACTTTTTGTTCAGTAATTACTGAATGACTAGATTACTATGTATATGTTTTCCTATGATTATAAACTTTTGGTTAACCCATAAAGTACTGTCATTCGACCTACTGTTCCTAAATTGTTGCCAGTCTGTTACCTACAGTTTCCCCTATTCACAGCCACTTTTGGCTTATTCACGTATCATACATGAATTTTGTTATGTCTGAACGAAGATTTAAGAAATGGAAGCTCTCAGAGCTAATTTATGTATCATCCTTATTATACATATCCCTACTTTATAATTATCAAGAGACTGGATTACTGTGTCTATGTATTCTGTTTAGTATAAGCTTTCAGTTAACTCATCAACTAGTGTCATACGACTGACTATTCCTATTTTGTTTCCAGTCGATTATTTACAGTCTCCCCTACTCACAGCCACTTTTGGCTTGTTTGCGTATAATTTATTTTTTATATTATGGTGTGGTGAAGTTATATATGCCTGTATATAAACCACGTTTGTTTGAAATACAGATATGGTAGAGGCTGGTTGTTGACTTATGAACTCAAATACAGGACATAGAGAGGAGCTAGTAAATAGTGAGGCAACAGGAACTTAGTTGTTGACTTGGGGTTATTATTGCTGATCCAGTGTATTTAGGCAAGTTAAAAACACTAAACTACGGAGTAAATAACAGACCAAATTAGAAGGATTCTGAATGGTGACTAGGCACGTGATATTGGTTAGTGGGTTCCAAGTTATAACACTCACCTAAGTTAATATCTCTAAAAACATGAGTATGACTAGACTACGCCGACTAAGTTAATGAATTCTCGTAAACATCTATACAACAAAGAAGAAAACACGCTTTGAAGTGACTTTTACGTCTACTGACAAGACAATTAGATGTTTTAGAAATAAGCAACTTACATGTTCCTCAGAACCATCTTCATCTGTCACCTCAGTTTTACACCTTCCATTTCGATCAGACTCCAGTTGTTGTAAAAACTGACTTGCCTGAATAACATCAAGAATAACAAACTTTATCAATTAAACTTTTAACCCACTAAAAATACATCGAGTATTTTGGAAATATGAATAACGATATCATTGATCTGTTATTCGTAACATAAATTTAAACAGTATAATAGACCTCATCTATCTTCATTATTATACCGAATGCACAGTTGAGAAACTACATTTTGAGTTTAGTTCAAAACTGATCTTCATAATTGTTCAATACCAAATGTAAAATGTGTAATTTACGTTTTTGGAGGTAAAGGCCTTACGACAGCATTAATGGCTAGTAGAAATATGGATAAATGACTTCCTTATGAGCAAGTGGATAGATCTCTGTACTGAACTATCCACTTAATAATATCACTTATCGAGTAATAGTGTTTATTATTCACAATTGATTGATCACTGGGTGGTGATCAATCTCATGCTTGTCTAGTCCCTATTAGTGCAGATCGAATGCTATCGATCATGTTGCAATGTGGCCACCAGTCTAGGTGACTCGACACTGCGGGCACTATGTATTGAGATTAGATGGTGGTTGGAGGTAGTCAACAGGAAACCCTGGACCCGGGTTTCGTGCTACTTGGCACTCGTCAGCAAGGTGTACCTGTAATCTTGAGGGAACTGGTGCTCCCTGGCGGATTCGATCTCGTGTCACCCAGCTTCACAGTCAGAGACGTTACCACTGAGCTATCCGAGCCGTGACTAACCTCCTGTAGGACTGGTACACCTTGCTGACGAGTGCCAAGTAGCACGAAACCCGGGTCCAGGGTTTCCTGTTGACTACCTCCAACCACCATCTAATCTCAATACATAGTGCCCGCAGTGTCGAGTCACCTAGACTGGTGGCCACATTGCAACATGATCGATAGCATTCGATCTGCACTAATAGGGACTAGACAAGCATGAGATTGATCACCACCCAGTGATCAATCAATTGTGATTACATCTCAGTCCTACAGGAGGTTAGTCACGGCTCGGATAGCTCAGTGGTAACGTCTCTGACTGTGAAGCTGGGTGACACGAGATCGAATCCGCCAGGGAGCACCAGTTCCCTCAAGATTACAGGTACACCTTGCTGACGAGTGCCAAGTAGCACGAAACCCGGGTCCAGGGTTTCCTGTTGACTACCTCCAACCACCATCTAATCTCAGTGTTTATTATTATTTGACCCTTCGGAATCAAAACCGACCAATAAACAGAATATTCTTGATAACTGCTTACAACATAATCAATCAGTTAACCTATACGAAATACAAAGACATCAACATTAAGTTAATCTATTTATGTCAGTATATTATTGATTCAAGTGATCATAAATAGTTATTTACCTTATCATTAAGGTTTCATAAAAATATGGTAGCATAGTATACTTGACAAAATTTCAATCAGTTTAGTTAGAAAACAATTAGAGCTTATATACAGACGAATGAGTGACGACAGATGATTATACTCTTGTTTCAATATTTCTTTACATGGACATATTGAAATGTGGAAAAGTATTAAATACAACCTGTAATTTATTCTATCGTCAATAAATTATATAAAATAAGATTATGGTAATCTTTTGCAATTACGTGTCCTATCTTTTGCATAGATTGATGACAAGATGAAATCATTCTTGTGACACACAGTGTTCTTGCTGAATATATATGCATTGATGAGTTTTGCATTTAACGTTCTTCATTTTCGGGTACATAAATTTACTCAAATAGTACAGTTGAAACAAAAATTAATCTGAGTCAACACCAAAAAGTAAATCAAATTCTGCAATTATGAAACGCATTGATACATGAGAACACATTATATACACGAGAAAATAATTGTGTTAAACAAGAACAAAAAAGTAACACTATGAAAATTGATGTACAAAGGAGAGATAACAGACTATAAGTGCTACAAATTAGCCATATAGTTTCGCATAAACACTAGCTATGTAAACAACTTGAGGAAATCAAAGATTGGGTAGTGACATATTGCATTTTCCTTAAGTGGATCTTGACAGATTGATGATGACTTTCATATATAAAAACATTAATGGCCTTACCCTGAATTTTTCTTCTTTAGTGCACCCACGTCCATTCCACTGATATGCTTCAGTACCCATATCCAAAATAAAGACATCTGTTGAATCCAAAGAACGTCTTGAAAATGGCACTTCAATCAATTCCATATTTTTACGATCAACTGAATGAAACAGTAAAAGACGAGGTCTATATTCGTTCGGCTTTACATGATTAAATCCGCTTGCATATCCACCTGCAAGAGTTCTATATTTAGATTATTTTTTTAAAAAAAGACAGAAAGCAGTGAATTTAAAAAGGTTTTCATGATGAACCTATTTCATTAAGTTATCGCTAGCAATTCAAACAAATTCACATGTTTATCGCCTTGCAACAGGTTAGAAACCTACTTCTCTACATATCATTAAATCATATGTTTATTTAACATGCAAAAATACGGGTACAACTGGAGACCAACGTATATAAGGGAAATGAAATAGTGAAGAGAAAGAGGAAGGTGTATAGTTAAAAGCAGATAAATGCACAAAAATAAATGAATCAAAAGTAACAGTTCAATAAAAATATGACCAAGAAGAATTCGTCCAGTTTCTAATATTTTTATAAAGAATTTTAACGGAAACTATAGCAAGATCTTTCGATAATGATATAAGAAGACGAAGATTGGCTTCTGTTTTGAGCCATGTATGATAGTGTCTGAAGTTCTTGAGCTGTACCATCTCTAAAACACTACAGAAACATGTCGTAAACTGACCACTTCTTTGTCTTCCCCGACAAGTCCAAGAGTCGGCTAATAGTGTCCGGTGCGGAAGTCACCAGGATCACTTTGGCTACAAATGAAAAAACTACAGAGGCTGCTGTTTCAAGATGGTGATAATGGTTGAATTATTATCACTGAGCACAAACACACATTGCACAATCTCATTTATCTTTGAGTTCTTGCAGTCCGTTGCTAATGATTTATCAGACCATGAAATTTGGTAAATAAGAATATCGTGTTTTTAATCATAACTACGTAATTATTTATAAACTTTTTTCATCATATGATCTTTTCACTTACGACTAAAGTGTAATGAAAATAGAAAGTTGGAGAAAAAACACTAAAATCTCCAAAATATTAAATTTTCCCACAATGTAATGCCCTGTTGAGTATCTATGAGGAACCAAATATCGGATAGTTTGTTTGACATCAAAATGTAGCTACAAGAATACAAACATTTAGCTTAAAAATAAATTGGTTACTAGTTGAACAAACATTCGGTAAATTCAACGCTCAGGTTTTTGTAACACGATGTGATCATATAAATCAATCAAAATTAATATTTCTATTAAATAACTAATGAATTAATTGAACGACTCAAAAAAAAACTGTTGTTTGTCAATCTTTTTTTCTCAAAGTTGTACATTTATACCAAACTGTAAAATCATAAGTCTAGAGAAAATCTCTATATTCGTCAGAATATCAATACTGTGATTGGTGATGAAAAATATTAAATGACATATGGCATAAGTAAATTAAACATGATATATCCATAGACCTGATAAAGGCAGACATCAAACAAAATGCTTAACTAAACACAATTCTAAACTTTAAGATAGTGACTAACTAAAAATGTTATAATCCTAAACCAATATTATCATTTTATTCAAAACTATTTTCTTGCACACCGGTTTGTCATGATTTTAACCATCCCAAAAATATTTACTTAAACAATAAGACAACAAATATTTTAACCATTACACATAAACACTAATATGTGGACAAAATTGATGTTTGCAGTTTTGTTCTTTCCAGCTCAGAGAAAAGAAACCCCACCCAAATCATTCACCTAAGCTACAAATCTCCTCTACCATCTCAAAAATGGATGATTATATTTTTCTAAAAACAAAAAATCGATATATCATGATTTTCATTTTATTCATATGATTCAAATAATTCCCTATGAAAACTGAAAATAACAGAGAACTAGGTATTTTCGTGCGAATTTATATTGATTTCCGAATGTATATTCATAGATCATGGTGATGACCTATTTGTTTACAATTGTTTCAGCCAGTCTCAAGATATTAATATGATTATTTTGTGTAGAATTGAAGTTGTGGAATACATCCTGACGAAGCATTAGCCAACATAAGTAATTCAGTTTTATTTTGTAAGAAAATAAGAACTGGATTGGTGTACAGAATAGTTTCAGGAAGAATTTACATTATTGTTAAGAAAAAAAAACAAGCTATGAAGTACAAACAACTTTTGATAGATTTATACACAAAAGAAGCTTCTCAAAAGAATGTCATTACAAAACAAGATAATAAAAATAAATAGCAAAGAATTATGGGAAATCCCATTGTTATTTATCAGTCGAAAGTACACGATAATAATTAGTTATACGATTTTGAATAGTTTTAATTTGCTTTGTTAACGATTCATTTGAAATCATTTTAACAATATGTGATTTATTCAAATAAGTTATAGCTGTCCAGAAAAAAATCTCTTCCAAATTGGTATAAGTTAATTCATTTACTGAAGTACACCATAATCTCCAGTTTATGTGTGGTTTATTCAATAATGGTTTAACAAGATTAGCGTCAATATTCCCATGATTGTTATCATTCTCATCGCAAACGAATTTTTCCGAACAAATACCATGATCACAGCCAAGATTTGAAGCAAGTTCTATAAGATTGTAATTATTTATATTATCGTTTTGACTACCAACTCCTAAGACAATTAATATTTGTTCTGAATTCATACAATTTGTTAAAGCATCTAATTCAACACGTATTTCATTCCATCTTTCATTATCAGAATTATATGGATTTATAAGAGATATAGTATCACCATTTTCATTGTTTAACAAACCACTATCTTCTTTTCGTATATCAATAACATAGAACACAATTTGAGTTGAACTAATTGCATTAGTAGTACAATGAGTCAATTTTACACTACCAACTGGTTGTTGATCGGTTATTGGTGCTTCAACTAAACAATTACCAAACAATCGACTACCACCATAACGATACCTAGAACGTATCATATGCTTACGTGAATGTAAAATTGTTGCATTAAAAAGTATACCCTTAGAGTTCTCTTTATCGCTTAATGATAAACATTGTGGTAAACGTAATATAAATCCTTGTCCAGCCCATGGAGTAGTTCTATGCATTTTTTTTAAATTAATGGATTGTCTATTCATTGTGAAAGCTAAATCTATCCAACTTAAAAGTGTATGCATAAATCCTCCAATTAAATGAACTGTATCAATAGCTGGTCCTAATATTATACAATCAAAACAAATCTCTTCATTATTCATTGAATTTAAATAGGGAATAATCCGTGTTTGTAATATTTCTTGTTCCATTTTGTATACGTTAGTGTAGTATGAATATATTTTTTTCATGAAACAAGCAGGATTATTCAATACTTGTGTGATTAGTTCAGTGATTTTTCGATAGTTTTTAAATTTCTGTTGATCATTTTTATCCACTGATTCATTTTCATTGAATTCTATCAATAAACTTTTATGTATCAAATTAAATGAGTTTAATATATGAACCATTTCTTTATTCAACCATAACCAACCAGTATTCATTTCAGTTTCAAAAATAGACAACCATATATATTTGTCATTGCTTATTAAATCATTCCATTGTTGATTGCATAATGTACAAGTTATTAAATCATTTCCATTAAGATATTGAAAAATTCTTAATAATAATTCATTTGGTACCTTGTCAATTTCATTCAGGAATTGAGACATTAGTAAAATTTTCAAAAAATTTTTATGAGTAATTAATAATTAAATTTACTGACAATTTTGATACAATACACAAACAGAAGACCAATAAGATCTCATAAAATGCAATCAAATCAAATCGATAATATTACTAAAGTAGACTACCACTGATTTTGATTGGAGATCAACATGTCATTAACAATATGTTATAAAGCTTTACAATTTATCTATGTAGTTACAGAATAACAATGTTTTAACTTAACAACAGTCTATCTTTTATTGTTGACTAAATGAGATAGTCTTATTATGTTTAGTGTTAGTAAATAACACCCCCTGAGTAACGAAGTGCAATACACAACAACTAATTGACATATAACCATTTTACTTCCACGTGGAATAGAACACGTGTTTTTTTGTTTATATCTGTAAGATTATTTAGAGAGGGGGGATATCACTAAATGAAATTGTTGTTTAACAAAAATAATTATATTTATGATGGAGATATATGCATCAATGTGAATTTTCTGAGCAGCCACATGATTTAAACCAATTAAGTAATCAGTGTTCAACTATTAATTTCTAGAATTTTAATGAGAAAGAAGAGATATCTGAGAACTAGCCAAGGTAAAATAGTTACCTTTAGTTCAAGGAAAAGCGAATATTTGTAGAATGCGATGAGAAGACGAAAGTTATCAGAATTAGGTGATACACTTACGCAATATATTTGGAACAATCTGATCACACACATACTTCCTAAGATATTACGTATGCAAAAATCAAAGGTCAATTAGATAAACTAAAAGGTGAGGGGAACAAAGATAATAATGAAGTACACAATGTGAAAACCGCGCTGAATAGTAGATCGGTATTATCAGGGTTGGTTAAGGGTAAGAACAAATTGCTTTTGAACACATAAAAGAGGTTTCAGTTTTCGTATAGTTAAGGTCTCAATAAACTTTAATCTTCTTTCGTGGAAACTTTTGTACAAAATTGCAGAAGCTGACTTGATATCAATCTTATGATCGGTTTCAACCGAATGTTTCGCAATGGAGTTAGATTTCGTCTATTGCGCGGCATTTCTGACCACTGGAATGCATTCGTTTTAGTAGCCATTTAGGTGTGTGCATCCATCCCTTACTTTCAGATCGCGATTGCTCCTCCCTTTGTACATTTTTCTGCACATACATGTAAATTGATAGGCGCAATGGGATGTGGTAAAATCGCTTACATGCTGTTTCATTTTGGCGAAAAATAAACTTTGACCTTTCGATAATGATAAATTGAGCTGAGTAAAATGTCCGGTTGATAGCTAATTTAAGTATTCGTTTCAACATGAGAAGTATTTGAATCACCTCTGAATGTAGGGTAATATAGACACGCTTTTGGGTGCAGAAAACATTGCAGGTCTAATCATATTGCTAACTTTCCAATGGTTTATGAACTTCAGTAAATAACCGTTATTTATCAATGTTTCATTTAAAAGCTTGAAGTCTTCCTCAATAGTATCTCTAGTGCATATACAATTGATCCTATTGAATAAGCCCTTTATTAATACAAATTCGTACTAGACTGGACAGTGACTATGGTAACTAAGATATTGTTCTGTCCATGTCGGCTTTCCATAGACAGAACGTTTGATGGGACCATCTCTTATACTAATCAGTATGTTTAGAAAAGGGAGCTGATCGTTCAAATCTTCGCATTTAAGAGAAATATCCTTTTGACTTGTGCTGAGTTCAACTAACGAGCGGTTCACATCTTCATGTTTATCACTTGTGACTATGATGTCATCCACGTACCGCTTATAAAGACACGTCTTCTAAATTGAATCTTTAACTAGGGTTCCCACATACCCCATGAGTACATTAGGCAGCAATAGATCTAAAGGACTACCTATAGTGATATATGTATTGGGATTGATTGGGAGTGAATTGACACTATTATTATGATTACAGAAAGATTTTTCCAGATTTTTTCTGATACATCCTTCCTTTTTCAAAATGACAGTACTTCAAAAATCGATTAATTTGAAATGGTAAACTAGACATCTCTGTTTATGCAGCCAATGCTTGAATATGCAGTTCAGTTAATGTGATTAATCTATCTTGGCAATTATTTACATACCCTTTTGTCAGTTTAATAAGATATGAAATATTTGGTTGTGATTTACTTGGACGTAAGTTCTTTTGTAACTGATTTGGGGATTTTTCACTTGGCAAACAGCAGTTGAAAAGTCTAGTTCCACTCGTTCAGATATAATTTTGCACACAAGTTTAACAAGTTCATCTAACCTTTAAATAGGGATTCTTCTTTCCAAATGTTGGGGTGATCCAGAAATCGCTTGCAAAAGACAAGCAAGCATCAAGAAACACTAAGTGTTTCGTCCAATCAGCGTTCATTTGGAGTCTTGGCCAGAAATATCAAGGTAGCGAAATCGTCACATGCGGAAGCTCTGATTGGTTGGCTACTACAGTGCTACTATGTTTGGTAGCATTCCAGAATATTCCAGCGACCCAAGGACATTTAGATATATTATAAAAACCCTATATTTTCTGTAATAAAATGAACCTCGGAGTAAAGTATTTTTCCTTATACTTGCATCTTCTCTCTGGTGTTCAAGTCGCTGTGCAGTTCTAGCTTTCGGGGTACCAGAATAGCTTAGGAAACTAATATAGCGTTCAATCGATACGACTTATCATCAGAAATTTAAATCAATTAGTCCCTTTAATAAATTTAGATAATGCGATAAGATGGCCGCCAGAATTATGTGATATATTTACATTTCGAACAATTGATTGCAATCGGTCATAAGGTTGACATCAAGTCAGCTTCTGCAATTTTGTACAAAAGTTTCCACGAAAGAAGATTAAAGTTTATTGAGACCTTAACTATACGAAAACTGAAACCTCTTTTATGTGTTCAAAAGCAATTTGTTCTTACCCTTAACCAACCCTGATAATACCGATCTACTATTCAGCGCGGTTTTCACATTGTGTACTTCATTATTATCTTTGTTCCCCTCACCTTTTAGTTTATCTAATTGACCTTTGATTTTTGCATACGTAATATCTTAGGAAGTATGTGTGTGATCAGATTGTTCCAAATATATTGCGTAAGTGTATCACCTAATTCTGATAACTTTCGTCTTCTCATCACATTATACAAATTTATCAAAGGGACTAATTGTTTTAAAAGTGAACATGTTTATAGCATAAAGCTATGCGATGTGGTACTACGGCATGTGTTTGTCCGTTCTTTTGGCTGAATGCATATTTTTACACATGAATATCTGTTGAGATTGAAAGTTTGATGAAAATTGCTTCTCTAGTACCTCGAAGGCATTCCGTTGAAAATTATGTTTTAAATCTTTCAGTAATTGAACTTAAAGTTCCAACGAATAATTAAAATTCAACTTTGGGATTAACCATCTCAAGGTCCATCCGTTGGATGTAACTGCACACCAGAATTACTCTTTCCATTTACATTAAATCACTGGTGGCTATCGTTACACATTAACATGATAGATAATGTGATTTTGTTTAAGAAAATGGGCAAATGTAAGTCTTAATCAGAACACCAATACTGGGATCCCATCCCAAGAAGAGACGTACATCTGGGACCAAATGTTTTAAAAATATTAGTACTACTATTCACAGTTAAATGAAGAAATCGTAACTACTAATTTCTTAAAACAGTTCATTGTATTGACCTCTTCGGGCATCACAATAAAATGTTTGATAAAGTAATTTACATGAAAGGAAATAAAACTAATAGGAGTTCCTGCCATACTGCAGAAAAACCCCAGTTGTGATAACTAATTAATAAAACTTCCTATCGATTGTTTCGCCGCCAAATACAAAATATTTAAAGCAATTGGTCCTTTTTATAATTTTTGATAGGACAATGAAAAAACAAAGTTGATCCTAAAAGTGTGATGTATTTGTGCTATACATTTTGAACAGTCTGGTCACTAATATACTTGTCAAGGCATTTTAAATGAAAATTAATAAAGGCCAATTAAATGAAAGTTCAAGTAAATCTTTATGAATTTTCGTACCAACTGCCTTGAAAAGTATGTGTGACTAGACTGTTCAAAATGTACATCGCAAATACACCACACATTTCAGATAGATTACGTCTTTTCGTTATTCTACCAAAATAAGATAATAATAATAATAATAATAATACTGTATCGATGGAATTCAGTCTGAACCATGGGCTAGATAATGTAACATGTAACTCAACTAGTGACTTCAGTAGGTTGGTTATAGCCTAAACACATTAATGAAAACCCATCTGCTTATGGCTTGAAATTTCGTGAATCCCAGTCTCACTGGGATCAGTGAATGTAACAGTAAACTAGTAAGTCCTAAATAGCATGAAGCATAGCATCGAACCTTAGTCTCCAACTAAATAGACGGGTGTACATAAAATATAAAGCTAGAAAAAACTTCGTTAGTCTACTTTACGAAATCGTCCAACTGATGAGTGAGCTTTTCCTTCTTCAGTTTTACAAATCTTGATGTCCAAATTAAAGATTTTCATCGCCTAATGACGTATAAAACAGAGTTAAACGGTTTTTCTGAAAACATATTTTTGGGAAGTTTATCAAGTGAATTTGAGCAAAGATTTATAATGATGTTTAGCTAACAAAATTAAATTTACACTGAACTTACTCAAAGCGATTAAAATAAGTTTTAAACAAATCAGACTCAAATCCGTCAACTTCTCGATGTTGAACTGCTTTATCATCAAGAAAAGTATCCAATTCAACCGTTTTATAAGCTGCTGTTCCGTATTCATCCTAAAATGGGTTAAAATTTTAATTTTCATATCATAAAAATTAGAAACTAAGCTACAACCAATGAATGTATTTTCCAGTACAGCTTTGTAATTATGGATGATGTATGAATTAATAATAATTGCTTATTTCTTCATTAGTTAGTTTTCCAAACGTCCCCTTATCAGCTGTCATTTTGTTTTAAATGTGATCAAAATGCATACCTAGTAAAAATTACTGAATTGTATCTGTTGTAAATGACCAAGTTCATCTAGGAAAACGTCTCTTTGAAATACACTAAACTGTGTTCAAAGTTAAGTTATAACATATCCCAAGGTGTTTCTGTCGTCTGCTGCTTAAACAGTACTTTAGACAACCAATACTTTAATCTATTTTATTCTGATACATTAGTTACTATGATATGGATTTCAAACCCTCCAAACTATGCCATTAATATTTCTGATTAGATACTTACATGTATATCAAGAGTTCCGTATGCTAAGACATAATTTGGAATCATCAACAAAAAGAAAAAACCCATCAATGAATTCTGATCGTCATTGAACATGTTAGGACCGCAACCTCTGCTAGACTAAGTTTAGAATCAACAGGCTCAAATAGTGCCAATACTTCGATGTTCAAGGAGATTAGGTCGTATGTTGTAAACCTTATGTTCGAGAATAGAATGAACACCATAATGTGAGCGTGCGTGTGTGTTGCTGAGATTTCGTAAACTAGGATGAAAATACTACTTAACGTCGTAAAACATTAAAAACATACACTTGTTATCAACACTTCCTGATAATATCTTTAAAGTTGGGTAGAATTTCCATAGTACAGTGAATTCCAAGGATTGATAGTGGCCATGTAGACCGTCAATACCGTTAAAGTATGAAGTTTTAAATACTTGATCGGAATTTAACGAAAACTAACAAGTCTTTGTGAAGAAACTCCTGAGGAATATTCAGTGTTTCAGTGGATGCCTTCATCATTTCCCGTTATTTGAACATAACTACCGTGAGAATTACTTAGAGAGAAATTGGTAAAATGTCACAAAATTCCAGAAAAACCTAAATTTTCATATGCTGATTCACCTAGCAAAAAAACAAACATAATTCTGTCTGATCCTTAGGTACATTGTGGCTAGAAATTGCTGACTGAAGATTAACTTTAGCTACGACATACTGATTTTTTTAAAACAACTACGTCAGGTTGTCTATATCTAAAATATATATAAACACGGGATACAGAGGGCAGCTAGGATGCAGCTGGACGATCAAGACTTCGCAGATGATCTGACTCTTCTATCACACACGCAACAACAAATGCAGAAGATGACTAGTGTAGCAGCAGCCTCAACAGAAGTAGGTCTCAATATACACAAAGGCGAAAACAAGAATCTCCGATACAAAACAACATGTACCAAGCGAATCACACTTGATGGAAAAGCTTTGGAAGATGTAAGACCTTTACATATCTGGGCAGCATCATTGATGAACACGGTGGATCTGATGCAGATATGAAGAGGCGGATCGGCAAAGCAAGAGCAGCATATTTACAAGTGAAGAACATCTGGAACTCAAAGCAACTGTCAGCCAACAGCAAAGTCAGAATCTTCAATACAAATGTCAAAACAGTTCTACCGTACAGGGTGGAAACTTGGAGAATTACAAAAGCAATCATTCACAAGATACAAGTGTTTATTAACAGTTGTCTACGCAAAATACTTCCGATCCGTTGACCAGACACTATTAGCGACAATCTACTGTGTGAGAACACAAACCAGATTCCAGTGGAGGAAGAAATCAGGAAGAGCCGGAAGTGGATATGAAACACAGTGAGGAAAGCATCCAACTGAGCCACAAGACAAGCCCTCACATGGAATCCTCAAGGCCAAAGGAAGAGAGGAAGACCAAAGAACACATTACGCCGAGAAATGGAGACAGACATGAGAAGAATGAGCAACAATCGGATAGGGCTGGAAAGGAACGCCCAGGACAGTGGGTTGGAGAATACTGGTTGGAGGACTATGCTCCATTGGGGGTAACAGGTGTAAGTAAGTATGTAAGCACATAAACTTACCGCAGTGCTTTCACGTCCAATCCAAAAATGAACATCATACAACAGTTCATCACCAACTTTTTCGGTATTTAAAACAATATAGGAATCACCACGGAAAAATTTGCCAATGTCTTCACCCCGAACAACTTCTAACTGGAAATTCTAAAGATATAGTACACAGTATTTAAAAATATTTAACATTTTTATTCACTGATATATTAATAAGGTTAAATTTATAACAGATTTTCTGTATTTTATCATTTGCTTTCATATAAACACTCATGTAATTAAAATTATAGTACGATATGAGCTCACATATTTATATTTTGGAATTTATTTATTTGAACACATAAATACTGGTACAAGGGGGGGGGGGCACAAAATATTTACGCGCCACACAAAACAATGAGAATAGGGAGAAAAAGATGGTGACACCAATTGCATTATCGTCTCTGTGCCTGAACACAAGATGCCGAACCTCTGCATTACTAACATGGTGTTGCCACTGGATGTCAGCAATCCTTTGGAGACAACGATGGTCAAACACAGAGATTCGTCTAACATCCTCAACTCGGAGGTCAGGTTTCACAATCATGGAGCAGAACTGCTCTCACCGGCGCGTTGTAGATCCGATCTGTTACAGCCAGACTAACATCACGAAGGCGCTAAAGATGGCCCAGATTGGCATAAGCCGCTCTGGCTTTCACTATACGTGAATCGATCTCATCACTCACGCCACCACCAGCATTATGCAGCTACCTAGATACACAAACTACTCGACTACTTCTATATGCTCATCATCCAGGGTGAGTACAGGATTAGGATCCTGCCAGTCTTGTAGAAGTACTTTACACTTCGAAGGTGCAAAACACATACCATACCTACGGACACTGATTGCCAACTGATTAAGTGCGGATTGCATGCCTTGGGCATTATCGCACAGTAAGACAATATCATCCGCATACTCGAGTTTTTCTTCAGGCAACAAACCCACACCGCCATTACTTACATCCATCAGAGCTGTTTCCAGAATGTCATCGATAGCAAAGTTGGGGAGGAATATTGAGATTGGGCGACCCTGTCTAACCCCACTGCTTGAATGGAACAATGGAGAAAGGTGGTTATATGCCCTCACTCTACCTGAGATGTTTGCATATAGGGCTTTTAGGATGTCAATAAACTTCTCAGGCACACCCTTCTTCAATAGACAATCCCACAGAACAGTCCTGTCCAACGAATCGAAGGCAGCCCTGATATGAATTAGCACTACGCTTGTTGGTCTGTGATAAGTATGACGGTGTTCTAACATTTAGTGGAGGGTGAAGATATGATCAATACATCCTCGACCGGAACGAAACCCAGCCTGCTCCTCGCGAGTCAATCTTTCTCGGATTTTGAACAACCTACGAAGTATGACGGAAGCCAATAGCTTGGACGCAATCGGAAGTAGACTTATCCCCGATAGTTGTTACAGGAACGACGTGAACCCTTTTTAAAGATAGGGACAACTATCGACTCATTCCATGACGTTGGTACACTCTCTAGCTCCCAAACCTTTGTAAACAACACAGTTAGTTCCTTAGCCAGAAAGTCACCACCATCTTTAAAAAGAACCGGAGGTAAGTCATCTGGACCCGGTGATTTGTAGCGCTTCAAGAGTTGGAGTTCCTTGCGGACTTCCGCCTCATTTGGTGGATCAGTCGTCACCGGCCATGGAGGGCAGGACAGTCCGACCGATGTTGCTGGAGCAGCAGGCCAGTTGAACTGCCCTTCGAAGAATTTTGCCCATCGTCCAAGACGTTGATGGATGTTAGTGACTGGCATCCCGTCATCCTCACAGATTGTTTCGCTCACACCAGACTTCTTGCTGTCAGTGGCTCGGATGATTTGAAAGAGCTTCCGGTAGTTACCAGATGCAGCTGCCACTTCCAGCTCATTAGCACACTCCGACCACCAGGCTTCTCGGTCCTTACGCAAGCCTTATTATTATTATTATTTACTTATTTTAACACATAGATATTGGCACAAGGAGGCACCAAGTACATATGTCCACACAAATCTCATTTGATATGTGTGAGGGCTGTGATACTACCCGGGTGCCCAAACCGAAGTAGGTAGTTTTCTTAGCAGGCCACACCCGGAGCCTTCGACCTGAAGGTCTGATCCACATGTCAGTGGAGCATCGTAAGGAGATGCAGTCCCATGGTAGCCGGTGACCAACAATTGGTTCATGCGCCATTTGTTCCCTCAAGATACTGGAGCCCATGTGCACCATTGGTTTGGAATCAGGGTTTCCCAACTTCTCTAGGTGGACTCTCCGTGTCCACCAACCCGGTTAAAGCGCCGGACATTCGTTTTTCGTCCTCTCAATTTCGTAAACAACAGTAATGCCTCGAGAAGGCAGTGAGTAGGACTTCCATGGCAGTGGTTGTATGAACGTGGCCATGTGAGAGCATTTGGAGAGGGAGAGTGGGCTCTCCCCACTCTCGGCCGTACCAGAGCATTTGGGGGCAAGCTTCGCCCGATTTCATTACGTAACAGCTTTCGTTTGTGGTCAAACTCACGGTCATTCGGAGTAGACCGACGGGCTTCGATGAGTTGTAAGGAGCTTGAAGAAACCCAGTGCTTATAAGCGGGACGTTTTGCGTAGCCGCAAGAGGCTTTACTCACCATTTTGATGGCGTCATGCAGATGCAATCAATGCTCATCTACACTTTTCGGTGGGATGGTAGCTAGCCTAGAAACTAGCTCGGTTGGATACTTACTAGCAACAAAAGTTGCAACCAATGTGCTGACACCAATCGTTTGGTGACGATCACTTCGTTGGCCACTGAAAAGTAAGGTAAGATTGACGCAGACCAAGGCATGGTCAGAGTCCAGATAGGTACTCCAAAAGGAGCGGCAGTCTTGTACACAACCACCGCAGTGGTAGCTGATCGCGATGTGATCAATCTGAGTCCAGGCTTGAAATGCAGAGGGAGGACGTCAGGTGGCACATCGGCGGTGACTGTGCCGAGAGTTAGTGCTAGCTAGAAATAGGTTATGGTCTGTGCGCAGTTGCAGTAGGCGGTCCCCGTTATCTGTCCTGCGGCCAACAAGTCCCCGTCGGCCACCTTAGCGATTCTCTTCTGTGCCTAGACGCCCGACCTGAGCATTCAAGTCTCGGGCTAGTAATACAATAACTGTCGAACGCACTTTCTGGAGAACAGTTAACTGGTGGCAGGATTTTGGGAACATTACAGTTAGTACAAAAAAGGGAAATAGTATTCAATTACAAAGAGAACGATAAGAACATGCATACTGAACAGTAGCATGAACAAAAAAATGAGTCGATAACAAGGATTGGTCGTGTTTCTGTGACTGATGAGATCCCATGATTTTCGGTCAAATAAAAAGGGACCATATGAGTCTTAGGTAGTGGGGGGTTAACTCGAATATTATTAGTTGATTCACATATAGCGATAGAGATTAACACTATCTAAAGAGCGTGTAACCGACCTCTATTGAAAGTCAATGCACAGTACATATCATCGCTACTTAATTAATTCAGTTTATGGTGTGTTCCTAAACGGGTAAATAGAAATTTTTAGTGTCTTCAAAAGACCAAAGAACAAACGGGTATATATAGACTAACTGCTTGACTGTAGCCTGGCCAAGACTGTTAAACAGTTTGGAACCTTGCTTAGGAAAACTATCAACGGAAAGAATTATTCATACAAATCGAAACGCCAAGTTATGCCCAAAGATACTGAAAAAGACAATTTGTATCTGAGAGGACAAATTTGTTGTGGAAAGCTTAGTAAACGCTGCTCAGAATCTACAAACCTCTAGTCGGGAAAATCTCAAAAGTAAACTATGCTGTTAAGTGCATGGCCAAGGCGAAAGTGTAAGCTTCATATAACTGAATGATACTAAAATTATTGCAAATGATACAAATCAGAGAGGTCTTGGATATATAAAACGGGAATACCAACGATTAAAGGAAATAAATTAGTCTATATTGAAAGTAGACAAGAGGTCAAAAGCAACCTTTTAAAAGAATATTTTGTAAAAGAAAAAGAAAGAACAATAATACGACTAAAAGAACGAACCAGGACGCAAATATAGAGATAGACGAATGAGGTAAGTGGTTTGTTAAGTTGAAGAAGTATCACTCGGCATTGTTAAAAGCTATGGGAATGACTAAATATGGCACGAACTACTGCTTATTAGTAAGTAGTATAAAGTGAGCAACAGAGACAGGTGAGGAAGGACCGACGTCACGAAGTAACAAGCTGATTCGATATTTTAATCCCTGTTGATCAGTATACAGAATCCACCTTTATAAATCCAAAGAACCCCACTTTCGTGAAGACGGTGAGCTTAATTCACTTCAAAGTCTTCATCATTTACCCAATAAAATGTACTATTCTTCAGGTTTTACTTAAAAGAAACTATATCAAGGTCTTTCGTGTGTTTCGACTGAAGTTGATTTGCAAATTCCCATATAAAATCCGTGTGGGTATATATTATTCAAGTGACTTAAAAACTTATAGAAGCTCTCTTATTTATAACGGTCTGTATCAGGAATCCAAATCCAACCCTAGATAAACTTCTGATGAATTTACTAACCAATGCAGTTGGCTACACACTTAATGTTAACGTTATAGCATGTTAAGTAATGAGGCAGAATTTCCCCTAGTTCACGTTCTAATTCAAACTATTACATGGCATGAGTAAACCAAGTTGGGAGTTTTAGCCAATTACTGTACAGACTGGTTCTTATTTGAAATACTTTGAATAATGTCATGTGCTATCTGAAATTTAACTTCAAGACTTGTATTTCAGTGGGAATCTTCTAGAATTCGACTACATAAACTCTTCACAAAACAAGAAAATAGGTTACACTAACGCTGTAAGAATTAGTTGCTTGGTGAGGTGTCAAGTAAGTCGTTCAGTATGTTTTCCTGAACTACATTTCGGTTGTGATTAGATCCACAGACGTTTTTAATGAACATTGCATTCATGCTCAATATGTACACTGAGAAAAATATTTGTTTGTACTTTTTTGGATTTAAACTATGAAATAAGAATTCGCTTAGTTTATTTTCTTGTCTTCTAGTTTGTATGATTCGTTATATTATGTTAAAAATCACCAAGGACGAATCCAGTATAAATGTATATTATCTGTTCAGCACGTTAATAATTCAGACTTTTCTACAGACAAAAGATCTATCAGTATGTGGTTTGTCCTGAAAAAGATATCGTCCGAATGTTTAACAGAAAACAAAACAGGCGTCTTCTTACGTATATATTCATTTCCTTGCTACTACTTCAAAAAAACTGTGTATCTGCAAACATCTAATTCCACTTTATCCGACAAAAGCTGTTTATGCTGAACAACAATGAGTTATGTCCATTCTTCAACTTACTATCATGTATAAGGATTTATTAAACATTATAATTTTTCTGTTTCCTAGACTACAGTGAATCATCGTATCTCGACTTGTCTACTAAGAAGTCATGCAGTATTGTTTACTTGATGGCTTTCTATCAGTGTCCTGACGGTCTTCTTTTTTATCAATATCAAAATAGGATACCCAGAAAAGACAGAGGGTTTGCCCAATTCCACAAAATTTGTCCCAACCGGTTAAATTGTAGGGAGCGAGAACAACAAATATTTTAAAATTTGGTATGCCAATTATGTTTCTTTTGTTGTACAACTTTCACACACATGTTGTTATCAGTAAAATGCACTTATACACATGAAATCTTGTGAGGAACGTTTTTCTTAAATTAGATTTTCTGTTTGAAATTAACATTTGTAAGATAGATTTAAGCCACGTGGAACAAAATGAATTTACCCGATCCCTTAAAATTTGTTGTTCTTGTTTTAAAAAGTATTAAATGTCATCATAAAGGAACAATTTTCCATAGTAAAGATAGGGGATTAAATGAAGATTAAGGTAGATAAATTGTTGAGAATGCTATACCCTCAAACACAACGTGTAAAAAAGGAAATTACTTTTAAATCTACACATCGATCTGAGGTGATTTTCATCCAATTGAGTTCAATGCATTTTCGTTGTACTAACTTATTTAGAGAGAATCCTATTCACTGAGATTCATTGTATTTTCAGTTGTAGTCAGTTATTTTATTCTAAATGCATTTTCCCTTGTATCAATTATTTCGTTGTGATTTTGTGTTCAGTGAAAAATACTCAGGTTGCGGTGTGTGCTACTGATATCGACAGATATAAGTAGTATGTATCATCAATCGAAAGTGAAATGCCTGACGGCAGGGGGTTAGGAAGATTGAAGAAAAGTGAACGAGAACAGAGAATGATTGATGTGGAGACGAAAGAACAATGAAGTCTTGGACGATTGATTGATATTTTGTAAATAGTCCTCAGATTTCACTAAGATTTTCTGTAATTTGGTATTCAAATACATTCGACTATTCCCACTTGTGTTCTCCTTCACGACAAGGTGAACAAATTCTGTAGTTAATAATCACTGAATCGATTAATAACTGAATTAACTTGAAGGTTATTTAATCTCTCTGGCATAATGGATTGCTTACTCTGATTAGTGGGTAGTGAAGAAGAGGATAAAGTAGTCTCATTCACCATACTGAAGTCGAAGTTGTAAATTAATAGATTATTACACGAATGTATTCTAAACTTACATTGCCTTATCGGTGGAATGGATGAAGTTAATTACACCAACATTGTTGGGTTGATGAATTACGAATGTACAAGAGTTTATTTCATTTTATCACCTAATATATCATACAGTTATGAAAAACTACTTCTCATTACATCGATTAAATTTATCAGAGATCAACTTTTTTAAACACCATTTATTTATCATCCTTATGACCTTTAACAGACTATATCAAATAAACACGAACATGCGAATAAAATGTACAAAATGACCAATTTTGTGAATGGTAAAGCTTTTTAAAGTCTGTCTTTGTATCTAATAACTCTGCACACTTCACAAGATATGTTCTTGACTAACTAATCGTTCAAAAATAAATTTTGGTTACATTATCATGTGCAGGGAGTTGTACAGTCCTCTCTGGTTTTCCATGGGAACTTAATATATTTTAACCGGTGATTCAACCCACTTATAAACCAGAAAATTTCTCAACTAAGTTACATCGATTTATAGAAATTACACCAAAACGAACAGATGAATTCATCTCGTTAAGTTTTACTACTACATCACATTCTAACTCAATGTCAGTTTTATTCAGTATTACTCCTGTTTCAATTTAGTATGAAAATTAATCGGCATAACATTCATTTTATTTCAATGTTACATTTATTCGGTATAATATTCTTTTGTATTAAATTGATGTGAATTTCGTTTAGTATGATATTCAGCTTGTACTTAGTATAAACGTTGGTGCCGAAATCTGATTTGGTATTCCTCCCAATTATTTTATAATACATTTCAGATGACTGATCATCAAACGCCCGTAAAATCAATCAAACAAAATGATTGTATTACGTTAGCGATAGTCCTGTTTTTTTGGAAAGTCAAATAAATCTGCTCCTACTATCAGCCTCTGCCTTCTTCCTTGTGTCGTGGGAATCGTACTGATTTCTTGTTTTCAGTATCAGTTTTCGAAACTTAACAGTTAGGTGTAAGGTAACCGATGTGTGGTGACGAGAGTGAAATGTGATTGGTCATTGAGCGTGGACAAACAGCTATCAAGCCTACTACTGACTATGATTTTCTTTGCTGCATTCGATTTCTACTCCGTACTCGCTGAGAGTGACTGTTTGAAATTATGTTGGGTAAAGTGTTGTCTGGTATTTACTTTGGTTCTCTATTTTTGGTCATGAGTCGCATATATGACATAACGTGATCTAGTTTCTGTATAGGGTGCCGTCCAAGTATCCAATCTAGCGTATCGTGGTATGCGGCAGAGAAAGTAACCATCCGTCATATTGCTAACAATTACAAATATGAACTTGTTAATTTTGCAGAAATCGTAATTTGTTATTGAGGTTTATTCCAGTTATTTTAACCACCTTCAAATAAATAATTTTTCCTCAAAAACATGTACGAAGAATTTTCGTGGTGAAATAAGAAGCCTCTATAATTAGTAATACGTGAATTGCTAATATATGGTTTGATACACTATTTCTATTGTGTGATAATAGTCCATTATCACAAACATCAAAGTTAATGGGATTGATGAAACTAGCCTAATTAAAGAACGAAAACTCTGTCGTATACTACCTGCTACAACAAATGCTTGTCACTAACAATAATACGTACAGGAGTGCAAACATGTCAAGGTATGTATGTAGAAACAGTGCATCAAGTTTAGCATGTTAACTTTTTACCTAAGTCGTTATGAAAAAAAAAGCCAAAATAAGCTGAAAAGAACATAAACAAATACAATAATTAAGAAACTATTAGAGATAATCACTAGTAAAAACATCGAAAATTACTTTTATTCGCCAGACCATTAGAGTAGAGGAGGCAATCTTTCGTACCGGTCCCCATGCTGGCTCTTTCTCAGCAGATTCCTCTGCAAATAAATCAAGGAAATCATATATCAACACTTTACTTTCTCATTTATCCATTAAGCTTTAAACATATAACCAAAATCATTATAGGTTACTAGCTTTTAGTATTCAGAACATAATCTACTTAGTGATCGCTGCTATAAAAATTCTGAACCCAATAACTGTAATGAAGGTAAGCTTTTAATGTAACACCTGTAATTTAGGGAAAGATAAAATATGCTTTTGTAGAAAAGGTTCTTAGGAATGCTAACAGAAAATATAACCAAATTGGCTTACTATTCATATTAAACTACCAAGGGTTCCATAGACTCCTTTATTGAGTATGGAATGCAAACTTAATCCACTCGTTTAAGTATTTACTCTTGATACGCTACCAAAGTTTGATATTTATTTCAACTCCACTCATTAACATCGTATCAAGAAAGGACTGTCGATTTAAGTTATTCCATATCCTATTCAAAAATATATGTTTGATCGAATAATATCAGATGAATACAATTATCACAGTGATACGTTGATATTTCAACAGTCGGTTAAAGCATAGACGATCATAGAGACTTTTGTAGTTTACAACATAAACTGGTTATGCAAAAACAGGCATTGGAGAACAGAGCTTTGGATGGTTGTTTATCTGAGTGCATGACTGCTTAACGGGGTACACCCACAGCACTCCGCTGAAGATTGAACCCGGGACCTCCATGTTTCTTGATGAGTATGTTATCTTGATACTACGGAGTTGGTATTTAATAGTTCATAGTTCTAACGTCAGTCAATTCATAATAATATGCGACAAATGTCCCCTGCCACTGGTGATACCTGTCTCGCGTTTGACATTGTGGATTATTTTTGAGATTGGGAACACGTCTGTGTGATGTAACAACTAATGTGAAGTAAGCAGCTTATGTAACCACTAGATTTAATATCACTATACAGTTGAGGTGCATCAGCATTTGTAATGACAGATAGGATGAGCTAGATTTCCATACCACTAAACGAAGTGTACTTTCAGTTAGACATATACACATGAGATAGGCTGTACGCTTAGTAACTCATTTACTTACTCTTGATACCCCTCGTAGAGGGGCATCGGCTTCCCACCAGGGTTCTCAACCCAACTCTGTCCTGGGCAGTTCTTTCCAGTTGTTCCTAATGGCTATTCATTTTATAATGAAATCCTCAGTTTACCAAATAAATCAGCCATTTGCATGTAAATGGCTAACATTTTATGTAAACCGCTCTTTATGGTGCTATAACTTTGTACATACAGTGTTTAGTTTTCATAGAAGTACAGCGAAATTTGTAGTTTCTGACACCAACAATTGCTGTACAACTCGGGTCTGATATGGACATATGGTGATTCTTAAACTGACCGATTTATTAGATCCACCCACTGGCTGTAAATGACGGAATACTTCACTGTTAACTGATTATTATGTAGCAAAGAAATAGTCATCATGTCTTGTTTATGGAATAATAACAAACAAACCAATAAACATTTTAATTTCTATCGGTTGGCATCCTGAACAGATTCATTATCAACACAAACGTCAAGATACTAAAATAAATAAAAGTATGTTGTCAAATCCCTAAATTATGGATGACCATACGGATTATTTTGAGGAATAAGAACTAGGATTTAGAGTGAGAAATTAGAGTTAGGAATTAGAATCATGGTTTCCATCACTAAACGGTACTAACCATGCTGCCCAAATGTTATCTTGCCATTTTGACGAATGGATTTCACACCAATACAAGATTCATAACCTTAAACCTGATTGATCCGTCTATAAACCAGTCCCGCAAGTTTTTACCAACTTTTAAGCCGAACAATCCTGACTCTGTCTGAGCCCCTAATTTATAATTCTAAACTTTCCTCGTTCATCTATCATACCGGGACCATGCATCCCTAAGAATCTTGTTATTTGTCGTAAGTGGTTTCGTAACCGAACGCTGTTTCCGAAATAGTTAATAAGCAGCTCAAAGCCGTTACTAAAATATGGTTCTACCGCACCAATAATTACTACTACCATCTTGAAAATCATAAACTTAATTCGTTAGTGATAGCAAAAGACTAGACATTAGGTAACACAAAATAAAAACCGAGATCAAACCACTAATTACTAAAATGGTCATATGGATAGACTTCATTATTGCTATCGATATTTTAATACTCACTTTTTACAGCTCTTTCTACATCGGACCCGAAAAGTGCAAGGTTAGTGTCCTTCCAACTGTACACCTTCTCGCTCACAAGACAAGCCATTTCATAAACAAAACGAATTAATGTTTACCGTCCAAATACCTGGGTTTAAAATTACTTTCTATGGACCAATAAGATTACAATTATTAGTTAAATCGATCACTTAGACGCAATTGGTTAACCAATGAGACATATGATTGGTCACAAAAATTTCAGTGTCCTACTTTAGTGTGGTAACAAAAGTAATGTTCACGAAAAACCAATAGTAATTTAGATGTGAGTATGCAACTTCAGTGAAGATTCATTTACATCACTCGGTCTTGAGTATGTGAAATAGTCTAGTAAGGACTGTTATTGTACAAAATGCATGTGGAATTGTTGATGTAAGGCTTCATTCAACCGTTTTCGAAATAGATTGTTTGTTCAGATTTGGTGCGGCAACTAAAAATTTGGTATCATTACCAAGGTTTAGCATAATAATTACAAATCAATTTAACATTGGACAGATTGTTAATAGCAAAGTAATAGGGCATCTATGATATCCAAATGAGTAGAAACTAGGATTCCTGACGTTTTGCAATTTAGTTTAAGTCCCTTCTCCAGAGAGTTAACTCACGCTAATTTGTTTCAGCTATTTACTTGCTCTCTGAAGAAGCGATTTAAACTGAGTTACGAAACGTCGGAAATTCCAGTTTCTACTCACTAAGAGTTCACTCAAACTGCAGATTTAGTGTACTTCGAACGTGAATGAAGCATTACTAAATTCACGCCCTTCATTTTCTGTTTTAGGTTTTTAACCTACAGAGCACATAATACACTACATCAATAAACAGAGACTGGTTAATGTTGTGAAAACCACTTGTACTTAATTCATAAACAATGCAATTAACTTAATAGTTTTTTCAGTCCAGCGTACAATTAATTTTCAATGATCGGCTTAGATGCAGAACAAGTTTTAACATGTTATCATTAGATAAATAAAGAAAATGAATTCAAGAATCTTAATAACGCAATCAGATGACTAAGCTTATAAGGACTAAGCTGATCAAATTAGTTTTCTAATTGGGTTATTGTGATTTATCAAGGGGATTAACTGGATTGAATTAGGGAACCATAAAACAAATCAACAACTCCAAAATAGTTAAATAAAACTTGTTTATACTTGGACTTGAAAGTTTAAGATTATGACCTTATCACGTAACACAATATGAATATTAAACAAAAACACGAAGATTTCAATTTCAGCTTCAATCGTTCCCATGGCGTGTAAACTTACGTGACAATATTAAGGCGGCCTGCTTGAGCATCTGGGCTACCTGTTCCTGCCATCTAAATATTTCAACAATTTATCTATTTTTGTTTGTTTTAATATATCATTATGTCTATTAATCGCATAACCTATTCTGCTGCGTTTCTAAAAAGTGTACAACCTTTCGTTGTCAAAGTTACAAAAAGCTCAGTAAGCGAGAATGTGGTTGCTGGCAATATACAACGAAAAAAATGTACATTATTCAGATATTCATTTACTGGACTGTTAAGATCTAACTGGCAATCACTCGATATTTATCGCCAGGACCGACCAGGAAGAAAGAAACGGAAACCTGTTGAAATACTTTGCGCTGAGAATTCTACATTGTACCAAAAATATAATATTGAATAAAGCTAATAATAATAATAATAATAATAATAATAATAATAATAATAATAATATATTCTCTGCATTTCTACCATGAGAAAGGAGTAACTATCATTAATTACCTAGAAATGTTGCTCTGCACGTAATCCTAAGCCATGTTTTGGATCAAATGAGGGAATGACTGCTCCGAATGAATAACCTATTAGTGTTAATCATCCCCTACTTAGCAACAAGATAGATGAATAGTTGATCACGAATGTTTTCTGGATATTTGTTCAAACTGTAGCGAGTTTGTGTAGATATTTGAATTCAATGATTAAGATCACGGACTAATCTTAATTAGACAACAACTGGAAACCAAGAAGCATTGGACAACTGTCTCATTCTGGTATTGGGCTCATCAATGCGAATCCGCGACCCTGCGGGATACTGAACCCATGCCCTCCGATCTCGCGACGTGATCGCTGTGAGACCGAAGGTCCTGGGCTCGACCCCTGGTGGCAAGGTAGTGGTTACGCATGGACGCGGAGTTCAACACTAAGGTGAAATAAATGTCCAATGCTTCCTGCTTTTCCATAGTTGTTTAACTGAAATCAGAGAACTTTTCTCCAAAAACAGATTAGTCGGAAAATCTAGAGAAATAAGTACTTGGATAAGGCGATATTAGGTCAAATTTTTATTTACAAAAGTTAAAGAACTCCAGAATGAATTATGTTGACCTTTATGGGTGTGTTTGTTGACCAAATATCTCAGTATAAAGAAACGAAATTTTATTGAAGGTTTATTAGTTAGTTGGAGGTGTATCCGTGATTTCATTCCAAGTTAACCTTATTAATTTTAAAACAATTAGTCCCTTCGATAAATTTCGATAATGCAATTAGTAGACGAAGTTTATCAGAATTATGTGATACATTTGTGCAATGAATTTAGAACAATCTGATCACATATATACTTGTTAAGAACATTTATAAGGGTAAGCCATAACAAATAAAAAAACATTAAAGTACACAAAAACAAATGTGATTACCACTCTGGATAATAAATCAGTATTACCAGGGTAGGTTAAGTGTAAGGACAAATTATTTTTGAACACATAAAGGGGATTTCAATTTCCGTATGGCCAAGGCTCCAATAAATCTTAATATACGTCCTTGAAGGCTTTTGTATAACACTACAAATGCTTATTTGACGTCAACCTTATGACCCGTCTCAATCAAATGTTTCGCAATGGAGGATGATGTCTGTCATCATGTGATCTTATTTGACCATAGGAATCCATTTGTTTCTGCAGTCACTTTGGTATGTAGGTATCATTACCAAGGTTTGATTTTGTAATTTTGAATAAACTGAGCACTGGGTAGATTGTTATAAATAAATAATATATTTGTAATAGTACTATTGTACTATTTAAACCTGGATTAATTTTAATTTGGTTATTTATTCTTTGAAGAAGTGACTTACACTAAGTCACGAAACGTCAGAAAATCTCATTTTCTATTCATTGGGATATTACAGACATATTATTTATCTACATTTTGGTATGTGTTCACCCACCCTTGATTGCAAATCACGATTGCTCCTCCCTATGTACGTGTTTCCACATATACATGTAAATTGATAGACACAATGGGATGTGACAATCGCTTTCGTGCTGTTTGGGCTTTTGGTGAAACACAGACCTTGTCTTTTCGATAATGACAAGTTGGGCTGCATAACATGTCCGGTTGATAGCTAATTTAAGTCTGTTTCAACATGAGACTATTTGTGTCACCTCTGAATGGTAACGTAATATAAACTCGCTTTTTGGGTGCCAGAAGCGCCATAGGTCTAGTCCTATTGCAACCCCTCCAGCGGTTTGTGAACTTCAAAGAGTAACCATTATTGATTAACGCGTCAGTCAAGAGCTTCATCTTTACTTCAATAATATCACTAGTACAAATACTATTGATTCTATTGAATAAGCTCTTTATTAAACCGCGTTTATAATGAATAGGGCAGTGACTGAAAATTAAGATATTGTCCTGTCCATGTTGGTTTTCTATATATAGCACGTTTGATGGAACCATCATCTCTCCTAGTAATCAGGATGTCAAGAAAAGGAAGTTGGTTGTTCTTCTCTTCTTCACATGTAAGAGAAATGTGCTTTTGACTACTATTGAATTCTTCTAACAAGCAGTTTATGTCTTCACTTTTATCACCTATGATTATTATGTCATCTACATATTGTTTATACAGACCCATCTTTCGAATTGAGTCTTCAACTAAATTTTCCACATATCCCATGAAACCATCAGCCAGCAATGGTCCTAGAGGGCTGCCCATAGCTACACCATCTATTTGTTTGAAGTGTTCACCTTCAAATGTGAATTTTATATTATCTGTACATAATAATAATAAATCTTTAAGAGTTTTAACAGGAAAAGGCAGTGGAAGGTTATTCAAAGAAATAAAGTCACACAAAATATCAATGGTTTTCCTGAGAGGTACATTTGTAAATAAAGTGTTCACATCAAAGGAGCACATTGTCTTTGTCTTTATATTTATATCCTTTAAGTAATTAATTAATTCAAATGAGTCAGTCAAAGAATACTTACAATATTGATTTCTGATGGGGTTTAATAATTTTGTAAGCCATTTTGCAAAGTTGTGTGTAGGCGACCGACACATCGATGGAATTGGACGTAGGGGGGTATTAGGCTTATGAATTTTTGGTAATCCATATAAATTAGGATATGCCGAACCCATAGGTTTTAATAAATTAAACTTATCCTTGTTAATAGCATTCATGTTTAACAATTTCACAAGATTCGAGTTTACTTTCTTTTCTAATTTACGTAATCCATTGAAGTCAACATCAGCCGAAAATTTGCCTTTATCACTGAGAATGGATTCCATTTTATTTTTTTTGTATTCGGACTTATTCATAATAACAACACCATATCCTTTATCGGGTTTAATTATAATAATATCGGGATTATTTCGCAATTCTTTTAATGATTTGAAGTGCTGCGAAGTAAATATGCTTCTGTACTTTGGTCCAGAAGAATGAAATTGATGCACTATATCCACTAGTTTGGCTTTAAACCAACTTTGATTCTCTAAGGACGAAGGGCAAATATATCACATAATTCTGATAAACTTCGTCTTCTCGTTGCATTGTCGAAACTTATTAATTTTACCCACAAATTGACTATCTTGTTTTAAAGAAACATACATAATTTTTTCTGCATTTTGTTCACAATTAAATTGTCCAATGAAATAGAAACGTGAATAAGCATAACAAATCCTTTTTTCATTTATCGGAAAGTGATTCTCATTCAAAGATAACTTTTGCCAACGACTGACACTATTTGTCAAGTTTTAAAAACCTAGTGTCAGCTGGAAAGTTTTTTGTCCAGGATCAGGGATACTAAGCGAAAAATTGTTGCAGACCCATCAGGGAGTCGAACCTCGTGCCGAAATGTCTTTCGACAAACACATCTTTACTCAGGCAATAATTTTGAATGTGTTGGTTTAAATTTCTTAATTTCATTTAGTGATAAAGCAGGGCCACCAGCCGATGACAGTTGATACCATTTTCGAAAGTATTTAACTATTTACGAAGCATATTACGGAAATATGATGATGTTAATAAAGAAATAATATATTTAAAGTATACAGAAATTCATTACAGAAATCTCGAATAGATCATTTGTTACAATGTATTATGGCTAAATTGTGTTGGAAAAAATTCATTATCAAGATAAGAATCTTAAGAATTCTCCGAAACTCTGTTTGACCTATAGACAAACAAAACTATTCAACTGGCAAAAAACAATAGAACATCTGGAAGATAGGAATAAAAACACATGGTAAACAAATATTTTGGCTTTGATAAAATTTTTCGATAAAAATACTGGATACATTTCATATTACTAAATAGATTATATGGAACTATTTTTGCTAGTAGACTGAGGTTCAGTACATGGAGATAATGACCAAGGTAGAATCAAAACAGTTAAACAAAACAAATCCAGTAAGCATATGATTCATTTACTTTGAAGTAGATGATGTCAGTCAACAATCAATTAATCTCGATAATTTTTGATCCCAGTACTAGTCGTTTAGTATCGTCAGCTCTCTAGAAAAATACCCATATTGGAGAGCTAAAACGTGATACAAAAAAGTGAAGTCATTACTTCACATTCAATAGCTATATCCTGTAATGAGTGAGTCAGCGATAAGGATGACTAATTCATGCTTTTTGAAAGGAGTCACATGTACCAATCACCACGCATTTTTAAATTCTGACTATCATAGTGATTTAATCGGCAAATATTCAGCCCACTCACATGGAATCAATTGACTAACTGAGTATTTTTTTTATTTCATTACACAAAGATCTATTGTGATATCTGACGTCACTGTCTTGAATCTTATGAATTATAAATAAACGATGTTTTTAACTTGGCTTACTTCAGATTAACTTGACGTTGAATCACTTTTGTTTTGATGTGTGTGTATCGTCAAATAGTGAGAATCATTGCGTGATCCAACACTCAGTCTGCTGGCAAAGCTTTTTCTAATCTCTGTACCTAACACATAATAACCCTCATCAAAATCTAGTTTCACATACATATCCTACTCTCATATTTTGTTTGATTTCTTCTTGTATGAAGATGCTTTGAAACTGTCGGGGATTTAAAAGTTACGCCATTGTTTCACGCTCAAATAGACAACTATGTGGTGGTTGATAAACACGTCCCACCTATTCTAGTCTTGAATTGTTTTGTCTTAAATGATAAGAAACTAACATCTTCCTGAAGTCTTCAATTCACAACGACTACATTGCATAATTAAACACGACAACCGATTGCGTGCATATAACGTAAACTTCATGACTAATCAACAGTTGAACTTTTTTCAAAATTATGCCTCAACATTTCTGAATTACTTCCACTTTTTCACTGAGAATCATGTGACTGGTGTTGAGAAAGTTTTTCGAAGTGCTGAATAAAGTGGACGAAATACCCATTCACCTATTACTACAGGTTCACATAAAAAATGGACGGATGTGAACAATTTTGGTGACTAGAGTTGAACAGTCACAGAGTGATGTAATTTATGTTCTTCGTGTTTTGATACTTGGTTATGATCAGTTCATCTAGTTCGTTGACATCCGTAACATTAGCATAATAAAACGGTGAGGCGTGACTCCATTGCAAAGATATTCAGGTAGCATTCTTTCCAACCATGAAGAATATTCAGTTATTAGAAAACAACAATTTCCTTGGCATAAATTGAATGAGACAGTAAGGAAGGACTTAATTAATTGAAGTGTAAGTAACATTTGAAACTGATGTTTCACAATGACCTGTGTCATGTAACCACATCTTAAGGAGTAATTATAGTTATATCTATTGATTATAGATGCTTAACTGTATGGTATTGTAAATTATTGATTAAATAATGTTAAATACTACTCAGTTCAATTTGCATAAATCCGATTGCGAATAAATCATACAAAATGTAATGTATTCAGATATCATTTCGATTTATTCTTGCTATCGAATAAATCCTCATCTACTGTCTTCGTGTTCTTACTTGCATCAACAGATTCATGATTTCCAATAGAAATCACCAAGACATGAGTTAAGTACTCTGCAATTATAACAAAACACGTGTCGCATTTCTGATGGGAAACATACTGCGGATGCACACTTCTTTGGAGTTCCTACCAGGGTGAAACGGCTGTTCAGTGCCTCCAGGTTTTAAATGGTGGTCTAGCTTAGATCGGCTCTCTATTTTAACTGTGAAAATAGACCTCTCTCATGAAACCCTTAAAATGAAATTTAGTCTTTTGGATGTACAGTGATCTGCTTTCCATATTCCTAATTGATATAACATTTTCCACTCTATATTTAATGGGCTAATACAAATCCCCAACTCGACTAATCAAATTTATGAGATTTGTAATTCACTATAGTGATTTATTAATCGTAATTGTTTAAATCCTACCACCTATCCACCTTTGGTGAGCAATATGAGTGTACCTGTTTTATTGGAAATACATCTAGCCATAAGGCTCTATCGTCTCATTATGTTAAACTATATAACATAATTAGTTGTTCCAAGAAATCGGTAATAACTTCTTGATTTGACAGGTCTAAGATATCTTCTACTACTCTACTTCAGTTTGCAAGTTATCGACATTATCATAACTAATCATTGTTAAGTACGTGTAAATATGCATTGCAATATAAATGAATGACGCTATAAAGAAGCTGACATAGAGTTTAGTGATATAAGATACAGAAAGTCAATAGAACTTCAGGTAGGAATGGTCAAACTAGTACTCGAGGAAGATCACATTGTATAAAACAGATAACACCTACTTGTGTGACCTTGAATTTCTCCGCGTTCTAGTTTTTACAGTGGTTAGTGGTAGGAGAAATATTTTATTTATTAATTTATTCACCAAGTAGTTGGCTATGAGCCAAGGCTAATAATAAAACTCGGTTGTCCAAAACTAAGTGGATGGAACAGGATTTGAACTTAGGACTCAGTGGCCGAAATCCGGACTCCTTATGTGCTGAGCTGTCGCTCCACGAAACACCTTTCCGTCCCTAATCTAAATGAAACTCGTAGATATGATTTATTAAACTAGTTAAGCAAATTATTAAACACAGTTTCATAAGTCATTCATTTGGCTTAGGACACAGTCAATAGAAAAATGGGCATTTTAGGTATGTACATACAAATGTAGAATTTCAGAATCAATTAAAGCTGGTGTATTTTTACATATACACACATCAGTTGTGTATTTTTTTACTTTAAAGATGATAGATATTTAATCAAATCACTACACAAAATGTGCGTTAGAAATTGAAGAAAGCAATTCACTCATATTGTCTACGCAAACATAATACACTATTGCAATTTATCGATCCAAATGTTTATTGTATCGATAGAAAACGGACATAACATATACACATAAAACTCGCATTCGTTCACGGATGCATAACATTTGATATTACTGAATCTAGTCAAGTTTCTTTTTTTGGTATTATTAATTCATCTAAAAGTTTTAATCCGAAACTTCTATCAAAGGACAGAAAATAATTTAGTTGTAGCCAATGATTAGCATTTCACAGCTTAATCATAAAACAAAAATCATCAATACTATATTTTAAGAATGGCTTCAACTATTCAGTGAGTGAATCATAATATAATTTGACAATACATACAATATCTGTTTTCATGTTATCTGAAACGTGCATCAGCATGTTTATGCTCCGTTATTTCTATGACTAGTCTACAAACTCTATAGTATTAGAACATTACATAGTATCATTTTAGGTGAGTGACAACAATAACATCTTAATTAGCTTTATTGTGAAAAGAACAAACTTAATTTTATTCTAAACAATAGTACATTATTAAAAAATGAATAAAACCAATCGATATGAAGTATAGAAACAAGTTCATCATATAAAATAAGGTTAAGCTGAGAGTAGTAATATGATCAAATAATAGTTTAAAATCAAATCTATCCAAGTAATGATAGTTGAAAATTATGTTTATCAGTATTCTTTTACATTTAAACTATACCATGAAAAGATTCAATTCAAATCAAAATTATATTAGAAGATAAATGATACACTTTATCTTTTTCAAATAGATAATCAACTATTTAGAATGAAATCATTTGATGGCAAATACTTTACATATTTTGAATGATTAAAAATAATAAAGTGAACAATTTTGTATGTAAATGTTATCATGTGTAGTTGTATATGATCGTGTTTCAGTGATTTAGATTCATTCAAGACCATAATATTTTAGTATGAATATCGGTAGATAAAAGTTGTTCAACGAAGATCCATTTGTATCCCACAATTTTCTATGAAATAAAATGAAAAAATTGTTTTATTTATTTCTTACATTTTTTTGTATACGGAATAATATGTTAAATGAAATCTGAAAATAAATGAAGAGTATTTTGATATCAGAGAGGGAGAGGGGGGAGAGTTAACCGTTTTGGTTCTGATCTCAAACACCACAGAGATCGGAGAGTATCCACATCGAAAGCTTACAATTTCACAAGTACAACGTCATCTTTGATGCACACAATGATAGTAGGTTAATTTGGAATGACTGTGATGTATGTGTTGAACTGGTGAAATATATTTAAGTGATATTCTAATTCATTTTATAATGCTAACCAGAAAAAGTCATTCAAACCATTCAAACTCTGCCCTGGGAGTCAGAAGGTCTTCATTTAGAAGAACTGTAACGCCTCATGACGAAAGCCGAGTTCCTTCGGAAGCCACGAGGCGGATGTCCCTTCTAATAACCAGAGCAACAATTTTTATTGGTACATGGAACGTCCGAACAATGTGGGAGACCGGGAAGACCAGTCAAATAGCAACGGAAATGAGGAGATACAATTTGGCAGTACTGGGAATCAGTGAAACTCATTGGACCCAAGCTGGACAACAAAGGCTAAATACGGGAGAGGTGCTGCTATACTCCGGTCACGAAGAGGAAAATGCTCCACACACTCAGGGAGTTGCTCTAATGCTTTCCAAAGTAGCACGAAATGTACTTATAGGATGGGAATCTCACGGATCCAGAATCATCAAAGCATCATTCAATACAAAGAAGGAGGGAATTACAATGAATGTTATCCAGTGTTATGCACCCACCGGTGATAGCAATGATGACATTAAAGATCAGTTCTACGATAGGCTGCAATCAATCATAGAGAAGTGCTCAAGAAAGGACCTCACCATTCTGATGGCAGATCTAAACGCCAAAGTCGGCATGGACAACACCGGGTATGAAGATATCATGAGACGACATGGACTGGGAGAGTGAAACGAAAATGGGGAGAGATTTGAAAATCTATGTGCATTCAACAAATCGGTCATAGGCGGCACAATATTTCCATACAAACGTATACAAAAAGCTACATGGATCACCGGACCACACCACAGAGAACTAGATAGATCATATTTGTATCAATAAAAAGTTCCGAAGGACAATGGAAGATATGAGAACCAGGATAGGAGATGACATAGCTTCAGATCACCACCTAGTTGTAGCCAATTTAAAACTGAAGCTAAAGAACTGGACAAACAGCATTACAAAGGTTCAATACAGCCTTCTTTCGAGATACTAACAAAATCAACGAATTCAAGAAAACTCTCAACAACAGGTTCCAAGCCTTACAGGATCTACTGAAGGAAGAAAAAACTACTATGAAGGACAACTGCAAAGGTAACAAAGAAGCATTACCTTCAACGTGTCAAGAGTTTCTGGGCCTAAAGGAACACCATCATAAGGATTGGATCTATATAGAAACACTGGATAAGATCAAAGGAAGGAAGGAAGGAAGAACAAGAAGACAGCAATTAACAACAGCCGAACACGAGCAAAGAAAGTCCAAGGACAAACTGAGTACATAGAAGCAAACAAGAGAGTGAATAAGAGCATTAGAGCCGACAAGAAGAAATACGTGGAAGATCTGGCAACGACGGCAGAAAAAGCTGCTAGAGAAGGAAATATGAAACAGCTTTACGATACAACGAAGAAACTAGCAGGGAAATATAGTAAAACAGAGAGACCGGTCAAGGACAAAGAAGGCGGGCCAATCACTGGGGTTCAACAACAGCAGAACAGATGGGTAGAGTACTTCGAGGAACTCCTGAATAGGCCGGCTCCAACGAATCCACCGGACATCGAAGCAGCACACGCAGATCTTCCTATAGATGTCAATCCACCAACGACGGAAGAAATAAGAATGGCCATCAGACAAATCAAGAGCGGGAAAGCAGCAGGACCTGACAATATACCAGCTGAAGCACTGAAGTCAGCCATCGAAGTAACTACAAACATGCTTCACTTTCTAGTTAAGAAGATTTGGAAGGAGGAACAAGTGCCGATGGACTGGAAAGAAGGATACCTCATCAAGATTCCAAAGAAAAGAGGTCTGAGCAAATGTGAAAACTACACAGGCATCACACTACTGTCAGTACCAGGAAAAGCCTTTAACAGAGTTTTGCTGAACCGGATGAAAGATGCAGTAGACGCCCAACTTCGAGATCAACAAGCTGGATTCCGTAAGGATGGGTCGTGCACAGACCAAATTGCAACACTACGGATCATCGTCGAACAATCAGATGAGTGGAACTCGTCACTGTACATCAACTTCATCGATTATGAAAAGGCATTTGACAGTGTAGATGACGTGTAGAGGACGTTATGGAAACTTCTTCGACACTACGGAGTTCCTGAGAAGATTGTCAATATTATCCGGAACTCATATGACGGACTACAGTGCAAGGTCGTGCATGGAGGACAGCTGACAGATGCATTCCAAGTAAGGACCGGAGTCAGACAAGGCTGTCTACTCTCTCCCTTCCTCTTTCTTCTGGTGGTCGACTGGATTATGAGGACCTCGACATCTGAAGGAAAACACGGAATACAATGGACAGCTCAGAACCAATTAGACGATTGGGACTTCGCAGATGACCTAGCTCTCCTATCACGTACACACGAACAGATGCAGATGAAGACAGTCAGTGTAGCAGCAGTCTCTGAATCAGTAGGCCTCAGCATACACAAAGGGAAAACTAAGGTCCCCAAATTCAAAGCGGAAAACAGCAATCCAATCACTCTTGATGGCGAAACTCTGGAAGATGTAGAGTCCTTCACATGTCTGGGAAGCATGATCGATGAACAAGGAGGTTCAGATGCAGACGTAAAGACTAGGATTGGCAAAGCAAGGGCCGCATTTCTACAATTGAACAACATATGGAACTCAAAACAACTTTCAACCAATATCAAAGTGAGAATCTTCAATACGAACGTCAAGGCAGTTCTACTGTATGGATCTGAAACTTGGAGAACTACAACAACCACAATCAAGAAAGTACAAGTATTTATAAATAGCTGTCCACGCAAGATGCTCAACATCCATTGGCTGGATACCATCAGCAATAGCCTTCTGTGGGAGAGAACAAATCAACTTCCAGCTGAAGAAGAAATTAGGAAAAGACGATGGAAATGGATAGGACATACATTACGCAAATCATCAAACTGCATCACGAGACAAGCCCTAACTTGGAATCCTGAAGGAAGGCGGAAAAGAGAAAGGCTAAAGAACACAATACGTCGGGAAATAGAAGCGGATATGAAAAGGATGAGTAATAAGTGGAAAGAGCTGGAAAGGATTGCCCAGGACAAGGTTGGATGGAGAATGCTGGTGAGAGCCCTATGCTCCTTCACGAGGAGTAACAGGCGTAAGTAAGTAAATAAGTAAGTCTAGTTCGTTTTATAAAGTATTAAGTTAAGCATAGAAGTATTCATAAATCGTGAAGAATAGGCATTATTAATATAATCATATTTTCACAAAAGCTTTTATGTACTGAAACCAAACAAGCTCTTGAAGTAACCTATTTAGCACACAAAGTTCTTTAACGCGTAGTAAATTCGTCTATATTTTTCTATACATTTTATTATCCCTGTATAAATGAGTGAGTATAATTGATTACATATGGTAGTCAACGTATTTATTTTTCGTATCAGTTTAAATATTGACTGCTTAAAACGCTTCATGTTTAAGCATGCTACATCCATAAATTCATCTCATTCATCGTGTTTGCGCTTTGTTTAAGTTGAGCATATTTTGAAACAAGCTGTTCTGATCACTTCGTTTTGGCCGCTGGAAATTAAACACTACTGGACGTTATAATAATACGAATATCCAACCGACTGACGATATGACGTGTACGAATATTGAGAAAGATAACCGCTACAATATACATTTTATTTACAATGTTCATAAAAAAATCGTATGTCATAAAGAGTGTCTTGCCTAGCATATTATATATACTTTTCAATCTGAATCAATTTTGCAAGCCTCTATGACGGAATTGTCATGTAATAAAATTACTATTAAAAGTACACACATTTTATCGTGCTTTCTCATGGTGGATCTCACATTCACTGAAATTCTATTAAAAGTACATTTTCACCATCGACCTTAAAATTTAGTGAAAGCTACAGGAGATAGTTTATACTTTATCTTGAGAAATAAGTCCTACAATTTATCACCTTATAACAAAACCGACTAGAATTTCTGATCGCTTTGGATGAGGATAGGATGTGTATCCATGACTTAGTAGCGCACCTGTTCCCCAATATTCAATATTTGTGTAATACTTAGCATGTTTCCTTTTATTTAGGTGTAGGTGATGCATGTAAAAGCATAATTTTGACTGAGGATTTCATTTGAAGCCCCAAATTTTGCATTAATTGTCTTTTCCAACCGGAAAGTTGGGATGCGTCAACGTAATGTGTTCATGATTAACATGAATTTCACAGTGAAAATTACTCTTATATGAAGCACTAATACATTATACCACATGAAAGGGAAAATGATTGAAAACGCTAGATATCGCATTATCATTGAATAGTGTGAAAGAATGGTTATCTTTACACCTTTGGATATCGTCGGTTTCTAGATGATTTCACTATTCAATGGTGAAATCTTAACTTACAAATTGTTTTGGGGAAACCGAAACCTAGACATGCCCATTATGACATAAAAATAATGCTTGTAGTACTATATTACTTATGAGTAGCTATCACTCTTATTGCACTTTTCCATCTGAGCATTAGTTAGTTGTACGCAAATTACTGTATCACACGCGCGAGTAATCCAACCAGGCCAAAGTGACGTTTCTTCATTTCGACATTTAATGGTGATTACCTATATGTTATTTCTGTGTTGCATCGTTTTACAGACTAGATTCCACATGATTGAAGACAATTGAATATTTTCACCACTAAACACTGTGATGATGATCCATATAACGTATGTTAGGGATTGTAAAATCACATTAGTAAAAATTAAATAGTTCAAATCATTTCCTTTTGTAACGCAGGTTCAGTAAATCTGAAGCATTACGCTTAAAGTTTTGGGGGATATTTCACACTGTTCAGTGTTGAGAAGCTGGCATGGCAAAGTTTGAAACAGGATTATGATAGAAACATCTTAAGTGACAAGTTAATTCAGTAAGATTAATCTTACCTGAATGCAGATTGTGATAACTGGCTCAGATACATCATGGGATAGCTTAAGTTAATAGGTGAATGATACATCAAATGTTCTAAAACCTCCAGGAAAGTCATGTTGTTTTCTAAAAGTTATAACTACAAAACTTTGAATGAATTTCACATTCTAGTATTTCTCTAACTGCTGCATCACCTACATACAAACACTTATACAGAGAGTATGAGCATTAAGGTGAAAGGAAAAAAATTCACCTGTGTTTGGCTGCTGTTGAGTGATCGTGCGAAATTTCCCACCCGGGTTACTACGGTGATCTCCTGGTATCGTTCCTTTGTTGGTATGGTTGGGGCTATTCAAGATGTAAATTGTGATAAGATCGTCCATTTTTCCTTCTGCAGATTAGCGAGAACAGACCTAGCTCCCTCAATTGGTCTTAAGCACACATCCCTCATCGTTGCGTGTCATTGTGGCTCGTACAAAAGGTTTGAGTGCCTTTCTTAGAGCGGGATTGTAAAAAGTCGTCTGAGGATGAAGTGAAGGGTTGAGTTGCTTTTAACTTCATCTCCTGTGTAATGGACTTCAGTACATAAATAGTGAAAATAGTTTACACTCTATCAATACATTTGGGAGTGGGTGACTGAAAAGGGTGTGGGTTACTCGTTGTGTTTTATGGGATTGGTTGTTTACTACCTGGTATTTCAGCAGGTTGGATTTTAGTCACCTATATTTTGATCATATCCTAGTGAAGTAAGTCCCTCTAGAGTTCCCGTGATTCCTTTCCAATTTAGTAGCTTTCCAAAGTTCATAAGTATGTAGGTTATCAAGTTATAAAAAGCTGTAAAATAAATGTTTACAGAACTAGTTTGACTAAATAACTAGATGAAATAGGACGCTCTCACTTTGATACATCTGCTGAGTGATTTAGAATTTTCTGCTGTTACACTAAGGATTTATTAGCTTGAAATATTTTGGATATTATGTTTATAACAAGTTACTTTGTTAACTACGTACTTCAAACTTTGGAGGAGCTGCTTACAAAACATACTTATCACGGTTCACAATTGATTTGTTTTCAGCTTTGAGTTCTTTAGAACCTAATACGAAGGAAATAATAATGCGTAACTCCAATAATGCTGAATATGTAATAAATACAATCCATAAATCAAATAAAAGCTCATTTTCTCCGTTTTACGATCATAATTATTGAACGAAGACGAGTTATAACACCAGGCCGAACAAACCAAAGTATGTAAAACAGGTCTCGAGCGTATGACCATATGGCTGAAAGTTGAGTGCATTTACCACTTAGCCCGGTAAACGTAACGTAGGACTAAACACATGTGTACATCAGTTTAAGACGCTATGCTTCATTAGCAAAGCGAGATGAAATTGTTAGTAGATGAAGTAACAGTTTTAGGTTTGATAGGAAAGATTAGGGATAAAAAACACTATTCAAGGAAATATAAATTGGTGAAATAAAAACTACAAAGAATATAGAAACTTAGGATCTAAGGAAAGACAAGGAGTGGACGTGCCTGTTCCAATGAAAACGATTTCGAGCCATGTCACCCATAGTCTTTAACCATTAGTTATGATTATCACGCGGACCTTAACCAGCCAGTTCACAACTGTTAACATGGCTCAGTCCAGCAGTCAGTGGCTTTATAGACTGATGTTACTTCTTAGCTTGACCGCCCTTAGCTTTCTTCTAACCTGCTACATTATATATCACCCGTCGAGGTATGCGGTGATCGGGCGTCCGTGATACATGTTTCAACCACAACTGATGAAGATTCGCTACCCCATCGATCGATTTTCGATCTTCATCTAGTACCCTGTGGTTTACCTTGGCAGTGCTTACTTAATGGTTCTAAAATACACAAGTGATGCTTTGAAGACACATGATAGAATACTAGTAAAATACAAATGTCCGTTTCTTAATGACCATGTGTTACATACATAATGTAGGACATTGAACTGCTGCACAGTAGACTCATCCATTGATTGGTAGACGGATATCTCGTCTAAGCTACTTGTGACACAGGTTGATGAACACCGAACGAGGTTTTGAATCCGTGCCATGATTTTGTCAGATATCAACCCATGATGACTGATGAAACTTTTAAGATAAGTAAAACCCATTTTATGTCAACAAATGAGTCTTCAGGTAGATAAACCCTTGAAAATTTAGATGGTGACGGCGTTATCTCTAAGAGGATGTACATAACAAAGTTAAATAAATTGGGGAGAACGGACAGCCCTGACAAACTCCACTTAAGACTGTCAATTCTGATGACAGGTATTCGGGGTGGGCAGAGAAGCCCTGTATCTACAACTTTGCTTGGTAGCGAACAAGTGTACACACAAGAGTTTATCTATTTTGATGAATCTTTATGGCTAATGGTTTATGGTGTATTTCGATATTAGTACATTTATCTTTGCTACTATAATAATAGACCTAATTCCAAAATTGTGGATTTGTCATGATGTGACTACCTAATCTATAAGATCTTACATGGAAGTCACGTCATTGTCTATTCTGACTCGTCGTATCGTTACAATCAGCAATGTGATGTTTAGCACTTCTGAAGAACACATTTGAGCTGGGAAGAGAGTAATATATTTGATACAATAGGCGAGAGGTTATGTGACCTTGCCTTCGTGACCGAGCCAAAACATTTAGATTTCTCGTTCCCGCGTTCAGCAATGCTGACCTTCTCTCCGTGTTAAATGTTGAGTATGAATTTTCTCAGCTATATATATATATATATACGGAATAAATTTTGTAATTTTCCAATTATACAATTGAGAAAGATATTTCATGTGAAATAAGCCACCTGATAAGCTTATATGTAAATTAATTTATTCTAAAATGTTTAAGAATAAAGCACAATAGGATCATATATTTACGGTGTACATATAAACACAAATTTCTCAAATAAGTCTTGTGTAGATCAGTCTTTTATATTGTGAGAAGTCTGATTACATGTTTGGAAATTCAACCAATCTTTGTGAAACAAAAATGATAGTTAGTGTTTCGTCAAAATATAAAATTAGATCATTGGTAATTGACGTTGTGTAGAGTCCATATGCTAGGGGCCTACTTGAACAGCTTTTCTGCAACTTAAATGTTACAGATATTGTCTCGTCCAATTGGTTTTATCTGTTAACTAACTCAATTTATTGATCCAATTTCATGCATCGCGATGCTAAAGTTAGGCAGTTGAAAATGATACATTACATTAGGGGTATGTATCTCTACTTGTCTGTCATTTTGTAGAACAGTGAGCTCAAGTACATTAGAATTTAAACTGGTAAAGGGGAATATAAATAAACTAAAATATGCGTTGTGAATAGGAATAATTTCTATTTCAGACATATCTGAAAATAAAGTTTTGGAAGCATTGGACAAGGCCAGCGTATAAAGCTTAAGGATGGGAAACTTACCATGTGCATGAATCCACTGTCTTAAAAAAAGCGCAAACAGGACTGAGTTAAAGCAAATGAGTAAAAAATGCTAACAAAGTGTCATATGTTTCGTCCGTAGTGCTCAGCTTATGGTTTCAGTAATCCAGATAAAGACGAACCAGTTATTCAAATCAAATACTGTTAGGTTTATTAGAAAATTTATATACGATTATTGAACTTTACCGACTGAATGAAAACAATTTACTTCATATTCAACAAATGTTATATGCAGTTTTATTTAGTTAATGATGAATCGCTTGTTTAATTAGTCTCAATACTCAAAGAAAAAGTGAATCTTATTATGGGATTTCAAGAAAACGATCAATCATTGTGACAGACATGGGGATACTTAACGGTATAGAACCTTTTAATTACGAAGTATTGTTGATTTGGTTGAGCATATAAAACCAACGAGGTTATACATGTCTTATTCATTTTACACTTGGAGTGTACTGCTGCGAGGACTTCTTAAATATTAAACACTTTCTTAGTCCCTAAAATTTCTATGTGCATCATCAACGTTGATGATTATCATTGAAGTGCTGTGTGTCAGCCATGGGGCCTGTCGAGTTTATGTAGGTTCAGTTAAGCGAATACTCTAATCGTTCGTAACTATGAATTACCATCGGTAAACGTAAAATGTAATATCTACAAGCTATAACTGAACTACTTGACTCACTAAATATCCATCCACAAAAGTTAACGGTAAGAAGCTTAAGTTTCGATTTTATTTAAATGAATCTAAAAACCCTAATCTGTGCACTGTTGAAAGAAAAACGCGATGAGTACTTGAACCGAATTTCTACCTTCTTTTACAAAAAAGTATCAGTCGAAATACGAAGAATGAGAAATGCATAAATGAAGGAAGGCCATAAGAAAGCACAAAGAAAGTGAGAAAAAAGAGATATACAAACATTTCAAAATACAATATAATGTCATTATGACAATCATTAAAAAAATTGCATTCACATGATAATAAATGTATGTAACAATGGTAATAATGATAATAATATGGATATATAATTGTATTACAAAGAAATAAACGTAAAAACAATTCAGTGTGAAATAGAATTCTGAAGAACATTTGCAACAAATAATTTTATTTCAAAGATGATAAATAGATCTAAACAAAGCATAGATGAAATGATTGCAGTGAACAAAAGAATACTACATATATATATATATATATATATATATATATATCGGCTAATAAACTTGAAATAAGTCATAAGTTAGGTAAGAAAAGGTAATATTTACAATTTAAAAAGAAGTGTTTTACTACATTGACATATTGTACATTAAATATGTATAAGAATAATATTTTTGGTTTCAGTAAGGTGACACTTCAATTTAAACTTAAATGGGATGAAACATTGGTCTACTTGTGTGATTGTAAGTAGTTAAACTAGTAAGCTGTAAAATCTATCCAAATATTCATTACACTCTTAATACCCATAATTCAACACATAAAAATGATGAAACACAACTAATGTGCACACAAATGAGAACAAAACAGGCAGTCAACAATGAGATGTAATCTTTCAACTCAACATTGCAGTTATAATAACGTAAAACGATAATTAAAAGAATCGTTAGTATAGTACATTTTTCAAACTATAATTTTAATAGTTACACATGTAATACACGTGTATATTGCTTGAAAACATAATAGCAACAATAGTAATATCATTTCAATCACCTCCCTATTTTTACAAAAAAAACAAAAAGTATTGTAATATATGAAAGATCACTGTAATCATATGTAATTATAGCATTACAATAAATGTCTTGATAACAAGAGATTAACTGTACAACACAAGGACGAGAATAAACTTTTTGTTCAGGTTAATCGCTTGATATAAACACAAAGTAAAAAGTAAAGAATGAGGGTAAGTTTATATGCTTGTTTTTAAAATGAGAGTTGAAATATTTCAATCTGTGTGTGTCTGCAAGTAAACCGACACATTACTATTGTTAATATTGATCTGTACGTTTCAATGAACATCACATCCAGTTGTTTTTCGAAAAAAATTAATCAGAGTTTACATTCTTCTTGCGCACTCACTTCCTCTTAAAAGATGAATTGTCATATCCATTCTGATATATAAGTGACACGCCCATTAGGTTCATTTCTCTCAAATAACAGGAAAACTCATCTCACTAAAATTTCTTCTTGTGATACATTAATGTAAAAGCATTATTTAAATGTACTTACTTTCTGATGAATACCTCGATCAATAATCCGAGATACAGACAAAAAAAACGACGACAACAAAAAGAGAGAGGTTGTGGATATTGATGCTGACAGACTAGTCAGTAAGCAAATTATCAGCATTTGTTAGAAAAAGGTGATTGTTATCTCGATCGGAGAAAATATTCCCAGAGAGAAGGAACAGAAAGATAAGTGATATAAAATGAAGAGATTAGTGGTGAATAGATACTCAATGAAGAGAAAATACACGAACAAATCCAAACCATAAATTTTGTTCAGCCTGATTGTGCATGACACCAGGAGAAAGACTGAATGTGCATATAGCAAGATATTATTAAGACCAATGATTGCATTATTTCATGGAGAAAAGGATAGATGAATACATATATATGCGTATGCATGTGTAAACATGCATAACCAATACGTATCAAAACAGAAAGGCAAATAGAATAGTCAAATCACATTTCATATAGGTATGAAGCCATTGTCAGGACCAAGTCTAACACGTACCGGTGATGTTAAATATACATAACCATTGGATGATAACGACAATTTGTCATGATTACATGATACAGTATTATTATTTTCATTATTAAATTGTATTGGTTTAACTCCAGTATCAGTGCCATCAATATTTGTGTCTGAGATCGTTTTCTCCTTCAATTCACCGTCTTCCCCACTTACATTACGAGCCTCTTCCTCTTCTTCTCTCAAATATTTTAGTTCAACTTCAATATCCAAATGAGTGATTAAGAGACGAATGAATAATGTTTGTGGTTTAACATTCTGTAGCAATTCACGGGGATCTTTACTAGTTGATGAACGCATTACGTTTGGTGCAATCACAGTGGATAAATTACGCGCATCCATTAATGACTGATTTGAGTGAACTGGCTTCGATAGATGCTGTATGTTGCCAGCAAGTAGGTGAAAGATAAACAACAACGAAAGATTATGGGAGAAACAAAATGATGAAAATATAAATGCTTTTAGCGAATGGGAACAAAATATTGGTAATAAAACAAATAAATAAATACTTAACTGACTAACTTGCGGATTTGGACACTCAATCTTCACCTACACCAGGAATGGTAGGTGAACTCATAATTTCAGCCCAAAATCAACAAATTGATAGTTGCAAATGAGCTATTTGACTTATTTATATGCATAACTAAAGACACATTGGCAGTCTGGATGGAAGTATATTTTACAGTTGAACTAATTAGATTTAGGACAGTGCAATTTGGATTTTGTGAATTTCCTTTTATCAGGCTGATATATGTGGTTATGCTTTGGTTAGGATAAATATTTGTGCAGAGTTGTCCATTTTACTGTCATACAGGTCAAGATTGTTTCAGAGTGGTTTTCTAAATAGTTTGACAGGACTGAATCTAAAACTAATTTTTATAAGCTCCATAGATTCCATTTCTGTTGATAATCTGAACCAGTTAATCCACAGTTCAATCGACACATCTTAGTCGGAATAATGTGATTTCATTAGGTTCTCATCTTTCCTTATTACCATTAATCTATTTTCAGTTGCTTAATCACACAATCACCTAATGTTTGTTAACTCCATGAGTTCTAATCACTATTTCAATGTTTTAGAACATTTCCTCCCAAAGTATATTTATTCGAAACAAAATTTTTATGACCTCATTAACTCTATTGGAATCTTCACTACATCATGATATTCATCTTTAATTACCCTCTTATGGATAAGTATGTCAATATCTGTAATGACGTTGATTTTCAAATATTTTAGGTTGTAAGCAGCTGACGAGAACCTAACGAAATAAAATGAATTCAAATTATTCTGCACCAATATTCGTTCTTGCTGTGTTTAAGATAATAAAGGGAACTATGTGTATGAAACATCCTGGTCGACTCATCCTGTTCAATGATGAATGCATAACGATCAAGAATATTTATGATAATATATGAATACACAATAGTGAGTGGATTTTTAAGATTTTACATCGGAAGTGACAAAAAAACAGATAAAAAACCCATATAAATCATTCAATGTACCCTACTGATTAAATTATAATCGGCAACATTGTTGTGAATACCAAAAAAAAACAATTTATTACCGAAATGTATATAAAACAAGGTGGTCAAAATAACAGCAGAAAAAATTTTTATTCACAGCATGTGAATTATTAGGTCATTCAACAACATGAAATACAGGCTAGTAAAGATCAATAGTTCCATGTACGTTGACTGAATTTGAAAAAAAAAATATTGTGAATTGCTAAAATGAAAAATTAACATGAACAGTTCATTATTCAAGTGATAATACACAACACAGCAGGGATGATAAAATAGTTTTCTAGAACTGTCTATATCCTATAAGAATATCACAGTGAAGTAAAAGGCAGATGAATTAATGTTTGGATAGAATAATGAGGCTTCATTTATATGAAATTGATTAACACTTATTTGAACGAATAACTAAACACTATATATATCCATTATCGCATCAAACACCATTTAATAACATTAATTAATGACTGATTAGTAGTGACCAGTGCCATATATTTTATCTAGTCCTTAGTTTTGATCGAGTTTTATCAGTCAAATTACCATGTGCCTATGGCTCTAAGTGACTCGAAATCGCATGCACTGTGTTGAGATGTTAGGTAGGTTTAAGTAGTCAATAGGACACCCAGCGTTTAGCTTTCATTGCACAAGGTGCTCCATAAGGTTCTTCCAAAAAACCGCTAGACTTTCTTAGGTTTCATAATATCTTTTTTGAAATACTTTCATCCATACAGACTTTGCCCACTGGCTTCAAAATAACATAGTCACTTTAAGAATCGCCCAAGCTCATTCCTACCCTATACTTTTATCGAGTTTTTTTCAGCCTAATTCAATATCAAACAATATTTCCTACTGACAAATCAAACAATTTTAGTTTACATTTAACTTCTGGTTTAATATTTCATCTTAATACAGTCGTTAATGTCAGTTGTTATTTTTCTATCGGAAAGGTAAGTTCTAGCCAATATAAAGGATATTATGTGAATGGTTCTATCTATTCATGCAATGAATATTAGATAAATTAATTTCACTATTAATTAGGAATTCATTATAAACATTTAACTTGGAGTAGTAGTATTTTGTTCATCTCTAAATAACTAACCAACCAGATAACTAGCGTAGATAGAATTAGAAAACAGTCGAGGCAGAAAAAAAGAAGTAGAAATTGATATTAGAAAAACAAATGAAAATGATAAAACTGAATAAATATTGGCATATTGTTTTTCGTGAATAATTTATGTGGAGAAGTGACTCATAATCCTTTTTACTATTTTATATGAAAAGAAAATTAAGGTTAACACCGAATGAAAAACAAAACGAACAAATATTATCAAATCAAAATTCACATATTGAATCGAACAAATTTACAGCTTATTATGAGATAAGAATAAATTAAGATAGAAAATTTAGTGTTTGGTGAAATACGAACAGATGTCAGTCAAAACCAAAGTCAGAATACTAACGTCAAGACAGTCCTACTTTATAGAGCTGAAAATTTCAAAACTATTACAGCCATCATCAAAAGGTTATAAGTATTTATAATTAGCTATCACATAACAAAGCAAACCCCAACTTGTAATTCTCAAAGCGAGAGGAAATGAGACAGACGAAAGAATAAATTGCTCCGGGAATGGAGGCAGACATGAAAAACACTTGGGAAAAACTGGGAAATGAGAGCCAAGGACAGAATAGGTTGAAAAATCCTGGTCAGTGGCCCATGCTCCACGATAGGTAACAGGCGTAAGTAAAATACGAAAAATATAGAATGAAGTTTTACACCTTACTCTACAATTTTACATACAAAATCTTATATTCCGGAAGTTTGCAAAACTACATGGTTTATTAATGATAACAAGTTACCAGCTGGTAAAATCGTGACACTGATGCACAGAAGCATATGTATCCAAATATCTACTAAGCTCACGTGATTCGTACATCGTGCTAATGATGTTTCTGTTATATCAGTCAATTTACTGGGTGGTAAGCGATTTTCAGTCATTGGCATTGATCCATTATCATTGAGTAACAGTTTATTATGTTCAAAAGCTCAAATTTAAGATTTCAAAAATACCGATCAGTAATGTAAAACTGTAACCTCATTGATTGTTCTACATTCATTGGCTCAAAATCAACGTTTTTCAATCTCAATGGTTATATTCCATTTACTGAAATTCAGTGTGTAATTTAAATAGGAACAATATTTTGCAGTAACTAGTAGTCATAGCATCAAATAATCATTAATATTCGGATATTGCCGTTAAAGTAAAACCTCGAGGACGACATCAGAATTCTTCCCACTTTAGGGCGTAATAGTTGAGGGATTTAAATAGCTCCTTTAAATGGATGCATAAAATCTGACTATATGATGATTATATACCTGTAAAGACAGTAACCTTTTTGGAATATTACGTTTTCATTGTTAAAATCCAAAATCTTAAACTACAATTTCAAAACAACTCGAAACTCTTGGTATATTAGTACAAAAACTCAAAACATTTACTTGTAGAAGTAGGATTAAATATAATAGTGATCTTCTTGGTAATGGATTTAAGCATCTAACCAATCGACAACATTTCTGAATGGGATTTAAATCCGATGACAAATTATTACCAGTTATTGAATCTTTATCTTGTAATTCATAAACTTCCGCTTCACAAGCAGCTTTCAAACATATCGGTTGTAGTTCAACTGGAATAAGAGGTTGACTTAATTCACGCAACCATAATTTCAACAGTCCTGCAGCTAAATGAGATTCCAGATTACCAGAATTACTATTGTTACTAGTTGTTGTAGATGGCAACGATGTTGGTGACGACATTGAACACGAACGTTTGATGATACTGGATAAAGTTCTAGGCCAATAAGCAGTTGGTGTAAGTAGAACATATTCGGCTGGTGGTAAACTTAATGGTTCTGGTAAAATTGGCCAACTAAATTCCCCAGTTAGACAATTCCAATCTAACGTAGATGATAATAGTAGAGAATTGTGCTTACATTTTGTTGAATCAGTAACACCAAAGGAATTCGGGTTATTTTCTGTTTCAATCACTCGTGGAGAAGTAGACCATCCAGATGGAGGTGGACGATGAACTAAGAAGCGACTAGATAAATCAGAATCATTTGCATAATTGTTGTCACTCTGTTGTTGTTCCGAATCACATAGCTGAACAACTCGAAATATTTCAAATAATTTCTCTAGTTGGCAACGTACTTCAATGAGTAAATCCATATCTGGTGATAATCTGGAATAAAGAAGAAAAAACCAATAGAATAAATCACTGAATACATACTAGAAAAGTGCACATAAAGTATGAAAACAATAACACTGATCGTATGATCATGTAAGTAGATGTTTGCACTGATTGTGTAAAATATTTGATGTGATACAATTTTCTGCGTCAACACGTCAATTTGTGACAGAAGTCAAAGCGATTTCTTTGTGTTATTACATTAGGTTACGAAAAATGAAAAAAATAAAAAGACCTCGAATAAGTGATAAAGCGTAATGTCACCTTATTTCATCCAAAGTTTATTCAAGGTGTAGTTACAAACAGATTGAAAAGTTTACTGGTAATATGCTTATTAGACTGTCGTAGAAATGCAAATACTTTATAAAGTACCATAATAAAATTTGTGTCCATTTATAGGCAGCTAATAAAAATTAATGTACTTCATACGAAAATTTCGGATTCTGAATAAAAATGTGAGCTGGGATGTAGAGCATATTGATTAATATTAGTTCTTCATGATACATAATGATGAGTCACTGAAAGACTGATCAAATTTAATACAAAATTGTAATAACTGTTAGAAATCAGCAATCACTGAGTTGCTAAATTAGTAATCAACGGAACTTTGCCTATGCCAAATATAAAAACAGAGTTAGCATCACTATATATATCATAAACCGACAGAGTGAAATGAAAATTTATATTTATACACGAAAACAAAACAGGATATATATATAAAAAAGAAATCTCATAAAAACGAAACGTTCGTTTTTGAATAAAATATGAATAAATCTATGCCAAATTTATCAATTTCAGTAATGAGGCAATAGAATTGTTGCATTATCGTTGTCTTTATGGATGATAATGATGACGGAGTTTTAAGCTAATGTTGAAATGCCTATATAACACACGCAGAATGTCATAATCATCGTTGTTATCAATATTATTGCCAGTAGACGACCAAAACAAAAAATTTGGCAGAAATGCGCAACAATAATACAAGACATTAGCAATGATTCATCATTTTCACACAATGTTCCCACATATATAGTGTAACTGAAGTGAGATCATCAAAATGGGAGTTACACCAGTTGAATCAAAATAAACTGTGTGTGCGTGTGTTCAAGTGAAAACAAAAAGTTTTTCACTGTCTAAATCAATACTATTGAATAGAATTACATTTTGGATGTGTATTGTATGTATGCTAATATTGATACAAATATACGTCTGTCTGTAAGAGAGACGGGAGAGATAGGTGATACGATTGTTGCACGTATATATACATATGTGAAAATAACATCGATCCATGTGTGTTGTTTGTTATGATAAAGAATTTGAGGAATCATTTTTCATTACGACTACATAAATAGGTAGGCTCAATGTAGTTATTGGTCTAACTAGATAAAAATTATTGACCAGTGTAAAGGGTTTACAATGATTGTTGAATGCTGTAATTCACATTACAAACTGACTTTGGTTAAACAACTGGTGAAACCAATAAGGCACTAGATAGTTGTTTCGTCTTGATTGGGGACTCCTCACGAGTTCGTGTTCACGATTACACTAGCAGAGATTAAAATCAGGACGTCAGGTCACGTGGGGAGCGAATAATACATTAAGACACATGCTTCTTCATTTACGTTGGTTGTCTGACCAAGGTTAGTTAGTGATGTAGACTATAAAAATTGATGGTTGCCAGTAATGACAATAATAATAACGATAACGTCGTATAAATGTATGCCTTACTGCGCAGTATTAGTTAATAAAGCTACAAATATGAGAGTAGCAGTGGGAAATGAAGAGCTGTAGGAAGCACCATAATAATAGAACATTTCTGAAAGATCAAAAATGACAAAAAATAAACTTTACGGCAGCTTACATGATAGAAAAACTAACTAAGTGACTGACTTGGAAGTCTTCTGTTTACATAAACACCAAGTATGATATAAACACAATCGTAACTATGCTACAAAGTGATGAAAATGTATATTTTACTTCTATTCTACTTACACTTTCGGTTTTACGAAAATAGATAGTATTATTATAGTTATCATAGTGAATAATTTGATTCCTTTCTACATCACTTTTTAATGTATCTCTCCTTCCCACAGTGAACGAAAACAAGTTACAATAAATTCCATACTACTACGACTACCAAAATACTTATGTAGTTCACATTAAAAGATTTATTCTCTTTCTTAAAAGTAGAATCAACACGTTAACATAGTTAGATCAATAGTAAGCTATGAAAAACAATCTTTAATAATTCCGCTTAGTTCGTTAAAGAAATCGATATTAGTCTACTGTGAGAAGCATCTGAATCATTCTTTAAACATGCCGAGATATGAAAGATTGTAACTTGTTATGAAGCAACGTGATGTTTTTCCCCGAGAGTTTCTAAACGTTTTGGAATGGGTAGTGTGTACAACTGAGGAGTTCTGGAATATAAGGAAACAGTTGTTTAGTGTTTCTTAGTTTTCAACGACATTCCATCTAATATCGAGTTGTAATACATAACAAACAACAGAAAATAAATTCATTGATATAATGCAGTTTTCATATTCAAATATGAATAATGGTATTAAATGCCAACTGATAAATAGGTTTTTCTCTACTCAGGTATGAGGGTCAAACACTTTTTCTAAGAGATAATGATCATCACCGGGGTTAATTAAAGCTAAATTAAAGTAAATTTTGTATTTGTGTGTCAAAATGACTGAATGTTAAATACATAAATCGATCGTTCACAGTCCTATTCACTGAACGACGACGTATGAGTAAACATGATTTACACTGAAATAATTTATCAATAAAAATTCATTTACACATTTGTTTTTACAGTACAAAGACAGGTAATTACTTAATAGGTATTACAAATCATAGATTATAACAATTAAAAATAGCAGACAATATAATAAACTGAAAAAAGCAGGTTATAGTACAAATTCATTTCATGTTTCCGTGTGTGTGTGACAGAGACAGGTTGATTTTATTCAAGTGTTATTGTGTTGATGATAGCTGTGCTATAAGTAGATAGACAAGTGGATAAGGATTGATAGATGAGAAGGATAATAATAAATGTGTCTAGACAAAAGGAATCTTTTGACTTCGTTACAAGCTACTTTTATTCTTTACTCTATGGATTTAGTTAGACAAAATTTAGTAAATTACAAAAATATCCTTGTTTAATGAAGGAAAAGACGTAGATCATTTTATCTTTCATGAAAGAACGGATGGAGGGATTATGCTGTTAATAGTACACATCAAATAAAATAATTGCTGACTAAATATTTCGATCAATATCCGACACCACAACATGGGGAATTAATAATTAAAGAAAATTAGTATTTAATATTTCTAGAAGAAGCAACTGGAAATAATAAAAATTATAAATGAAGGAACACTGTAATAAAAAGAATGGAATAGTTAAAATTTATGGGTTAACCACAGGACGATTAGAAAGGTGGTAAAGTGTGAATAATAGTTTAAAGATATAAAACAAACTCAACACTTTCTGGCATAATTATGGGCTTAGATTGCAGAGAACTTCAAGATTATAAGTAAGTTGTAATTGAAAAACGTTTAACAGTGTAGCAAATATATAACTGTTGCATTTATTACTATTAGTGTTGTGGTTGAGTTTGTGTTTTGACTTTTGAACATCCTATTACCTTAATCATTCAATCTCTTTATTTTAATGATTTTTTGTTGATTTTTGTATTTTTACTGTTGTGAAGACTTGGATTTAAAGAGATACAGAGGTGAATTTGCGAGTCGGTTTAAGCTAGACGAACATTGAAAACCTGGAGTCACTAGATAGCTATTTCGTTTTTAAAGGTGGTCTAGCTTAGATTGTCTCATGAATTCAACTGTTAAAATAACTACAATCTCCACAAATCCCCATTCAGATACAAGTGTCAAATTCTATATTGCTTGAGTCCCGTTATAGTACCAATTATTTAGATAATTGACACATTTCAAGTTGGAACCTTTCTTATGCTAAAGTAACTGAAACAGTGAAAAAATTTTCGGATTCTGATAAACCTAGGACATTATATCCAAGTAAAGTTTAATAATTAGTACAAACTTATAAAAAAGATTTACTGTTAGATTTATGAGGACGATTGACATCCTCAGGTTGGAAGGATACTTCTTGAGGTTCCCGTAGAAGAAACTAGGTTATGAGCAATTCTGACGAGTTGGGAGCTTGACTTGAGTGCCAAAGGGACGACCGCTTGAGGTCGGACACACAAGGCTTTATTCCGAGTAGTTTTAGATGAGTTAGCTCTGTACTTTCAAAGCCTTATTATTGATGACAGAAATTCATGGGGTGATGTACGCTGCTTTTAGGATGGACGTTTTCTAACCAACTCCTTGTGTTGTCAGAAGGCAGCATTACTGCATATGCTGGTTATTTGAAACGCCCTAATCCTGTCACAGCCCTATGCGGTCAGCCGTATGACTTCGGACTCAGACTATGAGTGTACAGCTTTTAGTTTTTACTACTCTCTATCCTATCAATTTGGCTGATATGGTCGAACATGAAGTATTGAATTTTCGAGACGATTTAACTCGTTTGAGTAAAATCAAGTCATACAAACCGGACCATCACATCAAAGTAGCAGTAGGATTACTCAACCACAATCTTTCAAATAATGTGAAATAATACCATTAAATAACAGAAGCTTAAGACTCTACTCATAGTTTCACCATTCCAAAAATACGTTTCGTAACAAAAGTGTCCACTTGTATCAATTCAAGAAGCGAGATATAAAAACAATTGTAAAAATTGGTCTTTTATGTAAAATTAAAGTATAAAATACTTAGAAATCACAATGGATGTATTCGAAGATCGCTTTCACTATAAACTGATACTATGTGAAAGAATGAAAACCATGAAAGATCCAACATGTGTTTCGTCTTAGTTTAGCACTTCTCAATCCCAACCGTTGTTGCTACCTTGACGTGGTAGTTGGGCTTGCCTATCGTGATGAAGCAACCGAGCTGTATTGGCTGGAACAATCGGTCCTCAAGGTCCTACCATGTCAGGCAGGTCGGTTGAAGAGCGGTAAGACTAAAAGCAACAAACCCAAGGTCCGAAGGCTAAGTCGTATTGCTGACTGTACAGAGGTGTGACAGCAGTAAGGTGTTTCCTTCAGACAACCAGCATGACAGCGATGCTGCCATCTCACAAGGAGGGGTGGGGTTAGAAAAGGTCAACTCTAAAAATGCACACCTTGCCTTATTCCCATAGATATCCGTCTCCGGCGGTAAGGTCTCAGCAAGTGCGGAGTTAACACGAAAATTACCCATAAGAAGGTAGTGTGTGACCGACCTCAATCAGTTGTCCCTTGGGCACTGCGATCACGCTCTCAGGTCACTAAGACCATCTCTAAACCAATTTCCTTTTCAGGTACCTCCAGAAGAACCCTTCCACGGTGTGTGCAACCGGGAAGTGATAACCGCCCTCATACCTCTAACAGCACTCAAGACCACTGTATTCATAATCAACCTCCCTCTTCAATTTCTATTATTCCTCCTACATTGACTTTCACCTCTAAACTTCCTCTTTCGGTTTCCCCCTCAAGTGTCACCACAACACTTCTCAATAGTACGCACCCACGAATTCAGAGCCTTTATGGTTTAATACTAATCGCATGTAATACAATATGATTTTCTAATTGATTAAATCTTCGCAAACTGGCTCAGATATTTACAGAAAAGTCAGTTGGCTATGAACTTTATCCTATTTGTACAATAAAATGAAGAAGTACAAGGAGATTTACATGAAATCACATCACTAAGTCTGTTATCAATCTGAGATAGGGTCATACCATCTGTTAATTCCGAAAATAATAGTGTTTCTCTCTCTTAATTCCAATACGCATTTAACACAAGAGTAAATAAAAATGAGGCAAAAAGGGGATCAAATAGTTTTCCATTTTTACAATACATAATTAAAACGATTGAAAATCTTAGAAAAGATTATACTGGATGAGTTGTTTGAATTACTTAAGAAAGAAACAAAATATTTCTGGTAAATGACCATTGAGCTGCTCATTAATAACGGTGCTTATAGTACAGAAACAGTCTATGTGAATAGCAACTATTGTTCAGAAAAAAATTAGGAAGTGAAATTTATGTTCATTCAAACAAACTATAATAATATATTTTAATTATATAGTAGATTGTATCAAGATACTTTTAATTAGATTGAATGAAATCTAATATTTCTACAATGACAACTATGTACCTTTCAATTCAAGTTTAGCATATAGTAAAATTTCTCTTACTTGTTTGCTGCACTAAAATGTCCATTTGGTAATTTTTGAAAAAATCCCAGCAAACCCTTCTAGTATTAAAATACTAACATGGAAAATAAACAAAAATGACTTCATTGGTTAACCATAAAGCATGTCAATCATTTATTTTATTATTATTTATTTCATAGTTAAATTCATGAGTCAATTGAAGCTAGACCACCATGAAAAACCTGGAAGCATAAACATTAGTACAAAGGAGCACCAAAATATATATGCGACAAACAATAACAATGAGGTTGTGAAAAATATATAGAGAAACGAAGGTGAGTATAATAAAAAAGAGCGAAAAATGATGGAAATTAGTGTATGAGAGTGATATGACAATGATAACAATAATAATGAGAGAAGCAGTTCAATTACAAAAAATACAATCGGAAAGAATTTTTTCAAATGAAAAGAGGTCGTTTGTGTAAGTAGTTGAAAGAGTCATTTTCCTAAAGAACACTTCATACTGTCTACCAGATAATGCTTATATATTATAAGTAGGTTAACAGGTGAAGTGGGTTGGACATTCTTTAAATATTCAGAGGATAAAAAAACAATCAATTCACGTAAAATATATCAGTGTTAGGTTAGTGTACGTTTGTGCATTTTAGCTAATGAAATGGTAGGAATATAACTGATGTTGAGACTCGTTGATTTGACATAATACCAAACATGGTGAAAGCAATTCTGTGAGACTATATGGTTGTTACTTAGTTACAGTCAGTCAGTCAGTAACAACGTAGAACTTCGTACGTACGTACATCAGTTCGAGTTGCCACACCACATTAGCACACACATGTAGTGGTCGATTCAAATCCCGTAGTGGTAGAGGTAATAAGAGTATAAGCAGTAATCGGGAAAATTAGTGTTTGGAGATGCTATTTAAAGAGTATAATACAGTGAAATAAATTTGGGAAGAGAGAAAAAGAGACAAGGAGGAATAAGGAGATCAAAATTTAGGAGAACACAAAGAGTGGATGCACCTGCGACATTGCAAACGATTTTGAACCATGTCATTCAGGGTCTCTAACCATCGGTTGCTATCATCTCGCGGTGCCCAACCAAGTAGTCTACACCTACCAACATGGCTCAATCCATTTGTCAGTGACTTCATGGACTTGTGCCATGTTTTGGTCTGGCCGCCCCCAGCTTTCTTCCAACCTACTCCCATACCATTGGACATCGCACGTCGAGGCAGTCGGTCGTTGGGCATACGTAACACGTGTCCCAGCCATCTCAACTGATGAAGTTTCACTACGTCATCAATTGATTTGCCATCCTTACCTAGTACCCGTTTCCTAACAACTGCATTACTTACTCGATGGTCCCAGGATATACGAGCAATATTTCGAAGACACCTACGATCAAATACTAGTAACTTACGGATATCATCTACTCTTACCGACCATGTTTCACTGCCATAAAGTAGGACGGAACGAACTGCTGCACAGTAAACCCGTCCTTTGGTTGATAGACGGATATCTCGCCTACGCCATAAATGACGCAAGTTGGTAAAGGCTAGTCGAGCCTTCCGTATCCGTGCTGAGATTTCGTCACACACCAGACCACAAGGGCTGATGAGACTTCCAAGATAAGTGAAGCGATCGACACGCTCAATTACTTCACTCCCGATCATTAGTTCGGGTGTCAATGCAACCCAATTCTGAAGCAACATTTTGCATTTCGAGGGAGAGAATCGCATCCCGAACATGCTTGCATTGTTGCATAGAGTGGTCAGAAGATTCTGCATTTTGTCAGAGTCTTCACCAAATAAAACTATGTCATCAGCATATTCTAAGTCAACAAGTGAACCTCCCGGTAGAAGTTCAACCCCTGGAAATCTAGATGAGGAGAGTGGGTAGGACTCTAATTTATGGACGAGCCAATCAGAAGCGTTTAAGAAATTTCAAGGTCACGGCGCTAAGTTCAGTGCGAGATGCTCACATTCGATCGTTTTACAGCAGATTTTAGAGAATAGGTGATCGTTGAGAGACTATAGCAGATGGCACTATTAAGAAGTCCCTGTGTCTGTGACTGCGGCAATTAAATGACCGCAGCACGATGTGCAGACTGCCACGATGACATTGTATTTCGTTGTACTATATGTTGTAGAAAAAAATCTGCTCGAACTGGCACTTTCTTTGCCCGGTCACGGCTAAGGCTAAGACAAACCATGATAATCGTTGCGAATTGGATCATAAAGTCTCCAGTAACATTAGCTGCAGCTATACCGAAAGCGTATAGATGCCTCTCGAGACTTGGTTCTATGCATCATGTTGTGGTGCACAAACGTCATTTCTTTGATCCAACGACGGGGGGTCCATACAAACAACATTAAGGGCATGTGGTCTAGGCTGAGGTATTCTTTAAGACCCTACCACGGCTCCAGAGGACGATTATTATGGAGTCATATGGACGAGTTCTTATACAGCATGCACTATGATTTCAAAACTTCTGAACCTATATCAAACCTCAACAAGTTCTTTAATAATGTAAAAGAAGAATATCCATTGTAATTCATCACTTTTTTATAATATATTTTTACTTTATACTAACTCTCTTCTGATTGGCTAATGTCCTCAAGGTCACTTAAAAATTCGTTCAAAGGTCGTCCATAAAGCAGAGTTTCACCGGAGAGTGTTATCTCTAAAAGTACGTCGACCACAAAGTTGAACAAGAATGGAGAGAGTGGGCAGCCCTGACGAACACCACTTGAGGTAATCAATTCTGATGACAGTTCGCCACAAGCTCCCACTCTACCAGTTGTGTTCGAGTAGAGAGCCTTTATAAGGTTAATGTACTTCTTTGGTACTCCTTTCAGTGACAAACACTGCCATAGAACCTCACGATCAACAGAGTTGAATGCCGCCTTAAGGTCGAGAAATGCTACCATTGTGGGGCGTCTGAATGTGTGTCTGTGTTCTAGAACCTGAAGTAGTGTGAATATCTGATCTATACAACCACGTCCAGGTCGAAAACCGGCCTGGTTTTCTCTAATCTGCTCTTCACGAGCTTTAGTAAGGCGTCGAAATATTATTGAAGCTAATATTTTAGACACTATATTTGTCAAACTGATTCCTCTGTGATTGTCACAACAGGACTTTTGTCCTTTCTTATAGACTGGCACAATCAGTGATTGAGACCAGTCAGATGGGATTGCGTCCAGTTCCCAAATTCTACCTAAGACCTCAGTTAATCTCATTGCTAATACTGGACCACCATCCTCAAAAATCTCAGGAGTAAACCTGTCAGGGCCTGCTGCTCACCCTCGCTTCAGATTTCCTATGGCTTTTTCAACTTCGTAAAGGGACGGAGGACCTACATTAACTTCCCATTCAGGTTGACTAGAGATCGTGGGAAACCGAAGTGTGGCTGAAGGACAGTTGAACTGATCCCTAAAGTGTTCTGCCCATCGATCCAATCTCCTGGATTGAGAATGTATAATATGTTCATCTTTCTCTGAGAGTGTTTCGCTAACGGTCGGTTTCCTAATACCGGTTTCCTTAACAAGTCTGAACAATTGTCTGCTATTACCTATTGCCGCTGCCTTTTCCATCTCTCTTGCTTTCGCTACCCACCACTGTTCGCGATCATTGCGTAGACTTCTTGTCAGCTTGTACTTAAGCTGACTCCGCTCTTCACTATGTTCAGAGCCAGGTGGAATGAGTTTCCGAGCATCTATCAGTGCGATAGATGCTGCTGACATCCTGTGTTGCTCCCTAACCTTACAGTTTACCGAACTAGCAGATATCACTGCTGTTTCCACAGCTTTTCGGATATCATTCCATGCTGCCTCGGAGTGGGCATCACATACATGGCTAACTAACTGTTTTTCTAGTTGTTCCTGAAATATACTCTTAGCTTGATTATCATTAAGTAGGGCCCTAAGAGGTTTCCTTGCAGCGTCTTCCTTACGTCCAGTAAGACGCAGGCAAATACGCGCTCGCACTAGAGCATGATCTGAATCTAAGCATGTGCTCCAGAATGAGCGACAGTCTTCTATCGAGCCCTTCCATCGGTGGCTGATGGCGACGTGATCTATTCGGGTCCAATGTTGGGACGAATTAAGGGGTCGCCATGTTAAAAGATGTATTTCCTTATGCTTAAAGTTAGTATTTGCAAGAAAGAGGCGGTTATCTGGACGTAGCTGCAACAGACGGTCGCCATTATCTGTTCTTTGAGCCACGACACCATAAGATCCACCTAGGTGTCTTTCCCTATCGCTTAGTTGACCTACTTAAGCATTAAAGTCACCAGCCACTATTACTATATCAGAGCGCCTAGCTTTTCGGAGAAGGTCGAAAGCTTTCTGTAAAACTCATCTCCTACATCATCTGAGCTGCAGTCAGTGGGAGAATAGGCAGAGACGACGAAGAGGCAACGACGAGTGTCCCTATCTTTTCGGATCCTTACTGTTCCGTTTAATCGGACAGCGCACAAACGACTGTCTACTGGGATCCACTCTAAGAGAGCTAGTTTTGCCCTAGGACTCAATGCTATACCTACGCCGGCGAGGCCACGGGAAGCAGAATCAGGACTTCCAGATACACGAAGTGTGAATCGAGTCGGTTCTTTATTTTGGCATGGTGAGGTCAAATGAATGACGCTACTTGGATCCTGTATGCGCGTTTCGGAGACGCAGCACACATAGATGGCGCGGGATTCCAAAGTCCTAGCTAAGGAAGCCCATTGTCCTATTTGGCACAGTGTTTGGACGTTAAAAGCTCCTACGTGTACTTTAGAACGTGGTTTCAGGAGACCAGGAATAGCGTTCCGCGTACTCGAATCGTTTGCCCTAGCGGTGCGAGGTGATAAACAGACGTGAGGAAGGTTATTGGTGGAGATAAGAAAGTTATTAGGAGGTGTAGGAAGGATTTGAATGTGGCCAACTTCGCCTCGTGTGCTGTTACGGGTATGAGGGCTTATATCACTTCCCGGCTGTCCACACCGTGGAAGGGTATTTCTTGAGGAACCTGAAAAAGAAGTCGGATTAGTGTTGGTCTTAACGACCTGGGACAACTGATTGAGGCCGCTCGCGCACGGCCTTCTTGTGAGAGGTTTTTAATGTGTTAGCTCTGTTCATCAAAGGGCCTTACCGCCGGAGACGAAATCCGTGAGGTAAGGTGAGGCGTGACATTTTTGGGGTCGACCTTTTCTAACCCCACCCCTCCTTGTGAGATGGCAGCACCGCTGCAGACGCTGGTTGTCCAAGGGAAACACCTTACTGCTGTCACATCCCTCTACAGTCAGCAGTACGACTTCGCCCTCAGACCTTGAGTTGCTGCTTTTAGTCTTACCGTTCACCAATCGACCTGCCTGGCATGGTAGAACCTACAGGAACATATGTTCCAGCCAATATAACTCGGTTGGGTCATAACGATAGGCAAGCCCGACCACCGCGTCAAGGTAGCAGCTACGGTCGGGTACTTAGTTACAATAGATTGTGAATGCTTGTTATGTTTCGTAAATTTTGGAAAGCACGTTTTGGAGTGCCCATTTTTTCTATATGAAGATGATTTTCCATTTTACTAAAATAAAAAAAGAAACAAGGAATAACAACACTCACCGGAAAATTCCTTCCGTTCGTGCTCCATTTAACCGTAGAATTTCTTCAGTGAGAAATATCTGTATCCATGGTAAACGTAAATGAGGAAATCTATATGCCTGTATTTGCATCATTTCATCCAAGGAACTACCAAATATACATGGTTTTAACAAAAAATCCTTAGAGATGATAACCGAAAAACAAAAAGTAGTTGATGAAACAGTGATAAAGAAGTGTACGTAAAAGTGTAAATACAAATGACTGATCACTGAGTAGTGACCAGTATATATTATATTGATCACGATGTAATTTGGCAACTAGTCTAAGTAACTCTATATCGTATGCATAATGTTGAGAATGTAAGGTGGTTTTAAGTGATCGACAAAAAACTCCGGACAGAATGGTTATGAAAATTTCAATAATACGAGAGGTCAGTCGTGGCCCATATCGATTAATGGTAACATTTCAGACCGTAAGGCTGAGTGAAGTGGGTTCGAATCGCAGAAAGCAAGTCATTGTTACCAATATTTCAGATACATAATGCTGACGAGCACCAGATAGGGTGAAGCTTCATTCCAGGGTATCTTGTTATATACCTTCAACCACCTAACAAACACGTACATTTACTCCATATAAAATTTTCTAATCTAAATAAAAAAGGGAAAAAGGAAGCTTATGAAATAACTTGGAGATTTTTCTAAGAAAATAGACCTTAGGTTGTAGTGTTGGTTACTATGTTAAGCCCATATAACTTATTCTAGGTTCTGGACAGGCCAATCTATCCATTCCTCTTGAGTCATATTTTGACCTTGGTAATCATTCACTTATCAACCTTGACTGTTCTTATATGGGCGTATATGTGTGTCCTTCTTATCCCATACATCACATGTCTGTAACTTGTTTATATATGACTATAAATACTGATTAACACTTGATTAAACTGAGTGAGCTCACACGCCATCTCCACTGCACGTCATTTTGCTTCACTCTCTTCTCGTCTCTTCATTCTTCTGATTGTCTATTCACATCAATGAGTGTATAAAATATATACATTCAAAAATCCATGCTCGTACTTGGCTTTTTTAATTCCGTTATTCACTAACACAATTTAAGTCGATAATAATATACTAGAACAGTCAGTATGTATATTTAGACACCAATCATCCATACGATCTAATCGGAATCAGATATAGGGCCACTAAAAGGTGAATCCACCGATATGATCATCATCAACAGTTTATGACAAAATGTCAGTTGTTTTCAACTATTGTACTAATTCAAGTGGCAGGCTAGTGTATCTTGCAAATCGACGCATATATTAATAATGAAAGTAAGGGGAACTCTACAGGAAAGTGTTTACTACTAATTCAACTGTTAATATTTGATCTTCGTATCACAAAATGTGCATCAACAAAACGTTTTTCTTTGTCTGGACTGATTTCTAAATGATCGAAACACCAAATCATTACAAACGTTGTGTAAGGAGGCTGACAATCAAACCTCTTTATTATTATCATCACAAACAAGAAGTGAAACATAATCTAGGTAGACGATGTTTAACTACAGAAATTTTCAGGATACAAATAAATGAATAAACATAATTGTAAAATAAAGGTTAACAATAAACACTGTAATAAACACGATGATTTGTATCATGTTGATATTTTTTAAAATAGATAGTCAGTACACTGTATTACGTTGTTTACTAAAAATAAACGGAAAATAAGGATATGGAATTAAAAAATTTCGCGAAAGTGAAAGCCACAATTGACTTGGATGTAGTGACGGTGACTAACACAATATCAGTTAGTTTTAACTAAATTAAATAAACTCATTTACTCGGTAATCGAGCATAGAACCACACTATAAGCGTACGGGCTAGGGATACTACCGGAGTTGATGAAAACCACAGTAGAGTAAATGACTTAATTTTAACAATTGATATTTCGTTTATAATCAAATTGTGATACAGAGCCTCTAGTTTTGAGGTAGTATATATTATGCATGATTGTCATACATGAATTAATTAACGGCCTATAAATAAACTATGGGTATATCAGAATAGTTTTTCTAAACTGAATTTTTTGTATGATTAAATTACAAATGTACAAGTAGTAGTAAAAGCAATCGGAATAATTTCTCACAAAGAAAAGCTACTTTTTAAGCCTAAGTAATATATGTATGTATGACTTCCCCACTACTAATAAAAACAAATTCATCATCTCCATTCTGTATTAAGTTCCGGGATGTTTATACAGTAACAGACAGTTAACGTTTCATACATGATGATGTTGCTTACATAACTGTAACAGAACATATATTGCGTATAGAACTAATTAAAATTAACCTTTGAATAATAATTATTTTTTGAAATAAAAAACCCGCAGATTCGTGCATGATGGTAACACTAGTGAAAAAGTACCTTTTATAGTAGAAAAAATTTCAAATGCGGAATAAAAAAGCTTTGTAGAAAAATAACTTGTACCAAACATTTGAAAAAGTTAATCATATACCTTAACATGGCATATTTCTTCAATCGATGGACCAACCGATGTTTTACGTACACCAACATTTAATGAACGAACAAACCATCTAGGTGCAACACGTGCAAAATGAGCTGCAGTTGGACGGTCCCATGGACCTAATGCGATTCCCATTGTATAATTATGATTAGAATGTGAAGTGAAGTGTTTTGAATTAGTTAACAAATCATTTGAGTGTTGGTATTTATCCATAAGATTATTACTACTGTTATTAGCACTGAATGGATTCAAACCAGAAGCGATTGCTGTGGCTGTCTTAAGACTGGATTCAGTTGATACAGTATGGTTATTGAATTCAACAATATTATTTTGATTAAAATTAGTCGGTGTTGTAGTAAGGGCAGTTGTGCTGATTGTATTACTGTTCAAAATGACTGATGCATCCGCTCTACTTTGAAGATAAGCATATAAATGATCACGAAATTTACTATTTGGTGGGAAGTAATAAAGACAGACACATAAAAGAGCCCAGCCGTTTGTAAGACTTTTCCTAAAGAAAATATAATACAATGAATATGTAGAATTAAAATGTAAACAATGTTGATAGTTTTTTTGAAAAACAAAACAATAGGCAACATAACAGACTGACCTTAAATGCAAACAAAGAATTATTGTCGATAGTTTAAAAAAAACATTTATCATTGCAAATTACTGTGCAATTCGTAACTAGTCAAAACAAAAAAATAGGCAAAAGGGTGTTCACCTAGAAAGAGTAAAATGTCTCAAGTATACACTATATCACTCTAACAACATAGTAGTAGACAGGATGAAATATAGGTGTGGAATGGGGTGAGAAGGGTATGCAGCGACAAAAAGAAATAAAATAAAAGACGAATTATATTGGCAGCTGTTGTGATGTTAGAAATTAAAGTTGAATAAAAACATTTATAGAATTGATTTCTTTGAAACAATTTGTAACGAATTACTGGTTAATCTAGGATTATTTTATTTGTTATCGGAAAGTGATTAGGTTGTTGAAGAGTTGGATTTATGAAAAACTCTATTTGATGCTATAGTAGGCAATTTGTTAACTGAAACTGATAGCGTGAAACGGGCACTTTATTGAAAAAAAACAGTGGGAATGTACGGAATATGTGGTGACTACAATTCTCTGGTCAGTCGGTCATAATCAATGTAGCGCGCCTGGCACAAATGTGTATTGTTATACCAAGTAACTATGAAGAGATAAAATTAACAAAATGAATAGCGAAGGGATCGGATTTATGTAGCAGCAATTATGTGAAAAACCAAAAGTTGGGAATATGGTAAGAAAGACAGAAAGAAGTTGTGTATGAAAAAATGGTGAAACTTGAGCAAGATTCAAAGGAAGATACAGTGAATGAACCTATACTATTGTCAGTGATCTTGAGATATGTCACACAATATCAGTAAAACCAATCCAGGATTAATGTATTTACGATAAATCCAAAATATTTGCCCTTCTGACAAAGCCTATAAAATCCATACTAACAATTAAATGACAGTCCATTAGTGAAATTATATGGATATTAAATTTGTAACCGCCGTTATAATTAAGTCTACTGGTAAAGCTTCCCAGTATACTGTTACTTTATGCTCTTACTTTATTACAGACATGTTAAAATTCTTTCGTATATATATATATATATATATATATATATATATATATATATATATATATATATATATATATATATATATATATATAAACAACTGTATAATGTACTTAAAGAATCACGTCTCGTAAACATTGAATTTTGTTACGTACTATATCGACATTTATCAAATAGACCAAATCAAATATAAACATAATTTTAATATACAAAGCTTAATGCAAAAAACTACATGAATTCTGTTACATAAGAGACTATTTTTTATGGGAAAAGTATAAACAACTGTTCTATACAGATGTCATTATCGTTTGCAGTAAATCAAGAGAGCATATACTCATAGTGCACAACAATAATAGATAAACAAAGATAATGATAATAAAAATATATATAATTCTTGTGCAAAATTATATAAACAAAATTCTTTTAGTGGATAGTCAAGTGGCTTAGATGATCAAACATGCGAATTACTACTGGTATTACTGATTAAAATATATAATACTTGTTTGATACATTTAAGATATCTTAGTTTATCGTGATTTGAAGCTAATGTGAAAATACGGTTTATGTTTCAATTAAAATGACCTTATTACATGTAAAGAAATGAGATATTTGTTGAAACAAACAAAATTATTTTATAATACATGGATGTATAAATTGTTTGATAACGAACTGTTAGGAAAATATGACGATGATAATCAAAACTGATTGAATTAAAAAGTTTTTCGTGTATAAGGTTAGTGAACTAACACTGAACTCTAACCGAATTGTCTGTAAAACTAAACACATCTCTACCTTATGAAATTGGTCATTAGATGTTTGATGTTTGTTAACCAATCGTCAAGGTCAAGGATGACTAATGCAGACTAATAATTCAAGAACAACAGTGTGATTCGTATGTAGGATTACGTAAGTTAAGACTAAGGCTATCAACTGAATAATGTAAATGAAATTTGTAATATAGACTTCTGAAAATATTGTTTGATATTACACTCCAATATCTTTATATTCTTCAACGGGAGTAGTGTAATGAATCATGGAGAAGATTCACTGAAATATCATAATAACAGTAGGTGATAATTTAAAAGAGAAATTAAGCTTTTCTTAAAAGAAGACATTTATACTAAGTAGTTCAGTGTTTTTGTGTCTGTAATACTCAACCTATTTTAGAAGTAACTGAATACGTTTAAAAGTGTTGAACAGGGTACACAGAAAACAGATCAGACAGTTTTACGATTTATTACTACGTAATTTTACGAAATAAAATGAGAAATATAAGCGAAAAGATTATGGATAAGCAGATAAGATTGTGAACATAGATCGTTATCATAACACAAAGTCACAGTAGATTCATTGCTGCTACAGTGATTGATACATTTGATTTTTAAAATATCATTAACTTACACATCCGGATTACTTGTCGTTTGTTTGCACAATTGAGCATATAATTCGTCGCGTAAATTGGCCGAACTTAAGGCACGATGAATAATAATTGAACCATAATCTGGCAGACTAAGACGTGCTTTTCTATCACCCATAAATGATTGAATCACTGTAATGCAATGGAATACAAACATCATTCTAGCTGAAATGTTACACTACTAACAATTGTCATTCAGTTAAAACTAAATTATTTAAGTAATACATGAAACTATATTTTGAGTAAATTATTGAATTTTATATACAAAATTCTATAATGTGTAATCGTTTATTTCATTTCAAGCGTTCAAAAGTACAGTTTTATGCAAGAATCAAATAAAACTTGCAGATAGAAAATTTCATGACGTACTGAACATTCACTAAGTGTTATAAAAATACTAGACAAATTGCTAGGAAGTGTTGGACACAATTCAGTCAATTATCTTGTTTCCGATTTTATTTCTAAATAATTCATAGAAGCGAAGAGCTAGAAATATGTTCACAACGTATTTACATGCATTGAGAGATATTTGATAAGTCAATAAATACTTTATTACTAAGCGTTCCGCTATGATAAACTATCAGATATGTTCCCAGTGATAAGGCATTTTATGCCTGAAGATAAAGGTTCCATCGAATTTATCAAAAATCAAACACAAATTGCGACAATTCATGAACACAATGATAATGAGTAAGCTGTGTTTACAGTGTACTATCATATGCCTAATAAAATATGTACACAAACATTGTATAGGTCTCATTATATCCGACGAAGACTAAAGGAATGGTAACTGCTAGGATTAATTTATAGACTATTATTAAATATATTTTACTGTATAGTTATTAGGTAACTAGATTATCATATATATTTCTTTTATCGTGGGCTTTAGATTAACTTACTACTGTTGGATGATTTAGTATTCCTAATCTGTTGACAGTTCATTGTTTACAGTCTACCCTACTCGCAGACATATTTTGACGTAATCATGTATAATTGTTATTTTTTCATTTTATAGTGTGATGTGATCGGGTATGTCTGCGTATAAACTACATATACTTGAAACATAACATTCGCACGGTGGAGGCTGATTCCTGTGTTGTGAACTCAACCGGCAGGGCAGGGAGAAAAGCTACTGAGTTGAGAACCAATAAGAGCTTAGCGTTGATGCAAGGTTATTAATACTGAAACGGATTCCGATTGGTAATTTTGTCACGCGATATTATTGAGCGGCCATAGATCATAAGAAATATTTGAAACGTCCACATTACCTAATAACATATTTATAAGACACAAGAGAACAATTGCCCTACTGCGGGATGGAATAGAATCAAACTATCTGTAAGAGCAGCCAATAAATACTTCTGAACTAAACAGTCAGTTGTCAGAGATATATAACGTGGCAATCATATGCATCGAGGTAAGTCGCCACATCACATTATCATACTGAGATGAAGTAACCGAGTGTTCATCGATTTTCATAATGTTGGATTTATTTGAATGATCAGCTGAAAAATGTGAACGTAAAAACAAAAAATTTCACTACGACCCAAATTCATTTTTATATGTAGGTATGATTTTATGACCTGCTACTGAAAGCAATAAATTATAAAAACGTCAATTCAAAACTAACTTTTCTGTATCATAATACATGAATTATTTGACTTTATAAAAACTTCATACAAACACAAACTTCATTATTATAACCAAAATATGATTTGTTGAGCATATTTTAAAAACACTATGTGTGCTGATGACAGAATAAATTACCGTTTCGTCTGAGTGATTTATCAATTATTCACAATACTAGACTTGTTATATCCATCAACAAATGATTTATGTTTGAAAGTGAATACTTTTAAATCAACAAGCTTAATTTCACATAATATAAGAATAATACATATATATGGGGATTTCTAATACTTCAAAATTACATAATATGTTTTACTATGTACTTTTGATTGTTATCAAAGCGCAGCATCGAAAAGTAATTGATTATTTCTCATGAGAAATCTAATGGATCATTTATGAGTAGAGACATGATTTTATGAATAAAAATGTTGCGAAATACATTCACATTTTTAGTTTCTCCCCTACCAAAAAAAATGTAGCACTACACATATTTTTAAAATGATGAGGAGAATATGCGGCTTATATGGATGCTCTGAGCCAAAAGATGATTAGATTACGCAACTTTCATTGATGTTCTAAACAATATTTACATGTAGTAGGTGTTGAAGATGTTATCCAAAAATGACAATAACCACGCCGCAATTCAACTATCTAGCTCAGGGAACATAACATTGACAATGGTAAAATATTAATATAAAGATGGAGAACTACACTGGAGCTGAGTAGAATTGAGAAGAATAACTGAATAATGGATTCCACTCAAAATATATTTTTTCAAAATACTTTTCATACGTAAAACTATCGTTAGGTAACTCAATAAAACAATATGAATCCTATGAAGCGTTAAAAGTATGCACTTTTCTACTAGTAACACCGTACAATATCAAGTCTACATTTTGAATCCTTGAGTCAAATGATTCTATATAGAGAACCACATAGTAAAGGAAGGCAATAATAATGGTGACATGGTTTGAATTTCTCATTTGCAGCAGTGAGCGTAATACTATAGTGTAGTACTTCCGCAATAGAGCAGTTTAATTCGTCGACAAAATTAGTCTGTAGTGTATATAGTTAAAGACTTCATGTTAAGGCGTTTTGTGATTACTGAGCTGTAGACTCTAACAAGTATATGAGATTTTTATATGCTCCTGTAATCAAAGATCAAACATCGAATATAATAATTAATCACCGACAACTAAACAAAAGTTTGTAATATTCAATATGAAAAAGTAAGAGAGTTTATTCAGATGAATACTAATCCTTTGTTCTTCGTATGAAAAAAATGTATCTGGGTAAAGTTAATCCAAGATCCACAAAGAAAGCCATATGTTCAACATCTCTAAGAACCATAATGCAGATTTGAAAACTGCCCAGCGTTTTTCTAAAATATTAATCTCCTTGCAAATGTGTATAAGTTATTTGATACAAGAAGCGATATGTCTCTTACTTGAACGCTTGACAGTGATAACTACTTCTTATTATGTAGGAAATTTCATACACTTCAAGTAGAGGACAAAAATCGAAAAGGATGAAGAGAAGTTTTACTTTCAAGGTTAGTTTAGGCACAGAAAAAAAGGATACTGATAGGTTTGTGACTGACTATGATGTTATGTAAGCTGCTCAAAATTTTCTAAATCGGTAATTATTTAATCAGGATATGACACACAATCCACCGCTTTACCATAACTCCCTAGGAAGTTTCTGTTGACTGTTAATTGGCAGATGTTTTTAACATTCTTTCAGGATTCCGAAGAATTTGCAGATACAGTTCATAATACGAACGAACCTATGTTGAACAATATTGTGCTTTAAATCGCAGACATTAATTAGAATCGCTAATTTACTGATATCCAATTCAGGTTTTTTTCTAAACAATCGGTAAGATCTTTCTCTCATTTTACTAGTCTGAAGACAATTATCAGCATAACGTTGGAATTTAAGCTTAATATCTAAATTATGACACACTTTTGACAATCACTTAAATTGTAATAGAAATAAACACAACAAATGTTTCATATTTTATTCTAATCACTACTTACGTTTCGTGTGACATTTAATGCTAGACATAATTGTCAACTAACGTTTTAGCGATGAAAGTTAGATTTCGCACAGAATCATCATAGGAACACTACTTATTATAGCGACTTCCTTGTGGGATTAAGTAATTATATTCCAACTCAGTGGTCGAGAAGTGACACACTTGCCGCGAGGTCATAAGTTCTTCGGTTTGGTCCCTAAAGAAGGCAGCGGTGCGCATTGATAGAGTCGCACACTAGGATGACCTAACTATTCGGTTTTGTCTTGTTGTCAATGTGTGTCAAGGCAAAATTACTCTGCAGTGTGAACAATCTTCAAAGTCAATAACAGTTTTCGTAGCCACAACTTCCGTATCATCTTAGACCAGTATTTATGAAAGTTACAATACGATGAAATCAGGAGTAGATAGATTGCTTTCTGAACCTGATCATTGAAATCAGAATGGATAAAACACATATACATGATATATTGATGTCCAACTTATTTATCAATAAACTCAAGATTTATAATCTTTAACAATTAATCGTTTCAATTCCGTTTGTATAGATGAAATTTTGAATTAGTAGACAAAAAACATAGAAAGAAATATTACACAAACTGTTGATCAAAAATTAACCGATCATAACGTAATAGTTAAAACTACATCATCAGATGTACAATTGTCTGATGAAAAATACTACAGTTAATGACTACAAGTAGAATTATGATAATTTCAAGTTCATAAAAGAAAAACAAAGTTTAGAACGTGATATAAGACTGTATTTTATTTACTTTGGTAAAAAAACTACACTAATTAAACATTAAAAAAAAAACCAAATAATGAGCAATATGAAAGACGTAGTGACGTTATTAAACTGATCAGATAAACAAAGAATAAACACTATGAAACAATGCAAACTAATTGTAGCTCAAGATGAAGTTTTTAAAGCTGTTTTGTCCTTTCAGTGAAATAGTTTAACTGTGAAGCTTTCATCACTGTCTTTCTCAATAACATTATCATCGCACACTTTAAGTAAGACATATAAACGTTCAAAATAGTAGAAGAGAGCAGATATCATAAAACCGTGAACAATATACAAGAGTATACAAAAAGAAGAATAATTGTTTGTTCTTCATAATGCGATATTTAATGCATCGATTAAATTGCATAATAGTCAAAGTAACAACTTTCTAAATTAAAGTGGATTTTTAAAAGTAGAAAAAACGCTTTATTGAACTGTTCATATGAAATGCCCTGGTAGGGTCGAGAGTGGGAAGAGCCCACTCTCCCTCTCCAAATGCTCTCACATGGCCACGTTCATACAACCACTGCCATGGAAGTCCTACTCACTGCCTTCTCGAGGCATTACTGTTGTTTACGAAATTGAGAGGAGGAAAAGAGAATGTCCGGCGCTTTAACCGGGTTGGTGGACACGGAGAGTCTACCTAGGGGAGTTGGAAAACCCTGATTCCAAACCAATGATGCACATGGGCTCCAGTATCCTGAGTGAACAAATGGCGTATGAACCAATTGTTGGTCACCGGCTACCATGGGACTGCATCTCCTTACGATGCTCCACTGACTTGTGGATCAAACCTTTAGGGCGAAGGCTCCGGGCGTGGCCCCCTAGGAAAACTACCTACTTCGGTTTGGGCACCCCGCTAGTATCACGCCCTCACACAAATCAAATGAGATTTGTGTGGACATATGTATTTGGTGCCTCCTTGTACCGATATCTATGTGTTCAAATAATAATAGTAATAATAAATAATAAATACACTTGAATGATGATGAAACAATTATATTTTTTAAATATGCCGCTTTATGGGGATGAGAAATTTACTATGAACTGGGTGTTTTACTAGTAACCATATACTGTAATGTTTTGAATGGTATGAATTAGAAACTTAAAGTGAAGACTGCAGTTTAATTGCCCAGTCTATTACAATTTAGTCGACTTGTGTCACAGGATTTTGTCAACAGCAATCAGACCTCTAGAACACAAAGTGAACACATTGAGCACGGTTCGCTGAAAGGTCGTGAGCGACCAGTCCCATACAGTTAACCTTTGGGCTCTGGAGTCACACACAAGTTACCAAAACCACTGTTGATCCAATTTCCCTAGTAGGTGCCTCAAAAGGTATCCTCCCATGATGTGAGGAACTGGAAATTGACAACTGCCCACCAAACAATAGCAAGATCCGAAAATGATTCAGTGTTAATGAAGTTAGTATACTAAGTATAAAACGATAACCCATTGCATGAATTTGCATGAGGTTACTAAAATAAATTGGTAAACACGAAAATGAACAAATTTTAAAACTTTATGCGTATTCACATACTGTTATAAGGTTTTTTACGTAAAAAATGTAAAGAGACCAAATCAGAAGCCTAGATAAAGTTACTGACGATTCCGAAAGACGAAATAGTGAAGAATCGAAGAGATACTACTTCAGAAAATTAAGAAACATTACCATCAGTTTCCTTTGATTGATATGTGCATAAACTTGATAATTTACACAGGAAACTCAACTATGGGATGTGCCTATATATAAAGGAACTTGAACAAAAGGCCTGAATGAAGAATAATTCATAGGAAATGGGTACTTGTTAAGTACTAAATACACTTCAAATAAATAATTAAAAAGAAAATGTAAGTAGTTTAACACTTACACTGATATTTTCTTGTGGGATAGTACATAGAAAGTGTTAGAATAGAGTTAGTTTACAAAAAAATAAGATAAAATCTTAAAGTATCATTTTGAACTATTCATGTGATAGATGAAAATTTCTTCAGAAGTGTTACTAATAATTACAGTACAAAGTAGTAAAATGAGTGGAGAAGATTACGTGGCCAATTTATTGCATTACCCTAAATAATAAGCCTTATCGTTAATAAGAAATTATGCGATTATCATTTTGTAACAAACATTATTTGTTTTATCGATAAATCTATTTACTTACTAATATAGCTTTTAGTGTAAAAAACACGAAGGGATAACTTAGTGTTATATAATTGTTTTAACTATATTAACTGTACACGTACAAACAACTGCTGTTACAACGCCACCATACATGAATATAGAAAAAAGGGTTACCTTTAAACAACTGAGCAACTTGTTTCTTTAGTGCAGGTTCCGAAGATACCAATATACGTTTTGAAAAATTAGACTAAAATGAACAAAAATCAATGGTACGGTATAGTTCATAAATGAATTCAGCAAGTATTGTAAATTGAGAAATGAATATTATACTAAATATATTATAATCAATAAAATGAATATTCTCATTATTAAGTAAAGAACTCATATGAAATTATGAATGCCATTTTAAATACGTACTTAATTTGGAAAATCCTGAAAAACTACAAAACTATAAATGGAAAAAAGTTTATCTTCTTGGTGTTTTCATAATCCGGTGATATGAACAGAGAAACAAAGAAGCCACAACGAACAACAGAAGCTATTTTTAAGAACATTATTTCACTTAATTCGAGGTCTATAAAATACTGACATTTAGTTTTGCCTCTAGTTTATTCTATAAGCCATACACTTTCGTTTGATGCATGATTCACTGCCATACCCATTTCTGTTCCACAGCCATTGTAATTTAAACGTAACCTCTTTTACTCTATTCTTCCACCCTAATGTCTAGTTTGGACATAAGTGACTCGGCATCCAAAGGTGTTAAATGAGATGATTTTAGTAACTAAAGAATATAACTGTTTCAAATAAGTGATTGGATTAATCTAATTGCTATTAACATTACACAGTTCAAGGAAACATGGGACTATTCATTAAAGTCTTAGTATACAAATAAAAGAAAATTATCCAATGCCATAGTAAGACCCGTTCTTTTATGTATTCGGATCCTCATAATGAATGAAATAGTAGTAATATTAAAGTGGGCTATATCAAAATAATTTTGAATGCCGATGCGACTAATTAACTACGGTAGAACCATTTCGTGAATACAGATACATGTAAATATGTTTACACTGGTTTAGATGTAATATTTCGCTGCAGGACACTTTTTTAATTGCTTTTGGTAATGATGGACAGGAATATACAGAGAGGGAGAGAAATGAGTCAAGAATATAGTAAAATGTGGGAGTGAGTACTGTTCGTTGCACTTTTAGAAATGTTAGTTGAGTTACTTTTTTCGTAAATAAATCTACTTATTTAAAGAAGCGGTGGCTTGATGGTTGAGGCGTTTGACTTTCAGCCACCGAGGCCCAGGTTCGAGGCTCGCTCCACTTACTTCGACTGCCGCGAACGAGTAGTATCACTAGCCCTCATAGTGAACTGTCAAGTGTGTGCAGACAGCTGATATAATGAACGTCATACCGCTAGAAAATATAAACGCCATATTACATTAGATGTTTACTGTCTTATTCTATGAAATCAGACATAATGCAGTTTCCGATAACTATGTATAGTACGATGGCAAATAAACCTAACATTAAACTGGAAACTACAAATAAATAGGCCAGATTACCTTCGTCCAACTCATTAATGTAAATATATCCTGGTCAGCTTTAAATAAATGACTCGGCCAGTCAAATGGTCCGATGAATGAAGAAAATGCTGGATGATCTGGATGAACATAAATTTGTTGTGCACTTTTACGAAGTGGTGTAGGACGTGACCGATTATTACTATTGTTATTGTTATAAGAACCACAAGTCCACACCGACGATGAATCTGTGCTTTCAGCAGGGCCAATAAAACCACCAGAAGCAGAACGTGGAAAATTATTCATCAGATTAGCTGTTGAATATCCTTTCGTAGTTGTTGATACAACCGTAGCTGTCACTGCGGTTTTACTCACATTGGAATCAATTATTTGAATTGACTCACTAGTATTAGAGTTAAAACAGTTACTACCATCCCATATGGCGATATTCTTAGTACCCCACACACTAGCACCACCAGTTGTACTACAAACTACAGCGTTGGGTAAAATTGTACTTTTAAGTTGTATATTTGGTTGACTTGTCATAACGAATCTGGGCTGTTGGGAGTTAAACGAATCTGTTGGTGGGATAAAACATATAGGATCGACAACATTGTTTTCACTGAATTGCATTTCTTTACTGTTTGGAAGAGCTGTGTATATAATCATGACAATGAACATTAAAAATTAGTAAGAAACATTGGATACAAGAAAGGTGATGAAAAGTAAATATACAATAAATTAAACTATAAAGTCTACATTTCAGCTTACAAAAGATGGATTCAGATCTCTAGATAGGAAAATAAAAATCTTGAGAAAAGAAAACATTAACACAACTTAAAAGATGCTAGACTGTCTGAGTAAAGTAGTTTAAATACGAAGTTTGTTGTTTTCACTACTGTTACTGAAATGCTTGATTCATTTGAAAAGAGGAGTTTCCTTTAGTGACTTGTTCCCACTAAAATGCATTGCTTTACAAACTCTATAAGAGTTTTCCTCAAGTTTTATTAACAACTTTGGGAGATCAACTTTAGTAAGAAATTCATGTGATGCGGTCGTTAAAACTTTAAGTTAGCCAGTCAGTAACAACGTAGAACTTCGTACGTACGTACGTACATCAGTTCGAGTTGCCACACCACATTAGCACACAGATGTAGCGGTCGATTCAAATCCCGTAGTGGTAGAGGTAATAAGAGTATAAGCAGTAATCGGGAAAATTAGTGTTTGGAGATGCTATTTGTTGTAACGTGTGTGACTGCAGGTTTTTGATAAGCAGCGTCTTATTGATCGATTACAGTGGACAATGACACGGAAAACACGTTAGGACGACCTAGTGCCCTGATTGGCCCTGCTTCGCTGTCTGTCCCAGCCAGTTGAATCAAGAACACAAGTCACAGCCTCTGAGTTATGAATCATTATATTTCAAACATACTTTGTTTATATACCAATCAAGCATACCACATCGTACCATAAAAATAGAAAACAACATTTTGTACAATATTCAACAAGTGAACAGATATCGACCAATAAGAAATGTCCATTTAAAGTCCAAGGACACCATTGGACTTAACATCATAATTATTGGTCTATTCCTCCGCATCCACAACACTATTTAAAGAGTATAATACAGTGAAATAAATTTGGGAAGAGAGAAAAAGAGACAAGGAGGAATAAGGAGATCAAAATTTAGGAGAACACAAAGAGTGGATGCACCTGCGACATTGCAAACGATTTTGAACCATGTCATTCAGGGTCTCTAACCATCGGTTGCTATCATCTCGCGGTCCCCAACCAAGTAGTCTACACCTACCAACATGGCTCAATCCATTTGTCAGTGACTTCATGGACTTGTGCCATGTTTTGGTCTGGCCGCCCCCAGCTTTCTTCCAACCTACTCCCATACCATTGGACATCGCACGTCGAGGCAGTCGGTCGTTGGGCATACGTAACACGTGTCCCAGCCATCTCAACTGATGAAGTTTCACTACGTCATCAATTGATTTGCCATCCTTACCTAGTACCCGTTTCCTAACAACTGCATTACTTACTCGATGGTCCCAGGATATACGAGCAATATTTCGAAGACACCTATGGTTAAATACTAGTAACCTACTGATATCCTCTACTCTTACCGGCCGCCCCTGGCTTTCTTCCAACCTACTCCTATATCATTGAGATCCAGTGTTGCTCCCTAACCTTACGGTTTACCGTACTAGCAGATATCACTGCTGTTTCCACAGCTTTTCGGATATCATTCCATGCTGCCTCGGAGTGGGCATCACATACATGGCTAACTAACTGTTTTTCTAGTTGTTCCTGAAATATACTCTTAGCTTGACTATCATTAAGTAGGGCCCTAAGAGGTTTCCTTGCAGCGTCTTCCTTACGTCCAGTAAGACGCAGGCAAATACGCGCTCGCACTAGAGCATGATCTGAATCTAAGCATGTGCTCCAGAATGAGCGACAGTCTTCTATCGAGCCCTTCCATCGGTGGCTGATGGCGACGTGATCTATTCGGGTCCAATGTTGGGACGAATTAAGGGGTCGCCATGTTAAAAGATGTATTTCCTTATGCTTAAAGTTAGTATTTGCAAGAAAGAGGCGGTTATCTGGACGTAGCTGCAACAGACGGTCGCCATTATCTGTTCTTTGAGCCACGACACCATAAGATCCACCTAGGTGTCTTTCCCTATCGCTTAGTTGACCTACTTAAGCATTAAAGTCACCAGCCACTATTACTATATCAGAGCGCCTAGCTTTTCGGAGAAGGTCGAAAGCTTTCTGTAAAACTCATCTCCTACATCATCTGAGCTGCAGTCAGTGGGAGAATAGGCAGAGACGACGAAGAGGCAACGACGAGTGTCCCTATCTTTTCGGATCCTTACTGTTCCGTTTAATCGGACAGCGCACAAACGACTGTCTACTGGGATCCACTCTAAGAGAGCTAGTTTTGCCCTAGGACTCAATGCTATACCTACGCCGGCGAGGCCACGGGAAGCAGAATCAGGACTTCCAGATACACGAAGTGTGAATCGAGTCGGTTCTTTATTTTGGCATGGTGAGGTCAAATGAATGACGCTACTTGGATCCTGTATGCGCGTTTCGGAGACGCAGCACACATAGATGGCGCGGGATTCCAAAGTCCTAGCTAAGGAAGCCCATTGTCCTATTTGGCACAGTGTTTGGACGTTAAAAGCTCCTACGTGTACTTTAGAACGTGGTTTCAGGAGACCAGGAATAGCGTTCCGCGTACTCGAATCGTTTGCCCTAGCGGTGCGAGGTGATAAACAGACGTGAGGAAGGTTATTGGTGGAGATAAGAAAGTTATTAGGAGGTGTAGGAAGGATTTGAATGTGGCCAACTTCGCCTCGTGTGCTGTTACGGGTATGAGGGCTTATATCACTTCCCGGCTGTCCACACCGTGGAAGGGTATTTCTTGAGGAACCTGAAAAAGAAGTCGGATTAGTGTTGGTCTTAACGACCTGGGACAACTGATTGAGGCCGCTCGCGCACGGCCTTCTTGTGAGAGGTTTTTAATGTGTTAGCTCTGTTCATCAAAGGGCCTTACCGCCGGAGACGAAATCCGTGAGGTAAGGTGAGGCGTGACATTTTTGGGGTCGACCTTTTCTAACCCCACCCCTCCTTGTGAGATGGCAGCACCGCTGCAGACGCTGGTTGTCCAAGGGAAACACCTTACTGCTGTCACATCCCTCTACAGTCAGCAGTACGACTTCGCCCTCAGACCTTGAGTTGCTGCTTTTAGTCTTACCGTTCACCAATCGACCTGCCTGGCATGGTAGAACCTACAGGAACATATGTTCCAGCCAATATAACTCGGTTGGGTCATAACGATAGGCAAGCCCGACCACCGCGTCAAGGTAGCAGCTACGGTCTTTTTAAACTTTAAACAAATCTCAAAAGGAGTTTGTTGACCTGTGTACAGTAGAATAAATAAACGTTCGAGTAATGTATTGAACATACAATATTCTAATGCTATGACAATAAGAATTTTCACTAGAGGATATAAATACTTCAAAAGTGATTCTGAATAATAGACTTAAGAGATTTGGAAGTGTACCATATGAACTCCTAAAAATCAGTAGAGTACCACTTGATTAAATTTAAAATATAGCTGAATATCATTACATTAATACATACAATTCAGCAAAAAGACAACGAGATATTATAGGCACCACTAAGTAAGTGATTTGCGTAATGTTGAATGATTCGATCAATAGTGAAATTGATAAGTGGGCAGCCAAAAAATATGATACAGTTAAACTTGAATAAAATTTGATAAAATCACTACAAACTATTCATAATGCACAGTATAATTGGGCCATTCTATATATCGACATAAGTTGAAAGTCAAGAGAGTGGATAAATTCAAATCAGAATTTATGCACGCGATTTTCCCTACATCTTTTTAGAAAAAATTCTGTTATCATACACACAATAAACAATGTAAACATTTTTCAAGAACGGAATTACATGTGAACAACAATACATGACAATGATAACAGTGATTATTGTTATATTCACTGTTGATACATATGATTGTGTAATGCTATCACAAGTGCAGAGAACAAATAATTCTTAAAATTTCACATTTTAAATGATTGACAGTGAATTAAAATAAGATCACGTAAAGGTACGCGAAAATCATTTTAAAAAAAACTCGAGTCGATTTTTATTAATTTATCATAACGGTACACATGTGTAGAGCGTAGCATGATGATTTTATTGATATGTATTTATAATCAGAAAGATAGATATATCATCCTTTTGCAATGTAGTATTATTATTTGAAAAGAGTAGTAGTGTACAGACCAACTTATCTGAAGAACATATTGAACTATACTGATAAAAGGCTATTAATGCTTCATAAGGAAATACAACTTACTAAGTACTTCATCTCTTTTTTTATTTCTAGCTGTTTATAAGTGGTGTGAAGTTAGCAAGTAACGAAAGAATTAAATTTATGACGCATACTGTTAGCTATTCGTTTCAAGCTTACTTGATGATTTTGTTTATTTAAAATATTATATGAATCTTGCTGAACCTTATCGATTGGATGACTGCTTAAATAAATCACTTTACAGGATAATAAGGTATCATAAATACTAAACGTTGAAATATTCATTATATAACAATGTTAATCAGTGTAAACAGTATTTTCGTATTATCTAACCAAGTGTTGGCATTATAAAACCTGAGAAATTTACTTCGCTATATTTTTCTTAAAGTAATATAATACACTGAAATAAAAAGTGGCTTGTAAGTTACAGCTTATAGCCCAATCGCCATAATTCAACGAAGGCTTATCATTTGTGTACCAATTAATTAGGTCGAAAGGAATTATTAAAAGTAGCAGAACTGTCCAGAAAACAAAACATATCATAAGTACAGCTATTTTTTGTACCATGATTAATTAACCCAGGTTACATAGCTAAAAAAGACATCAAATCAGGCCACAGATCACTTATCATCGTCCACTTTAAACATCGAAAACTTACAATGTAAGTCAGTATGTATTTGTTGAGTGTAATACTGAGTGCGATGAGCCCGGCGGGAATTGGGTTGGATAACATGTGCACGTGAAGGATGATTTCGCGACAAGGAAGAAGATACTGACAAATTTGTAATAGGTGTAGACGAAGGACTAGGACAAGGTTGTGAAGAATAGGGACAACTAATTTGTAAGTATCCTGGAGCTTGGTCGAATGATGATGTTATTACATTCAAAGATATATGATTCGGGAAACTGACGAAAAAAGCACCAGGGATTCCTGGGGAACATAATGTCGATGCTGAACGTGGAGGAGGTGTAGGAGGTCTCAAATAATCTTCTTCCTCATTTAAACTTTCATCTAAAGTAGGAAAGTGATAACTGTAATCAGTTGTGGTATTGAGAAGGCAAGGAGAAGTAGTAGTCTTATTAATCTTAACTATATTAGAATCATTTTTCATATCTGATGAGAACACATTCCAATTTTCCGAATCAAACATCATGCTATTTGGCATATCTATACTTTCATCAGAATTAGCAGTTGTCAAAGCAGTAGCTGACGATGCACTTGAAAATGAGGTGGGAGATAATGGTGAAGAAGAAGGATGAGGGGATGCGGATAGAGGACTATCAACAGGAAGATAATTCCCAGAAGATACTTTAATATTATATTTATTTGAACAGTATGAAGGTGTGATTGCATTGACTGAACAAGAAACCTTAAGAGGAGCATTTAAAACTTGAGATGGAGAAGTTACCATACATTTAGGTGTGTTATCCGAATTGGAAATATCTTGGGGTATCAGATCATTTGATATATGCTCAATCAATTTTTGTTTAATGAAGGAAGAGGAGTCTTTTGAGTTTGATTCATGAATAATAGGAATTTTTGAGTCGGTCATTGAAGCTCTTGCAGAGGTGGTATCACTAAACTGACTAAAAGCGACAGAAGTAGGAAACAGAGAGATCGGTGACCCTTCCGATGGGATAGTACAAGGTCGACGTAGGGTGCAAGTCCCATTACCGGAGGGACGTGATACAGTCGGATTAGTACGAGGAAATGCACGCTGGCGAGGTACCGGTTGTGATATACCATATGAAATTGTGGGAGGCATAGAGGATTGTTTAACAACGTCACACATACTAGAGTTGAAAAATTGAAATGACTTGTCACTACTAAGGTTGGTGTTTTGTTGTATATCAGCAATAGATTCATCAGAATTATTTACACCAGACTCTTTCTGAATACTGGTAGCAGATTCAGACGATACAGTAGTTATAATATTGTCAGTAAATTTACAAGGTACATTTTGATCATATTGTATTGGATAATTAGAGGTATTGCATGATGAAGTTTGGTATGTATTACCAGGAATCAAGTTGGCGGAATTACTATGATTTGGATTAACTGAATGAGAAACTGATCTAAATTGTAAATTTGGAAATTGATCTTCAGATGGAGCAGGGAATTCTATTAATCCTTGAAGTTGTGATGATTGAATATTATGTCTTCGGATAGGGCGATCAGATAAACAACCAGGTTTCTTAGTGTTACTATTGTCAATGATGAATTCATTAGTATTATTATTAGCTGTTGTTGTAGCAATAACAGTATTATTATTAATAACAGTAGATTTCATTTCATTAGTTGTAGTAGCAACAGCATCTCGTAACCAATCACGAACACGTTGATTATCATGATTTATATTCGATATGTTAGGGATGTCAGTTACTACTGATGTTCTAGATAATAGTGATAAAGGTGAGTGAATACTATTCATACTTTCATTTATTGCAACTGAATGGTCATGATTACTGTTTGTTGACATAGGCATGGGATGATGGCTTAATCTATTATTGTTAATATTATTATCTTGTTGTACAATCATATTATTGAGTGAATAATCTGGTATTTCAGTAGTAATGAATGAATTTGTACATTTCCTTTGGTTTAAGGATGTTGACAAGCGTTCTTCTTGGTAGTCAGTATTTATATTATTATTATTATTTGAACGTCGAAGTACTCCCATATCCTAGAGTAGAAAAATAAATAATTAATTAAATGGCATACATATACACATTTCTTGTGAAATATTAGGAAAATATAAGTAGATGACAAAAATTAAAATAACGCAACCGCCGAGTAAAATTTTAAACTAAACTTTATGGATGAAGGCTAGTGGCACTATGCGGTTGCTCAAACTGATGTAAGTGTAGCAGGATTCAAATGTTCGACACAGTATTGAAAACACAGATATCGTTTTACCATATGGACAGCTTCTGAAGTATTCAACTGTCTAAGCATAGTTATGCATGTCTGAATAGTTTATTCTCTAGACATAGAATATGATAAGTTGTCTCAATCCAAACACTAATTTTTGTATTGTCTGTCATGGATGGATTGATAATCGACTTTCTCATATGTAGAATATATGTCAACATATCTATAAGCTGATGAGTATAATTAAACCTAGCCGCCTTAAAATTTCTTTATATTTCATTTTGTATATCATCTAATCAAAATTTTATTATATAATCCAAACGGAAATTCACAGCTGGTGCGAAAGCATATATATTACAGTACTTAACTAACAAGTGACGTTTACTTAGATGAAAGTGCAGTAAACATTTTTGGTAGGTACTTTAATCCTTTAAAAGTCTAGCATGATCTCCAGATGATTGTTGTAAAAAGCAGTGAATTATTAGCAACAAACAAACAAAGGCATTAGGAAATAACAGTGGGAACAGACATCATCCTTCATTAGATTACAGTTAACGAGAACTAGCAAAAAATTACAGGTATAAACAGTAAACGGTTAGTTCAGACTAGCATGAAAGAAGCTAACCGGAAACTCAAAACGATGAATTAATGTGTGAAAAGGATTTTCATTTTTGATAGGTTGTCAATGCTATGATTATATATTATAGCAAGGGAGCAATAGACAGTACTTTAAAGTTAAATGTCTGCTGAAATCATGGCTTTGATATTAGAATGCTTTTAATCATACTGTTTAATTTTGATCTACGCAACTCATGACTAGAAGTTTTAACTTCTAGATAATTCTTATCCTTACAATTATATCAGGCTACTTCAATCTTATTATATATTCATTTAGTCGTTAGACCTCATTGGAAAACGTTTTTTTCCAACTCTTCGTTTAAGCACTTTGGATTAGCCAACATTTTATTACTGTCACTTCAGTAAGTGTATACAATATCAAATATGCAAACAATTGATAATAATCAGCATACTAGCATGAATTGATTTTTAATTCAATCGCTGTTCTTTCTATGCATTCAAATTTATGAGAAATAATTGAAAATGAAACTCGCAAGTTTATTCCTAAATAACGCCGATAGTCAGCGAGTTAGTAGTAGTTTATTTATATGGTAAGCGTACCGATAACCTAGTGGCTAAAGTATTAAACTTTCAACCAGTAGTGTACATCTCCAAAATCTACTCCACCTACTTGAGTTTGAGCACCTAAGTAGCAGGATCTATATAAACGAATATACAAACCGATACAATTATTAATCAAATACTTAAATCTTTGAACACAAACATCCAGAATACTTAAAAAATCATAGATAATGATGAGGGTTAAGAAGTGGAGTAAGAAATATACGTACAAGTGGAAGCACTATACGGATATTTAGTGCGTTCTTCAATAACACAGACAAACAGATAACAAAAGAACACGTATGACATATTTATTGTTCATTTGTATAATTAGTCAATTTACACTGGAATATATCCAGAGTGTCGCTAAAAAACCTAGTGTACAAACTTTTAAATGGGTAAGATTATATTATTATTAATTATTACTGTTCAGTACATCTACAGAAACTACTACTATTATTGGTAGAAGTGTAACTAACAAATGACTGTAGCGTAAGGTAAGACGTAAGTGAATGATATTCATTTTCTTGACAATAAGAAATCTGTTTTCAAGCTTCTAAAAAATCGAAGTTAGGAGCCTCTTAACTTGAAACTGATTTCAAAACGTCTAGTTTAATTTCATAATGAACAAATTATTATTTTCCCGGAATAGAAACATAAAATTAGAATAAATCCCAATGAAAAAGTTCTTCACTGGACGTATAAATAATTTAAATAGCACAAATAAAATGTCTGTCATGGTTTCAAGTACACAATACAAAATGTATACATACTTAATTTTTATTACATAAAAATACAAATGATTGATTCGTGAACAAGTAATGGACAAAGCAAACCTTATATGTGACACATACATGGTTTCAAGAAGTATGATACAATATTTCACAAAGCAAGAGGAAAATATGCACATCAAGATATTGAAACGTATATAAAGCATTTTTATGTTGCTCCCGATTTGTATGTTATTTGTGTGCACATGCTAAAGAATGTGATTTTAGTAACTATGCGCCCAGAAAATTCGAAATTTCACATTCGTATACATTTAGGAAGGATTATGTAATAAGTCTAATAATAATAAGTTATTTGTTTGCATGTATGTGTTTAAAACTAGGAATTTTCAACTTACTAATGTCTGATTGAAGTCTTCATTTGCTCGTTTTCCTAACTGTATAAACAATAAAATGAATAATGAAGTAAACATGATTTATGACTTGTATAAAGTTACACAGGAAATTCCCGTTTACCTATAACATTCAGTGGTTACTTGTTTATAATCAGAAAGGGGTATTGTGAATATTATAGTAATTTAATAGTTGAATTCATGAGTCAATTGAAGCTAAACCACTATGGAAAACTTTGAAGCACTGAACGACCGTTTCGTCCTATTGTGGGACTCCTCAGCAGTGCGCATCCACGATCCCGCCTCGCGAGATTCGGATCCAGGAACTATCGGTCTCGCGCGCGAACGTTTAACCTTTAGACCTCTGAGCCGGCATCCAACGGTGTTAATGTCTAATTTCAACCAACCCACGAAATTGCGCCACCGTCCACCATTGCCTTCAGTGAGTTACTAATTCACAACTCTACTGGTCACGGCTTCTGATAATGAAACGTTTTAAATGTAATGACTAACTTTGGGCCAGTGTTGATTATGTACTTTTCAACCTAAAATGTCGTAATGGATAAAAGCATCTATTATCTAGTTTAATTACAATGTTTGTTCATTGTTCTTGAGTGCTGTTAGAGGTATGAGGGCGGTTATCACTTCCCGGTTGCACACACCGTGGAAGGGTTTTTCTAGAGGTACCTGAAAAGGAAACTGGTTTAGAGGTGGTCTTAGTGACCTGAGAGCGTGACCGCAGTGCCCGAGGGACAACTGCCCCGTACTTGTTGAGGCCTTACCGCCGGAGACGGATATCTATAGGATAAGGCGAGGTGTGCATTTTTAGGGTCGACCTTTTCAAACCCCACCCCTCCTAGTGGGAAGGCAGCATCGCTGTCATGCTATCTGTCTGAAGGAAATACCTTACTGCTGTCACACCTTTGTACAGTCAGCAGTACGACTTCGCCTTCGGACCTTGGGTTTGTTGCTTTTATTCTTGCTGCTCTTCAACCGACCTGTCTGACATGGTAGGACCTTGAGGACCGATTGTTCCAGCCAGTATAGCTCGGTTGCTTCATCACGATAGGCAAGTCCGAACACCACGTCAACGTAGCAACAACGGTCGGGACAATGTTTGTTAATAATAACCTAATCTTACAAAGCATCTCACTTTCTTAATTCCCAAATTTAACATTATACGAGTTTTAATTCTTATCGAAAATCTTATTCACATTCAAAATGAATCAATTTTATTAGTATTCGATGAATATCTTAATATATCATGAGAAACAGAAGTTCTTGTAAAATCAAGTCGAATTCAAGTAGTGCGTGGTTGGATTCACGAAGTAAGTGCCAACTTGGAATCTTGGAGAGAAAAGAGGAATGCCAAGGAACACAATGCGTTGGGAATCGCAAGCAGACATCAAAAGAATGAATAGTAACTGGAAGGGATTGCCCAAGACAGAGTTCGATGGAGAATCCTGATGGGCGACCTAGACCCCTTCACGAGGGGCAACAGACGTAAGTAGATATGGTTGAATTATTCATTTACAATATAAGTTGAATTTAATTCAATCATCATTTTAAATGATACAAAACTCAGGAGAGACAACAACTAAACATTCTGGATTTATAACATTCATATTTAAGCTTTATACAGTGAATATAACAGATGTTAGATGGTATTTCTTTTCACACAATAGTTTATTATTTATAAAGAATGCAATAACTCAAGAATCATTTCGGAGTATATTATATAAACGACTGTTTAAGTAAATAATATTATACTTTTGTAGTAAATTTATGTCGTCCACACTCAATAGTGTAGGATATATATAATGAATATTATATCATATGGAGTTGGGTTAGTATACAATAACTGGAATACAAGAAAACATTACCAATGACAATAACAGCTGTGGTATAATGGACGGCACAAAATAAAATAAAATCCAAGATAATTAATAAAAATGAATTGTTAGTAATGTTGGCTACGATTATCATTATTGTTTTTTGTTTATATAGTAATCATAGTAAGTTCAGTAGTGTAAGCAAGTAAAAACTAAGGAAATATTTGGATGAAATAGAAAGTAATTGATGCTACGGTAATGCGATTCAATTAATAAAGACCATCATTGAAACTATTTGTCTTCAAATTATGAAAAACGCCTTAACATCTGAGCCATCTCTCTTATTTTGGAAAGAAAACACCAGATTTAAGTTCACATAAAGTAGTTGTTATACATATTTCTACTGGATTAATAAAGTTAATGTTTTACTCTTAAGCAGTCATATTTTAATAAATCCACAAGATTGTTAATTCTCCTAGATAAGTTTGACCACAATTTGGTACAACACCGCCTAATATATATAGTGCTGGCGAACTCAAATGGGAACACGTGGGGATATAGATAATTGGCGACTTATTTAAAGTCCTATGCAAACATTTAAAAGTAATAGTTATCAAGTAAACAGATTAGTTGATATTAGTTTTTCGTATTAAAACGGAACGCCATCAGCTGAATGATTGAAAACAATGTTTCTCGGGCTAAAGTCACTCCGTAAAGAACTTATGAACTTCGAGTTCTTATTCTGTCCGAATTAATCGAGTGTTTGTTGGGTGAACTACGTTTGATAGATAAAAAACACGGCATGACATGCACGAGTAAGCATCACTGGTGAATTGACGACAAGAAAAATAAGAAAGACTTGCAAACTAAGTATTTGAAATTCAAAACGCAAAGATGTTTTGTGTGGATACATGTAAACAGTTTAAGTCGCTGATGATAAACTACCCGTCTCTTAAGTAAGATATTTAGCAATGAAAGAGGAGTGTATATGTCGATGTTGAGTATGGCGTACCACACAAATAAAATAGTTGCTTAAGAAAATATTTTAAGTAGGTTGGCGACTTTTAACGAATTAATAGATCAAAACACAACTAAATCTCAAAACTATACTTATAGAAGTATAAACTTTCTAGTACACATCGACAGAAAATACGCTGAAATTAAATGGTTAGAAACCTTAGGCAACGTGATGAACACCAGGTATGTCAGACACTAGATTTAAAATATTTCATTCTCGATAACAAATCTTTTCCTATTCATTCGTTTGCTTTTTTCGATTTACTTTACTGAGTTACTTCCTGCAATTTCCTCTTCCAATGTTACTAAGAAGAATAGTAACTTGACTCGTATGCAACACTCTATGTTTTGTTGACTTTTGTTATTAAAAGAATAATTGTATATTATAATAATAATAATAATAATAATAATAATAATAATAATAATAATAATAATAATAATAATAACTGTATATAACATACATAATAAGTAACTATTGAATGAGGAGTATGACATTTAATTGGACAAATGACCATTTCAAATAAACTATCAAAGTTACAGTCAACAAAACGTTGTGAACATTCGTAATATTCAATATGATGATTTCGGAAGTTTATTTGATATGAAGGTAGATAGTTTTAAAAGAATAATGTTAGCTAATCATTAGAATTATTGTCGAATTTTTTATGGAGATCATAAAATTTAAATGTATCTTATAGCATAAAAATGATCACCTTAAATGGAAAAAATCTAACTGATAAAAAATTGTTATATAAACATTAGATTTTCTGTAGTTTAGCACAGGTTTTAAAATATCCAGATACAATTTTTGCTAAAAAAGAATAGACACTAATAGTTGTGCTGTAAATTATCTTAAGCGGTTATAAAATTAGAATGTTAACATACTCCAATTAGTTAATAATCAATGATCTTAGTTTTGTTTTCAGATTATCATGTTTATCAAGAGGTACTTAAAAGTATGGTGAAGCGACAATATGTAATACAATACGATCTAATGTTAAAGGAATAAAATGATTTAGATAGCTCAGGTTTCCATAATCTTTTAAAATTCATTCACATAAACAGATATTTGAATATAAATCGCATAATAATTACCAAGAGAATAGCATACAATAAAATCTAGGAAACCATGTGAAAATTTCTATCTATTCGTACAAATAATTTTTTCTGAAAAACAAACAACTGAATCATTAATTTACAATCAGTGCATCAAACAGTGAAAACCTACACTTTTTTGGATCATAAATGATGATGGTTGAAGATTTTGTTGTAGTAACTAAAATGGAAGAAAAAAACAAAAAGAAGACAACGACAACGAGACGATTTGCTGTGTGAAGGAATCTTTTACTTTTAATAACATAATTAGTTATTTGCTGATAATTTTACGTTGAGATCATGAACCGATCAATGTGAGATCACCATTAAAAATCTGGAAGCACTGGACAACCTTTTCGTTCTAGTATGGGACTCCTCAACAGTGCGCATCCACGATCCCCGATGCGTACAGTGATCATTATCATGTGCTTACTAATGACTAGCTTCGAGAGGTAATTCTCAGTTCTAGTGAAAAGCCGTGGTCAGTGGAGTCCAACTGTCTTGGGTGTGAGGCAGTTACACACCGAAGACAATAGAAGATGGTCACGACACATGGTGGATTGGCTGAAGTTAAACATTAGCGATGTTGGATGCCGAACCAGTGATCCCGAGTTTAAGCGTTCGCACGCGGAATCGTGGACGAGCAGTCCTAAGGAGTCCCAAACTAAGACGAAATGGCCGTCCAGTGCTTTCAGATTTTTAATTGTGGTCTTACATTGATCGTTGATGATTTCAAGTAAAACTCGACAATTGCCACAACACTATACCGGTAGTCTTTAATTTGAGTCAAAAAAATAAAATTACTTTACAGATTATATAATTTATTTTTCAGAGTTATTTGTCAATTTCTTTGTATGTATTTACATAATATACTAATTTAGTCTTGTAGTTAAGTTCTGATGTGTAACCTATATAGTTCGATAAGGTACTGTGACAGATTGAATGTTATAATGACTAATAATAGTAGTTTGTAATGATTTCACGGAATGAACTTTTGTACCCGTTAGTACTGCTCATCAGTAAGTGTGGATGGAATCCAGAGAAAACTATATCTTTGGAGAAAAAAGCAAAAATAAACTACTGTGGACGAAATTAACCATATTTTAGTATCGAGTATTAATCTATATGACATTATCTGTTTTTATTCCGAAGTGGGCATATTCTATTAGTATATTCATAAGTAAACTGAGTGACCGAGCATTCTGAATCCCTTTATTTAATGTTAAGTGGTTACAGGAGATCGGTACAAAATATTGGATTTACGTTTCGTGCTAATGCGATCACATTTCGAATTTGACTGGTAAAAGTTCATCAGCAATAAAGACTTAACAACACGATTTGTTTGTAAGTTGACAAATAAGCATTAGGAGTGCCTGGATTGTTTTTAAGATTTTACATGATCTATCTTTCCATCTATTTTTACTAATAATTTTATGATAACTTTTCTAGGTGAGTATGCATCACAGAATAGTTGTTTAAATGCTTGAAACAGAAGACAAAAAGTTACCAGAATCATACTGAATGTAATTTGTCAATAACCGTTTGTTTCGCTATTTTCAAAACATTCATATTTTTGTGAGTTGAATGTTATTCAATTAATACTGAATATGCAAATGAGTAAGAAATAAATAACAGCTAAACTGGAAAGAAACAACAACAACTGAACATACGAAAAAAACTATTCAATATGTTCTAAGTAAATTCAGTCTTATTAATTACCACTATTATCGCACGGAATACTAAATAATGTTACGTAAATTTATCTACGTTGCTAGCATTATTATTATTATGAAAGTACTCGCCTATCTTCTCTTACGTATGCTGAACAGTGACTGATAACATTCCCCAAAACAGAACAATAACAGCTGACTACAAATGGATAGGCCAAAGTACAGAAGTATTGAAAATTTACTAAGATCAAGATTGAATGCTCAATGCACGATCGAAACTGAATATATCCGGACTGGTACATTGTAATCAATCAATGCTAGTAGATAAATCAATATTGATTCCTGTGAAATCTGATTCTGATTTGTGTTACGTCTATTGAAGCGCAGTAGATAAAGAGTACTAGACAATGAACATATTTCTATCTATTAAAATTATTAGTGTCATAAAGAATGTACATAGTAGGTGGGCCGATTGACATAAAAATACATCAGATTCTAAACTCATGTTATTATTTATAAAGTTGTGAGGTCAGTGTAGTGAGATCGACATAATACGTATTTCTTATGTTCGCTGTTTTAGACTAACAGTAACTTTCTTTTTTGTTAAGATTGAATATTGGCTAAAGACTATAATACAAAACTTGTTTCTACATGGCTACATTGAAACAATCAGCTCAGGATGAACATATAGTAATAGTGACTGATCGATTGTTATCCTTAACATCAACAATGGGAAAACACAAACCTTTATAAGTAAAATTAATATACCTTTGTTTTAAATTTTAGTTTGGTTACGGTATACCGGTTAGGGAGGATCTTATCATTTTCAAGTTGCAGATTCTATTTCTGATTATATATATATATATATATATATATATATATATTGTTCATAGTTGTTTACAATGATGCAGAGTTAGACAAACTTGACTCTATGCAATAAGATTAACATCGGTAAAAACTCACTACAGGTTATAGGATCTTATAGTGATAGGGTATTGGGTTTTCCACTTATCCATAGTTACGACTTAAAAACACAACAAATTCAACTAAATCTAGATATCGGATGTCTAATATGGTTATAAAGGGATATAAACATTACAAGATAAATTACGTGATATCAGATGAGGCTATGGAGAAATCTAGTGAAGAAACGGAATTGGTATTTATGTTTTCACATAGAATTCCGGTCACTTATATGGTGTATTGTTCACTAATTAAAATTTAACCTCGTAAACAGAAACTGGACAATTCTAATGTAATCAATAGAACAAAGACGATCGATTATTTAGTTTTTGTTTGAAAAAAACACTGCCAATGACTTAGGATGAAAATGGTGCGTACGGATATAAGTATATTTTATACAGGGATACGTGTATACGAGTAAGTGGAACAGACTAAAATTTTATGTTGTTCATTGGAAAGACCAATCTACTAGAAAAAATCTGATAAACACTACATATATATATGTGCACTGATGCAAAGGAAATATCAACTGATTGGTTTTTGTGTAATACTAGGTTACTTGCAATAAAAAAGTTAATTCGAATGTTGATAGCTCCCCAAAATGGTATACCAAAAGATTCAAAGGAATAAAGTTGTTGTCTTTTAAATAACAAAACGAAAAAGAAACAACAGGAAAATACGCTAGATAAGAGTTATCAAAATATTTGAATGGATGTATGTAAATATTTGTGAACTGCTGAAACTTTAACATTCAATAGACTAGTGCAATCACAACTAAAATGTTGGCCCACCAACTAAGGCCAAAGTACAGGAGACAATTGTCGATGTCATGATCAAATATTGCCATACTAATTAACTTCAAATCTCAACCCATCTTCGAAAAGTATAAAAGTATCAATCTTTTTACATAAGTTATTGATAAATTAATAACAGATTTTGGGCACACTTCGTGTTTCAAAAAAGAAGAATATGAAAAATTTATGGATTAAAGGATTACTGATGTATTACGAACATTAACCAGAAATGTGATAGGCATCCAACGAAATGGGATTTCTTTCCACGAAAACTCACTTATGAAGCTTCACTGAAGAGAGCGCTCAGGTTGACGCCAAAAGATTTGACAGAAAAAATAATGAAATGCAAAATAACTTGTACTAGTAGGACGAAAATTATGTCTTGAACTCTAAAGAACTGTTTCCGTGTTAAAAAGTAAAGAAGTGAACTCGGTACTAAAGTATGACCCGACCGAAGCTGCTACCTTGACGCGGTGGTCGGGCTTGCCTATCGTGATGACCCAACCGATCTATATTGGCTGGAACATATGTTCCTGTAGGTTCTACCATGCCAGGCAGGTCGATTGGTGAACGGTAAGACTAAAAGCAGCAACTCAAGGTCTGAGGGCGAAGTCGTACTGCTGACTGTAGAGGGGTGTGACAGCAGTAAGGTGTTTCCCTTGGACAACCAGCGTCTGCAGCGGTGCTGCCATCTCACAAGGAGGGGTGGGGTTAGAAAAGGTCGACAATAAAAATGTCACACCTCACCTTTGTCACATTCAAATCCTTCCTACACCTCCTAATAACTTTCTTATCTCCACCAATAACCCTCCTCACGTCTGTTTATCACCTCGTACCGCTAGGGCAAACGATTCGAGTACGCGGAACGCTATTCCTGGTCTCCTGAAACCACGTTCTAAAGTACACGTAGGAGCTTTTAACGTCCAAACACTGTGCCAAATAGGACAGCAGGCTTCCTTAGCTAGGACTTTGGAATCCCGCGCCATCGATGTGTGCTGCGTCTCCGAAACGCGCATACAGGACCCGAGTAGCATCATTCGTCGTCTCTGCCTATTCTCCCACTGACTGCAGCCCAGATGATGTAAAAGATGAGTTTTAAAGAAAGCTTTCGACCTTCTCCGAAAAGCTAGACGCTCTGATGTAGTAATAGTGGCCGGTGACTTTAATGCTCAAGTACGTAAACCAAGCGAAAGGGAAAGACACCTAGGTGGATCTTATGGTGTCGTGGCTCAAAGAACAGATAATGGCGACCGTCTGTTGCAGCTACGTCCAGATAACCGCCTCTTTCTTGCAAATACTAACTTTAAGCATAAGGAAATACATCTTTTAACATGGCGACCCCTTAATTCGTCCCAACATTGGACCCGAATAGATCACGTCGCCATCAGCCACCGATGGAAGGGCTCGATAGAAGACTGTCGCTCATTCTGGAGCACATGCTTAGATTCAGATCATGCTCTAGTGCGAGCGCGTATTTGCCTGCGTCTTACTGGACGTAAGGAAGACGCTGCAAGGAAACCTCTTAGGGCCCTACTTAATGATAGTCAAGCTAAGAGTATATTTCAGGAACAACTAGAAAAACAGTTAGTTAGCCATGTATGTGATGCCCACTCCGAGGCAGCATGGAATGATATCCGAAAAGCTGTGGAAACAGCAGTGATATCTGCTAGTTCGGTAAACTGTAAGGTTAGGGAGCAACACAGGATGTCAGCAGCATCTATCGCACTGATAGATGCTCGGAAACTCATTCCACCTGGCTCTGAACATAGTGAAGAGCGGAGTCAGCTTAAGTACAAGCTGACAAGAAGTCTACGCAATGATCGCGAACAGTGGTGGGTAGCGAAAGCAAGAGAGATGGAAAAGGCAGCGGCAATAGGTAATAGCAGACAATTGTTCAGACTTGTTAAGGAAACCGGTATTAGGAAACCGACCGTTAGCGAAACACTCTCAGAGAAAGATGAACATATTATACATTCTCAATCCAGGAGATTGGATCGATGGGCAGAACACTTTAGGGATCAGTTCAACTGTCCTTCAGCCACACTTCGGTTTCCCACGATCTCTAGTCAACCTGAATGGGAAGTTAATGTAGGTCCTCCGTCCCTTTACGAAGTTGAAAAAGCCATAGGAAATCTGAAGCGAGGGTGAGCAGCAGGCCCTGACAGGTTTACTCCTGAGATTTTTGAGGATGGTGGTCCAGTATTAGCAATGAGATTAACTGAGGTCTTAGGTAGAATTTGGGAACTGGACGCAATCCCATCTGACTGGTCTCAATCACTGATTGTGCCAGTCTATAAGAAAGGACAAAAGTCCTGTTGTGACAATCACAGAGGAATCAGTTTGACAAATATAGTGTCTAAAATATTAGCTTCAATAATATTTCGACGCCTTACTAAAGCTCGTGAAGAGCAGATTAGAGAAAACCAGGCCGGTTTTCGACCTGGACGTGGTTGTATAGATCAGATATTCACACTACTTCAGGTTCTAGAACACAGACACACATTCAGACGCCCCACAATGGTAGCATTTCTCGACCTTAAGGCGGCATTCAACTCTGTTGATCGTGAGGTTCTATGGCAGTGTTTGTCACTGAAAGGAGTACCAAAGAAGTACATTAACCTTATAAAGGCTCTCTACTCGAACACAACTGGTAGAGTGGGAGCTTGTGGCGAACTGTCATCAGAATTGATTACCTCAAGTGGTGTTCGTCAGGGCTGCCCACTCTCTCCATTCTTGTTCAACTTTGTGGTCGACGTACTTTTAGAGATAACACTTCCCTCATCTAGATTTCCAGGGGTTGAACTTCCACCGGGAGGTTCACTTGTTGACTTAGAATATGCTGATGACATAGTTTTATTTGGTGAACACGCTGACAAAATGCAGAGTCTTCTGACCACTCTAAGCAACAATGCAAGCATGTTCGGGATGCGATTCTCTCCCTCGAAATGCAAAATGTTGCTTCAGGATTGGGTTGCATCGACACCCGAACTAATGATAGGGAGTGAAGTAATTGAGCGTGTCGATCGCTTCACTTATCTTGGAAGTCTCATCAGCCCTTATGGTCTGGTGTGTGACGAAATCTCAGCACGGATACGGAAGGCTCGACTAGCCTTTACCAACTTGCGTCATTTATGGCGTAGGCGAGATATCCGTCTATCAACCAAAGGACGTGTTTACTGCGCAGCAGTTCGTTCCGTCCTACTTTATGGCAGTGAAACATGGCCGGTAAGAGTAGAGGATATCAGTAGGTTACTAGTATTTGACCATAGGTGTCTTCGAAATATTGCTCGTATATCCTGGGACCATCGAGTAAGTAATGCAGTTGTTAGGAAACGGGTACTAGGTAAGGATGGCAAGTCAATTGATGACGTAGTGAAACTTCATCAGTTGAGATGGCTGGGACACGTGTTACGTATGCCCAACGACCGACTGCCTCGACGTGCGATGTCCAGTGGTATGGGAGTAGGTTGGAAGAAAGCTAGGGGTGGCCAGAACAAAACATGGCACAACTCCATGAAGTCACTGACAAGTGAATTGAGCCATGTTGGTAGGTGTAGACTATCTGGTTGGGGACCGCGAGATGATAACAACCGATGGTTAGAGACCCTGAATGACATGGTTCAAAATCGTTTGCAATGTCGCAGGTGCATCCACTCTTTGTGTTCTCCCAAATTCTAATCATCTGAATTCTTTATGTCCTTTATTTTCCTCTTTCTAAATTTATTTCACTGTATTATACTCTTTAAATAACATCTCCAAACCCTAATCTTCCCGATTACTGCTTATACTCTTGCTACCTCTACCACTACGGGATTTGAATCGAGAAGTGCATCTGTGTGCTAATGTGGTGTGGCAACTCGAACTGATGTACGTACGTACGAAGTTCTATGTTGTTACTGACTGACTGACTAAAGTATGAAACTAAACTTTTCTGTAGTTGATGATAGGTTAGTACAAAGCAACAGGTTTATAAACCATATGTCTAAGAAACGAAATCAATTAACAAAGAAACTATGCTCACCTGGATTTTTGCTAGAGGAATAATATCACCATCAACTGGTTTCTCCCAAACGGTTTCTCGGGTGGTACTATTATAATAGTAATTTCTTTGGACTTTTATATCGAACAATTCCCACCATTGATTGGGTGAAACAGCTTTACTAGAATTAGAACAAAAAGTGATGACTAACGATATGAAAGAAGGGAAGATTAATTCAACTAAGTCATACATCTTAACATGCTGCACAGCAACTTGATGATTGTTTACTTAGTAGAATGAGGCGATCGATGATACGGAACAATACATAAGAACTGAGAATTTTATTTCCTAATAGGTTAAAATGACGATACGATCTAAACTACACGTTCGAAAAAACTTGACATGGTAAGACTATACAGAAATATATAGTAGAAATGACGCGACTTCTAAAATGTGAAACCAACATTCCAGTGTAATGGGGTTTACGAATATTCAGAGGTTTATCGCTGTTTTATGAAATTTAAGATCAAATGAGTAGTAGATGTGATATGATGGACAGGAATTAGAACTGATAGTAAAGCCTTAATTAATTAGAGAGTGAATTCAATTATAGCAAGATCCATTAGTTTATTATTTGCACCTGATACTAAACCTGGGGTCCTACCTCTTTAGAGAAACGACTTGAAGACTTATATAGCTTAGTAGTACTGTAAGGTTGTCTAATTTATGTTGTGGCACTTCTACAAAAGGAGCAAACACCACCAAACGATTTCGATAGGTTATATAATCCAAGGGTTTTCTGTGATGATGAGATCAGGATCGATATCCAAGGCTTCAAGAACCTAATGAACAATTATGATAAAAAGAAGTGAAGAAAGAAAGAAGGTTCTCTTTGATTAACCCCATATGAGCCCCCAAATGCCCTGGTACGGCCGAGAGTGGGGAGAGTCCGCTCTCCCTCTCGAAATGCTCTCACATGGCCACGCATACATAGCCTCTGCCAGGGAAGTCCTACTCACTGCCTTCTCGTGGCGGGGGTGTTGTTTACGAAAACGAGAGGACGAAAAGCGAATGTCCGGCGCTTTAACCGGGTTCAAAACCAATGGTGCACATGGGCTCCAGTATCCTGCGGGAACAAATGGCGGATGAACCAGTCGTTGGTCACCGGCTTCCATGGGACCGCATCTCCTTACGATGCTCCACTGCCTTGTGGATCAGACATTCAGGTCGAAGGCTCGGGGAGTGGCCCCCTGAGAAAACCACCTGCTTCGGTTTGGGCACCCGGGCAGTATCACAGGCCTCACACATCGAATGAGATTTGTGTGGCGCATATGTATTTGGTGCCTCCTTGTACCAATATCTACGTGTTAAAATAAATAAATAAATAAACCCCACATGATGATGTATAACTATAAATACATAATACTGAGGCTGTTTTAACTAAAAAAGCGCACAAATCTGAGATAAGTATGTCGCTTACTGACTTATAATGTTACATACATTTTATTTTGCTACACGTTAGGACTAACGACAAGTGGTGAACGAGTCTTGAATTGTTGGAATGATTAAGTAAAATGTCAGTCGATATATGAGAGAAAAGATAGAATGTGCCTGAATGAAACCTACTCATGAGATTGAATTTCTGACTCAAACCTTGGAATTAACTGATATAAAGTACAAGATCGTTAGCCGAAACGATAATTTTTTATCTAGTGAAATACCTTGCATACATACAAATTAAAACGTAAATAAGCTTGGTTAAATGTCATAGGCGATTGGAGGCAATTACTTCCATAGGTTGCTAACTCTACAACAAATTCAGACCCCACTCTTTGACTTAATTCCTGTCCATCATATCACATTTACTACTGGTGTTTTGAACTTTGGATATTCATAAACTCTCTTACAATGCAGTGTTGATTGAATGTTTGAAAATTTGCATCGTCAACAATGCAGGCTTTTAAAAACGGACGGCCGATTTATTAAACCACGTCCGAGATAATAATAATAACAATAGGCATATGAAATGGATTTTATTGTTTAGACTAGTGGTTTATACGTTGGTAACAACTGTGTCTCATATCTACCGAATCTATCTGGTTCAAGTGTAAAGGACAGGTACAACTGACTGGTAAAGTCAATATTTTTCCCAAAGTAGGACATAAATAATATGACTAATATCCAAGTTAGTCGTCAGATTTTTTGGGAAACGAACAAATTCGACTAATAATGGATACAAAAATTGATCATCGAACAAAAAATCAATGGATCTCAGTACTTAACATAAAACTACACTGCATGTGTAAACACTAGTGATACAACCAGATTATCCGAAAGGAATTGGATGGAACGAGGTTTAAGTTAGCAACCTCATGGTTGAAAACTAATGGCTATAACCACCAAAATATCGTTCTAATGATCGGATTCCCTTCTGTAACTTAAAATCCTTAAAATAATTGGATATGAACTCTATTCTTTCCGAACTCTCAACCTCATGTTTAAGGATGGCTTATTGTAACTTATTATGATCACATTAGTGGCTACGACTCACTATTGTGTATTTTTGGGAGGATCTCGGCTGCATTCGCTAGACTTCAGATTGATGTACATCAATTGCTGAGATTTTGGATCAATTAGCTGAACCCACTCATATCTGAAAATAAATGGGAACAATACGTTATATTCAAGAATACGTATTACTGGCAACAACAATTTCGTAAACAAACAATATAATGGGAGTGTTTACGAATGTCATTTTAGAAGACCAGAAGATTTTAGATGATAGTTTCAGGAGTGTGAGAATCGCAGGACATGCTGGAATAACTTTATATGGATAGGAAATCGGAATTCAGTATTGTGAAACAAACCAGTGTATAACGAACATATATGTAACATATATTTTTACACGGTCTGAATAGTAGCAAGGAATAAAAAAAACCAACACCAGCATCCAAAGCTACCTTTACTATTAGAGTGATGCAGTACTGTAAAAGTCCAAAGCGCCAAATGATCAGTACACATTGCAGGGTGAAAAGAAAGATATTTTACGACTACGTTTTTAAGAATATATAAATATATCCACTTCCCTCTAAATGGTTAGACAGGCTTAAACGCTACTATTTAGATATGACGATTGTTGATTAGCGATGGGAAGCGATGTGCTTCAAAAATGGAGTAAATGGCCCAGATGTAATTATGAATAGATTTCATCTACTGCAACACATCAATTTCACACAAAGATATTGATGTAACTACGGACTCTTCAGTAGGCTAGTTTAATGGGTTGAACTGTTACTTATTAGCCGTCAGACGGCCATTCCCTAGCTGAAGCAGTGAAAGACGACAAGGGCAAGGTATTAACATAATTACTAATTTCTCCCTTACAAAGAACGTACTATTTTCACTTATCGAATAACTATTGAACAGCCATCTCATTACTTTACAAAGTGTTTTAAACAAATCACTCCTTGTGAAGCAAACTCGACATCAGCTTAGGCATTCCAATCTAAAAAAAAAACTGTCGAAATCACTGAAAATATAGTAACCACGGATATATGCTACCGACATCTGAAACCGGCATCAACATCAAGACTCTAAAGCGAACCAACGAACTACCAATGGGTCAACAAAACAAAACCATGTGATAATAACAAATACATAATGCGAATGTTATATATAATATTATTTAAGGTATAAAACTACATCTTTCGGTCAGACGTAATAAGTATTACTACATGGCTTCTACATCCTGCCAGACAGCACCAGAAGAAAGTGCTATCCGACTTTGTACAATATTTCTGAATAGACACATTATTTATATTACGTTCCAGGACTTTAAATAGTTATCATAAATTCATTGAATAATACCAATGGGATATAGGCGAGAACAAAGACAGACTTGCCTATTAAAATCACTAACATCCATAGCGCTGATGAAGCTATATTGTCAGTACGAGAAAATCAATCATTCAAAAAACATTCTTGAAAAAGCCATATCGAGAACTACATTACACGCAGAGTTCAAAGCAAACAGCGCGCTGAATGTCTGAATAGTATAAAACTTGATTATCCCTGTAACGAGAAGTGATTTGTAATCTTAATCGAACAGATAATTTGATACCAAGTTTTGAACATTTTGTTTTTCTCGACTAATTTAACGCGCGCTAGATTTCGGTACAGCTGATATCTTGTCGCGTATACGTTTTCACTTTGAATTTCAGTATCTCAATGATGCCAAAGTATTCCAGCAGTAATCCACAAAGCCGTGAGTAAAATCATGACATATTAGGCAATGTCAGATGAGTTTGCTTATTCAAAATGTCGACATAGTATAAAACCACGAAATTCGTTCACAAAGACATGTAGTGAACTACATCCTGTATGTATAATATATGTATGCCAGATAATAAACAACAATCTGTCAAAACTTTTTAAACACAACTTCATGCCATACACATTTCTAAGTGGTAACACGTCGATGATTTTGTTAATTTTGTTGGGTTAACCATGAATCAGATGTTACTGTATAGTACTTGCACTTTGGTCTTTCTTGTGGCCTAAAAATCCTCTCAAGTATTCTTGCAATCAATTGCTTAGACATGGAGTTTTATCCCGTAGATTTTGCATGCGTTTTCATGTCTACGATTGTTTTGACAATAGTCCAAAATGACAAATTACTCATTAGAGTACACTTGATATAATCCGTTGGAACTCCTGAATAAGTTACCCTCTCCATTCAGACTATTTATATTCAGACCCTAGTGATGAGTTTGCCAATAATCTCATAGATTGTCTTTAAATGCCAGTCTTGTTGTTGTTAGTGCCTGATATAAACTAACGAAGATCCCGCCTGTTGTTTGATTCAGTCACCCTTTACATCTAAGTAATGTGTATTCAACAAGCCTTGTTATCTTTGCATAATAAAAAGTTTACTCAGCAAGTGTATAGTGGTGATATGCTTTTAGTTTATGTGGTTCAGTAATTATACCAATCTTTTCTAGATTTTATTATTGCACATTACATAAATATCTTTCACTGGTTTGATGTATGCGGTAATCCCTTTTATTGAGTCTTAAACAAGTTTGTTGTTATGTGTACTTGGCAAACGTAGTAGGCTTAACATCAGACTCCTTTGCAGTGTAGAGTAACATTAATTGGTTGATGACCATGAAGCCTTACGGACTATTCCTGTGTCAAATATTTCTGCATTTTCGGACAGATACTGACAACAAAAACGTTATATGTGGCTGATACTAACTCATACATAAATCAAATCCTTGGCCGAACTACTGGTTAGTAATAAAATCTCTTCACAGGTACACAAACGTATCCTTTGATTAATTACCACATTGTGTAGAAATGAACCAGAAGAAAAGCTCAGAACTATAGGTGATGATTGAGCCTGCTCATAGAAACCTCATTTTCCGTTTATATACCTTTAAACTGCTGTATGTTAGGAAGTTCCGAGACATTAAATTCAAGTTATTACAAGCCTTAAAGTCAATGATATATTGTGTTTATCATCAGTCTTAGAGCGAACGTTACTTCCAAATTTATCTCTAGTCATATTTTGACATTCGGATCCCATGATACTCAGTAACTTTATGAACCTTACTACAGTCTCTGAAAATTTTGATTACTTTATAAAGGCAGATGGTATTATATTCTCAAAAGTCTAGAAAATCAACTCGTTGAAAATAAATTTCCCTGGTTTTTTGTTATTTAGGCAAAAATAGACCACTTAAACGAATCTCCCCTCGTTGGCGTAGTACTTTTCCTATTTCGTTAAGTCAGCTACAAAGGAAACGTGATGAATTTTGGGATACAGCTCCAGCTGCTGAAGGCAGAGTTGAGATTTGGAATGCTCTGAAAGTAGTTGCTGATTTTTTTCAAAAACAAGATTATGATATGGCTCAAGCGATTTTAGATGGAGCATGTATTACTCTTCCATCAGGTAAAGATTTTGATGTATTCCCTAGCAATATTTGAATACTTTGTATACCTATTCAATTTAGTACATTAAGCTAAAATTTTGGGAAACCGCAGATGGTCAGATAGATAGGTAACTTCCTTTGTTATATTCTAAACTGTTGGATGCTCTTTCTGTAGAATCTCACGTACTATAAAGATTGATCAAAAAGTTTGTCCACATGTGTTAAGGCATGAACTCTGATGTAAATCACATTGTAAATGATAATATGCAATTTACATCAGAATCGTACTACATTATAGTTAGTTTTTTATGTGCGTTCTCGTCATATTTTTTTAGCAATTTTCAGAATTTCGCCGAAAGTTTTTTGCACCTTCATTGGTTCATTGGTGTAAAAAGTTACCATGAATAAAAAACAGCTCAATGTGCATTTAGGTGAACTAGACTGGATATGTTTAGTTTGTCCTAGTGAGGTGTAAGTGAAATGTAGAAACTTCTGAAAGCTGATTTTAGTAGTAGTCAGATCTGACTCTTCAAACCAATATGTTTGTAGCTCTGACTTACCGATTTAGCCATTATTTAATAACCGATTGTAACCCCGCTCCATTCACTACTCTGTCATATCCTCATGCGAAAGGCTTCGTTATTGTGGTGTTAGACATCGTCAGCAAATGTAATAATTTAACGTTTGTGTAATAAAATGTCTGGGTTGCTGAATCGAATATTTAAGGTACAGCAATGTTTTTATATAAGCAGTCATATTGTCTAAAATATTTGTGTATTTGAGGCAATTAATTAAAGTTGAGCATGTAAATCTTAAAACTTCTAACTAATAATATGGTACAATGCTACAGTTTGAAGCTAATTAAGATGATAGTTATACACTGCTTTCATCTGCAGAAATCCATAAGATACCGAAAAAACGTAGTGGGCGAAAGGTGAGGTATAAAAGTGTGTGATATTAATAATGTATTCAGTCTGGTTTTATTCAAGTAAGTTGACTTCGGTAATCAAACTCGTTCACTTCATTTGTATTGCTTCCCTTGGCATACTTATTTACTTCATTCCTTTGATCATTAATTATAATAGGTATGTGTTTATATCCAGTAATTATTATATTATCGCATACCACTTTATTTTACTGTATAATACGTATAGCTCATATATAAATAACTAAAACTATGATTATATTATATACATTAGATGCGTTTATTTATTTTTAACGTTAGGAACATTGTATGACTGCTATGATGAACTTGGTGCTCATTATCAGCTTCCATTATACGTCCTAAGTCAGCCAAGTAATCTCATTCCAGATCCATCGACTCCTGATTCACAAAGCTTACACTCTCAACCAAATATATCTGCTGTGCTCAGAAATTCAAATACCTACACTTCAGGCTTTAATAACACAAGAGTTCGTTCTCATCAACAATGTGCCGATAGTAATAATGACCCATCAAGTAACGATGTGTGTGGGTGTTTGTCATTGTTCAATGCATTTTGTCATAGAAATCGCAGGAACAGAGACGGATCACCTCATTGGTTACAATGGAACTTTAATTCGTGCAGACGTGATCATGATCAGTCAGCATGTGACAAAATTGATCCTACATACCATAATTCATCATCTCCACCATCATCTTGTCTTAATTTAAGATTATCTACTGGTGAACAGTATACATTAGAAATCGGTGATCAAAATATCACAGTTTTGGAAGCCAAACGTTTATTTACTTCACTGTGCGGTTGGCATGAGCTTAGACAGCGTTGGTTTGTGTGTGGTCGTTCTCTCTCCAATCGACTTTCGATTAAAGACTGTCATATACCATCGGGTTTTGTTATCCAAGTTATTGTACACTCACCATTCGATCCTGAATGTTTATGGAAACAAGGGAGTAGATCTGCAACTAGTTCTGTAGTGGAAGCCATTATCTCTTAGTAGTAGTAGTAGTAGTAGTAGTAGTAGTAGTAGTTAGTCATTCACTTTTCACTACAAAATATTGACAATCTGCATTTCTATTCATTTAATAAATTCGTTCTTAGATGAGTATTTTACGATCATAACATTGTATATATTAACTCTCATCAATCATTACTTCACTCACTATTAGACAAATCAAATAATCCTACACAAAGCGACTTTGTTGCTCTGTAATGTAATCGTGTCAATGTCTCATTAGCTTTTATGTGGTTCATAATTTCATTTTTGTTTCTTTCTTTACAATTGTACATCATGATATAACTTTAACGTTACTTTTTATATTATTATGTATAACTAGTTACTCTATCTGTTATAGGTGTTATATCCGAGTGGAGATTAAATTACAGGTAACTCCCGAGGACTATTAATGGACTAATATTCTATAAATATTCTTATTGTATAATTATTCAACAATTACATTACGTATATTTATATTCCTCTTATTATAAGCTTTATTTTGACCTATAATTTATTATTATACGATTTACGGTTCTTAATCTATGCTCAGTCTATTATTCACTGTCCCCCTCGTGCACAGCCACTTTTTGGCTTATTTGTGTACACATGTTATTTTCTAATTTATGGTGCGTTGTGGTCTGTCTGGTTAATATATAAACCGAGTATGTTTGAAACAAACGATCTGCTCTGATTCGAAGCTGGTATTGTGTTCTGGACTCAAGTGGAAGGGCTCGGAGGACATAGGACCAGTAAGGACGCTAGACTGCCCGCACCGGTTGAACGTCATTGGTTGGCCTAGTGTAAAGATCCGTATAAGTCGTATCCGGATTGGTCGATAGGTCGCGTGGTAGCAAAACAAGACATCCAAGGTCATAACAATAGGTTACCTCATTTAAATGGAATATTGATTTGATGAATAATGTTTATTTATTTATTTCTAAAACCAATGGAGTTTTTGTTTTCCTATTCTTAAGATTTAAACATTAAACATTGGAATGCTCATTGTTCAACATGTAAATCTACGGTTGTTTTACTAATTTATACATCTGACCTGAACATGTCCTCTATACGTTGGTTGTTTATGCTTGTTTATTTGCTTTATTCTTAATTTGCTGTATTCCATTTTCTTTGTGATAAATAACGTCTTTTTTGCCTTTTTTTCTATTTGTAAATGATTATTTCACCATTTTTAAAGAAACGTTTCTTATCTTAATAGTTGTGCTTGTGTTTATTTTTGTCGTTGCTGCTTTTTGCTTCATTGTTCCTTTGTTCTAAACTTTCCTTAAGCATACATACACGTCTGTCTATAGTTTTTTTTCATTTGTTTTTGCTTCTGATCATTTAGTTTGTTCGAACATGTCTTTGTTTAGGTGATTTTTTCGTACTACTTTGCACCTTTATTATCTTGATTTCGTATTGAGTTGTTACATTTACCGTTTGTTTCATGCAATGATATCTATGTGGTGAAGTAATACCATCTATCTCTCATGTAGTACATTTTATAAATATATATACATACATCGACGTGCAGAACTTACAGTAGTTTTGTTTTATGACTGATCGAAAATGTCACATTTATTTTTTCGTTTATAATTAGTCTCTTACATTCACTTTTAGTTAGTTTGTATTTTGAAAATATTTTTACATCCCTACTGGTTCTACTTTTTGTGTGCATCATGTTTACACGTAATTTTTTGATGTTGTTTTTTCTTTAAACTCATTCACAGTTAGCAGATATTTTTTTGTTTTTGTCTGTTCGATTGATTTTTATTATGTCTAGAAATGCTACGGAATTTTTATGCATTAGTTAATTCTAGATTCCTAATCAACATAACATAGTTGATTGTTTAGCGTAAAATTGATTATTTATAAGAACTTCCTTCTAAAATTGAACGAATAGTTTCACTATATTTGGGCGTCGAGTTAATATAAGACATTAAAATAAAAATTATATTTGTAAAAATTTCAGTGTTTGAACTTAAAATAAACCTAACATTGCCCTCAGTAATCTAGTCTAAATGTTTGAAGAGAAATAACCAAAAATTGTAAGCAAGATGAATAGTGAATGGTAGAGGAATGCAGGACGCGCGTTTCTTCCTGTTTGGGAATGGTCAGTTGGATTCCACTGCTGGCCACCATCTACCTTTGCTTAAAATACTTGTGACTTAAGGCAATACAGAAACAAGATGCATATGTCAATAAGAGACTGATCAATTGCAGTCCTAAACATCAGTGGGAAGATTCATACAAACAATACGAAAATGAATTACAAATAATCAAACTTCAAAACTGTTGAATACAAATACATGGTTCACAAGTTAACTGTGCTTTAAACTAATCCTCCAATCCTGTTAGCGATTCTAAATGTGAAGTTTGTTGTATTGCGTATGAGTAATTTGATATGAAAAGTGTGGAAATCGTGGTAAGATAATAGCTGTATGTAGATCTGATGTAAGGGAAATACTTTGGCTATACATAGCCTCAGATTATGGTCATTGGTGAAATTAGACAGTCTGATAAATGTTATAAATCAAGTTTGTCACAGTATACATAGGATGTGGTCAAATAAATGTAAGTTTGTGTTACTGGCCTAAGAAAGCTGGCTGTCCATCGTAAATCTAAACAAATGAAAGTACACCATTGTTGTCCACAAAACACGAGATAGATAAGAAGCAGTCAAATAAAATTCAGATTTACTTATAAGTTGCTATGAGACAGCTAGTCGTATTCCATCCCTTATGTGTAGGGCCTCCACTGCCAATATGTCTTTGTATGAAGCAAAACGTTTTTGCAGCCCGTTTTTACATTGAAGTCAATTGTATGTCCACATTTTAATGATTCTAATACTATCGCTAACTTCTCGTCTTGTTTTTTTTCTTATATTTTCGGGTGATTTACGAATATGCTTCAATTAAAGTCTGTTTGTTAACTACATGAGATAAACGACATCCACTTATTAGTATTTTGTTGTTATAATTTTAATCACTATCTGAAAAATAGTTTCAATTAATGCAAGAAACACTTATTGATAGTATCTTCAAAAGCTGATGATTTTATTTCATCGGACAGAAAATTAGTAATACAGTGATCTCGATATTATACAGAGCTGTAAGGTTAAATAATCTGTAAACTACTTTATAGGTATTTCGTAATATCTACCTGGTACATAATCCCATTTTTCTTGTCACGTTCATCGGAAATATTAATCGCATCGATATTGCTTCCTTTCAATCGTGACAATCAAAATGTTTATTTGTTATTCATGAAGAGGAGTAAGTTTTTGTGAGTGTACAATATTCATTCGATTTATATGCTAAGATCTTTACAAATATGCATGCATTCAGAGGGAAGTATGTCACTTTTTTTCAACTCCCTGTACTATAAAAAATTATCTCGTTTTAGAAAGTTGTAAATTTCATATATTCACTTTAACGGCTAATGACTGTCTCATTGATGATGATAATCGGCTGCAATTAAACGCAACTCGATCTCGTAAACGTGGCTGTCTGCTTAGCGACCAATCCGAATGAGGCGGGAGTTATTATATCCGCCATCTTTGTAAGCAATGGCGGTCGGCTTTCCTCGTTCTGTGTTTTTTCAGCTATTTCTTTTGTGTAGCCATATAATTTAATGTTTCAGTGTGCTAAAATGCCGCAGTTATTGTAATACTCTAAATGTCGGCGCAAATTTTCTTATATTCAGCGTTGTTTTCTGGGTTTTTGCTGCTGCTACTCAAGTCGACGTACTTCTTCAGGCAAGCTGGCTAGTCTTGTATTATAAAATGTTAATCTGTTTTACTTTGAGTATTTTTTCAGATATGGAGAACCAAAGTTAGTTTCTTTTTTTTTTTTAGCTAAAATAGGTGTTGCTGCCACATGGGACTCTGTCTAGTTATTTAATAAAAAAATACATTATAAAATGACAAGTTCTATGATTACATGAACGCAGGTATGACCGTTATTACACGGGGTGATACATTAGGTTTACATGGGAACGTTGAGGATAAATCCACCATGATAATCAGTAAACGTTGGCTAACATTTGACAATGATTAGTTGTCTTGGCTAGTTTCATTAAAACAAAGTAAATGTTTTGATTGGTTGAAAGTGTCATTGAACAATTACGGAAAAATAAACAATAATATTAAAAATAATAGTCAATAAACCATGTTGGATTAATGATGAATATTTTGCCGTTCATCATGCGAGTATATAAATAGTTTATTCTGTTGGTTAATCAGAATTTATTGTAAGATCCGTCTTGGATGTTTGGTGTGTGTGAAAATCCTTCCATGTATACACTTGCACTTTGTTCCTATTGATTCACTTAGTTGTACATTGTTAGTCTTTTGATTACATGTGGGTTGTTAATATTTGTATTTTTTTATTATAGTTTTTATTTTTCTTACGCCTTCACTAAGTTTTTGTGTTCCTCCCCGAACCGCATCTATGTTGTTTTACTTGATAATTATTCTTGGCGGCAGCCATATTGATTTGCTCCTTCTTTTTTGCGTGTTCTATCCAGTCAGGATAGAATAGTGTTCATTTGTTGTGACTGGTAATTTTTCCCGCATCTTTTATCAACTTTATTTATTGTAATTTAGATTTGATTGATTGAACAATTATTGGTTGAATAGCCGGGTGGTAATATTTGTTTAGATAACGGTGTACATTTAAATTTATGATGAATTATAGAACCGTCACTTCCCCGATTACTTGTTTCGATTTTGACGGGCAAGGGCGCGTGTCCAACCTACCTGAACGGCTATTCTTCAGTCCAAACCGTAGTTTGGATTCTACATTTATAACTGCTTAAAGGTGCATAGTATTATCAGCTAATGATGATTTTATAATAAGAATATTTTGTGCGGAACCTTGGTGGCTGTAGTCATGATCATTATATGTAGGTGACTATTGTCTTTCTTCTTGTCCACAATTAGTTTTTGCTATATTAATCACAGTAAGAAAGTACTACTTTATTTTACATTTTCAGTTATGATATATATAACTAACTGAATGAAAAGAGAGTTATGGACAATTATTAATGAATTGACTTGTTCGTTGTTCGAATTTCTATGAGCTCTTTGCACGACAGGAAAACTTTCGAGGTTATTAAATCCCCCAAAAAGCCACTTACTGGTTGATTGAAATTTTAAATTACCTTTTCTAAGCCGAAATTCCTCACGGAGAGGGTTTCATTTTTACTGTAATTAAAGGCATTGTCTTCCTATTGATCAGTAATTCCTTCGGTTCATTAGATTTCTGCCCTATTCATCTGGTTATTGTACACATATTTCTACTCATCTTGCGCCTTATTTAACCAATCTTATATCTCTATCAGGTAAAGCTTCCTTCCAATATTTTTGAAAAATTAGCTAGGGCGAAGTGAAAACCAAGGAGTTGTGGTATATAGGTATCTAAATTGAAGCTGGGAATTATTAGTGATATTTCAGGGCTCATCAGAGGTGAAATTTCCAGGAAAATAGATCTGACTATCGTTCCTACGTTCATTATCGTTAATAAAAAGTCAATACTCGGATATATTTAAAAAATTAATGTGTTGTGTACTATATATATATATATATTTTACAGAAAGAAATGGACATTTAACGCATCGTACATTCCTTTTGATTCTATCATCGCACAAAAGAGATTTTCTTAATGATTTCAAAGGTTTCAAAGACTATACAGAAGTTAGATGGTGGTTGTAGGTAGTCAACAGGAAACCCTGGACCATGGTTTCGTGCTACTTGGCACTCGTCAGCAAGGTGTACCTGTAATCTTGAGGGACCTGGTTCTCCCTGACAAATTCGATCTCGTGTCACCCAGCTTCACAGTCAGTGACGTTACCATTGGGCTGTCCGGTCCGCGACCGACCTCCTGTAAGACTGGAATAAACTTGACACACATGACATTGATCATCACCCAGTGATTAATCAATTGTGACTATACGGAAGTATTTCTGTTATGCTTTTTATACGAAGGATAGGAGTCATTTGTTTTTGAATTCTGCTCAAAAACTCAAAAGGAATTTTCTCGATTCTGACTGCTCCGTGCCCTTACTATAGTCTAACTAATTTTTATGAATGTTTATATTTCAAAATAAATGATGCTGTTGTGTTATTTAAATTAATAACACGAACATTTTATTGGGATTAATCATAGTTCTTCCTGTTAAAAATTAGCAGGAAATATTTTTTTCGTAGTGGTAACCATTTACTGCACTTCTCCTATTTAGTCCACTTTTATAGGCTGGCCGTAGTATTTGTACTGATTGACGATTTCTTTTTACTTGATCCCACAGATGGTTCGAATAACAAATATAATACGTTCAGTTATGCTCACCAAGTTTTATTTGCCTTAATTTGCGGATTCAATCCAACTATGGGCTCAGTATAATCAGATTTTTTTATATGATAGTTGTCTTGCTATCTATATTTATGTGTTTGAGAAACTGTCAAACTAATAATTGAAAACAATTTCATAGTATCTAAACTATTATGAAGATAATAAATTTGAATTTGATTTTTTTCGGCAATCATATGCATGTAAGTTTTTGTTTGTGAATTAGTTAAATTACGTTTGAAGGATTGGGATGAGCATCGTTAATTATGTCTCTACAAAGTGAAAACTTATTTAGTGACAGTGGAATTCATTTTAGTAACTTCTGTATTAAAAATAAGTGACAAGGATGTGGTGATTAGGAGTATTTGAATTATCGTACAAACTAGGAATCCCAGAAATAACGCAATTTAATCAAGAAGTACTAAATCAGCACGAACGAACGTATTGTATTTGAAATTCGAAATCAAGTACAAAGAAATCATTAGTTCATACAAACACTACAAATTGTCAAAGAAATGTGGTATATAAACTACCGCTTACTGAGCATACATAGAGGGTAATCTTATGAAATAGGTTTTATCATAATAAGTTTAGTTGGTTGGTCATGCACAACGCTTGAATTAAATTCCCCTCACTGATTGCGTACCATTATATAATGTAAATGATCATAAGACATTTGATGACACTATTGGACCTACTTTATAAGTCAATTCATGATTATTCTTATATTATTTTAATCAGCCTACATTTAATTTGATTTTTTGTGCATAAAACACGATAGGTAATAATTTTGTTTATCAATCGTAATGCATGCACTGATTTATATATTTTCAAAGCGAAGTAAACGTTCGGGAACAGTTCAAATAAAGTAAATTTTCTCATTTAATACATATTTTCATCGGCATTCTAATCATGTAATAAACACAACGCTTTGGTGCATTATTATTTACATGTGAGAACTTCACAGAAAACCAGCTAATGCATATGTAATTACTTAGAATCTAGTTGTTTTTGCGCAATACTTTATTTATTAACAGAATAATATTAAACCAAAGTTAATTTTGGAGTTTTTAATAAGCTCAGATAAATACCATGAAAAAAATTTAGTCTATTCTAATTATAGTTTCCTAACCGAAAGCCTGGAGGATAGATGTAATTTGTCATTGATAGAGATAGACCCCGTTATGGCTATGAAAGCCTGACTTTGGGAATTTGATCATAGTGACCCCGAAGTTGTGGTTTGATCAACTAGAACATTATTTCACGAAAAACAAAATAACTCTAGGGGAATTAGCTGCCAAGGTTTGTGCTCTGTCCATCCTCCTTGAGTTGTCAGGGAAGTCCACGACTTAATTTTGACTCCATCAACATCAAAACCACACGCCACTTTGAAACGAGAGATAATGAACCGTCTATCATTATCAGATAAATAACTAATTTAAAGACTTTTCCGGGGGAAAACGTTAGGTGATATGTCCTCATCTCAGTAAAGCAGTCATAAAACAGTGATAGACACGGCCCCCCCCCACGGTACGTCCTTTTTAATTCCGTATCTGTTTTCTTCAAGTCTACCTTCATAGACTTCTGTTGCTAGGTCTTCCACTTCCATTTTGTGTCACATACTACTCATATCGACAGGCATATGTAGCCTTCACCACAATGCGACCAAAATTGAAAGGCACACCTGTGTTGCTAGACCTAGGATACTAGTGTAGTGTCGGTTATTATGTTAAGTCCATATACCTTAATCTAGCTTTCGGACAGCCTATTCTATTCATTCTACTTGAGTCACATTCTGACCTTGTCATTTATTCGCTTATCAATCTTGACTGTTTTTATATGAGCGCGTAGGTGTGTGTACATTTCTTAACCCATTACTCATCACATGTCTGTAACTTACTTTTGTGTAACTATAAATATTGATTAACGCTTGGTTAAATGGGGAGTTGACTTACCAGCCATCTCCACTCCGCGTTGTTTCGCTTCTCGCTATTTCATTCACTTCATATACAAAATATATGTATTCACAAGTCCATTCTCGTTATTTGATTTATTTAATTCCGTTGTTGACTAACGCGATTTAAGTCGATGATAATATACGAGGATAGGTGATAACAAACATTAATTACGATATTCTTTGAGTCAGATCACGGGCCACTAAGATGAAGAGCCCTTTTGAAAACATCGTTCGATCTAAATCACGACAAAATTAAAGGGCCTCACAAAGCTAGCACCATATAAGCTTGAAGTCGTTATAACCGATTTTGACTACAAGCCACAGCTGGTTATTTTTTATCCGTCTGAGAGCGAATGGGGACCCCTTTTGCATCTGGTCTCAAAGAAGAATGGAGGAGAATGTGCTGGGACTACAGATCTCTTAACCGTTAAACAATACCAGATAAGTACCAATACCTCAAATCCAAGATTTTACAGGGTTCGAACGTATTTACTGAAACTGACTTGGTCAGGACATATTAGAATACCCAGTAACTGAGGAAAATATCCCTAGAGCAGCTACCACTACAACGTTCCAACTGTTCGAGCATGTACTCATGCCATTCAGTCTGACGAGCGCGACACTAGCATTTCAAAGATTTATTGGCAACCTACTTCCAGATACGTCTTCTTCACAGAGTAATATAAACGATTTATTGATTGCCAGTCCGGATTTATAATCACACGAACAACACATAGGAGCAAAGTTAAAACGATTAAGTGAAAATGAGATGAAGATATATCAAAGTGCGTTTTCGGTGTTCAAACTCTGGAATTTCTTGGACACATAATAATTCCAAAAGAGGTTACACCGATCAAAGAAGGGGTGGACAACAGTTCATTACCCCATATCAAGTTCTCTTTTTCAACTTAGAAGTTTCCTAGATTAACTTTTATCGTAGATTCATGCCTAGTTGTGCGAAATTATTTCAATCTTTGATGGATTCTCTTAGGGGAAGAGCAAGAGAATTTAAGATGACTTCTGATGTTATTAAGGTTATTAAACAGCTAAAGGATAAATTTGCTCAAGCGTCTACGTTAACGCATCCGAATTCCCATTCCCATTCTACATTTGAACGAGAACTCCTCTCAATCTACCTAACCACTGAGCATTTCCGACCTATGTCGGAAGGCAGGAAACACATTTTTTATACTGATCATAAACCATCAATCAATGCATTAACAGCCAGAGTCTACAATAATTCTCGAGAGGTCCAACATGTTGACTATATATCACAGCGCATCAGTGATATCCGACATGCCAAAGGTTAGGATAGTCAGGCAGCTGATGCACTTTCTCGGCTAGTAATCAACATAATACAGCAATGCACAGTATATTTTCCATTCTTTGAAACAACCAGAAAGAGGATCCAGATTTGTATAACCTACTTATAGCAAAGAGCTGTAGTCTCAAAGTAAGACGACTACTAGCGTCTATCGAAGCTGTTTTGATTTAATGTGACTCTATAAAATTGATGTCTGGACCTTAAGTCTCCAAAAATATATTAAATAACGTGCTTTGTCTCATCCTGGTATGAAAGCGACTACCAGCACAACTAATGCCAGATATATATTACCAAATTTACAAAAAGATTTACTCAAGTAGGCTAGAGAGTATTCGGCTTGTCAGCAATCTAAGGTTGACTGCCATACAGGTCCACCTCTTGGAGTTTTCCCACATCCAGATGCGCATTTTACTCATATTCGTATCGGATTGGGAGATCCCTCACCGTCTTCTGATGGTTTAAATTATCTATTTACATGAGCTGACAGATTCGAAATACTTACAGAACTGACAAGAACGATGTGAGTTCTCCTCAGGGAACAATCGATTATTGAAACAGAGAGGTCTACAGTCTTGGTTCAAGGATAAAGTCTAACCATGTACGTACTAAAATTTTGGTTCAAAAGTTTTGTGTTTATTTCAATAATGAAAACATGAAAGGAAAGCTTTTCTCTTACGTACCAAAATAGTATTAGTCTACGATAATATCTTACCCATCTGGAGACTTATGATCAAGGTAATTTATAACACTTACCATCATATACTCATCCAGATGATTGATATATATCTATAACTAAAACGTCACCCGCAAACTCGCTTGTGGTATAAGATACATTTGATGGTTTCGTATAACATATCACAATGAAAAGTGGTTTTCAGGTGAAGCGTTTTAGATCAAACAATGGTTAGATACTCGTTGGAGGTTTTTACTGTCAGTTTTACATGCTTATAAATGTTGTGCTTTAAGTTGACGAGTATTCCTGCAACATGATTTGTATTGCAACCAAGTAACTCGTACTCGTTGGCCCTATATAAGTAATTTTTAATTTCTAACACTTCTGGAACAGCAATCGTGAACTCATTTGTTATATCTAGAGCTTAGTTTCCTGATATACTGAGTATGAATTGAGCACTCGAACGCTAGAACCATCTCTAGTTGCAAATGAGAAGACAGAAGAAGACTGGAGAAAGTGCTTGTTGGGCAAGAATCAAAATGTACAGAAAATCATGTATTTATAAATATTAGTGTTTGTTAAATCAACATGTAAGCTACTGACCAATGGCATGCCACGTTGATATTCTAGAAAGCTTCATCTCGTTATGATTGCATAGAACTCCGGTTATTCTAGGGCCTCCATATGCTCCGTTGTAGTTCTCGGAAGCCGTCCCAACACCTCCTAAGAATAAGATTTTTTCCTTGGATCCACTTCAGCCTGACGACTGATTTGCGACGGCGTCCCATTTTGTTCTCTGTCTTTCTGGTTCAAGTCTTCCCGTCAGTATTCTTGAATGTCTGTGTCGTTGATGTATCCGAGATTAACTCGAGTGGAAGATTCAGCTGGACATCTCGAGTGTGCATCATTCTTTTATCTTTAAGTATTTATTTCGCATGTCTGATACATGAGCCAAAAGTTCCTCGAACTCTGTACAAAACTCTTCCCGATCTTTGTATAAGTTTCCCTGGTTTTCATCGATACTTTTCGAGATAAGACTTGATGCACATTTTGTCGCCGACGTTAAAATTTCGGATGTTAAGATTTGGTCTATGTCCATCTGCTATTTTAGGTGGCAACATGGCGTTGAAAATAGTTCAGATAAGTCTTCCAAACTTGCTTTCTGCAGGAGACTTTCCATCTGGGACGGTTGAATTCGGATTATTTCTGTGGGCCATTAAAAATTCTGTAATTGCCTGTCTAGGTGTCCCCTCGCCTCCTCTTTTAGTAATGCTTGTTTCAAAGTATCGACAAAATGTTCTGCTTGTCTACTTGATTAGGGATGATAGGGTGGAGAACGTAGATGTGCTATTCCGTTTATGATACAATAATGCTTGAATGATTCTGCAACGAACCATTTTCAGTCACTTAGGTCTTTGAGACTCCATAACATCCGAACAAAGTAGACAATTTGTGAGTCACGTCGACAAAGAAAATGCAAAGATTCTCGTTCAAGACGTTTGTTTAGCCATTTGTTGGAAAGATAGCACCTAACTCTGCTCAATGTATTGTCAGTTTCAGCGGCTTTCTTGATGGCTTCGATTGCATCATCCAATACACGATGAACTTCTTTTTCAGCTTCTATATTTGCCACAAGAGTGTCTCCTAGAGTTTTTGACTGGGAATATACTAATCTTGGTAACGCATTAACTTGCCCAAAAGCGGTAGTCGACTGATGCTTGATCATGAAGTCCTTATCCAGAAGTGTTGTTGCCCATCGTTGTAGCCGGTTAGCAATGTGGAAAGAAATCCCCTTCTTAGACCTAAATATGGCAAGAATGGGTAATGGTTTGTTATTAAAGTGAGATGCCGACCAAATATAATCTTGTTGAACGTTTTTACTGCGAATGCAATTGGCAGAGCTTCTTCCTCAATTTGACTATATTTCTGCTCTGTCACTGTCAATAATCTGGCAGCATGGGAGGTTGCTTTTTCAGACACATCAGAAAAAATGTGAGAGATTACTACTCCAATATCACAGTTTGAAGCATCTGAAGCGACCACTATGGGTATGAAGGATCATAATGAGTCATCAAGAGATTGGAAGCTAGGAGTTGCCTGATTGTTTTGAAAGATGCTTGACAGTTCGCCGACCAATCCTATTTGTGTTCTTCTCCAGCGGATGGTTTAGTAGAACACACAGGCGGTGGAAGTCATGAAGGATGGTGCCGTAATGACTGACCAGTCCCAGGAGAAATCATGGGGTAGGGATCCAGTTTTTTTGTGTGAGTCCATTTTGTATGCTCACATAATTATGATATCGTCTAAATAAGCTGCTTCTCCTTGAATGCCTAGTGACATGTTATCCATAGATTGCTGGAAAATATAGGGCGCCGTCTTCAATCCACAAGGTAGTGAGTTATATCGGAACAAACCTTAGTATGTGGTGATGGTTAGATCATTACTTTCACCAGATACAGGGATTTGTAAATATGCGGCTGATAAATCCAATTTCGCGAAATACCTGCCATCGTTAAGTTTGGAGAAGAGATCTTCCGGTAGGGGTAAACGATACTAATGAAACTCTAGAGGTTTGACGACAGTCATTTGTGTAAATCATCAGTGTCTGAAGTCAAGCCAATCTCCTGCAGACTGAAAGCATCATCATCGTATTTATGCAAACACTAACTTAAAGTTCATACCATTATCATAGAAATGGGTTGAAAGTTATACTCACTTTGGCTTGCACTCACTTTATTGACTTATGAACGTTCAGTTAACTGAAGACGCCGTACAGTATATCATGTTTAATGGTACTATGTGGGCTGCATTGATTTCAGATACCTAATCTCAAGAGGAGTGATTCGTAGCTTTTCTTTAACCTAATGCTCACAACTAGCGCGTATGCACAGTTATTTCTGACTGCAAGTATACAAACACTAATATGGTTAAGTGATCCACTACGTCAGAAAACTGAGTTTACAGCATGACACGAACGGCCGCACACCTGTTGAACCAATTATTGTCGGTTGCCCGTACAAAACTCTGGGGATTACCACTATTGTCATGCGGAAAAGTGTCATATATTCTTGCTGTATAAATAAAACCTACTACACATGTGCCTTTTCTAACCGATTATTAGTATGATCAGAGAGCACTTGAGCTGTTCATGCTTTAAATGGCTAAACACAGACTGACACTATATATCCCAGCGTGGATTGTTTGGACACTTAGGTGCACTAACCAGTTCTTTTATTTTTTTTGCATGTCTGAGTAACTTAAAATCAACGAGCAACGTATGAATGTGAGTTTTGTGAACAAAAGCACTGCCCCTACATGCACTCAAGCCATCGTTCTCCTGGGTGTTTAGTCACTCACTTGACAAATAAACTACTCTGATTCGTAGTAGAGCTATTTACCAGTGATACTCATGACTAGCTGAACATTCACCTCGTGTAAGGTCCCAACCGACTCGGTTTCTAGGTGACTTTTGGAAATAGTCCTACTGTAATATGCATATTATAATCAAACGATCAAACTGTAAGAGTCCGATTATGTCATCGACCCTGAGAAGTTTATTTGATTCATGGACTCTGTCAGGTTCACACATACTTCTTTTGAACATTAACTTGTTATGAAAGTCGCGTTGCACGGTGAACCCACTAGTTATATAGTGAAGATGCGCTACCGTGCGCCTTCGACGGTGATGTGCCTAGTAAAACTAACAAGGCTTACGGAATCAAATGTTTTAGGTGTTTATTTACTGATTCAGTCCTCGTTGTATCTGGTTAATTTAAATGCCTGCTCAAAATGCTTAAGAAATGCAGCAACAGAGTTGCTCCAAGCACTCTTTTGAACGTACATCCAGCCTCACTTTGAAGTCTGCGATGTCGTTTCGTCCCCTCTTTTCAAAAGAGATACGTCCTCTAGACCAAGAGAAAAGACTGTTTCAAATATATTCTTACGAGGAGAGACCCTATAAACTCAGATTATTAAGAGGCGATTTGATAATGGCAAACAACGTACGTCAAGCCAGGAGCATATTACCAGGACATCATCTCCACGCTCTCCTAGGCAACCGATGAAGGTTTATACATCAAAGAGTAAAGTCTTAGCTACGCTCTCACTTTTTTCACCGCCACTCGCATCACTTGAAATGCTCTTCTAGCCGAAGTGACTACAGGCTTCTCAGTGTATAGCCTTAAGAAGAGACTTGACAAACACGTATTCACCCATGGATTACCATACCCTTCCTGATTCTCTTACTATCATATCTGTTCCTTCTCTTATCCTTTCAATTATATCTTCTTACACATTACCAAGTTTCTGATTTATTTCTTGGAAAGATTGTTTGCTCTCAGCGCTCAAAGTACCATCTTATTATTTTCACAATGAAAGCAACCAACCTCCAGTCCAGTAATGTAACAGGTACTGATATTCAGAAACACTACTACCCCGAAACAAACACACTCACTCAGACTACAAGATATACAAATCCACAAAGGCTGCAAAACTGACTAGAATTGGTACAATTGAGTAGCTAGACTACCACTCATTGAACATCCCCAAATACCTGGAACCACACCAAAACAACAAGAGGAGAGGGAAAAAAGTTGGTCGGTTGATCCAAGTTCATGACAAAGATATCAGATATACTTGTCAATTCAGCTCATTGGGTTCCGTGGGATAGTGTGATTAGTTACTTGTTATTCTATATTTTATCAAAAAAGAGTGTTCACGGAAAAAAAGAGAAACGCTCTCTTTTTATGGAGCCAAAACGTTGACAGTAACTCGAACTTATTTCATACAGAGATTTGTTTTAGCTAATTGAAAATATTACAATAACAGTAACGAGTAGTGCACACCTTTGAGCTACTGGGCTGCATTCAGGGCCTTAGGCTACCAACTGAATATATAAATATTGATTCAGTCGTGATGAACTATTCTGAGAAATCTAATTATTCAGATTTCCCCCCTCTATTTCGTCACAATCAAGTTGAGTTGACTACTGTCGGGCAAATGTTACATCAAATAATCATCGTGGATTTACTGACACTGAGAAAAATCCTCTGTCTGCAATAAGTTAACCTTGATGGTTCTCAGCTACATGCGGTTTGATATCACCTTGGAAAGTTCAGGGTGGAAGTTAAAAGGAACCATTTATTCCATCACAGCTGTAGCGGACACCGAATTTTCATATTTTATTTGGAGCTATGGATAACTCAGTAATAAATGATTTCACTCCTGACACCACGGATTAGGTTTGTTGAACCAAAGGTTACTAAACAACCGGTATATAAAGGCATTTTTAAGGTTGTGGTCGGATAGATAGATAGTGTAGGATACTACTTAACACCATTTAATTAGTCTTTATGTAAAGTCTGGAGAGTAATATAGTATTCGGTCTCTGCTACGAAAAATTTCGAATTTTGCTTTCACAGTCTGACTTTTAAGATTTTATTGCCGTGCGCAAGACTCTTCTAAGGTTGAATTACTTGAGTATTTTTTTATCTAACCGATTTTTGTGGGAGAGTTTTCATTCCATCAGTTATGGGGAAATTTCTAACTTTTCAGATGTTATATACTGTTCTTTTTGCCTTTTGGAGTTGGCAATCTTAAGAAAACCCGAAACTATGTAGTTTAAATGGTTCAAAATTTGTCAAACTGCGACGCAATTAGGCACTTCATCAAGAGTTGTAAAGGCTAGAGCCATGTATTTAATGAACATTTTTAGATTGTGACTGTAGTACTAGGGCCCTTTTCAATTGATAGTTAATCTTTATTCATGATTTGTAATCAACTTTAAATACTGATGGTTAGACATATAAGCAAATATATATTAGAAAACAGACTTATGTAGTTTAGTTTTGTCTAAAGTACAACAGAGGTTTCAAACTGCTTTTTTCGGAATATTATACTGTATCGCGTTATGTACCTTCTAGAAGAGATTAAATGGGGAGCAATACAGTGATCGTCAAGTTGCCAGACATCACATGGAGTTTCTATTGAACTTGAGATTTGATGAATCGGTGTATGACGAAATATTGCCAGTGTCGTTAATATCATCACAGGATAAATTGTGGAACTTTTATAAACCGTCAAATAGAGTATGCTCTTGTTTTTATGTGCAACGTTGACTATTTTTAGGTTCACTATATAAGGAAAACTGGACCCGGAATAAAATGTGGTTCCAGAATTTTCTTTCCAAACAAGTCGGATAAAGTGAACTCAAAACTCTTTGTGAATTATAATCAGGTATTTATTTTGAATGCTTTCCATTCGCTTAATCAAAATATTTTCCTGCTCAATATTTTGTGGCGACTCAAAATGTTGAATGGGGAAAACATTTCTAAAGGTTCATAGATTTAATGTCTAATAACTGGATATTTGAAGTTATTAATAAAGTTTGTAGAAATTTACCAGATATTTTGACACTATTTGTTTTAAAAAAGACTACTACCTGGAAGTGCCGAGCCAGGTGTCCTGATCACATTTTTACACAGTCTAGGTGAAGGTCATAAATCTCGTGCTCCTCTGTCTTTGATCCCCTTTAAGTTTGTTGTTCCTGTCAACGCTCAACGTTCTCCTATCTGTTTGTCTTTCGACAGACAAACTTAGAGAACTCCAGTAGTCGCGTCGTCTGAATTTGTCGTTTTAAAGTTTCTTCACACTTAAAATGTTTGAGGGTCGTACTGTAACCTTCATTTGGAATAACCTTATTTATCTGTTTTACAACTTTAGGTTGACGCCGGATATGGTTTTCATCAAAAAAGAAACGTAACACGAATGGCATTGTGAGTTTATGACTCTTTTCTTTGCCTCTGAATTAAGTCAAAACGACTGGCTGTTATAATTGAAGGAGGTTGTCAAAATGTTTGAGTTAATTGTTTTATTTTAATTGATGATATGAAAACCCAACTACGCCGTAGTTTGTATTCAATCTATTGATTTAGAATAATTCTTTAATGGTTACATTTTCTGTCAATTTCTTATAACTGCCAATTTTACCAAGCACTGATTGGTAACAACATTTTTGGTTCAAACTAAATCAGTTGATGTCAAATTGTTCTCAGTAAAACAAACGAAATTGAGCTACATTTGTTTTATAGAAGCAGCCTATAATTTAGCCATTCTAATGTTGCAACTAATTCTTCCTTAAAAATCTACAAACATAGAGTAATGCCAAAAAGGCAATAAAACCGTTTTTATATCCTTAAAAGGGTTGAATTTTCAATATATAATTTATCGAGTGACAAATTGAAAGTTTTAGGTATTTGAAAATTAGGTTTATTATTGTTATTATTATTACTACTATCATGATTATACGGATACAGGATAAATTTTGCCAAACGTAGTTTCACTTCCGAAGGGTTGTTATATTTTACTGCCAATAAACATATTTGTGCATTGTAATAGAATGCACTCTAAAGCATAAACAAGCGTAAATGGGTTTTAGTCTAAATTTGCGATTTCAATTTATTAGGGTGTTTATATCATCAAATTATTCGTTAATATGTTCACGCGTGCATCAAACGTAATCAAAAATAATAATGATAAATCTGCAATTCAATGGATTTTTGATTAGCTTGGTAGATTCTCTATAAAACATTGTTCTTCTTATATTTAATAAATCATATTTAGGCCTGAGACATCCAATAAAAAGAAAATTCACAGTAAACCAAAATCATGTAACCAGGAATTGGACAAATTTGGCGTGAAAGGTTGGTTTCTCGCTATTGGTTTTTCCACTTTACTATTAGTACAGTAGATGAAGCGAAAGGTAGGTAACTAAAAGACGATTGAATTTATAACTGTGAACAAAAATAGGGCGGCATATACTTGAAGTTAGCCATTTCGCCTTATGGAGTTGAGATTCAAATTATACTTTTCAACGTTATTAATAATGTTTCAAATGTGTGTGTCTAATATTACAGAGAAACTTGACTAATTAGCCATATTACAGATGAAAGCAACTTAGTACACCTAAGGGGACTTTTGATTGAGGGAGATGTGTCGATATTGGCGCTTTTCGAACGATGTGTTATGAAAACTAGTGATAACTACTAAGTAGTACATTTATAAGAAGATTGAGATACGTTCAAATATCAAATGACAAGATGAATTTCAGTCAGTGTTATTTGTGCATTACTAGCGTATTCGCCTTATTCCCTAACGACCATCGTGGTCAGGTGAATTATTCCAGTCATGATCCGTACATTTTAGTCTTTTGCTGAGATTTAAGCAAACGATTCGGGAGGATTTTTTGTGCCTCAGTTTAAGGGGATTTGTCCTTTAATGGTCTTAGTATGAGACAAATCGTAGAAGAAAGCACATAACAATTTTCATTGTTCGTTTAAGGTAAAGGCTTTCAGCCTTCTAGTCATTAACTAACAATGCCGAATGTATGTATTTTTAGCTCCCCACAGCTCAGAATTGACACAGAAACTAGAGAAACTAATATGAAGAAAAGTAGAATGAAGAGCTAGTCGAAAATAGAGAGGAGCAGATACTATTGCAGAAATAATAACGTTGAATAACAATGGCCTAAAAATCCAAAAGACGATGGAGAATAAATACATCTGTTGTAGATTACCACTTTAGGTATTTATCTTTGATTGAAATCACTGAGCAAGTAAAAACCTGGAAGTTTGCAGCTTATCTCGGAAAGTTAATGACTTCATCAACCTATGCCATATCATGGTCTCGCCACACCTTGTACTTTTTCAACTTTCTCTTATACGAGGCGATCACTTGGTATCCTCATTGCACTCCCTAGCACAGTTAGTCTATGAAAGTTTACTGAATCACTTATCTTTTTGGTGATTCCGCCTATAAATCCAAATTTAACCTTACTATCATTAACATGGTAATTTCACCGTATGCAATGTTTTTAAGCTTTTTAAGCACCTATTTCGACTTAAGAAGCGTACACTCGTTTTGATGGAAAGATAGATACCGGCATTTTGCTAGCATCTTCAGAAAAACTACTCACGATTTCAAGACATTTAATAGTTAGGTTTGATTATTTTAACAATTGTGTGCTGGGAAAAAATTCATCTTTTAAAATATTTTGTAGCCACCATGAATTGCACAAAGGTAATATCAAAAATAAATTCACAAACAAAACTGTCAGAGTTTCATTTTGATTTCTTGAATATCCCCACACTGATAAACTGTGAAAGTCAATCTGATAGCTATTTCGCGGATAATTTTGATAAAACATCAAAAAACTATAAATCAGAGGTAAGTGCATCTTCAGGTAAGTAAACTTGAAAGTCTGAAATAATTTGGGGCTTGAGACAAACTAAGTATATAAGTGAATTCTCAACTAATTCGAATCAAATAGTTGGTAGTTTACTTTGATATCGAACCATTATTCATTACTGTATGAGTACTGTGAATGATTGATCATCTATAGCTCTATAGATAGAACATCATACAATGATTTACTTGATTTTAAGCAAATTCGATAAGTAGTTGTGATACGAAATATTTTTATAATGTGTTATGTATCTGGATAAAGTGTTCCTAAAGTTTCTGTGTTTGGATTGGATGTTTGAGGTCAGTTGGCTGCTCAAAGATTCTAAGCTTTGATGGACGTATTGTGCATTTTTAACAAAAATAAACGATCCTTAGCAGCTTTAAAATTTTTTATTTAGTTAGCTCATATATGTGGTTTGTACTTTACATTTTACACTTAGAGGTTAAAGGAATCTATTGTAGTGGTATAAGATAACCTGAAAGTTCTTAATTCGACTTCCTAGAGGGTTGTGGATACACAGTGGCCAGAAGTAATATACTAAGACGAAACAGCTGCCCAATGTTTGTCTAACTTGGGTCGCTTTTTGAATATTGATAGATACTTATCCCATTATCACATTAATTTTAGTGCTTGAACTTTGAAGATTCATTGAAGTTTAGGAAAGCTTTGAAGGAGGAGTTATATAGCAATCTTTTTGATCAAACAACTATGAAATCTGAATTAAAGAACGCTTGTAAGCCTGTGTTAATTTTACTCTGTATTTTATTTTATTGTCCTACAGTAAGTGAATTTCAATGTAGACGATGTTTATGTTCTGTGTTCTAAAGAACTGAAGTAAATAAACTTATAGGTTCTGTTGTAAGTCACTCCGATATTTGCATTTAATTGTCTATACAAATCTATCAACTAACATTCTAACATGTATCACTACAACAGAATACTTATTCAATATAAAAACGTTAACTAAATATCAATTTGTCCAAGTTTCATTATCAGATTAGAAGTTAGATGTTTTCAAGTACATTAAATGTTCTTGATGAGTCAACTGTTGTTCATTCACACCGCGCTACAGATCGGGAAATTCTTTTTTGTGTGGACTTAATTACTTTAGATATTTCGATTTTTGTAATTTTGAAAAAAGCTGAATACATCAGTGTGATTTTTAATTTTATTTGACCGCAACTTAAACCTGGAAACATGATATATTTATTTCGCCATAGCTAGAGGTTACGTAATAGTATGAACTTTGATCATTGTGTTGGGTGAAATCCAGGACCTTTTGGTCTTTCAAGTGGCTGAAGTATTCCAACGAAAGTTTCTAATTACTGTATGGGTTAATAAATACGGTTACTACCAACTAGCCTTATTGAATACAACCAATGAACCATAAGCAAGTGTTATTTTCTGACTACTCTATGCCTCAATGAGCTATAAAAATATCGGGTGACAAGAATTGTTGTAACTGACAAGATAATTACATTAAACCACTCTAGGACGACACATCACCAGTCAATGAAACCAATAGTCAAATCAGAGCCATGTCCTCAGTTTTATGATCTCAGTTAATTTACCGTTGTCTTTTTATGAGAATATCAGTTAAATAATGTCTTCAGAAATAGTCTCTAGGCTGACGTTTGCTCAAACAAAGTGGCTAACTATGAACATTTCGTAGAATGCTTTGAGTTAGATTTAGGATATTTGATATGTTCTGTGAATAGTAAACTGATTTCAAAAAACTATCTACTCATTATCAGGGAAGTATTTGTGTATATTTGTTGCTCTATAAACTTTAGTAACCTCACAAGTACTAATGACATTGGTTAGATATTCTTTGATTTTATGTTTGTCATTTTCACTTAGTTACATGGATTTCAAAAATATTTTTCGCGAATGAATTATATGAAAAATGTACCAGTTAATTTTCAATTGTGCCCTTGAGAAGTTATTCGTGTTGTTGTGATTGGTTCTATTGTAATGTAGTTAATTTGGCCAAAGGTCAATTCATTAGTACTTACTTTCTGCTCTTCGGAACAACATGGGGACTTGTTTGTGCAGACTTATTGTCATTTTGTTTGAATATTTTTCTTTCAGTGTTTCACTGGGCTACTGAATGTGGAATCGAAATCAGAAAATTTTCATCAAATGAAATCGATAGTGTTTTTAACCAGTTAAATATAATAGATGCAAAGATTCAGTTGCAAACAATTGTCTCTATAGGAATTTTTGAAGCAAATCCAAACAGTGAGCTCTAGAAAAAGATATTATTTCATTTACAAGTTTATATGTGTGTTTAGAAAATATACAACGACACTGATTATTAACTGTCTTGTAAATGTCCATCTGAAGAAAATGTTACATTTTCACGTAGATTTTGTTGAAACAGCATTTAAATTAAGGAATTCGTAGATTTACCGTTATTCTTACTTTAAAATTCATCTGACAGTCAGTTTGTTGGTTACAACCAAAGTAAAACCTGGTACAAATGTGGATCTACCAAAGTTGTCACATCACATCATCTTGCTTATTTGAAGTTAACGTGGGGAATAACAGAGAAGTTGTACTAAAAGTGTCATTAATGATATTAAGAAGACTAGGTATGGAAAATATAATTCAAAAAGGGGATGAAATAAGGAAATAAGTTTAAAGTACCAATCAAATGTATGACTTAAGGAGAATTACACGTCAAAGGTAACTGTATCATTGCAAACGATTGAGTCACGTCACTTACTTTCTTCAATCATTAAACATAATCATTTTACCGACAGTGATCAAATAATATTTATCCGTCACTACGGCTCAGTTTCGTAGTTAATTAATTAACGCTGATTTATTCACTGTTTCAGTCACTATCCAGTTAGAAAAAGCCTAAGAAAAATGAATGCTGAACTGGCTAACTTTGCAAGTAAAGGTTTCGGTAATAGTATTATGATAAAAAACCATTTTCAGAAGTTTAATTACAGTAATGTTAAATAAGTTCCTAAATCAAACAGTGTTGGATGTCGAATGATTTCCGACAATTAGTATTTACGATGAAGAAATGAGATCAATTCATTGGACAACAAGCTATGATAATTATTTTTTTAATTTATTCAAAACTGAGAACATGATATTATTTGTTGTTTCAGAATTAAAATTAGTTTTCCAAATTTTAATTACACATAATGACTAAAAATAATGTATTTGCAGAACATACTCAAATATGTGCAAAGGCTTGGGCGATATTCGTTAAAGTCACTTTTCTACAATTCATTGCTGTTGTGATAGTAAACCATCCCTTATTAGAAATGTTATCTTAATCAATACAGACCAATCAGTTTCTAATGAAACAGCTTAATGAATGAGTTAATTAAAAGTGACGATTTCTATATTTTCTCAGGTTTTATTTTACTTACACATTTTAACAGGTGAACAGATTGCTATTCTCCGTGGTTTCCTTTTGCGCAATAATCACGAAATTGTTTTAGCTACTTGCTTGTGTCTTAATATAATAGGTTATTCTAATCAAACATGTATTGAAAAACTAAATACTTTGATCACAATGGATCAAAGCTTATTATGTATGAAATCATCAAATAACAAAATATCATCTGCATCTTTGAATCTATTGAAATGGGCATCATCAATTTGTTTATGTAAATTAGATCAATGTAATTTAAAAGCATTGGATATTTTAACTAATCTTCTATTTGATCAGTTAATTCAATTTATTCCCGAACAATATCCAAACAAAGCTTACTATACTCAAATGAAAGAGTTCAGTGATTCATTGAATAAATCATTAAATTTAGAAGATAAATATATGAACTCATTTGTTTCGATTCTTTCCAATCTCATAAAATTTGATATAAACAAATCAAATATCTTTTTAAATAGAATTATCTACTATTCTGAAATTAAGATGATTTTACGTCTTAGTAAGAATCATGTGAGTTAGCTTGCATATATTTTTGTCTATAAAAAATCCTATGAAAATAATTAGTTCTTTATTGAATACTTTAGGTAAGTACTCTACTAGATAATATATATCAAGCACAAAACAGTTTAGATTTTGAATTTGGTGAAAAAGGATTTACACTTTTTTGATATTCTAGGAATTGGTTTCTTAAAATTGCTAATTGGTCAGTTACAACGTAAAATAAAGACTTCAAATAAGATAGCTTTTGTGGTCTAAAGGTTATCTAGATAATGCTGAATTTCGCTCACATTTTGGATGGACTGTTTCTATCTAATCAGGCTGAACAATATTTGATTCAAGATCAAGAAGTTATAGGTTTGATTATTAAACTATTTAATTATAGCTATTATATTTTGCCACTTGTCAATCCTCATGAGTCAGTCTGAATGACATAGCTTCCCATAAGTTTTATTCTAAATAAGTGTTTGTGTATGAAACCCTGAATCTATCATTAATAATAACAGTGCCTATTATCAACGATGCAGTAGAAAAGGGAATTTAATCCACTTGCTGTTATGCATGCTCTGTAGCATGAAATAAATACTGAGCAGAATTATTGACGTTTTTTAGCAAAGAGTGGCATATACTCATTAAACAAGATGGTAGTCAACAAATTAATTAACCGAGAAATGAATCGAAGTCGGTCACAATAACCGAATTTTATTCTTCCTACGCATAATTCGGTCCTTCCTTTCTCTGAGATATATTCCTTAAGTTCAGCTTTACTCTGCATTTGATACTTTTCTTTACTCTAACGGGATAAGTATGAAGAACAGTTGAACTTTCTTGAATGTTACATCTGAAGTTACTGTTATTATGTTTATCGTATGATTATGAAGTATGTAAATTATTGTATTTTTGTATTCTCCTGCTTGTGAACATTTTCATGGTGCATAAAGTGTTTTTGTATATTGTACCTTTCCTAAGTTAGTGTTGATCTATTATGGACCTATTACTCAGTTCTTTTTTGCTTTTGGTGTAGCGTGCCCATATTCTTATTGCCTAATTATGTTTATATAAGGTCAGGATTTTATCCTGGAGGATTTATAGTTTTTAATTTTATAGACAGAAGTTTTCTGCTTTATGTGTTGCGTTCCATTCCGGCTATCGGGCGAGTGAGCGTAGGAGAATTCCATTCTGAACCTGAAATCGTTGAGTATAAATCTCGTCTATTTTCTCGCTATCAACATGTTACTAATTAGCAAAAGACCATTGATAAGAGATATATAGTTTAGAAGAATTAATCAATAGGACTACTTTCCAGTTCAAAGGTTTGTTCATACGGACCCAAAAAATAAATCAAGAAGTTCTTTTTTGTCTGTCACGTTACTCTCTTTGATTTTAATTATGATAACTATGTTTCCTGTTGTAATTAAATAAGTTGTATGAATTGAATATATATTAACCATAACCGATTATTATCATTACTATCATAAAACTAAGATTTCAATAAATCCTAATTATATGATGAGATACTTTTATGTTGATGCAAACTGAAAATCGTAAAAATTGTCCATAATACAATGAAAACTTATATTCTATGCGACTTTTATTCTTAGAAGTTGTACTTTTTCTACTGAAATAATCTTTATTTTAAATATAGACAGGTACATTTTAATTCTTGTCCTTTGTTTTTTACTTCTTTCCAAACAAGTCACAAATTGAACATTACTTGACTGATTTTTTGAATTCACCAAATTGGAGAATAAGATTATGTTCATGTTGGCTTCTATCCATTTTATTGTGTGATTTAAGTAAAGTACGTAGTATGAACGAATTTTTACGCTATAATTATACTTATTATTCAGATTTTTAGAAATAAGTTAAAAGAAATATAAGATTGAATTTCATATATGAGTTAGCTTATGTGAATATATATAATTTCTATTGAATTAATATTCATAGACTAATAAAATTCAAGTCAATATTACAAGAAATTGATACTTACAACATAGTAAATGGAACTAGAAAATAAACAAATTCAGAAAATAATGGAAATACTTTTAGTTGAAGATTTAAATGATAATAAAGTATGAATGTACCGACATCAGTGTGATAGATCTTTAATTGTATATTTTCAAAGATCAGAAGGGGTTTGTGGAGATTTTAGAAATTTCACTGATTGAAATCATGAGTTAATTGAAGCTAGACCACCATTAAAAACCTGGAAGCACTGGACGGCCGTTTCGTCCTATTGTGGGACTTCTCAGCAGTGCTCATCCACGATCCTGCACTCCGCGAGATTCGAACCCAGGACTTATCAATCATTGATGATAATTATTGTTTAAGACCATAGTAATGAAAATATGCATATTTAGATATTGTTCATATCATTTCATTTAGTTGTTTCATGAACTTATATAGATTTTAGAGATTTGGCTTCTTTAGTTGTTTATACAAACCATATTGCTAACCATGACAGTGTATTTAGATAGTCTATGTATAGATATTATATACACATGTTTCATACACCATTCTTTAGTCTACAGTTTAGAAATTAAGTTATTCTGATCGTTCAGTTCAGTGGAAGTATGATGTTTTAGAGTTATGTGAATACTTCAGTTAATCACTTTGACAAAAAAAACATGACTTTATAAGACAATGATGCTCAGATGTTTGTTATATGACATATTTGGCACAGTTTTGTAGTGTATTTCATCAAAACAATGTGGAAATATAATAAAGTATTATGTGGTGAAAATTTGTATCTTATATCTTTGCGAATTCATGATATATATATATATATATATATATATATATATATATATATATATATATATATATATATATATATATATATATATATATAGCATCCAATTATCAAGCTATAACCGCTTCATTAACGCTGGGGGCATATTGACCTCTTAATGTGTTTTTCATGACAGTAGTTATGACAACCATAGTAGAGTGAACGATTTTTCAATACTTTCAATGTCCGAAATGAAGTAGTAAAAGCTTGTTTCTATCACGAAATATGATTTACATACTCTAGTTAAAGAATTATAGCATTTCTTAAGTTATTATTTTATATTAATCATATGTATTTGTTTAGTATTCAATCTCTTTTGAATGGCTTTTTATAGGATACACTTACAAGAGTAAATCGTCTTATGCTATTAGATTGGAATACTATGTTACGGATAGCTTCACTTCATTGTCTGGAGATAAATTTAAAAGGGATAGATGTATCTTTATTATGGTCAAATCGTTTATTCAATGACCCATTTTTGTCAAATGATAACAATAGTACTATAATAAATAAAATAATTCATGACTTATCTATAACCCCTAAATCAATCCCTTATCGTCGTGCTCAGAGAATATACCAATTAGCTGTGAATGGTAATGTTTTACCGCTTCTAAATACTTCATTTTTTTTTATTTCACATGTTTTTAAAATTTTTCTACGTCCATTTTATTAAGTTACACACTTCTACAATATCAAATAATTATGTTTCAATTATGTATGAATTAATTTTATAATTTTAATAGTTGAATTCATGAGTCGATGTACGCAAGCCCACCATTAAAACCCAGGAAGCTCTGGACGGCGATCTCATCCCAGTGTGAAACTCCTTGGCAGTGCGCATCCACGACCTCGCACGCGGGATTTGAACCTAGAACCTTCGGTATCGCAAGCGAACGCTTAACTTCTAGACCATCGAGCCGGCATCCAACGGTGTTAATGTCTAACTAATCGATCCATGATCTTGTGCAATTATCCATCCATTGTCTGAGGGAGGTACCTGTCTCGAGCCCCACATTTGGGATCGTGGATAAGTAGTGCAAAGGAGTCCCATACTAAGACGAAACAGTCGTCCAATGCTTCCAGTTTTTTAATGATGGTTTAGCTTGCATCGACTCACTAATTCAACTATTAAAATCACTACAATTTTTCACAAACCCCCATTCTAATTTTATAATTTGCGGAAAAATACAAGGTTCACATTGGATTATAATACAAGGAATTTAAAATCAGTGATTTTATTGAAATGTTTGGTATCCAGGTCTGTGTCAATGTGAACCAGATGTAAATGAATGCTTTTTGGATAAAGAGGTACTTTGATACGGTAACGTTGGTTCTTCTTCACAGTCGACTTTGATACTTATTTTTTTACCTAAAATATTTAACGTTCGAGCTCTTCAACCAGTTCATGTTATATAGAGCACAAACCTTCTGTTTTACGGTTCAAAGTCCATACATTTTCCTACTTACGTCGATTTGACGAACCTATATCATAAGGTCTACCAATAAAAATTATGGTTGGCAGCAGAGTACATAGGAATGTGCTTGTTTCTCAACTCATAAGCACTGACTATCAACAGTATGGAGTTGTGGAGATTGTTGAGTTTCTTTGTAATCACGAGCCAATCACAGTTAAACAACCACTGAAAACCCGGAAGAACTGGACAGATGTTTCTTTCCAGTATAGGACTCTTCAGTTTTGCGCATCGGCGAACTTGCAAACAGGATTTGCAGTGTATAGCTACTTAATATTGTTTTTTTATTTCAAGCAGATAAGTGCCTAGTTTTATCTTCTAAACCCTGATCATATATTAGTGATTTTTGTTTACAAATCACTAAGATTAATTCTAATATAAATCATTTTAACTTTTAAAAAATACTGATTTCACGCAAAATATTCAGATTTAGGATAAAAGCATCATTTGAAATTGATTAATTGAAGTTTCAGTATAATTTTATTTTACTTTTGGTTATCATTGTTATTTTTAATTTTCAGGTCTTTCACACGATGATTTAATCAAACAGCTTCATTTGGCTTTAATGGATGAATGTAGTTGTGTACGTAAAATGGCATGTGTTATCATTGAGCAACAGGACGTAGCTACAAAAACAGTCATTTTTAATGAATTGCTTAACATTTTAAAGAATGATATGAATGATAACGTTAAAATAATGGCTATAAGAGGTGGGCTATAATAGATTATTTACACTATTTTCTCGAAGCTTCCGTAATAGTAATAGTAAATTTTTGAAACATGAAAATCATTTACAAAATTCGCACTCACGATGATGTTTGATCAAAAAATATAATCCTTCGTAGAATTCAATACAGTTTGCAAAAGAAATACGCTCATACCACTAAGAAGCTTAGTTCAAACATAATAAGTTAAATTTAGTTTGATGGTATTTAGATGAAGGATTTTGCCTGAATATACTAGCAATCCTATATATCAAGTTTTAAGAGGAGTTATATTGGTAGGGCAGACAATATATAGTGCTTCTGAAAAAGCTTTTATCAATTTTCTTCTCTAGAAACGGAACGTCTTGTTTTCTTCTCCCGTTTGGCTACAACATTTTTCCAACAGTTTTTTAGTTTATCCTACTATATCATTTTAAATCACTACATATTTCATTCTTATGTGTTTTCGATTTGTGTTCATTCAGTTAATGACTCAAAAGCTGATTTCAAATCCTTCCTTCCTTCATTTCTAATCAAGTCGATGTCCCAAACCATCCTTTGGGTTTGATCTTTAATTTTTACATCTTAATCTTATGAACTTCATTTTAAACTAACACTATACAAAATTAGACTGATAAATGTATAAATAACTTTTGATCGATTTCATTTCTATAAAGTATGATAAATCTCATTTGAGATTTCGAGATGAGAATGTCTCAGTTTCTAACCGTTTGATTAAAACCTAATGAAATGTCATTTTTTCCCAATCTCTGTTCTTGTTGTTTTCACCTATGGCATTTGTTTGGTCGTCTTTCGAGAAACTTTGATCACTCCAGATTTAGTATTCTGTATAATTTGTTATTTATATAATTCAAGAAGCTAATTACATCGTTGATAATGAATTAATGACTATTCCATAAAGGGAATTCCGCCTGTTATCAAAAACCGTTTCTTTAGGTTATTAATTACTGAAAGTTTTTCCAGGTTGGTGTCACTCCATAGAAGGATATTTAGGGAATTTAGGAAATTTCAGAATGAATAAGAAGCTAAGTAAGTGGAAAGGCTACCCAATGTATGAAGAGCATGAATAATCAGTTACAATATCGCGGTTTACCAGTCTTAAGAATAGTTGCTTTGTTTGTGGAGTCCAGCAATGTTCTTTGTCAAAATCTCTATAAGACCACAAGAGATTAAGAAATATTTGGTCTAAACATCATTGAATATCAGCTTCTCAGAAACATCAAGAGAATGGAGGATCACATGTCGCATTTTTGATTAGATAACTACCCATACCGTTATTATATTTAGAATGCTTCTGGAAAGTTCTCGAGTTCAAAGTCACACAGAAATCTATTAATACGCTTGATTTTCTGTAACTTTAAAATAAACCTGTCACTCGTATTTTACGTCTTTTCTTTATTGTTCAGATTAATATGTAGGAGTAGTCTGTTATAAACAGCTGTAAAAAAGACAGTATCAAGCGTTCAAGTAGCAGACTTATTACTTAAGTAATAAAAGGAACTGTTGTGCCCATTTTAACTATTGATATGTTCCTTTTTTGCACAGCAGTTACAGATGTAAAGTTGTAGCTTTTATTTCTGGTCATGAAGATGGTTTTTGTCTCATGTGAAGCAAAAACTAGTTTTATTTAGTTAAATAAACAGATTTTGTTGAGAACAGACATAATATTACTTTTAGAATCGTATTACTTTAGGATTGTAACCTCTTTTGATGTAGACGATTTCATAATCATAATCTTGTTATATGTATTTTAAAAATTATTTGCCAAACTACTGTATGCTAATTCTGGTGACAGATATAAGTAGTATGTAGCACCAATCGGTAGTATAATACTTGCCAGAAGATTGAATTGAAGAGAACAGGAAAGGAAGTAGATAGCATTTGGAATAACAACGTGATGATTAGAAATGTGAAGCGCGTATAAGACAACTGAAGGGAGATGTGAAAAGAGGATATTTAATGCATGGTCATCATATTTTTACCAAAGCACTCTCTAATTTCGTATTGATTTTCCTTTCCTAACTTCTTCATTTACTACAGTATTATTTATATAACTTATGGCCTATTAATATATAACGTAGTGATACTGCCAATTAGAGAACAGTGAATTATCGAGCAAACCAATGACACATAAAACCCGTATGAGCAGTCTAGTGTCTTTATTAATCCTGCCTCCTGCTTGTTAAGTCCAGAACATCAATCTCAGCCTCCGCAATATGAATCACATACTGGGTTTATATACCAACCAAATGGACCACATCATACCATAAAATTGAAAATAACATTTTACAAGATTTAGCAAAATGTGGCTGTGAATGTGGGAGATAGTAATTGATAGACTGGGCATAACTCAAGAATGGTAAATGGTATAATAATAATTCATAGTTCAAAATAAAGCTTATGATAAGAAAAACACGAATATGAATAGTTTATTTACTTATCAATTATACGATAAAAATATACGTGATAGTATTAGTCCACAAAAAGATGCCAACAGTTACCACTCATTATCCTCATCAGGATATAATAATTATTAAATTATCTGAGTCATTAATTATATATTTTAATATTCTTATTCAGCTTTGAAAACAATATCTGGTTCTAATAAAGATAATAAAAAATCAGAACAAGTTCAAAATGTTTTATATCATGTTATTCAATCTGAATTCAATCCATCTATCCGACAGAAAATATTTCATCTTTTATTATGGTTTATTCAAACACGTTTTATAATCTATGATACAAGTGAACATTTAATGAATAATGAAATTGATATTTTAGCTAAAACATTAATTCACAATGAATATAATTCATTAAATGCAAAAATAATAGATTTTAATGAATTATTTAATATACAAAATGATATGATAGAATCTATTTTAAATTATGAAAATGAATGTGTTGCTATGGTGAAAAATTATTCTAATTTATTACGTAAAATATTTGTACCAAACTATAATATGTTTATTAATGATAAAGGGAATCAAATGAAATTAAAAAATTGCTTTCAATGTCATCTTTATTATTTATATAATTTTTTAAGAAAATCTTTAAAATATGAAAACTGTGAAGAGATTCAATGGTAAACTACTTTGTAACTTTTATAGTTATTCATTTAATGTTTATGATTTATTTTGTAGATAATGTTAATATATTTTAGGTTTTCGGTAATCAAATTGTTGAGACTATTATATATATATATTTAAGCTGGTGTATATTTTACGTTGAATTAGTTTTGTAAAATATGTTAACAGATCATACTTTTACATTGATTTTATTTATGTCCAACCACAACTTTCAAGCAAACACTTTTATTGGCCCGTGGATCTGACTCCAATTAGATCGTATGAATGTTTTTTATCGCCTATCCTCGTATACAGTCATCGACTTTAATCGTGTTAGTCAATAACGGAATTAAATAAGTCGAATAACGAGAATGGACTTGTGAATACATCTATTCGGTACTTCTTTGTACCAATATTTATGTGTTCAAATAAATATAATAAATAAATAAATAAATAAATAGAATAATATTACACTTATTATTATTTCCCGTTGTTTCTTTAACTGTAAATATGAAGCATATACTTGTTCACAACTTGAGATGGTGGAGAAGATTTGTAGCTCAGGTGGATGATTTTGATGGAGTTTTGTTCTCTGAGCTGGATAGTTTGGTCGTGGAGCTTTCATCGTTCTTCTGAATGACATCATCAGCACAAACTTCAGTTAGAAGTGAAGTGTTCGAATTTCTCCATATGTGTTTCACAACTTGTTCTGTGCACCTCGATGGTGATTGGTTCTTATTGACCTTAAGTTTGTCATTGTTTACTTCTTTGTTTTGGTTGTGTCTCCCATTGGTTTGATTTTTGTTCCTATATTTGTGCATGATTTTTCTGATTGGTTGGTAAATTGGATTGATTTCAATATGGTTGTTGATTGCTGATTGACCTGAGTGCCACGCTTCTAGAAATTCTCTGGTGTTTTTGGAGTTTCCTCTGTCTAAGATTTCCACATTTTTCCAATCGAATGAGTGTCCGCAGTTGTCCACGTGTATTGATATAAATGAGGAGATATCATGGCGTTTGACTGCTAATTGATGTGAAACACATATGGAGAAATTCGAACACTTCACTTCTAACTGAAGTTTGTTCTGATGATGTCGTTCAGAAGAACGATGAAAGCTCCACGACCAAACCATCCAACTCAGAGAACAAAACTCCATCAAATTGTCCACAACTTATTCATGAAAAAGTATAACAGTTTTATGATCATAATTTACATAATAAATCACATTGTTGACACTTATATGATCTACATTAATAGAAAAAAAGTTATTTAGATATCTATGAAACATAATTTCTTGTTTATTTTTATTTTTCCTTTAAATTGAATTTTTTTAGTGAATTATCTACTATGATAAAACCATTATTTGATCAAATATTAAATGAAGCAAATAGAAATGCAACAGAAAATTATGATTATTCATATCATGATGATACAGATTTATTAAAATCATTAATGAATGAAAAATGTAATGATATAGTGAAAATTTGTTATGATATTATACAATATTCTTAAATATAATAATCAAAGTATACTGTTTTAAATTCCCCACCTTTTTTTTCTTTATTATTTTGTATTTGTTACTTATCAATGATGAATGTCAATCGTTGAGATCGTAAGTTTCAATTGACTCATGATCTCAATGATTGAAATTATTATTATATCCACAAAAACCTCTTCTAATACTAAACATCAGTATATGCTCACTAGTGACTGACTTCAACAGGTATTTTCCGAAGTTCTAATGAGAAGAAGTGACCAATAGAGTTCAATCGGGTCTGTTGTGAGATAGTAACTCATTGAACACAATGGTGTATGTGTCGCTCAATTCTGTGGATTAGTTGAAGTTAAACACTAACATCGTTGAATGCCGGCCGGCTCAGTGGTCTAGGACTGATAGGTCCTGGGTCCGAATATCGGGAGGCAGGATCGTGGATGCGCATTTCTGAAGAGTCCCACAATAGGACGAGTTGACCGTCCAGTGCTTCCAGATTTTTCATAGTGGTCTAGTTTCCATTGACTCATAACCCCAACTATTGAAATTACTATAATATCCACAAAACCCCTTCTGATAATAACAAAACTATTGTTCAAGTACAGGTATATATTTTTATTTTTCAAAGAATAATTACTATTACTGGACATATGAACAGTTCCAAAACGTGACACTTTAGTGGTCCTAAATCTGACTTCAATTTGATGATCGTGTGCTGCTTGTTACCGAAATATACATATTGTCAATCCTCGTATATAAGCATTGACTTAACTCTCATTAGTGTACAATAGAATTAAGTATGTCACAGATGATAATGAATTTCGAATATGTGTATTTTATACGATTATTGGATCCGATAGTGAAGGAAAACGAAATGATGTTCAATGGAGGAAGAGAGTGAACTAACTCAGTTTAATCAAGCGTTAATCGATATTTGTAGCCAAACAAAATTAAGTTACAGACATGTGATGAGTGGGATAAGATGTGTACATAGATACGTTTATATAAAAACAGTCGAGGTTAATAAGTGAATAATTACCAAGGTCAAAATATGACTCAAGAAGGATGGCTTGTTCGGAAGCTAGAATTTGCTATGTGGGTTTAACATAGCAACCGACAATACAATACCTTCAAAAAAAACCTAGAGTTAGGAAATTCATTTGTAAATGATTTGATATTTTCTAGGTGAATGTAATTCTATTATTGTTAGTACGTTAACTTTGTAAGTTTATCAATAGTTTGTTTCATTAAGCTGTATTATAATATGGTTTAAAGAATATTCTACTCTGAAGTGAGTAAAACTCGATTAGTTTAAATTGATACTGGTCAACAGAAGTTTAAATAATTGTCTTGCTTTGGGAACTCAGTGTTATTCAAGTGTTATCAGTGTCTTATTTGAATTGAAGCTAAACTTGTAGTGAAAAGAACACGGGTGGGGAAAATCGAATTATATTGAACACCACATTACAGAGTTACTTGGTAAAATAGAAAAACCATATAGTAAATCGTTGACTTGCAAAATATCAATCCATCATATCAAACCGGACTGTTCCTGTTGCAATCATCAATCCATTGTTTCACATTTCATTGTTCATACGTTTTCTTACAAATTGCATTGTGTTTCCTCTCTTCCTTTCTTGATCTCCCCCCCCATCTTCTGCTGCCAGACATTAGGTTTTTAACTCGCGTCATATACTACTTATATCAATATAAGTAGAACGCACCACAAACTTACTACATAGCTTACAATAAAATGGACATGGTTTATTCAAATTTTGTAGTATCCATATACAAATTCAACATGCAAACATAAAGAATTTTATTCAATATTTCAAATACAGACGTTTAGAAGTATTATCTGTACTAAGCGCTAGAAGATTGTTTATTAATAATACAACCTTCTCAAACAAAATCCCCATATCTGTCATGTAGACAGTAATTTCACATAGTTCACACCCCCTATCCTTCTCTAAACGCTTGATCATTACACAAACTCCTTTTGACATTTTAAACCTCGAATTACCTCATGATGCTATTTCTTCCACCATACTATGGACTTATATATTTATCAAACTATAGCAACTCTCCTATAATTAGTTTTGTTTACGGTTAATTTTGTCAAACCCTTTAATTAACTTACTTAACAGACAATGTTACTCGAACAGTAACAATTCGTCTATTTCTTTGCGCTATTATGATCACTATCTTGTCTGTATAAATATGTATGTTTGATTACATGTGACAGCCTACGCACATATCTCTGGCTTAAATATTTGTCCCCTAAATATCATTCTCTTCCCTATATATGTACGTGCTTGAATCTTATTAATTGCCCTTGTCTAACTTCGCTTCGCCTCGACTAGATTTGACTCTGAATCCGCCTCTGCATTCACTTGCGCGCGCGCATTAGCCTATCTGCTCAAATTCACTCAAGATGCTTGTAACTTTGTTATCTGTGTTATCCAGAGTTAATGTAAACTCTGTGACTCAAACCCAGCACCGTTTGATTTAAACACCATCGCGTTACTTACTTAACCAATGGGTCCAGATAGCTACTGGCTTGTGTAATGTGGTGAATTTTCTTCAGTTTGTGTTAGTTATTTGAACCTTATCGTTAGTGTTTGGGACTGCAATTTTTCAGTATCTTTTAGCACACATGCGAACTTTATTAATCCAGCTGATGATTTCCAAATAGGAGAGAACACATATCTTGGATTCCACTACAAGTCACCATCTAACTGTACTTATAGTGCATATAACTGGATGGAAATTTCATGCTAATCTTCAGAGAATACACAAATGCCCAAAGAAACTAATTGGTTAGGTCCTAGACTTCAGCGAAAAGATTCAACTAACCAATACAAAATGTTTTCTAACTTGATTTACGAAATAATAATACGGACTTTCTTTTCCTATAATTATGTTTATGTTTTAACGGTCTGTTGATAAATCATCGTCGTCTGTGTCATCTTATTTGAGCGTGCTTCACCAATGCGTTTAGCCACGTCATCGACTTAATATGAAAAAACGTCTACAGTGATCGTGGTCTAAATTTGGATACGAAGCATTCGAAATCGTTGTTGAGTGGGAAGTTTAAAAATTTGTTTCTAATCGAAAACAATCGATTTTTTACAATATATTTGCTTGTTCCATATTTAACGCAAACTAATTCCAGTCTCGGCTAGCTTACATTCTTAAACAATCCCTCTTTCAACTTTCTAATAATCGTCTGTAACTCATATCTTGGTGCTTGATATCGTTGTAAATTTTGTTCGTTTAATTTAGCTACTAAATTTATACTTAGTAGCTTGCTAAATTTAATTATATTTTCATTTGCTTTATGTGAATGGTTTTTGTACTAGAAAATTCACATTAATCTTATTCATAAATTAGCTAGATGCCGTTTTTCAAGGGGACATAATCAAAGGAAAGAAGAAAAAAGATAGGCATCCATAATGTCACTGAAAAAAATAGACCGCTTTCACACCATTTATTATTATTACGGTATTAAAATTCTTTAAAATGGTCATGAGTGGGAAAAAAAGAACGAAGATAATCCGCATATATTTTTTTAAGAAGAACGTTGATAAAAGCTTCAAAGCACTAGAAACTAAACTAAGTGAGGCAATTATTTGCTTTTATCATAGAAATACCGACTGCAGTTACACTAAAGTAATTTTTTAAATGTTGCTGCTTATATGAATAACTGAAATAAGATTGAAACGGTTCATGTGTTATATCATGACACAATGAGACCGATAAATGTATGTGTGTATGAGATTTTTCAACAAAAATTTCTACTTTTTTATAATCCAGATTAAAATTATACAAGTTTAGTGTTTTTGTTTTAACTAACTCATTATTGAGTTAATTATGATTTTGCTAAGATGAATTAGTTAACTATCAAGTATGCTTAGTGTTCATTGTTATTAAAGTGTATTAGTAAAACGCAGGTTTTACAAAATACTGTATTCTTCATACAGGTGACATGTCATCTAACTTGACAGTAGTGTATGTGACAGAACAACTAAACCTATTATGATTAGCATGGAAATAGATAGCATTAAAACATCAAGACTGAGCAATCACCACAAGTCACGCGTACTTTATTCTAATAAGTTCTAGGGATTCATTTAAATGATAAGTTTAATTATTTACTTAATTCAAAGTCTGAACGATTTTCTGAGATGAATTTTCATTGACAGCAATTAAATGGAAACACTGAATTGCATTTATGTGAAAAAACATCTCAAGAATAAACCGACGCTTATTTTAAATCATGTATCGAAATCAGTTGAAAAACCGCCAATCACAATCAAGCCTTGATTGTGAAGCCTCCATTGTCTTCGTAGACAAAATCATCTGATTATATTGCAAAAAGACACTATAAGTCATTCAGAACTGACTAACGGCTTGTTCTGTTAACATAGGATTCTCGAATGTATTGTTCATCAAGCCTAATACGGGAGAAATTGGGACTCAAGTATGTCGGAAAGTAGCCTATAGTGAACAAATACTCATATACAATAGCAACAATTTAATGGCGCAAAAATCAAAGAATATGCAAATCCTGAAGATAAGTTACAGCATTGTCAGTATACGGAGAAGTGAAAAGGAATAACAAATGAGTGTGTTTCTGAAAGATAGCTGACCGCAAAACAGCATCAATAAGTGTTTATCAAAGCGATCACCAAGTGCAACATTAACAGAAGTAATTATCAAACAGATAACATTATTATTATTATCAATGGCTTTATTCAGTATTATATTTTGGTACAATATAGAATTCTCAGCACAAGATATTTCAACAAATTTCTTTTACAAAAAACAAGACAAAAAAGAAAGGAGGCAGTAGAGACGTTAAACTTTTTTGTTTAAGCACAGTGTACTGTTCTTTTCCAGAGAGGTAGGAACATAGCCAATTGGTTATCCAGCTGTTAGTGTTGACGCTGATTAACTTGTTAAATAAAATATGCCTTGGGATAGAATAAAAAGTAGAAGTATAGTCCAGAAAAGCGCATCGAACATACTTAGTCTACATGAAGAGTATCTCCTAAATCATATAAAAATTGTTATTATTACCAGGGTCAAGTTCAGCCCACAAGCATACAAAGTATTTGAAATCAATAGTACGCAAGCGTAAGGATTTAAGCACAAAAAAATTAAAACAAACGTCATCTACATGGTGAATTCCATAAAACTGCTACACAAGACAAAGTGATGCCCTATTTCCTAGTCCACGTGAACACGAGTTAATTGTTAAACGCTATTACATATTTTCAAAAAATCGATTTTTGTGGACGACCATGAATTTTATCTCGGCTGAATCCGAGGTAAACAAAGCAACTCAAAAAGTTTCAGAAGCCTGGTACTCCGCTCATACATCAGCCAACACACATTCTTAAAAAAATCTATCAGCAAACATAGAAAAGGATAGATAAAAACAATGTAAGAGATCAAGTCGGGGTTGAAGACATCCCAAATCGACATATAAGCAACGCTCACTTAGTTATGGAAATAACCGGTCAAACACGAGCCAACAGAACAATCTTTTAGTTATATGTGTATAAATTCTAATAGCTTACTTCTTATCGAAGTACGTACTGATGGTGCCGTCTAGTAGAATAATGAAAGCTTCATCACCCAGCTCAGAGAATATAACACCTATAAGATCCCCTTACAGGGATTCTCCACTATCTAGGCAAATCTAACGTTTATTTTCATTAGAATAGCTAACTGTTGATAGAAAGAAAAAAATTGTATGATTTGCAAATATTTTCCTAGTGTAATAGATTTAAATAGAAGTGGTAGTGATTGATATATTTGACTTTGTAAAGATTGTATTATTGAAGTATAGTTTTCACTACAAATTTATGTGAAAAATTGTTCAAACCGGAGAGTAACAGACAGCTAGTTCAAAGTGTTTCAAACTAAATAAAAACATCTGTGTGATTATTTGTAACTATTGCAAACTTCTATCTCGTAACTAATCACAATCTCTCACTATTAAGTAATTCTGAATTCTGATGAAACTTTTAACAATATCCCTTTGATTTAAATAGTTATTCAGATAATGTTTGTTTTTACAAAATCTACATTTAAACTATTTCTAATAGTTGAGATCATGAGTTAATGGAAGCTAGACCTTCATGGAAAATCTGGAAGCACTGAACGGTCAACTCGTCCTATTGTGGGACTTCTTGGCAGTACGAATCCACGATCCCGCCTCACGAGATTCGAACCCATGACCTATCAGTCTTGAGCGTGAGCAAAAATGTACTGCAAACCAGTTGTTATTCATTTAGTTCATATTTTACTGAAGATATAAGTATCATCTTCAAAGTGTAACTTATTTTCAAAATAGTCTATTTATTACAAAAAACTTAAAGTTTCTCACTAGTTAACGTTATATTCAATCCCCTTTTTAAACTGTATATCAATCAAGTAGTGAATAATTTTGTTTAACTATCTACTTATATCAAGTGTTTACATAGTATATGAATAAATGATACAAACACAAAATGATTTGTCAGTTATTTTTGTCGTTATATTCACAAGATAATTAAATTGACATGTACATCTATTACGTTGATAATATTATCAATAGAATTATCTATATTTTATTATTTATGAATATTGAATATAATTATATTGTAACTACAGATTGTATACACAGTATGATATGTTTTATTCCATATCTCACTTATAATATGGATAAACAAAAGATCATCATTATATTTGGTCCTAGATATTACATTTTATTTAAAACGAACTCTTCATTCTGAAAGAAAAAATTTTGTAACCATGACGACATGAGTCCTCCGCACCTACCTTTAGCTTTTGTATGATAGTTGAAGTATAAATAACTAGGTAGATAGATATAAACACAAGAACACTTATGTAGATAACTATTTGAAGATTTTAAATGTGTTTTATTATTAAGAGAGGTCATTTTAAAAATGAGAAAAATGTGAGGAAAACAGGAAAGAGGAAGTTTAAATTATTGATTAGTATAAATTTAGTTTTTTAATTCATTGAATTAAAAGATTACAGTCACAAAATTGTAGTTTAATCACTTTTAATGCTGAATTACTTGACAAAATGTTATTTGTAAAAATACGTTTGTGAACATTAGATGAGATAAGGAAAGTATGAAACCTGAAAAGCTGTTAATGAATGAATTATCTTGTAGTTTATTTTATTGTGAGATTGACAAACTATTATCCCAGCCACCAAGAATCGTGAAACCTTTTGTTGGGGGTTTCATGCTGTAATGAAGCACCTAACTAGTGCTTGTAGATTTTCAATGCTTGAGTAACTTAGATCGACTCTTTATTTCAGTGAAATCCAACAAGGTTTTCAACGGCATACTGACAGTTTACATTTACGTTGACGTTAAATTAACTAGTACCACATTCGAATAATTATACCCATCATAAGTATAAATCTTGATAACATTCCAAAATTAAAGTTGTTTCACATAGAAATTGAGTTCGGTCTGCAATACAGAAAAGAATGTTCGTCAGTTTTACTCATCCGTAGTTAAAGTGTTAGTTACTTAGTTTAATCCACTTGTAGATATTCTATTAAAACGACATTCATTTCTAAAAACTATTGTAAGACTCAAATCTAATCATTATATTAGAAAACTGTTGTAAACGCATCGATTATTCTTATACTTGAAAGGACGAGGAACCACTGTACCAAACACTGGTACAAGTAAAGATTTGTTAAACCCAAAGCACGACGACCCTAGTCTAAATTACTTTCTCTCTCTCTCTCTCTCTATATATATATATATATATATATATATATATATATATATATATATATATATATATATATATATATATAACCATTAATTAGAACAAAACCAAATATAACAAATCAAATGCTGGATGTCACGTTGAGCATGGTCCACGTTGATTTATTACAAAAAAAGTGTATCTTAAATAAACATCACATTCAAATAAATTAATGTTATAGCAAATAAAATATCCCATTGGAAAAACAAAATAAATATTACATTAAATAATGAGCACATTGAATTCAAAACAAAAAACACGGAAGTAATGTTTATCCAGAAAAGTCTCATTGAATAAAAGAATGTAATTTTACCTTTTCATCCCGGTTATATCAATAATCGATTGTTTATCATTTATTTTTGTACATTTTGAAATTTATTAAATAAAGTTTTACTTTAAATCTTATAGTTTGAGATGGTGAATAAGATTTGTAGCTCAGGTGGATGATTTTGATGGAGTTTTATTCTCTGAGCTGTATAGTTTGGTCGTGGAGCTTTCATCGTTCTTCTGAATGACATCATCAGCACAAACTTCAGTTAGAAGTGAAGTGTTCGAATACTCCACATTTGGTTCACAGCTTGTCCTGTACACCTTGATGTTGATTGGTTCTTGTTGAACTTAAACTTATCATTGTTTACGTGACAGAACAAAACTCCATCAAAATCTCATAGTTTACATCATTACAACATTCATGACTTATAGACATTGAGTGTATACTCAATAATTAATTAGTGAATAAATATTTCGACGAAATGTTTTTAGATATGCAAATTTTTCCTAGTAGCATGAATCATAGGTCACTATGTAATAATGTTTAGTTTATCTATTGCATAGAGTTTTTTCTCTATCTATTTCGATTAGATGACTAATTATACTAAAGATCGTTAGCGAAAATATTTTTCTATCTTCAAATGATTTACAACATATCATAGATTAGAATTTGCCTTAACATTGGTAATATATCGGATAATAGTTAGTCAGAGAGAGAGAGAGGGAAAGATAGCGATGGTGTAAGAAAAAAACATAGTTTATATCACAAAAACAATTCGTTATTGCTGAAGAGAACTTTCTCTGCATAAATAAAGATAAAGAGGGAGAAATAAATCTGAAAAGATTTATTGAACAACAAGTCTACTTAATTACAATTATTATTATTATTACCATTATTATTATTTTGCAGCTTAATTACATTAAGAATAAACTGGTGTATAACTATAAGGAGAGAAAAAAAACAAATGGAAGGGTTATTCTCGTTAGAGACGTTCAGTGATATATTTGTATTGTAGACTAATTTATTCATTAAATTACTTATTAGGTCTGGTAAAAATATAAAAAATATATAAAATGCTACTTTATATGAAGTTAAATCTGCTTGACTGAAGACATTAAAAGGGATATTATTAAAGTGTATTTATGATTATACACTTTATAGGAGAGTAGTTTGCCCATAAATTGTTTATATGGATTTCTGCTTCAAGTCAAATGAATTTTGTATGTTTTTACAAAATATTGAAATGTTTCTTAGTCGTTCGAGATTTATAAGAAACCTTAGCTATAAACATGATTGTTTATTGAACCATAGTTATGTTTTAATACATTTTATAATACAGCATGTCTATGATATTCAAAAGTATACTGAAATAATTAAATAAAAGGTATTTAGATTCTTTTAGGGCACTTTTGAAAATTGACAATCATAGATTTCATTATTTGAAGTTTTCTTTAAATTCCTTAATATTTTGGTTTAGTTCATTGCTTGATCTGCATAAGCCTTGCATTATAGTATTTCATCATTAAAACACGAAGTTCAGCGAAGGGATCTCTTCTCAACGAATTTATTATCAAGCTGTACAATAGTATATATATGAACATATCCCAGCTTGGTTCTATAAGGGTGAAAGGAAAGCAGTTAGGAGTTCTATACTTGAACACCTAATCGACTATAACCATTCTACAGATCCACAAATTGATTTTAAGGTTGTTTATATGATTCGTTCAAATCTACCCAGATTTCTTCGTATCCAACTCTTAAAAATAGCCGAAGCTCTTACAGTCCAGGAGCTTAATCGCAACTATGCGTACAAAAGAAGTACATCTTATCGTTATCGTTACCTTTGCCTTAATTATTTTTATTATCCTATTATTATTATTATTATTATTATTATTATTACTGCATTACCCCCTTTACTTATGTCTTATATTCTCATTGTTTTATTCGTAAATGCTCATCATACCACCCTATTTATTTCTTACACCTCTGTGACCTTTAATTATTATAACAAAAACATTTTAATCATCTTATTATACTCACTAAATCTAATGTTATTGTTCGTATTACGTAATCTAGTATTATAATCTTCTATTCGCCATCTTGGTTATCCGTGTTCACATTTCCTCAGGGAATTAGTCCTTTTACAAAAACAAAAATTTCATATATATATGATTGTACAGCCTGATAATAAATTCGTTGAAAAGAGATCCCTTCGCTGAACTTCCTGTTTTAATTTTAATGTTTAAATAGGAATTATCTGTCAATATTTCATTATTACTGACATGGATTTTTTATGGAATCATTACTAGATGGAATATTAACAGAACTGGTGAACAACCAATTTGATCACGTGAATTCTGATTTCTTTAGCATGTATCAGAATTAAAGCATGTTTAATCAGTTGACATTATTCAAGGCTGTTGATTTTTTGGACACTAGATTTTTCTACATGTCAGCTGAAAATCAAGTTTAATTATAAAAGATAAAAGTGTTCAAAACAAGTGTCATATCGTTCTTATTCTATAAATTGTGGTTTATTCAATAAAACGTCCTAACAGATTTGTTTGTTTAATCTGAATAGATTTAGGTCTTCTTATTTACCGTAGCAAATATTTACAATCTATTTAAATTTCAAGTTTTATCATTACGTTCACTCAGACACTATAAAAAAAGTGTTTAGCAGAACAATAGCAAGGCAAACTAACTGTTACAGAGAATATCTATTGATCAGACGTAAAACTAATATTTAAATATTCATCTTCTACGATAATGCGTGGCAGATGAACATATGAATAAGTGTTTTGTGTATGTTTTAGGTCATGTGTAGTCAACCAACACCAAGGTCAGAATTTTCAATACAAATGTCAAAACAGTTCTGCTGTATCGGACGGAAAACTGGAGAACTACGAAAGCCATCATCCAGAAGATACAAGTGTTTATTAACAGTTGTCTACGCGAAATACTTCTGATCCGTTGGCCGGACACTATTAGCAACAACCAACTGTGGGAGAGAACAAACCAGATCCCAGCGGAGGAAGAAATTAGGAAGAAGCGTTGGAAGTGGATAGGACACACATTGAGGAAAGCACCCAACTGCGTCACAAAACAAGCCTTCACTTGGAATCCTCAAGGCCAAAGGAGGAGAGGAAGACCAAGGAACACATTACGCCGAGAAATGGAGACAGATATGAGAAAAATGAACAAAAATTGGATGGAACTAGAAAAGAAGGCTCAGGACAGAGTGGGTTGTAGAATGCTGGTCGGTGGCTTATTCTCCAATGGGGAGTAACAGACGGAAGTAAGTAAGTAATAGTCAAGTATAATAATAAAGGGATTTCAGGATCAGAAATTTTAGAGTAACAGAAAATAATTGAATTCATGAGGCAATTGGAGCTAGACCACAATGAAAAACCTGGAAGCACTGGAAGGCCGTTTCGTCCTATTGTGGGACTAAGCAGTGAACATCCACGATCCCATTTCACGAGATTCGAACCCAGGACCTATCAGTCTCGCGCGCGAACGCCTAACCTTTAGACCACTAAACCGGCATCCAGTGGTGTTAATGTATAACTTCAACCAAACCATATCCACTATTCTGTTCAGTGAGTTACAATCTCACAACAAACCCAGTTGAACTCCGCTAGTCAATGCTTCTCACTAGAACTCCAGTAAATAACTTTTGGAGATAGTCACTAGTGATCTCACGGGGTGGGATTGTGGATGCATACTGCTGAGGAATCCCATACTACGACGAAACAGCCGTCCAGTGCTTCCAGGTTATCCATGGTGGTTTAGCTTCAATTGCCTCATGAATTCAATTATTAAATTACTACAATCTTCACAAAACCCCTCTGAATATAACAGAAAATAATGAAGTTTGGTTTTGGGTGTAGTAAAGCAGTCATCACTGATATACACTAAATTCCAACTTCCTTATTGAATCGTATCATGTTCATCATTCAACATAAAGATTATTTGTTCAGTCGTTCAATACATTCTAGGTACCTATTTTTTTAAAGAATATGAAACTACTCCAGTGCTCTTTGTTTTTATGTTGGTTTTCAGGCTGATATCAATTGTCGTTTTTCTTTTTTGACAGAAATTATCTCTAAATTTGAACTGATTTCTATAAATTATCTAAGGTGAATAATATATATATATATATATATATATATATCAATCAAACTTTCCCAATTGACTATTGTTTCAATAAGAAGCTTCAGAGACGTGAACAATCTTGAGAAGTATAATGAATGAATTATGTGTTTTTTTTTATTGAACAATTAAATAATATTTATTCAAAAATATTTGGTTCATTTCAAATAGTAATGAGCATATTTTTTTCCAACCGATTGATTCTACTTATTATTAGGTATACAAATCACAGATTATGGAAATATGATTAAGTATACTATAGGTTAATAGAACAGTATACTTGTATATACTTTGTGATTTATATTATTCTCTTCTAACCATAGAAAAGTAATTTCTAATCTAAAAACTTGTCTTTCATTTTGCCCCCTCCTTATCTCCAAAAAAATATAGTAATTAGTTTTTAAGTAAAAAAGAAATACTTAAGTATCTCACTTGTTATCATATTTATTTATCAGATTTATTTTATTTATGTGGATAGTTATATTATATAGATTTTCAGCTCACTGTTATATTCCTCTTCTGAAAAAAATATACAAAAAAATGGATGGAACTCAAGTGTACAGTGTATTTGACAAAGTAAACAAAAGAAAATGTATTGATTTTATTAACTGTACTGATAAAATCATTGCCTATTCTAAATAGTATAAAACTTGGATTTAAACTATATTTTCAATAACCTTAGTTTTAAGGAAAATGGTTTATTAGAACCATTGAGTTTTATTTGATTCTATTCAAGATACCTTTAGTTAGCGCATACGCTCTAGAGTTCGTCTACACTTAAACGTTGATGTTCCGTTAATGCTTAGAGGTTCAGTGAAGGGGCACGTCACAATAAATAATCAGTTAAAATGTTAAGTGAGCTTAAAATATTCGTTTAACGCAGAAAATAGATGATATGAACTAAAACACTTTATAGTAGACACGTTGCTAGGTCAATCAATAGAATCGAGTTACGGCTATGAGATAGATATCATAACGTTAATATACGATTATGTTTTCAATTGTGGTTAAAATATTTTGTAACAATCATCCAGCGTGTAGAGTTCTTGGTAATTTTTAGTTTCATTTGGTGTAAAGAGAGATGTTTTATCGTTTCGTTATCTCTTTATTAAATTATTTCTGTTGTATGTCTACCTTTATTAATTGACATCGAACTGTTTTATTGTGATATATAATTGCTCATTAAGTGAATGTTTTATTAAGAAAACTACCAAAAGGTATTTAATTTTAAAATATGTTCTTTTCCAGCATTAGCCAAATGAAAAGCGTACTTTATTTATTGTTATCATGTAATTGCTTCGTTGAACGCTTATTTCACGTACATGTTATCGTCTTTTATTTCTTTAAACTATAAAATACACTGAAATTAAAGTTCTTATTTTTAATGGTGTAAACTAGATATCTTCAGAGATTCGAATTGACGATGAAACGACCATAATCTTGAATGGAAAAAAAATTTTCACGGCGAAACCCTAATTTATGGACAAACCAATCAGATTTATGATATTAGGTCTCGAATTTTGTCGCAAAATTACATCATTCATTTAGCTAAATAGAGTTTTGATATTATAGTTTATGTCAGTTTGTGATGAAAACCCTATATCTAATTCCTTACCCTAACTGTCAACGGTAAATATTAATCCTAATTCCTCATACAGGTTTATAACAATCATTTAACTGTAGTATATATGTGGACATTCTCAAGGTCTTGTTAGCGTCGCTCAAAGGTCGTCCATAAATTATAGTCTCACCTCTTTCACTGTTATATTAAACAAAAGTTTGCCAACGTTTTATTTATCCAAGCTGAACTGTTTTATTTATTACCAATGTTAGGAAACATGTTGTTCTGGTAAATAAACTTCTCAAAAACGTTTTAGTATCGAAATTGAATATTACAGTGTTTTCTGCTGAAATATCAAAAATACTTGAAATATGACTAGAAATCGTTTGTAATTAACTGTTATTTGATTCTTTGAGTCTTAAAATAGTGATCACATTACCATAGTTGTTTTATTTGATCAAGTACACAGTAGTGACGTGTGTAGTCAACTAATTCTGGATGAATTCATTTCCCTACGGACAAGATTAGGTGATGCTTACACGAAAATGGTCTTAGAGTAAAGTTATGCAGTCAATTTCGGTTCGGAAAGGACAGGAAGCTTGATGGTCTGTGTTAATCCTGGAAATGATAGTCTCTCAGTTATCCAACTTTCTTTTGGAGGAGTCGACAGATGGAGCTTCAAACACGTGTTGAGATAATGAATTTTACTCGTTGATAATTCGGTGGGAAATTCACCAGTCAGCTGGCAACTAATCTGTCTTAAGTTTGTGAACGTTTTTGGAGTGTTCTCGTAAATTCTCCGTTTTGGAAGATATGTTAGATGCAAATTTATCACTAAGTAATTTGAAAACTGTAATCAAGTCATCTCTTGATCTTTGGTTTAACAATAGAAATAGCATCATACAGGAGCCTCGCTTTTCCGGGAATCAGATTAGTCGGGGTTCCCTGAACCCTTTTTGAAAGCTCACTGTCTTTTTTAAGCAGAGATTAGCCGCTTGTATGCAGTAATCAAGTCTAGGGTGCACGAATACTGTATGCAAAGTAAAAAAGGGCTTGAGCTTCAACATGGCTAAAGGCCTTACGGTGTTGATCATAGGATTCTCAAACCTTTGGCGGCTATCGTATGGCATTGTGTGGTAGTTTTTAGGCCCTGACTAACGATGAATCCTGAGTTATTGTGTGTCTGGACAACAGACGGCTCAATGTTATTTACCACGTATTCATTTGTAATTTGATGACCAACATACATCACGATGCACTTGGATGTATCTATCGGCAACTGCCAAGTTTGAGACTATTCAGATAATTTCTCTGAGTTATTTTGAAGTTCCAAGCTATCACTTTTACTTCTTATCGCCCTACATATCTTGACATCGTCAGCGTATAGCAAGACCGATGATGATAGGAGACGAGGAAGGTCATTTGTATACAACAAGAATAACAATGGCTTCCAAACTGTACCCTGAGGTACTCCGCTAAGCACAGTTTCCCAGCTAGACAATTGGAGTTCACCCGTATTCCTTGTTGGCACCCAACTAGGAAGTCTTTGATCCACATTATTAGGTTGCCTCACGAGCCGCTACTAAATTAGTGAGACAGGAATAACCTATTCTAAAACCATGCTGCATTTGTGTAACAGGTCCGAAGCCTTTTTAAATGAATTCGTGCTGCACCAATAATGGCTTCGGCATTATTCTCTATCGAAGCCTCAAAACCCAAAAATGTACAATTTTTAGGTTCTTTTCTCTAGCATCTAACCTACATTTTAGCTCTTTTTCGGCTTCTCATCTTTTACACGGTCTGAGAGTGCCAAGTCCTTACGGACAAAAGCTCCTGAACCATTTGGTTTATGTCCATTCTTTTATATTAAGTCCCATTCATTAGGAGATTTAAATACTACTTTAAGCATCCTGGTTTGATTTTGTTTCAGGTTCGTTTGGTTACCTAGCCTATATACCTTTAGCAAGGTGACTCCGGAGATATCCTGATACATAATCTGATTTAGTAGCTGTTTTATTAGCCCAATGTCATGCTCAAAACAAGTTTTGGGTTCTGAGCTTTCACTCTTCTTGATTCTATGAAAGATAACTGACCTGTTACTGTAATAAGTCTTTAATTTGTCAGCTACTTTTTGAGGTATGAATTTTCTTTAATAGCGTTATGTCGTTTTTCGTTCTCGTTGGAGTAGCAACCAAAGTCGCGTCAAATACACTGTGGGATTCTGAAAGGTTACTGATTACTAGGTTGTTTTTCCTGCCAGGAACAGATCTAGTCATGGGGTTCGGATTCTTAGGCTTTTCCTTCCGGATACCATTTAAATGAAAGCGGACAAAGGGAACTTCCTTTCTTGAGGTTTCATTTAGGACTGAATTCTCTAAATTCGGTCCTTCTTCCTTTGATCGGTGTGAGCCAGCTGTTACCGGCTTCATATCAATTTATGTGTCGGGCGAATACTGTTCAGTGTGTCCCAACCTCGTTTGCTAATACACTTTTTAGCAGCATTTACCATTGAAACGGCCTCGGTTAACAAGCTGTTTGCGTCCGAGCAGCACTGCTGACAAAACCACAAGCAAACTTTTTACTAACCCGTTTGAAAGTCGCAGGTGTTAGATTCGTGCAAACTTCGTGGTAACAGCCTTTGCACTCGTTGCACTGCATGCTGCTTTCAACGGGGTATCGATAGCTTGGGCGTCGACAATTGCTTTTCATGCACTGTTCAGCCATCAAACAAAGGTTTTTAGGAAGAACCTAGATACAATAATATCCAGAAACGAAAGTAATTTATGGCAAAAATGGTAGAAAACTGTAAGTTGTTAGAACCAAATATGCTAACATACAATAAAAACAAAGTATTCAAAAGCACCGAGGATAAACTACTTTGGTAACAAAAACGATACTGTTAGTGGATACTTTAACTGAAATAAATTCAATTAAAGTGAAAAAATTAGTCTTGGTACGTAATAAACGATCAAAACAATAAAAATGTACTCAGCGAGGAAAAATACCGCTGTCCTTTTTAAATAGTGCGCGTATTGTAAATTTAAATGTATATCATAAATGTTTGAATCTATAGCTTACTTGTACACTGTACTTCTCGGAAGCTGAAACTCAGGAAGAACTTTGTCAATATCCATTTAATATCAAGAGTGTTTTAAATATTATCGGTGTTCAAAGCAGTCTTTCAATTTGACTAAATTAGTTGGAATGCGTGTGAAGCTTTACGAGCTAGAGATTTTTCACAGATGAAAAGAAATTCTGTGCAATTCTAGCATTGACCTGCTCACAATATGCAGACTAACTGTAAGATATTGATAAAAGTGAGGTTAATATTTGTCACTTAGTGAATTATAAATATTAGTTGTCTCATACCTCGGTGTTGTATGAATCATCAGTTTATATGTTGTGGTACAGTATTTACTACCTAATAATCAAAGGTTTAATAAACAACAATGCTGAATAAATTGTGAGCGTATCATTTTGAATTAAGCGCCTCCTCAAACGTTTCGGGATCTTATTTCCCAACTATGTGAATTTTACAATTAAACTAGTTTTAAATTTCTTTGAAACTGAATAACTATGAATGCTTACTGAAATTACTCACATGTTATTATGAATGGTTTATAAAATGTTGGAATACTAAATACTGAATAACTTGTAAATAAAATACTACAGTCTTAAGTACCTTTTCATTTTTAGCTATGCATTGGAGAAAAGAGTGATAAATGCATTGGGATTCAAACAAATCGTTCATGATAAATATAAAAATAATTGTTGCGGCTAAACTGGTGGAGAAAGTTAATAATATAATATGGACTGAAAATAATAACCGTTGAATATATTTATAAATCATGTTTTGAATAATTATAATTTGACTACTTGTTGGAGAGATGTTTAATGTAATATTTACCACCTAGTGCATGGCATTCTACACAATGCCAAAATTTATAATATTGAATAGATCAACTATCAGTACTTAATTACTTACCTACGCCTGTTACTCCTAATGGAGCACAGGCCGCCGACCCAAAAATATATGATGATGTATGCACCTGGCTTCGTGCTGGACTGCATGTACCCTGGCTTGGTGGGTATTACCCTAGGCTCCAGTGGTTATTATTTTCTTGACCGGGGTACCCAGCGTGTCGTATGCCCTGATGGTGTTCTCGTAACTTTCGGGTTGCCTGATCTGCCAAGGGCGATGGAACAGTGCATGATGCTGTTGTTGTGTGTTAGGTTCAAAGAGAAGTGTATGCTATATGCATGTAAATCTGCCCCGTTATTGTTCCTATCAACTATCATTGTTGTTTATTAATTAATTAATTTTATTGCTAGTGTGTAGTAGTAGTAGTAGTAATATCCCGTATTTTCATTCAGGTCGATTATGTATTACATAAACGTATATGTAATTAAAATGTTACTTCAACTGCGGGACTGCTGAAAACTGTTGAGAGAATAACATCTATTTGATAGTCATTATCAATGCTTACTTATAGTCCTGATACAGACAGAAAGCCGAAAGTGTAGACAGTGCACTGAGGTGTATCCATACATGGCGACTTTTCATACATCAGTTGACACAACTGTTCTCCAGAACACGTCAACTCTAAGTAGATTCTATATTTAAATTGGAAAATCTCACAAAAATTCTTATCATAAAATTGTTGTTCACTGTTATACCTAGTAAACAAATAGATATAAATAGCTGAAAAAGGAGAAGAAAACAACAACATCAAAAGTTGATTCCATTTGAAATCTACTTTTTGAGTCAAAACTTATCATATCATACCAATCCAGTTCATTTATTGAAACCATAACATCTATTTTCTTTACGATGGACTGCTTGTGTATGTAATTATTAATGCAAACTTATTTTTTATTATTTTATTCGAACACATAAATATTGATACAAGAGGGCATCAAATATATAAGCACCGGACATTCGCTTTTCGTCCTCTCATTTTCGTAAAGAACACCCGCCACGAGAAGGCAGTGAGTAGGACTTCCCTAGCAGAGGCTGTATACGCGTGGCTGTGTGAGAGATGGAGAAAGGGCCCACCCCACTCTCGGCCATACCAGGGCATTTAGGGGCATGCAAACTTATACAATTCTTTGACTATTTTTCTTCACAATAAAACATTATTGTAAACTAAGAATATAACATACTGAATTGTCAGTGTATTTCAATTTTGTTTGGAACTCTTGAAAGTTATTCCGATTGTTTTTCTTTTCTTTGTCAATTCATTTTGAGTAAAATCTTTTTTTCAACAATATAAAGATTTTAATAGTTGAGATCATGAGTCAATTGAAGTCAGACCACCATGGAAAACCTCGAAGCATTAGACGACCGTTTCGTCCTATTGTGAGACTCTTCAGTAATGTACATCTAAGATCTCACACAAGATCGATAAGTCCTAGTTTCGAATCTCGCAAGGCAGTGCCATTCAATACTTCCTGGTTTTCCATGGTGGTCTAGTTTCAATTGACTCATGATCTGAACTATTAAAATAACCATAATATAAACCTTCATAAAATATTCTTTGTGTCTACTTCAATGACTCATGATCTCAACTATTAAAATTACCATAATATCCACAAAAGAACTCCCTCCTGATATAAATATTTTTATTTTATCTACATTAAAACAATTTCAAATACTTTTATTTGTGACTTTTGATTTACTTTTAATTTATTCAACCTTCAATACAATATTTATATATATAAATTGCAGAGAATTTAATAAATTGTTCATTTTCATTCTTTTTTGTTTTTCTAAAAAAAAGAAAAGAAAAAAAGAAAAAGAGAAATTAATAATAAACGATTTCAACAATTACGAATTGTTTTTGTTAATTTTTTTCTCAATTTTTTTCATTGTTCTATAAAATAGTTGCTTTCCCTCTTTTTTTAAAAAAATTTTTATTTCATTTTAAACTATAATTCTTATTGTATGTAGAGAATAAACATTTTATGATTCAATAGGACAATAAAAATTAAAAAAATATTAAAAAAAATTTTTTTTGTATTTTTTGTTTTTGTTGACTAAAGAAAGAATTTGTTTCTGTAATTAAAATTGAATAATAATTATAATTTATTTGTTTAAATAAAACGTTTTTTGTCGTTGTTTTTTTCGTTTGTTTTTGTTGCATTCAAGCATTCTATAACTGTTGGTGTTATTTTTTTAATTTTACCACAGTGTAGTTGTCTATTATTTAGTGAGTATTTATAGAAAGCATGAAATTGAGTCTTATTTCGTTATATTTTAATGATCATTTGAATGGTATATATGATAAGATGCATAGTAAGTTATTATGTACATAGTTGTATTTTGGAATATGGTTTTTTTTGGTTTTCGTCAGCTGTTTTTTAATGATAAAAGCTGAAAGTGAGAGCTATAGGATTTATACACGAGAAGTTGAAATTATTCAGATCATTGAGCAGAAATAGATGTTTTCTTAAGGTTAAATTGTAGTAAAGAATACAGATACTACTATAAATCAAAAACTAGATGTTTTGTGATTTCTAAGCTTCAGTGATTTATAAACGATCACCTACATGATACTAACTGATATTAATTCTTGATTATATTGAAATCGAATTATTCATATTTTGTTGAAGTAAATCTACATATATGAAAAGGTTAGAGTGAATAGAGATTTAGGCTCAGAGCGGGGACTGTTATCAATGCTTACAAGTTTGCATTGTTAAAATGCAAACAATTCAAGCGAATTATAACTTAACTGAAATTAACAGTCAAATAAATAAGTATTTCTTTTAAATGAATAGAATTATGTAGATATCAACTTGTATTTTGCTGCGCTAGTACAGTTTTCGCAAGAAATAAATACGGCTTATGGTATTTCATCACCTTCTTCAGTTAAACTTTCTGAAGGTTTATTTTATTTGGTTTAGCTATCATTAGATTGAAAATTTGATAAGTTAACAAAACATGTCACGTTATTGAAAGTACAGTTGATTCGCTAAAAATGTTTCTCGAGAACCATTTCGATGTATGCTTTCGGCAGAAAAAACGTTTGATTTGACAATGTATGATCAAGTCAATCTAGCTGCTATTAAGTGAAAATCTTTTGCCAATGCATAAGGAAGAGATGCACCCACGATCGCGCATACTGGATTCGATTCTAGGACCTGTCGGTCTCGGGCGTGAATGCTTAACATATAGACCACTGATCCGACATCCACTGGTATTGCTATCTAGGGCAGACAGTAACGCCGTTGGATGCCGGCTCATTGGCCTAGGAGTTAAGCGTTCGTGTGCAAGACTGAAGGTCCTGTGTTCGAATACCGTGTGCGGGATCGGAGATGCTCACTGGTGAGGAGTCCTATACTAGAACGAAACAGCCATCCAGTGTTTCCAGGTTTTCAATGGTCGTCTAAAATTCATCGATTCATGGTCACAATAAAAAATTTAACAATCTTCACAAACCCACACTGAGAAAAACGTTTGACATACTGAACCATTACGTTTACATATCGTTTGACTACTGGCTCGATTATTAAAGATTTTAAGATAAATTTTCGGATATTTTAAGCTCCTTTGCTTAGCTTATTGTTTATTATTTCAACCAGTCAAATTTTGTTACCGTCTTTCATATTCAAAAGGTCACAATCACTCAGTTTATAAATCACATAAAGTCCAATAGAGTCTTAAAACACGAATATTATATTTCTGAAAATTTATCTTATGAGCTAGGAACCGTAAACAAACTATAAACGGCAATACTATTCAATGAAGTACCTCATAGGAAATAATTTGAATTCATATTACAAATAATAGACCAGTAAAAATGCAAAATATTAATACATATAAATATAGATATACAAAACGGATATACTACCTCTATTAAATTCATAGTTGACAACAAATTGTGAAAAATATCTTGAAAACAGTCCACTAATTTAACCGTATCATTGTGTTTAAGACACTTGAAGATTTTAGCATAACTTTGCATTATTGACTATCCCGGTATAAAAATTCAGTAGTCACATAATTCTTAATAGTACATCAGCTAACATATAGTGTTTATTTTAGCAAGATTGTTTTCTACGGGATGGGGTTACTGACCCCGTGGCCAATCCTTCTCTTTTACCCATACTTGAGACCGATAGTGACCCTAGGTGATCTACAGGCGGAGTAACAACTGGAAAGGGTCGCCCAAGGCAGAGGTCGATGGAGAATGATGATAGGCGGCCTACACTCCTCTACAAGTGGCAACAGACCTAAGTATGTAAGTAAGTAAATAAGTCAGCTAACACTAATTTAAACTTATTAATCAGTTTATCAAGAGCATGAATATAAATTAGTTTTATTTTTTCTATTTAATGGTTTATCTACTCATCACTGAATACTTTGTCAATTTGACTGAATCACTGATAGTCAGTTACATCTTATGATGATAATACTTGATATATATATGTACATATATACGAGTTGTAGATTTGTCTCTCTGACCAGTTAGCATATGTCAAAAAAACCATACAAAATATAGCGAAGTTAGTAATATTGTAAATTGTTTTGTTGATTTTAAACATACCGGATGTTTAACATAAAATACAATTTATTCGACCAGTATTAATATAGTTTGTAGTAATATGATACATATAAATATTGACTTCAAAATGATATCTTGTTCTAATCCAGTCTTTGGTAATTAGTAAATGAATCAAATCAGGGAGAAAAAAACACAACGAGAAGTTAATTGTTATAATTAATTGACATAAAGCAAAGTAGTACATTTAAAATAGTAATAACATATGAAAAATTATTGTTACGCTTATATAACATAGAGTTCTTTATCAATTGTAAATGAAGTTAATGGGACAATTATTAATCTGTCACTTGGACCCTTGTGTCATTATATTGAATAGTAAATTAAAATGATTGTTTTCAGGATGACAATCCTTAATGAATTATGATTGATTGCTATGTTAATTTATGATCATTTTGGAATGTGTTTAATCTTTCAAATATTCTGATTCTTAATATCCTGAACAGAACTGGACAGATCAAATCTTTTCATATGGTTACATATTGGGTTTAAAAAATAAATAAAAAATGTGAAAGGGCTATTGTTTCTAAACGATTCATTCTCCTGTACAAATGTACCAAACAAGTTTACATGTCATAACTAATCCAGTAACTTATAAGTGCACATAAATTATACTCAGCATACTCATTATAGAACTTAATTTATAGATTTTTTGTTCCCTCTTTTCATGACTAGTTGTTGGATAATTTACAGGAGAGTGAATTAGTGACTAAATCACACCATAAAACACAATAATCCCAAAAATAGAACAAAACAGTATAAGCAATTATCTATTTTCAGTGGTTTTTCATAAGCCCTTAAGAATAATTTTAGACGAACCAAATAAATGTTAGACTATTGAATCTACTCATTTTTGTGTCTGATTCATGATCAAACTGATTCAGTAAAAATTCATCAAATTTTTCAATGTTCTTCTAAACACTATTAAGTATCTTTGAATGATGTGAAGCGAATATCAGTTAGGTTTAATTTTGTCTTATTTTCTGAACACAAAATAAAACTGATAGAAGCTAAGAGTCTACCATGAATTATAAAATGTCAGCGAAGCCTTCAATTTTTATTTGTTTCAGTTTATAAATATAGAGTGATAAGTAGAGAGTTAATTTAACTCAACCCAGCGTATAAATCACAAATGTATTTTACAATTTCGAATTACCTATCGCAATGTTTAATTACCGTTGTACCGTAAGATTCTTGATCACACCGAAGGGGTATGTATACTATCTACATGTGTATCATCTAGAAATATTAAAATTAATATTATTAGTTATAACGTTAATTTAATGTATTTTTTCAAAAGATTCATGTATTTTACTAGTGGTTCACTGAAATTGTAATGTAAAATAAAAAACCCATTCCTGATCTCATACACCTGTAGATTTCTTGTTGGCATATATGCACCCTTCGCTGACTGCCTCGATATTGCCTTAAGTCACAAGCTTTATGAGCAAAGATGGAGTCCCATAGTGAACATCAACTCTGAGATTCAAGTACATCCAACTGACGAGTCTCAAATAGGACGAAACGCGCATTCTGAATTCCACAGCTAGCCATCATCCATTTTTGCTTACATTTATAATGTTGACAAGCTGAAAATGTTGGCTTTTTGACATTATCTGAGAAACTTAATCAGAACTATTCATTATGTCTCAAGTAAACAAATTAAAGACATTAAAGTCCTTCGATAATTTGAAGTATATGAGTCGCAAGCAATCATATTACTATTCTAAAGTTGTTGGTTAACAAGTTCTATTTTCTATACAGGCTGACCAGTATTTTATCTTTGAATTTGAATTATTCCTCTCTTATATATAATTAGTTTCTTAATAATAGTGAAATGATTACTTTGTATCCATGATAGTAATATGATAACTTTTAAAATACTTTCATACTTCATATGTATGAAAATAGAATATTTCATAGCATGAATTCTCGTTGGTTTGTTCTTTACGTAAACAAATTGATTCTCGAATTATGAATAACTTATAATAACCGACTTCAAATAACAATGAAATGTCTTTGATAGTGTTAAACATGGTTCTCATTAGTGAAAAGTAAATGTTAAACTATACGAAGCAATGTATAAAATATTTGTTTTTTTTGTCTATTTAATACATGTTTAATTGTTACTATGTAACATGATATTAAATGTTTAGTGGTATATTTAATTATTATTTTTTTCTTTCAATGTTGACTGCTGACTCATTAAAATGTCAATAAATGTTATTTTATTGTCAAAACAATTAGTGGATAAATAGAACTAAAATGAAAGTGTCTGTTGAATGTACAGTCTATCAAAGAATTAAATAATTAGTCATCGTTTTATTTTTATTTCACATTGAACAATATGACTAAAACAAATCATATTTATATACTGAGTTTGTAATAAAGAAAAATATATGTGCAAGAATTTCTTTCGGAAAATTAATGATTTTCATTTGTGAAGGATTATCAGAATCGATAAGATAATTGTAAAAAATAACTTGAAGAAAGTCGAACGGAAGAATGTAGATCAAAGAAATATTATTTAGTATCAGAAGTGGTTTTGTGGAGATTGTAGTAATTTCAATAGTTGAGATCATAAGTCAATTGAAGCTAGACCATCATGAATAGACTTGGAAGTACTGGACGACCGCTTCGTCTTATTGTGGGATTCCTCAGCAATGCGCATCCACGATCCCACCTCGTTGGATTCGAAACTAAGATCTATCAGTCTCGTGCGTGAGCGCTTAACCACTAGACCAGTGAACCGGCATCCAATAATGTCAATTTCTAACTTCAACTAGTCCACATATTATTTATTATACTATGCATTTTAAAAGTAGCTTATTTGTTATTCTTAAAGTATATAATTGCATAACTAAACATAACACACTTAATATGAGACTTTCTAGCGTTAGAAAAGTGTATTATCTATACTAAGTATTCATTGACATTCAATATATTGAGCATTATTGATAATGTTATCCAATTTCTAGATAAACTTATTTCGATTTATGAAATCAGAAGGAAAAAAAATAGTTACATTTGAACGTATTCTTTTCAAGTTCAATGTTTCGCATAGACGAGTTATTCACACACTATTGGAATTGAGTAATAATAATTAGTTTTTATATGATGAACTGTCGGCAAGTAGAAAAAAAAACTGTTTATGATAATGGTAAAAGTAACCACTTTTGTCTTGATAACAACCGCCTACATTTTATTATCATCTTTTATTTTCTTGATTATAAACACGCAAATCTATGATTCATATTATTTCAATGATTATGTTTATGTAAAGAACTTGTAAATTTTCACTCTGTATTCTATGCACAATAATAAATTTATGGTCAACAAACAATTCACTTTTTATTGCGTATTTCTATGTAAAAAAAATTATAAGTATTACCTAGTACCAATCAAAATATCTTAAAGTATTATGAATGAATTCCTATGCATACTAACTATATAGTCGTATTTGAGAAGATAATGTGATTCATTCATTCTAGAGATTTTGTTTTTGTTGCTTTACTGACAAAAGCGATTAGGCTGTCGATTTGTATCGGTACTTATCGAATTCACTTCTTAATTATTATATTTTGGAAAATTATGTTTGACTTGAAAGAACTCAACAATTGATCATGAAACAAAAAGCTGTTCTGATTAAGTTACTAGATAAAACATCATTGATAAAAGGATGGAAAAAGAAAGTATTGAACTATGAAATGACATAGAGATGATGTTTATCTTAGGCACTGTTCAAATTCATATTAAAACAATTCAAACCAGCTTTTTCATTATTGTTATTGTTATTAATTAACTGAAATATAAAACAAAATAACTAAACATGTTAACAAGCACAATATCAAATCACAAAGCCGACATAAATTCAAGTAAAACTCTAGTAATTCTTAATTATAACGGACATTTGACAAGATGAGCTATGCAGTAGATTTACTCCTATTACGTTGTTAACAAGTAAATTACTAGTGAATAGAATTCATTAGTAAGTGACACCCACTATAACCCTCAATTCAGATTTATGTGTACGGAATGATATAATTTTTTTAACATAGCACTAAATTTGGTGATAAATGATTTCTGACTTTAATATATGCTCTGACCTACATACGTACTTCCAACTCCATGTGTAGGTCTTCTAAGGTTACAGTCGGTTTTAAGAACTTGTAAAGGAGGAGGGTGGGACATAGGTTCAGCAACCCTATCCCATTTAATAAAACGCTAGCCTGATAAATAATTTGGATCATTTAAACTCTACAAATATTTTGAAGCCTCAGCGTCAACTTTTAATTAGTTATGTAAAAGCAATTTATTTGATTACATTGTGTTTTTCTATTTCTCTTTTTTATTATAGTTCAAATGATCTCTTAATTTTCAATTTCATTTAAAAGCATGTTTAGATGTTTAGCATATTAGACGATCGAATCTCAATGCTTTAATACTGTTTTGATAGAGTATTACTATGGTTATTACTATACACATTATCAAGATTACGCCATAGAAGTTTGCTTGTTCATTACAATAATTTCTAGCGGTTTATCTAGCACAATTACTCTAGTGTTAACAAATCTCCAACAGCTTTTCTTCTCGACATAAATAAGATTAATGTGATTGTGGAAAGTCACTGTTTCAGTACAAAAAGTCTTGCTTTGTATAGACCCTTTGAGATTAAGATCACAACTCTATATTCATAATTACAAATATTATATTTAAAATCCCCAAGATTTCCATTCACATGTCTAATGGACGATTGGGCTTCATCAGGTGATGCTTGTCGTATTTTGAATGAGCATCAAAAATAGGATATCGAAATGAAAGTCTAATAACTTCTTTTTTCAAACCATTTATTTGCACGTTGGTTTATACAAGTTAGTCTGAATTTTGCTTTATCTAACTCAGTTACATTTTAACCCAGTATTTTTAAAATTCATCATTTGGCAATACATCTTATGATTCCTTATAATTGAAATAAAAATGGAAGTCTCTTATCAACTTTTGCATTTCTAACTTCAGCTTCACCATCATATTAAGCGGATATAAATTAAGATAAATTGATTTTAGTCTGTGATATGAATACAGTTCCCTAAAAATTGTATTACAAGTTAAATAATCGATTTTACAATTTGATGTTTCCTACTGATAGAAACAAGCTATTTAGTCACCTGACACAAAATGTTTTAGATATAATTCAGTAATTTGATTAATAATATTTATTTGAAAACGAGTACTGTTTGAACACATCGAAACACTTTGTAACCAAAATGTGCTCTTGAAAAATATCATAATCAAACCATTAACGTGTGGTCCGAGTGTATTAAGCACATTTTCCAAAAATACCTATTCAACAAATAAATAAGTCTTAATATGGTAACATGAGTATTTCTATTAAAAAAATATCAACTTGATACTGAATCGTTTCCTTTATTAGGTGATTTTCTTCTCGGGTTTTGGTCAACTACTCAATATGAAATTAGACCTCAGCTTATAGTACTTGATAAATGAAATAAAATTGTACAACAAACGAACATAATAAAATATCACAAACACTTGGTACTTAGTACCTCTAATGTTCTGTTATAATAAGATTGTATGTGAATTGTCATCACTATACTTGAAACTGTTCCATGAACAATGAATAGTGACATCGGTTTAAAAGTACTTTTCACCTATTTATTTTATGGACACAGGATCATAATCTATTAGTTTAAGAAAAGTGTAACTAGTAAACGAAAAAGAATGAATTTTCTAATTGACAATATAAAAGTAACCATCTTTGAATTTCCAATAATTATACGTAACAAAGAAGCTCAACAAACTTTTTTTTTCTATGTAATGAAATTGGAATACTCTACTCTATTAAGGAACAATTCTTCTGAATAGAAATAAACATATTAAACCCTATGATTCAAATTGTTAACTCACTAGAATTAAATGTCTTGGTTGAGAATACAGAAACTGTAACTATTTTTCTGAAGAACGATCCTTTTATAATTTCTTAATTGATTACTAATCAAAATTAGATATTTCCATGTAAACTATTTCTTCATATATGTTATTTCTATGTCTACGTTAATAATAACTCGATGTTATGTCATAGAATTCAATGAGTTTGCGTGAATGTCATCATTTGAAAAGAAGCAAAATCAATAAAATCTCTTGATGTCATTATGATCAATATTGTTCTTGATTTTAAACGATAAAAGGTGCTCAGCAAATTATCTGTATAGAAATAATAATTTTATTGTAATTCTAATCTGATTTTTAATTAACGTTTAAGCTTTTTCTATGGTAATTTGTTGATTAAAACAAGTTGATAGTGTAGTGAAGAGATGGAGTTCATCTGAACTCGATGTTGTATCAAAATTTATAAAATGGATTAATTGCTTTAAAACAAATTAGTTTAAACGTTGAATATTCACAAATTGTTTAGTTTTGACTTTAATTCTGAAATGAGTGTGTTAGAAAGATGAATACATATTTATTATAACTGATTACTATAGAATAGTGTTGAAAGTGTGTAAATAGAGCGTTTTACAAAGTGTAGGAACATTTAATGTATAAAATAAAAATTCTTGAGAGAAATACTAAATTTCATGTTAATCAATAAAAGCTAATCATTTCTGTTCTTTTTTTCTAGTTTACTATATTTGGATCGAAGCTTTCAATAAGTCAAATCTTTCTAATTCGGCTTTTACTTGTTTGTAGTTTGAAAGCTTAAGGAATATCAGTACTATTGAGGATTTATAAGAGTAATTGTTCAGTATCTATTTCAGCTTTACTTGCATAAGTTCCAACTCCGTGCTTATAGTAGAACACACTAGTAAAACGTTATCGGTAGGTATAGTGTTGGACATGAAAGTCTTATCACAATACCACAACAACTCTGGAAATATTTATCAATAGACCAACAAATATTTGCAACAATAACTAGTTTTGGAATGTTGATAGTGAATATCGTTATTGTGTTGAATGGAATTGGGTGGTTCATTAATTTGGGTTTTGAAAGGACTAGACATTATCAATTAACTACCTCATTAACAGGACACAATACCTATGCACTTACAAACTAAACAGATTGTAAATAAAAAAATGCCATTTTGGTAGTATCATATAACGAAATTAATGTTCATTTCTTCCAAAACATATAAGCTTTTATCAGTCAAATAAGGCTCTACACTGTAAAACAATGTAATTCAGTTAAACGCATGTTGGAGGTTCGAATATATGTACAACTGCCTAGCTATTCACTGATTCTGGTATCAAGTGTGTTGTGATCATACGGACTTTTGTCATAATAAAAGCTAAAAACAAATAGTTTTGTCATTAAAATGGATTACTAGATGTACTTTTACATTCATATTTTTTATGTGTCGAAGAAACTGTTATATGAGATCTGGGATTAATAATCGTTGGGACTATTTTGTTTTCAGTTTGATCATATTTTACCTTAAAAGTGACGGGTGACGTCATAAAATGGTAATATTTATCATCAGACGGCTTTGGACTGTTTTCTATCGCAATCAGTTTGAGATTAAATTTCATATTTTCTAGTCGTATTATTAAATGGCTAAAACTAGTCAATACAAGTTAGTCAAATTTGGTAGAAAAGTTGTTTCTCAGACGGAGACCATTCTAAACTCAGTTGCCTTTCCCGAAATTCCTAATCACCATTAAAATGTGTCTCTTGCTTTCAAGTATATGCCAGTTTTAAATTCCATTTTAAATTATAAGAGTTTCACAGAAGGATATTAAATATGAAACCTTGCTTCTAATGAATTTCAACGGTTAAAAGTAACGATTTCAAATGTTTTGCCAGATAATGTATTATAATTACCTTCTTAAAGAGTTTAGGAATAGATTTTCATTCGATATATTGGAGTAATATATTTTCGTTTACTAAAAATTTTACAAATGAGGGAAATACTTAAGCCTTAGTATAAGATTTGATAGAATTGCTTATGGTTTATAGAACAGATAATAATCAAAACTTCATTTGTCGTTACGATGATCCAATGTTACTTAAGATATTATCATTCATAATTTTTAAGTTCTTTTGTTATTATTTGTACTGGTTCGTTAATCCAAACAATTGTGGATTTAAATGATACCCTGACAGTAAATTATTACAGTGATTAGAGTTTATTGTACAAGGCATCGGCAAGTTGGAAATATTTAAGGAATTTCCCAAACATATTCTAGCATTAATTATTCGTTTATTAATAACATTCTGCCCTAAATGAAAAGGATAAATAATTATTAGTTTCAAAGTTGTACATTAACAATAAGGCTGAACAGATATCTCTTACGATGTTCTATAAACCTGAAAGTAGTAAGTTGAACTATGTCGCTATCTTCCACATACATTAATACTATACACTGATTGAATCATAGAACAAACTTGAATGATTCATTTGCCTCATGTCATTTCTGTCACATATCGAACATTATCAGAAATATTATGGAATTATATTATTACACATTATGGTATTACAATCAACGACATGTTCTTCTGAAATTAGGGATAAATTATTAATTTTACTATATTTCTTCAAGCTTTGTGTTTTATTTTTATTCTTTATTCATCTATTCAACATAAATTTTAAATAATGCAGAATGTTTTATTTTTCTTGTCGGCAAAAACTGATTATCATTTTTGAGTTATTTAAAGTATGAATTTCATAAATATAGATAGACCTTTTAAGTTATGTACTCTCTGTTGACACCGTCACTTTGTGAATTATTAGGCATTAGATATATAATACACTGGAATGTGAGTATATGTACAAACATATATACACATATGTATATATAGATATGTCTTTCGTGTATCACATTTTATTTCACTAGAAATGAAAGAGAAATCATGTAAAGCAGAAAGGGAAACTACACATTTTTTAAAATGTTTATGACATTGAAGTTTTTTGGGATTTTTCTTTGAAAAAATAATAAAAAGACTTCCTATTACTTAGTTACCTTCACAAAAAAAATGTTTCATAGAATAGAATAAATTATCCGCGCAATAATGAAGTAATATGAAAATAATAATCATAATAATAAGATATCGTCTATAAGAAAACTTAAAAGCATCGTTCGTTTATTCACTGTTAGTTGTGTAGTATCTTTTGTAAAGTATTAACATTTTGTTGATAAGTGTTATTGAGTTAATGAAAATTAAGAGATTATATTTCCCTATTGCTACAATACAGAGTAATTATATACTACATGTATCACACAGTATTACCAGAAATAATGGACATATATCTAATTAAATATTATTTAAACATCTCATATATTTACTCATAGGGAAAGTCTATTAAACAGAAATCATATCCAATAAACGGTTACAAACAATCTATTTACGGTTGTAATGAATGACTAGTATATATAAAAAGATGACTCAGTACTCCCTCTAGTATAAAATATATAATCTATTACTAGTCGGAAATATCTTTCAAATGTACTAAGTATAAATTATAAGTTTAAATCATTCACCATCATTTGTGATAAAATACAAAGGAAAAATAGATGAATGTTTTGCAATGATAATGAAAAATTTTATTTGTAATTGTAGTGAACAAGAACACCAGTGGGGACAATCGAATATATTCGACAGAAAATTACAGGACTTGTTAATAAAATCTAACAATCATATAGTAAATGCTTAATTTGCAAAATGTCCACCAATTGTTTCAAAATAACTCAGACTTCATTGTTCTTGCATTTTCATACAAATTGCATCCTGTTTCCATTCTTTACTGTTCGATCCTCTTGTCTCTCTGCTGCCGGACATCTTGTTCATGATTAACATCATATACTACTTATATCGATATAAGTAGCACACATCACAGTAGAGATTAGGAAGTTGACTGTTTTATTTTAGAAAAAAACATTAACAATTCACGACATTTATCCAAAGTAATTTAATAATGTGTAATACTATTTCATTGTTATACAAAATATTTATTAGCTGTGTAAACCAATGAAGCTAAATTCTGATTATCAAGTATAATAACAAGATGTTATTATCATTGATTTATAATTTTTCGGAATTTGTTTATGTTATCTAGAAATAAATAAAGTTGAAATAAAATAAACCAAATAGTGACAAAATACTGAATGTAAATAGATGCTTATGAACTGAATTTTTCACATTAAAACTTAATTTGTCTATAATGTATTAAGACTACATCATGTGTTCGTAATAAAGATCATGGGTTCGAATCCCGCGAGGCGGGATCGTGGATGCGCACTGTTGAGGGGTCTTACAATGGGACGAAACGGCCGTCCAGTGCTTCCAGGTTTTTCATGGTGGTTTAACTTCAATTGAATCATGATCTCAACATTTGAAATTATGTGTTTCATTCTAATACAAGCCTCTTAAACATTTGCACATTTAAGATATCTTGGTTTTTAGGACCATCTGAATTCTATTTATTCCAATATGATATAAAGATTCTACTTAGATCTATGATGATAACTATCTTACTCTTTACCTGGTTTATTGTTATCAATCACAATGTCTTACTTAGAGTTAGAAACGTAAGCTAGTGGAAAATATTTCTAGATTTTTGACCTAATGGTAATATAATATAGACAACTGTTTTTCGATTAACCATTATGATAAGACTATAGATAATCGTTTAGTAAGGTTAAAATGTTTTTTTTGTTGTAAATTTTAGACAATGAAGCAATTTATTTGTGATAAACGTTTTCCTGAAGTTTTGTTATACATACGTATCAAAAACACATGATTAATATTTTATTGTAGTAAATAAATTGATAATTGTAATGCCTAGAGCAATTTGTTCATGTTGATCATAATATATGATAGTTGCACAACACTTAAGAAGATAACACTTTTAATAAGAAGAATAGAGTATTTCTTCCTTATTATCACTGATATTTTCAAATTGTATGATGTTAAATTGGAGATCGGTAAACAAAAGAGATATTTGACGATTTCACTAAATTTATAATTAATGAAAATTCTTTAAGGTTCAATCAGTATAGACATGTTATTTACATATATAGAAATCACTCAGGAGTAGGCTTATGTTTATTCGTTTTGAGGAATATATATGTCGTTGGTAAATATATTAGTTAATCGATTTTGCTTTTGATCAAGACTATGAACCGATTGATATGAAACCACCATTGAAAACCTTGAAGCACTGAACAGCCGTTTCGTCTTATTATAGGACTCCTCATCAATCAGAAGCCGTGACCAGTGGAGTTAATCCCTATCGGGTAGAGACAGGTATCTACCTCAGTACAATGAGAGATGGTTGCGCGATTTCGTGGATTAGTTGAAGTTAGACATTAATACCGTTGGACGCCGGCCAGCTCAGTGGTCTAAAGATTAAACGTTCTGGGTTCGAATTCCGTGAGCGGGATCATGGATGAGAACTGCTGAGGAGTCCCACAACAAGATCGTCCAGTGCTTTCAGATTTTCAGTGGTGGTCTAACATCATTTGGTTCATGGTCTCTATCAAGAATTTAATAATCTTCACAATCCTATACTGATAGTCAATTTTGTGTTTAATCAGTTATTAGCATACAATACTATATCCTTTCATTACAATTATTTAAAACTAATTCACAAAAACGTATTTGTTTGAACGTGAATCAACAAAGCATTAATCTTATGGTAAAATTTAGTGAATATAACTTGTCAACTATGACATAAATGACACAAATAATATCATTAGGCCAAAGGCGACATTAAGCAATATTTTCATTGTATGAAAATAATTCAAATATAGTTTTTTCTAGAGTTTGATCATCAGAATATACATTTAAATAGTTGTTTTTCTAATGCTTTGATGCTTAAAACTAATAATTTAGTTGGTTCTAATATTCCACTACATTGTTTATTGTAATTCAGACAATTTTATTTTGGGTTAGGATGATTTAGTTTAATAATTCGAATTATCACTTCATTTTAACTGATTAAATATATGTGTATAGATGCATATATACGTATGGTACCGTAGTAAAAACGTTTTTTGTTAAAACATATGATTGTAACATATCAGTTTTTTTATTTAAATTTTAATACTGTTATTTTTATTTTGTAAAATTAAATCTATATTAACCATTGTGACTTTCGAATTCCCTATTTACCATTGTGCCGGTTATTCTGTTAAGCTAATATGCCTTATTCTAGCTTTCGGACAGTCTAATATATTCATTCTACTTGAGTCACATTTTGACCTTGTTAATTATTCGCCTATCAATCTTGACTGTTTTTATATGAGCGTATTATGTGTGCCCTTCTTATCCTATTCATCACATGTCTGTAGCCTATTTCAGTGTGACTATAAATATTGATTAAAGCTTGACTAAATGGAGTTGGTTCACATGCTTTCTTCACTGCGCGTCGTTTCGCTTCGCTCTATTCAATTCGCTTCTCCGATATTCTGTCTGGATCAAAGATTTTTTGAAATATGAGTATTCGAAATTCATTCCGTTATTGACCAACGCGATTTAAGTCGATGATTATATACGAGGATAGGCGATATACACATTTCGACAGCAATCATTCGTACGATCTACTTGGAGTCAGGACGTGGGCCACTAAATTCCTAATAATCGCATTTGTCTAACCTGATTTATCTTACAAAATTAATTTGGTACAAAGCTTTGATGAGTGAAATTTGAGAAAAAAATAAATATTTGAATCTAGCTTTTTAGCCTTGTTTCCATTCAAAAAGAAAAGAGACTTCTTATGAATTTCAGGAATTAATAATTGATTAATACCTTCTATTTTTAATATTCAAGCAAATTAATGCTCATAGTTATGTATAGAAATAGTTCAATTGATTCAATCAAAATAATTTGCTTAACAAAAGCAATTAAACGTTTATACTTAAATTGATGTGGTTTAACTTGAGAGTTATTCTTTGGCATATTTATAAATCTGGTTAAAACAGTATAGCAGTATAAATTTTAGAAAAATTAAAGAAGAAAAAATTTGTTCATCCGAATCTCCATAAACAGTAATCATCTCATTTTATTTCATATCCCAATAATAATTTATGCACAAAGTTTGTTTCGGAAATTTTCATTCTATATTGTTCTTTTTCCAGTATACAAGTAGTATATCAATCTGAAAGTAATATAATTTATGATCAAATAATTCTTAGACTTGTTTTTGTAAAGGTTTGTCATTTTATAACGTTAGTTACGTGCAATAGTAAATCTTAATGAATATTATTTTCATATTTTGTAATACTGATGCAATAAATCATAACGATCAATATAATAATGCCCAATATAATGAAATACTAATATCAAAGTCAGAATTTTCAATACAAATGTCAAAACAGTTCGTTCTATTGTACGGATGTGAAACTTGGGGAACTACTACAATCATTAGCAAAAAAAAGTACAAGTATTTATAAGTAATTGTCTACGCAATATACTGAATGTCCGTTGGCCGGATACCATCAGCAACAGCTTACTGTGGGAGAGAATAAACCAACTTTCAACTGAAAAGAAAATTAAGAAAAGATGCTAAAAGTGGATAGCATACATTGAGGAAATCATTAAACTGCATTATGAGGCAAGCGCTAACTTGGAATCCTGTAGACAAACAAAAAAACGAATGCCAAAGTAAAAATTATATCGGTAACTGGATGCAGACATAAAAAGGATGAATAATAACTGGAAAGAACTTGGAAGGGTTGTCCAGAACAGAATTTATCAAAGAATGCATGTGAGCGGCCTACGCTCTCCCAACAGAAGTAACATGAGTAAGGAAGAAAGTAAGTATAATAAATTACATATTCTGTCCAAAATCGATTCAAAATATTTGATTCATTAAAAACATTCCAAAATTATTAATATAAGAGTAGAACATTCATTATTTGGCTTCATATTTAGAGTCTTTTGTCTATAAACTGTTAAACATGAATTATAATTTTAAATGTTAAAAACACACTAATTAATCTAACATGACTGAATTAGCTAACAGACTTATAAGTGAATCTTTGTAATGTTTCAATTACATTGAACTACGTAATACAAACAACACAGCTGTTTTATTTAATGTTCAATATATTTTTATATATTTATCAGTTTTTTGGGATAAACTTTTAAAAGGTTAAAAATGACTGGTCAACTATGTCTAATAATAATAATAATGGGCTAATCAACATTATGAACAACCGTTTATTCTTTTTTCTTTCTTCTTTTGTTTTATACTACTTGTCAGAATATTGTAAAATGTTTTCTTCTATAGTTTTTGTTGTCTTACATAGAGTTTCATTTAATCATATTGTTACCAATTCAAATATTCCTTTTCATTTACAATTGAAATAAGCTTTGTAACTAACTAAAATAGACTGGAAAAAAAATTATTTAAGTAAGTTTTACTCTTTCATATTGTTTTCCCTTTGAAAAACAGAACAAAAGAAAGAACACAAATCACTCATTTTCGGCATTAGAGAATTTAAAAAAAAAATTGGTTCAAGTTTCTGGTGTGATTTTTATGATTAAAAGTTATGCGAACATTGTATGATGATGAACTAATTCATGATATGAAAGCATTTATCACTATTTTTTTCTTTCTCTCTTTCCCTTTCTCTTAAATGATTTTAGTTTACTAGTTCTTAAACATTTATGTTAAACTGATAGTTTATTTTTTTCTATTTGACATTAAAATCCTTTGTTTCTATACATGAATTATCAAACTAAATATGAAAATGATTTAGATCACATCAAAATTACATGTTACATAAGTTATTCAGGTACTAAGAAAATTCTCTTTTTTATTTAAACGGTTATCAGCAAAAAGCTTTTATTTCTAATAACTGTCTGTTACTGTATGGATTTTGATAAGAATTGAATGTTTGGTGCAAAATGAATGAAGAAAAAGTCACATAAAAAAATAGTTAACTATTTGGAAGCTCTAAAATGTTCGAACTACAAGGTTTGAAATAAATTATGTCCACAGTTTTACGGTATTATAATAAAATGATAAAGGTTACTTTTATGTGCGTTTAGTTGTATGGGGTGTTTATGAAATGAAATACAATGATTTAGAATCGATTTACATCCTCATAGATAACGGATTTTGATTAGAATAAATTGACTACAGTTCTTTTCTATAAATGTTTTATAAACATGGAGATATTAAAGAAGTAAAGTCATTAAAACCTAATGATTAGTAATAATTGTTATAACTGGAAGATTTAATACTTGAAAATGGAAAAACACAGATTCATTTTACACAAGGTAAATGATTAAATTGTTTTGCAGAATTAGATTTTGTACACACCTCAAAAAAAACATACAACTATCACCGTAACCAGGTATACTCATTAACACGTTGAAGTCACTAACATGTGATGATTAATTGATGAATATCAAAAATTACTGAAATAATGAAAATATAAAAATAGGTTTTGGAAAGAATCAATATAAATCAAATTATGTATGGTATTAAATGGACGAATTTTGCACTAGAACGGGATACAATCAAGTGAGTAGAATTTACATTTTAAATCAATAGTCTTCTTTTTTTTCTGTTCTTATCTCTACCCATTAAGATTTATGGTATCTGAACTATTTTAATTAAATTTTATAACTTCAATACAACAGATTTATCTCTTTCAATTTAGACAACAAAAGAATTAGTTTATATTAGATTAATTTCAATGATTATTAGTTACAGATAGAAAATCATGAAGAATTGAATATTACACTTAACAAAAAGTCAGACAAACGAATAATCATGATGAATTCATCAATAGTTAATAAAATTATTGTTAAGGTGGTCCAGAGGTAAACTTGAGGAAGTTCTAAGAAGCTGAGAAAGAGCCGAAGCTAATTCATCCAATCAACTTTTGGAAGGATATTCCAGAATCAATACGCGTCGCTTCCCTATTGGACAATGCTAATAACCCCCTGGGTGCGGATTATATAACTATAATGATGATTTCGTTTTTACTAAAAATTATAAATACTTGACAGTTTTTTTACCATAAATGACACTGTTTGGTATAGCCTACCTTTCACTTGTCTTTTGTCTTCTCATTTGCGACTTTGGAGGGTTCGAGCGTTCGAGCGCTCAAGTTATACGCAGCATGTCAGCTCTAGATATAACAGTAATTTTAAATAAAAATTACAGAGTTATTCTGAAATACAACTGTATTTCAAATTAAATATGTAATCTTATAATTTTATCTCATTCCAACAATAATCTTCATATCATATTACTATTATTAGCAGCTTTATTCAATATTATATTTTTGGTACAATATAGAATTCTCAGCACAAAGTGTTTCAACAAGCTTCCTTTTCCTATTTCTTGATCAATATTAAAGATAAATATTGAGTGATCATCAGTTAGATGTTAGCATTTCAGAAATCGACATTTGAACAATGTTCATTCTTTTCAATCCATATAAACAGCAACCACTCACTGCCTTCTCGAGGTATTACTGTTTGTTACAAAATTAAGAGGACGAAAAGTGAATCTTAGGCACATGAACCGGGTTGGTGGAAAAGGGGGTTCACCTAGGGGAGCTGGAAAAACCCCATTGCAAACCAATGGTGTACATGGGCTCCAGGATCCTGAGGGGTCAAGTGGCGTATGAATCAATCATTGGTCACTGGCTAACATGGGACTGCATCTCCTTACGTTGCTCCATTGTCTTGTGGATCAGACCTTTAGGTCAAAGGCTCCTAGTGTGGCCTCCTTAGCAAACCACCTGCTTCTATTTAGGCACCTGGGCAGTATTCCAGCCCTTAGACATATCAAATGATTTATGTGGCGCATATATATTTGGTGCCTCTTTGTATCAATTTTTATGTGTTTAAATAAAATAAATAAATGAAACAAGAAATCACGATGTCTCTGACTGTACGTATTTGTTACTTGTACAGCGAAAGGTCGTAGAATTTTGATAAACGCGCTTGAATAGTTTATGAAATTGTTTGATATAGTGATCTGTTAAAACAAAAACAAACCCAGATAAATTGTTGAAATATCTAGATGGCAGGAACAGGTAGCCCAGAAATTCAAGCAGGTTGCCTTGCTATCACAAAATAGTTATAAGTTGAGAGTAACATTTTACTTAAGTAACATTTTTATCTGCAAGTAATTTCATATGATAACCTTTGATTGTGTTATTGAAATGAGTTTTGAATAACTTGTTCCATAGATTTAAAACAAAAAGAGTTGTAGAACAAAATGAAATCAACTTTTGCTAGACTGTTAATTGGTTTTAAATAGTTCAAAGAGTTCTATCATTTTTTGTTTATAGAAAAATTGAATCGGCTGTCAACGTTATGCTTTTATGAACATTGTTGGAACGACAAAGCATACCGGAAGTATGATTCATAAAAATTAACAATGGAAACAAAGTTTACCTACCTTGAAGAATGTTATATTTTGATTGTAGACTTCTGTTTTGTTTCTGTAAGAATTTGGTCTGTAAGGACTTGAATTACTGTTAACAGTTCGGTGCTGTTACCCATTAAACACAAGTAAACAGCAGTGGTTTCCTGTGCATTATTCTGATACATAAGGTGAGAGCTAGTGCGATAACGATTTTTTTAGGGATGCCACCATTTATTCACAAAGTCTTAGACTTATTTCATATGGGAATGAGTTTTCTACTCACTAAACAGTGAAACTAGAGTATTCGGAGTTATGTTATCTAGTTCTTAGTAGTGATAAGCTTTAGAATCAATTTTAAAACTGAATATTTATCTAAGTAACTCAATACTATGACTGACTGTTTATTGAAATGTAACACGAATCCTTATGGTAAATGCCTCCATCTAATTAATATCAAAGTGCACTAAAGGTTTTAGCCACCCAGATGATTTTCCAAGTTGAAGTAACATTCATTACAGTCAAGTGATCAATTAGTCGATATTACTATCATGTTGTGTAACCATAGAAATTCATGTTTTATTCACTAAATAATGGAAAAATTTCAGATAATTCATGTGTCATGTTGAAATTATAAATGTTACATAATTCCATTTAATCAAAGCCTATCGAACAAAAACAGATTATTCTTGATTCAAATAGAAAACACAGAGAATGAAGAATTAAATCAACTCAGCATATAATGAATGGAAATGTAGTATTTTCACATTTTGTAAAAACTCTCAGTGTATTTACGGTAATTCTTAATTTATATCTTTAGGGATTTAATGTCAGATACAGACAATTGTACTTTTTTTAGTGTATCGACAAAAAACATTTTTTAAGGTGCTTGTAATACGATATTCGTTATAAGCATGAAAAATTGTATTTGTTGTATAGAAATGAGAATCAATAATTTGACATTTAGTAACTAAGCATATCGAAATAGTAATTCAAACGAATAATTCTTTGATGGTAGAGCCATACATTTGAAGCTGCAAAAATCTTTGGTTTGAGGGTTTAAGTTCATTCTGAAACTTTTCATTAGTAAAGAGAATAGAAAGGAGAGCCATTGAGAACCGTAAAGTACTGAGCAACTATGTCACTTACGATTATAACTCATTTATAATGCTTATTTGATAATGACCCTGGAAGCAAGTTATTGCTCTCTTTCCACGATGGACTTCAGGCATCCAAATTTTAAGTATATTTACTTTGAACAGAAGAAAAATTAAAGATACAAAGTACAAGTTTGAGATCATATAACATAAACATTTAATAAAAATCAAAGTGAAAGTAAACGGATTTATTTTTATACTGATTTTAGATTTTAATGATTTAAGTGTTTTATAGTATTTCATTACTTATGGTGATTTATTGTTAATATTATTATAATTCTCATATAAATAAGTGTTCTTCTATGTTAGGTGATAAAAGTATGGATAATCCCTTGGGTTTAAATATTATAGATACTTCAGAAGAACTTGACAAATGATTGAAAGAGCTACACAAAACTTTTACCATGAAAACTAAGGGTATTCATCAGCTGAAGAAAAACATAAAAGTACTACTAATCTAGAAAAAAAGTGGAATGAAATTTTTAAAAACAGAATAGTTAAATACATTTTACTGGTGTGCAAATATATTGTGTAATCACAAATTCCTTATAACCGTATTTGTATCACTATTCTTTTTTTGTGATTTTCTTTGTCATACCATTTGCTTTTCCTGATGAAAACTGCCATTTATATTGTTGTATTTTATTTTTGTATATTTTAAGGATTAAAAACATTTTAGACACAACTAATAATCCCAAGAGTTTGAGAAATAGATTTTCATAGGTTTTACTTTTTACCTGTTAATTGCTTAAATGATTACAAAAATAATGATTCCTTTCCTTTTCGCGTTTAAGTATATACAGAAAAAAAATATCGTTTCTTTATGTACCGGTTCAGGTAATTTTAATTTTCTGCTTAATTGCGCATTTAATGTAGCATTACGTTTGTGTAGTATAAAAACTAAGAAATGGTTATGACAAATCTCAAATTTAAAATTGAGTTCACAGTTACAGCTCAGCTTAGTGTAACTTTTAAAACAACTATATTATTAACAAACATATTTTTTGTTAAATCACAATAACTAGAAAAGTTGTATTTCATACGTTTCGTGACTTATTGCAAGCTACTTCTTCAGAGTAAATAAACGTTTTACTCAACATTTAATTCATTTGAAACTATGAAGTTCAAACATGGTATTGATGTCTATAAACTTATTAGATCTGTTACTTGTTGGCATACTTGTTGCTAAATTAGTAGCTTATAGTACACAATTATTGGTCAGAAGAGAATTCGAATGAACCACCTCATAAATAATTAAACAAGATGTGTCAACGAAATCAGCCCTGTAATCAGAGAGGAGTTTTGTGGTTATAATAGTTGAATTCATGAGCTAATTGAAGCTAGACCACCATGGAAAACCTGGAAGCATTGGACGACCGTTTCATTCTAGTATGGGACTTCATTGTGTTATAGCTTAGTTTCTTGAACACTTAGTTTCCAAAGAAGTTGAAAATTCACCAAATCAAAATGTTCTACTTATGTGAGAGTTGCAACTTAATTAGTAGTTTGCATGAATACTGTTGGGCAAAGTGAAATTATGTGATGATACAATGAACTTCACAAGCTTGGTAAATCAGTCTGTTAGGATTCGAAATACTATCACAAATATTTGGCTTGATTCTAAGTGAAAAATACTGTAATGCTCTAAGCTGGTCAGGCTCAGAGAACAAAACTCCTTCAAAATCATCCACCTGAAATACAAATCTTCTCCACTGTAATACTCCATATAACCTGTAACCATTATTTATCAATAAATTTTGATGGAAAGTTTTATTGATAGACAAACACAAAAAGATTAAAGTTGAGTTCTGATTACTGAGATATAATAGATTTATTTGCATGAACTTTATTGAATCAGGAAAGCTCAGTGTCAGAAGAGATCATTTAAATATTAGTTACGCTTTAATTATAAGTAATTGTTATGAAATAAGATTTTGAAAGGGGTTCAATAACGATTTGAAATAAACTGTTAGTTGCGATGATTATTGGCTTGATGATGTTATAATTTGTAAACTGACGCTAATCATTAGTTTACTTGGCTAAGAAGAAATTGATTATTCGTTTTTTCAGTTTACTTACAGTTTGTTTTAAAACAAAGAAACATTTTGGCAATTTTGTTTATAGATGCATGTTTAGTTGCCTGATGTAATATACATGTTTCAATCAAATAAGTATAATTTATAAAAACAGAATTTTCGGCGCAACTTACACAATGGACGTGCATTAAAGTGAATAATTATAGGAAAACAATGATAAATTACTCTTTCCCTACATATTTGTTTCAAACAATGGTGAATACACATTTTATTACACAATGAGCCTATATTTGACTATTTGTTGCGCAAATCATTATTTTAATATCATCAATGAAATATAAATAATTTCCAGGTGTTTTGCTTGTTTGAGCATGTTCGATTTGTTCTGATAAGTATTGTTTCTGTTTACACTGAAGGAGATATGATACATTATTTTCAGGGTTTATAAAGTCTTAGCTTCATAAAGCCAAATTTATTTAAATGCAAACATATTCAGTGCATTATTAAATCATGGTTTCTATGATTGGTTAGAAAGCATTCAGGTTCAACGTTTATATGGATACACCGTGATAGAACTGATATTCTTAACGTATTATAAGCTTGGTGAAAGACATTTACTACTTAATTTTTGAATATTATTCTTCGACCACGAAAATTGTAAATTCGGAAGTAAAGCTGTTATGTACTGGTATTTACTTCAAATATATTGTACTTCGTTGCAGTAGTTTATATGAATGAGAGCATGAAATGACCAGATCGTGTTGGTAGATGTACTGCTGAAAAACCGCATGTCAAAATCAAGGTGAAAAAGTTTATTGATGTATTTTATCTAAGATTTACTCCTGAGACACAACATTATCCAGATATGATGAGCTGAACGTGCCATTTTGTGATTATATTTCTTTATTTATTTGAACACATGAATATTGGTGCAACGAGGCACTGAATACATATGCGCCAAACAAGACACTTGATTTGTGTGTGGACTGTGATACTGCCAGGGTTCCGAAATCGAAGCAGGTGGTTTTCTTAGGAGGCTACGCCCGAAGCCTTTGACCTGTAGGTCTGATCCACAAGGCAGTGGAACAACATCGGGAAATGCAGTCTCATGGTAGCCGGTGACCAACAGTTGGTTCATATGCCGTTTGTTCCTTCAGGATCTTGGAGCACATGTACACCATTGGTTTGGAATGAGGTTTCGCCAGCTCCCCTAGGTGGATCCTCCATATCCACTGACCTGGTTAAAGTGCCGAACATTGGCTTATCGTCCTCCCTATTTCGTGAACAACAGTAATGTCGTGGGAAGGCAATGAGTAAGATTTCTCTGGCAGTGGCTGTATACATGTGGCCATATGAGAGCATTTAGAGAGGAGAAGTTGACTATACCCACTCTCAGCCGTACCAGGGCACTTGGGGGCCCAGGACCAAGATGTATTTGAATTTTTAGTTTACAAAATGAAAATCCAAATGGTATACTTGTAACTAAGTATTTATTCAGTTAAATTAACTTATTTTACCTAAGACTTATTAATAATAGCCAGCAATAATTTAATAGTAATTCAGATTTATGCTTAAGTATCAAACCGGACAATTCTCTCTTCAAAAATAACTGTTTACAACTCTGTAAACAAATAAAAGGAATAGACTTTATTCATTTTTCTTGATAATATTTTATGTAACGAAATATTATACAATTACCACAAATGTTTTGTCACGAGACCATCTTTGGTCTGATTACTTTTATTCTGTTACTACTTTTACCTAAATAAATGTCGAGTTGCATACTTAAACACAAACGATTTTGGCTAAAACAGTTGTGCTCGAAGATAGTTTTCCCAAGGACTTGATGTTCATTGAATAATCGGTTTAGTTTATCGGTGTACGTATTAGACTCATTATCTCAATTATCATTAAAATGGTTACTGGGGTGTCACTGATTGAAGTTGCGTAGATTTGGTTAGATTTTTTTCACATTCTGTAATTGTTCAATAAATATGTCATATAATGTACTGAGTATTTATCATTCGTGAAATACACTTAGATATGTTCTTTTGCGCAATGCAGTGAGTTTATGATCAAGTATTCTACGCAACCTATTTTTTAAGGTGATAGAACTTACATAAATTTTTCTTATTTATTTATTCAGGTTTGCTGGTGTCGTAGTCAAAAATATTAGAAATAAAGTCTGGTCAAAAAGTTTTACATGTTAATTGACTACAAATAACGAGTGATTTAACCGAAAAATATTTCTGTAGATTGTTCATCACTCCATTAATCAACATGTGAAGCAACAGAACATGGAAATTTTTATAGCATTTTGCAGTTCTTTTTTATATGAAAGTGAGTTCCAGTTAACGAACTATTAATCATTTATATCATTCAGACTTCAATATAAAGTATAGTAAGTTATGAAAAGGGTAGGTTAGTTGAAAAATTAATTTGATCTCGTTCGTATAAAGTTCGAAAAAATGTAAAACTGCGTTTAACTATAAATAAAAACGCTTGTTGTACAACTATGTAATAAAAAAGTGGAAAAACAGTCAGTATATTTAAAAGTGACCTTAGGTTTCGAAGTTTTAATCCAAATACACATGTACGATTGAGTAAATCTATGTACAGACATTACATACTGGTATAATACTGAAGTTTTCATATGCTATTTTATGTATTAAATTGTTTTGATAAATACAACTAACAGATAAAATCTCAATATCTAGATAATCTCAATGAATAACATGTTTATTCATCATTATTAATGGTATTGTGGTGTAGGTTACTTGTATCCACATAAGTAGTATATAGCGGTGGTCGTGCATAGAATGTATTTCAGCAGAAGATCGAGAAGGAAAGAATGGGAACGAAACGCAATTGGTATGAAAATGCATGAACAATGGAGTCGGAGACAATGGACTGATATTTGCAAAAGCGACAAGGAAGTTTGAAACGATGGATTGATATTTCGCAAATTAACTATTTACCATATGGTTCTTAGATTTTATTGAGATGTTCTGTAATTTCGTGTCAAATGTATTCGATTATCCCCACTCGTATTCTTGTTCACTACAGTATCTTTATGCTGTTTATTTATTAAGGAGTATCTGTAGAACATTTACTGATTTGTATTCCTCTTGTTCAAAAATACTTACTTGCTTACGATTGGTACTCCTCGTGGAGGATCACAGGCCATCAACCAACACTGTCCATCCAACCTTGTCTTGGGCAATCATTCCCAGTTCTTCCCAGTTGTTATTTATCTTTTTCATATTTTTTTTAAAAATAACACAATACAAAAATATAAATTGAACAAGTATTTTCCATTTTCAAAATACAATTAAATGGGATACATTTTTATATCAAAAAAAAAACAAAAACTATTTTTCTGCTTACTTTAACTAACCGATAGTGAATTTAATCCAGATAAATTTGATTTTTTTCTTAAAAAATATAGTTAACACAAATGGTTTTCAAGAACTAATTTGCTATCACATAACACATTAGGTTTTACTTTTTTTATAAGCTCAGTTACCTGATAAATTACTTTTAATCCTTTCGATTTAAACTATTTTCCTTTTTTTGGTTAGTTAAAAACAATCAACATATTTCATTAGTTTAAAAGAAAATAGCCTTAAATTGAAAATAGTTATATATTTTTTCGATTGACATCATGAACCAATTGATTTTAGATCATCATTAAAATCCTGGAAGCAATGGACGGTCGTTTTGTCCTAGTGTAGGATTTAACAGTGTGGCATCCACGATCTTGCTTGCGGGATTCGAACCCATGATCTTCAGTCGCACGAGGACGTTTAGTCTTTAGGTTTTCAATGGTGGTCTAACATCAGTCGGTTCATGATTTCAATCAAAAACCTAATAATCTCCACAATGCCATACTGATAATAGTTATATTATTTTAAACATGGTTATGATACTTGTGTTTAAAAAAGTTGTATATAAATATCCATATTATTAAGTCGCATAGTTAGGATAGAACTAACGTCATGGATGAACATTAGTAAAGAAATGAAAGTTTATTGAATAAACAAAGTTACATCAGTGTATTTACATTTTTCAAAGATGTGTAAGTTTAGTTTTAAACTCTTTTTATATTCATAAGTCAATTTTAAAGTGCTTGGTAGTAACAGTGTCTAGAAAGTGAAATAAATTAGGCTTTATTATTTGTTAAATTATTTTGAGCGGCTTTGTAATATCCAACTTGTATTCATTATTCATGATGTTTAGTGATATACAACTGTAAATACTTTGATTCCCATCAGACATAGATTTCAAACAACATATAAGAAACTTTCTGTAGACACCCTTTTCCCTGTATTTTCTACATACTTATTATATCAAGTGTATGTGGTTTTATGAATATAACTGAAGATAAATTCAATTGGTTTATAATGCATTTGATATTGCATGTTGAAATTAGTTGAGGTGGAATGGAATTTCTTTTTCTATCAACTTTATACTTCATTTACCATTACCTCATATTCCATTTCTTTATTATGTAAGGTTGATCCAGACAGGTTTTTTTCACAATAGTTTGATATTTGTGATTTTCAAAAACACCTTTCTTGATGAAAACACATTTCTTAAAAATTCATTTGCTCCAAGATACATTGTTTATTTCCAAATCTTTTCCCATTTTATCGTTTGAACAGATTTTTTCTCTGGTGTTAATGAAGATTTTGATCAAACATTAAACTAACAAGATAGAAACTACCATACTCCAGTTACTAACTCATCTACATTTCTTTTGAAAGTCGATCGATAGTCTAGTTGTTTTACTCTCAAATCCAATTAATTTAATCGATTACATTGCTCAGATTATATTGTTTAGTGAGTGTTAGTTTTCAATAAATCACGGGTAATCACTAGACATTTAGATTGTATGAAGATTTTGTTTACGATGATAAAACTTGATTTAACAAAAAGACAAAACGTCTAAAGAATCATGTTTTTATTACATTCAAAACATTATCTTGTTCATTTTGAATTTTACAGATTTTATAATTTAACAGTCAGATAAACAATATATATGAGCTAATTTATCCAAGTGTTCTCTGAAAATAAAACTATTCATAATTATTATCAGAATGCACTACCTAGTGACTAGCTTCAAGATAGATATACTAAAGTTCTAGTGAGAAGCCGTTACCAATGGAGACAGATATCCACCTGAGACAATGGATGAAGGGGTTGCGTAGGATCATGGATTGATTAAAGTTAAACATTATTACCGTTAGATGCCGGCACGATTGCCTAGAGGTTAGGCGTTCGCGTGCGAAATCGAAAGTCCTGAGTGCAGGATCGTGGATGCTCATTGTTGAGGAGTTCCATACTACGACGAAACGGCCGTCCAGTGCTTCTAGGTTTTCAATGTTGGTCGAGCTATGATCTATTCATGGATTCAGCTATTAATATTCGTAATTAGTTTAGTGTTGTCATATATCTAAAGTGTATTCGTATTTAGATAACAATGGAACTTCTTTCTTGAAACATCTATCAAACATATTGCTCCTCAAACTTCTATTCTACTTCATTTACTAAAAATATCAAGTTCTTACCTACTGTAATGAAAAATTATTATTGCACGAAGTAAACTTGTAAGATTATATTTAGGCCATGAAGTGTACTTGAATCAATAGACAATTACAATATGGGTTTTTTTCTTCATAGTTTTAGTGTTATACAATTCTTAAGCAATAACAATTTGAAACATTACAGTCAAGTATTGTATTTTAGTTGTGAAGTGTTAACAAATAATCACTGTTTAGTGGTATACTTTATTTAGATAACAAAATCAACTGAACTATATGAGAAATTCAGTTAAAAGTTTTGGTAGATAATTCCTCAAAATTCTTGATATAAACTATTAATATTAGTTTTAAACAAGACATTAATAAGTAGATTCACTTGATATGAAGAACATAAGTTCTGAATCAAGAACATTTTATTTTACATATCATATAACGTTTCACTGTTTAACAATGTTTAGCTGTAAAGTATTTGGTAATGTTTATAGCAAACTTATGATCAGTCCTAAATGACTTGAGAACTAATTCTTTGGAGAATAAAATAACTTGAGCTTCTTTTTGATTAGTATCTGTTCTGATCTTGATACAAATACAACTAAAGTAGAAGTCATGTAACATTGAAATAATGAATTAAGCAGTTGTGTAATGATGAATCGAACTCAGTAAACGATATTTAGTATTTTGTGGATTGAATTATTACATTTCTTTTCAGTAAGTAGTGATCAACATAAGCTCTGATGAGAAAGGACAAAGAGATTACAAGTTGCATCATTATCTTTTATAACTCTTATAATACTGCTTAATTTAACAATACATAAACTGATCTGTGCCGAGACGCATTTGAAAAGTACCTGGTCTGCTTCTAAAAGTGATACTGTATCCACACTAACAAGATCATGCGAGTTTGCTATCGGGTATCTATGTGAAGTGATCATAATCAAGTGATATCATTGGAGTTTTTTTTTACTTGAGATCTCTTCATTTTCTGTTTAGACGTCAGTTTATTTTCAAGAGGTATACTTACGTCTAATTACAAAAAAGTGTAAAGAAATAATTTTTAACCAGATTTCTAAACTCTTAATAACTATAAAATGAAAAACTATTTAAAGTTATACTCTGAAATTACCATGTGAATACCATATGTTTGAAATAATCTACATCTTATAACTTAATTGATTTTAATTAAGCTTTCAGCTTTTGGTAACCAAATGCTTCCTTATTTCTTTAATGATAATATATAAAAAGTATAGAATTGGTGAACTGATTTATTGTTAATCAATCGCATCAAAGAAGTATCAAAAATAACTAACTTATTTAACTATTTGAATAGCCTTTATTGTCCTTTAGTCCAAATAACATGACTTAGTTATATTTTAACAAGTTGACAACAAAGTGAACAATATACATATTTAAAGCAATTAGTCCCTTTGATAAATTTCGATGGTGTAATACGAAGACGAAGTTTATCAGAACTATGTGATATATTATCGCAATACATTACGAATAGTTTGATAACACATATACTTGTTGAGAACATTTAGATATGAAAATGAGAGGTCACCTAGACTATAAATGAAGCATAAGAGAAAACAAGGATAATAAAGAAATGATATGTAAACAATTTGAAACCTCATCACTCTGGATAATAGGCTAATATTACCAGGGTAGGTTTAAGGTGAGGACAAACTGTTTATTTTCAGTCTAGTGGATCTTTTATATATAAATGTTCCTAACAAGTATATGTGTTATCAAACTATTCGTAATGTATTGCGATAATATATCACATAGTTCTGATAAGCTTCGTCTTCCTATATAGATATTGTTGATTGTTCTTTTTTCTTTGATGTAGTATAAATCAAATGTTTCTTAATTAATGGGAAAATAATTTGCTTACGTTTTCATGTTTCAAAACAGTCTACTACTTGTATTTTGGAAATTTTTTCTTGAATAACTTAGTAAATAACTGATCACAAAAGAAGACTAAATTCTTACCTCTTGAAGATTGTCGTTTCAATATAGGGTTGTGGAGATTACTAAGTTACTGATTGAGATCTTAGACTGATTGATGTCAGTCCACCATTGAAAACCTGGAAGCGCTGGACGGCCGTTTCGTCCTATTGTGTGAATCCTCAGCAGTGCGCATTCTACCTCGGTACAATGGAAGATGGTGGCACAATTTTGTGGGGCGGTTGAGGTTAGACATTAACACCATTGGATGCCGACTCAGTGATCAAGTACGTTAAGCGTTCGCGCGCGAGACTGAAGGCTCTGGGTTCTAATCCCGCGAGCGAGATGGTGGATGCGCACTGCTGAGGAGTCCCACAATGGGACGGAACGGCCATCTAGTACTTCTAGGTTTTCAATGGTGGTTTAACTTCAATCGGTTCAATATTGTCGGTTGGTCAAAGTTGATCCACAAAGACAACGATATGGAAAAACACATAAGATTGAGGATGTTACATTTTTGGAAATAACAATTATTTTGTTTTCTTGTCGTTTTTATGGACATACACGGCATTTTTGTTCAAAATGTCTTAATTTTAAAATGTAAACACTTCCAGAATGAAAGTCAAGCGATTGGAGTTTGGGATTTTGAATTTTCCGAACTCAAAGTTGAGTGTTCATTCTTAAGGTAAATTTTCTTTGAGAATTCGATATTAGAGCATTAAGCAACAGAACATAATAAATTAGAAAATATTCAATGAACAGTGATAAAATCACAAACGTAACAAGCTTAAAATTATGTCTAGTAGACTTGGTCAAGTGAATAATTACATTAGTTCACATCACAAACTGACCTTAGACAATCATAAGAAGCAAAATCAATTTGCTTTCAGAGATCAAAATATTATGTATAATTATGCAACCTTTACATAAATCAAAGCTAGTCATACTTCCTTATTTGATAGACTTTGAATATTTTTTTATTTATAAAACTTATATTTTAAAGCTGTTCATTATTAAAGTACCATTTCATTTAAACAAGCGTGGCTCCTTTATAATGAGATGTATACATATTGAATATCCTTTCATTATCTGTTTATCAATGAATGTAAACATTATATATATATATATATATATATATATATATATATATATGCATGCAAGTACATCCAGCTGACGCGTCTTAAGTAGGACGAAACGCGCGTCTTGGATTCTTATGCTAGCCATTATCCATCTTTGCTTATATATATACTATTTCCGCTTATCTTTCCCATAAAAATGCTACAGAAAGTAGGCAAGTTGTTATAATGTTTGAAAATAATTGTATCCACAAAAACTATTGTTCATAACCTAGTTTTATGTATAAATAAAAAGACAAATAGGTTGTAATAAATCATCTAATCAAAATAGATTCTTTTTTTTAAAAATGTTCTAAAACACAATTATTACTATTCTTCAGTCATCGATACAGAGAAATTTACAAAATATTTGGCATTTTACGAAGAAACTAGTAAGTTCTATGTGTTAACAATTTCATAACTGATAGATTAATTTCCGGTATTATTTCAAAAATAATAATGATAGATGAATATTGAAAGTTGTATTGTTTGAAATGATAATAATTGAGAGTGTAACCCTCAATTGAGAAATAAGCTTCCTAGTTAGTACGGAAATGAAATATATTAATTTTTTATTATTTTTAAATGAATCATTTTATTTGTTAAGTAAAACAAAAATAACTAGTTCCCGTTATATAGATGATGTGATACTTACATAAAGTTATTTATCTCTCATATATTGTTTTACTATAGAATATATATCACTCGTTATCAGATTTTCCTTTTGTTTCAATTACTATTTGACTATATATTATGCAATAAATAATTAATATTTATCATTAATAAAATCAGAAAACAAGCATTTGGTTTAAGTTCTATACAGTAATGATTTTATAAGCATATTTTGGTAAAGTGGTGAATAGGAGTTGATGATTTGGGGACCTCATTGAATTGTTTAATAGTAGAAAACACGTAACTATCATAATTTATGGAAAATGTTTATTAGACACTTTAGTTTCTTAAAGAAGTTTATCGAAATTCAAACCTCAATACCCTGACGTAATTTCAATAATGAACATAATGTCATTATAATGTCAGATAACTAAAGTGCTTACAGTTGATTGATCATTGGGCAGGGATCAATGTCATGTATGTCAGGTCCTTCTTAGTGCAGATGAAATCCTATCAACCAAGTTGCAAGGTGGCCAACAGTCTAGGTGACACGAAATTGCGTGAGCTATCTTAAGATAAGATGGTGTTTGAAGGTGGTCAACAGGAAACCCTGAACCTAGGTTTCGTGTCACTAGGCACTCGTCATCAAGAGGTACCTGTAATTTTGAGGGAACTGATGCACCCTGATTTGATCCCGTATCACCTAGCTTCACAATCAGAGACTGATCTATCCAGGCCGATGTCGAGTCACGAAAGCTCTATTTTGTGACATTTCTCCGCTCTAATCAAAACGTGTAAATTACAAACATCTAGTTATGCACTTGCTTTATAATATAAATCATTAGCTTTCAACTAATCCATAAATTAATGTTATATTCTTCTCCGTTCCAAAATTATTTTAATTCAGATGTTATTCGTACATTCCATTTTTCTTACACCACTGTACTAGTTTGGACATAACTACATTATTCTCATTCCCTATGGGTTGTTGTTCTGTCTAATATGTATGTCTATATATATTTTGTAGGTTGGTCGAATCAATAATATTTCAGATATAGAATTCTTTCTAAATCGTCTTTTCGCTCCGCTTTCCAACCAATTAGTGATAGTAAATTTTCTTTTCGTTTCACCCTCAAAGCCATTCAGTCATAAATCGAACTCAAGCGTTACAAGTCCGGAATTCGTACTAAATAATCTAACAAGTCAAGGCCATGAACTAGTTCGTGACAACTTTTACTCTCTATACATCCAGCATAGATCAGTGATTAAACAAATCGAGGTTATAAAGGCCGTTAAGCGGATTTACAATAGAATATCTGTGATAAGCAAATAATAATTTCATAGTGCTTGACAATCACTCTTTATATGTTCTTATTATTTAGTATTGGAAGTCAGTTAACTGACGCAATACCATTGAAATGATAGGCTTTTATTTTAAAATCTCACTATTCTTGATGTCTATGATAGTTTAATTTGTAAAATACAGGTATAAGTTATAAATAATTTAGTAACATAGTCTAAAAGTAAAACAGTAATTTGGTTACTTGTAATAAGTTTGGAAAAAAAAAGTTCAATTTATTTGAAACTTAATAAGGTGGAAAGTTGTCAAAATGTCCAAAGTAGTTCAACAATTTTTTTTGAAATTTTTTTTATAAATTTTAAGCAAAATATTTTCATATTTAACCGACACAAGATGATGAATACTCTGTTCCCTGAATATTCCCTTTATGTATATATGGTTTCCATAGTTTGAATGACGTTCATCAATGCATTAAAAAACTAATTTACCTCCATCACGCTCAAGATTAAATAACTTTATTTCAATAAATAGACTTCACATTTCGCAAAATTTAATAAGCAGAACAAACATATTAGGTAAATTGATGGCATTTATCCCTATCATTTGTGAATGTGAAGTCAGTATTAGTCAATTTCTAGATAAGAAATTTCAAATTTATCAATTCAACATATCTATTCGGTCATTACTGATATCAATAGTTATCACTGAAAAGAAAAGAAACATCTTTGTACTGTTTGTTATAAAATCTTTTCAACTGAAAGTTTTATCATTAAATCATTTCATACGTTTTATAGTATAAATGATTGTTTAGATTTTATATCTATTTTACTATTATTCTATTTGAGATATCAAATAACCACACAAGCAATAATCTTATCTACTAGCTATGACGAAATACATTACATATGAATATAAACAATATACAAAAGGTAGAAAACACTTGATTAGCATATCTAAGAAGATTATCGGTATCATAGATATAGTTTCTATATAAGATAGTAAAATAAATTATTTGTTTATATAATTTAAGAATTTATTCATCAATAGTTAACTCAATCATAAAACAAACTACAGGAAAAAGAAACATTCAAAAGATATGCGTAAATAAATAAAAAAAATCCACGTTCAAAGGATAGAAAAATATATATAGATTGACATACAGTCAATCACTATTATCACTATGATTTGATGGACTTTTAAAAGATGGATATTTCAAAAGTACATTTCCAGATCTATTTTCCTCATATTTACCTTTTATTTAACAGGTTTTGTTATGATTAAATAAATGATTATGCTTTATTTATATACGTCTGTAACATTTAATAATATAAAAAGAGAAGCAATTTATTCATAGTTTATTTAGCGAGACTATGATTTATGGAGGAACCAATCACGTATAAGATGACAGGTCTCGGATTTTGGCGCGAAATTTATACATCTATTTGATTAAATAGAGTGATCAGTTCGTGATGAAAACCCAAAATCTAATTCCTAACCTTAATCATTAACTGTAAATTATAATTATAATTCCTCACACTAGTTTATAATCCTCATTTTTTCCTGGTTATTAAGTGGACACTCTCAAGGTCAGTCTAGCGTTGCACAAATGTCGACGATAAATTATAGTCTTACCGTTTATTTTTATTATATATGACAATAAGATAATAAATGTCAACTTCACACGTTCCCAATAATAGTCAAAAACAAAAAAATCTACTAAGTCAAACTATTCAAAAAAAAACATTTTCTCTCTCTTAGATGTAAAATCCAGTATGATTATGTTTCTGTGCCGGTAGGATGACTTTTTTGTTTAGCCATCTGTCGAACAAATCAATAATATTAATTACTGGTTTATCGAATTAAAATATGTATGGAATGAAATGTTCGAATAACTTTTTAGAAATTGTTATGGATGGGTTTGCTATATTTGTATACGTAAATAACAATAAAGATTGCTTATTTCAGTACTTATGTTCATTGGCATCAAAGGATTCTTGGTATAAATGGATGGATGGCTATAATTACTACATGTTCACTGATCTATAATGTAAAAAGTTAAACTGCCATGCATTTCTAATGGCAACTGTCGCTAACAATGTCATTGTATCATAAAAGATCTTATTCGTGAAAAACAAACCTATTCTATATTAACCTCAAACAATACAAATGGAAAATGACAAACTTCATAATTTTTCTGCGGTGAGACTATAATTTATGGATGATCTTTGAGCGAAGCTAGACTGACCCTGAGAAAGTCCACCTCATAAATAGGAAGGAATGAGGGTAACAAATCAGTGTGAGGAATTACAGTTGTGATTTACAGATGATCATTAATGTTAAGAATTAGATTTCAGTTTTTCATTACGAACTGATATCAGCTATAATGCCAAAACTCTATTTAACTAAATGGATTGGTGAATTTCGCGTCAAAATCCGAGACCTGTTACTTTATACGTGATTGGTTCGTCCATAAATTATAGTCTCACCATTTTCGCTTATATGTTATAGCATTCGGCCACATGATAGATTATCAACTTGGCACAGAATATGCTATTAAAATACTTATTTAAAATGTTTTAACATGTAATAATAATGCACTTTGATTCCCGTGCTTTTCATCATATAAAGAACACTAATGCAAATAATACTAAATAGGCAATGGATTCAAATGTAATGCACGTGAAATAATATCCTACATCAAAATAGCAATTACTTACGATTGATTTATGTAAACTTGACTAAATTTTTTTCGGATTTACTACCATAAAACAAAGTGAACATTGGATAAATCCAAAAAAAACAGAATTTAACACCTAAAACTGTAATACCTCATCAATAGGGTAAGTTCTTTGTGTTGTTCAATATTGATAGGCGAATAATTCAATAGGCCGTTAACAAGAAAAAAACTGTATTATTCACCCATTACTGACAATTAATATCAAATCGTCAGTTTTTCCAATTGGCAACAGATCTTCAATCGATATACAGATTTTGAATTGTGCAAAGTTTTTTCTATACTACTGAACAAAACTATATCAGTTATTACGGCTAAACTGTACTATGGTAGCAAATACTGATAAATATTTATTCATTTTCTTTTCCAATCAAATCCGATAAATTTACATTTTTAGAAAGAACTAGTTTCTTTTAGATTAACCATAAGAAAATCGATTGAATAACCTCTTTTTCTGATGATTAATCAGCTTCAACAGTTTAACCATAACATTATAAATTCTGCACTGAATAAGGTGACGTTTGTTTTTCTATTTTTATAATATTACATTTGACAATTTTAATAGTATTTTAAAATTCACATACTTAACATTATCTGTTTATCCAGCAACAGGGATATATGGACAGTTGGATTCACGAGTCAATCTAACCTAGACGGAATTTTGTAGCTCCAATTGGAGTTCCATCATTTTTTAGTGAAATGACAATAAATGATTTTGAACACAGTATCTCATTAAGTGGACTTTCAGTATATTTTCTTAAAATTCATTAAGTCTTAAATTGATTTTGACATGAGATTTTTGATTAAAACTTTTATATCATATGCAGGTTGACTAAAATTCATATTATTAGCAAAGGGAATATATGAAGAGTGTAGTGTTTTGACAGTTGAATTCACGAGTCGACCGTAGGTCCTGGGTTCAAGTCTCCCGTTCGGTATCGTGGATCGACTCATGAATTCAACTACTAAATCTTCATAGTGTTTATTAACTGTCTCAGTATTTTCAAATACTAATAAATGTCTATAAATAGTAAATAAAAACTGAAATTCTCAGTCTTTTTACTTTAAATCTAACAGTTTTTTTATTGTATTGATTTGGATTTACAGTTAATAGAAGACCATTGGTATGGATATATTTCACTCACATATTTATACTTCAATATATTCAACAATCAGTAAAGATCAAGTTTACATTCATTTATGTTAAACTACATATTAAACTCAATGAAATCACTTTTTAATAAATTTGGTGTCATCGGTAAATTCTATTATATTATTAAATAAAGAGAAAAAAGTATTTATTATGAAAATTACTGCTAAACATTGGGATATGTGAGCTTATAAATTGACTCATGGTCTCAACTATTGAAATTACCATAATATCCACAAAAACCCATCTGATATTAATCAACATATGCTCACTAGTGATTGGCTTTAAGAGGGATATCCTGGAGTTCTAATGAGAAGTAGTGACCAGAGGAGTTCAACCAGGTCTATTGTGAGATAGTAACTCACTGATGACAGTGGTGAATGTGTCGCTCAATTTCGCTGATTAGTTGAAGTTAGACATTAACACCGTTGGATGCCGTCAGGCTTAGTGGTCTAGAGGTTAAGTGCTCGCGTGCAAGACCTATAGGTTCTGGGTTCGAACCTCATGAGCCGGGATCATGGATGCCCACTGCTGAGGAGTCCCACAATGGGACGAAACGGCCGTTCAATTTCATGGTGGTGACTCATGATCCCAACCATTGAAATTTCTAAATATTTAACTAATTTTATTTCTCATATATTTCAATTTTCTATATTTTAACACGATATTCAAGTGTATTTCTTTTGAATCAGACCAAATTGTAAGCTGAGTAAATTATTTCATATGAATTATTCTTTGTGTACATAAATGTTTACTAAAGTTTCTATACTTCAATTTTTCATCCTTCTTACACAGTTGAAAACGTTTAAACAGGTGTAAACAAGTGTATCTGATTGAAAGAAAAAAATAAAAGAATACATGAGTCCATTTACATGCAACCCTTATAAATTTAATAAGTTTATCATAATGTATTCACATAGTAAATAAGAATATATAGTTATCTTTTGAAATACAAAAGAAATTTTCTCACTCCTTTTAAATAGGCTTCTTTTTTCTTCATTGTTACAATTGAAACTTAGATGTAATTGTAATAAATGGACTCAGGTGTGATAAGTCTATTGTATACATAATGTAGATTTAATTAAGCAAAAGTAACTGTCAATTTTCTATCATATTATACTAATGCTCATTTTGTTTGAATGCTTAGTAAATAAACAATAAAATTTTTCTGTTTAGTGTTTTTAATTTATCATTCTTTATCTGTTTTGAAGGCAACTTAGATTTTAACTAAGTTAAAAAGTTGTTAAACTGGATTCGCAGTAATCTCTTTTCATGTAAATCTATGTATATATGACAACTAATGAAGATGAACTAATACTGAAAGAAGATAATCAGGTTAAATGGAAATACATTTTAAAGACAATACACAAAAATAATCAAACAACCCTAGTGTTCTCTATCATCACAATACAGTAAAATGCTCTTTACATTTTTCTACAACACTTATTATTTTCAGTACTTGTAAAGAGCACAAAATGAACATGGAGATATTATTTATAATTATGATTATAACTATGATAATTCAGGTTTCTTAATCACACATTTGTTGATAATTTAAGTGTTGGTTCATTTCTTTATTATAATTTGTCATTCTTTGTGAATAGTTGTGTTCCAATGTTTTTCATACTTCACATAAATTAGCTTTAAAAAACTGGTTAATTAAAACTGAACACCGTTATTATTGAGGTATACCCTTGCAAACTTGCACCATTTAAAAAAAAGTGGATTGCCTAAATAAGTAACAAAAAGTGAAAGTGATAATCATTTGAATACAATATAACTGAAAAGCATTCTTGATCTATTAAATTAGTTCGGTTGTAAATTAAATGAAAAGTTACATTTCAAGAGATAATTATGTGGTTAGAAAAGTATTTTGGTTGAAAAGGGTTTAAATTATTCCGTCGTTGATAATGTTGAATAAAATTTAATCAGTTTTCATTATCCTTCGAGCTAAGTATTTGAAGCCAAAGGGACTAGTTTCGAGTCAGGATATGAACAAAAACACTGTGATGCAGGTGTAGTGTGTGCTACTTATATTTACATAAGTAGTATATGTTAGTCGTGAACAGAAGGTCTGGCAGCAGAGAGACAAGAGGATTGAACAGTAAAGAATGGAAACAGGATGCAATTTGTACGAAAATGCAAGAACAATGAAGTCTGAGTCATTTTGGGACCATCGATGTACATTTTGCAAATTAAGCATTTACTATATGATTGTTGGATTTTATTAACAAGTCCTGTAATTTTGTGTTAAATACATTCGATTGTCCCCGCCCGTGTTCTGTTCACTACACAGGTACATCTAGCTGATGAAGCGAACATCTTAAATCCAAATGCTAGCTAAAATCTGTCTACTGTATAAATTTTTCTTCATAATGTGAAGTTATAAGCAGTATTAGGAGTAAAAAAGAACAATATACACAACATTCCGTTGCTTATTTTAGAAATTGTTTTGATTCCAGAATTGTCAAATGTACAAAAAACAGTAATATTGTGTTTTTCAAAAATATTATAAACTATTTGATAAAACAATCTGAGATACCAAACACACTAATGGTAAGAAAGTTTCATGGTTTTTAAATACAGATATTAACAAAACAATTGAAACTGGTTGTTATAAGGACGATCAAAAGTGTATCAATTGATTTATAGGCAGAGATGGATGGTAGCTAGCAGTGGAATTCAGAACGTGCATTTTATCCATCTCCACTTACAATTTCTGTTACTTAAGGCAATATCGCGGCAATCCATACAAGATGCACATACGACAATAAGAGACTGATCAATTGTAATCCTGAACATCATTGGAAAAATCCAAACAATGAATACAAAAACGAATTATAAACTGATTTATTTATGTGTTCCTGGAAATAAATCTTAAAAGTATTGTAGAAATGTCATCGTCAATTAACTCACGAAATCTCAATACAATATAGGGAGTTACAATTGACTACTCTTGCAGAGCGCATATATATTTTAGGAAATGGATCCAACATTAAGTAGCAGTTGACACCATTATGATCAAAGACCATTACTGACGGTCCAAGTGGGATAACCGAACGGTAAGTAAATGATGTATTTTCAGCTCTTAAGATGTAAACAACTTATTTTAAGCTGATAATTGTAGAAGATATTATGCTTAATCGATTACTTTTTATGTTTTACATCAAAAACAAAGATGTTTTTGATGTTGTTATTATTAGTTCTTCATTCCTTAAAATGTATGTTAACACTGAAACGGTGTTCATTGTTTCTAACAACATTCAAATTAGTTGTTAAGAAAAATGAGTATAATTTTAATCGTTATCAGTGAACATTGTTTCTTAAAAAACAAAATAATCTAACCAGATAGATTTAACTGCTTTTAAATTTCATGCATCATTAAGCCGTAATTAACTAAAATTCTCTTATGTATTATGTAAACAAAATTGTTTTTATCGATAATGATGACAGAAATAGATATATATATTTCTGTTCTTAACAGTAACAACATTATTACTTGCCAAGTAGACACATCAATCATTAGCTGGTATATATATATATATATGGCAAGATTATAATTTATGGACGAACCAATCAGATTTACAATAACATGTCATGGATTTCAGCGCGAAATTCTTTGTCAATTCAACCAAATAGCTTAATGACATTTAAACTGATGTCCGTTTGTGAATAAAAGCTTAAATTTAATCCCTATCTCTAATCGTCAACTGTAAATCACAATCCTTGTCCTTCACACAGATTTAAAACTCTCATTTAGCTCTAGTAATTAGGTAGAGACTCACAAAGTCACTTTGGCATAGTAGTTATAGTTGTAGTAGTAGTAGTAGTAGTAGTAGTATATTACTTAGGCAATATTATCACAGGTAAATAGATTGATCAGGACTAAATAATGAAGGGAGCTCATAATGTTAGTAAAGAAACTTTATTTTTGGTGATGTCATTTACTTAAGCTAAATAATCGTATATAAAGGTGATTTTTACAAACCGTAGTCTGTAGTAAACTTGGCGTACGTTGTTTCAATAGTTTACGAGATTGAGTGGTATCGCATAATAAGATTGAAAATGTAAGATAGAAAGGACGGTTATAATCATGGTGAAATAATAGATTGAACATACTTTTGTGCACAAAGATAAGGTTAGAGCTGGTGCATTACAAGAACCATTACTGTTTTACATTTTTAACTAATGTTACCTATGGTTCAATTTTTTCGGCTTTGACTAGCACCTCAAAGTAATGAGAAACGTTTTAATTCTAAAAAAATGCACAACTATATTTGTAATAATCTGCCAGAATGAAATTTATTTAGTTTTAACTGTTCACCACTCAATAGGGTTGAAGTTTGTTAAGGGGAATAATTAGAATTATTAATGTTTTCTAAATGAATTATCTCTTCCTCAACCATTATGTTGCTAAAATAAAAATGACATAATATGATTCAGTTCTCTTACTACATTGTTTTTGTAATCATATGTGAACTGAAGTGTACCTTGCAACATGAAAGTATGAACACTGGCAATGGTGCATGTGTCGCTCAATTTCGTTGATTAGTCGAAGTTAGGCATTAACACCGTTGGATGCCGATCGGCTCAGTGGTCTAGAGGTTAGGTGCTCGCTTGCGAGACTGGGTTCGAATCTCGTGAGGCAGATCATGGATGCTCACTGCTGAGGAGTTCCACAACAGGACGAGTTGGCCGTCCAGTGCTTGCAGGTTCTCCATGGTGGTCTAGTTTGAATCGACCCATAAACTCAACTATTAATTGTTATTTTATTTTCAGATTAACACTTTATGTGACTAAATTGAAATTGAAATTCATAGTTTGTTAACAGATTTAGAAACTCGAAATAATTATTTATACTTAAACGTTTAACTATTTTACGAATATTCATTCCTTGTTCCTACTGATTATCTTGTAGGAAGTTTAATCATTAAGGTTTGTATCAATATACAGGATCATTTTAATAATGATAGATAACAAGATAATCGTAAACTGTTTTCAATCAATAATTCAATGGATTTTACAAGAATTTCCAAGTACTTTTGTTGGATTGTGCTTGTTATTTTAAAGTATTAAAAAAAACAGCCCACAGATTTAACGAAATAACGTGTCAGTTATTTCCAAATCTGTAGGAAGTTAAAAATATTATCTCAATAAATTGACTTTATTTTATTATACTTGCCGTAAAGTCTAAAAAGCCATGGTTTAATATTGGTTTCTCAGGTTATCAACAACCATTGCTGAGAAATATAGAAATTTTCATTTTTTTTTCTCAAATGGAGTACATTGAAGGTGTACATTTACAAAATTTCAAGTTCCAAATAAATGTAGAATTACTTATTTTCCGATTCTAAACGTATACTTTATAGATGTTTGATTAATACGATATTATAAAGAATACAGTTATCAAATAATTTCAATTAATTAACAGGTTTTCATACAACCGAAGTATCATTTGTAATAGTTTAACTGAATGTTTTATATATTCAATTGTAAATGCATAACAACGTAAAAAGATGTTCCAAGAAAATTTGATATTCCATTGCATAGTGTTCTATAATTATGAAATAAATAAGTGTTCAAACTTATCCGATCCAACGTTTCACTCAATAATGTTACCATTGAAATATTTTTTATAAGTGATTTATTATTCGAACCCAGGACCTTCTGGTTTCGCGAGCGAGCACTTAACCTCTAAAGAACTGAGCCTGTCGGCATCCAACGGTGTTAATGTCTAACTTCAACTAATCAACGAAATTGAGCGACACATTCACCACTGTCATCAGTGAGTTACTATCTCACAATAGACCTGGTTGAACTCCTCTGGTCACTACTTCTCATTAGAACTCCAGGATATCCCTCTTAAAGCCAATCACTAGTGAGCATATGTTGATTAATATCAGATGGGTTTTTGTGGATATTATGGTAATTTCAATGGTTAAGATCATGAGTCAGTTTAAGCTAGACCACCATGGAAAACGTAGAAGCACTGGACGGCCGTTTCGTCCTATTGTGGGACTCCTCAGCAGTGCGCATCCACGACCTCGCCCATTGCAAGATTCGAACCTGGATGCCAGCTCAATGGTCTAGTGGTTAGGTACTCGCGCGCGAAACCAGTACGTCCTGTGTTCGAATCTCGCAGGGTGCGAGGTCGTGGGTGCGCACTGCTGAGGAGTCCCACAATAAGACGAAACGGCCGTCCAGTGCTTCTAGGTTTTCCATGGTGGTCTAGCTTCACCTGACTCATGATCTAAACCATTGAAATTACTACAATCTCCACAAAAACCCATCTGATTTATTATCCATTGAAGTTATCAGTTTTGAGACAATAAAGTGTTATCAAAGTCTGTAAATGAAGTATCTAATCTTTTATATTGAATTTTAATTTGTTTGTGTGAAAAAGAACAGTAGGTGTTTGTTAATTAGATGTTTGATTATTAGTTAAACTTCTTACTTTAGAATCCTAAAATACAACACAAAGCACATCAACTCGGTCACACTTGGTGAAAAAACTATGGAAGAGGTGGAGTCACTCACGTATCTGGGTAACATCATCAACAAACGTAAAGTATCTGATGCAGACGTAAAGGCGAGAATTGGCAAAGCAAGAGCAGCATTCCTACAGTTCAACAACATATAGAACTCAAAACCACTATCAACCAATATCAAATCCAGAGTCTTCAACATAAACATCAAGACAGTTTTGTTGTATGGAGCTGAAACTGAGGGCAACCACAACCATCATCAAAATGGTACAAGTATTTATCAAGAATTGTCCGTTGATCGGATACCACTAGCGACAGCCTACTGTAGGAAAAAACAAACCAACTCCCAACAGGGGAGGAAATTAATAAAAGATGTTGGAAGTGGACAAAACATACATTGGGTAAATCATTAAACTGCATCACGAAGCAAGCACTAAATTGGAATCCTGAAGGGAAATGGAAAAGAAGGCCAAAGAATACACTGTATCGAAAATTGGAAGTAAACATGAAAAGGATGAATAGCAGCTGTAAAGTACTGGGAAGGATTGTCAAGGACAGAGTTTGATGGAGAATACTGGTGAGCGGCCTACGCTCCTCCATGAGAGCTAACAGGCGTAAGTAAGTAAGTTATTGCTTTAGACATCGTTGTAATACGTATTCATATAATTAATTTGTTTGTTCTATAAATACCGTATCATTTTAATTTTTCAGTTTAGTCAAGATTTAGAGAATAAAAGAATATTTCATTTTGCCATGATTAATTACAGTAAAATATGTGTAGGTGTAATTAATCTATGGCAAAAGAGGAATTCCGTGAAGTATTTTAAACAGTACTTTGTTCCAACCAGTGGACATTTTACCATAGAGAATTACTATATAGTCCAATACATAATTCAAATCAACCAAGTCATAACTTATGATATAGATCCGATAGTACAACTATTCGTTAATATGGCTTGAAGTATTTCCATTCATCCGAATCAATACCATAAGAAATACAACAATAAAATTTTCGCAGCTAGTCTTTTTCATCATCATGGTCCAAGAATGTCAAGTGATAAACAAAAACGAAATTATGATTTGGAAAATGAGTTTACGATTAAATTACAGTCATGAAATTATAAATTAAACATGGCACATCAGTAAAAGAATACGACGTAGTGAATGAATATCATATCTTGTGGAACAAGAAGAGTTTGAGCTATTTCGAGATGATATGATACATTTATTGAATTAAATTGTTAAGTAAAGTTTTAATTCTGAAATCTAATTGAACATAAAATTCAATGATTGACATACATTACTGATGTACATATATCTGTACCATAATTGACATAGGGTAGATGAACATTGTTAATTAATAGCTGAAACAACAGACAAATAAAAATATTATGGTTTCTAAACACTTCTATACCTAATGTTTGGTAAACTTCACCTCATTAGCAGAAAGGAGATAGGACAATACGAACATTTTGAACATTCAATGAACAACAATATGGAGAAACTACTTGTTTCGACTGAATGAATTTAATTTCGACCGTATTAAATTGCGGTTACTTATTTATTACACACTATGCACGAACAGATTAGAATATGATACCACAAGACCAGTCGATTGGTGTTCAAAGTTAGATAACTAAACATTATGAACATTATTTCAATTTGAAATGCTGCATATCCAACCAAGATAAATTGCGTGGAACCGATTTTCATGTTTATACATACCTCATTATTCAAATTGACTTATTCAACTCTATAGGATATTTGTTCAAATCAAAATGGTCTTTATTTCATTTATCACTGAACTATAACAAAAAGATTAAATAACTGCTTGAATGAAATATAAGATTGAATAGCTTCAGTAATATTCACGAAACAACTACATATATGTTTCGACTAGCAACAACAACAACAACAAAAAGAACACCAACTTTTTTTGAAGAAGAACAATGATGAACAAATACAAATACAAATAATAAACTAGGAGAGTAAAAATTAATTTTCATTTCACTTAACTTAATGGAAGGTTCTTCAATTTTTTCCCTCGTATTGTTAAGATTTTTTATTTCGAAAGCTAAATCAATAAAAATAATGAATGAGAAAGATCAGACTTTAATTTATCTTGATTGTTTAAAAATTTTATTCTACTATTTAGCGATGATTTACGTCGGAATTTTGTTTAGTTTCTATTTTACGGCTTGCGTGTAATAATCCATTGATAAATTATTCTAGAGATAGAGAGAAGGCGAGGAAGAGAGAAAAAGAGGGGGCAGGGAGAGAGATGCCAAACAATAGGGTACTCAATTCACTTTATTATAAAAATTAATTTTAATAAAACTATTTCAGACGTGATGAAATCGGTTTTATTTATTGACATAAAAAAGTTTAATCTTCCACTGAAAATTTATGAATATATATAATGATGATATTTATTGTTGATGATGGCAAGTAAGCTAAACAAAACTAGTTGTGTTTAAGACTATAGAAATTAATTTTTTGTTTTTTTCTCTAAAATCAGAGATCATTACAATTCATCATAATTAAAAATATTTTAAAAAAGAAAATATCTGGATTGAGTAAAGTTACATAGAAACTAGTGAAAGATTTCTTAAGTATAAATGCCTATTACATAACTATTAAATCAATTTTAATGTTATGAATGTCCAATTTTGATTAGTTCTATACGATCGTCCAGAGATGGTTAGTTTCAATGGATTTCATACCAATACATAAACTAAAGCTCGTTTAGTCTTTATTAACTTCAAGTTTTAATACATTTTGAATAAATAGTAATTAGATTTTTAAGATAAATATATATGCACGTTTTCCTAGTAATGAATATGAATTTGTCTATTAGTTGTCAGATAACTATTAAATATCATTGGAATTCACAACAGTTTGTATACTTCAATTACCCACATTCGTTTGATGAAGTGATCAAATATCTTGATTTACAAGTGTACATACATGTGTTTAGCGATTTCCTGACCGATTTGACATGGTAAACAACATTATATTAAAACGATTTTAAAATAAATATTAAAAAAATGACTGACTTATTTATCCTTTAATGTCGAAACTCGGCCTTATTTTGAGAATCTATTCAGTGATGATAAAAGACATCTCACCATTCAACATCATATCTCTTTAATGATTAAAGAGTCATGAATCAAATAACTAACTTTTGGCGTGGTATGTCGCCCTTGATACTGATTAGTTGTTATTTGTGTAATTGAATCCAAACATATTGTTTTCTTCAGAATTAAACCAAATTAACATTTCAAGTAAGTTTATTTTTTGAATTGTTTGACTACCTTATTTATTCCTAATGAATTTATCATTGAAAAACTACGAAGTCGTCTATTTGTGCATTATTGAATAAAGAGAATCAGATTTATCTCGAGAACAAAATGAAGTAATATATGATCAAAAACGAAATTCATAAGTAAGTGAGCAGTATGACTGAAATACTTGTTTTAATAACATCTTTCTATAGCCAAACCTGAAATAACTGTAAACCGATATATATATATATATATATATATATTATTATTATTATTTTTTTTTTTATCATTATCAGCTTTATGCAATATTATATTTTTGGTACAATATAGATTTCTCAGCGTAAAGTATTTCAACAAGTTTCCGTTTCTTTCTTCTTGGTCGGTCCTGGCGATATATATATATATATATATATATATATTATGGTGACGTTCTGAGTAATTTATTAGTTTATTCTTACTAACAAAGACTAATATCAAATTTATTACTCAAATCAAATGACTAACTCATAAAACTGAAGCCACATTTTCTCCTTTCATATTACAATTGATTCATTGGATCTTCTTAATGAGAATATTGCTTTCTTTAAAGCATCAAGCAATTAGTAGAATTCTCTGATATATAGTAAATTTATCTGCATTCTATCTCAACTGCTATATTTGATTTAGTATTTTTTAAAAACAAACAAACAATAATCATTACTTCATTAGTTCATATTTTTATTATAACAAAATAATTTGAAGAAATTTAAGTAATTTGGCGCTATTAAAAACCATAAAATATTTTATGGCTTGGTAATTAATCAAACAGTTTATACCAACCAAACATAATTAAATGTTATTTTTAATAACCTTTATGATATTGTAATAAACATGTGAAATTGAAGAAAAATTTTTTGTATGCTTATTGTTCATAAAATACCTTTTCATTTGTATGCTTTCAACAACTATGTTTTAATCGTTTAAAGATCTCCGTCATATTAAAAGACTGGTATTTGAACGAAGAATATTCTTTACGATAAATTCTCTTCAGGTTCTACAATTATTTATCCAAATTAATAATCCGAAAAATGGCCAGGTTAAGGGCCTAGAATGATCACCTCATTTTGTATTTATCAGTTCGACTGCTCCTGTGGAGCGAGTTATATTGGTCGAAGTTCTAGGAATTTACATTTCCATGCTCGTGAACACCTTCCAGCGTGGCTAAATAAAGGTTTGATGAAGAAAGTGAACAGCTCAATATTGGCTCATTTAGTACAAACCGGTCATAGTGCCAGTATAAACCAATGTTTTTCAATTATTTATAAGGTCAGTAATTTTTTGCCAAAACTGGTCAGACTGAAAGTATTTCAAACGGCTGAAACAGTAGCCATCCGGATGAAGAAACAGGATCTATGCGTACAGAAGAAAGATATTCAACCACTCCTCCTCCCCTGGCCAACATCAAGGCCAATTAGTCAATCGTAATGGTGGAGAATATTTGTAGCTCAGGTGGAGTTTTGTTCTCTGAGATGGATGGTTTGGTCGTGGAGCTTTCATCGTTCTTCTGAACGACATCATCAGCACAAACTTCGGATAGACTTCAGACAGACTTCTTTCTGAAGTTTGTGCTGAAGATGTCGTTTAGAAGAACGATGAAAGCTCCACGACCAAACCATCCAGCTCAGAGAACAAAACTCCACCAAAATCAATCATAATCTTAACTATTGAATGACCTAATTTGAATATGACCTTTCATAGTCAATTGTCTCTGTTATCTTTATTCATAAATCTTTGTATTATTAGTATTATTCGTATTATTGGTTAAACATCATTATTAATCTCCCTTATGCATGATTCATTCACTTCGCATTCATTCCTTCGTATAACGTCTTACTTATTTGATCGAATTGTAATTGCACTATTATTTCTCTCTCACCCTATTTGACTCATATTTATTCTAGTCATGGATCTTAAAATTTCACTCAACATTTACGCAGATTCAAGTTAACATTCTATACGAGTCATATCAACATTAACAATTTTATTGTATTTTGTTTATGACAATCCTAAATTCACATGCTTTAAACGATGTACTTTGCCCTTAATCTGGCCATTTTTCGGATTATTAATTTGGATATATAATTGTAGAACCTTAATAGAATTTATCGAAAAGAATATTCTTCGTTCAAATACTAGTCTTTTAACTGTTTTAAAAGTTTTCTCAAGCTTATTATAGATCTTATTATTGATAAGCAATCTTTAAAGTTTGAAGTGCAATATTTAGCTATATAAATAAAAACTTTCGTCTAAATTTGAACGAATAGTTTCACAATATTTTTGGGCGCCGAGTTAATGCGAGACACATCATGTATCTCTTACACACTAATGTAAATACCCACTTTAAACAGTGTTCACGTTGATTGGATGACGTATTCAGTATACAGTAAACCAGAGAACCATGTACCTATTTATATTCGATAATTTTGTTGTTTGATTATATTTTCCTTGAAAAAGCTTGGACCAGATTGCCAGGCGAAACGTTGGATTTACTTCAAATTCTTTCGCTGAGATTTTACAAATATATTTTTCCTCTTTAATATTTAGCTATTTTTAAATCAACCAATATCATGCACTATTTTGAGTGGAAAAGTCAATGCAGCTATGGATAAATGAGATGGAAAAAAAGCGTTTCCAAATTTTATTTAATTTCTCAATTGATTGTAATCTTCATTGATTTTCTTTTTGATTATGTTTTGTTCACCTAGATACTATTCACCTTATGATTTTTTTAGTGTGATGAATCAATGTATTGTTCCATTTTTTGAATCAAACACGCTAATATATGTATATATATAATGTCTTTAGAAATTACAGCTTGTAAATATCTACACGACTCTAGCTGCTCATTCATTACCAAATGTTTACGAATATTCTTTTCTATATATTATTAAAAAGCGACTAAATGTATATAATTCCTCTATTTCTATATTGGTTGAAATGGAAGATTTTTAATTGTTTTTCTTTTACCGAAGATATACGTGGATTATGGAAATTATAATGTTTATAATGAATACGATAGTTATCGATTACTTGTGTACTGATGTAAAATAACATTAAAACATGATTACTGTAGAAATAATTTATTATTTTTTGAATAAAAATCAAAAAGACCATGTTGATATTATGTCTTCTATTCGCCCCCAAGTGCTCTGGTGCGACCGAGGGAGGGAAGAGTCCGCTCTGCCTCTCGAAATGCTCTGAAATGTCCACGCGTATACAGCCACTGCCAGGAAAGTCCCACTCACTGCTTCTCATGACAGCGTGATTGTTTACAAAACTGAGAGGTCGAAAAGTGAATGTTCGGCACTTTACCCGGGTTGGTGGATATAGAGGATCCACATAGGGGATCTAGAAAACCCTGGTTCCAGGAGCCTGAGGGAACAAATGGTATATGAACGAATTGTTGGTCACCGGCTACCATGGAACTGCGTTTTCTGACGTTGCTCCATTGCCTTGTGGATCAGACCTTATGTCAAAGTCTCCGGGCGTAGCCCCCCAGGAAAACCACCTGCTTCGATTTTAGCACCCTGGCAGTATCACAGTCCACACACAAATCAAGTGACTTGTGTGGTGCATGTGTATTCACTGCCTCATTGTACCAGTATTTTTATGTTTAAATAAATAAACAAATAAGTAAATAAATGAAATTAATTACTATTTCTACAAATGTCTTCCAGATATAACAAAGTTCTGTGAAGATTTCAAGATTTAGATTTTATTTTGAGATTTATTCCAAAACTATAGAAGAGTAAACATCGGTAGCTTCTTGAAAACATATTTATATCAGCCGTATTTTATCAGTTTTGATAAGACATTGTTTACATTTACACTATTATCAGATATTAATCTTATACTAAATACTAATAAGTAATTTTATCACACAAATATGTAGATTACATTTTGAGTAACGACATCTTATATAAGTAACGGGAGTAAACTTACGATAAACTATCCAAACAATCTGAGTTAACATAACCGAAATTCGTTTAATATATAAACCTTACTGAAAACATAATATAATAATATATCATAAAAAGAATCAAATGTTAATTGTAGAAAATGTAATGAAGCAAACAAGAACAGTATATAGTATTTGAGTTGGTATTTGATAGGCCGACCTTATCATTCACCTTCTATCTTATTATCTCATTTTTGCATACCAGTAAAATATATTTTCCAAGTACAAGTTTAGAACACTATTAACAATCAATGGAATTAAATTAAGTTAATCATTGGTGTATACATTCAGATTTCTTGTAAAAAATCTTAGTTTTTCAACGTTATGTCTGATAACATGAATCTATGATGATGAACATTCTTAAATACAACACGTTTCTACAGACCAAGTAGATTAATAAAATTTCAATGCACAACTTCATTTCTCAAGTTTAGTTTTATCATTAAAAAATATTCGTCACTTTGATGTACACAACTTCGTTGTACTTCGAATTATCATCTTACCTGGGAACACTTTACTAATGCATTATATTATGTTATAATTTGTTCTGATATCTCAATAGAAAGTAATAACGGGTCAAGTTCAGTTATATTAATGATGAATCAGTAGTAATTATTTATTCTTATCAACAAAATAATTGTCAGACAAATATTGTACACTCATGCGATCAATAGTTATTGAACATATTGTTCAAAACGTAAGTCGATAAATGATTATGAGCGACAATAATCTGGTTTTGCAAAATTATTTATTTAGTTTTTTATAAAACTACTTAAATATATGAAAATACCAAGAATTACCAAAAATATAATAAACATTATCTTGACTGATTAGTATCTGGGAAATTTGTATTATCAAAAGTTAAGACTGAAATAATATTTAATTTAAGGATAACTAAATGAGAAAGCAATAACTATGAAGCCATACTGAAAACGGCACTGAGATAGTGGTTGAAATTCTCAAGGGACATGATCAGTACACCTATAGATCGAGCTATTCACACTCTCAATTACATTAAAACTCATTTTAAATTTAAATGTATGATTCATGAGTGATCCAAATGTCTTGAATGGTAGTTATTAATACAAGTTGACTAATGTTATAAATCCAAAACTTCAGCTCGCTTCAACTCAAATTGAAAGTAAAAGGTTCAGTTTCATCTGTTGTTTCATATCCGTGACTGAAAAATACACAACAAGCATACAATAAATAACCACTGCTTCCTGACTCGTCGTTAATACTTCTAACATCATTTTAAAATGGGAATAGTCAATTTTTTGGAGGATGCTACTCACAAGATTGTTCACAAGTAATATTTAGCGAACGTAACGTTGAATTTGCCATAATTATCAGGTGGTGTGAAGAGGTTCGGTACATCAAAAGCACAGAATTGGCATAACACGTAAAGAACAGATAAGAAAATGACTCAAACTACTGAACACACCAAAAGATGAAAATGGATAATTAAAAAAAACTATACATTTTGAAAATGCTTAGTAACTTCTTGCAATAAATATACAATCCTTCAGCCGATTATTATATTCTACAATTTGTCTGAATAATATATTAATTCTTCAAATAAATAATAAGTGAAATATCTTCGTTATATACATGAATAGAATTAAATTTAGAACAACATATATAAGCGAACAATATTGTTTTCGATTAGATCCTCATCAGGCTTTACTCTAATATACAGTAATATTTATATGCATATACGAAATAATTAAACCAATCAAGGTAGTTTATAAGTCAATGATAACAATGGAAAAGATTACATAATAAGTAAAATGTGAAAAGTACAAATTGATGGTGTGACAACAGGTGCATTAGTTTTTGATAAGCAATAAATAATAAAGGTTCAAATCAATGTTACATAATCTGAAATAGGTCAAGGATTAGAAAAATATAGAAACTGTGATAACAATTATAAAATTATAAAATTATAAGATGACGTAATAAGAAATGTTCAGATAATTGGACCATGAAACGTATAGTTGAGAGAAAATAAAGTGGTAGGAGGGTGTGAAGAAAAATAATAATAAACGAAGAGAAAGTTAGAAAAGGAATAAATAAATAAATAAATTCATTTATTACTTAAGGCTAAGGGAGAGATAAGGGAGTTACAAATTTCTTCTGAACACAAAGACTTGGCTTGTTGGCTCGGATTCTTATAGCTTCTGCTATGTGTAAGAGACGAGATCGAACACCATAAGGAAAACTAGTGGGAATCCGGTAAATAACTTTGAACGACTTGTTTCTGTCCACTACATGACCGCTATCGATCAAGTGTGATAGAACCGAGCTGCGTATTGTTTTGACGTAACCTTTTCCTAACCACGAAGGGAGGTGTTCACTAACTCGTTGGTTTAGTTGCCTGGTAGTGCGCCCAATATAGCTTTCTCCACAGGAGCAGCTGAATTCGTAGATACACATAGAAGTGGCATAACCAGGTAACTTATCCTTCAATTGCGGAATCACCATCGATCGGGTCGAATACGTTAGGCAGAGGTTGGCAGCATTAAACGTTCTCTTTACTGCTCTAGTCAATCTATCACGTAATACATCGCTAGCCAAATCACCATTGAATTGCCACTACGTCACATCCTTACGGATTTTTTCTTGCGAAACTAGAAAACGGACCTCTCAAGGAGGTTATCAATAAACTGGATTTCTACTGTCGTTACGTTGATGATACCTTCATCATTGCCGATCAGAACATTAGAAAAGAACAACTACTGGAACTATTTAATAACAAACATCCTGCTATTAAATTTACATGTGAGGAGGAAATAGATAACAAACTAAATTTTCTGGACGTTTTGTTAAGTAGAAAAGAAAATGGTTCTATCAGCAGGGGTGTGTATAGAAAAAGTTCTTCGCCAAGCCAATACACACATTTTTTAAGCTTTGTGCCTCTTCATTATAAGAGAAACTTAGTCAAATGTCTTGCAAATAGAGCTCTTAAGATATGCTCAGTCGACACTATTGATAGAGAATTACAACACATTCATAATATTTTGATTGAATTGGGATATCCATTGGGTTTCCTGAAGAAACACTTGCGCGTAAAAAACAGGAAAATAGTGACCCTGACGGCTAATAAGAAACCGCTTTTCTTGAAACTGCAATTCAATGGTGATTTGGCTAGCGATGTATTACGGGATAGATTGACTAGAGCAGTAAAGAGAACGTTTAATGCTGCCAACCTCTGCCTAACGTATTCGACCCGATCGATGGTGATTCCGCAATTGAAGGATAAGTTACCTGGTTATGCCACTTCTATGTGTATCTACGAATTCAGCTGCTCCTGTGGAGAAAGCTATATTGGGCGCACTACCAGGCAACTAAACCAACGAGTTAGTGAACACCTCCCTTCGTGGTTAGGAAAAGGTTACGTCAAAACAATACGCAGCTCGGTTCTATCACACTTGATCGATAGCGGTCATGTAGTGGACAGAAACAAGTCGTTCAAAGTTATTTACCGGATTCCCACTAGTTTTCCTTATGGTGTTCGATCTCGTCTCTTACACATAGCAGAAGCTATAAGAATCCGAGCCAACAAGCCAAGTCTTTGTGTTCAGAAGAAATTTGTAACTCCCTTATCTCTCCCTTAGCCTTAAGTAATAAATGAATTTATTTATTTATTTATTCCTTTTCTAACTTTCTCTTCGTTTATTATTATTTTTCTTCACACCCTCCTACCACTTTATTTTCTCTCAACTATACGTTTCATGGTCCAATTATCTGAACATTTCTTATTACGTCATCTTATAATTTTATAATTTTATAATTGTTATCTCAGTTTCTATATTTTTCTAATCCTTGACCTATTTCAGATTATGTAACATTGATTTGAACCTTTATTATTTATTGCTTATCAAAAACTAATGCACCTGTTGTCACACCATCAATTTGTACTTTTCACATTTTACTTATTATGTAATCTTTTCCATTGTTATCATTGACTTATAAACTACCTTGATTGGTTTAATTATTTCGTATATGCATATAAATATTACTGTATATTAGAGTAAAGCCTGATGAGGATCTAATCGAAAACAATATTGTTCGCTTATATATGTTGTTCTAAATTTACAATATGGGAATATTTGAAATTTTGAAGTCACGTGGGGATCCGATTGCATTTAAGGTGCTCAATGAGTTCCTAAAATTTAATGCTCGTCTCATTGAAGCGAAAACATCGTTGGAATTTATTAATGATTGTATACGGAATGATAGATATCCTAAAATATATTGGAAATATTTACGCCGGAACAAAGTTTACCCGAATGCCAGAACCCTTAAACGGCATGCACTTAACCAAACGGATTCATTAAAATTACACATAAACAATCTAGAAAGAAATCTTTCACAAAGAGAATATGTGCTCGATAACATACCACCGGAAATAAAATCACAATTTATGGATTATAATAACATGGTGGCAAAAAGTAGATCAGAAAAACTGGGAACAAAACTAATTCAGTCACTGGAACCTCATAAACCTGAAAGAAATTTTCCTATGGACCCTGAGCGGTACGTTCATAATTTCTCTAGTGTTACGTTAGACGTATTGCAAGTAGAGGCATTGTCACTCGGCCCTAGGTTTTGCGACTATAGTAATAAAATAAACCAACTAGATACAGATGTACAGTTTGAAAATTTATTTACACAAACAACAGATTTGCTGCCTACTTCTCCTGATGAATTAACCAGGTTTAAGACCACGTTGGTAGACATCTGCCAACAATACAAAATAGTAAATGTACGGTGAAAACTCCACTTACCAAACAGCACCGAGATGCTTTACATGTACTTAGAAACGACAATACTCTAATCATAAGCAAGCCGGACAAAGGAGGGGGCTAGTTCTTATGAACAAAGCTGATTACATTCATAAAGTGAACGTGATTTTGAATGATCCGACAAAATTTCAGAAACTCAACGACGTTAAGGACTTAAATATGAAGGCAGAAAAATTGCTGACTATCTCACTGAAGGAATTAAAAATAAAGGTATTCTTACTCCTGACTTACATGACTCACTCAAGCCTACTGGATCGAACACACCGCGACTATATGGTTTACCTAAAGTTCACAAGACAGGTCTTCCTCTTCGCCCAGTTTTAGATATGTATAATTCACCTTATCATAAACCTGCAAAGTGGCTAGTTCGTATCCTAAACCCCTTACACAAACTAGTCGTCAATAGAAGCGTGAAAGACGTCTTCGATTTCATATCTAAAGTGGAACGTATAAATTTAAATGGGAAACGAATGATATCTTTAGATGTTGCTTCCCTGTTCACCAATGTACCGTTAACAGAGACTATCGATTTTGTGTGCCAACAACTGCAGGAAAAACAAATCAATATTGGAATTCCTGGGGTTAGTCTTAAAGAATTACTTTTAAAATGCACAATGAATGTCCATTTCGTCTTTAATAACACATATTATAGACAAATTGATGGTATAGCGATGGGTTCGCCACTAGGTCCCATCCTTGCGGATTTTTTCTTGCGAAACTAGAAAACGGACCTCTCAAGGAGGTTATCAATAAACTGGATTTCTACTGTCGTTACGTTGATGATACCTTCATCATTGCCGATCAGAACATTAGAAAAGAACAACTACTGGAACTATTTAATAACAAACATCCTGCTATTAAATTTACATGTGAGGAGGAAATAGATAACAAACTAAATTTTCTGGACGTTTTGTTAAGTAGAAAAGAAAATGGTTCTATCAGCAGGGGTGTGTATAGAAAAAGTTCTTCGCCAAGCCAATACACACATTTTTAAGCTTTGTGCCTCTTCATTATAAGAGAAACTTAGTCAAATGTCTTGCAAATAGAGCTCTTAAGATATGCTCAGTCGACACTATTGATAGAGAATTACAACACATTCATAATATTTTGATTGAATTGGGATATCCATTGGGTTTCCTGAAGAAACACTTGCGCGTAAAAAACAGGAAAATAGTGACCCTGACGGCTAATAAGAAACCGCTTTTCTTGAAACTGCAATTCAATGGTGATTTGGCTAGCGATGTATTACGGGATAGATTGACTAGAGCAGTAAAGAGAACGTTTAATGCTGCCAACCTCTGCCTAACGTATTCGACCCGATCGATGGTGATTCCGCAATTGAAGGATAAGTTACCTGGTTATGCCACTTCTATGTGTATCTACGAATTCAGCTGCTCCTGTGGAGAAAGCTATATTGGGCGCACTACCAGGCAACTAAACCAACGAGTTAGTGAACACCTCCCTTCGTGGTTAGGAAAAGGTTACGTCAAAACAATACGCAGCTCGGTTCTATCACACTTGATCGATAGCGGTCATGTAGTGGACAGAAACAAGTCGTTCAAAGTTATTTACCGGATTCCCACTAGTTTTCCTTATGGTGTTCGATCTCGTCTCTTACACATAGCAGAAGCTATAAGAATCCGAGCCAACAAGCCAAGTCTTTGTGTTCAGAAGAAATTTGTAACTCCCTTATCTCTCCCTTAGCCTTAAGTAATAAATGAATTTATTTATTTATTTATTCCTTTTCTAACTTTCTCTTCGTTTATTATTATTTTTCTTCACACCCTCCTACCACTTTATTTTCTCTCAACTATACGTTTCATGGTCCAATTATCTGAACATTTCTTATTACGTCATCTTATAATTTTATAATTTTATAATTGTTATCTCAGTTTCTATATTTTTCTAATCCTTGACCTATTTCAGATTATGTAACATTGATTTGAACCTTTATTATTTATTGCTTATCAAAAACTAATGCACCTGTTGTCACACCATCAATTTGTACTTTTCACATTTTACTTATTATGTAATCTTTTCCATTGTTATCATTGACTTATAAACTACCTTGATTGGTTTAATTATTTCGTATATGCATATAAATATTACTGTATATTAGAGTAAAGCCTGATGAGGATCTAATCGAAAACAATATTGTTCGCTTATATATGTTGTTCTAAATTTACAATATGGGAATATTTGAAATTTTGAAGTCACGTGGGGATCCGATTGCATTTAAGGTGCTCAATGAGTTCCTAAAATTTAATGCTCGTCTCATTGAAGCGAAAACATCGTTGGAATTTATTAATGATTGTATACGGAATGATAGATATCCTAAAATATATTGGAAATATTTACGCCGGAACAAAGTTTACCCGAATGCCAGAACCCTTAAACGGCATGCACTTAACCAAACGGATTCATTAAAATTACACATAAACAATCTAGAAAGAAATCTTTCACAAAGAGAATATGTGCTCGATAACATACCACCGGAAATAAAATCACAATTTATGGATTATAATAACATGGTGGCAAAAAGTAGATCAGAAAAACTGGGAACAAAACTAATTCAGTCACTGGAACCTCATAAACCTGAAAGAAATTTTCCTATGGACCCTGAGCGGTACGTTCATAATTTCTCTAGTGTTACGTTAGACGTATTGCAAGTAGAGGCATTGTCACTCGGCCCTAGGTTTTGCGACTATAGTAATAAAATAAACCAACTAGATACAGATGTACAGTTTGAAAATTTATTTACACAAACAACAGATTTGCTGCCTACTTCTCCTGATGAATTAACCAGGTTTAAGACCACGTTGGTAGACATCTGCCAACAATACAAAATAGTAAATGTACGGTGAAAACTCCACTTACCAAACAGCACCGAGATGCTTTACATGTACTTAGAAACGACAATACTCTAATCATAAGCAAGCCGGACAAAGGAGGGGGCTAGTTCTTATGAACAAAGCTGATTACATTCATAAAGTGAACGTGATTTTGAATGATCCGACAAAATTTCAGAAACTCAACGACGTTAAGGACTTAAATATGAAGGCAGAAAAATTGCTGACTATCTCACTGAAGGAATTAAAAAATAAAGGTATTCTTACTCCTGACTTACATGACTCACTCAAGCCTACTGGATCGAACACACCGCGACTATATGGTTTACCTAAAGTTCACAAGACAGGTCTTCCTCTTCGCCCAGTTTTAGATATGTATAATTCACCTTATCATAAACCTGCAAAGTGGCTAGTTCGTATCCTAAACCCCTTACACAAACTAGTCGTCAATAGAAGCGTGAAAGACGTCTTCGATTTCATATCTAAAGTGGAACGTATAAATTTAAATGGGAAACGAATGATATCTTTAGATGTTGCTTCCTGTTCACCAATGTACCGTTAACAGAGACTATCGATTTTGTGTGCCAACAACTGCAGGAAAAACAAATCAATATTGGAATTCCTGGGGTTAGTCTTAAAGAATTACTTTTAAAATGCACAATGAATGTCCATTTCGTCTTTAATAACACATATTATAGACAAATTGATGGTATAGCGATGGGTTCGCCACTAGGTCCCATCCTTGCGGATTTTTCTTGCGAAACTAGAAAACGGACCTCTCAAGGAGGTTATCAATAAACTGGATTTCTACTGTCGTTACGTTGATGATACCTTCATCATTGCCGATCAGAACATTAGAAAAGAACAACTACTGGAACTATTTAATAACAAACATCCTGCTATTAAATTTACATGTGAGGAGGAAATAGATAACAAACTAAATTTTCTGGACGTTTTGTTAAGTAGAAAAGAAAATGGTTCTATCAGCAGGGTGTGTATAGAAAAAGTTCTTCGCCAAGCCAATACACACATTTTTTAAGCTTTGTGCCTCTTCATTATAAGAGAAACTTAGTCAAATGTCTTGCAAATAGAGCTCTTAAGATATGCTCAGTCGACACTATTGATAGAGAATTACAACACATTCATAATATTTTGATTGAATTGGGATATCCATTGGGTTTCCTGAAGAAACACTTGCGCGTAAAAAACAGGAAAATAGTGACCCTGACGGCTAATAAGAAACCGCTTTTCTTGAAACTGCAATTCAATGGTGATTTGGCTAGCGATGTATTACGGGATAGATTGACTAGAGCAGTAAAGAGAACGTTTAATGCTGCCAACCTCTGCCTAACGTATTCGACCCGATCGATGGTGATTCCGCAATTGAAGGATAAGTTACCTGGTTATGCCACTTCTATGTGTATCTACGAATTCAGCTGCTCCTGTGGAGAAAGCTATATTGGGCGCACTACCAGGCAACTAAACCAACGAGTTAGTGAACACCTCCCTTCGTGGTTAGGAAAAGGTTACGTCAAAACAATACGCAGCTCGGTTCTATCACACTTGATCGATAGCGGTCATGTAGTGGACAGAAACAAGTCGTTCAAAGTTATTTACCGGATTCCCACTAGTTTTCCTTATGGTGTTCGATCTCGTCTCTTACACATAGCAGAAGCTATAAGAATCCGAGCCAACAAGCCAAGTCTTTGTGTTCAGAAGAAATTTGTAACTCCCTTATCTCTCCCTTAGCCTTAAGTAATAAATGAATTTATTTATTTATTTATTCCTTTTCTAACTTTCTCTTCGTTTATTATTATTTTTCTTCACACCCTCCTACCACTTTATTTTCTCTCAACTATACGTTTCATGGTCCAATTATCTGAACATTTCTTATTACGTCATCTTATAATTTTATAATTGTTATCTCAGTTTCTATATTTTTCTAATCCTTGACCTATTTCAGATTATGTAACATTGATTTGAACCTTTATTATTTATTGCTTATCAAAAACTAATGCACCTGTTGTCACACCATCAATTTGTACTTTTCACATTTTACTTATTATGTAATCTTTTCCATTGTTATCATTGACTTATAAACTACCTTGATTGGTTTAATTATTTCGTATATGCATATAAATATTACTGTATATTAGAGTAAAGCCTGATGAGGATCTAATCGAAAACAATATTGTTCGCTTATATATGTTGTTCTAAATTTAATTCTATTCATGTATATAACGAAGATATTTCACTTATTATTTATTTGAAGAATTAATATATTATTCAGACAAATTGTAGAATATAATAATCGGCTGAAGGATTGTATATTTATTGTAAGAAGTTACTAAGCATTTTCAAAATGTATAGTTTTTTTTAATTATCCATTTTCATCTTTTGGTGTGTTCAGTAGTTTGAGTCATTTTCTTATCTGTTCTTTACGTGTTATGCCAATTCTGTGCTTTTGATGTACCGAACCTCTTCACACCACCTGATAATTATGGCAAATTCAACGTTACGTTCGCTAAATATTACTTGTGAACAATCTTGTGAGTAGCATCCTCCAAAAATTGACTATTCCCATTTTAAAATGATGTTAGAAGTATTAACGACGAGTCAGGAAGCAGTGGTTATTTATTGTATGCTTGTTGTGTATTTTTCAGTCACGGATATGAAACAACAGATGAAACTGAACCTTTTACTTTCAATTTGAGTTGAAGCGAGCTGAAGTTTTGGATTTATAACATTAGTCAACTTGTATTAATAACTACCATTCAAGACATTTGGATCACTCATGAATCATACATTTAAATTTAAAATGAGTTTTAATGTAATTGAGAGTGTGAATAGCTCGATCTATAGGTGTACTGATCATGTCCCTTGAGAATTTCAACCACTATCTCAGTGCCGTTTTCAGTATGGCTTCATAGTTATTGCTTTCTCATTTAGTTATCCTTAAATTAAATATTATTTCAGTCTTAACTTTTGATAATACAAATTTCCCAGATACTAATCAGTCAAGATAATGTTTATTATATTTTTGGTAATTCTTGGTATTTTCATATATTTAAGTAGTTTTATAAAAAAAACTAAATAAATAATTTTGCAAAACCAGATTATTGTCGCTCATAATCATTTATCGACTTACGTTTTGAACAATATGTTCAATAACTATTGATCGCATGAGTGTACAATATTTGTCTGACAATTATTTTGTTGATAAGAATAAATAATTACTACTGATTCATCATTAATATAACTGAACTTGACCCGTTATTACTTTCTATTGAGATATCAGAACAAATTATAACATAATATAATGCATTAGTAAAGTGTTCCCAGGTAAGATGATAATTCGAAGTACAACGAAATTGTGTACATCAAAGTGACGAATATTTTTTAATGATAAAACTAAACTTGAGAAATGAAGTTGTGCATTGAAATTTTATTAATCTACTTGGTCTGTAGAAACGTGTTGTATTTAAGAATGTTCATCATCATAGATTCATGTTATCAGACATAACGTTGAAAAACTAAGATTTTTTACAAGAAATCTGAATGTATACACCAATGATTAACTTAATTTAATTCCATTGATTGTTAATAGTGTTCTAAACTTGTACTTGGAAAATATATTTTACTGGTATGCAAAAATGAGATAATAAGATAGAAGGTGAATGATAAGGTCGGCCTATCAAATACCAACTCAAATACTATATACTGTTCTTGTTTGCTTCATTACATTTTCTACAATTAACATTTGATTCTTTTTATGATATATTATTATATTATGTTTTCAGTAAGGTTTATATATTAAACGAATTTCGGTTATGTTAACTCAGATTGTTTGGATAGTTTATCGTAAGTTTACTCCCGTTACTTATATAAGATGTCGTTACTCAAAATGTAATCTACATATTTGTGTGATAAAATTACTTATTAGTATTTAGTATAAGATTAATATCTGATAATAGTGTAAATGTAAACAATGTCTTATCAAAACTGATAAAATACGGCTGATATAAATATGTTTTCAAGAAGCTACCGATGTTTACTCTTCTATAGTTTTGGAATAAATCTCAAAATAAAATCTAAATCTTGAAATCTTCACAGAACTTTGTTATATCTGGAAGACATTTGTAGAAATAGTAATTAATTTCATTTATTTACTTATTTGTTTATTTATTTAAACATAAAAATACTGGTACAATGAGGCAGTGAATACACATGCACGACACAAGTCACTTGATTTGTGTGTGGACTGTGATACTGCCAGGGTGCCAAAATCGAAGCAGGTGGTTTTCCTGGGGGGCTACACCCGGAGACTTTGACATAAGGTCTGATCCACAAGGCAATGGAGCAACGTCAGAAAACGCAGTTCCATGGTAGCCGGTGACCAACAATTCGTTCATATACCATTTGTTCCCCCAGGCTCCTGGAACCAGGGTTTTCTAGATCCCCTATGTGGATCCTCTATATCCACCAACCCGGGTAAAGTGCCGAACATTCACTTTAGTTTTTCATTAAATTAAGCCTTGAATTCAATGTTTGTTTTTATTATTCATTTGGCGGCCTGCTTGAATATCTGGGCTACCTATTCCTGCCATCTAGATAGTTTAACAAGCTCACTGTCTTTTGTTTGTTTCAACAGATCATTATATCAATAGGACGAAACGGCCGTTTAGTGCTTCTAGGTTTTCTATGGTGGCCTAGCTTCAATTGATTCATGATCTTAACTATTGAAATTACTACAATATCCAAAAAATCCCTTCTGATACTAATTTACAAACTTAACAATTATTTTAAGTATATCAATATCCTAATATTAGAATGATTAAGTATAGAAGTTTATTGTCTATTATTTAGTTAAATCAGAGTGATTTTATTTATTGTTGCAATTATTATTTCCTAGACAATTTAACATATGTTATCTTAAGGTAATATGTGTATTTTTGCAACAACAACCGGGTCAGTTGTGAGATAGTAACTCACTCATGACGATGGTGGATGCGTCGCTCAATTTGGTGGATTAGTTGAAGTTAGATATTAACACCGTTGGATGCCGGCTTAGCGGTCTATTTGGTTAAGTGCTCGCGCGCGAGACCAGTAGATCCTGGGTTCGGATCTCGTGAGGTGGGATCGTGGATGCACACTGCTTAGGAGTCCCATACTAGGGTGAAACGGCCGTCCAGTGCTTCCAGGTTTTCCATGGTGGTCTATCTTCAATGCACTCATGATATCAACAATTGCAATAACAAAAAATTATTAAACAGTAGTCAACTTAACATACATATTATAAACCAATAATAATAATTTTTAGCGAATATTTCAGTACTATGATGGTGGTCTTCCTTATGTCAGTCATTATGTTAGACATTCAAAAAGGAGAAGAAAAAAAGAGATATTTTGCTTCACAAAGTGTTTTTTTCTTCAGTTTTCTTAACAATCTTAACCAAATAACACTTGTTTCTTTTTTCATTAAAGTTACATAATTTTAAATTAAGTTGATTAGGAATGTCAACTATGTCGGATATGTGTGGGTTTGTTTTTTTCTCATTTGCATAAAAAGACAACATTTTCACTTTAAGATAAAATCATACAGCGGAAAAAAGCTAGTAAAATGATTGACAAAACTGAAAATAATTTAATGTCTTGAAAATAATAATATATGAGCTATTAAGTACTGCAACGTAGTTTGTTTTATTTCAGTCTGAGTAGATTAATATTATTTAAGAGCAGTATATAGCAAGAAAAGATAATATTCATAGATTGTATTGCTAATTGATCTTAGTCAAACAATAATTTAAAACCTAGAAACATAGTGATTTGTCTATGGTTGGTATCAGAGCATTGTCTACTACAATCAATAGAAGATACTCGCGTAATATCACAAGCTAACTGAAGTTCAATGGGCACACAAACGGATCCTAGTTCAGCAGTCTAGGGATTAAGCGCTCATACTTAACCTCGAAAGTCCTGGATTTGACTTTTTGTTGAGTTTTAAATTCATATTACTGAGAATTCCAATACTAAAATAAAACAGAGTTCCAGTGCTCATTAGTTTTCAATGGTTGATTAACTAATACCAATCTGTTTTGTAATCTGCAAAAAATTAACAACCTCCATAAATCACGTAAATTATATAGTAGGGATAATGATTAAAATGGGAAGAGAGAATTGATAAACGCATTTTAAATACAAAGATAATCTTTCAGCTTGAATTTCTAAATAGTATACTGGAATAATAATGGTTGTTGTTCAAATCCCATTGTTAGAAACAATATTTTCTCATCTCTTTTATAACTGGAATATCATATTTTTATCACCAAGTTTAGTTGGCATGTTATTCTCAGTAGATATTTAGTACATGTCCGATGAATTATATCAACAAAATCTTATGGCTGTTATTCAATTGACTGAATTGTTTTCGTGTGGCATTTCAATTTCTCTTTGTGTTCAGTTTAGTTGACCTCTAAATTAATCGAAAAAAAGATTTAGAGTAAACCCTTTTTTTTGCTTTACTCGTCATTATACCTGGTTGTCTGATTGTCGAATCAGTCAAAAAATATAACTGACTGATATTGGTAAAATTCGAATTACAAACATCTGACATAATACAGTGATGTTTGCATATTTGAGAAGTGGATTATATGATAAATTCATTGCGAGAAATTATGACACGTGAATCAAATAAGCGGGTTTCAGTCAATACAGATGAAAGATAATAACGGTCAGATATACTGAACCTCAAAAGTGAACCAAATTTGAACCCCATGATGATATGACTGGAATATTGTTCACTTTACTGCAACTCAAAAACTTTCCAGGATTATAATGTTCATACCATGATAGCATTCTGGAAAGAAGTATGTTGTTTATTTGTAACTTGAACGGAGAGTTTATAAATGTGCCGTAAGGTATTGCATTGAAATGTTTGTTTGTAACTAGACTACATGTTGTCTTATTATGATCTGTAAGTAGAGAATATTTCAAACTTAATCGCTGATAAAACGTTTAGTATCCCTGTTATTGATTGTCCAAGAAATTATTTAATTATCACGATTTACATAAACATAAAATAAGTTGTTACAGAGAAAAACATTTGGTAATGACCATCTAATTATTTAAACCTTTTTTTATATGGAGTCACCTAAGCATCTTGTATTGCCATAAAATTTACTCAGATCGTTTTGAAGAAATATAAAAATAAATATAGAGTTCATCTACGATAACTTGAAGATATCAGTAACTCACTATGTCCCATTACTTTGTTGAATATTACAATAGTCAATGATGTTTTATTCTTATCCATATTTTCTATGACGTTTCTCTGACAGCACAGTTTTAAATGTAAGTCAAGACAAAACGATAAACGACGGATGACGTACATGAATCAACATACATATTAAAATTTTTACGTAGAAACAGAGGTAATAATACTATGAAATTTGTGCACACAAATATTCAAATTTATAGCAGAGCGAATAACCAAAGTATTTCTATTAACGATTAATGGTGATTATATGATAGCACAGCGAATTATTGACTTTCATTTCTTTGAACCCCAACTGTTTATAAAAACCTTATCATGAGTGTTTCCGCGTTTTCCTTACCATGATCAATAATAATATTTCGTATATTTTTTACTAGTAAATACAAAGCAAAGTTGGGTAATTACAATGATCGGTTTGTCTTTATTTGCCTGAATCAACCTTACAATATTGAAAATTCACAAATTTTCATACAATCACCTGAGGATAATTTTCATATGGTCTGTTTTATATTTATGTTTTAGCCGCAAGGAATGATGATGCGTGTAACTGATGATCCTAGCAATTTACACTATGCAAATAAAAACATGAAAATTAATCCAAATAAAGACCTGTTTCACCATCAAGAAAACACATCAACGACTGTTGTAACGGCAGATAACTGGCAGTGACTTCTTGGATATATGCATTAAACGAAATAAGTAAGACTATGAAGACTTTAAATGAAGATTTATTTGAAGTCTAAAATAAATCAAAATAGATATTTGAAAACACCACTTTTTGTGTGATTTTTTATATATCTAACAATTTTGATCATACTTCCGTCTATTTAGTCGGTGTATGTTTCGTATGAAGGTATCAATTTTATTGAGAATTTATTTTCTTATTGATTGAGCTCTTGAACCAATTGATGTAAGACCACCAATGAAAACCTGGAAGCGCTGGACGGCTGTTTCATTGGATGGCTTCTCACTAGAATTCCAAGAATTCCCTCACGAATTTAGTCACTAGTGAGCACATGGTGACCAGTGGAGTTATTCTGTGTTAGGTAGAGACAGGTATCTACCTCAGAAAATTGAAGATGGTTGCGCGATTTCATGGACTAGTTGAGGTTAGACATTAACACCGTTGAATACCGGCTCAGTGGTCAAGTAGGCTAAGCATTCGCGCGCGAGACTGAAGGCTTTGAGTTCGAATCCCGCTAGAAAGATCGTGGATGTGCACTTCTGAGGAGTCCCACAATAGGACGAAACGGCCGTCCGGCACTTCCAGGTTTTTAATGGTGGTCTTACATCAGTCGGTTCAAGATCTCAACCAATAACTTAACAATCTCCACAACTCTATTCTGATAATTTATTTTCTATCATTCAAATCATTAGAATCTACCTTTTATGCATAACCCAATGTAGAGTACATTAACTTTTGGGGATGTAAAAAAAAAATTAAATGGAAGAAAAAGTTTGCAATGAAATCACCAATGAAAATTAAACCATTTTATGTAATATTCACTTATTAAATAAATGAAGAAAAAAACATCTCAAAATATTTGCTTCATTGAACAAATTAAACATTGAAAAACGGAAATATAATCTTCTCCTTAATAAATTACAGCACAAATACAAATAAACAACATCAGAAAACTGAATTCGCTTCTTAAATTGTTATTATTTATTATTGGTGGTTTTATTCAATATTATGTTTTTCGTACAACATGGGAATGTCAGCACAAAGTATCTTAACGAGCTTCCTTTTCTTATTTCTTGGTCGACCGTTATGGTAAATTTTGAGTGGTCGCCAGTTAGATGTTAACAGTTCAGGACTCGACATCTGAATAAAGTACATTCTTTTCGATGCATATTGCAGGCAACCACAATGTCTCTGATTAAGCTCTTTCGTAAATTGTACAGCGAAATGTCGTAAACTTTTCACAAACGCGCCTGAATAGGTTATGTGACTAATAAGCATAATGATATGTTAAAACAAACAAAAGACAGTTAACTTGTTGAACCATCTAGATGGCAAGAACAGGTAGCCCAGATATTTAGGCAGGCCTCCTAGCTGATGCAAATGATTGAGAAGAATGTTTTTCATAAGTAACTAGCGATCCAGTTAGTCAAGTCTTTCATTATTATAGTAATTTTTTACACCAATTATTCATATAATTAAAAAAAGTGAGCTGATGTATATGTTCAAGGAGAACTGATACAATTAATACTAAATTTGTTGAGTATTGTAGAATCCATGTACAATTAATTATTATTTTTATTTGTAATTTATTCATAGTAGTTTATGTGTGCATTATTTTAAAGCTTATATGCTGTGTATTCTATTAATAGCGGTTTAACAATTAACAAAGAACCTTATGTTTTGCTGATATCATAAGAAATATGCTCACTCTTGGAAAAGTTTACAAATCAACTAGGTATAGATTCCAAATTATTTGAAAGTGTTTTTAATTATAGCAATTATGTTTGATATAATAATTAGATAGTTTAAAGCTTTCATTTTTAAATGATCATGGCAAAATTAGTTTTAACCAGTTTGATTTGCTATGCAAATAATTGATGGCTTTATAAACCTTTTTATTTGAACATATAAATATTGGTACAAAGGAGCACCAGATAAGTATGGGCCACACAAACCTCATTTGATTTGTGTGTGGACTATAATACTGCCCGGGTGCCCAGACAGAAGCGGGTGGATTTCTAAGTGGGTTACACCCCGAGCATTCGACCTAAAGTTCTGATCCACAAGGTAGTGGAGCAGCATCAGGAGATGCAGTCTCGTGGTATTCTGTGACCAACAATTGGTTAATACGCCATTTGTCTCCTCAGGATCCTGGAGCCCATGTGCGCCATTGGTTTGGAATCAGGGTTTTCCAGCTCCCCTAGGTGGATCGTCAATATGAACCAACCCAGTTAAAGTGCCGAACATTCACTTTTCATCCTCTCAATTTCGTAAACGACAGTAATGTCACGAGAAGGCAGTGAGTTGGACTTATTTGGCAGTAGCTGTATACGCGTGGCCATAAGAGGGCATTTTGAAAGGAGAAGCTAACTCTCGCCTGCTTCGGTAGTACCATGGCATTTGGGAACCATTTATTTCCAGAACTAGTCGCTAACGCGATTAATTGTAGTTGCTCAAGATGTGAAAACTAGCCGATTTCGGTACGTTTAAGAGTATACTAACTACTGCATACTTTAGTTCTTCAAATGCATGCATAATTTTCTAAGATCAGAATGCTACCAAAAACTTATCGAATCGAAATCTATTTAGGGTAATAAAAATATAGATTTGAGCCAGTATGGGGCTTATTATACCAATTTTACCGGTGATTCACTTTTAGTTTCATGAATTAGGGTATACTGACACAAATAAATTGCTAAATTTTCAGTCAGAAGTCTTGACTGATAAAGTTCAACCTTATTTTCAGTATGAGGATTTGTGAAATTTGTAGTATTTCCACTGTTGAATTCACGAGTCAATTAAAGCTAAACCACCACTGAAAGCCTGAGAGCACTGGACAGCCGTTTCGCTCTAGTGTGGGACTCCTCGATAGTGCTCATCCACGATCCTGTACGCAGGAATCGAACTCAGAACCTTCGTTATCGGGTGCGAACGCATAACCTGTAGACCATTAAGCTGATGTCAATGTCTAACTAAAAAATTATTTACTGTCAGAAACTATCATTTTCATGTATATATACATAAATATGATTTTGCTTCCACACAATATACTGTCTTTAATTTCAATATCATCGATAAACGATAGGAAATGACTTGTGTAGTTGGGATATTTGTTAGTAATTTTTTAATTTGTACAAAGTTTTCGCTTCCAGTTGATTTGCTTTCGTGATGTGAAATTATCTTGAAATGATTTATTTCTATGTATAATATTTTGAAGTGGGTCATAAGGTCAATAATTAACCTAATTGTTCGAATGTTAGAATAATTAATACTGGTAATATATGACTCGTCAGTAAATTTTTGATCTCAAATATTCTGTATGTAAAGTTATTACTTCTGGAATAATTTTGAAATTTATAATTCTAATTGTATAGTTTAAACAGCAATATTGAAAAATCAACCAGAAAAGTATTTTTGTATTGCTGCTGATAATTACATGGCACCCAATTTGTATGGCATCTTTATTAGGTATTCGTAGATATGGAAACATTTTAGTTTAGATGGTGGTTGGAGGTAGTCAACAGGAAACCCTGGACCCGGGTTTCGTGCTACTTGGCACTCGTCAGCAAGGTGTACCTGTAATCTTGAGGGAACTGGTGCTCCCTGGCGGATTCGATCTCGTGTCACCCAGCTTCACAGTCAGAGACGTTACCACTGAGCTATCCGAGCCGTGACTAACCTCCTGTACGACTGAGATGTAATCACAATTGATTGATCACCACCCAGTGATCAATCAATTGTGAAACATTTTAGTGTTTGTGCTGTGTGACAACATACAGACCCAAAATGCAATACCATAGTGTTATTACCAAGTAAATATTCACAAACTAGGGGGATGTAGTACATAGCTTGCTAGTTGCATAGATGTGCATCTATAAAACCTAACCTAAATGAATTTCATATTTTACTAGGTTAACTCAGAACCTTGTAATGAATTTTTGTGACCTTTCAAATTCGATAATGACGCACTTTTTAAACACAAACTCTAATCAATGGTTTTTATTTCAAATTTCAAACATTTACTAATTTAACTAAAAAGTATAAATGCATATCTTATTAGGATTATGAACTGATCAATGTTGAACCATCAACGAAGACCTTGGAGGATTGTAAGACCATCCCATCCTAGTAGAGGCTCTTCAGCAATGCGTATCCACGATTCCGCACTCAGGACCCAAACTCATGAATTTTTGTACGACGCAAATTCTTAACCTCCAGACCACTGTAGTGTGATCTAACGGTGTTAATTTTTAACTTTTACCGTCTTCGGTGGATAATTCCCCCGCACCACTGGTCATAGTTTCTCACTAGAACTCCCCGGAGCCATTAACTGGTGAGGACGTGATGGTTATCATTATAGAGCTGTGAAGATTGTTGAAGTTTTATTGAGATCGTGAACTGATCAATGTTAGACCACCACTGAAAACCCGGAAACACTGCATATTTTATGTCTTGACTATTCCAATACAGTAGTAAACCATTTATAACCATGGATTCTGAAGACAAAATTCTTGGTAGTAATTGTTTGCTCAGTTATTGTGATTCAGAATGATAACTTGTAAAGCAAAGTGTGCATTAAACTTGTGTGTGTTTAAGAGCGAAAACTTATCTGATATTCGCGCGATGAAATTAAAAGTATATTGTAGTGATAATTCCCTCTAATATGGATGCATTTTATAGAAATTTACAGTTTAACTAAATAAATTGTGTTTGTGCTCTAGGCAGAACGGTCAATTAACACGTAATAATTATCTAAGTGTTAATTCAATTTGCAACATTACATTTATCAGTTTATATTCTAAAGTTGAAAATACATATAAAATATTATCTTTGTTGTTCGACCAACCTTTGTATCATTTTCGTGGAACATTAAAACGAATGGGGTAGCGGAGAATGAGAAAAAGTCATTTAGAAAATAAGGGCTAATAAAGAAAAGAAAATATTTGGTTTAAATGAACGGATAATAAAGTTAACTAATGCTAAGTAAAATCTTGTTTAAATCAAGGGAAACATAATCATGGTAATAGCTTGTTAACTTTTAATGAATAAAAGGATAAATACGCCTGTCATAAACATAAGTTATCAGCTAGCGAAAGATATAAATATATATGTGTATACAGATATAGACAAAGTGACATGAAAATAGTCTTTTTGAGTGTAATAAACACTAAATACCGGATATAAGGTATGACAACATACTACATTCCTATATATTACTTAATATTATTTCTCATTAATATTATTCTTCAGTTTCGGTGAAATAGTGTCTAAAATACTGGGTGAACTTCAATCGTTTTTCTTAAATATATTGTTTCTTTCAAGTTACCGGTAAGTTTTTTAAGGAATCTATGTCATTTTCTTCTTTAATGTACTATAAATAATTCGTCACTTGAATTCCTTTTGATGTTGTCATGCCCTATTTTATCAAACAGTACAGTACTGTATTAAATATCAGTAGTAAGAAAACTGTATGTTTATTCGCTTGTGGGAAATTGGAAGTAAAGTAAAGCATTTTCAACTAAACTACAGAGGTTATACAGAAACTTTGTTTCGATTAACTGAAAATACAAACAGATATTTTGTTTGATTTCTAAAACGTTTGAAGCGCAACTTGTTTTCTTTTTTTCACAGTTTGAAATCATGAGTCAATTGAAGCTAGACCACCATGGAAAACCTGGAAGCACTGGACGGCCGTTTCGTCCTAGTATGAAGGTCTTGCATAAAATACTGAAGTTTTTACAGTCAATCGAAACCCTAGTGTACATAGTTTTAATTACTTAGAGATTAACAAAACTTCTTAAACTTATTAACGTTGCACCATTGTATTATTAAACAGGGTATGTAACGGTTTTACTGTATGCATTTTTGTTCTAATAATCTCCCACACAAAGTCAATTCAGACTAGTATTTCATTGATCAAAATTGATTTACATATTTAATAAATAAAGGAACATACAAGTAAATGTCTTTAAAAATATATTGTACCAATCATCATATGTAGGTTACTATTATCTATAAAATATGAGTCAACTGATATAAAGTCTTTTCCTGTTGAAATTCTTGAGAGACTTGCTCTTATGATTAATCTTATATTTTGGTATAGCTTCTTTCTATTTTATAAAAGGATAATCAAAATAGAATATTGAATACATTCTTACTGATATTTGTTGAAGGTCTGAGTGATAAAATATTAGACCACAATTTTTCGATTTTATGTTAAAATGGATAGAAAACATCAGTGATGGGATTAAGTGTAACCAAAATAAAATCGGACAAAATGTACTTCTAGTCAGATATTCTAACTTTTGTTTGTGAATACACTTTATTTAGATGTGTAATCATAATTTTATAAATTGACTGCTAAGCAATAAATCATTTATGTATTACTTGTCTACATGAAAAGCTTAATTTCTCTTCAAGTAACATCAAAAAGATGTCTACATCTTCAACAATTTCGTCATATTGAAGTGATAAAATTAATCAACCTTAGATGACTTTCTAAATAATTTTTCCCTCAAACAATGAATACTTTTCATCCCATAGAGGCTGAAGTTGCATAAATGGAAAGACGGTTTTTAAATTAGAACAAAGGATTTAAGACTTAAGTGTTTTTTTTACAAAGATTGGTGATATCAAACGCTATCAAGATCTTGAGTAATTGGAAGACAATTAACACTAAAGAAAAGTCGTGACATTGCTTATAACTAAGCACCAGTTGTTCTTCGTGTCGAATCTATAGATCCAGACATAAATAAGACATTTTGCGCAACAAATCTGTATAATTAAAAATTTATAGCTTCGCTTGGTACTTACCAATTTAGTCAAGTACATTTTGTTGAATATATGTGGACCATATTGATTGTTCTATTTTGTTGTTAATTTTGAACACAAGGCAATAGCATACCATACTAGAATTTTGTATCTTCACATGGTCAGTTTTTTTGTAAGTCAACGTATCTTTCTACCTAATTATAGAATAATTCACTTAAAGTAGAACTCAACAATCCCATGTATATATACACACAATTATTTTAGTAAATAATAAAAGTTTCAACTCACTATTTTCCTTGGTACTTACTATATATTACGTGAGGACCTTTCATTCTCCTGAACAAATAACAAGCGGAGTTTGATACGGAAAAAAGAACATAACATAAAATGAATTATAATACAAAAATGAGACTTATTTTTCTGTATAGATATTACTTTGGGAAGTGTCGAAAATTTAACAAACCTTAGATTGTCGGTGAAAATTTACAAACGTTTCTGTTGTATTTTATTCAGTGTAATTATCTAAGCTTTCACCTCTGGTCATTAATTGATTATAAGCAGGTAATCATATGTTTTTAGTTGGGTTTGTTTTTCCATTTTATAATCAAATATTATTGTTCACTGTCACAATTTATATAAGTTTGTTTCGTATTTCCTACACAGTTTGTTTTTTTAAATATTCTGTCACATGTGGTTAGATAGTTGTACAGACGTTGGTTCGATTGGAGATTTGTTATCGTTTAACTATTGATATGACTACCAACAAATAGAATAAAGGGAAAAATTCTATGGTGTAATAGTAAATATATTATGAAAATATATTATGATTTGCAGTGAAACACATGGTACTACAGGAAAACAATGTCACAATGTCATTTCACTCTTCATAAGCTGAATACATTGGTTTTATGATCGAAAACAATTATGCCTGTGTTCTTTTTCTAAAATATCTTTACAAAACAGAACAGTTTGATAAAAACCATCTTATGCAATACGTTGAAAAATCATTTGTTTAGCTATACGCACATGCAACCAACTGTTAAATGGATGTGAAAAAAATACTGAGAACCTTTTACTGTATTTTATTGAATTAAATTTATATTTACTGACAGAATTTAACACAATCCACAAGTAAAATGGCACATAATTTGAACGTGTAACATCATTACAGTAAATTAGAATTTTGAATCTCTTGTTATTGTTTGTTACTTTAAACGATGTAACCAGTAATTATTGTAAAATTTCTCTTAACCTATTTGGAGTGATCACAAACTATTTTAAAGGTGTTAGTTATAGGTATAAAATGGGAGTACGTAATGTAACAGTAACTATCCAATCAAGTTAGAAAATAACAAATAAGTATTATTTCAAATGAAAAGAGAATGTTAAAGTTTGTATGAAATAGGTTTCAGTAGTTCATCAGTGTTACGTACGGTCTCTTTCTATCTGACTACTTCTGTCAACAAATCAAGGTGTTAACTTCAAAATTTCATTATATTATTAAACTTAATCAGTTATAAATTCCTATAACCGTTGTATGTTAGGAATAAAGCGTTGCACTGAACACAACTACTTGGAAAATATGATATAAAGATTTTCTCTGCAAAATTGTTGATGTCTTATACTATAAAAATTTCATTAAATAACGATCAGTATATCTTTTCCAAATTGGATTCTTGATAAACCTTAACTAATAGGATATGTTTGAATGCTTACAGTAATTCGTCTTTGTTAAATATGGACAGTATGATAAGACGACGATTATTATTGGCGTAATACATTTCGAATAATCTGATCATACGTATACTTGTTAAGAACATTTATATATAGAAAACCTAAAAGACATGAAAACGATTGCGCCATATTCTATTGCGTTTGCCAGTTTAAATGTGTGTGGTCACACATACATAGGGAGGAGTAACTATGATCTCCAATTAGGTTGTTTGAGCATATAAAAAAAATCAAATAACCCGATAAGAGTAGATGATAAACATCCATTATCCTTTATAACCAAACATATAATTGAAACAGATCATAAGATCGATCTTAATACGGTTTCTACGATGTTGCACAAAATTATTAAAGGGCGTTTACTAAGGTTTAGTTTTTTCTTCATAGTAATTTGATTTTCTTATTTCGTTTTACTCATAGAGTTTAGAAAAAAAGTGATACATAATCCATCATTTATTTTCTATCAAAATATCATTCTTTTTAACTAACTTTACTTTAACTTACAAATTAAAAGTAATTTCAAAGTAATTGAATTTTACAATGATTAACTACAATAAGCTGTAACTTTCCTTTCTCAATTCAGTAATACTTTATTTGGATAATAATTGATATTACATAGGTTGGTTATTGTGATAAACAAGAAATTCTTTGAACAATGAGTGATTAAATCCTAGAAGATCAGTAAAACTAATAGAATTACTTATTGAATTGGTTTTATCGGTAAAATGAATGAGATATGTTACATTCATGTAGATTTGTTGAGTATATGTTTAATCAGCTTTTTTGTTGTTGTTATTGTTGTTGTAACGTTGAGTAGAATTGTATGTATTCTATTCCCTAGACATGATAAATAAATGAAGATATTGTTTTGAATGAAAATAAATATTTGTATGTCATCTCTTTCATTGTTACCTAATCAATAATTGTTCTTTGTGTTTGTATTAAGTAATTTTTAATAATATTTGATATTAGTCGGTATATAGTAATACCTTTGTTTAGCTGTAGTCATTCTATAGAATATACAATTCTCATTCAAATCCTATCATTTGATTTCTTCCTTGTCATTTCAAATCGCATCCATTAACGAAGAAACGTTGTATATTCAAAAATATCTAAAAATTTTCTTTACATAAGATTGAAAATTACATTTTTGAGTACTTGACCGTATATCATTTTGAAAATACCCAAATCATTTAATGTATGGATTTGATGTTGTCAACAAATATTCAATTGACTTGAATATCAGAAACCTAAGAAAATGGATGTTTTCTTTATCTTCTGTAACATGTAATCTCATTTTAAGGAAGACTAATCATATTAGTTATATCTACGGGTGATAGACGAATAATTTTATGATATTGTCAAATCGTGTTCGGATTCACGGTTTCTTGTTGAAGCACCAAGATTTACCCAACTTTCATAAACATAGTTCTCGTTTTATTATCTTGAAGAGAGTAAAAACAAAGATTGATGTAGAATCATTTTATTTCTTCAGGTTCACATCAGCTAACTACAACCTATAATACTTTAAAACAGAAGTTTTTTTCATGGATAATGATATACTCGTAAATACAAAGGTAATTAGAGTTGTAACGAAGATTCCAACAGAGTTAATTAGGTCGTAAAACAATTTTCGTTTTGGATAAATAAATAGTGAGTAGTAAAGTTCCAAAACATTGAACTAGTGATTAGAAATCGTAGAGTTAACAAACATTAAATGATTGTGCAACAAAGTAACTGAATACGGATGAATGGTAATAAAGAAGGATATGAAATGAAGTCAGTCAATCGGAATAAAAGTTATGATTTAAAGGAAAATGGCAATGATGTAATCAAAACTTGGTAAAGAGTTGAAACAACGAATGATGCCATAAAATGGATGTAATTTTATCAGGGTAATGAAAGATTTATTACTGTTTCTTTTTGGACACACGAATCTGATTTTAGACGTTTGTTCGTTATAGCTCCATTAAATTTCAAAAGATTGGAATTCGACTGTTTATTGATCATGAAAGAATTTAGTGTACACACTGCTAAGTGCTTTTAATTTACTTGACTTTAGACGTTTTGAAATATGTCCTTTGAATCAAACGTCGGCTCTCTTTTCTGTTCTACCAATGTGACCGTTTTAGCAGGTACATGTGAATTTCTATACACAATTTGTGGTAACATGAAAGGGATATCTTTCGATCTTTGCTTGCGTTTTAAAACGTTTTTTTGGACAAAAAAGTCAATTTAACTGCAGGGAAAGTTCTTGTCAATGCAGTTTTTAGTCTTATGTTGACTGATTCTGTCACACCATCACCTTTGAATCTGAATTGAACAATAATGGGTTTTTCGTTTTCTGTTGTTTATTTGATTTTTTTTTGTCTTCACCCTTTCCAAATTTTTCAAGAAATTTCTGTTGGTCTTCGTTGTTTTTTAAATACCTTTTCACAGCCATTGGTTTCTCTTCTAGTGTATCAACAGTACATATACATAAGTAGTATACATAAGTAGCTGATGAGAAATTGGTGATATAAAATGAACCCATATTAGTCTAAACCATTGTTTTGCTTTTCTCTCCACAGCGGGCTTACTTGTCCTACATTATAATGCTAAGTTACAATTGTAAATACCTAAATACGAGATAAAACATGCAATATGAATGTGGATAATTTGCTTATTAATGAACAATTCTCACCAGAAATTTATCACATCAGTTATTCTTTATTTAATCTTCGATAGTTATTCTCCAAATCATACTTGCTAGTTGAAATATATGATATTTACTTGGTATTTCATATCGTACAAAAAAGAAACCAACGTTATAAAAGTATACTAAATACGTATTATATCTCTAACCTATGTTGTTGAATAAAATAAATATGAACGCAAGACAATCATCAATATAAATGTCTAACAAATAGGTATGCAACATCAATTTTGTAACAATGAAATGTTACAAATTAGGTAACTACATATAAAACGTTTGGAAAAAAAGCAAACTGTTGTAGATTTGTCGAAGATTTCGTATTAAAATTTTTAAGACAATTGATTAGTTCAACTATGCAAAAACGTAATGAATTATAGACCACTGAGGTCTCTTATTTTATAGATTAGAACGTTATATATCAACCTTAAATTATTATGGAAGAGTAACATATATGAAGTGAATATTAGTTTCAATTTTCTAAAACAGGTTCCTACAAATTGTGTCACATTCATATAATTACAGACAATTTAAATTTGAGTATGGGCGTATACAGTAAGATAATAAAACAGAAATTATCAGAAGGCGTTTTGTGGAGATTTTAGAAATTTCACTGATTGAAATCATGAGTCAATTGAAGATAGACCACCATGGTAAACCCGAAAGCACTGGACACCCATTTCGTCCTGTATGGGACACCTCAGCAGTGCGCATCTACGATCCCGCACCCCGTGAGATTCCAACCCAGAACCTATCAGTCTCGCGCCAAGCGCTTGACCAACCAGACCACTGAGTTGGCCGGCATCCAACAGTGTTAATGTCTAACTTCAACCAATCCACGAAGTTGCGCCACCGTACACCATTGTCTTCAGTGAGCTGATATCTAACAACAGACCTGGTTGAACTCCACTCGTAACGGCTTAACACCAGAACTCCAGGGCGAAACCGCCGTCCAGTGCTTCCGGGTTTTCCATGGTGGTCTAGCTTCAATTGACTCATGATTTCAATCAGTGAAAACAGAAATTGTTTAAAAATACCAAACATGTTACTATCAACATCTGTAAACACTATTCAAAAATAATATGCATCCTTGTACACTGTATTGTTGTTTACATAAATGAAATAAACTTGATTGATCACAAGTGTCATTCAATAGTGCTAAAGTTGAAAGTAACAAGATCATAGTTCGACAAGCCAATTTAAATTCTCATATTTTATGTAGTTGATTGAAACCAGGAAGCTTTGAAACTTCATTGTCATTCTAATAGTTTGAATGTCATAAATGCCTTAAATTTCTTAGAAACATTCTTTTAGTTATCCTTTCACTTTTATTTAATGATTATTATTGTAATTTGTCACTGAATTGGATACTTCATTTTAGTAATGAAAAAAAAACAGCTATGAAAACGTGCTTTCAAACAGTTTCTTTGAAGTTAAAATGTAGGATTCTTTTCTGATAAAACCTAAAAATCCAAAGAAATGTTTCTTAATTCAAACACTTAGTTGAATATAACACTTGTGCATTTACTAAAAATACATTTGGTAAGATTTACTGACAGTAAGAATGTATGTGACTAGAGTAGAATCAACATGTGAATAGTAGACGGACTGAGTGAATTAATTGGATGATCGACTTGTACGAACTCTCCTTTAAATCATATTGTATTATAATTTTTGTCAACCTATTTTTTCAAACAAACTGACCTTGCTTATAGTTCTAGTGTCTGTTTTTACCTTCTCAGTCTCAAAAAGTTGAACGTTTAAGCAGAAGTAAAGATGTTGTTCTTTATCTACAGTGAATTCATTTATTCATGATGAATGTAATACTTAACAATTTGAAATTTCTTAACTGAAAGCTCGTTAGTGATTATAAAATTAACCGTTAAAGTGATTAAAATATACAGTTTTATCAAATATATTATTGTCTAATGGATGGGGATTAATTTTTTAAAAAATACAAAAATTTTATTTGAGTTAGTTAATTGTACTAATCACCCCATTAAAATTATTTTTTTTTCGCTAAAAAAAAGCTAAATTGAGAAAAACCGAGCATAACTTTTTCCTCGGTTTTCCATTCGTTTAGGTAATTTTAGAACTTCGACTTATTGCAAGTTATTAGTGTTTGTTATATCATCATTATGATTCAGCCAATCCGCGAAGAGGCATGTTATGCTGCTGTTCAATAGTAGCATGCCACGTTGGTATTCTAGAAGTCTTCATCATGCTCCGATCGGATAGAAACTCTTCGAATCCTTTAGGGCTTCTGGAGGCTCCATCGTAGTCCTCAGAAGCCGTCCCAACAAATAAGTAAAAGTCTATTTGTGAAAATTTTAATTGCGAAGCCATAAAAACAAATAATTTCCTGAAATAAATAGTTCAAAGGATATTCAAATGTGATATTTCCCTCGTCGTTGACAACTGTTAGTAAACTGGAAAAGATGTATCATCTAAGTACCTTGGTGGGTAGTAGCGAATTATAAATCCAGCTGTCGGAATCGTACCTGTTATACTCATAATAAACTAATCTCTCATGTAATCAATATTTGAAAAACCCATAATTTCCAATCTCACTACTTAAAAGTACTTTGTATGGTAATTAGAAATAACTAGAATATGCTTCCTTTTCGTGCCTAATTTAGACATAAAATGAATATTCATTTTACATTGTTTGTTTGAAACATCCCATTGATGTTTAGTGCAGCAATTGATCAGTCTCTTATCGTCATATGTGCATCCTGTGCAGATTACCTTGATATAATCATAAGTCACAAGCACTGTAAGCAGAGATGGACGAAATACGCATCCTGATTTCTACTGCTAGCCACCATTCATCTTTGCTTATAAAATAAATGTGCTAGTTTTTGAAACGATTCTATATTTTGGTAGATGAGTTTTTACAACATATTTCTAACTTGCTTTTAGTATCATTGTACAATCTTTCGCTAACTAAATTAGTTGATGGTATTATTCATTAAACTATTGAATGGATTTTTATAAATGTATGTTTATTGCACAAGCGTTTCCTATTGTCACATTCTTCCGATAAATGTATGTAACAATACATTTAGACTAAAATTCAATGTGTATTTGACATTATTTAGCAAATTTAAACAGCGACTTCTAAAAATAAACATCAAACCCGCTGTTGAAAATGTCACAAACACACCGCGCATACATAAATCTACTTTCAAACATTCTATTGTGATAATTATGATTTTTTAAAAAGTTTTAATGTGTTATATTATGGTTCTTTCATTCCAAATAACACAGTAAGTTGATTAAGTATGATGCAACGTCCACAACACTTAAATTTATTCATATTCAACACAAGTGAAAGATAATACTTGAGTTTATAAGTCAATTAAAGCTAGACCATCACGGAAAACCTGGAAGTACTGGACGGCTGTTTCGTACTAGTATGGGACTCCCCAACAGTGTACATCCACAATCCCGCCCCGCGGGATTCGAACCCAGAAAACTTGATCTCTCACGCGAGCACTTGACCTCTAGACCACTGAAATATTCTTTATTAAAAACGGTGCATCCTGATAAGATTTTGTCTTCCATCATGTTTATACCACCGCACTTTTTACTGTCAATGAGTGATGATGCATGTAAAATCAAAGCAGTGTTGATATAATCTTTTTCAAAATTCAAATGAAAGTTTTCAGTGAAACTTTACTGCAAAGATATAAAAGATGTAGTACATAACACTTAGAAAATCAATTTCACAAAAACAACGAAAACTGAATCTTTCAATTATAAAAGGAGTGTTTTACCCCGTGTAGTTGGACCACGTTAAATGACTGGTTGTGACAAGGTGTGTTTTCCTAAATGCCATTAACTACAAAATTGTCTTAAGTTCAACATATTATTTAGTCATAATATCAACTACCTACTTACTCAAGTTCAGTGCTTCGTGAATAGTTTTTAAACTTGATATATGACATCACTCGCCAGATTTAACCAGTAAAGCAATACTTTCTTTCATCATAATGTCACATTGTTTGGTACATATATCGTATTTAACCCACTAAGAACACATATTTTGGAAATCTTTCTACTCAAAATACCCGATTATCAAGTAAGGTTGTGACTTCGCTAATCATAAGCATCAATAACTGTGGACAATTCAAAATATTTTGTGTACTATTTCCATTCTTTTTAGAGTCATTCTCGAGTTTTCTACCTACAATGCGTATAGAATGTCGAGTACCAATTTGTTTATGTCCAAGGAGAAATGTAACAGTACTTGATATGGTCTGTTTATGATTGTAGCACTAAGTTCTGATTTATTACTTCATAAAGTGGTATAAACAAACTAAAATGATCAAATCAAAGTGTTTGGATGATTCCGATAGATAGTACATTCTTGAATGTAAGATAGTATTTTAATTTGTGAAGGCTTCAATTATCATGATGAAAATTATGTTTGTTTGACATGTGTTGGTATGAATATACATTTTTTTATGTCACTCACTTGTTCAGCGGATATCCATTCTATAATAACCTCTTTCATAATGATTACCTCAAAGCAACTTGCACAAAAAGCATATATACCCATCAAGACTAGAAAAACTTTATTTCAAAATATCAACATTATCATAATCCAATCTATTTCAAATTAACATAGTACTTTGTAATTTCTTCAACCAATAATTTTACGTAAACATATGCGTAAGTAAATACATGTATTTTCACTTCATTTTAAAATGCTCACAGAGGACTTTCAAAGCAAATTATTAACTAAAAAAAAGAAACAAACGTTAGTTTAAAACTATCTTTCTTTCTTGACAAATAATCATATATCAGAATGGGTTTTGTGGAGATTTTTTAGAAATTTCACTGGTTGAACTCATGAGTCAACTGAAGCTAGACCACCATGGAAAACCTGGAAGCACTGGACACCCGTTTCGTCCTAGTACGGGACTTCTCAGTAGTGTGCATCCACGATTGGTTGAAGTTGGACATTAACACCGTTGGATGCCGACCGGCTCAGTGGTCAAGTTGGTTAAGCGCTTGGCACGAGACTGATAGATCCTGGGTTGGAATCTCACGGGGTGCAGGGTCGTGGATGCGCACTGCTGAGGAGTCCTATACTAGAGCGAAATGGCCGTCTAGTGTTTCCAGGTTTTCCATGCTGATCTATCTTTAGTTGACTCATGATTTCAACCAGTGAAATAATCATATACTTAAACTTGAAGAACAAACTCTTTGTATCATACAAAAAGATCCAGGAATAAAATGATTTTTAAAATTTCATTCAAATTTAATTCAATCAACTATATTTAAAAGTGGATAGTGCGATTTCTTTCTGTATAAATTTTGAAAGTGTTTCTTTTTTTTTTTGAAAAAACTATTCATCTACTTAAAAGATACTGAAATAATCATAAATTATATATAGATTGATGCAAATCTATAAAGAATGTACATTTTAATGGAAATTCATCTATAACAAGTTTTTTCCGTCTTTTGTTTTTCTAATGCCGAATCATTAAGATAATAGAATATGTAAATTTATTTTAAAAATGTAACTTTTATATTCATTTAATAATTTGTAAATAAGAAAACAAACAACAAAATGACTAGATCTTATCAACAGGTATGATCTTTCGGTGAGTTTTTTTTGATTGTATGATATTTGTCAAAAATACAGTTATATAATCATCATTCCTTTGTATCATTTTCATGCATGCATATTAAAATGACATTGTTTTTCTTGATTCAATTAATTACTATGCTCAAAATATGAATAAATGAACTACTATATAACATGAAAGTAGAATATAATTCATTTATGGAGAAGTGAAAAAAAAACTTTTCTTTTTCGGTAAATATTCTATTAAGATTACAAATATCATGTAAGACAATTTATAATGTCATATTTGTAAAAGGTAAGTAACAATGTCAAAGTATTAACAAACCAGTACATAAGGTATTTATATATATGAATACGTAAAATTTTCACTTTGTCTTATATTCAGCATTGATGAATTTAAATTAATGATCATTTATGAATAGTTTCAGCACTCACGAACCCTTTCATCAATGAGTTGTGTACATTTTAGGAAAAAATATTGAATAGTTTCTTATCAACTTTGTAGAAAATCATTAGATTGTATTTTATCTATTTAATAAATAAATTTATATGTAAATCGGTGAGACTATAATTCATGGACGACTTTTGAACGACACTGAGGTAACCTTGAGAGTGTCCACCTAATAACCAGAACCAAATGAGGGTTATGAACCTGTGTCAGGAATTAGAATTCTGATTTACAGATAGTGATTAAAGTTAGGAACTAGATTTCGGGTTTTCATCACAAACTGATATAAGCTATAATGCCAAAACTCTATTTATCCAAATGGATGGATGGATTACGCACTAGAATCCGAGACCTGTTATCTTATACATGATTGGTTCGTCCATAAATTATAGTCTCACCCATCCATGATTCAAGACAATGTTAATGTAATAAGGTAATAAATGAAAACATATTACTGAAAAATACAATCATATAGTTTAATAATACTCATTGTTTTCACGATTATTATTATTATTATTATTATGAGTAAACAACTACAATTTGTGTTTCATATATTTAGTGCAGTATAAAATAGTGTACTATCTACTACAAAAAATGATTTGTAATTTATTTTGATTTGTAAATTAACACATTTCATTCAAAAGTGTTATTACTAGAAAACTTGGTCATTTCATGTAAAATTTTAATTATTCTACTGTGTGTGTTTCTATGTCTGTTCAATGCAGTAACTAGTTGTATGAGTAATTATCAAAATAGAACAAAATTACATGATTCGTTAAAAGAAAACAAAAAAAAATCAGTAAACAAAACTGTTTCATACTGAACACAAATTGTATATTCAACAACATAGTAGGTTGTTATTTAATGTTGGGTTTTTTATTCATTGGTAGAGAAAAACTAATTCACTAGTCAAGCATTCGTACATTTAAGCACATTTATGTTTTTTTTCTAAGAAAAACATTTACCATTTTGATTAATTACATAATGAAGTTAAGAATTTATATCAGTTAGTAATCACTTTTTTCTTACCTGTATCCATGCTGATATCTTACGTTCTGCAAATGTTCAATTTATTCTAATTAAAGATTATGATAATGTACAGTTAATATTGTATTCAGAATGAAATAATGTTTCAGATCATTATTTCAAAGTGATAATCACTGAAGAAACTTTATAAATAACAGTTTTTACCCAGGATTCCTAGTGCATTTCTGTCGAAAATAAATGATCAATAATGAATTGTAAAGATCTATGTATGTAAATAAAATTTATCGTTTTGACAAAAACACAATAAAGTGAAAGAATAATAAAATGTTGATCTAAACTAGACCACCATTGAGGAGTTCTATACTAGAACAGATGGGGCCATTCATTGCTATCAGGTTTTCAATGGTGGTCTAGCTTAGATCGACTCATGAATTCAACTGATAAAATACTATAATTTTCATAAATCACCATACTAATAATATGATGAACAGGAATAAAAATAATTTACTGAAATGTTGTACATATTCTGTGTGCATACTATACATATTCCTTAAAATAGCTAATTATCTAACAAGTTAAGAATATCAAAGATGAAAAGAAAATCATTGAGAAATTAATCCTAAGGAATAAGATACATTATAAAAGTTATCATCAAATAAATGATTGTCTAATTAGTGAACGTACTGCTCAAATATTTCATATAAATTATAAATGATAATGATAGAATATTGTTATTTCACTTAATTAAACTGTGAATTTGTTTTTTTTATTTTTCCATAAAACCTTATATTAATTGCATGGCATTTGATCACTATAAATACTTTTGCCGGTAAGATTATAATTTATGGACGACTTTTGAGCGACGCTAGATTGATCTTGACGTTGTCCACTTAATAATCAGAACCAAATGAGGGTTATGAACCTGTGTCAGGAACTAGAATTATGATTTACAGATGACGATTAAGGTTAGGAATTAGATTTTGGGTTTTCATCACAAACTAAAATCAGCTATAATGCCAAAACTCTATTTATCCGAATGGATGGATGAATTTCGCGTCAAAATCCGAGACTTTTTTTATCTTATAAGTGATTAGTTCGTGCATAAACTATAGTCACCGTTTTACCAATCATACTAAAACATTTGAAATCGATTTTATCCCATTTAAAGTGTAGAGTTTCCAATGTAGATACTTTTTTAATTTCTTGTTATATGAAATAATTTTTTATTACGTAATTCCAAAGTTTTAGGACAGTTCCAGTGTGGACATCAACTCTGAGATACAGATACATCTAGCTGACGAGTCCTAAATTGTACGAAAAACGCGTTTTGGATTCGATGGCTAACCACTGATCATCTTTACTTATAAAGCTTGTGATATAAGACAATATCGATGCATTCTGCACAACATGCACATATACCAATAAGAAACTGATGAATTACAATTCTATACAACAATGAGAAGATACAAGTAAAACAACACCAAGTGAAACTAGATAGATTTATATGTTAAATAGTTTAGTTATAATTCATTTGACATTGACAGTTTCTAAATATACTAATTTATTTCATCTATCTGTTCACTATGTATAGATTTATTTAAACTGTAATTTAACAAAGATTATCTTTTAAAATAAGGTTTACCAGTTTAGGGGTTGCGGAGATTGTTAAGTTTTTGATTGAGATCATGAACCGATTGATGTTAGACCGCCATTGAAAACCTGAAAGCACTGAACGGCCGTTTTGTCCTATTGTGAGACTCCTCAGCAGCGCGCATATGTCAATCGGTTCATGATCTCAATCAAAAACTTAACAATCTCCACAACCCCTATACTGATAATTACCATTTGCTCACTAGTGAATAGCTTCGTGAGAAAATTCTCGGAGTTTTGGTGAGAAGCCGTGATCAATGGAGCTCATCCTTGTCGGGTAGAAACTGGTGTCTAACTCAGTACAACGGAAGATGCTCACGCAATTCCGTGGATTGGCTGAGGTTGGAGATTAACACCATTGGATGCTGGCTCAGTGGCCCAGTAGGTTAAGCGTTCGTGCGCGAGACTGAAGGCCCTGGCTTCGAATCCCGCGAGCGGGATCGTGAATGCACACTGTTGAGTAGTCTCACAATAGAACGAAACGGTTTTCATTAGTGGTCTAACATCAATTGGTTCATGATCTCAATAAAAAAATAAGATTTCACACTTTTATATAAAAGGGATTAATTAAACATACACTATATCCCATGACATAGAGAAAAAGCAAATTGAGTTGATTTCCTGACATTTTAGTTTAAAACAAAATATTTTTTGTCATCTTAAAGTAGATTAATGAGTTATATTTTAATATAGAGGCTTTCATGCACAACTAATACAACAATATAGTTCATTGAACTTATTCTTGTAATATTATTTCTTTTTTTTCCTACATATCATACATACACACAAAATAGATAGTTAGATAATTATTAATGACCTTTAAGTGGAATAATATGTTTATTCATTACTATGATATATTTCTGTTTTATAGATACCCAAAGGCTTTTCCGGTTTGAATGATTCTTAATTTCTTATTTATTTATTATAATCGTCTAGTTTATTAGTGAAATTATATATAACTTAGTTATATAATTATAATATGAAACTATTAGCCGGTATAATGATTGATTAAAACTATGTCGTATTTCAAATTGAACAGATATGCCAAAGGGTATTTATAGAGTACTTAATGATGCCTTTCATATATAAACACAGATTATATCGTCGCAAATGTATATACTTATCTAAAGTATTTTAAAACAGTATTCAGGAAATAGGATTCATGTATTAAACTTAAAAAAACATTACCATTGATTAATGTCTGTTATAGAGATGATTTAATGTATACATACCAATAAAATCAATAATAGTTACATAATTGTAACAATCTATTCTTTTGTTATAAGAAAAATCATTAGATGAGGAGTTAAATTATCTTCTATAGTAAAAGAGATCCGCATTAGCAACTGTTTAAAATTCCAAATATTTAAGTATAAGAACGAAAATAGACATTATAAAGTAATGAGTACTATTGAAATAGATAAAACAAAATTTAAAGATGATGAATCAAATATATTTTAGCGGTTACTTTAATAAACAGATTAAAAAATAAGCAATGACGGTGATTGACTAGCAGTGGACTCCAGGACAAGCGTTTCGTCCTATTTGGGACTCGTCAGCTGGATGTACCTGCATCTCAGAGTTGATGTTCTTTCTGGGACTCGAACCCAGTACCGTTCGCTTCAAATGCCATCGCATTATCCACTCAGCTGCTGAGTCCTGATAGCCACTTGCTTGTGTAATGGGGTGGATTTAAATTCACTTGGTATTGTTTGGCTTGTATACGCACAGTATACACATATGCCTATAACAGACTGATCAATTGCAGCCTTAAACCTCAATGGGAAGATACAAGCCGAACAATACCAAGTGAGACTAAAATTAATTTTTTTTTATATAAAGTATTTTCTTATAAAAATTGATTCAGGACATCTATTTAATATTTAGACTTGCTTTATCCTAAATTAACTTTAATATATATTTAAGAAAGTGTTTAAATAAACAAATAGTGATAAAATATCGTCGGATAAATATACACAAGCTAATTAGTTCAATCTGTCTTTAGAAGAAGTGATTAAGTGATAGTAATTTTAAAATATAAACTGTTACAGAGTAATTTAATCAAAATATTCAAAGTGCAATAAAATTGGAATTTAAGACTTTATTGTCAGCTGATCGGTTTCGGCATCTTGCATAATAAATAGTAAGAAGTTTAGAAATTATAAGTTTTGGCAACAAAAACTCTTAGCATTAATAGTGAGCTTTTTTACAATAGTTTTTGTTGATCCTATTCCATTCAGGTTTAAGGATGAATATTAATAATGATATTGTCCTTTTTCTATCAAATCTAAAATATAATTTCAGAATGTCAGTTTAGTATATGAATGAAGAAAATGTAAATAAACATCACAGTTAGATTGTTTATTTATCTAGAATTAATGATAAACTGACAAATTTTAGGAATCATATGTTAGTACTTTAGCAGACAAAAACAAGTTGTATAAAAAAAGGCTTAACAGTAACATATATACATCTATATCAAGAATTGTCCACAAATTATGTGATCAGATGTATATATAAGTATACTAGAGAACAGCTGATGAGTAGAAATCCCAATAGGATATGGTTACATTTTCATTGTTTTCCACATTGTAGACTTTATTGAATAATTAAACTTGAAATAGTACCTTAGACTGTTCTCGAGTCAACAACTCACAATCAATATTTCGCTTAAATAAAGTTATCATCTCGATGATTCATGCCATTTCATAAAACAGAAAATGCGTTAGTTGAATTTTGCCGAATCTCATATAATGGCACTCCTCAAAACAGTGATTACATTTTTCAGACGTATTTAAATATCAACTTTAGTTCTTCATCGTCTTAGTAAGAACATTGATATGATGAATAACGTTTATGGGCCTTAAAACTAATTAATTTTATGTTCACTCCTGATAAATGGAATATGATCGACTATGAATTGCACAGACTGTATGATATTGTTGGTTATTTACTTACTTCACTTGCTTTCCCGGTTGTTCAGATCGAAATAATTATGTTTTTACTTCACAGTTGATATAATACAGACATCGGTAAGTTGTTGTTTGGTTTGAGACACTTCCACTTATTTATATTTTTGCTTACATTTTAGTGATCATTACTTCACGTTAAGCACATTGTTTTCATAGCTTTCTTTAACGTGGTAATGTGACGTTTATCAAATTGAATTATTCAAATATTATATGAAATTAATATATCAACCTAAGCATTTTTGATGACATTACGTTGTGTTTACATCTTCGTGGTTCATAAAGTGTGAAACCCTTGTTCTTGGATTCATATCGTTTTAATCCATTTTGACCATATTAGGTCTTCTATATTAGGAATTTTGATGTTTATGGATTACTCTGTTTATCATTTTTTAAATAATAAAACAATTACGATTTTTACTCTATATATTAACTTCATTTCCTGGATGGATCATAATCATGTTTAGAAAAAGTAAAGTTAGACTATGACCAGCGCTAGAATCGAGAAGGCACTTTTCTTTCTATTTAGAATTAATCAGGTGGATGTAACTGAATTTCGAAGTTGATGCCCTTTCAAGACTCCAAATCCGGTGCTTTTTGTCTTCAAAGTCAACTTTAACAAAAAATGTATTTAAAGTGAATATCAAGACCAACCTCTTAGGTTCCATGTATGCCAGTAATAGCAGATTAAAAGCAGTTCTTAGTCTAAACAACAATAAAAAAACCCAAATCCTCATTCAGATAATCTCATGGAGGTATTTAGAAAACGTGTTCATATCACTCATATAACAGATGATAGCTCATGAACCTAGCCATTTAACTTCAGAGATCACGATTTTTCACTAGACACTGAAAAAATGAATGAAATAATTTAATCCTTTGGTTATTGATTTACAAAGAGAGTATTTCCATTAAATCCTCTACAAATAGTTGTTATTCTATTTTAATATCGCATAAATAATTTACATATACGAATATACTAGGAGCAGTAAATTTTTCAAAAAATATTTTCCAACTGCACTAACCCTGTTTTATTTTAAGGGATGTGAACATTCCTAATGGTTTCAATTTTTTTTAAGTATTCTGATGCTAAAATGACCACCTTTTTGTGAAAACGTAAAGTGGTTATGCTTATTCCAATTATTATTAATTTTCACCAATTTTATATTTTAACTGAGTGGTTGTTATAAATGTAAATTTTTCTTTTTGCATTACTAATTATATTTTCCTTCAAATATCGACATACAGTAATATTAGAACACTGAGATTTCAAAGATGCATACAAATAACGTCACACTATATGTGCATATATTTAACATTCTTGATGAGCAAATCATAGTTCATTGAATGTGGAGACAATGTAATGTTGGATGATTCAGAAAATTCGAAAAATACCAACAAAGGCTCTGAAAACGATGAGAAGCCTCATATCCAATCAGCATTCACTAGAGCTTTTGCCAGAAACATCCAGTAAGTGAAAAGTTACATGTCGAGTTCCTTATTGGATGATTACCTGTACTGCTACTATGTTTAGTAGCGTTTCAGAATTTTTCGAAAACCCAAAGCTATCTAAAATATTATAAAAACCCTAGATTTTCTGTACATGAATGAACCTTTGGAGTAAAGCGTTTCTTCCATATTTCGCGGCCTTTCTCTCGTGTTCAAGTTGCTATGTAGATTTAGCCTGGGGGTTACAAGAAGAGGTTAGGAACTGAATCTCGCTTTTAATTAGAAGGCATCATATAAATAATTAGTGCATTTCGCTTTCACTCTTAACTCCTACTTCCTAAATAAGTATGAGAATTCTATATAAAAAACATTCAAAATGTGAAACAAGTTAAATGAAGTACTTTTAATTCACAGTAATTGTTAATCACGTTAACTTCTTATGAGTATGAATCTCCATGAAATTCATAAAGATTAATTACTGATGGTGATCAATTTCATAGGCATATACGATCACCATATTTTCTCGTTAGGAATACAAAAGATAAGAAACTGTTAACTCGTGTTTTCACAACACAAAAATAGAATATTCTTCTTCTTCTACATAACCAGAATAATTGTCTTCTTGGTTTACAATTAATGGAGAAAATATGACAGACAGATAACTATCTATCAAAAGCCTAAGTTACATTCGAAAATTCAAATTTTCAGTGGGTTATCTAATATTTTGAACAGTTAAAACCAGTTAAGCATTTTCGATACATGAAGCCAATTATTGTACAGTTTACTAGAAATCGAATGTTACCCTCGACTAATACGGAAATCGAAGCAGGTGGCGAACTGATCAAAGTGTTCCGTTATATATATTTCGATGTATATACTTGTCCATTAACAAAACACATTTTTATAATTTAACCAACTTTTGTGTGATTATTTCTTGTACACCATAGGTTTAAAGTCACACTTTTTAATGTTCAATTGTGAGTCAGTTAAACTAAATGTGACTTTCTTTAGTCGTGATTTATTCATTACATGAGGGCAAATAATTAAGGATTTTGATTCATATGAATCTTGTTGAAAATAATAGTACATTTGTCTTTTTTCAACTATAATCCTTAAGATATTACCTTTCATACAAATAAATACATCGGTTTACTTCTATAGATATATTATTCTGACTGAACCTCTTTAGACCATTTCAAGGTTAATTGAATTTCGATTGACGAAGATTGTCGTAAACATTTTATGTTTAGAACGAATACTTGAAATCTTGCCAAGAGCTAGATTGATTAGGTGAAGTGAAGGCAGTCAATGTTTTGAGTTTTAGTACTAAACGTAACCACTTTAGTGTTTTGATTGTGACTAAAATTTTAAACATATTTTTAATGTTTTCTATCGAATCTAGACATTTTTAAAATGTGGTTGTGGTTTACAACTAGCTTAGTTAGTAACTACATGAATAACTCAAAGGTTATTATATCATTTTGATCTATTTAAATTGGTTTTAAAGGGAATTAAAATGTTTTGGTTTTATTTTGCATTAAAAAATACTTTATTGTCTACAGTGGAGTGATTTATTGATATCCACTTGAATAAGTGGATAACATTTCTGAGTAGTAACCATAACGATATCAAATAAGTTAATTACATATAAAACCTTAACACCACAATTTACAAACTATTCAAAGAACAAATACAGATTTGTACAAAGATGAGAGACGTAGAAACTTATGCAGTTTAATGAAATTATGACATTTAAATTATCTTTGTCATAAAGTCATTCAAATTAAATTATAATATGTAAATTAGACTGTAAAAGTTTTTAATGAATGAATATAATAGTAAGTAGCTACTGAATGACATTTACTTGTGAATTGATTATTTCTTATTCACTACCCAGCAGGTATATGTATGCAAATAAATAAATGCTAATCCTTAAAGATAAACAAATTTAATCTTGGAATTACACGACATTTTATTCAGAATATCTTAATGTCTACAAGTTGATAGCAAATTTATTGATGCAGAATCTTATAAAATTATTGTCATATGTTGGTATCCTATCAATCAAATCCAAGATACTAATATACACCTTATTTATTTTTGTACAGTTTAAGAATGTACACAAGCAAATGTAGGTTTATCATTTAATAAGGAATAAACTAACACTTGAAGAGTTTTCTCACTCATAAATTCGAAATAAATATAAGCAATTTTGATTTCTATATGCAAACAACTTATATCAGACATTCATTAAAATACTTAAGGACGTAAAATATGCTACAGTGTTAGGTCAATCTATTGCTTTAACATGCGTTTATTTATTCTTTTAAAACTTCTCATGCCCTCTATATAGTGAGAATATGGAAAAGAAATAATTCGAAATTTTAAACCATGTATGTATGTTATTGATGATAATCATAAATCCAGAAAGTGGTTTTCTTTTGGCATTTAAAATCAAACTAGATTTGAGTAAGTTAGTACTATAAACATGTTAGCTGAAACTATCTGTCTGTTCAGGATTTTCTGTCGACTACTGTCAACCGCCACCTTGAATGCTTGTCAGAGAATTAAAATTTCATAAACGCTTTCATCCATAATTAAAAACTTGTTGGTTGATCTTTATTAATAGGAAACAACGTTTTTTTATGTTCATCTTTCATATCTATTCAAAAAGTGATCGAATTTGTCTCGTATATTACACTAATAGTAACATGATTTTCAAAAAAATAATTCACAGAAATACGTTCATAAACATTTAAAAACCATGACTCTAGGTGCATTCAACGTTTTTCTTCTCATACTTTATCAGATATATGAATACCTTAATTGGAAGAAAAAAAGCAGTTGTTAAATTCTCCATGTTACGATATAGTATACTTATAATCATATTATTTTTCAATATATGCTCTGTTAATAAAATCCAATCGACAAGTGACTTGGAATACACATAAAACAAAAGGAAAAGAAAAGTAACTTGAAATAAATCTGTGTCCTGTCTTAACTATCAAACTAAACATTCATCACTAATAAAATTCGAATTGAGGTAAATTTTGAAATATCATGTTATTTTCTATCAGGCTATATAGTTTTAACAATCATCATAGCAGGAAATATATACGAATAGGTTAAAAGATCTTATACGTCAGCAAAGACTAAGCGTAGCACTGTGTATCGGCCACTCAGTAATACAAACCTCAAAACATTAAAATGAATAATATTTCTTAATTAATAAGTAGATGATTATTTGGACTTAGTGATCTAGTGAGTAATATGATTGTGCTTTAAGAAATAAATGATAGGGTCAAGTCTCAATGCATCCTAATGTTCTAAATAGAATGGGTAGTATTTGTTGATAACATTGGTGGTTTAGCTCCAATTGACTCATGATTTCAATCTGTGAAATTTCTAAAATCTCCACAAAACCCCTTCTGATAATAACCATCTGCTCACTAGTGACTGACTTCAAGAGATACTCCTGGAGTTCTAATGAGAAGCCGTTACCAGTGGAGTCCAACCAGGTCTGTTGTGAGATATCAGCTCACTGAAGACAACGGTGTACGGTGGCGCAACTTCGTGGATTGGTTGAAGTTGGACATTAACACTTTTGAATGTCGGCCGACTCAGCGGTCTAGTTGATTAAGCGCTTGGCGCGAGACTGATAGGTTCTGGGTTGGAATTTCACGGGGTGCGGGATCGTGGATGCGCACTGCTTAGGAGTCCCATACTAGGACGAAACGAGTGTCCAGTGTTTCCAGGTTTTCCATGGTGTTCTATCTTCAATTGACTCATGATTTCCATCTGTGAGATAGTCATTATCTAAAAAAAAAATGATAACATCTTAAAACAATCATTTTCTTTGATGTTTTCAAATATACATAGGATGTGAATAAACATTTAAACAGCCTAAATGATAATAGTTCAGCAACAACAGAATTACATTTCTAATGACCCTATAATTTTATAGTATTTAAAACATTTAACACTATAAATATGTAGGATTGTTTCTTATTTGAAAATAAAAAAGGTTTGATTAAATGTTTCTGACTGAATCAACTTTCTTATCTTTTATTTCTCAGATTTTACAACTACTTATGGTTATTACTATTTTATTTGTTTTTTTAATTTATGGAATAACAAAAAAATAATTTATCTTACCATATGCATATGTTACTATTCAGGTCAAAGGGTCAAAAGTTGACGTGAACTCTATTTTATTTTCTCAAGAATCATTAAGAATCATTTACATCATTGACTACTATCATTTATAATACTATAAACATATAATTCTAGTAACTAAATTACATTTGGGTTCAAATGAATATTACACACAATAACTATGTATATATATATATAGTTTCTTTTATAAATTACTATTAATTTATTTAAATCACTGAAATTTCAATTCTTCATTATGTTTAATAGGTCATGAAAGAAAGTAATTAAACATAAAGAAATGAAATAAACAGTATCATTTATAAAAGAATAATTACATACAGATGTTTATCATTTAAATCATACTGAGATGTAAATGATACATTAAGTAAAACATTAACAATTATTCAGCGTTGAATATAAGTAATACATAAGAGAGCTAAATCAAATTGTTTCTATGGTCATTTGGGTACACATGAACCATATGAATTAAATCTTAATGGTTTAACAAAATCTTATAAATTGGTATATATCGCCTAAGAAACCAAAAAAAGATTAATGAAACTAAGAAACATGAACACTGGACTAAAATTTGACTGAATTACACACTATTTTCGAATTTATGATATATCATAAATTCTAAGTGAATATACATATAGAAAAAGTAATTTATCATGGAAGCAAAATCGTAAAGTGAACAACATATTACAATTGACAATCATCATTTAAGATGAGGGCAAGGAATGACGATTTATCAAATCTCTTTATATGATATTTTGGGTGAATAAACTATACATGTCCTCCATCGATTCTCAATATTTTTATGATCAATCATTTTTCAAATTCTTATTCTTAATTCTCCGAATATGAGGACATTTGTAATAACTAAACTAATTACAGAAACTTTCAAGTTTAATTAACGATATCAATGAAGACATGTGAATAGGGAATTAAGCAACTTAGTATAATCTAACCAGTGAAGTTTTATTAAATCATATGGATGTATATAGCTTAATTGCATTATTGAAGATACGATTTACATAATCATTTGCTAGGATCTCAACTTCATTCATATGCTATGGGCCTTGAAAATATTATAGTTCTTCATGAAACTATTAGTTTTTGAATTATACTCTGCAAAGTAGCTAATATTTTGAATCAAAACAGTATACAGATTCTAAGTACACAATATTATTAAATACTATTTAAAATATATTTTCAAAATGAAAATCAACGGGTAATAAACCTGTAAATGTTTACGAAGTAATGGTTGTTAAAATTTTCCATTGAACAGGTTTGTTAAGTGAAAGTACATTAAGCTACACGTTTATGATATCACTGTAGGATAATTCTTCGATCTACTATCGAAAAGCGTATTTATACTTTTCTAAGTTATGACTTGAATGGTTCAGTTGCCAAATAATTATCAGTGTGGGGTTGTGGAGATTGTTACGTTTTTGATTGGGTTCATGTAGCGATAAATGTTGGACCACCATTGAAAATCTTAAAGTACCGGATGGTCGTTCATCTTTGTATTAGACTCTCCAACTGTAAGCACCTACGATCTCGCACGCGAGATCAGAACCCAGGACCTTTGATCTCGTGCGTGGATGCTTAACCTCCAGACCATTTAGCCGACGTCCAACAGTGTTAATGTCCAACTTTAAACAATCCACGAAATTATGCGACCATCTTCCATTGTCTGGGGTAGACACCTGCCTCTACCTGGATTAGCTTCAATGGTCACGGTTTCTCACCAGAACTTCGAGAATTCCCTCACGAAATAAGTAATCAATGGCATGTTTAAAAATCCAACTTTTCTGTAGAATAAACAATAAATCATGTGAACCTAATCTCAGTCTGAATCTCTATACAACTTCCAAAGTCTGAATATTTAAGGCTTTTCTATAATATGAATTTTGTTTCACAAGTGGGAGAGTCATTACACTATTAGATAAAATCATAGAGAAATCTCTATTTAGACTTACTATTTAAGATGAGGTAAAATAGAATTCGACAAAAAATATATTTGCATCATGTCAAAATATTTAACGCTTCTCTCTCTCTTTATCTGACTAATTTCAACAAAACAGTCATCACTTATGCTTCATAAATTGAAGTAAAATATGATGACGATAATAAAATTCCTTTTATGGTAATAAAAATACTTTTAAAAAATGCATAATTGCGAATTGGCGCCATTGTAGCCATAAAATTATTTGTTGATCTTGTAGCCATCATACATCTTCAACTTATATTATTACTATTTAAAGTGTGTTTTTATTACTTCTCTTTATACATGTATGATATTAGATTGGCCTTATTATACCGTACTTGCAAAGAATATACCTAAATGTAGTTAGTTTATTTACAAACAAACTGTCGTTTTATTCGAAAGAAATTCATATTCATCTTTTATTTTTTTATTGTCTATTATAGATATGAATAATGAGATCGCCACTATTCAAAACAATATGTATCTGGTGTTCAGAAGTTTCATTTCAGTATAACTAAGGATGGGGTAAATAGTGGTTAGTAGAGAAATCCAGTAAGTTCGTTTCTCCCTATTTTTGACTCATCAGCTGGTCATACATGCATTACATAGTCGACAATAACCCTAAGGCTACGACTCGGTGCCATTCACTTCAAACATAGCGTCATTCACTAAGCTACTGAGTTCAAATAGCTACTACCTTGTGGAATGGAGTGAATCTTAATTTTTATGTATTGATTGTCCGAAACTTTCATTGACATTTAAGAATGTAATTTACTCTCTTTTCACATAGAGGCATCCTGTGTGTATTATCACTATGTCTTCATTAAGTTTAGAAAAATCTTGATAAAGTAATTTTATGCGATTTTTACGTAAATGGTTTTAGTAGAATTGTTGTTCAAAGTATTATTGTTGCCTATAATAACAAACTTAAACTATATATAGTCTGTTAGTTCATTATCGTAGATAGATCCTTCAATGACAATAAAAACACTAATACAACTACGTTAATTTCTAAAAACATTCGTCACATTTCTTGCGAGTGTTAACTCCTTAACGGATTGTTCATTTGCAGTATAATTGATTTCGTAATTTACTTGAACTTCATAGAATATAAAAGTAAGGATTTAAATGTCTTTTCCATCACTAGCAGAAAATATAATAGTTATAAGATTGTTAAACAACAATATCTTATGGCCAACTATTATCCGCTGTAACGTTTTACAAGAATTACTCTGCATGACAAATTAATTTGCTTTTAAATGATGGAATTAATAATTTTGGTGGCGTTTTGTTCTTTAATCTGTATGATGTGATTCTAAAGCCGTCATTGTTCTTTTAAAAAAATGGCCTTGGAGGCTGAATTATCTTTATGCTTCTTGGTCAGATTGACTTTGGATTACTGATGTTGACAGGCTGAACCTATGTTTACAGTTATCAATCCATTATTGATAAAGATGAATATACTGTATTTAGTAGCTCGAATATTGATCGGAATAGGTATATTTTAATTACTATGTAATAATGACACTCCGTTTGCATTTTGAAGCTCATGATGTTATAACCAATGGGGAAACTATTATTTACCCGGCACTATTGTCAAGAATATATTCGTGTCGTGATTTCTGTACTTAAGAACCAAATCAATTATAATTAATAAATTTAGCTGGATTCTGGCAGTTATTGTAAGGTATTAAAACTGTGATCATAAGCTTTCATTCATAAATAATTATTGATTTTGTCTCACTTATATTATTTTTATAAGCACTCTTATATTCATTATCAGAAGGGGTTTTGTGGAAATTTTAGAAAGTTCACTGATTGAAATCATGAGTCAATTAAAGCTAGACCACTATGGAAAACCTGAAAAAACTCTGGACACCCGTTTCGTCCTAACATGGGGCTCCACAGCGGTGCACATCCACGATCCCGCACCCCGTGAGATTCGAACCCAGGACCTATCAGTCTCGCTCCAGACGCTTATATTCACTGCCAAATTCTTTAAAGCGTTGATGTGGTTCTTTCTCATGAGTTTCAAAAACTATATTGACAACATTTTGCGTTTGCTAAGAGATTTGTTCTTGAAGTTGTATTTATGTGAATTTCATGCAGCACAAATGGAATACGGTTTCAGATAACCCATTACTGAATTACGTATACTTCTTTTTCAACTTTCATAATAACTTCAGTTAATTAGAAGATTAACTAAGCGTAAACTGCACACAGATGTTAATATATCTACAAGGATATTGAAATTATTTTGTTTATTTAGAGTTACCGACCACTCGTCCATAGCTTATTGGATGATATCACCTCCACAGTACGAAAATTCAAATTCACGATAGAAACTAACCACTAAGTGAGTGGTTTTCTCGGGTCCTAACATCCCTAGCACATATGTATGGAGCGTAAAAATGTTACGTTTTGCATTTTCAGCAATAAATTTTACAAACACAGTGTAAAAGATTTCAGTAACTTCACATAGTTATATTGAACTGCCGTTAACGAATTAAGTTTAACAGTGGATTGATATGTTACATGTCTTTTGTCAAGACTAATTTTCATTTTGAATTCATCAAACAACCAAATTTTAGTAAATTAATTATCATTCTGTCGGTTTTTACAAAAAGGCTTTATAAAAAATGCGTTAAAAGTATGTATTTCTGTATAACCATATACGTTGTTTATTGGTTACTAATTGATTTTTACATCATTTCAGGGTTTTTTGTAAACCAATGTGAATAAGCGTTCAGAAGATGCTTCATGCAAGTTTTTTGAAATCATTCGGTAAATCACGAATTCTCATAACTTATAATTCAAGCAATATTGTAAAACACGACAACAGGCAGGAGCAATTTTGTGAGAAGTTACAAAGTATTTATATAATATATATATAAATAGACTTCAATCGTCCATTTTCATCCTTCGGTGTGTTCTGCCATCTGGACTATCTCCCCATTTAATCTTTGTGTTCTTTCAATGCCACACTTTCATTGTACTGAAAATCCTCACTCGGTCAGACAATTGTTGTAAATTTGATGTTACATTTCGTATATACTACTTACAAAAAGTTCTGTGAGTAGCGCCCATTACAATATAAAATGGTCTTTTTGTGTAAATAATAATCATTTTCTCTGTTTGAGTAAAATTCAAAGATTTGTGTATCCTCTATATGTTTCCTCTTTTGATTTTAACATTAATCATTATTAGTGAACATGATAAGTAACTAGACATGCTTTTGATCAGTTGATGTCTATCTGAACCATTTTCTTTTCATTCACAATAATTACGTACAGCTAATGTACGATCAGAAATAGATTGCCTTCGATGAACTGGTTTTTCAGTAATTTATGTTATTATCATTAATAGTCTACTTTAGTTAAGCTAAATATCAGTTTTTTTAAGTTTTGAATATTTTTTTTTCATTTAAGTGTCAGAATAGTCATAAATTTTCCATAAAATTTTAAATACGTCAGACACATAGATGAACATACAACAAATTATCAAGCGGTAGGTAACTAAACTTCATAAGCAAGTCTTTATTCACACTCCATATATCATCTGTATGCCTTTTTTAGTTAATCAGTGTCATTTTGTAAAGATATATGCAAACAAGTGTTTAAACGATTATACAAATTTTCCATATATATATATATATATATATATATATATATATATATATATCATCGTATATGGTAATGAAATATTATCAAAAAATGCTGGCTGAACAGATAAACATCATATACATTGTATCTTTGTTCCAAAAATGGTCAGTTCTAACTATTATTGTAGTGAACAAGAATACAAACAATCGAGTGCATTTGAGCACAAAATTACAGAGCATCTCAATAAAATCTGAGAACCATATAGTAAATCGTTAATTTGCAAAATATCAATCCATTATATCAAACTCGACTGTTCGTGTTGCAAATATCGATCCATTGTCTCAGATTTCATTGTTCGTGCATTTTTTTTTACCAATGGCGTTCCGTTTCCGTTTTTCCTCATCGACCTTTTACTGGAATCCATTCTATGCCTGACCACCGTTATATACTACTTGTGTAATATAAGTATCCCACACCACAGTATGAAGTAGAACAATACGTTTGAATCCGTGCTTTATGCAATGTACATGATTATTACCGATTAACTTGTATTACATATTATTTACCTTTAGAACCACATGAGGTGGATATAGTTGCTTACTGAATAAGAACTATTAAAGAGAAGTGTTAAAAATACTTGAAAACAGACGTTTCGTTCCAATTTAAGATGCCTGAATTGTGAATATTTACCATCCTACATAGAATCAAATTCATAACTATGAAGTCTCTCTGTGAACTAAACACAGTAGGCAGGTAGAAATATACTGATCAATTTTTCAAGTCATTATGTTTGTATTCATCTACACTTAATATCGGTTAATACCTTAGTCTCAGTTTAGCTAACTCATTTTTTAATGGTTTGCACCTAGCGGCAGTGTTTATTGAAAGTTTCTTTTCAAATCTTAATTTCTCCATTCATATCAAACACTGATTTCTTGGTTATCAACTGGTATTTCAGTGTTTGTTCAGTTCTCACCCATATTCTCAGTGTATAAAGCTAACCAGCGGAATCAATGTTGCATTCAGTTTCAAAACGTTAATCAAAACAGATCCTGTGTTTTCTTCATTTTCTCCCACATATATGTCCCCGACGTTGGGAACCTAATACTCATAGCACCATATAAGATACTTCAGGTTTTCATAATTCACAGTGAAATCCATATTAAATTATACATTTAAACAATTGTATCATTCATTGTTTACATTCCAGAACGGAAGGATTACTTCTAAACATGTTCTACACCAGAAGAAAAAATAGCAATGACAGGGAAGTTGACGAATTGAATTTTTAACTTTGTCATATATCTGCGATTTTTAGCAAAGCTATATCATAAGCATTCACCCCAAATCCTGATAAATTTTAACTTGATACATTTGTTTACTACATACTTGTCACCTGATTTTTAGCATAAAAATGAACGACACCATCTCTGGTTTTATAACATAACTAAATCTACAAAAATTCTTATGTCTCATACTAATAAGAAATTAGAATCTTTGTTAAAGTTACTTCTTAATTCATATTTCGTTTATGACTTATGTCATTATCTGTAGAAGTTAAGTTACAGGTTTCAGTTATCAATGGCATCAATATTTTTCTTTACAATTAATATTTGCTAACTATACTCAGTAACTGTCTAAAACTTAACACTTTAATCAGAAATAATACTTAGTGTGTGGTTTCTACCATAAACTGACAATCAAGTGAAAAATCATTGGAAACTGGTAAATAGTGAACTATTGTCACGTACTGGTTTATGGTAGCTCACCAGTACTCCTACATGAGAAATAAAAATTGCAATTTCCGTGCCTCGAAGTAAATAATGTACATTTTCAAATCCATTACTTCTGTAATGTAATTATAGACCAGTATTTCAAGGCAATTACTGTCACGAAATCATGAATGTAGGTAATGGAATCGGTAATTAAAGGGACTGCTCAGATGACTCCGCCAACGAAGTACTTCCTTCACATATAACTGTCAAAATAAAAATTCAGTATTGTGCAAACTGCTTCATAAATTAGCTTACATTTATTTGACAGAATATTATGACAGTATCTGTTAAAATAATTATGAATTAAACCAAATTATGACGAAAGCTGTTCGTTTGCCTATACCTGAACTGTATAATACTCAATAGAAATCTAGAAGTGGAATAAGATTTTCTTCCATGCTTACATTGAAATGTCAAGTAGATACTGAGATTTAATTTGTGATATAATAGCAAACATAAAATGCTATATTGGGATTTATTCTTACCTACTGATAAGAAAACAGCAGAAACTTATAAATCTGACGAAATATGGACAGTTGTTATGTATATATAATTCTAATGAAAAAAACTGTTCCGATATGACAGGCAGTGGGTCGTTTGGTTGTATTATGCTTGTATCTTCTCTCGTTTGGAAATCCTGAAAAAAATCTCTTATTTATTCTCCTTGTCTTGACATTGAATAATGCGGCTCTGATGATTTGTGATGTTTCTTACATACTTTGTCTTCCCTAATATTAAAAAAATTATTAACCGATGAAAAAAATGTTTTCTCTCTAGAGTATAAATTCATAAAATAAGTAGTTCTAAAACTTTGACGTAGTTGTAAACAACAAAGTTATCATCGACAGCTAAACAATCAATGAAGTTTGATCATGTTTCTATTTTTTTGGAAAGTAAACAAGTAAATAGGTAATATGGAACTGTCCAATCACTCTGCAGTAGATATCAGTACAAACATTTTAAACATAAACTGAACTGTTACAATCTACTTCTTTTGAAAGTTTTATCTACTTCAGTGAGATGAGAGCTTTAGTTCTCCACATCTAGCTGCCCGTAGAACTTTAAAAGACTTGTTATGTCTTATGTTGAGATCATGTATATTTACTCCACTTACGCCTGTTACTCCTAATGGAGTATAGGCCGCCGACCAGCATTCTCCAACCCACTCTGTACTGGGTTGATTTTCATTCATTTATCATGATGTTTAAGATCATACAAAGTAACATTTTATTTGACGCTTATCTACGTTGAATCATTCATGACAATTATGTAATCCAACTTTTGTATGTATCGAAATACTTTAATACATTCTACATTGTTACATTATTGTTTTTCAAAAAATCAATAAATTCTTATGTACAAAAATTTTCTCCAACTGTCTTAAACCCATAAAAAGAAATGCAAAGTACTGTAAAAGGAACAGATATTCAGTTGTTCTAAATATCTATTTTATTACAAGATTCTAAAAGATATGAAGAATCATTATTACTCAAAGTAAGTTGCTTCAATATCTAATGTTTTATAAAGTATAAATAACTTACCTCTGTAACTATATCATACAGTTTCTTCTGTTAAGGAAGTGGACAAAGTGTAGATCATCCATGAAAAACCCGAACAATAAATATAACAAGATAAAATAAGTTTATCTTATTTTCTGTACTGTAAATACCTGTAATATGCACCAGTTAAACAAAAACAGCCAAGAATAATAGCGATAAAATAAAGAGGAATACAAATACAACTGAAATGTTAATCAGAAATGACTATGCAATAAAATCAAATGAAAAAAAAGTCTGAGAGTAAAAAAAGAATCAGGTAGTTTGAAGATCTATGGACAAAGTCCTGATAGACTAATTCAAACATTTCGACCAAATATTTTCCAATTGTTCAAGTATAGAAATAGGTATTTTGAAATTGGATAAGTTTTAAAATGATTAATTGAGAATGATAACATCATTTATTCATTTATTCGCTACTATACAATACCAAAAAATTATTCATATTCTAGTTAACTGAAAACTCAAACAAAAACACTGTATTTGTTAGTATATTTTCTTTTCAATTTATCTTCTGACTAGATAAAAGACGAATAAGTTGCATCGTAGTATGGGACTCCTCAGCAGTGCGCATCCACGACCTCGCCTCCTGCGATAAACGAACCCAGGACCTACGGCTGTCCAGTGCTTCCAGATTTTCCATGGTGGTCTAGCTTCGATTGACTCATGATTTCAACCAGTGAAATTTCTAAAATCTCCACAAAACCCTTTCTGAGAATAAGTTACAATCCAAATATTTTACATATGACACATTCAATCTTGATGCATACTCTTTTCACTTTTGAAAACAGTGTTCTTATGAGATTCAACTTGTATAGAATCTTATAAAACATTATTCTACACACAAATACAACAAGCAAAATGATAATTGAAATTATCCTATATCAGAATGGGTTTTGTGGAGAGTTTTAGAAATTTCACAGGTTGAAATCATGAGTCAGTTGAAGCTAGACCACCATTGAAAACCTGGAAGCACTGGACGGCCGTTTCGTCCTGATATGAGACTCCTCGGCAGTGCGCATTGAAGTTATACATTAACACCGTTGGGTGCCGGATCAGTGGTCTAGTGGTCAAGTGCTCGCGCGCGAAGCCGGCAGGTCCCGGGTTCGAGCCCCGCGTTATCCTGTATCCTTGATTCTTTTTTTTGTTTTGCAAACATTCATCAGTATAGCTGCGTGACGTTATCAATTTTAGAATTTAAGCTTTAATTCAAGCTGGATTTAGGAAAAAAACTGCTTCAGATATATTTCTTTAGTGACATTAATAAATATCCTTAATGAAATATAATGACAGTTAAATCATCTATACCATCATGAATAACAAATAAAATCAGGAACAAAAACCATACATGTTTCAGGTCATCTAAAAATAGAATAAATTATCTGAAACTTTTCAACTAATTCTCTTTCCAAATAAACAATCAATATCTGATTATCCCATGAAAGAAACAAAACACATACCAGGTAATAATGGTTAAGCAAAAGCTTAAAATTTGATTTGTCAAATAGATTTTTTTTTAAATAGAAAACTTAACCTGACACAAGTGACACTTTTGGCTGGTTATATTACAACTAATGTTTTGGAAAAGAAATGTATGTAAATTATATGTAGTTTTCTAAATTTATACAAGAATTAGTAAATTAATATTTCTTTCCTATGATTTTCTATATGTTTGAATGAGTTAATTTTACAATTATTAGTAAGAAACAGTCTAGAAATATCTGATTATAGCACTATGAAGAATTAATAGACAAAAATGGACATGCCACCACTTTGTGGAGTAGCAGCTATAACTTTTTATTTTGATCTTAATTTATAGATCGATAGTAGCGTTTGGTTTATTTGGGATGAACTGCATGATCCAGTGTTACTATGTGATCTTTCAAAAACAGTTTTCATTAACTTATGACATGTACAAACATTTAAAAATGCTTCAAACTAACATTTTTGAATTACAATAAGAATTTCGCTATTCATTTTTTTCAAAGCATTTTCGTGACTATTTTAGATTTATTATTATTATAATCAACTATATTATTACTACAATTATTCAACAAAAATTTAAACCCACATATCATTGTAGCCATTTATACTATCATGGATTATTAACTTTATTGTCTCCTGTATTACGTTCATTATCATTGCTATTAATCTTACTATATTTTCCATCTAATAAAAAAACGATAATAACCTGTACATGTTCCTTGTTGTTATTCATGTCATAATTTCTGGCACATTCCATTCCCACATAAATTAAACTTGTATAATTTAGAGTAAAAAATGTTTTAGACGTTTAACTAGTAAACTATATTCAATATTTTACATGAAATTAGAATTCTACAATGTTTTATCTATAAAACTAATCCATGTTTAGATGAGTTAAAGAACATAACACATTACAAATTCACTTTATCTCATAATATTGTTATTATTGGATATTATTTTATGTCAGTTTGATCAATTATTTGATTTTCCAACAATTTCCAAAAATCAGATGTATGATTACAGTGTAAATTATGTAATAAAAAAAGTAGTTTCTTTAGTATTTTTCAATCTATTTGAATAAACTAAATTAAGATCGTATATTAGATCAAATGAAACTAAAATAAGAAGGATAGTGACTAGGAGCGATATCCGAAAAGTTGCGTTATATCTTAGTTAGATTTATCTGCATATTAGTGTTGTTGTTTTCACTGGAACTTGAACCAACTACCTTTAATCTTAAACCGTGAATGTGTACAAATACCATGTAAAAATTATTGAAATCCAGTCAAGAATATCAACAACGGGTAAAGTCAAACCCTTACAAATTAAATTGCTTATTTCATTGCGTTAATTATTGATAAAATTGATCGTTTCTGAGTAATAAACATATCTAATTAATGGAAATAAGTCAGTAATGCAAATGAAGATATGGTAAATCTGTTCATCAACTTCAACTCCTGTATTTAATTCAAGGATTATATATATATTACAATGATTACATAAAATATTATATATCACTACTACAAATGTTATGAATCGGGTGCAGTCCTATAACTGTCTAGAGTTTAATAATTAATATTGGAAAAACAATTAACGACTACATATGCAATTTATATGCTGATTTAGATAATGGCTATTAGTGGGTTGAAAGACGTCCGTTTCCTTCTGTTTGATACTCGTCAGCTGAATGTACCTGGATTCTATCATTTATTTTTACTCTGTTTCAAGACCTTTCGCTTTAAATCCCAGCGCATTTTTCACCTATCTACTGCCTTATAGTTTTATCGAGGTGTCATGTTCAGTATGCACCAATGCCTAAATTGACAGATCAGCTTCACATTTCAACATCAACGGTGGGAAGATTGAGATCTTTACAACTAGATTTAATGTATGACTCTGTAGTTTAATTTAATCGTTCTCAAAAATATTGATAAATAATCACATACAACAATTTTTAATTCAACCACACAACAGATTATAAACGTAAGCAATAAATAATATACATGTAAAAGATGTTTCTCAACTTTTCAAAACAATAATCCTTCAACCAATGTAAAGGTCTGTTGACCTGTAGACTATTATTTGTAAAAATATAGATCACTCAAAAAAACTTTAAAATGCTGCAACGAAGATCTAAATTTTTCAGGACACAACACTTAAGATATTTTTTAAATTGAAGTATATTAGTTAAATACAGTGCAATTAGAATAATCAATCAAATATGATTATAAAAATGTTTATTAATGGTAGAAATATGTAGACATTAATGAAAACTATGGAACTGAATGATACTGCTTTTAAAGAATTAACTTTCTAACGATAATGCTAATATTTAGTTAATATTTTCTCACAGACTGATCTAGATGTAGGACCAATTAAAACTGGAAAACAACGGACGACGATTAAAGTTCTAGTAATTCAGCACATAACAGGACTCAAGATGTTTGTTTATATCTCGTTGGCAAAGCAAATACAGACAAGAAACTTGCAAAATTTTAGAAAATGATCTTTGCTGTTAGTCATAAATTAAATGCAACCAACCATGAAATTTTTAAAATGTTTTGTTATAAACCGGAAAAGAAGCAGTTAAATTTCAGCTTCTGTTTCTAAGACTAAACTCTTGATATTACAGGTGGTTTATATATTGGTTGATGAAGATTCCATTCCTTTCAATGGAGCGAAAATTTAGTCAAATTAATGTCAAAGATGTTTGTATTCACTTATATAAATGACACTATAATAACATTCAAACTAACTGCGAGGACTTCATCTCTAATATAATATCTCTGTTGAAAACATTTTGGTGTTTACTACGCGTACGTTTTTGTATAATTTCCAGATAAGATATTATAACAATAGAATAAACTCAACGAATTACTAAATGGGAATTAAATTCTAATTACAAATAGCTATTCTGTTACGTAAACGCAACAATCTATCAAACATGTATTGCAAATAAATGGTCAACAGAACAATTCCTATTCTAGTTTGCTGATTTATTTTGCAAATATTCAGTATGAATTTTGTACATTTTTTTAATGTGCCAGATAAGAAATAATACTGTCAGTTTAATTTCAATAGTTGAGATCATGAGCCAAGTGAAGATAGACCATCATGGAAAACCTAGAAGCACTGGAAACCCGTTTCGTTCTATCGTGGGACTCCACAGAAGTGCGCATCCATGATACCGCCTCGTGAGATTCGAACCCAGGACATATCAGTCTCATGCGCGAGCGCTTAACCATTAGACCACTGAGCCGGCCGGCATCAAACGGTGTTAGTGTCTAACTTAAACTAATCCATAAAATTGAGCGACACATCCACTGGTCACTGCTTATCACTAGAACTCCATGAAATACCTTTTGAAGCCAGTGATTAGTGAGCATGTATTGATTTATAACATAAGAGGTTTTTGTAGATATTATAGTAATTTTTTCAAGGTTTTCCATGGTGGTCTACCTTCAATTGACTCATGATCTAAACTTTTGAAATTACTATAATATCCACGAAAACCCCTCTCGACTATCATTTTAAGTAGCTTACCATGATGAATTATATGTGAATATCACACAACTATCGATATAAATTCGTCAGTTAGATTTCCGTTATGAATTTTTTGACATTTAAGTGATTCACTATATGATTAAACGTATTAAGACATCTGAAAAATGAAATTTTGAATGATATTAGATATTATATTTTACATTTCAAAAAATAAAATCAAACTCTTTAAAGGTTGATAAGTCTGTTAAATTTTTTGAATGTTTTGAAACTTATATAGTTATAGATGTATAGTCATGCCTAAACCCTAGACAATACTAAAAACTTGGTATATATGAATATAATATGTAAACAGCTTGTTTTCTTTTGAAATTTAATAAATTTAAATGACTACATTGAAAATGTAACAAACAGTTTTCTCTCTGAACCAGCCTAATATTTTTCTCTACAGGGATCCATGAATCCTTTATATATATATATATATATATATATATATATATATATATATATATATATATATATATTGATGAACTAAACAGCTTTTCACACCTTTCATTATGATAAAAATAACATCATAGCTATAATAACATTTTTGCAGTGTACATATATATGTAAATGTTTTAACATCTCATATTCAGTACAGTACATTCATAGACATACAAACAATATGGTATATGATGAAGAAAACAAGTTTTAAAATCATAGATTACACTATTGAAAGTTTCTTTGTTTTGCAATATAAAAACTATGTATTCAATGAATTGTGGTAGATTACATTTTACATAGTTTACTGTCTAAGAGATGTGAAAAACTCTATCGGAGAATATTTAGTTTAGGAATCAAAATGAGCTAAACGATTATTTATTTCAAAGTATTGGATAGCTGTACCATTGATTTCTATTGTTAATACATGATTCTGTTTTATTAAATAAGTAATAACCTCTTGTTTTTCCGTGTTAGATTCATATATTCGGCATTATTGCATACCTCTAAATGGGGATAATAATTTGTAGTGTCGGTTGCAATGTAAACTTCACACAGCTCATTCTAGCTTTTGGATAGACCAGTTTATTCATCCTTCTTAAGTCATATGTTAACCTTGTTAAATATGCACTTAATAACCTTGATTGCTTTTGTGATACTTTTAAGATAACGTGAAATCATTTTATCCTGCGTTTGGTGAAAAGAAATAATAAATAGGTTTCTAATATAATTGACTTATTATTATTTATTTACATCTGGATCACTAAATGATTTTTCTGAAATCATCAATCTAACAACTGATTTCATCCCATTTTTATTGATTGGTAAGTATATTGAAAGATTAGTAAATAAATACAAAACAGTTCTCGATTGCGCCCCAGCATCGAATCGATATGATCCCGTAATAAACGTAATGTTAAACTGATAGTAATCTACAAATAAAAATAAACATATGATCAAACAATCTATAATGAATATAATTCTCTAAAAATAGGAAAATCTTTATTTGCTAATCCATATTTATAGAACTATAGTAAATTAATTTAGAAGTGGTATTAAATTTCAATTTCTGTTAAAAAAATCTATGGTTAAGGATGAAATTTAAATTAGCTGGTGGTTGGAGGTAGTCGACAGGAAACCCTGAATCTTGGTTTCGTGCTACTTGGCACTCGTCAGCAAGGTGTACCTGTAATCTTGAAGGAACTGTTGCTCCCTGGCGGATTCAATCTCGTGTCACCCAGCTTCACAGTTGGAGACGTTGCCACTGAGCTATCCGAGCCGCGACCAACCTCCTGTAGGACTGAGATGTAGTCACAATTGATTGATCACTGGGTGTTGATCAATGTCATGCGTGTCAATATGTAGTGCCCGCAGTGTCGAGTCACCTAGACTGGTGGCCACATTGCAACATGATCGATAGCATTCAATCTGCACTAATAAGGACTAGATACGCATGACATTGATCGCCACCCAGTGATCAATCAATTATAATGAAATTTAGAAATACACGTAAGCATGAACCAGAAAAAATTAACACCATTCAATTCGTTAGTAGTATTTCTATACTACTGAAATAAAAACTAATTCTACGTTATGTTTACTATAATTCTTTTCAAATGTTAGAAAATGAAAACCTAAAAAAATCATTTGATATGTCAATGTAGACAGTTACATTGAGAAAAACAAAGGAAATAAACAAATAATCAACAAATAACAAAAGTAAACAAAATCAATTCGAAAAGAAAAAAATAAATAAACAAAATGAAATAATCAATTAGTTGCAAAACAATAAAGAAAAAAATTTATTTTAAAGAAAAATAATGTTTTAAATTATTACACAAAAATACAAAAAAAACAAAAGAAAAAAAGAGGATTTTGAATAAATTATAATTTAACTGAACACTAGATAAATATTATAAAGAAAAATATTCAATATAAGGTTTATACAATTAGTATAATTAACAACAACAAGAGCAGCAGCAGCAACAACAACAACAAAATGTTTGTTTTTCTTTCCGAAAATGAGAACATATCCATAATAAGTTATTGATATGTTAAATATAACCAATATGTCATATTTAGCTTATCAATAATTTCGAGTAAACAAAAAAGAGAAAAAAAAGAAAAAGAAATAATTAAATAGAAGAATTTGTTTATATTTATAAAACGGGATGAAATGGATAGAGACAATTGTTTGTATTTATTATTTTTTGTTAGATTAATTTTGGATATAAAAGTGGTTAATATTTAGATTATGTAATAATTCAATAGGTTATATGAGTAGTACTTACTTACTTACTTACGCCTGTTACTCCCAATGGAGCATAGGCCGGCGACCAGCATTCTCCAACCCACTCTGTCCTGGGCTTTCTTTTCTAGTTCCATCCAATTCTTCTTCATTTTTCTCATGTCTATTTCTATTTCTCGGCGTAATGTGTTCTCCGCCTGGAGTCCCTCCAGGGGCTACTGCCGGTCTCAAGCCCGGATAAAGGAGGAGGGTTGGGCATGGGGTTAGCTTCCCCATCCCGTAGAAAACTAACTCGCTAAAAAAACACTAACCAGAAAAAATTATTCAAACCTTTTGAACTCTGCCCTGGGAGTCAGAAGGTCTTCATTTAGAAGAACTATGACGCCTCATGATATGAGTAGTAAGGTGATTATATATGTAAAAAAATAAACGTTTTAAATAATCAGGAAAATTTATTTTAATAAATCGATATTATTATTATTAATATAAGGATCGAGTAGAGATTGTGGTATTTTCATAGTTGAATTTACTAATTGTGTTCGATCGATGTTGGGTGTGAGAAAACTATTCACCTTAAATTAACATAACAGCTGAAATGTTTAAAATGTGGACGAATGAAAAAATACATTGGTTATGATTTCATTAAAAATTTGTGTTTTAACTTATACTACTATTGTTTCAAGAGAAAATAATAAAAAATTCTATTTCCTTGAACAATCATGACTAAAAATTGACTTCATTTATTGAAATATAGTGTACAAATAGTTTTGTTTCTAACTGAATAGAGTTTTTTTATGAAGCATATTACTTATATGTTTCTTTCTAGATAGACAGTCTTATGTCACAAAAATTGATGCGACATAAATCATAATTTGTTCTTTTTTTGAAGGACTTTCAGACAAAATATACGAACTGAGAACAGAAAGTATTGAAGAAAAATCATTTTTCATTATTATCACTACAAAATACAATTATAAGTAAAGCTTCATTGTTGACACATTCAAATGAGCTTCTGTTTCTTTATAGTAAGGCTACAATTTTCTGCTGTGTTAAGAATAATTAGAATACAGATTATTCATTTATTTAAGTCAGGATACATTACGAAAAACAATTGAAATATAAAAATTTAAGAGTTTTCACTAGCACACTTCGCGTTGCATTACAAAAAAACACAAAGCTTTAAAATAAGTGATATCAATTTTCTATCATTCAATCATCGTCAACTGTATAATTGAGAAATATTACATAAATAATTATAACTTTAGAAATAATATATTGAGCTTGATGCAATAACCTTAGAAGATACCCAAATTTATTACATTTCACCTAATAACAACCTAATATATCGGTTTTAATTACTTAATTAATAAATGCTTAATTACTTACACCTGTTACTCCTCGTGGAGGAGCATAATTCCACACACCAGCATTCTCCATCCAAACTTGTCCTGGACAATCATTTCCAGCTCTCTCCAGTCCTTATTCATCTTTTTCATGTCTCCTTCCATTTCACGACGAAATGTGTTCTTCGGCCTCCCACTTTTCTGCTTCCCTTCAGAATTCCAAATTAGGGCTCGCTTCGTGATGCAGTTTGATGATTTCCGTAATGTATGTCCTATCCACTTCCAACATCTTTTCCTAATTCCCTCATCAGCTGGAAGCTGGTTTGTGTTCTCCTGCAGAATACTATTGCTGTTGGTATCCGGTCAATGGGTGTTGAGTATCTTACTAGACAACTAATTATAAATACATGTACCTTCTTGATGATGGTTGTGGTAGTTCTGGTACTTTAGGCTTCGTACAGTACGACTGACATTCATATTGAAGATTCTGACTTTGATATTTCTTGAAAGTCGTTTTGAGTTCTATATGTTCTTTATTTGTAGGAATAAATAGCATCCTACGGTTATATCGTAGTGGTTATAGCGATCCGGTTACCTTGGATTAGTTTTGATTAATCTACATTGTTGATAAGAGAGTATCAAATTTGAAGTATTGAATATCTATTTAAATCTAAATAAAATCAATTAAGCGTAACTAAACAATGAATTTTATCATTAAGATCTGTGAAAATGTAAACGCTTGGAGCCCATTTGAGGCTACTGTTAATCCAAAGCCTGGATAAAAGAGGAGGGTTGGGCTGGGGTTTAGCGACCGCATCCCGTATAACACTAACTCGCTAACACAACGCTAACCAGCAAAAAATAATTCGAACCATTTAAATTTAGCGTATACCATATCAATTATGAATGATTTTCAACATGTTTAACAAGTTTATAATCCATGAGTATAAAGTAAAATGAACAAAATTACAATATAGAGTTAGACATTTTAAACAGTTCACCTTTCAGTGACAACGTTTAATTAAATTAATTTCAATCTGTCAACTTTATTCAAATAGGAAGTGATAAGTTCCGAGAAAATCAAGATGATCCACAACACTAAAAATTACAAACATTATTTAGAAATTCATAACTATCTCAATGCATCATTATCCTAAAGAAGAATAGGATAGATAACTGATTTAAATGTGAAGGTCAAACCTGTTTTTTTTAAAAACTATCAATTTTATACGATTTTATAAAATTGTATACTTAGTTACTTGCAATTAGTTATGCAATTAAAAACAAAACCAATTTGATATTAGAAATTCTTTAATTAATTGAAACATTAGAAACTAGTTCAAACCAATTTGTCATAGTGACGTAAATATTGATTTTTTTTTAATGGTTCTGTTGAATTAAGGTGAAATTGAACTGTTTCTTTTAATGGTTCAAGTCATAAATTGTATTGTTTAATGTTAATAAATCATTATTATCTTTGATATTAGTGACCATTCAAGAAATAGAAAAGATATCCTTAAAAGATATCATTCACTAAGTTTTTTGTGTATAAAATTATCTGATGTTGCCTTATGAAATGCCTTAAACCGGTGAGTATTTTTTGATAACTGTACAGCCAATATCTAAAGACCTGAGTGTGTAAGAGATAAATTGAAAGAAATTTAAGGAAACTATAAATATATGTGTTTAAAATCTTTTGCCATAAAGACTGAGGAATTTCTTTACGTTAAATAAGAAAAATTAGTTCAGCGAAGAGTTCGCTTTTCGTCGAATTTATTTTCAAAGCTGTTCAATCGCAAGTATATATACTTATTTTACAGGGTGATAATAAATTATAATAATACTGATAATAAACTTCTGTTGGACATGGTGACAGTGAAGTAAAATAAACACAGGTATTAAAAAATTCTTAAACAAGAAAAGCTTAATAATCATTTGATTGTTAATGGCTTAAATATTCATCAAAAGATCGATAGGAAAATTATCATTGGTAAAGGATGGCTCAGCATGATAAGATAAAATGTTGAAACCGAGATTGAATGTAATCAGAATGATTGTAGAAACAGAGATAAACCACTTATGGGTAGAAGATTTAAAAGAAAGATGGAAGGTGAAGCAGAGAGCTGTAAAGGAAGAAGAGTATGAAGAAAGAAGAAAATTGTAAGACATTAAGACCATTGTAAAAGATGTTGTACCAATCTCTGGTTTTTCCAGATGTATGGCAATTGCTTCCGTAATGCAAAGAAGATGCAATCCCATTGTCTTTGGAAGACTTCTGCTTACCTCGTAGGTGAGTCTGTATTGGTCGAGTAACCTGTGTACACAAGGTGTTCGATAATGGAACTTCTTATTGAGCCAATCTTTACGTATAACAGAATGAGGTTCATAATCAAATATTAAGAGAAGAATAATTCTAAGTCATTTAGAGAGTTAGCATTCAGAATGGTATTGCATAAAGATGCTCATTTCCACGTAAAAATTAACAAAAATTTAACCGATTCAACATATTAAACAAAAATATTTTTTGAAATTAACAGTAAAATCAAGTACGAAAAATATATGGATTGACGATAAACTGCGTTTATAAACTATAAATGAAAATGACTATAGGGTTTGAACTAATTCTATATAGAAATGAGCAGTGGAGTGCAACTGAATCTGTTGTGAGATAGTTACTCACTGAACACAATGGTGGATATGTCGCTCAATTTTATGGATTAGTTGAAGTTAGACATTAACAGCGTTGGATGCCGGCCGGCTCAGTGGTCCAGAGGTGAAGTGCTCGCGCACGAAACTGATATGTCCTGGGTTCGAATCTCACGGGGCGGGGGCGTAGTTGTGTACTGCTGTGAAGTCTTACGATGGAACGAAACGGGTATCCAGTGCTTCCAGGTTTTCCATGATGGTCTATCTTCACTTGACTTATGATCTCAAATATTGAAATTACTACAATCTCCACAAAACCCCTTCTGATACTAATTCTATAAAGTTCATATAGTTTATATCTAAGTTATATTGAACCACAATAAATAGAATTATAATTGACATCTTATATTTGTACATTTTCCTTTACCGAATAACGTGAAGCATAATTAAGCCTCATTATATGCATCAAATTATGTAAGCTGAACCTGTAAATAAAAACTCACTGCCTTTCACTCTTTGTAATCAAACATGCTTTTTGTCAACAGTATTAAAATACTACCCAATCCAATAGAGTTTATAGGAAGAACATTACCAATATGAATTACTTCTCGTCAATTATATGTTTGTTTTTTTCTCTGAACATATCAAGTTATACAATTTTAAGTTATTGTTCCCACTCGAGAGAAAAAAAGAACAAGTCCAATTATTTATACAGTACATTTTCTTACTTCCGTTTCAAAAGACTACTTACAGGTGATTCATAAACACCTTACACATTTCATAAGAAAATAGTCATTGAAAGCTTAATGCTTCCTGAAAAAAAGAACTCATAGTTTGGAATGTATGAAAGTTAGTAATATCAGTAACAAATATACTTGAATTTTCAAATAGGACATAAAACTTAAAAGTAGAAAATACAATTTAACATGATGGTGGTCTTTCATATGTCAGTCATTTTTAATTTATATTTTAATTGTAATTAGACATAGAAATCAAATTGACAACCTTTAAGCGTTTAACATCAAGAATAACTATTATAAGAAATGATTATTTTAAATACTAAATTAATAAAGTCAAGTTATTTTATATAGTGTGGTATTTTTTAAACGATGACCTAATGTTACATTTCAATTCAAATGTCTAATTCAGATATTAGTATGAATTTGAAACATATTGAATAATATGTTTAAATGTAAATTATGCAACGATGTTAAGGAATCCTGCAATTGAACAAAACGGCTATCCAGTTCTTTCAGGTTTTCCATAGTACACTAACTTCAGTCGACTCATGATCTCAATTATTAAAATTTTTTTCATTGAAGGTTATGAAATTTATCCACTTTCGGCGCTTCTTCCTGGTTTCTTCCTCCGCTGGCATCTAGTTTGTTCTCGCCCACAGTTGGTTGTTGCTAATAGTGTCTGCCCGACGGATCCGAAGTATTTTACGTAGACAACTGTTAATAAACACTTGTATCTTCTGGATCATGGCTTTCGTAGTTCTCCAAGTATCCACTCCATACAGTAGAACTGTCTTGACGTTTGTATTAAAAAACCTGACCTGCTGTTGGTTGACAGTTGCTTTGAGTTCCAGATGTTCTTCGATTGTAGATATGCTGCTGTTGCCTTGCCGATTCACACCGTTTTACCTGCATCAGATCCTCCGTGTTCATCAATGATGCTGCCCAAATATGTAGAGGTTTTCACATCTTCCAAATCTTCTCCGTCAATTGTGATTGGATCAGTGCATGCTGTGTTGCATCGGAGAATCTTACGTTTCCCCTTGTGTATGTTGAGATCTACTTCTGTTGAGGCTGCTGATACACTGATCATCCTTTTCTGCATTTGGCGTTGTGTGTGTGATAGAAGAAACAGATTATCTGCGAAGTCTAGATCGTCCAACTGCATCTTAGATGTCCATTGTATCCCATGCTTCCCCTCAGATGTTGACGTCTTCATGATCCAGTCGATCAACAGGGGAAAGAGAAAGGGTGGGAGTAAGCAACCTCGCCTGACACCTGTCTTTACTTCGAACTAGTCTGTCAACTGTCCTCCACACACAATTTTGCAGTTTAATCCATCATGGGAATTTCGTATGATATTGACTATCTTCTGAGGCACGCCGTAGTGTCGAAGAAGCTTCCATAGTGTTGTTCTGTCCACGCTATCAAATGCTTATTCGTAGTCAGTGAAGTTGATGTACAGTGATGAATTCCATCCAATTGATTGTTCCACAATGATCCGTAGAGTTGCGATTTGGTTTGTACACGATCTTTCCTTACGGGATCCTGTCTGTTGATCTCGAAGTTTGGCATCTACGGAGTCCTTTATATTATACATATTTGATTGACAATTTGACTGTACAAAAATCATATAAAACTTAGTATTCGTATATATTGTTTTGATTGATTTTAGTTGTTAAATAAATCTTCATCAGCAGTCTTTGGTTTTTAATACGAATTGTTGGGGTTTCAATATCAAGCATAAGCCAGTTAAGCAACTACCAGAAAGAACAGACTTCATCTAGTGATTTTTTCATAAGTTTCATCAAAGTGGTGGATTTCTTCAATCAACGGTATTTGGACTCATTAGCCTATTAGATAATACGTTTGGCTTTTGCAGCATAACTAATGCTAATACTTGATGGGTACTGTAATTACGATACTTAAAAATGAGTTCAGTATGATTGCTTTAGGTTTTTCTTAGTAGCTTAAATAATATTCACCGTTTACCTTTTAATTTGTTTAATTACACTCAGTGAATTTGATGTTGTTTACTTTTTTAAAAATCAGAACAAATAGTATAACCATTTCAAAATGGTCTCTCCAGTCATCAGTAAGAAATATGTCGATGTGTTTCACCATAGATATTACTTGAATGTTCCAAAAGTAAACACTGTAGAATACTTTTGTAAGTTTCAATTAAACAAAGTACCATCATCACTAATACTTGCTTACGCCTGTTACTCCTCGTGGAGGAGCATAATTCCACACACCAGCATTCTCCATCCAAACTTGTCCTGGACAATCATTTCCAGCTCTCTCCAGTCCTTATTCATCTTTTTCATGTCTCCTTCCATTTCACGACGAAATGTGTTCTTCGGCCTCCCACTTTTCTGCTTCCCTTCAGAATTCCAAATTAGGGCTCGCTTCGTGATGCAGTTTGATGATTTCCGTAATGTATGTCCTATCCACTTCCAACATCTTTTCCTAATTCCCTCATCAGCTGGAAGCTGGTTTGTGTTCTCCTGCAGAATACTATTGCTGTTGGTATCCGGTCAATGGGTGTTGAGTATCTTACTAGACAACTAATTATAAATACATGTACCTTCTTGATGATGGTTGTGGTAGTTCTAGAACTTTTAGCTGTCTTGACGTAGTTTTGAGTTCAATGTGTACTTCAACTGTAGGAAAGTCGGAAAAATAGACTCAAATCACGTTGATATTGTGTTCATAGAGCATACTTATGATAGCGAAAATTGACATATTCATGATATCGCATTTCTTTTACTAAAAATTAACAAATGTCTCTATCTAACATATATGAATTCCTCCTGATCGGATTAATTTTAGTAAATACTAACAATTTATTGATGGTATTCTAAGTGATAATACACACGTACGTCCTATGAAATATTCATTAAGGTTTCTTTACCATTTGGTTTTTACGGGTCACATTCAATAAACATAAACACTTTTCCAGTACATTTGATAGGTCAGCTTCTTATAACTATCTTTAAGTCAGGTCACATATATTACAAGCTATTCATTACACCATTTGTTTTTAACTTGCCTGATTTTTATTTTAGAGATTATCGTTCATTAACAGCAGGTGGTCTTTAGAAAAATAAAATATAGAACTTAGTAACTAAAACGTTATCATGAAATTATTTCAAACCAGCTGTATTAAAATGGAATATTTCTAACCTTTGTTGATGACTACTTCATCACTCACTCATATCTGGAGTTCTTTATCATGAATCAACATAAGTCGTGAATACATCAAAAACAATAAAGATCTATAGTGCCCGAGATCTGACTCCAGGTTGACCATGTAAATGATTGTTATCGAATGATTTCTATTGAAGTGTTAATATTTCCAATCCTTATACATAATTATCGACTAAACTTGCGTTAGTAAGTAACGGAATGGAATAAGTCAAATACGATAATGAATTTTTGAATACGTATATTTCGTACAATCATTGGTCGGATGTTAAAGCAAAACAAAATGACGTGCGGTAGATAAGGTATGTAAGCCGACTCAGTTTAGCCAAGCGTGAATCGATATTCACAGTCGAACAAAAAAGAGTTACAGATATGTGATGAGTAAGATAAGAAATGCACGCACATACGTTTACATAAATGTAGTCGAGGTTAATAAGTGATTAATTAACAAGGTTAAAATGTGAAAAAAATGTGAAAAAATTTACAAACTGTATTTATCTGCCTTTACTTATAATTACTTGACTGAATAGCAAAGTATTAATGATAACCGAATGATTGATTTTATATGATAAATTGTTCTTTGGGTAAAATTAAAGTCGTCTGCATAGTATTTTGAACAATGTTTTTCTTGCAGAAATTAGTATCGTTTTAGATATATCGAAATATTAAATCTAAATTAACTTGGTGTTGTTTTATTTGTATCTTCCAATTGTTATTTAGGACTGCAGTTGATCAGTCTCATGTTGGTATATGTGCATCCTGTGCGGATTGCCTCGATATAGCCATAAGTCACAAGCTTTTTAAGTTTTAGTGATTATTACTTGTAGACATCATTTTGAAAGACTAGCACCTATACGATTGAATATCAGTCAAGAACCTCGCTCATCGGTAAAGTTGATCATGCGATTATTTTTATTGTGGTTCTTCACATTTCGTTTAACGGAAACTTTAAACACGATTAAATGACGTAATAAATTTTTGTGAAATAAACAAAATGGTGTAAAGTTATCAAAACTTTCATTGCGTAAAAAATCATTTTCCGAATACTTAATCACTACATGTGTATACTAGTTTTTAGGTAAATGAATCGCGACAATTTTAAACATTATTGGGCGTCATGAATTTTTAGTTAAGTAAGAATATTGTACTTTTAAATCACTAAATAGTTCATCAGTTTTTCAGTAGTTAAATAGATCCAATCTAAATGTAACATTCCTTTTGTTTAGACAAGAAATATCAATTAACACTGTTTGATAATATAAGTTTATACCAAAATCTGGATTATGTTTAATTGAATAATGTGTCTGTGGTCTATGGGAGAATTTCATGATTAGATGATTACTTCTTAATTATGTTTGTTGACTCGTTAAGTAAATTTCAATTATGGTTAAAGTCTTTGACACTATTACGTATTTTACGTTTAGAATTGTTTAGACATTTGATCAACTCAGTCTCATTACGATTTCTTGCCAATTCAAACCTTAATTCTTATTCTTCCGAACTAGACTTATGCATTTAGCCTTTGAAAATAATATTATAACCTAAAAATAAACATGAATAGACTTCTGATTTTAACTATCAATAATTCATTCACTAATTTACAAAATTATGTCTTTTTAACATTTAACTATTTCAAACCCTCGAAAACAAAAATCCATAACTACATTCACTTTGAAATTGTCCTTGAGGAAGGTAATTATGTTCAATAAACTGAAGCCGTTACCAGTGGAGTTCAACCAGGTCTGTTGTGAGATATCAGCTCACTGAAGACAATGGTGTACGGTGGCGCAACTTCGTGGATTGGTTGAAATTAGACATTAACACTGTTGGATGCCGGCCGGCTCGGTGGTCTATATGGTTAAGCGCTTGGCGCGAGACTGATAGGGTGCAGGATCATGGATGCGCACTGCTGAGGAGTCCCATGTTAAGACGAAACGGGTGTCCAGAGTTTTTCCAGGTTTTCCATAGTGGTCTAGCTTCAATTGACTCATGATTTCAATCAGTGAAATTTCTAAAATCTCCACAAAACCCCTTCTCATAACTGATTAAAAGTAAGCTCTTTTCAAAATGAGCTCCTAGGAGTATGAAAATAGAGTTAAATGAATTGTAGTTCTAATATATTTCAATTTAAATCAAACAATCTTCAAGAAGAAAGTATATCAAAAATGATGTAGTGAATCATGATAAAATGCACATAGAAGTTTTCTCAGTGATTTGTATACACAATGTAATAAAACAAAAAAAAACAAAGGAACATTTACTATAGTTTTTTATTAGCTTAAGTGATATTTATAGTAAACATAATCACATCTTATAAGAAAGAAAAAACAATCCAGAAAACCAAAGTATTCACTCATTTAAGGGTTTTTCTATTTCGCTATAAGTTAGATATTTTTTCCTAAATTTTTTTTCTCAGAAAAGTTTTTTATTATTATTGATGTTTATCACGAATGAAAATATTTTCTTTTGTGTATCAGGATTTACTGTACGTGATAAGTTAAATTAATTTTTGGGAAGTTATTTATAACAACGTAAATATAAGTATCTTGATGCATTTTCTGTGTTTTTTATAAAGCATCTTGAGTAAATACACTTTTTAATGAGGCTAGAACTCAACACATAAGAATCTTACACTTACAATATTTCATTTGATCACTATTTATTGTCTATTAAGGATGTGTATGTGAATATGTGTGTGTGTGGCATAAACAGATTTTACGAGATATTATTCTTCAGACAGTTGTTCTACGTATATTGGAGAATCCAGTGAAAAAGTGTTATATATAGTTTTTCATTAAATTTTTTTGGTTTTATTTAATATACGTTTTTCATCTTAGTTCCGGTTGCCAAAATCAAGTTGACAATATTGTTGAATTTGAAAGAGGAGTAATTGCTGAATATTCTTTACAATAGTTTTTCATCAGGTTCTACAATTATCTCATATCAAAATTAATAATCTATAAAATTGGCCAGATTTAAGGCAGACTACATCATTTAGAAATTGTAACATGTGAATCAAGAATTGTTGTTTGTCCTATAAAATCAAATCGTCAATGGTGGGACTGACTAATTAATTAACCATAAGTAATTAACCATAGATTTGTTACAGAATTGAGTATTTTATTTTGCGAATATTTGTAGAAAAAAAACGTTTACTTAAAATGAAGGCATGCAAAGATTCATCATACTTATTTATAGGCTCCTCCATCAATAACCGAAAACTTAATAAATCACAGCGATGTCTTTCTAATTAGGCCGGAAATGTATCAAACTATATTGCATACAATAATTATCTGTATTAATGAGATAGAATAAACATCATTCACAAAAGCTTTCCTAACATTTACGAAGAGATCATTTATGATGTTAATGTTTATCGACTCAAATTGTCATGATGAAATAAACTTTCAACTTTAAATTATCTTGAATCCCTAAAATGTATGTTTCTTCCTTATCAAATATAAGAAGTTTGTGAAAAATAAGTAGTATCGTATTTTTTAGTGAAATATAATGAATTTAGACTTTGAATTATTAAAGTTTGTTGAGAAATACACAAGCTTTAGAATAGTTATATGTTGTTTAATATCTTTTAGTAAATGCTTTGACAAATGGATGTAGTCAATTCAATAAAATCAAACTTGTAAGTTAGTAATTTTATTGACCATTTATTTGAACTCACACAGTATAAATACTTTTGGTAAGTTTCATTTATCATTCATAATGAGGAAAAGTTTTTGGTTTATGAAAGAATAGATTAACGTATAATGTGTAACTTTCTTGCTCTCCTTTTTCTCAATAAAGTACTCTGTTCATGACCAAAATGAAGTATGGATGGTCAGCAGTAAGTTGTAATGTTGAAATGTGTTCTAATTCATCACTTCAACGCTTGTTCTATGATAGCAGACACATCAAACATTTTACTCTTTGTGTATTAAAATCAAAACGGTAGATTGATAGATAACTACCTAAGTAATTATGTAACCTACCAAGTAACATTTTTGCATTATATATTGAGAGAACATCATTGTATATGTCATGCATTACATTTTTTGGAAAAAATAACCTCATAATAACATCTCTCCGACGAATATACATATACCCTTCAAAGTTCCATTTGAAATACTCGTTGCAGTTAATTTATCATGCTTTGGATTCCTCTATTCACTTTGATTTAGAGAGGATAAACTGAAGTGAACCTGTGATGCACTGTTCGAGAAAACAAATATTTAAGACTTATGTCGGGAGTTTTAAGGATAATTTGAAAAATGTACTAGATAAATACAGATTACAGCAGTTTCTTCATAAATGTAACCAACTATTACATTCTCTACCATTAAGTTGCGTTTGCATAAACGTTAACGAAAATAGCATGATTGGTGAAACTACAATTAATAGATGACCTTGGAGCGACCCTTGAGTGACCTTGAGGGTGTATACTTAATAACCAGGACCAGATGATGGTAATAAACCAGTGTGAGGAATTAGAATTATGATTTACAGTTGAAGGTCATAGTTAAGAATTAGACTTGGGGTTTTAATCACGAACTGGTATCAGCTATAATTCCAAAACTTTATTTGGCCAAACGGATGAGTGAATTTCGTGCCAAAATTCAAGACCCGTTATCTCATTCCTAATTGGATCGTCCACAAATTATAGTCTTGCCGCATAAATTTATAAGAGTAAACAAACTTAACCATCTCTCTAAATACGATAAATTCAATCTCTCTGATCATACCTTCTTCAAACTTTACTTCAATGAAGATTACGTCTGTTGAAATACTTAGATACATATCAGTCAACAACTCATAGATTCATGTAGTCTCAGAAAAAATAGTATCAATTCTTTAAGGTTGTTATATCTAGTACTTGGTTGATACTTAGCTTCTGGATAAGTTATCTCTTCAGAGTATCTTCCAAATAAATACTGATACGTGAGTTTGTAACATACATAAATGTTATCGGGGGCAACATTACTACTACAAGTAATTCTTATAATGTCCATCTCATCTAAGTAAATAATGTATTAGTGTTTGTAGACTAACACATGTTAAATTAACATTTCTGTATACTGTTTTTCAATTAGCTCTATAGCATTGATTGAACGTTCATGATCTATCAAGAATATGGATGAACTTCACATCTGTTTGATGTTTATATATCATAAATCAATTCTAACTGCTAGAACCAAGATTATCTATGATAGCGTACTGTAACTAAAAATATCAATAGAAAAAGGATGAGAGATATTAAAAATCCAATTTTATCACTTAGCGTACAATGAAAAGTGAAAATAAATTCACTAACTGTCAATTGTAACTGTAATAACATTCATTTAGGTTAGATTGTCAATCAAAAGCATCTATATCAATGCTTCGAAGTATGTTTATCAGCTTTCAGAATTATTTTAACTATACCTGCCTCACTCATAAACATCAGTATATGTATCATTATTATTAATGGCTTTATTCAATATTATATTTTTGGTACAATATAGAATTCTCAGTACAAGGTTTTTTGAAAAGTTTCTTTCGCAAAAAATAAAAACAGTGAAAGAAACTGATAACTGCATACATAATATATACTTAAGTTAAATAAATAAACTACCTGGAATGAAACGAAATGTTTTTTAAAGACTATTTGAATCTGTACAACTTACTAGTTAGAAACATGTTTAAGAATACAAGTTGTTGACTAGGTAAACTCTAACAACCTGTTTGTCACACAGTGTATTTGCTAGGTAAAGTGTAATAGAGCTATTGTATCTTTGCTTGTGTGCATGGATTCTAAGGTATTGACGTCTCGTTCTACTAGAAGATATACACGGCGAAAGATATGAGTGGAGGAGATGGTTAGTATCAGATAAGATAACACCTGCCAGGAGTTCGCAAGATTCTGGATATCTATCCACAACCATATTATTAATGACCTCAAAAGATTCACCCTGCTTACCACCATCAGCGCTCTCTGCAATACAGCAATCTTTTCTCAAAAGGCTGAGAAGAAAAAGATGAAAAACTATAAAGAATAATAGGTAATGTGCAAGAATTGACAAATTGTAAGAGTAAATATCGAGTAATCGCAAAAGCATGCAGCCTCTTTATGTGGTAAGTCAAATGGGAAACTTTCTTTGATAGCAGCAAAACATGAGATGACCAAGAGAAATTAGAGGGAAAACTTGCGCCAAAGTAAATGACTTTTGACACTGTGTTTATCAATGAATCCCCAATAGTATAAGCTTTATGCGATTCCAACAGAGTGTTTAGGTATTGTTCATATCTCATGTTAAAGTTAACGGTTTGACGTTTAGACGGAAAAAGTGTGAGCTCATTGACAACAGACCACCATTCCATACAAGACAAGAACTCATTCATTTCCAGTAAATGTAAAGAGGTGGAAATCGGCATACGTACAGTGAGATAATCCGCATATCTCACAAACGTGTTTTCTGTGGAAGATGGGAGACCGTGCAAAAACAAGAGAAAAGAAGAGGAAAAAGAACAGCAGTAAAGAGATCGAACACTTTCCTCCAAACACGGTGTACTGTTCTCTTCCAGACATGTAGGAACATAGCTAGTTGGTTATCCATCTGTCAGTGTTGACGCTGATTAACAGGATAGGTAGTTGTCTTGGAATGTAGTCAAAGGCAGAAGTATAGTCTAGAAAATCTCATCGAACATACTTACCCTTTTCCAAGCTGAACACTATATCATGATGCAGAACAACAACGGCATCCAGTGTACTTCTTTTGAATTTGTAAGAAAACGAATACGAGTCAATGTGCTTTTTTAATGCAAGTTGAATTAGGAGTATCAATAATTTTACATTGTTTTGAGAAATGGTGAAGTTATTGCTATAGGTCTAAATTTCACATTTTCATCACCCGGATACTTTTAGGTATTGGGATTACTTATATCTTTTCCCACATTTTCTGTATGAGATTAGTTGAGAAGGATCTGTTTAAGATGCTCTTGAATGGATAATACAGAACATCAGCAAACGTTTTAGAAAAGAGGTTTTTGATTTCCACAGGTCCTAAACATTGGGAAGAGCTAAGTGACCAGAGACATTTTCGGACATTAGTTACAGTGAAACTAGGAACACAACTGTTCTTCAAACCTACGGATATAAGGAACATGACACCAGATGACCGATGTATAAAAGACTAACTTAAATCACAAGCATTCAGCTAGTTACCGCTCCTAATGTATCTGTCACCTGTGAGTCCTTTAAACAGTTTCTACATACTTGAAGAGATTTTAAAAGATAGTAGTTTCTGAGTAAAGATTGAGTTTAGACGTCTAATCTCTAGGTTCATTAGACTATTTAGTTTACAGACTTCAATAGAGTTTCCCTCCTTGTATATTTTTTCTTTTACCCTCCGTAGTCGTTTTAGTTATGGAGGTCAAAACTTTAAAAGATGGTTTGATTGGGACAACCAACATCAAAAAAGGATTTAAGATAAAAAGTAATAACATCAACAGTGTTTTCCAATCAGTCATCTGTAAATAAGTTAATCGTACGAAACATGTTTTTCGGATTTTGAATATTTTCTTCTGAGTAATTTGGCTTTGGCTTTCTTTGTATGATGTAAGTGTGTACTCTATCAAGCTTGCCACATACTTTATGTAGAATACAAATAACACAATTATCAGAACAAGACAATTGAATATGTTTATGAGTCACGTATATTCCCACACCATCAATGAAAACTAAGTCTAAATGCGCATCCAAACGAGTGATAAAATCTACTAGTGATGAAAGAATGAATTAAAATCATCTTACACAACTGAAAGGGCACTACTGAAGGTAGAAACGGTAAATTCAGTCAATTTATCAGCAAAAACAGTTAGTGCAGATGATGTGCAGTCCGGATTCACGTAGATGTTGGTAGCAAAAACACAATTGCATTTATTTAAGTGTTTTGAACAACATCTTAAGGTTAAACAGTCGATAAAGTCGGTTGAAAGCTTAAAACATGCTAAAGTATGTCGACACTAGTTCACGTTTATAAATATAGCCACACTGCCGCGACATCTTTTCTCATTGCTAGATCGGTCCTGATGATGGATATTGAAATCTTGTAGTGACACTAAACAATTGTCATGTAAATCATTTAACCAAGACTCTTGAATTTTGATTACACCACAATTACGACACGATGTTTTGACTTAGAAGGAGTTGAAGATAGTCCACTTTGCTAGCAAATAATTGGCAGTTGAAATTTAGCAGTTCATGAATCGACTTGTTAAATCTTCATTCACTTCAATCCATATCGCCAACCACCATGATGTCTTTGATAGTACTTTTTTGTACCTTGTAAGGCGATAGATCGTAAACTTTTCATATAAGCACCTGAATAGGTTATGCGATTAACAGACATAGTAACGTATTAAAACAAAATTTAAAAAAAAAGACAACTTGTTGAAATATCTAGATGGAAGGAAGAGGTAGCCCAGATATTCAAGCAGACCACCGCCATTTTTTTTCCTTCGTTTCTTTACATTTCTGTTAATTGCTTTTAAGCAAGATTGAATAATATCCATCAAAGATAATAAAATTACTTGATCTACTTCCATAAACCATCTATTTATCATCTTGAAAAATTCAGTAAACAATTTATCTCTCATTGTATTGTTTATAATAAATTGACTGACATTCTTTTATAATTCTCTTATTTTTATTCAATTATAACTGAGATAAATAAATTACAATTATAGTTTATTTTGTTTCCAGTATTACTTTTTAGCATTATAACACTTAACATGAAGATGGATACACATAAATTTGTATTGATCTTTACGCTAAAAGATCTTATTATCAATGATAGATCAGATTTAAAAAATCAACAAATTGCGATCATTATAAAAAATGTATCTTTCTGCTAGTTAAAAAAACTAATATATTTGTATTTTGATTAACTCATTGGGATATTATTAATGTAGTATTTTATTGTTATAAGCGGTCCACTTGATCCACAATGTATTTAAAATTGACACAACAGACCTTGATAGTCATATCTACAAATTTGTTGTTAATTAACAAATACATATTGTTTATTTAATTTAGTATAATTTAATAGTATATTGAAGCATATGACCGATTCAAATTTTATTTATTTATTTATTTAAACACATAAATATTAGTACAAAGGAGCATCGAATATATATGTGCTACACAAGTCACTTGATTTGTGTGAGCTGTGATACCACTCGGGTGCCCAGAAAGAAGCAGGTGGTTTTCTTAGGAAGCCACACCCCGAGCATTCGACCTAAAGGTCTGATCCACATGGCAGCGGAGCAACGTAAGGAGATGCAGTCTTATGGTAGTCGGTGACCAACCACTGGTTCATACGCCATTTGTTTCCGCGGGACCATGGAATCCATGTGCACCATTAGCTTGAAATTAGGATTTTCCAGCTCCACTAAGTAGATCGTCAATATGCACTAACCCGTTTAAAGTGCCGATTATTCGCTTTTCATCCTCTTAACTTCGTAAACGACAGTGATGCCACGAGAAGGCAGTGAGTGGGACTTCCCTGGCAGTAGCTGTATACGCGTGGCCATATGAGAGTATTTTGAAAGGGAGAGCTGACTCTCCCCACCCTGGTCCGTACCAGGGCATTTGGCGGCTAACCATTTCGCAAATTAAATGCAATAGTCAAGTGTAAATTAAATATTCAAATGAATGTATTCTCTCACTACCTTAAATAATAGACTGATTATTTTTGCACATTTTTAAGGATTTTCATTGAAATATTTAGAACTATTGATTAGAAATATTGATAAGTGAAGGAGCCTTATATAAATATAATGACACCATTTGTACGTATCAAAATCATTCCAACATTGAATTACCCATACTCATATCAAGTCTTGTCAAAAAATATTTAACTTAAGAAAAGTTGACATATTTAAAACATTAAATAAACTTTTGCCTAAATGAAGTAAATTGGAAGCTAATATATTTAAACGACAGTGTTCACGCAAAGACAAAGTTAATAACTCTCTAAGTTGTTCAGATGTTTCAAAAATCAAACAGAAAAAAAAACTTTATTAATTAAATGTAGGTCATCTTTTACCCTGAATCGATTATCCTATTTGAAAACAGACCAGGCTCACTTACAAACCGTTTAGTAAATCTGGCTTCAAGTAGTCAGCTTATATTTCTGAAAATGTTCTCATACATCTATTCTATCAAGGTGATCGATGAAGTAAAATATAACATCGAAAGACTTCATTGAATTCCTATGCAACATTATCCATGAAACTACAAAATCATGTTTAGAATATATAGGTAGACAACATTTATTTCTTAACAAAAAATTTGGTTGTGTTAACACTTTAGTTTTGCCGAATAAATACTTATACCACAATCTTAAGACATCCAGACTGATTTCTTTTTCACAAAAAATAACATTAAATCTGCGTTATGAAATTTATGTATCTTCCTACTACAAATAATACTGGGTATAACTAACTTATAAAGCTTTTAAAATTCAACTAATAACTTTAGAAATCTCACTGATTGTAATCATGAGTCAATTGAAGATAGAACACCATGGAAAACCTGGAAGCACTGGATGGCCGTTTAGTCCTAGTATGGAACTCCTCAGCAGTGCGCATCTACGATCCCGCACCCCGCGAGATTCGAACCCAGGACCTGTCAGTCTTGTGCCGGCCTCTTAATCAGCTAGACCACTGAGCCGACATCCAACGGTGTTAATGTCTAACTTCAACCAATCCACGAAGTTGCGCCACCGTACACCAGGTCTGTTTTGAGATATCAACTTTCTAAGATCTCCACAAAACCCCTTCTGATAACTTTAGAAATGTTGAAAATACTGAACCTTCTACCGAAATAACTATTTAATGTTAATTGATCTATGAAATAAACAAAAAATAAATACGAATAATTTTATTTTTCGAAATATTTCAATTCAAGAAAGTAGAATTTAAAATATTTACTAACATTTTGAAACTTCATTTACTTTGGAAAAAATGTAAAAACTGTTTACGAAAAAACATTTTTTTGAAAAAATCTCTAAAGTATGTTTCATCACAAACATTCATTTTATTTTATGGATGAATAACATAAATGTCATAGAAACGTATATTCCAAGTCTAAATTCACTTAGTGTTGTTTCACTTGTGTCTTCCAATTGTTATTTAGGACTGCAATTGATTAGTCTCTTGTTGGCATATGTACATCCTGTGCAGATTGCCTCGATATAGCCTTAAGACCCCATCTTTTATAAGCAAAGTAGGGTAGTGGCTATCAGTGGAATCCAGGAAGCGCATTTCGTTCTATTTGGGACTCGTCAGCTTGATATCCTTGCATCGTAGAGTTGATGTTCATTCTGGGACTGAAACTTCCCCCATTGCACAACCAGGTGGTTATTAGGACACACTAGCTAAGTCGATGATGCGATGGCGTTTGAGGCGGGCGGTACTGGGATCGAGTCCCAAAGTGAACATTAACTCTGAGATACAGGTACATACAGCTAACAAGTCCCAAATAAGACGAAACGCGTGTCCTGGATTCCAGCGATAACCACTATCCATCTCTGCGTATATTCCAAGGTTTCATATAATTTCCTTAAATAAATTATCAGAATTCTTTGAATACTTAAAACTTTTATTGAAAATTGTAAATGGTGAAACATTTTCTAAAGTAGATTCGTTTTGTAGCTGAACACCAAAAATGCCATTTTTTCGTTGTTCATTCATATACACTAAGACTTATGAATTATTTCGCACATGTTTTTTTTATTTATGTGAATTGAATAAATAGGACATAATACAGTTTACCTGTATTTTGGTTCTGCTTAATTGAAATCAAAGTACATTGGACTCAATGAATATGCATCATTTAGTTGAGGCTCCCAAGTTATACAACTATTCTATTACTGAGGAAATGATTGCTTATTTAAAAATCAGTTGCCTTCATATAACCAAATTATAAAATAAGTGTTGAAATGGTATATTTAGCACGATCACTTTAGTGTCAATACACTTTGACTTCATTAAAGCCAATATAATCCAACACTTCAGTATTTTAAGCAAATTTATATAGCCAAATATTGGAATACAGGATTAATGTGAAGTACTTGGTACGAGGGGGGAATGTGCATCGCGATATGAGAAGAAATGGTAACTGTTAATAGCACTTGCAATTATCTCCTGAACACAAGTGAGCAACACTATAATTTATGGACGACCTTTGAACAAATATTTAGTAACCTTGACAAATTTCAGCCAATCCGAAAACAGTCAGTACAGGTTAGGAATATATGATACAAAACCAAAAAATTAGAGTGGATAAACCTCTTTTCAATGTTAGGAAGAGGCTCTGTTGTATCGGAATCGTATTGCAAACGGTAAATGTACCCACCCCTATGGCTCTGTAATATTCGGCCGCTGGAGCCATTATAAGGTCGCAAAAATTCTTTTAGCCTCGACCACATTGCTACTATATCATTGGTATGTACTACCGTGATGGGGTCTACAACATATAGATTGTAAACGACGACATGACACACGTAACTAATTTTAGATAGGCATCAATATGTTCTCCAGTCATCCCCAAATATTGTGGTACCTGGCTGCACAAACACTCGTAAAATTGGTATTATAGTTATAGCCCGTCAGTTTATCACGCTCTGGAAATGTCACTTTTATAATGATCTATCATATATACCAAGGACCTACTGAGTATATTTGAGGTAGTGCTACTTACCCAGTCTTCTTCAATACTTCTTCCACTATTGAATTTACGTTTTCTAATGACCGTTTCGTCAACTTCTAGGATTCTCCCGGTTCCTGCAAATGACTGATACATGCTTGTCGTTTTCACTGCACATATATCTCGGTAGTACTTATACCATTGAACTACCGAAGCTTCGGTAACATCTGCAAAAATCGCAGTCAGTGTTACTGTTGCTTTTGTTATCCAGTTTGCAATAATTATCATAATCTGTCTTAGTGTCGATTGAAATTGGGAGAAAATCGTCCCCGTTCTAACAAAGATTTTACTCCAATATATATCACACTGAAATACAACATCGTCACGATGGTTTACACAATATCCAGCAGTCATCTGTTTACCGAAATAAAAAATAAAGTAACTTCTCAGAAATCCTATCTGATGTAGCCAATCATCTATGACGTCTACCCTAAAATCCTCTGCGAACTGATCGTACATGAGCATTGTTATTAAAATAGGCACCGTGACCTTGAAATATCTCACTTGATTCTAATTTGCTCGTCTATAGATTATGTTCTCACTGCCAACTTGATAACAACCTTGTTTTTATTTAACTAAAATGTTTCAGTTTAAAAATTGGTAAGCAAATAGTGAACGAAAGGTAATGTGTTTATAGTGTAATATTAAAGGCGGATTGAATCATGAATAATTTTCCAAGTAGTCAGTAATCGTCCTCGCACGTATGGCATTTGCTTTCTACCCCGTAAGTGCAAAGTACTTTTACAAGACTGTCAGAACCCTGATACTGCACTCACCCTGGAAAGTGAGCAGATAGAAGTAGTCGAGAAGTTCGTATATCTGGGTAGCGGTGTAAGTGCTGGTGGTTGCGTGAGTGATGAAATCAGTCCACTTATAGTGAAATCCAGAGTGGCTTATGTCAATCTGGGCCATCATTGATGCCTTCATGATGTCAGTTTGGTTGTAAAAGGTCGGATCTACGACGCATCGGTGAGAGCAGTTTTGCTCCATGCTTGTGAAGCTTGGTCTCTCAGAGTTGAGGATGTTAGACGACTCTCTGTGTTTGATCACTGTCGTGTCTAAAGGATTGCTGATATCCAATGGCAACACCATGTTGGTAATACAGAGGTTCGGTATTGCGTTTTCGAGCACAGCAGCTGCAACTCAATTAGTGTCGCTATTTCGGAACATCGGCTACATTGGCTTGGACATGTCTTACAAATGTTATCCCAGGGAATTTCACATCATGCATTGATGACTCTGCGACCGGTTGGAAGTACTGGAAAAGTGATCAGTATGAGACATAGTTTCGTGGTATAAAAGGAAGATGTACAGGAATGGCTTCTGTTGGTCATTCACAACTCCTTGGTCGGGGTCTTAGAAATGGTGTAACACAGCGGCTTGAGATGTTATCAGACATGGCTCAGTATAGAAGTCATTGACAATCCTACTGTAACTTTCTTTTACTTTCTTCATAAAAGTGAACGTAACTTCTTTAACTGAAGAATTCTTTCTGGTTGTATTTTTGCTAACTTCATACCATTTTGATCTGATCTGGTTCAAAGGAACTAAATAAAATCAAAACAACAAAATAAGTGAAAAATATCTTTAAAGTTTTGTTTACTTCTAGTGAAACACAAAATAGTATCAATTATGACTATATTGATTACCAGATAATACTTTTTTTATTATTATAACTATTACTATTATTACATCAGCTTTCATTTTGTGACACAACGAGAGAACTAAATGTTCTTAGGAGTTGTTAACAGCAAAATGTTAGACATTTCCTATTATTAATGAAAAAAGGTAGTACCTCTGTAGCATTTATTTTTAATTACATTGTCGTATTCATTGATAGATACATTACTTAGATAAACCACTGTCACAAGTAGTAAGTGAGCAAAAATTTGTATACATGAATTATGGGACTTTCGAACAAATAAATATTCAGTGACCTTTGTTTACTAAATGGTGTAATTGTCATATTAATGACATTAACACAATTAACGAGGTTATAAAAGGTTTTGTGTCAAATATAAGTTAGGAAATGGTCAAAAGGTAATAAGAAATAAATAATATAAATAACACATGAAAGGTCTGCGAATAACGATCATAGATTTGATGATAACGAACAAAAAAGAATAAATATTAAAAAAAATTAGCAAAATTGGGAGTTCGGCTAAGATCATGACACAACAAGAAATTGGATACATCAGCTTCTCAACATGAAGACCAGGCTTGAATTGCTGAATCTAACGAGTCTCCGTTAAGCATAAGTCCAGATCTTCTGACTCCGTATAACTGTGAATGTAAAGTCTGATGAAAATGAGTGACCAGAATCGACTAGATATTCAATATTAAAACTACTGACTGATCTGCATACACTTTTGTTTCTCAATACATTAAAAACGCCCTAAGTAGCGTGAAGTTTATTGCAACAGTTTACTTGATAGGTCAATAAATTAATGTACCTTAATCATTGGCTTAGACTTCGTTTTTATATTAGGTTTTGACTTAAATTTTATCGCATGAATTTATGATGATTTTACATGATATTTTTGATGAAGCATAATGTTGTTGGAAAATGTTACTATTCAATAATACTTTCAAATTGTAAATACCATGTGGAGGTTTCTCGACAGAACATGAATTCGAGATTATATCAGAACCTTGCGTTTTTCAAAACTGTTAAGGCCAACTACAATATTAGTTGGGCAGTTATAATGAAGGCAAATACAATTTTCAAGACAAATTTAACAATTTCAGTAGTTGAGATCATGAGTCAATTGAAGCTAAACCACCATGGAAAACCTGAAACCACTGATATTAATCAACATATGCTCACTAGTGACTGACTTCAAGAGGTATTTCCTGAATTTCTAGTGAGAAGCAGTGAGTAGTGGAGTTCAACTGGGTCTGTTATGAAATAGTAACTCACTGATGATAATGGTGGATGTGTCGCTCAATTTCGTGGATTAGTTGAAGTTAGATGCCGGCTCAGTGGTTTATTGGTTAAGTGCTCGCGCACGAGACTGATATGTCCTGGGTTCGAATCTTACGAGGCGGGATCGTGGATGTGCACTGCTGTGGAGTCCGACGATAGAACGAAACAGGCGTGCAGTGCTTCCAGGTTTTCCATGATGGTCTAACTTTGATTGACTCATGGTCTCAACTACTGAAATTACTATAATATCTACAAAATCTCCTTCTGATACAAAATTAACAGTTGAACTGGTATTGTTAGTTTTAAACTAATAACATGGTGACGACTAATTGACTGTATTTAGATGTTTAGCGAAAGAATTTGCGTAAGTAACGTTTATTTAATGAGGTTGTGTAATAAACAAGGGGTAAGAAAAGAATAAAAGGTTAAAAATAATCATCTTTCATAATTCTGACCCCTAAACTTACGGGTCAGAATTAATTATTTTTGTCCTTCTGTTCTTCTCTAACACCTGATTATCACGCAACCTCATTTGATGTTCGGAGTCTCGAATTCCTTTTTGATGCAATCTTTTCTATCCTTCTGTAGACATATATTTACCATGCAACTATCAACATACATTTGTTAAACAACACAGATGTAATCTAAATCGTTCAATTTGTAATATTTTATTCTATTGACAAATACCAAAATATTGTAGATATAAACTCGATTTTAATGATAATCTATTTACAATTATTATCTACATCCATTCTGATTGGTTGATAAAATGGATCGATTGCAATGTCTTTGTTAAGTGCTGATGGACCTGAGTGCCAAGCTTCTAAAAACACTTTGACGTTTTTAGAATTTCCTCTATCCAAGATCTCAACATTTTTCCAGTCGAATGTGTGTCCACAGTTGTCCGAATACAATAATATAAGTGAGAATTGACTGCTAATTGATGTTCACGCAGGTGATGATGAAGAGGGCATCCGCTTTGTCCAATGTAGTAATTTTCGCAGTTGGGACAATTTATTTTGTAGATGATGTTCGGTTTTTCTTCTTTTGTCATTTCGTCCTTTGGCTTGCATAGGATTGGTTGAAGTGATTTTGTTGGTTTGTGTACTACACCAAATCCAAAATGCTTTAACAATCTCGTTGTAGTATATGATATGCCTTTTATATATGGTAGGATGATCCGTTTGTTGGTTGCTGTATTTGATTTTATTTCTGCTGATGCTTTTGGTTGGTATATTTTGATGAAGTTGATTGACTACTGAGTAGTGACTAATGTCATATGTGTCAGATCCTTCTTAGTGCGGATCTAATTCTCTCGATTAAGTTGCAATGTGGCCACAAGTTTAGGTTGATTGACATTGCGTACATTGTGTGGAGATGTAAGGTGGTAGCTGAAGATAGTGGATAGAAAACCCTGGACCTTGGTTTTCTGTAAACTATCTTCAATTACCACTTTCTAAGATACAAACCTTTTGAATAATAAAGATTATTAGTCAATTGGATACTTTGTTTTCTATAACTTCATTCGCGATTCCTAAGTACATACCTTCTATATTAAGTAGAAAATAATTAAAGTTTATTCTAGGGAATGTATAAAATTACATCGAAGACCAATGAGTGATTAATTCTCAATGACTTTTGCTTCAGGCTCTACATTTATCAATTCACTTAACAAAATAAGGAATATGAAGTACCGAAAACAGTAAATTGATGAATTCAAACCAACACATTAAAATCATATAAATATACTTTACGTAAGAAACGAAAACCGACCTAATTTGTCACAAAAAAACTTTTTTTTCAAGTTTAAAATTAATGTGTGTTAACAAAGCTAACAAAGCTGTTACTCTCTCTTCTTCATACATAAATAAACACAATTTTAAGTAGGTTTCATTAAAGTTCTACAATTCTTAGAATTTTAATCTTCGCTACTAATATCACACATAATCCTTTTCATAGAATATCAGGTCAAATATAAACGTATGCTGATATACCAGTTAACACAACCAAACACTCAAATCACGTAAAAAAGTTTGTTAAATATAATGAAATGATTATTAACAAGAAACCTATCTGTTTACTTATGTGTTATATGTTTACTCATGCATTATTTATAAATCCATTTTAGTATTTCCGATCGTTACTTTGACTCAATGTGATTCAACAGTTTGACATATTTAACTACATTTAATTTATACTTTTTGTATTAAGACATTTTAGGGCAGAATTACATCACTGTATATGAGAAAACAACCACAACAACCACAACTAGCAGTGTCTACTTGTCAAAATGTATTTCATGGTAGAAGTTGTGAAAAATCGAATTCACATTGGCGAAAAAAAACAAAAACAAAATACCGGTAAAGGTAGGTTTGGATTGTTTTTTTATGTCTAGAAGAACTAAAATGAAATATTGAACAAAAAATCGAAATATCTCAATGATTTATATTGTTAAATGTAAATTCTAACTAAATTACAAATCGATAATGAGTTTGATTTTAAGAACTATATGAGTTCATATATTGTAGAGAATAAATTTCTGAGTAGTGAAAATTAATGGTGGTCTAAAGGTTAAGCGTTCGCGCGCGAGATTGATAGGTTCTAGTTTCGAATCTCGCAAGGCAGGATCGTGGATGTGCATTTTAAAGGAGTCCCATAGTTGGACGAAATGGCCGTCCAGTGTTTCCAGGTTTTCCATGGTAGTCTAGCTCCAATTGACTGATGAATTCAAATATTAAATTAAAATTTATTTTATTTCAAAGGAAGCAAAGAATAAGATACTATGATGTTCATTATTGAAACTTTGTTTCAACCATGAACTACGGTAATGAAGTATGAATCGGTTATGTTTCTATTTGTCTTTTACTCAGTTATTCAAAAGTTCATGGTCGTTTGACATGAAAATTACTTCTAATGCTAATATCTCATCAGCCTCAATGTCTCTTTATAGATTGACATATGCAAAATCTGATTAGATAATCTTATTTTTGATGCGTTCTGTATTGGTGTTATATTTTCACAGGAAAGATTTATCTATTAGGGTATCTTGGTGACACGTAAGTTTTATTTATGGACGTCTGAAGTTTTTATTAATATGACGTAACGAATAGGACTTCGAATAGACCGTTTTCTCTTATACAAAATTACTTCAAGAAGATTAGACTTTCACAACCGAAGTCGTATATGAAGAGGAACAACCATGTTTTCATAGTAATATTCAATGACAAGGTTAGCAAATTAAAAGAGACAAGAGCGAACCAAGTAACAGCATATATTACTGTGGAAACATGAATTAAGGAAGTCACACTGGAATTTCTTTTGATTAAATGCTTTGATCTCTTCTAACCAACCGTAGAGTCGTTTATTAAAATCTATACCCGTGTCAAAATATGACTAATTAACAGACAAATACCTAGTAAATTTAGTTATGCACATGTGATTTCTTATTTTTATCACTTTGCATTTTTGGTGTTAATGTATATTATCGTATGAGTTTTTAAGTTTTAATCATAAAATTTAATCCGCTTGCTGCATTCGCACTCTGATTGGATGTGTGAGGAAGGATATGCTAGGTGAACCAATAGATATTAAGATATCCAGTCATTGTTGGAGGTCATTTAGGTTATTAAATAAGTGACAAACTAGTCTATTTCACGTAGGGTGAACTTGGAGTTTTAGTAATCTCATTAAGTTTGTAAATAAAGTATTAGAGGTCAGAATAGAAACGATATTTGTGGTCATGACCTACTTTCTGTGATCTATGGGAGCAGAAAGATGATGAAGATTTATAACCTCATGATGAAAATAGTTGAAAGCAACTGTTGTAATCTAAATGTTATGTGATTGGAAGTACTATACAAAAATCTCCCTACCAAGGTATCTTGTTAGTTTACACTCATCAACCATCCACATATATAATCTTAGAAGTACTTATGATCCCTCTCTTCAAGGGATTTAAATACACGTTATGTTTTATGGCTCGTCAGTTATTACGTGACAAAATCCCAATTAGAACACCGAGTAGTATGACTTTGTCCCTATGATACGTTAACTAGCATGAGCAGCCTTGAGTCAACTCCGCGTTCTTATTGGTCATCTGTATAGTAGCTTCTCGCTTAACCCAGTCCATTTGGTCCAGAACACAAACATGATTCTTTGCTAAGTGAATCGTATATTTCATACGTACTTGGTTAATATATAAGCAGATCAAGCCGCATCACACCATAAAGTGAAAAAATAATAATCATACAAAATCGAGTCAAAAGTGGCCGTGAGTGTGAGAGACTGTAACCAATAGATTGGGATTAACTTAAGAACAGTAAATCGTATAGTGGTAGCCAATAAAGCAAATGAAAGCTCGTAATAAGAGGAATATAACTGTATATAATCTAGTTAATATTTATACAATAAGAATATATATAATAACAGTACATAAATAGTCCATAGAAGATGCCCATAATTTAATCCTCTTCGGATGGAACATAAGCTCCAGAGTCTTAGAAAATATCGCTAGTTTAATAGACTTATGAATGAGCTGAAAAAATGGGAACTAAACAGAAATGATCTGATTTTTGTTTTTATGAATAGAATAAATGTTCGTGAAATTTCTCTTTAAACTAGGTAAAAGTTAAAAAATAACTAGTGTTTGTGCAAAAATCATTGTATTACATATATTATTGACCTGACTGACTTTTTCTTGCTTAATTCACTGTTGACATTTGCATTACTGGATTGTAAGTTATAGGTATTTACAGACGAGCGATACAACTTCCTCAACAATGTGTTACGTAATAAAAGCTTAGTATTTTTTATGTTTCTCTTGACATCTAGATTTAGTGTTCTTTTCGTTTTGGTCTTAATTACATATCGATCATATCTAAAAAAATGAAATTAACTAGTAGAAGTAAAAATTATTGTACGTCCGTTTACAAGTACATTTACACATAGAATCATCATTCAAAAGCATGCACACATCGTAATTTTGATAATCTACATATAATCCGTTAGATCATTTTGTTATTAAACACTTATTGACCAAAAAGTTCTTAGCACTTTTATTATTTGATTTCAGTGGTTATTATTTACAAAAGTTAGTCGTCCCCTATAAACGAATCATGTAACATCAGCAAAAGTTTTGTTTCTTCTTACCACTTGATATAATGAAAGATTTAATGGATAATGTGAAATGTTTAGTTGTGTTTCATATCATTTGGTGATAACCAAGTATTCTTTTGTGCTATTTTTATCACTCCAGTATTGACACTGAAGGTAATACAAATACAACAAATCAGAAAACTTAATGTATGAAAAAAGCTATACTGATTTTAACATTCTTTTGTGTTTGATATATGAATATCTACCTATTATATTTGGTCAAATTGTTATTACGATCATGATGAAAACTTGCTACTTTGTATATTTAATTATTACCTTTAAGATTTTGATGAATTTCTATAGAATCTTTATAAGGGTTGTGAAGATTGTTGAAATTGTGTAAAGTTCATGAACCGATCTAAGTAAAATAGTCACTGAAAATCTGGGAGCGTCACGAGTTTGCGTTAAAAAATGCATCCCATTCAATCTCATTCACAAATATCTCACCTATAGACCATAGATCTAACTGCACTCAAAATACAGAACGACCAAGTTAGAAATGGCGGAAATGCAGGATTCCACATTATGAACACGCCCTTATTTTCTAACAACATACATTGTAATAAACCTGTTGTTTCCATATAAGTTTTAATTTTGTACTATTATTTGTTTTGACACATATATTTAAAATTTATCTAATGTTGTCAGTGGGTTGTGAATATTACAGTCACATAAACTCGAAGTGATACCACAGTAGATTTTTCAAGGATATAAATATTTTCTAGTAACTGTTGTTTTATAAGTAATTGTTTTCCTAAAAGCTTTTGAAATCTAATGATTTGAATATCATGGATAGATAGATGATTTTGAATTCTAATAATACATAGTTAATATTATTTACTTTTAACCACCCAGAAATGTCTTGTTTTCAATTGTTTCATTTACGATCTTTAGGAGAGTATTCATTTTCTCGTAATCAATCAGGTCTTTCAATAAGTAACTTCAGAAGAATTCTTTGATAAGAGCTCACTTTAACAATTAATTCTCAATATTTAAGATCATGACTCATTTGAAGCTAGACCACCATGGAAAACCTGGAAGCACTGGATGGCCGTTTCGTCCTATTGTAGGACTCCTCAGTGGAGCGCCTTCATGATCCCGCTCCACAAGGTACGAACCCAGGATCTATCTGTCGCGTAGACGGTGGCGCAATTTCGCGGGTTGTTTAAAGTTAGACACTGCCACCGTTCGATGCCGGCCGCCTCAGTGGTCTAGAGTCTAGGCGTTCGCGTGCGAAACTGATAGGTCCTGGGTTTCAAAATCGCAAGGCGGGATCGTGGATATGCAATGCTGGGAAGTCCCACAATAGAACGAAACGGCCATCCAGTGCTTTCAGATTTTGTATCGTTGTCTAGCTTCAATCGACTCATGATCTCAACCACAAAAATACTACTAAAATATCCACAAAAACCCCTTCTGAAATTAGTTTATAATTAAAATCTACCCCTAATGAATAGTGAAATTGATTTTAATCTATAAAAAATATTTGTATCGGTAAAGTATCTAGTTAATTTTTATGTCTAATTTCACTTTCTATCTACTTTGTAAATGAGTATTTATCTAAATAAAATTACTCATCTTGTCAACAATAATAACATCAACAATGGATATTTTAAATAGTTTGTTTATTTAGAGATAATACTAATACATAATCTGTAAATAATCTCTTCTCAATTCTACTCTACGTTGTTTACTATATATATTGGATTGGATTTTGCCATTATCTAGAATAGTTCAAGAGTGGAAATAATAAACCACTCCGAGAAAAAAAACAAAATATGTAGTTAAATAAAAAAGGAGGCTTCAAACTCAAAATGTTGATTCTATTATAATGAAAACATACATATATTTATGGTCGTATTAATATATTTTTACATAAATTCGTTAACATAGTGTGTCGTTTCAATTTTCCTTCAGAGAAAGACTTGAGTTCATAGTAGTTCCATCTATAGTATTTAATCATTGAAGGAAAAATCTAGAAAGGAATTTAAAACATATTTTCAAAAACATACAGGTTCTGTAGTGATCAATTTACTTTTGAATACTAAATTGACAACCACTAGTCTGAAATTTCTTAAAACAAAGCGATCACTCTGAAACCCTAAAGTATTGAATTTCATGCTTGTGAGGTTATAGATGCTTACTTCTGGAATGTCCCATGCTAGGACAGAACAAGTAACGAGTGAATCTTAGTTTATCTTTGATTTTCTAGTTAAATTATCTTCAAAGAGTAGGTAGGTTGAAAAATTTAGAAAACATGGTTATTAAAATATTAAGTAACGAAAGTGTTTAACACATCTATTAATGTACACATCTACATTTTTGAGTCACATAATTTAGTTTTAGAAACTGGTGAAAATTTGAACTTCTGTCAATAAACTTCCTAATTATTGTTAACCAACAGTTACTGTTTAAATATCAACGTTAATTATCAAGTTAGTTGATCTTCCCAAAGTTTAAGGCGTTTACGTGTTTTTCCAGACAGTTGATATTCTTAGCAATGAATGAATGAACAACTATACAACTTGTTAATAATGAGAATCAAGTGTTTGATATTTCTTTCATCATACTTATGTTTAACTGTAGCTATTGGTAAGTCATAAGTGGTAGCTTTTTTTTTCCCTATAAATCAGAATTTTAATAAAATTGTGTCTTCATTTTTATATTCTTATAATCATAATAAGTAGTACTCTTATAACTTAAGTATTACAGTCATAGGGGAAGAAACAGTTTTCATTATTCAAAAAGAAACAAGTTTTCTAATATCTCCAAATGATTTTATTCTCAAATAATTTCTCATCTGTTTATTGTTAAAAATCCATTTACAGTTGTAAGCATACGTTTATGTATATTCATTTTGAATGTCCTTATAAAATTTCAGCTAAACTTTCACTGTTCTTCGATCATCATTATTGACATAGTAACATTCTTTACTATTATACTTATTAATTCTAAGCACTAATAGGAGAAAAAAAGCATTAATAAAAATTTCATAGAATTATATATTCTTTCATTCTACTCATCCACAACATAATTATCAACACCAACAATAATAACGTCGTCATTATTTAGATCATCAACATTTTGCCAAGTAGTTCCGTTTGTTATTAATCAAAATTTTGAACATATATTAAAAAAATCTATTAGGTAACCAATGGTCTAGATTGACGTACACACAACAATTCACAAATATATATATATATATAACAAATATATATATACAACGGTTAAAAGTGTACCAATGCAAGGAGTGTAAATTTACATTGAAAATGAATTTCTACATAGAAAATGACAGAGAAAAACGTATTAGCTTTAAATTCAATGAAAAGAAACGAGGAAAAAAAGAGAAAAAAAGATGAAGCCTTAAAAAAATTGATGAGAAAATGAATGATGTTTAGTGTATATTTATACTGATTTTACTGACAACATACAAACAATGAATGAATTAACATATTACAATGTCTGGTCATTCTCAATTCATATATTTTATTAATTATTAACTGGTAGAAAACCTATTTTCATTTCATAGAAAGAATAAAAAAAAGGAATTTGTTAGTTTCAATTTAACAGAGAAAAAGAACTTATTTTCAACATTCATTTGTCTTGACTTATAGTTTAATGTTCACTAGGAAAAATGATATGAGAAAAAATAGGTTCATAGTATGACTATATAGTAAGAGGTTTATGTTCGTTTGTTTTTTCAGTGACAAACTAGAATTCTATTAAATTTGTTTATTTTCAAGATATGAGATGTACTTACACATTCTATGATTCTAAAAGTGAATAATAGCTAAAGTCATGGACATTAATAAATCTTCTTGAATATAATCTAGCTTATTTGTGAATATCAAGTCTAGACAAATGACGACTTACATATATGATTGACATTTGCTATTTCATATGAATTGCACAAAAAGAATTACTGTTATGCCCAAACTAGTAAATTTTCAAAAAAAAATACTCTTACAAATAGTTTTTTTAAATGAAGTTTTGTTCTGAGTTAGTCAATATCATCAATTTAAAACAATGTAGATTGTTTTTATGCTATCGAACTCTTAAAAGTTTTCCCATAGTGTTCAGCTTTCTGATGTTTGAACTGTTAAATTAACAATGGGAATATATCATTCATCCAGGACTTTCATAAATGACAATCACTTAATAATAAATATTACTTACTAATAACACATGAACTCTCTTAAAATATATTCTCAAGAATTACAATCTTAACTTTATTTACAAAGTAAGCTAGTATTAGAAGTATTCAATGGATTCACAATCAAAAGTTGTTCAGTTACTAAAATTATTCTAATGCTTTCACCCTTTAAATGTATTATCCATTCAAATCTATCTGAATCCAAGTATTCTAAATCTAGTAGTCAACTGAGCACTATGGTTTCAAGAATAAAAAAAACTAGAGAAGCCTAATGAACAGCTTCCTATTCCACTTTATATCTTTTATAATTCGTCAAAACTGATGAAAAGATGCTAGTCCATCATTGGGTAGAAACTAATGATACTTTTTCCAATCCTTAGTTCCTATTGGATCCCATCAATGAAATAAATAGCATATTCAAAAGAAGAAGTAAACTCATTCTGCAATATTCTTCTGATGCTGTAACTACAGATATATCTTGGTAATTCAATAGGAAAACTGTAAATCGGATAGCGGAAGTAAGACCACGAAAACGTTAGATGAAGATGAATATCTGAATACACTACTCTTTATATGGTTCACATTGATTATTAGTCAGAATTGCATGCAACAAACTGAATAGTACTTGGTATTAGTTAGCGATTTATTGATTGTTGTCCACTAATGCACTTTCTCAACATAGTGCACGCAATATCGAGTCACCTAGACTGGTGGCTACGTTGCAACTTGGTCAATAGGATTCGATCTGCACTAAGAAGGACCTGACATACATCAAATTGATCACTACCCAGTGATCAATCAACGGTAAACATAAATATATTCTTGGATATTTCAATCAATTTTTGAAATATGAATTACTACTACATGATATCCACATGCACGATACGTGTTAAATAAATGAAAGCTGTATCCAAGAAATATCTAAATTATGTATATGATCGAAATAAAAAATTAAGGTATGAAACGAGTGACTACAGACGACAGTGGACAGTGAGTGTATTATAATACACATAAACTGAGATAAGAGGCATGAATTACTAAATTCTGACTCAGATGTTTAGTAGCGGTATTCTTGCTATTAGATCCACCACAAAGAACTAAGTTGGAGCAGGAAAGATATTTAGTACTACTTAGTGCTTTGCGGTAATGTTTAAATTTCACGTTGGAATTTTTGGAAATTGTCTATATTATAAGTGGTTGTACCACTAAAATATCTGGCCCATAAAAAAGTTTGTTCAACATCGTTATAACATAATCCCGAGTTCTATGCTTAATGTCGCTCAACTACGAATTGAAAGCGTAGTAAATATTGACTGAGAATAGTATTTCCCATACAGTTTCCGACTACTTTCAATACATATTTTACGAATATTCTAGACATAACATCGATACTTTAATCGATGTCTTACAGTTGTTTTGTTCAATCTGATAATTATTAATTTTTCATAAGCGAATTAAAAGAATTGGAGAACTGAATCGTCGTTTCAGTCACTTTATTGTTGTAAAATGTGTCTGCTTTACAATAAAAGCTCGTAGTTGTATCCTAAACTCCGCCTGTAGCTCTTATAGGGTTACTGCCGGTCCCAAGCCCGGGTAAAGGAGGAGGGTTGGGCATGGGGTTAGCGTCTCCATCCCATAGAAAACTAACTCGCTAAAAAAACGCTTACCAGAAAAAATAATCCAAACCATTTTAACTCTGCCCTGAGAGTTAGAAGGTCTTCATTTAGAAGAATTATGACGCTTCATGGTGAAAGCCGAGTTCCTTCGGAAGCCACGAGGCCGATGCCCCTTCTAACAACCAGAGCGAAAATTTTTATAGGTACATGGAACGTCCGAACAATGTGGGAAACCGGGAAGACCAGTCAAATATCAATGGAAATGAGGAGATACAACTTAGCAGTACTGGGAATCAGCGAAACCCACTGCACCCAAGCTGGACAGAAAAGGCTAAATACGGGAGAGATGCTGCTATACTCCGGTCACGAAGAGGACAATGCTCCACACACTCAGGGAGTCGCTCTTATGCTGTCCAAAGTAGCACGAAATGCACTTGTAGGATGGGAATCTCACGAATCCAGAATCATCAAAGCATCATTCAAAACAAAGAAGGAGGGGACCAAAATGAATATTATCCAATGTTATGCACCCACCAATGATAGCAACGACGAAATTAAAGATCAGTTCTACGAGCGGCTGCAGTCAATCATTGAGAAATGCCCAAGAAAGGACCTAACTATTCTGATGGGAGATCTAAATGCCCAAGTCGGAATAGACAACACTGGATATGAAGATATTATGGGACGACATGGACTGGGAGAAAGAAACGAAAATGGAGAAAGATTTGCAAATCTATGTGCATTCAACAAATTGGTCATAGGAGGCACAATATTTCCACACAAGCGTATACACAAAGCTACATGGATCTCACCGGACCACACTACAGAGAACCAAATAGATCATATTTGCATCAACAAAAAATTCCGAAGGACAATGGAAGATGTGAGAACCAGGAGAGGTGCTGACGTAGCTTCAGATCACCACCTAGTTGTAGCCAACTTGAAACTGAAGCTAAAAAAGAACTGGACAAGTGGACAAACAGCAATACAAAGGTTCAATACAGCCTTCCTTCGAGACACTAACAAAATCAACGAATTCAAGATAGCTCTCAACAACAGGTTCCAAGCCTTACAGGATCTACTGAAGGAAGAAGAAACTATTATGGAGGACAACTGGAAAGGCATCAAGGAAGCATTAAATTCAACGTGTCAAGAGGTTCTCGGTCTAAAGAAATACCATCATAAGGAATGGATCTCTACAGAAACACTGGACAAGATCAAAGAAAGGAAGAACAAGAAGGCAGCAATTAACAACAGCCGAACACGAGCAGAGAAAGTCCAAGCACAAGCTGAATACATAGAAGCAAACAAACAAGTGAAGAGGAGCATTAGAGCCGACAAGAAGAAATACGTGGAAGAACTAGCAACGACGGCAGAAAAAGCTGCTAGAGAAGGAAATATGAAACAGCTTTACGATACAACGAAGAGACTATCAGGGAAATACAGTAAACCAGAGAGGCCGGTCAAAGACAAAGAAGGCAAGCCAATCACCGAAATTCAACAACAGCGTAACAGATGGGTAGAGTACTTCGAGGAACTCCTGAATAGGCCGGCTCCAATGAATCCACCGGACATCGAAGCAGCACACATAGATCTTCCTATAGATGTCAATCCACCAACTACGGAAGAAATTAGAATGGCCATCAGACAAATCAAGAACGGGAAAGCAGCAGGACCCGACAACATACCAGCTGAAGCACTGAAATCAGACATCGAAGCAACCACAAGCATGCTTTATCTTCTATTCAAAAAGATTTGGGAGGAGGAACAAGTGCCGATGGACTGGAAAGAAGGACACCTCGTCAAGATTCCAAAGAAAGGAGATCTGAGCAAATGTGAAAACTACAGAGGCATTACACTACTGTCAATACCAGGAAAAGTCTTCAACAGATTGTCGCCGAACTGGATGAAGGATGCAGTAGACGCCCAACTTCGAGATCAACAAGCTGGATTCCGTAAGGATCGGTCGTGCACAGACCAAATTGCAACACTACGGATCATCGTCGAACAATCAGTTGAGTGGAACTCATCACTATACATCAACTTCATTGATTATGAAAAGGCATTCGACAGTGTAGATAGGAGGACATTATGGAAACTTCTTCGACACTACGGAGTTCCTGAGAAGATTGTCAATATTATCCGGAACTCATACGACGGAATACAGTGCAAAGTAGTGCATGGAGGACAGCTGACAGATGCATTCCAAGTAAGGACCGGAGTCAGACAAGGCTGTTTACTCTCTCCCTTCCTCTTTCTTCTGGTGGTCGACTGGATTATGAAGACCTCGATATCTGAGAGAAAACACGGAATACAATGGCCAGCTCAGAATCAATTAGACGATTTGGACTTCGCAGATGACCTAGCTCTCCTATCACGTACACACGAACAGATGCAGATGAAGACAGCCAGTGTAGCAGCAGTCTCTGCATCAGTAGGCCTCAGCATACACAAAGGGAAAACTAAGGTCCTCAAATTCAAAGCGGAGAACAGCAATCCAATCACACTTGATGGCGAAACTCTGGAAGATGTAGAGTCCTTCACATACCTGGGAAGCATCATCGATGAACAAGGAGGATCCGATGAAGACGTAAAGGTGAGGATTGGCAAAGCAAGGGTCGCATTCCTACAGTTGAAGAACGTATGTAACTCAAAACAACTTTCAACCAATATCAAAGTGAGAATCTTCAATACGAACGTCAAGGCAGTTCTACTGTATGGAGCTGAAACTTGGAGAACTACAATAACCACAATCAAGAAAGTACAAGTATTTATAAATAGCTGTCTACGCAAGATACTCAACATCCATTGGCCGGATACCATCAGCAATAGCCTTCTCTGGGAGAGAACAAATCAACTTCCAGCTGAAGAAGAAATTAGGAAAAGACGATGGAAATGGATAGGACATACATTACGCAAATCGTCGAACTGCATCACGAGGCAAGCCCTAAGTTGGAATCCTGAAGGGAAGCGAAAAAGAGGAAGGCCAAAGAACACATTGCGTCGGATAATGGAAGCAGATATGAAAACGATGAATTACAACTGGACGGAGCTAGAAAGGATTGCCCAGGACAGGGTTGGATGGAGAATGCTGGTGAGCGGCCTATGCTCCTTCACGAGGAGTAACAGGCGTAAGTAAGTAAGTAAGTTGTATCCTAACAGTTTTACAATGATAAATATATAAAAAAATGTTTAAATACGTTTGATAAAATATAAATTATGGTACATACAGGATAGTTATAAAATCATTTGTATATGCTCTAAATTATAACAGCGAGTAGCTTAGAAGGGAATTTTTAATGGTTTTGTCTTTGAAGGTAGATAGTTTAATCACAAAATTAGTGATTACGAAGTGAAGGAAAACCAATTCATTGTTTACAATAATTTAGTAAAATGTGAAAACCATACATCAAATACATCATTTGCACATCATTCACTAATCCTTTATGATTCCTCCAACTCAGTTTTTATTCCAATACCTTTCTGTTTTCCTTCTCTCTTCTCTTCATTTCAATCTTTTTTGACAAGCATTCCACTTCTGATTGGTGTTACATACTACTTATGTCTGTCAATATAAGTAACATGTATCACAATGACAACCAATAATCACCATATATCAACATTAAAAATTACGATGACTTCTAGAAAACCACTAAAACTAATAGCTAAACCCTTTAGCACACAGAACATGAATTAAAACCATTAAATACAAAAACATGTACAGATTATTAATTACATTAACAAATGCACAGTAAACATTGCTTGAAATTAAATAAATAATGTATTTGGCGTACAGTATAAAATGTGGTAACTTCCAGTGTCAGAATTTTACATTAGTGCTACCCCATACATTTCATCTTCATCAATAAAAGTCCCAAGCCCGGATAACGGAGAAGGGTTGGACATGGGGTTAGAGACTCCATCCTGTAGAAAACTAACTCACCAAAAAAACGCTAACCAGAAAAAAATTATTCAAACCTTTTAAACTCTGCCCTGGGAGTCAGAAGGTCTTCATTTCGAAGAACTATGATGCCTATTGATGAAAGCCGAGTTCCTTCGGAAGCTACGAGGCCGATGCCCCTTCTGACAACTAGAGCAACCATTTATTTAGGTACATGGAATGTTCGTACAATGTGGGACACCGGGAAAGCCTTCCAAATTGCTGCAGAAATGAGGAGGTACAACCTGGATGTGCTTGGGATCAGTGAAACACAATGGACGCAAGTTGGACAACAACGACTAACTTCAGGGGGGCTTCTGTTATACTCCGGCCATGAAGAAGAAAATGCCCCACATACATAAGGAGTTGCATTGATGCTGTCCAAACAAGCATAAAGTGCACTTACAGGATGGGAATCTCATTGACCAAGGATCATCAAAGCCTCCTTCAAAACAAAGAAAGAGTGTATTTCAATGAACGTCATCCAATGCTATGCACCTACCAACGACTACAATGAAGACGCTAAAGATCAATTCTACGATAGGCTGCAGTCAGTCATCGAGAAGTGCCCAACAAAGGACCTGACCATTCTGATGGGAGGCTTCAATGCCAAGGTTGGGACGGACAACACTGGATATGAAGACATCATGGGACGACACGGACTGGGAGAAAGGAACGAAAATGGTAAGAGATTTGCAAACCTATGTGCCTTCAATAAACTGGTCATAGGCGGCACCATATTCCCACATAAACACATCCACAAAACCACATGAACTTCACCGAATCACACTACACAAAACCAAATCGACCATATCTGCATCAACAAAAAGTTCAGGAAGACTATAGAGGACGTGAGAACCAAGAGAGGAGCTGATATAGCCTCAGATCATCACTTGCTGGTCGCCATGATCTACTCAATGGAGAAGGAACTACTATAGAGAGAAACTGGAAGGAGATCAAAGAAGCAATCACTTCAATATACCATGAGGTTCTGGGCCACAAGAAGCACCACCACAAGGAATGGACCACAGTTGATACTCTGAATAAAATTCAAGAAAGGAGGAACAAGAAGGCAGCAATCAATACCAGTCGAACAAGAGCAGAAAATGCCAAGTCACAAGTTGAATACACAGAAGTAAACAAGCAAGTGAAGAGGACCATCAGAACTGACAAACGTAAATATGTGGAAGATTTAGCAACGACGACGGAAAAGGCTGCAAGAGAAGGGAACATGAGACGACTGTATGACACGACAAAGAAACTCGCTGTAAATCGCCGCAAACCAGAACGACCAGTGAAAAGCAAGTAAGGCAAGGTAATCACCAATATTGAGGAGCAACAAAACAGGTGGGTAGAACACTATAAAGAACTCTTGAATCGACCAGTTCCACTGAACAAACCCAACATCGAAGCAGCACCCACAAACCTCCCAATCGATGTTGGGCCACCAACAATTGAAGAAGTCAGCATGACCGTCACACAAATCAAAAGTGGCAAAGCAGCAGGACCAGACAACATTCCAGCAGAGGCACTGAAAGCAGACGTAGCGGCAACTGCAGGGATACTCCACATCATCTTCAATAAGACTTGGGATGAGGAACTAGTACCAAAAGACTGGAAAGAAAGACTTCTGATCAAAATACCAAAGAAAGGCGATCTCAGCAACTGTGATAACTTCAGGGGCATCATTCTTCTCTCAATACCGGGAAAAGTCTTCAACAGGGTATTATTAAACAGGATGAAGGACTGCGTAGACGCCCAACTTCGTGACCAACAGGCAGGATGCCGTAAGGAAAGATCGTGTACAGACCAAATCGCAACTCTACGGATCATTGTGGAACAATCAATTGAATGGAATTCATCACTCTACATCAACTTCATTGACTATGAGAAAGCATTTGATAGCGTGGACAGAACAACACTGTGGGAGCTTCTTCGACACTACAACGTGCCTCAATATCATACGGAATTCCTATGATGGATTAAACTGCAAAATTGTGCATGGCGGACAGTTGACAGACTCGTTCGAGGTAAAGATCGGTGTCAGGCGAGGTTGCTTACTCTCACCCTTTCTCTTTCTCCTGTTGATCGACTGGATCATGAAGACGTCAACATCTGAGGGGAAGCATGGGATACAGTGGACAGCTAGGATGCAGCTGGACGATCTAGACTTCACAGATGATCTGGCTTTTCTGTCACACACACAACACCAAATGCAGGAAAGGATGATCAGTGTATCGGCAGCCTCAACAGCAGTAGTTCTCAACATACACAAAGGGAAAAACAAGAATCTTCGATACAACACAACATTCACCGATCCAATCACAATTGACGGAGAAGATTTGGAAAATGTAAAAACCTCTACATATTTGGGCAGCATCATTGATGAACATGGTGGGTCTGATGCCGATGTGAAAGCGCGGATCGGTAAAGCAAGAGAAGCATATCTACAACTGAAGAGTGTCTGAAACTCAAAACAACTCTCAACCAACACCAAGGTCAGGATTTTCAATACAAATGTCAAGATAGCTCTACTGTACAGAGTGTAAACTTGGAGAATTACAAAAGCAATCATTCACAAGACACAAGTGTTTAATAACAGTTGTGTACACAAAATACTTCGGATCCGTTGGCCAGACACTATTAACAACAATCTACTAAGGGAGAGAACAAACTAGATCCCAGCGGAGAAAGAAATCAGGAAGAAGTGCCGGAAGTGGATATGACACACATTGAGGAAAGCACCCAACTGCGTGACAAGACAAGGCCTCACATGGAATCCTGAAGGCCAAAAGAAAAGAGGAAGACCAAAGAACACATTACGCCGGGAAATGGAGATAGACGTGAGAAAAATGAACAAGAATTGGATAGAACTAGAAAAGAGGGCCCAGGACAGAGTGGGTTGGAGAATGCTGGTCGGCGGCCTATGCTCCATTAGGAGTAACAGGCGTAAGTAAGTAAGTAAAGCAATGTTTTTTTACATTTTCAAAACTTTTAAATTGATCACTTTTTTTATCCAAGCAAAATATTTACCCTTCTTAAATTCACTTGGTATTGTTTGCTTGCAACTTCCAATTGTTTTTTTAGGATTGCAATTGATCAATCTCTTGTTGGCACATGCGCATCCTGTGCGGATTGCCTCGATATTGCCTTGGGTCACAAGCTTTATAAGCAAAGTAGGATAGTGGCTAGCAGTGAAATCCAGGACGCGCGTTTCGTCCTATTTGGGACTCGTTAGATGGATGCACCTACATCTCAGAGTTGATGTATGCTCTGAAACTCGAACCCATTACAGTTCTCTCCAAACGACATAGCGTTATCCACTTGGCCACTGAGTCCTGATAGCCACCTGGTTGTGCAATGGGGTGAAGTGTTAAATTCATTTGGTGTTGTTTACTTGTATCTTCCCATTCTTGTTTAGGACTGCAATTGGTCAAACTCTTGTTGGCATATATGCATCCTGTGCTGATTGCCTCTATATAGCCTTAAGTTACAAGATTTATAAGCAAAGATGGATAGTGGCTATCAGTGAAATCCAGGAGGCACGTTTAGTCCTATTTGAGATGCAGGTACATTCAACTAACGAGTCCCAAATATGAGGAAACGCGCGTCCTGGATTACACTGTTAGCTACTATCTATCTTTACTCTTCTTGTTTGTATAGATTTATTTAAAATTAAAAAATAATTTTTACTGAAAGTAATTACTTCTACAAGAGTTCTATAGTAATGTTAAAATTTGCTATGAATGAGACCAAAGTCATATGAGAACTGTTCAGTGAGCTATTTCAGCTTGATAAAAAAATGTTGAATAAAATCTCATGATTTTTTTCAAACTTTTCTCTTAAAAAAATAAGTCTCGAACTCTATGTCAATGGTGTTATTAAAACGGGGTGTTTTGCGGAAAAAACTGTGTACCTGGTTATATCACAAGATAAGTTTCGTTGAACATGACTTAATTATTAAAAGTGGTACACTCATGTTTAACAACTAAATAGAAATAGTTATCGTATCATGTGATAATGCAGTTTGTTTGTTTGCTTTAATTACACAAAATGAATTGTCTCTAAATGAACAATTTTTACTAAGAGTGACTAGTAATTTATTTACAAAATGAGTCTCTTATATTTTACTATAACAAGAATTCACAGGCAATAAACCATTTCAATACTTGAATGATCCTATTATAAACATTTAATATTTTGGAATATTATTTACTTTTCTCCGTTATGTTAAAAACAGTAATTAAATACTAGAACCAAATAGAATAACTGATATGTCTTGTTTGAATGCTACTTTGTTATACCTGGTCGTCGCTGATTGTTGTGTCGGAAACGCTTATCACATATACTCGAAACGAGGGACCTCTGCAATTCCCACGATGCCAAAGTAAGAACACAAAGACTGATATAAGTGAAGATTTATCAACCCCCAAATCACGACGACGACCCTAGTCGAAAATACGTTCATTTGTATATCGATTGTACACATAATTTGATTAATAATTAAGACGAGATCACATATATAAAAAAATACTGTCATAACAAATCACCTACTGAATATAGTTCATGTCATTTGAATACAAGAATATCGTATATTATAGAGTAAAATATCATACGAGGAAACAAAACCGAATACTACACTGAATAATCATTACATTGAATCAAGACGGAAGTAATGTTGAACAAAATTCATAATGAGTAAATCAAACGAATTTTGACTTTTCTTTGTATCATAGCCATAACAAACAAAATAATAGATATAAACGTACATAATATTGAATAGAATGAACTATCAAAAAAATGTTTTACATTTCTTTTCTACTTTAAGAATATAATTGATCAATCGCAATGCTTAAGCATTCTAGAAATTAGATGGACTCAGAAAAAGTATGTTTCAGTTCCTTTTTTAACCTCAGTCAGTTTGAAAAATTCATTAAAAGCAAATCATTCCATCAAATAATTTGAACATATAAACAGCTTACAAGTCGATAGTTTTCTCTTATTTGCTTGATACATTATTTAACATTTTGGAATATTCAGACAATTATTTAATGACTAATTTACAATTGTGGAAAAAAGAAAACATGAATATTCTATCCAAAAAAACATCTGACAGCTATAAGAAACATCAAACAAAATAGTGAGGTGATGATTTTACTACCGAATAAAGGTTTAGGTGTCGTCCTAATGAATAAAGCTGATTATATCACTATGATGAAGTCAATCTTAGATGATCAACTGAGATTCAAGGTAGATAAATCCAAAAAAGATATAACTGATTCTACAAAAGAATGAATCACAGGCATGCTTAGAGAACCTCTAAAAAGGTTCACATCTACCTCATATGCATGGTTTACCAAAAATTCACAAACGTTCCTCTTAGACCTATCCTAGCAATGATCAAATCACAGTATCACTAAGTTGTACGTTGGATAGCAGAAAACCTAGAGCCGATCCGTCGGAGATTAGCAACATATACGCTAAGAGATTCATTCCAGCTGATAGACAAAATCGTGTGAATGTTGCCGATAAGTTTATGGTTTATTTTGATGTAACATCCTTTTTCACCAGGACACCAGTTTTCGAAACTATTGATATAGTTTGTAAGAATTATGATCTCCCACCTTTATCAGCCACAGAATTCAAAAAACTAATACTAATGTGCACAACAGATGTCCAATTCCAGTTTAATAACAGCAAATATCGTCAAATTGATGGTGTAGCAATGGGGAGTCCACTGGGTCCAATTATGGCAGATATTTTTATGGCTTATCTTGAAAGCGACTAGCGAAACCAAGGAATGCTCCAGATATATTGATGATACGTTTATTGTCTGTAACAATAAACAGCATGCAATCCGCCTGCTAAAACTCTTCAACAATGCTCATCCTAACATACAATTTACTGTGGAACGTGAACAGAACGACATGTTCAACTTTCTTGATGTTGCCATAAAATGTAGGGGAGACGTGACAGTTCAACGTTCGGTTTATCGAAAAGTGCTTGGAATGGCGTTTACCTGAATTTCGATAGTTTCTGTCTAATCAGTTACAAGAAGGCAATGGTTAAAACACTATAGGGTAGAAAGGATATGTACCACCGAAAAACTGGAAGACGAATGGATAAACAGGGAAAAATGCCCAAGAGACAATTGTTACCCACAGAAATTTATTGACAAGTATGAAAAGCCTAAAGAAAGCAAGACTGAAGTCATTACGGCCAGTATCTATAAAATCTCAACTTCAAAGGTGATGATGTCGCAAAATAAATCAGCAGGAGACTGAACACTGCGCTAGCCAGAACTTATCCGGCAGCCAAATTAATAACTCCTTATAAAACAACGTGTTCAATAAATCAATCAATGGTTGACAGGCACCCTTTTCATGTTACCACTAGCTGTATTTATAAGTTTACGTGTACCTGTCAAAGCAGCTGCATTGGCCGAACAGAAAAGAGGGCATATCTTAGATTTTCTGAACATGTTACAAAAAGCCTCAGAACAAAGGAAAGACTCGAAACAGTGCAATTAGCAAACATCTCCTTGATACAGAACATCAGGTCGATACTTTGAAATCTTTCAAAGTGATTAGTAAGCAGCCAAACTCGTCTTCTGAAGTTTGCTGAAGCAGTTGCTATCAGGCTACAAAAGCCTGATTTATGTGTTCAAAAGGAGATGGTTATTAATCTTTCCTTGCCTTGGTAATTAATATTCCCTCGTTATATCTTAATATTTTTTCTTTTCTTTAAACTCTTTCTTGCATTCATCACACCATTGAGTTTTATTCCAACTATCTTATTTTATCAACTGAACTCTACTCATTTTATTCCCATCAATGTTTACTTGTTTCTAGCCGTTTGAACTGTTGTCACAATGTTCTTTCAACACATAAGTTATATTTTCACAGATTGAAATCATGAGTCAGTTGAAGCTAGGAGTCCCATACTAGGACGAAACGGCCGTCCAGTGCTTCCAGGTTTTCAATGGTGGCCTAGCTTCAACTGACTCATGATTTCAATCTGTGAAAATTTCTAAAAATCTCCACAAACCCCTTCTGATAACATAAGGTATATATTTACAATATTCAGTCTATTCAATTTATTTACACCCTTGCTATACTATATTAATGTGTCTTGAATATAACTTCCAATCAAACTCTTTCATGTAGTTAATTTAAACCCATTATGTAATTATAATTTTAAATATGACAGCTGACGAGAACCAACAAAATAAATTGAATTCATGATGTTCTGCTAGAATCTTTGTTCTTGCTCTTTTCAAAATGATAAAAGGAACTATGTGTACGAAATATAAGCATCACATCGTTTGAACAAGTTAGTATTTATCTGGAGCTAACTGCTCAGTGTAAAGCTTGTTGTACGTCCACACAGAAAGGTATCGGATTCAAGTCTCATTGTAAATGAATCTCAAACAAGATAGATGCTATATCCTACTGTTAATCACAGTTTATTTACTTTAAGTAATTGTAATGATTGTATACAATTCCACAAACTCCCTAAATTAATAAATTACTTCACATAACATTTTGCCATCATTATTTTTTCATTCTTCTTATTTTGTCAGTATTTATTTTATTAAAAATTTACAAATGTCCAAGCTCTCATAATTTGTATTATTTTACCTGAATAACAATCTTGTCATTATTGTTATCTTGAAATGGTGCTTGTTTGAAATTTATTTTCTTTTTTTGTCAGAATAAATAAATCCATATGATTGATGAACTTTCAGTAAATAAGTTAAAACAAGAAATCAACTTTCTATAGTAACAATAATAATAATAGTAACATTACTTGTTTACTGATTTAAAACTTTCCTATGTTGTTTTTTTTCTTTTGATTTGTTGGGATTTAATTGTACTCATGTTTCTTTTCTACTAGAGACATATTTTTTTCCAGTGTTTTCGTTCATCTCATGGTTGTCAAATGTATCATTGTAAATGATATTATCCTAAAGAATTAACTAGATACTGGAAAGTATAATACACAATATTATTACTATGGATATAGCAGTTGATATTATTTGTTTTATGTATGAAATTATTTAGTTTCTTTCATAAGTTAGTTTAGAATATTAACTGATCTAAAGCAGTATTCAATCGACTTACTTTATTGTTCACAATTTAGCATAGTTTGAAAACAGTTTAATACAGAGGCTTTCTATAAAAAAATGTAATAATAATTAAGTTTACTGACTTCTTGTTTTTACTTTTTTCACTACATCAGCTCAGTGAGAATATCTGGTACTGCTGAAATAAGTAATATCGTATAGAATCTTAACACTCTGAATACTGAAAAAAATCTACCTTGCTAATGAGCGTCAGCTTGCATGAAACCTATGGTATCGGTTTCATGCGCTTCAGTCGTGAAGACACAACGTCAATGAAGTAAAATAACGCTAAGAATCAATCTAATGATAAATAAATTTTTAGTGATTGGTTGAATTCTAGGTAAATGAATAAAAAACTCAAATACACAAGCATAAATAACTGGGTTTATATAAGATCGACCATGATTCGTTATGTTTATTAGTCACATTTATTACAATGGTTTGTATGAGCAATTAAACGTACTTAAATTATGTATTCAGTGATTACTCTTAATTCAGTAACCAGTTTTCTTATCCATGGGATATCTTCAGGATTCGATTGAATAACATTATATAAGATGGTAAATGATATATCAATACATTTCATTATTCAGTACATAAAACTTTAGCCAACCTTAAATATCACGCAGTTTCAAATTAATGGATTTTTAAGTTTTACTTAACATTTGAATGGAAGGGTAATTCATTCACATTAATAATGTTTCCTGTCAATTAAATACTGTAGAAAATGAAAATTTCTTACAAATTATATTCTCAAATCAAACTTACAATCATTATTTAGTATGGGAGTACTTTCATGGGATATTAAATGGGATAATGAGTTTAAAAAATGAACTGGGAAAAGAGTATATATATTCAAAAGTGATCTCAAAGTATTTCACTAACAATTCAAGGAAGAAAGTATATTAGCTTCAAACAAGTACTGTTGTAATAGGATGTATATAAATACAAAAAGAACCTGGTTGTCTAAAGTTCATGTGATATATCTTTATGATTAAAGTTTAAATCAGCTGATAAATAGGAAGCAAATTCCACTCAATAACTAGCTTACAATAAAACAAGTTTAATTTTTAATTACTTTAGATATTATCAAGCCTTCTATTTACTGATCATTATTTCTGCAGTTTGTTGGTTGAATAAATGACACACTAGTACTTATCTTCAGAAAATTAACTTTTATTCTATAAAATACGATTTTTGTATTTTAAGAAATCTAATCCAAATTTCGCCATTCATCTGCTTTCATATTCTGCCTTCTCAATGTAATATTTTCTTGTAAAAAAAATGAATAACTCAATTTGTATTGATCCAGACTATCTTACTGCCGATATCTGAACCGAATTTTCATCAATCATAGTTGATATGTGTGTACGTTCTGTGAGAATTAAATTTATATAGCTATTATACCACATGTCTTTAGAGAATAGATGGGATGTAACTAGAATTGGTATCCAAGACGCTCGTCTCATCCTATATGATACTCGTTAGCTGGATAAACCTCCAAAGGCTCCCGCGTAAGATTGTTAGTTCGAATCTCAATATCCTGGTGCGTCCAGCTAATGAGTCCAAAGTATGACGAAACATTCGTCCATTGATAGCTACAGTCTGTTGATTCTATAAAAGCATCGACATGTAAGTAAATATAGATAACGAATGCAATGATAAGTAGAAAACATGTTTGAATGTATTTCTATCCTAGTTTTAACATGATATATCAAGGGAAACTAGTAAATCCCTACAATAAGATCATGAGATAGTAATGAGTCATTTTTCTAGTTTTCATCAGTGATAAAATTCACTGTAGTTTTTACACTTAATATTTAATCACAAAAAAAACTGCTGAGAGTTTGAATTAAAAAAAAGGTAACATATACATACGGACAAAACTTGTTTATAAGTTAATTCACAATTATATTTAATAAAAAAACAATCATTATTTATGAGATATTCTAACCTCCTGCAGACACATTATGGAGAAGAAATCATTATCATATATACCTATATGAATATGAATTACTTACATACATACATACATCTATTCATCGTATGTTGACTATTTTTTAAAGCTTAAATTGTGTATTTTAATGATGCACCAGACGCTATTAATGAATGAATTGTTTGAGTTACATATATATAAGAGACAATATCGTTTAATTTGATGCAAACACAAAATTCCACATAATTTTCTCATAAAATTTACTATTCTTTTGTCAATTCATTGAAAAATGAAAGATTTACACAATCTTTTTTTACTTCATTTTTGCGCATGTCGTATCATGAATAGTTTTATTATTATTTAAAAGTATCTAATTGAATGGAATTACTATACACTAAACAAATACAATGTATACAAAAAGATAAATTTCACTTTTCAGAACATTAATTAGTCGAGATTATTGCAATCTTAACGGTTGAATTCATGAGCCGATTTAAGCTAGATTACCGCTGAGAACCTGGAAGCACTGGATAGCTGTTTCATCCTAGTATAGGACATCTCAGCAGTGCGCATCCACAATCCTTCACTCAGAACTCTAACCCGGGACATTCAGCCTCAAACGCGAACGCTTAACCTCCAGACCACTGAGTTGGCATCCGACGGTGTTAGTATCTACCTTTAATCATGGGTTTATGTCCAGCATGCGGGATTGTGGATGCGCGCTGCTGAGGAGTCCTATACTAGAATGAAACGGCCATATATTGCTTCCAGATTTTCAGTGGTGATGTACGTTAGATCAACTCATGAATTTCACTTTTGTTGATAGAAATTCTGTTGACATACGTATAGACCGAAAGACAAATTTCGTTAGGCATCAGCACATTGATCTTTTCTATTCCAATCAATTATTAATATGCATTATCCCAATAATTTCATAATATCATAGTTTTCACTCATCAAATGTATATTACACTTACAATAATATTCCTAAGCAAATATTAAGCCATTACATGTATTATTGCATTTTTATTCATAGTCACAAATGACTTGAAAAGATTTCTGAGAATGAATGTATTATTGTCAACGAAATAGCTAATGCTCTAACTAAACGTAGCTGAAATCAATAATTTACAAAGTTTACCAGCAATGTTATGAATATTACTTCACTTATAAGTAATTTGTCTATTTTCTGCATTTGTCAATAAGCACTTACTCAACCATATTGCCCCACTTAGAACATAGGCTACCGAACAAAGATCTTTAACCGACTATATCTCCTACTATTGTTTTCAACTGTTGCCAAGTATTTTTTTATGCTTTTGATAACTGCCTCCAGTTCTCAGTGCTATTTCTTATTTGGTCTCTACTTTCTCTTTTCTTTGAAGGATCCAAGTTAGGGCTTGTTTTGTGATGTAGTTTAGTGGGTCCCGTAAAATCTATCCTATTCTACGTCAGCGTTCTTTCCCAATCTTCTACGAAGTACAATGTCGAAACTCACTTACTTACGGCTGTTACTCCTCGTGAAGGAGCATAGGTCGCTCACTAGCATTCTTCATACGACTCTGTCCTGGACTATCCTTCCCAGTTCTTTCCAGTTGTTATTCATCATTTTCATGTCTCCTTCGAGCCTCCGATATAATTTGTTCTTCGGCCTTCCTCTCCTGTTTCCCTTCAAGATTCTAGGTTAGTGCATTTCTCGAGATGCAGTTTGGTGATTTCCATAATGTATTCTCTATCCACTTCCGACGTCTCCTAATTTCCTCTTCATGTGAAAGTTGGTTTGTTCTCTTCCACAGTAATTTGTTGCTGGTGGTATCTGGTCAACGGACATTGAGTATCTTGCATAGACAATTGTTTATAAATACTTGTAGATTTTTGTTGATGGGTGTAGTAGTTCAAATCGTCTAGTATTATCAAACCTATCAATTGTATTCCATGCTTCCCCTCCGATGTCAAGGTTCTCATAATCCAGTCGACCACAAGAAGAAAGAGAAAGCGGGAGAGTAAGCAGTCTTGTCTGACTCAATTCCTCACTTGGAATGCATCTATCAGCTGTCCTCCATGCACCACTTTGCAGTGTAGTCCATTGTATGAATTCCATGTGATATTTATGATCTCAGGTACACTGTAGTGTCATAGAAGGTTTCTTCTATCCACACTGTCAAATGCTTTCTAGCAGTCGAGGAAGTTTTACGTGCTTACATGAATTGTTGCAAAGCATTAAAAGTTCCTTATCGTTAAATATGATTAAATCAATTATCTTCGAATTCCGAGATCGTCATCTTACTTTACTTTAATACTATGTTACAGAAACAGATGTGAGCACAAAATTTTCGAACGTACTAGTTTTACCTTGTAAATAAGAATGGATGACTTCTTTATCACTGAGTTACTCAGAAAAATCAAATCTCTTTTCACATTTATACTACTGTTCATCATTCATTCATAATATTCTGCTTCTGAGATCTAGGAAAATGAATACATTTTAAATAACTTTTAAATACGCACATATGAATGTCTATAAGAATTTAATGGCATTCGAATCTTTGTTATAGGCATAATAATTCCTTCCGGGGAGTAAGATCTCAAGAAATTTTATATTTCGATAAAATGAACCAGTTAAAAATTCTGTAAGAATGAATCATGTAAAGCGTATATAACTCTGTTTATAGAATGTGTCTTAAATATACAAAGAAAAAGGTGTATAAGTTTAGTATCTTATGGAAATATACAAAATTTCTATATTATATGAGTTCTATTCATATTAAACTTTGAGTATAATCCCCCTGTTATATATTTTTATGTGCAATATTAGTTCATTATATAATTTCTAAGTTCAAAGTTGTTATTAACAGCAGTAATTAATATCTAGTTATCTTGTTCTCATTACATAAACTCATATATTATTACATCAAAAGATATTACTGTTTTTAAAAAAAAATGATTTTCGTTTCCTTTTTACAATTCACAGACTTTAATTCCTGACATCTCCATGTCAGTTTTTTATCCCAAATTAATCTTTTTAAAAAACATAATTCCTAGATATTCCTATAGTGTAATAGGATATTAAATATATATAATGAGATTATACATAATGTGAAATTTCTTTTTAATTTCCTCATGCGAAATAGGAAAAAACGTGTTTAACTAACTTTTATATACTTGTCTGTCCGTCTTTCATGTTACTGTATAGTAAATAAAGGTGTCGGCATTTGTTTTCGCATATAGACCTTAGAGTAAAACACTTGAAAGAGTGCACGTCTACAAGCACAATTTTATATATATACGGTTTTGACGCAATCAGCTACATAAATAATCCTTCGATAAAAGTCTGAATTTTTGACATAAACTGACACAAATTTCATTATCGCAAAGAAGTATATAAATAACGTTTAAAATACCATTATTATTATTACTACTATCACTATTAGTCTGGTATTTGTATATAACACTACTAGGAATAGTTTATAATTTAACTACTCACTATTTTAAATAGAAGTGATGCTGATAGCAACACTTACAACAAATAAAGACTAATGATGTATCAGAATAACATCGACTACATTTTAAATACATTTACAGGTGTTTCGTTTTCATTTCTTGTACGTAATCGACGTGTTACTATTCTCACTTTTATGGGAAATACCGTTAAACTGTTAGTTTTAATGATGAGAAATAATAAACAGTTGTAAGTAAGAAATGATAAAAGACAGCGGGAAGAAATCATGTCAAAGAAACTAGTTATATAGAAAAAATCAATATGTATAAGCGTTTTGTCTTCAAATACAACCGATTACACCTAGACATCCACACATACGCAACTGTGCCTGTAGCTCTTCTAGGGTTACTGCCGATTTCAAGTCCGAGTGAAGGAGGAGGGTTGGGCATTGGGTCAGTAACCCCATCCCGTAGAAAACAACCTTGATAAAAAACACTAGCCAGAATACACATATACGCATCTATATGTAGACAATATAGTGTAAGAATATACTGAGAAAAAAGCAATCAGTCATACTGATAGAAATCTTATCGTCAGAAAGAAAGAAATTATGAAACGTTTTATTTCAATCTAATCAAAATATTAACATTTCGTCTTACACCCAGTCTCTTTTATAACCGTAATATTTATTTTTGGTAAATCAAGACTTCTTGGATGGCATGTGACTGTTATTGCAATACATAGTTGACTGAAAAATAATCAAAGCTATTGAAATCCCCAAATGAAACTTATTTGCAGTATTCATCTATTTAAAGAATGGAACAATGCAAGATGTTAAAAGCATACTGAAGTAGATGTACTATCATTTCATAACGTAATAAACCATAAAGTGTTATTCTCTTTAAATAACATTTGAAGTAAACGTTTTACGAAATAAGCAGAGTTACAGTTGAAACTACTATCAGATTACAAACTTTTTGACGTATAAATGCCTTTTCATTTGATAATTTTAACTATTGAAAATGTCTCTGAGAACATTGTATGTGTTTTATACAAATTTTGTCTGAGCAGTCTATTAAAACTAATTTTATGAACTCTAACAGCAATGTTTTTAGTAATTAGTTTATCAATGTTGTTACTAGACAATACACCTAATTAGAGTGAATTATTCATCTAATTACGCAATAAATGTAATAGTGTTGAGAAGTATCTTTTTTTAAATGTGATGATTTTCGTTTCTTGACACATTATCAACAGTCATCTTAAAGGAATCAACTGTGACCATTGGAAAAAAACTAAAATCAATATTCCATACACTTAAACTTTTGATTAAAACATTATCGTTGTTAATATGTTGGTGAGTAAAATCGAATAGTTTTGTTTGAGAGTAATTCATTGACGGGCAACTCAACTCCTTTATTAATCAATGAACTATATGGATTTCTACTAATTTCAGCCAAACCAAACCTACTGAGATACAAATGTATATGAAAAAATACTTTCCTGTCTCTTTTATATGTTGCAACATACATATCCAGAATAATGTCACATAGTTAATATATTGATGCTTCTGAATTATAAAAGCAACTGTGGTTAGATTCTATAGATGGTTCCTGAAGAGAAGAAACTTATAGAATTTTCATAATGAGGGCTTTCTAGATGTCTGGTGATACGTGATCCGTTTTTATTTTTTAGTATCTATTAAAAATAGTTTTTAAGAACTATTAACCATTAGTTCAGTAATTCCATCGAGGGTCTATCTAACAATAGTTCGAAATTTAAAACCGTAAAACATCTATAATTGCTACAAATCCATTATACTAATAAAATTATTAGTCTCCACTTCAAACGTTTCTAAAGATTTCCCACAAAATACTTTCTATTTGTCATTCGGTGGATTAAATGTTTAAATGACCAAATGAGGATAGTGAAAAGACAAAAGTTATTTATTCTGTGTGATGACTCATTTATACAGTTTAACATTTATTTATGTTTTTCAATGTCTATAGATTAAATATATTTTAATGTCGAATTCTTAATATTAACAAAAATGATGAATACAATCAATGTAGCACACTGTCTTCTACATTCTTCTAGATCATAGAATTACAGTGAAAGAATTGTTTGAGTTGTTATAACTTTAATTCCTTCACTTTTTGTCATTATTATCGGTTGAAACATAGGATGAAATCAAAAATTTATGGCGCAATTTGGAGTCGTGAGAACGGTATTGAAATAATGCGAACCCTCATGTTAGTTAAATATCTTTCTCTACAAGCCAGTAACCAATTTAAAAATGTTTTTCAAGGATGTAAATGAAGTGTAAGAAAAGTTTAAGTTCACTCTGGTTAAATTTAAAACAACTTTTAGTATTTTATAGGTATCATTAAACTGAGCATTGGGTAAATTAATATGAATAAAAGTAATATATTTGTAATATGATACGATTTAAACTTAGGTTAATTTTAATTTGGTTATTCGTTTTCTGAAGAAGTGGCTTACACTAGGTCACGAAACGTCAAAGAAACTAATTTTCCTACTAATTGAGATATTATAATTATATTATTTTTATTTATAACTTCCAGCATTGTTTTCATAATCCCCATATTTTCCTTTATTCGATCTTTTTTTTGAACGAATTTTTCTCGTGCGTTAACTAAAACAAATAAACTAACCTGAATATTTTCTTGATTAAACTAATCAAACAATTAGAACACATCATTTTCAAAAATGATTTGTTGATTTCTCAACCAATCATAACTTCTCGTACTTTAAGCCAATCAAATTGTTACCATACTTTGATCATTCACTGGATAGTTTCATTTGCCTAGTTCACACTTCGTGTTAATAATTTATATATTTTAGGATGTTAGTGAGATAATAAACTTGATAAATTTACTGTTACATTTTTAAAGGACACTAATCTGTTGATCTATAATAAGATCATCTTGTGGATTTATATCATACTATGCACTCCGTAGAAAATTAATACGAAAGTTATTTTGAAATTAGTCAATAAACACTTTCATAACAATTCGGTGAGTCAACAATTACATTTAACTTTTATTAATTTGTAGTTTAAAATTTTTGTGCAATTAATTTGATATTTTCTTGTGATATTTAGATATCTCACTTTTGAAGCTTCACATAAATGCACAAGTTTGTTTCATCTAAACTACTACTCTTCCATTGCAAACTCTTCATTAAGGATTAGATATATTTCATTTGTTCAAGATGAACTTGTTGAATTTGCCACACTTTGAAATCGATTACCGAACCCGTTATTAAATTAGATATAAATGTTAAAATAAGATTTTTGTTCATTCTTAGATATCCCACAATTGACTAGATTTTCAGTTTAATGTTAAATCTCTATCAACAAATTCATAAAAACGGGATATCAAGTTAATGATCATGCTATGTAAACTGAGTGGTAAAGAATGGTTAGCAAATAACAATGAATTCAAATAACGAATGGCATCAAATATCTTATAACGTTACTGTTTTCCCCGTATTAGCTGATATGTTTATCATCAACTTATGTTTGTTTTGACTAAAGGCTTCAATGTTTTACATTCACTACACTGAGTTAAAACTCTTAATCAGTAGGATAGTTTTTTCAAATCTGAAACTCTATCGCTGAATAACTGACTTCTTTCAAAAAAATGCTATTGGTCATCTACATTCATTTGATGCTAAGCTTACATCGTGAAAATAAAGATCTACACTGCTCATTGGTTCGATATAACTTGTTAATATTAAACTTTTGATAATCATCAAAGATGACACAATATTTAGATCTTTGTTAAACAACAGCTTGCATTCAAACAAAAAAACTAAACTTATGCATTACATTTTAATAATTTTAAACTGTAATTTTGCTTATATATTTTCTAAAAACACTTAAATTCTAAACATTTCCTTTCTTTAACTAAATAATACACCCATATCATCTACATTTTAACAATGGTTATAATAATCTAAACAAGTTATCAACACATAAGCTGAGATTAATTCTTCAGTTAAGGTTAATACAAAAAAAGCCTCAGTAAAATTTTTTTATTATATATTGGTTGTTTTCTATAACAACAGAAATTACAAGAGTTTGAAAGGCACTTTATTTTTCTATGATATAGATCGACTAACCTAATTACTTAATAATAATAATAATAATTTGCTTTTAGAAATTAAGGCATTGCATTTTTCTGATAAATAATTTCATAATGATTAACACTAAAAAAAAGAAATTTAAGGTCATCTTATTGTAAAACAACCAGGACAATAATTTTTGGAGTTTCTTTAACTAGTACTTGGTTTCATTGTTTATGTTAAAATTATTGTACAATCAATTGTTCAGGATGTAACAAGGACATGATATCAAATAGGGGAAAGCCATTTCCTTTATTTATTTATTTCTTGTAAATTAGTCTTAATGAATAGGAAGTTGCCAAAAAACTGAAATAATTATGATATAGAACACTTTATTGTTAGAAGATTGTCGTGACCAATGTTATCGGAAATCTTGAGCCCGTAATATATATATATATATATATATATATGCGTGTTCAAATTTCTTCAAAAAAACAGTTCTTTCTTGACATAAATTCCCATTAAAAATTAATGTTCTAATATTAAAAATAGATTATCATCTATAATCGCCTAAATAACTGGAATATTATTTTAATAGTTGAGATCATGAGTCAATTGAAGATAGACCACCATGGAGAAACCTGGAAGCACTTCACAGCCGTTTCGTCCCATTGTGGGACTCCTCAGCAGTGGGCATATACGGTCCCGCCTCGCGAGGTTCGAGCACAGGACATATCAGTCTCGCGTGCGAGCTCACAACCACTAAACCACTGAGTTGGCCGGCGTCCAATGGTGTTAATGTCTAACTTCAATTGATCCACGAAATTGGGCGACACATACACCATTGTGTTCAGTGAGTTACTATCTCATAACAGGCCCAGTTGGACTCCACTGGTCACTGCTTCTCACTGGAACTCCAGGAAATACCTCTTGAAGTCAGTCACTAGTGAGCATATGTTGATTAGTATCAGAAAAGGAACGATGGGACTTGGATTCGGATCTCGCGAGGTAGGATCGTGGACGCGCACTGCTGAGAAGTTCCACAATAGGACGAAACGGCCGTTCAGTGCTTCCAGCCCTTCCATTGTGGTCTAGCATCAATTAGCCTATGATCTCAACTAATAAAATTAGAATGATATTTGTTAAATATCCAGTAATCTGTACCATGTATCACAAAAGTTGTCAACCTCTTCAAATACCATAAGATATCATTCACAAAATTAATAAAAATTATCGTTTTATTTGGTTGATATAAAATATACGGAACTATTTTTATCCTTCTATTATAATTAATCTTAGTAATGTTTAGTATAATTGTATGTGTAATTGATTTGACAGAGTGTTTAATAAGAAACGTAGCAAAAAAAGCATAAAAATGCTGCTGATGTAATTGTTAAGCGTCTTATCTTAACTGTTCAATGACAAAACTGTCGATCATATAGTTAATCAAATTTATAGGTTTGTCTTGATATTTAAGTCGAATATTTTATTTAGATTCCAAGTAAAACAAAAGATAATTTTACTGAATTCAAATAATTAATATTTCACTATATTTTTTAGAAATTTTTGAGTGACACTTCAGGTAGGCTACCTTATCTGAATCTCCAACTTATAAAATGCAAAGAAATTACTATGATATTTAAAATGTTAAATAGTTTTGGGAAATTTTCGCTGATATTTTTGTCAGGAACCATGCTTCATAGATCAGTTGTTCTGAAGATCATGTGTTTGATGATGTTAAAGGATTTGTTTAGTAATCCATTAATTACTACACCATTTCAACATAGCGAGAATACCAAGAGTCGAATTAATAGTTGGGTTAGTCATATTGAAATATGACAAACGTTGATTATAGTGCCAAAATTGTAGAAATAAACGTTTAGAATCAAAATCTATATTAAAACTTGGGTATCAATTGAAGATAAAGACTGGGAAAGTGTGTACAACTATGAAGGATCTTGTGTCATATTGTCCAACACTCTCAACTATTTATGATAATCGTCAAACAAGACCCAACTAAATAATATTCATTTTCAAATAAGGTTCAGATCAGTGGTCACTGGCTCCGCGGATTGAGATCAGACCTTTGTTTGATTCCCAATAGTCAGGCTCCAGTCTACTACTAGCCCAGACAAATCGTATGTCACAGTTGTTGGCAATATGTATAATATAACTCAACTACCTTGGTTGATGAAAACTGAATGCTTCATCAACCAGTTTGTTAGCTTTCCTTAGTACCCGGATAATAAGCTCAAGAACGCTCAATCCATGGCTCCACTATATACAAAAGATAATTTCGCTAGATATATCCCTAATTTTTTTAAATAAGTGGAGATTATTAGTGGGTGGCTTATGCTCCTCCGCGAGGGGTAACAGGCGTAAGTAAATAAGGGTTCATATTACTTCCCCAATACATACCATATTTCTTGTATTATCTGTTGAATGCATTTACAAGCCTACAAGACTGGATGTTTAGTATTGAATTGATGATCAAAATCAAGGTAGATGACTCTTAGTGGAGAATCATTAACTTCATGTGAAAACTGAATTACACACAGTGTTCACAAAAAATCCATCTCTTGCTTAAATGCGAGAATTATGTAATCTTCAATTCTTGAATAAATTCTACTTAGAAAAAGTTGAATGTATACCGATGATGAGTACTTTACAAAAAGAAGACAGAAACTTTTATTTTCATTTTATATTTGAATATTAATAAGTATTAGCTGAATACTGAATCCTAGTTGAAACAAGTATAACCATAATAACCCATTTGACAAATTTAAATCGATTACAATCAATTTAAGATACATTAATGAATAACAATATAAACTATATTTGAAATACTTTTATAAGTAAGAATAATTATCAAATCCGCTTGGAACATATAGAGTATTGTGATAAGAAATTAAATCGAAATTAAATCAATGAAATAGACATAAACTATAAATGTATATATATATATATATATATATATAATAAAATATTAATTGTTTATTTATTCTAATAAGAAAATATAATACATTAATAAAATAAACAATAAATTGAACATGTTCTTAGTCTATTCCCTAGTCAATTAATTTTTATTGAATATTAATAACTAATCAATTTTTCACTCTTTTAACATGATATAAATTCATTACTATTTAATTTATTATTGTAATTAGGAATACTATTATCCTCTTTCTATCGTTATTATTACCACTATTATTATTATTATTATTATTAGGAAAAGATATAGCTAAACTGGTAACGTAACATGATAGTAAAGTATGTGAAAACCATCAAAGCAGTTTTAAACCAAATCACTTACAAACAAAATTTTTTTTAAAAAAAAAGATAGTTTCACTAACAACTCCCTAAAGGCAAATAACTTAAACGTTCATTTTTGTTTCCTTTTCTACTAAGTAATAGAAATTAGTAAGAAATTTTAAATAAATCTATATGTCCCATAATAGGATGAAACGGACATCCAGGTTTTCTATGGTGGTCTAACTTCAATTGACTCATAGTCTCAACTATTGTGAATTTATGTTGTTGTTTTTCTAACAAAAATGCCTATTTTCTGTTTATCTTATTCCTTAAAATGTAGAGTTATGTATAATTTGTAGATCAATTAACTAATTTTCTTTATTTTGTCTATAAATGATTGGGTTTTGGTTTGTTATGTGATGTGTCAAACATTCTTTTTAATAATGACAAGTTACAAAGTGTTATAATAGGAGGTATATAATGTTGACAATTTAAATGTTACGTTAAGAATAAAAATTATATATTTTAATTGAGATCATGAACTGATTGATGTTAGACCACTATTAAAAACCTGGAAGCACTGAATTGTCGTTTCGTCCTATCGTGGGACTTCTCAGCAGTGCGAATCCGCAATCCCGTTCGTGGGATCAATCGGTTCATTATCTCAATTAAAAGCCTAATAATCTCCACAGCCCCTATACTAATATTTACCATGTGCTCACTAGTGACTAGCTTAGTGAGGGAATTCCCGAAGTTCTAGTGAGAAGCCGTGACCAGTGGAGCTAATCCGTGTTGGGTAGAGACAAGTATCTTCCTCAGTAAAATGGAAGATGCTCACTCAACTCCGTGGATTAGTTGAGGTTAGAGATTAACACTATTGGATGTCGGCTCAGTGGTCTAGTAGGTTAGGCGTTCGCGCGCGAGACTGAAGGCCATGGATTCGAATCCCGCGGGCGGGATCATGGATACGCATTGCTGAAGATTCCTATAATAGGACAAAACGACCGTTCACTGCTCTCAGGTTTCCAATGGTTGTCTAACATCAATCGGTTCATGATCTCAATTAAGAACTTAATAATATCCACAACCCCTGTGCTGAAAAATTATATAAATACATACATTTTGTAAAGTATTAGAAATCAGTAATGATGTAAAACGTTTTTACCTATATAAGTAACATGTACATTTAGTTACGAGGTAAAGAATATTTAAGAGCGTTTTCATTTCATAATATCAAACGCGCTGTTTTTTCAACGATTTAGGTAAAATATTCATTGTGATGAATGGTTGAAAATAAATTTTTAATTGAATAAATAAAATATGATTGATTATAAGTTATTGAATAGAATAGTACGCTTGTTATAGTAATTCACTTTATTGGAAACTTTCACTGTTTATTATTTATGTTTAAAAATAACTCGAAATTTCACATCATAGACTCCTAAAGGGATCTCCGAAACTATGATACATTAAATGAGTATAGTTTATGCTAGATAAGTACACTCCAATGGATTTTCAACCGAATTCATTGATAATGTAAGTCAGCTTTACTTAAATGTACTTGAAAGTATCATGGTGTCCATGTAATATGATGAACTTCACTAATCATGCATATATCTATCAACACTAACAAGCAAATAGATTTTTTTCAGTGTGAGATTATATTTTATTATGAGCCAACTCGGAAACACGGATCAGTTTTTTTTATCACTGTTAGTGAGTTTTCTCGGTTTGGGTTCACAACCTTACATGAGGTTGAGAACTATACCAATAACTTAATGACTCGAAGTTCAGTGATCCACATTTTTAGTCAGTTCATAATGTTCTATTTTCATCATCAAACTTTATCAATGGGTGAATGTTCCATTACATGCATGATGCACTCTTTTCTAATATGCTATCGAAAAATCTTGTTAAAGTTTATTTGCTGGAAGAATTAGTTCATACGTACAAATACTTATAAAATTAACAATAAAGTTCATTGTTTCATATAAAATGTGGAATAACAGTTTCAATGCAGATAATTTTCTTCGTAACAGTTCTATTCTGTTGTAGAAAAACACTGTTTTGTTCTGCATTTATGTGAAACAAATCAAGTGATAACTCAATTGTTTGTTATCATACGTCTTTGGGTATAGAGCATGACAGAAATTAGCAAAGTGTAGTCAACTAGCAAATAAATCATCAAACCTAAAATTACTTGGTATTGTTTACTTCAATCTTCCCATTGATATTCAGGAATGCGATTGATCAGTCTCTTAATGACATATGTGCATACTGTGTGTATTGCCTCAATATTACTATAATTCACAGAACTCAGTAGTTAAGTGGATAACGTGATGGCGTTTGAAGCGAACGGTAATGGGTTCGAGTCCCACAGTGAACATCGGCTATGAGATGGAGGTATATCCAGCTGACCAGTCCCAAATAGGACGAAATGGGCGTCCTGGATTCCACCGTTTGCCACTATCCATCTCTGCTTGTAAATCATCATACCGATTGTAACTATATAGAAATTCTTCGGAACTCAGGATAAAAAAACAATATGTGTATATTACAATCCAAAACAAATATAATAACACTTAAATTGTTTAATAATAAATAAATTACTGGATGACTTTGAAAATTGTTGTCGTGTTTGAAAGTAATTTATTTACCGAATTATTGCCTTTAACATTTAGTGACCAATAATGTCTCTAAACACCATAAGCTAATTAGATTTGAGAAATTAACAGAATTAAACTAATCATTACCGTAACATCATATATATATCACGGTCAATAAATATGCAGTTATGAACAAGTCTCTTCACTATTTAAGTAACAATTGAGGGAAAATAATAGAACTCCATTATTCTAAATAATCTTTTCAGATTGAATGTACATCTTTTTGGGTTTAGTTTTGATTAAATTTATGGAAAATTATTATTTATATTTATCATCATCATCTTTTTTTACTATTCTGTTTGTAATGAAAGAAGAAAAAAAGAAAGTTATCATGAAAATTAAAATTAATTAAAGCCTAGTATAGTCATATTTCACTTCACTAGATTGTCTCACATTGTTTTATCTTTACTTGTCTAGTTTCGAAAGTTCTACTAGTATTAGTAATAGTAAGATGAGATGGAGGTGTTGGTATAGGGGTTATGATGGATAATCTATGGGAGATGATAGTTATTTCAACCTATATATATATATATATATATATATATATATATATATATATATATATATGAATTGATGTGTTTGCATGTTAATGAGACATTTCATTCTCAAATTTTTCTTTAATATCCATTATTGCTGACAAATGAATTTTAGGTGAAATTGATGAGAATTATTTTTGTATCAAACAGTCATGTCTGAAAAGAAATTTTTTTTGAAAAAAATTAAAAGTGAAATCAAACAGCTCTGTTTTTCTTTCTGTTTTTATTTTACAGAATGTTGATTCAGACTGTGTTTTTTTTACAGTTTTTTTTGTTCAATAATTAAATGTGAGAGACTTTGTTATGTAAAATATTTCCTTTATCGTCTGTGGGTCTGTATATGGAGAGATTGTGAGTTGATATATGTATACAACTTCAGTTAAATTGGCTTTGACATCTTTCTTCTTATTTGGAATTCTAATATGCCTTAGCTGATGAACCTAACTTTTTTTAATGAAAGATGTTAACATATCTGATTCAGTATTCGCGATATCAAGGTAACAAATAAGTGTAGTCCGCCTTTTTTTTCTTAGTTGCAGTTAAGCAACAAAATGATCAATTCTACAGATTCCATGATTTAAATTAATCTTTACTTCTTAAAGAGATTGGATAAATAGAATTCTTTAATCTAGTTTAAATAAACATAAACAAATCATTGAAATCAGTTTATCTTTTAATTTATTTTCTCTTCATTTGAACATTCCTAAGAATAATGCACCTGTGTTTACTTTACAGTAAACATGGTTTGTAGATAAAAAAAATTTTTGTAAACAACACTAAAATCATTTAGAAATGAATGAATAGATCATATTATGACAAAGTGATAGTAACCAGTTGGTTAAATAATTTTTCATTGTTTTTAATTAATTAGATTGTACAGACATGCACTTTGTGAATAACATTTAATTGTTCTTTAATAGATATTTGGTTTCAAAGATCATTCGTACAAAGACTAGGTGACTTTATCAATGGAATAAATTTTACACTCATCCATAACTGGAAATCTCTTTGATGAGACTCAATAAATAAATAAAATGATTAATGATCTAGACAGGAAGTTAGTTATCTGGACGCAATATCTCAGTGGATAACTCACAAGGTATTTAGATAGAAACGTACTGGGTTCGAAGTCCTTGTGTGAAAATCAACGCAAATCCAAATGTATCCAGATGACGAGTCTGAAAGGGCTGATGTGTGGGTTTAGGATCCCACTGTAAGCCACTGTCCAACTTAAGTAACATACAGTAGCTTTTACTACAGAATCATAGTGTTTAACATGGAGAGGTGTATTGGTAACTGAAATACTCAGGTTATTATGATCACAATCGACATGATTCTAATTGCCCAAATTGTAGATAATGTAACCAATAAAGTAGCGGTTCAGTAGTTAAGAAGTTTGACTTTCAGTCACTATATCCTAGGTTTCAAACCAGCTCCACCTGTTATAGATTGGGTAGTCGGGCAACATCAATGATTCTATAGTCAGTTTAACAACCTGTACCTGGTTGACGAGTTAATACGAACAATAAAAGTAATTATTATTTTTACTAGGAATGAACACATGTTATTCTCATAAAAGTAGTCTCGGCCTAAGCAACTGACTGATGAACAGCGAAACCTCAAGTAAACAGAAACATGGTTATTCACCTTTAGTATTAACGACATTTTAAATAAAATTCACAACTGAAGGCTAACATTGTCACCACCTGAACAGGACACATCTTAAAAATAAAGATTACCTGCCCGAGAAAAATCGTATTTTGACTACTTGAAGAATAGATATGTCACAAGTTGAAACTAATTTACAAGAACATGTAAAAATGAATCTAAGGTATATACCTTTTGCATGTCTCACGGTCTGTACTCCACAGTTGTTTTCATATTATCAACAATCTACATTTGAATATTTCCGTCGACCTGATAAACTTGCCGTTGTATTTTACTTTGAATTCATGCGTCTATCTACTTTTGTTGTACATGTACTCACGGGTGAATTATTACTTGTTTTCAGTGAAAATAGTTTTTCCTAATGACTATTCAGTGAAACAAATCCGAAGTATTGAAAAATTTGTTGCATTGCATACAGTTAATAGTAATTTATTTCATGTTTTGTTACTTATTAAGCTATTATACAATTAAATGAATCATACTATGATACACGCACATATATTTGTCATCCCATGTTAACCCTTATACAAACATTATATATGGTCAGGTGAATATCATTATTTTAATGTTTAACAGCTGGTTAAAATGAGAACAGGTCACTTCAGTTCTTTATACACTTGTATGCGTGTTCAGCAGTGTTTGATTAGGCATATAAAAAACTGGGGTCCTATGTGTTTTTGTCAACACTGTATATATATTGTAGGTCATACATAATTATTCATAAAAAATATAACTAACAAACCAAATGAATGTTAGGATCAGTCAACCATGTATTCGACACAATAAACCATATCTAGTTCAAATCAATAACATCATCTTCTAACCACTATTTATATTCAAAAAACAATAAGATTAGGCATAATTCATCCAAATAAAGCTGGCAGTGAAATCTAGGGCATGTATTCCACCCTATCTGGTCCTCATCAGCTGTATGTACTAGGAACTGAACTAAGAATCTTTTCATCCGAACACGAAAAACGTTGTCTTAGTGTGGACATCAAAACTGGGATGAAGGTTTATCAAGTCAATGAATTCTAAAATGGATGGAACGGTCGTCCCTGATTCAGCTACTAGCCACAATCAGACCTAAAAACTTGTGACTTAATGTCAATATCAAGGCAATGCGTTCACGATACCTTTATGTCAAAAGAGACTGAACAAAATTCAGTCATTATTGTCAGCGACAAGAAGATTCAAACTTTGCTTTCGTCTACGACTAGTTGAAAAATCTTTAAAACCCAAGAAGCACTAGGTTTCCGTTTCGTCAAAGTTTAGGACTGATAACCGGTCAACACCCATGAGCCCATATGATATCGAAACTGAGATTTTCAGGTACCATGGAGATTTTGATGTGTTTAATTCACTACTTCTGAAATTAATGACTCACACTTTTAACTGAACTTATTTCAACATATATCGCAACTGTAATGACTGTTTCACTCTGTGTATGACTGAACTCTACCTGTCAACGCCTCTAATGAAAACTTAGAAAAATCACCTAAAAGCCAGAAAATAGAGAATACGTAGTTTTAGGCGAATATTCATGAATTAGCCGTTAGCATATTAACCTGATTACAAAGCCCACATCTTTTATCATCGATGAAACTTATACACTTTTGAACACTTATTAATTGTTCTAAGTTCATGTCATCTAGTATAGTTTAATTCCGAAAATGAAATTAGTTACCGTTCGAGTGATTAGTTAAGGATTATCGGGTCGATGAATTAACCAGACAAAATCTTTTGTGAATGAACCTTATTATCCTGTTTAATTTAATCCAAACTATACATTAAAATTACGTAACCTGGACACAACTATTTGGATAATCACAACATACTACATGAAATGAATAATTTATGGCATAACGACTACGATTTTGATATTTCACTGTGTTTTTTTTCATTATTTCTGGGTGGTTTAATCAAAAAACTATTATGTTAAAACACATAGGAACTTAAATGTACCATGAATAGATCGTGTCCACCTTTTTAAGTAAAAACATGTTACTAGTCCAAGGCGCAAATAAATTCAGAAATGTGGGTTTAACTCATAAAAAGTAAACTAGGTTTAAAACATAACGAATATATATATATATATATATATATATATATATTCTTACTGACGTCAGATATTGTATGGTGAAAATATGTTTATGGAAAAAATGGCTCATTATCACAGTCTTAAAAATACTTAAATGTAGACCAGGAAAATTAAACATATTCAGTTATACAAATCTCACACCGAATTATTTTGAAGAAGTATCGAATATGTAGGATTCAACAATGATGCTGTCCGAATCTTTTTTAATAAAATAATCCCAAAAGCTAATAAAATCAGAGGTTGTAGGATAAATATATTCTGATTATAGGTAGAGGTACAATACCGTATAATATCTAAGCTGACAAATTGTCAGACAAGGTGCTTTACATGGCGTGTCCAAACATGATCCGTTGAAGAAGCTTGAGTAAGACACTTTAGTTGATCTCATGTCCAATAAAATTGATATAATCGAAATCACTCTCGGAAACTCACAGAGAAAATTTACTTTGAATATTTTTTGACAATTGTAATTTTAAACAATGCACAAACATCGTATGTCGCTAAATAGGCAACTTAAATGTAATAAATATGTTAATTCAATCTGAAATGATTTGGATTATCCCGTTGCTGATATTTTGACTGAAATTCGATTAGTCTTGGTTGACATATGGGTATACTGTACGAATTTATTTGACCTGGACATTATGAAACAAGTTAATATATAATAAGTGAAATGTAGCTGGTAATGGGTACATGATGCGTTTAATCCAATTTGGGACTCGTCAGATGGATGTGCGTGCATCTCAGAGTTGATGTTTGCTCGTCGAATATATCGAGATACTCGGCACAGAATCCCTATATGTCAACCGAGGCAGATCAATCTTCAGTCAAAATATCAACAACAGAATAATCTAAATCATCTCAGATTGAATTAAAACGGGTACCCATAGCACAAGTCAATAGATATCTGAACTCTGCAGCTAAAATGGATAACACGGTATTGTTTGGAACAAACGTTACTAGGTTGGATTTGAAGTTATCATCAACTCTGAGATCCATGTAAATCCAGTTGACAAATCCTAAATAGGATTGAATGTGTATCTTGGATTCTTATACTGGCCACATCCTATCTATTCTATATTAATTTAATTTTCTAAATCTGTTGCTAAAAACAAATATCAATGAATCTTATAAAACTATTTCATTCACAAAAAAAATCTAAGCGAAAAATAATTTGTAACCAAAACTGTCAACTAGTGATTCTGAAAGTATTTTCATACGCATAATTATTCATGATCCTTTTAAAATATCAATTTTATCTAATTACAATATAAATTTTGTTAGTATAGTATAAGCAATTATAAGGCTTCTTTCTAACATGTCGTTTATTCTAGAATGACATTATGATTGTCAGTAATACATCATTGTAAATCTATTGAATTCACTTTTCATTTTAAACAATAATGTGAAATTTTTGACAGTGACATGCTGAAATTTGAAATAGCTTAATTAAAGGAATATGTAAACAACTGTGATTCTGTAGTAGTTTTTTTCTTATTTACCTCTCATCAGTAATAATCTGTTTCTTGGTATAACTTTATTGTTATATATATATATATATATATATATACTACACTATACTATACTGTATATACTATACATGTCGACAATAATCACTTACTCGGTTGTTGTTTTTGTTTTATTGATTTCATTAGACTTAATTGAGAAACAAACATGAAAATATTCAACACTGACAACTATTCATTCATTAAAAGTAAATTACAAATGATGACTTAAAGAACCCTGTGTTTTTTTTGAATTCTGTTTCTTTTTATATATTTTCACACAGTTTACTATTGTTCAACAGAATTTCAAATGAAACTCTATTTTTTTTGGCAAATTAAACAAATTTGATATTAGATAGCTGTCCACTAACATGTTTATTTATAAATACATTTGTTTTTGTTTTGTTTTTCACCAGTTTAAATTCGTGGATTTGCCTTGTCAGTTACTAATTTCGTCTCATCTGTCCAAATTATGTATATATTTAGAAAAGATAAAAAAGGAAGTAATATTAAATATGTCTAGATGTGTATGAAGAGAAAAGTATTTTTTGTCCGATGAAATGTTTAAAATATTATATCCATTCTGACATAAAGTTATCAGTATATACCGATGAAACGTTTTAGATTTCCTCTTGCTTGTGATAATAATCGTTTGAGTTCAGAATGCTTATTGTCTTCGTTCATTTTATCACAATAAATCAATCTGTGATATGACTCTAAGTCGTTAGTCATCATGCAAATGTATTCCTTTTTTGCTTTCTTGAAATCTTGAGCTTTTATGACACTTCGTACTTTTTTATTTACCGATTCTGAGCCATATTCTTTATGTTTACTATCCACTATTGATGATTTCGTTATTTTTAAACCTTTGTTATGGATCATGTTGTGCCGACTTGACATGAGTTAACCTAATCTTATGGCTTGTACTAATATGAACTTGGATTAAATAACTATTCACCGGTAACGTTAATCTTTACGACTTAAATGGTTTAACTATGAAGCTTGCATTTTCGTTTTGGACAGCATTATCAATAACTAATTCAAGTTGAATTTATACATGATTTATGCTACCAATTGATGTTATTTTATTTATTTTATTACTTGAACACATAAATATTGGTACAAAGGGGCATCGAATACATATGCGTCACACAAGTCACTTAATTTGTGTGTAAGCTGTGATACTACCCGGGTGCTCAGAATGAAGCAGGTGGTTTTCTAAGTGGGCCACACCCCGAGCATTCGACCTAAAGGTCTGATCCACATGGCAGTGGAGCAACGTAAGGAGATGCAGTCCCATGGTAGGCGGTTGCCAACGATTGGTTTATAGGCCATTTGTTCCTTCAGAATCCTGGGGCTCATATACACCAATGGTTTGAGATCAGGTTTTTCCAACTCCTCTAGGTGGATCCTCGATAAGCACCAGCCCGGTTAAAGTGCTGAACATTGACTTTTCGTCCTCTCAGTTTCGTAAACAACCACCTCGCTGTGTAAAGGCAGTGAGTAAGTCTTCCCTGGCAGTGGCTGTATACGCGTGGCTATGTGAGAGCATTTGGAGAGGGAGAGCTAACTCCCCCCACCCTCCGCCGTACTATGGTATTTGTAAATAAGTTATTCGATCATCACCATTTTGAGCTCTAAAGAAAACAGTTGAAAAAATCTGCACTTTGAGTTTCTTTACATCTTATTATTGTTATTTTTTAATCACGAAGCTGTCAGATCGTCAAATTTGACTAGGCGACTGAAATAGTGTAGATCGGCAGTTGTGTATATTTTGCCGTTCTTGCCAGTTAACTATAAATCATACCGTAAAGTGGAAATTTCGGTCACAAGCAGGTTATACACAAAGACATATTAAACTTATCAAGTAACTAGCGGTTTTACAGGAGATTTTATGTAATCTCATAGTGATTTTCACCAAATTATGGTATCAACCAAAAATCTATTGAGATCTATAGGGACTAAACAACAGTTTTGTTATGATCTCATATTTTTCGGTAATGAACAAACACTACTCAACACAATATCGGACCAACTACTTTAAGGCCTTACAATAAGTAACACTTCGCACCTCTGAATCATAAGATAATAGTTCCCAGTATCAAATTCACTTGACAAATCTCTACTAACATGCTTCACTTATATATATAAGTAGCGATGTTTTTATCTTGCAAAATTTTGAACACAAACCATCAGTAGTTTTACTTTTTTTATTCTCATACAGATGTCAGCTACATAATGGTCAATCTAATAGCAAGAATATGAATGTATGTGTATATGTATATGCATCTATATATTCATTTAAGAATATTTTAATAGACGATTCACTTATAGATTTGAGGTTAACAAGTTAGACAATAATATAACAATGAATTTCTTACTTTCAATTTTCCAAAAGAATTTTATGCATATTAATCAAAATTATAAATGGAAGTAGTTGACAATGAAAAATTACTTTCATAAGAAGATATTTAGTGAAACATATAAGAATAAGAAAATTATGTTTTTAACTAAAGTATGAAATCAATACGAAGTAGATGACAGTATTTTTAGGTCTCTTGTTAAATATGATCACATTTAGATTACCACGCAAATTGTAATTAGATTAAAATGTCTTTTCGGGAAGGAGGAAATAAACTTTAAACAGCTATTTCCTCCCATATGCTTCAAGGACTAAATGGTATTTATTGACTAGATAATTTCTAATAAGTTCAAGGATAAGTTATATTATAATTGTAATCAAAATGTCTCCCACTAAACTTATTCATATGAAGATGACTTCACATATTACGATTCGAAATATATAGTCAATGGAATTGATCAGGAATGTACAGAACAACTAACAAATTAGTCATCCTTATTGTCAAAAGATTTATTAACAATATCTATCATTAATCTGATGGTACATTAGCTTAAGTAACCAACTAACTTAATTAAGAAAATCCTTTGACCATCTAAATTTCATATTTATATTAATTTTTCATTGCAATACAAGTGAACCATTCAAATTATTCTTGTCCCCCTAAGAGACGGTCTAAAAGATGTTGCTAACTCAATTGAAAATGAAGTTTTGGCCAACTTTGCTACTTTAATAGCAGATCAGAAAGAAAATCGCATCACTATCTTCTCGTCTGTACACTTTGTGTTAAAAAACAAAATTCATAGTTTTGTATGAGACTAGGCAGCTGTCCCATTATAAATACCAATTTTACCAACCGAAACTATTTTTATATAAACTGCCAATAGGGACTCACGAACTTTATAAAATTAGCCATTCTAAAAATATATCTAGGTATTCAATTAAATGTACACATATACCTAGATAATGCTTGAAAAATTTCTTCACCATGATTACATTCATTTTTGTAGTGGATAAAAAGTACTTTCCATTTAGGTCACTGATTATTTAGGTCATCAACACTTGATATTGTAAGTGATTTTATCATTGAATTGAATAAAATTGTATCACTCAGTATATATTTATTTGCGTTTTTTAACGTATCTCTCGGCTGTCTGTGAAATATACTATTGAAATTCAGCAAGCACAATAATAAACACTAATTTTGAATAAAATTTTCGAATAAATTCCAGATTTGAATACTGAGATAGATCATAGATTTGAAAATTTTTCCGGTGAATAGGAGTTTATCAGTTAGGTCATATATCTATACATTTATATAAATGCTATAATTTTATATGAATGATGAACAGGTCATAATCTCCTTATTCTAGTAAGATTGCAGGTAAATGATATCATAGTGTTACTAAAGTGTAGTATCATATGAATGGATAGAGAGATTACCTTCTTTATATAAACTAAATGAGAAACTGTATGTTTTCTTTTAAAGTTTAGAATAATGAGACATCAAGCGCAAAATCAAAAAGAAATAACAGAAAGTCTAACCTAGTGATATAAACTTCATCAATGTACTACTCTAATTTCCGATTACAAAAATAAAATAGAAACCATTCTCAGTGATAAAAACAAAATTTTGGCTGATGTTAACTTCGATGGATTACGTAAATTAGAAAAGAAAATAAACTCGAATCTTGTGAAATTATTAAACATAAACTCTAATTTCTGTTATATAGAATTTAGTTAGTCAATTGTGTTCAATACAAACTTACGTTCATTCTTAAATGATTTATACTTATAGTTAAATAGTTGATTTCTTTTAATGAACATGCACTATTCATAAATATTAGGAAGCTAAAATAATAATAATAAAAGAGTTTCTTTTTTCACTTATGAATCTCATTAAAAAATTTTTTTTATTATCTATCCCAGTTAATTAATTCTTTTATCATGTCAATCATTATGTACATTTCCTATATAATACAAAATACATTTTTCTATTGGATATATATATATATATATATATATATATATACATATCGACACATTCATAGGGATTTAGTCAAAAAATATTAATTTAAAAAATGTCAAAATTATGGTAGTTGAAGTGCTGGGAGGTTTATAATTAATAATAATGATAGTAACAATGATTTTTTAAAATTTGTTTCTCAAGTAAATCAAAATGGAGACATAAGTAAATGAATTGTCTTATATCGAAAAATACAACTATTTTTGATATTGACTAAAAAGTTAACTTCCGGGAGACTAAATATAATACAAACTTTTTAATGACTAATTGATTTTTTAAAATCAGAAAAAAAGAAATGTACTTCAACTGATGTAGTAGTTTTGTTTTTCTTTCTTTCAGAATTAATCATAGTGAATAGATAAACTTATACCTCTAACAACACTCAAGACCACTGTATTCATAATCAACCTCCCTCTTCAATTCCTATTATTCTTCTTACATCGACTTTCAACTCTAAACTTTCGGACCATGCCCTAATACGGACACGCATCTGCTTACGCCTCACTGGACGCAAAAAAGCCACACCAAAATGATCTATTAGAACTGAATTGAGTAGCGAGAAAATCAAAAGTAGGTTCCAGGAACAATTGACGTCACACTTAGGTAGTTCTGAAAACGAGGCTGACCCAGATGTTGCTTGGAAAGATATACAAACAGCTGTGAAAACAGCAGTGACATCTATTAATGATTTAAACCACAGGGTTACAAAGAACCAATGATTTCCTCAATGTCTATTGCACTGTTGGATTCTCGCAAACTCATCCCATCAGGTTCTGAACACGATGAAGAGCATAAGCAAATCAGATCTAGGTTAACCAAAAGTCTAAGAAATGACCGTGAGCAGTGGTGGGTAACGAAAGCAAAAGAGATGGAAAAGGCGGCGGCTATAGGGTATACAATACAGTTCTACAGACTAATAAAAGAAACTGAAATTAATAAGTCAAGTGTAAGTGAGATTATTTCGGAAAAAGACGACACTCTCATCTGCTCCCAGTCCAAACGTTTAGAACGATGGGCGGAACATTTTAGAGAACAGTTCAGCTGGCCTTCAGCTACTCTACAACTACTCACCATTGACTTAACTACTTTTATGAATTCGGTGTTCATCTTGTTGTGTTAATGAAGTATGACAACTTGGACCGATGCATATATGTGCCTGGTCCTACATTGTAGCTGACTGAGATAAACTTATAAAATGACTACTGATTGTTTTATACCATTATGTTTGTATATTCAAATAATTTATATAACATGTTTTGTCTTTATTTTGAGAAAAAATGATTCAAAAGAAATCTTTGATTAATATCTATGTATGTATATACATATATAATAGTTTAATCGTGTTAAAAACTGATTGCTACATTCCAGTGCATATGCACTGTATGTAATTTATTGTAAGAAAAAAGAGAGGAATTCTTTAATTAACAACAGATTAGAGCACTATGTCTAGTTTAGATAGATCAGTATACAGAATGTCATAGTTTCTTTCTTTTTTTTCCACATAAATTACGCCTGTTAGTCACGTTCTTACTTGTCAAATTATGATTAATTACCATAATGTTGATTTTGTAGTAATAGTAGAAGATTTTAGGGTGCAAAATATGTATATCAATGTAACCAATAACAAATTACAAGTTACTCATATTAGTACCAAAAAATGTAAAAATAACAGAACGACTATAATATAAAACAAGCTTATTTATAGGTAGATATACTTGATTTAAGACTTGAGATTAATTCGTACGAAATATTGTATTTTTTTCTATTATAAACATCTAAGTTTTATTCATAATATATTTATCCATAAATAGGCTACTTCATGCACGTATAACCCTTTTTATTTCATGAATACAACTAAAATTGTCATTGGTATGGGTTATGGATGATAGAGATAATAGAGAGCTCGTATATACTACCAAGTAATATCTTGGAAATGAAGCTTCTTTTTATCCAATCCACTTATTTTTATCATCAGTGAAGTATTAGACAGTATACAAGAATAATTAGAGATACTATTCTGATGATAGTATACGTAATTGAAGATTATGTTTTTATGAAGTTCTTTCTAGTTGCTTAAATAATTTTAATAGTAGAAATCATGAGTCGATCTAAGCTAGACTACCATTGAAAACCTGGAAACACTGGACGGCCGTTTCGTCATATAATTGCTTTTAGGTTAAAATAGTACCCTGGTAGTACCACAACTCTAAGTAGTACTAGTAATACTACTTTTGCTAACAATAATAATGAGTACATTACTACCACTAATAGTGGAGAACATTTGTAGCTCAAGTGGATGATTTTCATGAAGTTTTGTTTTCTGAGCTGAATGGTTTGGTCTTGGGGCTTTCATCGTTCTTCTGAACGACATCATCAGCACAAACTTCAGGTAGAAGTCTTCTACGACCAAACCATCCAGCTCAAAGAACAAAAATTCACCAAAAACTACCACTAATACTACTTCCATTGCTGATAACTCTAATACAACTTATCTTCTTATTGGTATTGCTTCTGTTACTAATATCGATGCTGTGGTGATGATGATGACGGCTAATGCCATGTCATATAACCAACCACAAGTCGACGTCAAGAAAGGTTCATCGTTTTTAGCTAAAAAGATAATGAAGAAGGTTCTCGAATATCTTTTGGTCAAAATGAACTTTAATAAACTCACAATTCGATCTAAGCCAAACAAGCTTCATAAACCTGGAAGGACTAAATGGCCGTTTCGAATTAGTATAAGACTTTTTTTGGGTCTAGAGGTTAAGCGTTTGCTCAGTAGACCGAAAGTCTTGGGTTCGATTACAAACTGATGGATTGTGAGTACACCCTGTTTATAAGTTCCATACAAGGGTAAAACGGCCATCCAGTGCTTTCAGATTTTAGATATTTGACATCAACTTGTGAATTAAATGAAATTTGGTAGTCTACACCACCGCATTCTGATAAAGTGAACTTATTTGTACATCGTTACATCGAAACACAAGTCCTGTTGTCCAGTACTGAAATGTATGTCAATGAGTAGAAAACTAATAAGATTTATAAGGTGTTGAATATCAAAACAAACACTTCTTGAGTGGAAAAATGTTGCAATTTTTTCTATCACTTATTAACATATTAAAGTAACATATGAACTGAAAGTGAAGAGTTATCTATCAACTGCGCATTCAGTAAAAGATATATATATATATTTATATATTTACAGACTGTTTTGTAAATTTATGATATTTCGTACAAAATGAGACAATAAGGAGATTAATCACGTTTGGATATTTTATAAACTCGCTATCATCAGCTAATAAATGTCATTTTTATTAGTAGAACAAGTAACTAGTTATAGTTATATATTTTTTGTTGTTCAAATTACTAGAAACGGAAATTCATTTTTATACCGAAAGAATATTTCATTATAATGTATTAGATATGATCATAAAATGCACTTAAAAGGTGAAATATGTCATTTTGGTATCTATTAATGGATGAATCATACATTTTTATTCGTCCAATTTTTTCTTATTTCGATTGTTTCTATTTACCATTATTTAAGTTTCGATGTAAATAACACCTTTTCCAAATTTATATATATTACCTATTCTATTCAATCTTAGATGAAAATCTATTTTATGTCAAAAATGACATACATGGTGTTATCAATGAGTTGTTGTTTTGTTGTTGAATCATTTTATATGTAACAACAAATTCAGAAGTGAATTTACAAACATCGGACAGTTGTATGAAAATTCATTCTGGACAAAAGTTTGGATTTTAAAAAAACTTCATAAAGCAGAGTTAGAGACCTTAGTTTCAATTATGACCTGATGATTGTTAGGAATGAGTACCATGAATTGGATTTACAAATAATTAATGATGTTAAATAATGAAATGTTTAGCAATGAGAAATGTCAAATTTTACGATCTATTCAATACTTTTTAGATGATATTAACTTTTAATAACAAATGATAGAAACTTTACCTAAGTTTTACTGATTTTGATTATCTCGTCCTTGAAATGCTTACTTAGACGTAATTATTCTTAGTTGGCATATGCGAATTATGTGAATACTGCCTCAATATACACATTATATCATAAATTTCTGTAGAATAAATGGAATATGCCTAGCAATCGGATCCAGGACTCACTTTTCATCCTTTTACATATATTTTATATTAACCCATTCCATAATGGTTATATAGAGGATTCAGTAGCTAAATAGAGGACGCATTGGCGTTTCAAATGAATGGTGCTGGTTTCAAGTCTTTGGATTAACATCAACTCTGGTGTTTAGGTACATCCATCTGACAAGTCAAAAACAAAAATAAACACGCACCTTAGATTCCACCACTAGCCTTTACCAATTACTTTGCACAACGAAAGAACTTTTATGTCAAAGATTTATTTCATCGATTCATTTTTTCCTTATTGAATCATTTTATCTAAAGTTTATTCTTTATCACTATCACTTAAACTATTTCTACTTCATTGGTGTTTAGTTTATTTATTTCAAGAGGTATAATAACTTGGGCAGATTTACATTTAACTTAGTTTCTTATATCTCTTATGACTAACTCACATGGTAAGTAAAGATCAAAATATCTAGTGTTCTGTTATTACATGTTAGTTATTTATTTAAAGAATGACATAGACGACAGTTTTATAATTCTTATTTCTATAATCATCCTAGATGTCATCTGAATGGATGTTGTCATTTATATTTCACTTGTTTTGTTATGGTTGAGTGAATCGCTTTTCAAGTAAATTACAATTTAATTCATTAGAATTTAGTATCCATTGTTCTTAATGGAAAATAATAAAATTGTTAGTTTCTATACTATGGATATATATCATCATTAAATATGATGAATAAATTTAAACTGAATCGTCTATGAATCCAAAATTATTTGTACAAGATGTTTTAATTACAAAAAAACAAAACAAAATCGATTGTTTATCCAAATTTGTGTTGATATGCTTCTTCTAATGTGGTGATTTCGCTCAGACGTTTTCAGTATCCAATACTTAATGATATTTTTATTTTGATCAAGTTCTATCTTTACCACTGAATAAACCCTGACAAAGACTAACGTTTTTGAATCATCTGAATCATAAAATAAGATTCAGCTCCTATCATTTGTTGAGAACATAAAAAATATAACGCACGAATCTTTTAATGTTTTAGATCTGTTATTCATGTGGAACAGTAAAATCACAGTTTGGTACTAGTATTAAAATGGTTATTTCATATTGGAAAATAAACCCCTTTTAGAAACTAATTTTTTGAAGAAATCAAACTCATCTTGATTCATTAAGAAACATAGTAGAGCTGCATATTTTATATCTATGAATGTGGTCGAAACACGTTTAACTTCAAAACATCTCATAGTATAATGCGTTAGGTATAATCATGAAATTTATGACATTACGATGGCGACCAATATTGAATCCCACGAATTTTAATATATATATAATGTTTAGAAATTCTGAGTGAAAAGCCTACTATTTTGTCATTTCCGATTATTATGACACTTTTCGCTTAAATTTAAGCACAAATAGTTTAGTTATGGAAGTCCCTATTTTAAATGTATTTGGACAATTTTCACGCCACTTGGTTAACTTCAGAGTTTCATTAAGGTAAGAAGTAAAAACTTTCTGATACTTGCCATTGAAAATTGATGTCAAGGACTCGGATTTGAACGAAAAGTCATGACTATATATATATAAATGAGAAAGTGAGTGAAGTACAAAAATGAAACTTACCAACTGTTTATGAAATCTAACATCTAATTTTTAATTGAAATATATATATATATATATATATATATATATATATAATTTTACCATGAGAAAAAACTTGTTCTCGTTGGTTGTAAAATTTATGATCCAAAGCCCCCGAATGCACTGGTACGCGTATATAGCCATTACCAGAAAAGTCTTACTCACTGCCTCCTAGCGGCGGTGATATATAAAATGATGACTTTCGATTATCTTATTCACAATATATAGTGCATTATTTTCAGCCGTGACTAGGATTATTAAATCAGTTAACTAAATTATTCAAGCCATAAATGTTTATTCACATAGATGGAATATTATCATCTGTCAGTTGATGGTGTACAATCCTATCAAGATAATAAACACTGAAAAAAGCATAGGAATTTATTGCAAATTAATGACAATCTTAATCATAAGAAAGATGAAAATAATAATTATTATTATTCAGAAAACATTAACAAGAAAGTATATATTGTCCACTATTAAGGCAACCGCTGGATCAAAGAAAACAGTAGTAATAACATAGTTATAACTACTATTATTACAATTCAATGTTTATTTTAGGTAAATTACATCTATTAATAATAAGATATAGATGAGATAAAACAACAAATTAATTAAATGTTAATTATTCATTCAGTGTTTATTTTTATGTTTTACTTATGTTCATTACTCTGAGATTTGTATATTTCTAAGACAACAGATGAAATACGTAACGATAATCTTTAATCAAATGGACTTTTTTTAAGAGTAAAGAAATACAAAGTTGCCGTTTAAAACTCATTCTTTGTTTCTGTTAACTTTTCTAATCATATTCACATATGAAAGAAGTGAAATTCGCTAATCATCAAATAGATTGACATGATTAGATAAACATATAACTTTTTGTTTAGAATATGTTTGATGATATTTCGGTAGATTATAAATTCTAGTAATAAAATTTTCTAGTACGCAGCTTAATTTAGATAGACATTTAGATCACTAAGAGTTATATATTAAAATAAATGTACAACGTAACCATTTCTTAGTTATCATCATTGAAACGGTGTGAAAAATTGTACTGTATTAGATAAACGTTTAATACATTCCATAAAATAAAACTGAAGGTTATGATTGAGAAGCCTGAAATAACTTGACTTGGTCTATCTCCTCATTCTCATATATTAAATGTTCAAGGATATAGCAAATATAAAGCAGTAGATTTATAAATTCAAAACTCTTCATCATGTTAACATAAAACACAAGGAACCAAGAACTTAATTTATAAAAAAACAATCAGTTGACGATACACGAATTGAATATCAAGTTTTGAATACTGAAGAGTCCAAATTACGATAAAACACATTTCTTGGATTCTACTGTTAGTTACATTCCATCTGTTCTATGTACTAAATAAGTTAATTATAATTGATGTCTGAACCCATCAATTTGATTAGTATGAATAGTGAGCAATGATTTTAGTATAAACTACTAATCGAACCAGTTAAATATTTTTTTGGTTATGAGACCTTTTCATTAACTTCTTATTTACTTGTTCTAAACTTCCTTAGTTTTGACTATTAGGTAAACTAACTATTGAAAATATAAGTTTTTGTAAAACTAAAATTAAACAGGAAACAAATAGTTTATCAAAATAATCATTCTCAAATTAGACGATATTGTAAAAATGAGTTGATTTAGTAGATAGTGAGTCATTTCATCAAAGATAAGGAATCAAACGAAAAAAAAATCACAAAAAAGATGACGAAAAATTGGTATACGTTGATGAATATAAAACTTGTTTATTTTTCTGATAGTGTCTGTTAGAACAGTCTAACATATTTATTATCAATGACCTGAGAAGTCCACTACTTTATTTTTGTTGCCCAAATCGATTATAACTCAACTTCAAGTATAAGGGTTAAAAATGATAAAATATGATTGGTTATAACCACTTTTGTATGGTCGTTTAAGCACTATACTATAAAAATAAAACTTAATATTATTACTGAGCTATTGAATTAGGAAATATTTAAGAGATATTAACTAATCAGTTTAGAAACAAGATGACCGAACAGATGTTTGATTATTGGAGTACAATTTTAATAACACCAAGCTAATACTTAAAATCGAATTTGATGAATATATTCATTATATATTAAAGAAATTATCAGTTGTACACAAATATTCAAATTGAAATTCACGGTCTGAGCCATTACACAATGTTTTGTAAATCTTACTGAGTCATTTTATGACAGTGCATAATTTTTTTCTTGATAAGTATCTACAGACAGTTACTGAGAACTAGTTATGCAATTGATTTTTATCTTGTTAACTAGAGTTAATATCTTATTCTTTTAGGATTTGAAAGCTTAAAGCGTATTACATGTAGATATCTCCGAATAAGAGTGATCGGAGCTTTAGAACAGGAGTGAAAGGAATCTTATAAAGAAAGATATTTCGAATGGTTGTAAGGTGAAATTTACACACTCTACAGTCGTCTTCGTAATTTTACCATAGTTTGACATTTTAAGATGACATATCAATAAATATACAGCTCTAAAAGATTAATTGTCATGGTTGGTGACAGCGAATTTTGCTCAGTGAGTCTACTTTATATCGGAGTTTTTCACTTTAGCAAAATTTACAACTACTAAATATTTCAGTATAGCAATTATCTAAGCGAATTTTCAAATACATATAGTTGACTGTGAATGACAATGAGTCTCATCATAAAGTTTACTAGATTATAAAAAGAATGAAACTAATATAGAGCCAGATAACAATTTGTTATTCCATCGTTGAAAATAAAACTAGTTAGTAGAATAATTGCAGCAATTTAATGTAACATTGAGATAATAAGTATCAATTTTGAAAATGTTAAAATTAGAGAGAATAAAAGTACTAAATAACAATCATATTTTGCTAACTAATAAGTCTATACAATATTCCCTAAACGAATGAAGTTTTTCCGTATGGAGAATAAAACTTGTAATCCTGATTAGTGACGTTCACCTAAGAAAATGTCAACCCAAGTCACATTCAGTACTTTTAACCTAAAAAATATTCTTACATAGGTCTGAAAACGATATTCCTTGTCCTCTTAGTTAAGAAAATATAATAAAATCCATCTGGAGAATAGTGTAGAATCTACAACAGTGCTAACAAATCAAAACTACAATTTAAACCTAATAAGTGATCATCATCAGTCTTAAATGAAGTAGCATGAAAAGAAAAATCCAAGAAATCATATCTTTTTACTTGATACTATCCAACACATGAATCCAATTATCTTTTATCCAGTACTCTCTCATAATTACTAACATATCCGAGGGAAATCGAATTGTAATAAACTATATGGAACGTTAAGTTTAACACAAGGCAATCATGAAAATAAGATTGTCTGAAAAGAAACTGGGTGTCTAGTCTGTTTTTTTTTCAATAAATAAGTGTTCCATGTGTTTACCGCAGTTAACCTTACTTTAAGACTCAACATTGTAATGCATAATACTCAAACTTTTTATGCTGACATTTTTATATTCTGGTCCTTATAATGAAAATAATATCCAATCAATTGCAAACTCTCGCAACTAAGGACACTTATAAGACCTTGGATGTATTACATTGGTGCATTGTAGTTTTGCAGAGACGAAACCCTAGTTCAACAAAATGACTCGATGAGATGGTTGGAGGTAAGTTATGGTAAACTCTAGACCAAGAATCCATACTATTTGGCACTTATTAGAAAAGCGTACCTATAATTTTCAAATAATTGGCACTCCCTGTAAAATATAAACCAACCTAAACTACTTACATTGTGTGAAATATTACCACTGAGCTATTCGGCTCAGTGGTGCTGAAAACAAACAAGAAATAAATTACGAAATAATCTTAAAAATCAAATAAATATGAGATAAAAACATATAACTTGACAACAAACAGTTCAAGTAAACGAACTTGATATTTAAAAAAAAGTAGGACTTCAGTTATATGTGTTTGACAAGTTTGACTATGATAGTAGGTTACTTACATGAGTTGCCATTTGAAAATTTTAATGTCTTTTTGAATTCATTGTTTTCTGGAACTAGGCTGCATTTACTAGATAACAATGGTTTCATAGGTTTCATATTACAGTAACCTGAATTTTCAAATGACTGTTTGCTTAATTTGATCCACATCTGAAGTTTTAACTATATTGATTCATTTTTTAATACTTAATCATCAAGCTAGGGACCAAACACTCCATCCAAGTCAATTCAGTCTGGTTGGTTGAATTTATTATGTATACATGAAGGCTACGACAAAAATGCTAGTATATATCTCTGCTATATTTGTGTGCCATGATATTTTCTTAATAAGAAACAGTGAGGTTACTGGTATTACTTTGAGAAAACCCTTCTTTTATTGCCTTACAATCATTCACTAGTTAGGTTTGGCTTACTACTTTGAAACTAACAAATAATTACATTTAAATGCATGTAAACATGTCCTAAAAATCGAAACATGATACCCAATTTTTTTTTCGCTAAATTGTATCAAATCACTAGTAGGCTTCCATTTCCTATTTATAATTATGGAAACAATTCTAAAACGTATTTACATATGTTTTACTTAGCAACTTTTTTGTAACTTTATATAATATAGAACTATGAAACAGTTGTTTATTAATTTGATATGTATATGGTAGTCTAAAATGAAGCTATATTTCTTACTTTTCAAATAGCAAGTTAAACATAAATGATACATTGATCATTTTATTTCATTTGGTTTCATAGAATTTGTGCAACATTTTGTTTGTATTTAAAAATTTACTGTAACATATTCAAAATGTTACATGTCTAATAAATGTTTAATTCAGTGTGATGTGTAGTTCTACTGGATTATTAAATTAACTTTATAAGTTTCTTTTAATATGGTAACCCCCCCCTTTGTGTATTTCATACAAAAACATAAGTGAATTTTGGGAATTGCACAAATGAGACAAAACCTTTGAGACCATGATAAATATATGATTTGCTTTGTTTCGGTCTAACTCCTAATGAAATATGTTTGCATTTACTTTAAAATGAAATAATTTTGTTTCATGGAAACAATGTTTATTTCTATCTTTATAACTGTACTTAGATAAACAATAAGCAATTAAACTACGTAAGTATCTGGAATAACCTAAAGATGTTTAAGCTGTTCAACAAAGTTAAAATACTGAATAATCGTTAAGTTTCGTTTTGTATTTTTGTTCTGTTCTTATCAATCGGATATAGTCATATGGTGATATTAAAGGTTTTTGATTACATCAGTGACGAGCAAATCACTATTGATGTAGTATAATAATTGTGTAAATCATTGGAAGTTTACACTGTATACCGACAATTACCAGTTTAACTACCATCTCGTTAGATATAACAATATTTTGCTTTAGAACGATCAAGTTCAATTCGACATAATCTTTTGTACAAAACAAGAATCAACTTGTCAACCTACACGAACTACATGAGTATAACGGGTAATCTATAAGTCACTGTTCTCCATTTTTAATTAAGGTCAATATGGAAACTTCTTTGAGCAGGTGATGTGACACAGAGTATTCCTCTTTCCCATGACTACAAGATGCAACACTAATTTCGAACCAGGTTTTTAAATAAAACATCTTTATTGAGCTGGATATCTAAGTAACACCGAACCCATTTCTGGAGTAACTGAATTTTCCTTTCCAATCCAAATATTTATCCCAGTCAACTACCAGATTTTAATTTTAACTGAAGTGATAATTCAAAGTGAACAGACTCAAAAACATTAATTCAATAAGGAATCGATGTGTACTTAATTGAATTGTAATTAGTCGTGTCATGATTCATTTTTGTTTATCAAAATTTTTCATTCCTCTATGAATGACTCAAAATTATTGTATGGTTGTTATTTTTTAGCTGAAACCTACAATTAGAATAGATTAAAAGTTCTTTTAGTATTTTGTTTTCAGCTTCCTTCCTTTTTAACATTTTATGAATAATAATTATTATTATTATAAGTTTTATCTCTGTTCTTCACCACCCTACAAAATGTCACACTTAGAAACAACTTGGTAGATCACTCTCACTAAAAATTACGCACAACTCTTAAATATTGTCGAATATTTCGGTGGTTCATGTGACGTTTTACCGTTTGTAGTATTCTATAAGTTACAACGAAGTAAGAGCTATATCAAGTTTAAACATTTTTTATATTAGTGTCAATACAGTTCATCATCGCTGATTAGGAAATCAAGTGAATTTAAATGATCAGAAACTGTTTAGGAATTAAGAGACAAGAATTTTGACAAAAATCACCAACCTAACTTCTTCAGTAAATAAATGTTACAGATCTTTATGGTCATTTGAACAAAATAAAAAAATAATTGTCCCCAAGATTATCGGCTCGTATAAAGTTAACAAATAATTTTCATTCTTTCTTGTCAGATATAATTGCTTGCTCAAACAGTTGGCAATTTTCTTAGATTTCCATCGTTTAAACACTACTGAATTTATCAACTTTAGTGATACTATTCCAAAATTGCCAAAATGTTTCAAAGCTGTTGTTTGATTGAGACTACTTTTACTGATAACCTGTCTATAGTGAGTAATGTTTTGTTGATCTTCTGATTCAATACATTATCTAGTAGGTAAAATATAATCTTCTCAAAGATCATTTTCGGTTTTATCCCATCAGTAATTTATTCAAAACGATCACCAGTAGAAATAATATCCTGTCAATTATCAATTAACGATTTTATTATTATAAATCATTAAACTAATACTGACTAAAAATATGAAACAATTGTTTTAGATTTCGATGAGAGATATGAATTTGTATTATGATATATATATATATGATCAAGATAGCTAATCGCGAATATTGTGATAGTACCATTTAATAAAAACTAGTCATGACTATACATCGAATTACGATAAAATATTCTCAACATAAGTAGAATTATCATTATTCTTTCTATCATCAAAATGTACCTGTCTGTTCACTTCCAATTTTACCCTGTTAAACTTCATACTATATATATATACGTACACTTATCTATGAATTGGTAATAAAATTTATATTTGCTTTTACTACACAACGACAAAATGCACTGTTTTTAGTACTTGTATCAGTAGTATATATATATTATAGAAAAGTATAGACGAGTCTACAGATTTGGGATATTAACTGACATTTGGGAGTGTTGATCACTATGTAAACATGGAATGGTATCATTTTATGCAAATCATCACTTTAGTGTAAAACATAAATTAATATATCACTAATACATACTGGTTTCGATTCAAGCCTTTCATTATTGTGGCTATAACGAGGTTCTACTAATTATACAATTAGAAATGACGTTAATGTTAATCTTTACAGTGAGGTGATTAGAGTTTAATTGTGTTTAGTGGTTAAATCCATCATTTTTGTGTGTTTAGACCCTATCCAATTGACCTCATTTTTAGTTTTCTGCTTTTATACTAGGATATCATTGATTGAGATAAGAGATAAATGATAAAATCAGACATTTTGAAAACAATTGCCACCATATATCATCAAGCAATAAGAGATCTCGATAGATATGGTCGAAGGGGATACAAGTCATTGTAAGCATTACCTAATTGAAGTAGATGAACTGAATACCCCTGAATAACTGTGGATAAAGATTTCCTATGAATCGATATTTAACACTACACTTGTTTTACTTTCGATTGTGTTTAAACTAAAGTTGTGATCGATAATCTTATGTTAAAGTTAGTAACCTTTGAACTATTTGGTCATATTTCATTAACCCAGATTTTTTGAAATCTATAGCAAGATAATATGATGATTTTGTTTCCGAAATGCACATTTTTATTATCTCATTTTGCAAACATGGTATTTAAACTATCTATTTCTTATTACAAATTTAACACATTGTATCTAAGGTATTCACAATGTGACTTTTATAACAAAACAAAGTAAATTCAGTGAATTCTGAGTCGCTTTATAAAGTTTAATCAGTATTTTTGATGGAGCTTTGTTCTCTCAGCTGGATAGTTTGGTCATGAAGCTTTCATTGTCCTTCTGAACGACATCATTAGCACGAACTTCAGGTATTTACAGTTTAATAGATAATTATGACTGGATGTTTCAAAGTAAAAGAAAGTAAATATCAACTTATAACTTGAGATTATTTATTTTAAATGTTAGAGAATTAGTCGATATTTCATGATTTTTTAATTATACCTCATGATAAATTTCAATAACACTAAGATTATCTAACCATTAAAATAATGATTATTGACATATGATAAGAAGATTGTTTTATGAACTGTAATTATCCTGTATTCACACCTAAGTAAAAAAATAGTAAAATTGTCAGTAGATAAGCTACTTCTTTTTTGAGCATAATATAATCAAATAAATAATCAGCTATAAAAATTAACAATCAACATCAAGTTTTTCCTAGTTTATAATTATTCTCATCATTGCTATAGGTAGTAAAAGAAACTAACCATTGTCTCACTAACAGTGCTAGCCTACATACTCATATATATATATATATATATATATAGAGAGAGAGAGAGAGAGAGAGAGATGAGAGAAATCATTTCAATACAATGATCTCTTTTTGTTAACCTGTAATTATACTTTTCTATGTATTTCAAATAATTAGTGTGTGGAAAATAAATTAATAATGAAACACTACAGATTTTCAATGACTACTAAATGAAGTAAAAAAAGAGAAGAAACATAGTCGTAACTAGTAAAATAAACGTTGGACAATAAAATAATTTGGCTCCTAAAATAAGAAAATATAGAAAAGAAAATAATTATTTGTCGTCAAGACAATTTTCATTGATACATGACCTGGAATGAAAGAAACTCTATAATAATAGTTAATGGACAAGGTCAGTATTATATTCGTTAATGGAAAAGTGTTGAACATACTCAGTGTTCAAATGTCAGCCATGTTTCCAATGAAATAAAACAAGACACAGTTAAAGAAATAAATTCATTTGATTGATGAGCATGAGATGGAACTTGCATTATGTTTGTGGAAATAAGCTTGTAAATAATAGATACTTGTGACATTTCTGATAACTTTTTCAAATTATGCGCAGTATAGACTCGAGTTGCCTTGTACAAAAGCGCTTAATTCCAATGACGTAAATTAGAATAAAGTGTTCTCTAAGTTACGGCTATGTATTCTCCGATGTTTGACAGAAAATTAGAAACTTAAAACTTAAAGCCTTCTATTTACTGAATCTTGTATGAAATACTGTGAGCCACTGCAAACATTGCGATAACGTTAGGGAAATTTAAGGTTGTAAGTGAGAAAATTACCTCTTTGCAAGAAGAGAGTAAGAAACCGATCATCGGTCCGATGAATAGTCCCAAAATAATCGATGTTAGATTGCGAGGCCCAACCCCTTCATTGTAATATCTACACATAACTTAGTTTGGTAAAAGTGACACTTAGAAGTTCTTAATATGTAATTGCATAGCCGAATTCGTTAAATTATACACTATTACGGTTGCAAACATAAATGGCTTAATATTACAGACTTAAAATTGTATATTATAAAAAAGATACAACAGGTAAATTTTCATTAAAAGTTTTTGCATTGATCGATATCTTCTTTTTTCTTAACCTGATATATTCAAATTTATGGATCATAATAAATAAGTTTGTGAATCAACATCAACGAAAGTTTAATTACTGAATATTCATATGAATACATAGCTGTTTTTCAACACTAGAATATGAACATATTACAACCCCCATCAACACATACAAACACATAGACAATGTGTCCATCCTTGTGTGCCTGCAATCTTGTGATATTATCTTTACATATCCAATTCTATACAAAGTTATAAATCTGTCATCTAAATTTAATTATTTATCTTTTACATTTGATCTATTGATATTTATGTAGAAAAAATGAATTAGTTACTTCTAAGAAAACAGTATCTTTGCACTCGTTAGTATCTATATTTATGAAGCACGATAAAACTAAACGGTGATTTGACCGCACAGTTTTTTAAAGCTCTCAATTTGCTTTGTTACTCAGTTTGTTACATCGGCAGATTTACTAATCAGTATATATATATATATATATATATATATATATATTTGTGGCGACTTAAGTGAGCACGTAACAATCTAGGCGTGCAAATGCACTCATTTGACAACCATTACATTCAATTATAATATGCCTCTTTATTAGTGTAACATTATCTTTAGGGCATCATTACAAATCTAAGATTAAAATTTATAATTTATGATACCAGCGCAATATTGAACGGATAATTTTTTTTATACGGATAAGATTATTTCTGTCGCTATTGCTGTCCAGATTGCTGTTACATTTTCTTTATTTACAGTGTATGAACACGCGTACATACACAAACAAACATTTCAGCACAATTTATTTAATTTCTATTGAGTGGTTTACCAAACCAATACTAACGATATTAAATTCAAGTCATTGACAAATAAATTATACAATAATAATAAATAGCTTTGTATAATGAAAAAAAAGGTAAATAACAACAAAAAATCTTGTCAGATTTTTATCTATTTTCTACTTTTTTTCACTACGTTGAATTTACAAATCCAAAAATATCTCAGCATAACATTATTATCAGGGTAACTAAAAGCTGGAGAGCACATAAATATGTCAAAATAACTTATGTTACTAGAGAGCTTAAAGGTAAATTCTTCGTTATGCTTGACCTGCCCTTAGGTAAGTGTGTATATTCAGTCACAATTTCAAAACTAGAAAAATTTTAATAAATATAAAAAACTCAAATAAATTATTTACTACTGATATTTTATATGGTGATAGTTTGAATATATATCATGAATAAAAGGTCAAGTTAGTTGGAGGTGGAGTCGATTTCAAAGTGAAAACTGAATATGAATGACTAGATGGATGCTCTATCAAAATCAGTTGGGTTTCAAAACATCTTTCTTTCCAGACTGAGGTCAGCTAAAGAACAACTGTAAACCAGACAATGGTCTACAGTGGTTTTTCCCTAGTAACATTCTCTTGACCAATAAGCAAACATAAGTAACACGAAGGCAAACCAAAAACCTTAAAGGTTCACAGACAATGAAATGTGTTTAAATGGCTGCAGTTTAATAATTAATGTTTCAAACATGGAATGGTTAAAACTACTACGATTCCCAGTCCTCGGATGAATGTTAGCCAATTATTTGAAAATTCGTTAGCATGGACTGTTTAGCATCAATTTACACAGGTTAAATAATAGTGTGAGATTGTACTTATTCCAGTTATACGTACTACTTATCACTGTTTTCCAGATCTATAAGTATAGCTCAATGGTTATTACCCAGTTTACCCTGCGTTACTTTAGATAAACTTCTAGTGTTAATCGAGCGTATTTTCTAAAGTACAGTTGTCATTCCAAATAAATATGGTTTTCTTCACTGTTTCAGTCAAATTTTAATCGAGAAGCAGGAGACATCGGACACTTGTACCATTGTATTCTAGAACTTCTACACAATATGCAAACATTGTCAGTTTAGAGAATGAGTTCAAACTAACAAATTTAAAATAATATTTTAATCAACTCGACAAATGTTTTCGAACAACTAAATATTAGCCTATAAGTGACAATTAACTTTTAATCGAAAGATCAATACAATCAACTACAAACATCGTGAATCGATCTTAACTGCTTCAATAGCAGCTTGATACAGTATTGAAAAGATTCTTCATAGATTTTAATATCTACTAAGCAATCTGAGGTTAAAGTATTAAGTTTTATACCAGAACACAAATCATTCATTGTTACTTCTCAAATCTAGATCAAGCATCTTAAATAGTGGATCTCGATCTTTTAGTTAAATTATCTTTCAGTCATTTGTTGAGACTGCTTTTACGTTATTCCTGGTTGAATACTGATACATATATCTTAAAAACTTAATAACATAACAGCTAATATTCGCCAATCTCTAGGCATTAATCGTGTATTTCTTTTTACTTGGAATAGAAGTGCTTTAAATATTTCGTAATTCAACTCTACTCTTCTGTATAATGAAAAATATCATGCCATGTAGCTCTATTACTCAAGTAAATATATAGAAACCAGTAAATACCAGTCTAAGTTCCTTGAAACAACATCAAAGTTTACATCAAAATCACTTTTTATCCATCAATATGCTTGTTTAACATCATTTACATTAATGATATCTCTAAGAAATAGTAATGTGATGCACTGTAAATAACCATTGACGGTAATGATGTTTTAAAAATAAATAAAAAAACGAGTTAAATAAAAGACTAGACAGAAAAAATTTTAACAACCAGTTAAAATTATCTTTCTAAATCTCTTTGTTGTTGTTTGTTTACATTGATATACTAGTTAAGAAAAACGAAAAAGAATCGAAAGTGTCACATTTCTTTGCCATGAACAAAAACCATCAAATTTAATAATATCTCTAATTGAAATTGATTTTTTTTTCTTATATGAGGGATTAATGTTATTTATAGATTAAACTGATGGAGGTTTCAAGCATGGGATTGTAAAAAGAAATAATCAACGAATAACTTTATATATATATATAATTACGTACCACTTGAAAATAACTTCTGCATTCAATGTAGTTCAATTTAAGCACTTCACAGTGCGACTTTCAATCATATCAACAGACTGCCAAAGAGAAGTAAAGATTTAAGTTCTAATTTATTTGGTAAATTGTTTAGTCACATTCTTCCGAGAACACACACACTAATACATATTTCTTACCAAAAAGGTATAAATGTATGTCGTTTATTCGTCAGAAACAATAGATTAGATTCAAACCTGATACCTGTATACTAATGTTTTTGGTTGAATATTGATAGTATATAGTTAGTGTATTTACAGTTGTTGACTTGACGATGCAACACTCCATGGATCTTAATTGTTTTCCTACTAGTGTAAATAATTCTAAAGGATCAAAAAGGCTGATACAAAGCAAAACTGATTGTGAATAATCAACATAGATTTATGAAAGCATATTTTATGGGTCATCATAAACATGAGTCATCCTCATCTGATAGTGTAATTGTTTGAAAATATGAAGTTATTTGAAGCACTAAATCTTCATCACTTTTAGAAAGACAAAGCTCAAATAATCATGAGCACTGGAATATAATCCTAGTTACCAGTAAAACTTTATACAATCTTACAAGATGACTAAACAATGAAAAGGTGTATTTTCAAGTAGCGAATTGAAATTTTCATGAATATTTCCTTTATTTCTAAGCTTGATGAATACATATAATAGAAGAATGTCAATATTCAAAATATACATAAATTAAAAATTAAATGTCACGTGTCTACACAATTGCTGACTACACCGGTTAGCAATAATATGCTAAATAGAAAGAAAGTCTACACATGACCATATCGATTAAATCACTCTATAACATTGACTAAGTCGTGTGAGCTTGTAATTAATCAAAATTCCCAAAAACTTATAAATCATCCAATAATTAATCTTGAACATATCCAACTCTATGTCATTAGCTCATTAGATTTAAGCTTATTCCAATATTTCAATGGTTGAGATCATGAGTCAATTGAAGCTTGACCACCATGAAAAACCTGAAAGCACTGAACGGCCGTTTCGTCCTATTGTGGGACTCCTCAGCAGTGCGCATCCACGACCTTACGTCACGAAACTCATGATCTCAACTATTGAAATTACTATAATATCCACAAAACCCTTCTGATATTCCAATATTTTTTTATTTTTTTCATTTGTTATTTTTGATTTACTTGTACTCATTTAAAGTGTGCTTGTATTCAAACATACCTATTTATAGCGTATATTCTTGTTTGAAATCGACCAACAGAGTCTCCAACCAATGATGATATAACAATATTCTTTTAAGATTGATTAAGTATATTGACTACCTTTAAAAATTGAATATTATTTCTGTGAAAAAATAGGAAAATTTTGGCTTATCCTTTCCCTCAATAAAAAGTCTTGTTGTCTTTCTTTTCAAATTTATTCACTAATGTAGTCAAGCAACTTTCTTTCCTTTTCAGCAATTAATTTCTATAAAATTTCTTAATTTATTTAACTAAAGATAATTTACTTTTATTTATTTTTTTCTTTCAAAGAAATTTATCGTTCTTCAATGGAACTTTCTCCCATACACAATTTGACAGTGGTTTTAAATCTCTTCTGCTACTTCTCAGTAGAAATCTGTCGTTTAGTTTGTTTTCGTTCTTTCCTTTTTTCTGTTTTTTTTCTTGAATTTTTATTATGCAAGAAATATAATTTAAATAGACTTTTCTTTGAATGACAGATTTTTATTTGAATGATATTGATACTGATCCTAATGATGATAATAATAATATTGATAATGCCATTTAATTCTTTTACAAGGATGTGTATTATATTTCTGTAATAATCAGCGTGTCTTAAGATACTTAGACAGAATAGATAAGCCAGGGATTATAATTTATGTTACTTTTTATTTCAAAAGTTTTATTAATTTAAATTTCACCTGAGTCCACGTAGAACACTTAAGTTTTCCAGTATATGAGTTAAAACATACATTAGAGGTTAAAAGTATAATGTTTGTTCTGACTTAATAATCAAAAGAGATTCGATTGAAACTTTGGGACATTTCAATTTTTTTTACAAATAATCTACACTTACCTACCGAAGACAGTACACAAGTATCTAGTTTCAATTCGAATTCATCAAATACTTGGCAAGATGGTGTTATGAACTTCAGAGCATTAACAAATTTATTATTATTATTGTCATGGTAAAATAGGCAAGTATATTTGGCTTCAGATGATAAACATAAACTGTAAATAAATTTTCATATATGTTGTTGAATTAAACAAAAAATGAGGTGAATATAAACACTTGAGTATAAATGTATGCATTACATCTATATACAATGTAGACTTCAGTAAATATTCATTGATAATTGGCGTCAGTTATTACATGTTTAACTATTTGTACGACAATGTTATAATGAATACATTTTGAAGGAGAACATTCATACAAAATGCAGGAACATATTTCAATGAACTTTCTTGTTATTTATCAATTTCATAATTACTTACACATAAAAACATTATACATGGTTTATTTGTTTAATGTAGGCTGACGCCACACATTTCTAGGCTATATCCAAATAATACCGGTTAAATTACAAGTAATTTTTAAAACGTTATGAGTTAACATTACAAGAATCTTCTTAGCAAAATGGAATCAAGCTACAATTTTCTAGATCAACTTGCATATAGTAAGATATAACCAATTTTTTAAGGGTGAAATGCTTATTAAATATCGATTCTAAAAGTTACCGAATATGACAGTCATTGTGCTAGACTAAGTGATGGATTGCAATTTACTACAGTTAAGCAAATGATATAACCGGCTGGTTAGTAGTAACATTAATGGTTGGGAGACTCAGATAATAAAATGAATTATTGAATTCAGGATGGTCTTGCTAGCATTAAACAGTTAGAATCATAAGCAATAATAAAGTTTTATTTGCATAACGTTATCATAAAATTCACTGAGTATTCATACAAGCATAAAGAATCTTTCACCTAACAACTCTTGTATTAGGACAGTTATCATCAGTATATTTATTGATTGTTTTAATCAACCAGAAGCTTAACTCTACCCGAATATTCATTGTGTAGTTTTTTATGGATTGACTTATGTGATGGTCATTATATCAGTACCGTAAACATCACGATGACAGATTATTCTCATGTTTGTTGAATTTTGATTGTGATTAGGTGTTACTAATGATGACTAAAAATGAGTGTCATACACAACATACTTAAACATCTTTATCAGTAGAATATCATGCTAACTATTCACTCTATAATCGTCTTATCCCAACATGGATAAAATATTTAGATATCCACTTTCTAACTAATAACTTGAATGAGCTAAATCGGCCATAAATGCATGTATAATAATAATGTTTAACGGTAATAGTAATGAACAAATACCTTAATTACAGCTATTTACTGATAATTTCGATAGTGGTTAGTTAAAATCTGAAATTTGACTGGAACATATAAGAGAAAGAAGTAGATGGATCACAACAGAAAGTACATTCTATATTGAAAGGATTTGTTCTCTTTTAAACTAAATAGGCTGTAATCATCAGCACGAGTGTCGGGCGAGATTGTTGGATCTCATACAGTTAACCAAACGATCCAAGTCAGATAACCATCGAAAATTTTGAAGTACATCTGTTTCGCCCTAGCATGAGTTTCCTTAAAAGCGAGTATCCACTATCCCGCTACCAGGATTTCCCTTGACAGTTGGTAAGTAAAAAAGAACCGTATCCACATATTATTATGGTCCGTGAATGGTTATACTTCACAAACATGAGTATATTTCGTAATTTTTAGTTCTCAAAACTTAGTCAACTTTACCAAGGACTTATAATAAGAAGCGAAATACTTTTCAAATTCATATGTAAATATTTCAAGGTCTAGCAGGAGGTCGTAGATTTGTTGAATCTGTCAGATTTTATTTATCGATCAATCAGAAAGTCAGGTAGACTTCATAAGAACTTCCGCTTTGAATCAATCCATTTTTCACCGGTTAATTTTCAAATACAAATTTACCTAGATCACTGTCTGACTTATCTTAATCTGTGTGTTATTCCAGTTGAATTCATATATTCTGCAAATCACAAACCATCTTATTCTATAAACAAATTGTACAAAATCGGCTGTCCACACACGATGTACACATACAAGCAAATAATAATCAATTTTTACTTAACAATATCAACAACGGGAGATAATCGAAGACTTTACTACAAGTGATGTAAGATGGAACAATTAGCGTATTATCACCAGCTTAGTGGAGTTATCATTCTTGTGTAAAATTTCAGTAACTTCTCATATTTTAGATTTAAGCTGATAATTTACAGGTATTTTTTCTTTATACAGATATTTGAGGGTTACTGTCAGGTGATTTTCTTACCAGCAAGTTATATTAAGAAAAATAATGGTTAGCTCAATTTCCTTGTCTATCTCCAAAATTTTCAGTTCTTTTTACTGTCTCACTATTATTATTTCCTCTGTTTATATTAGAAATGTCATAAGGTGCGTATGGTTTTTAAATTAAGTTTATATTTACCCATTTCAGATGTATGTAAAATATACTAAAAACTATATACGAAATTTTGTATCCGAGTTAGTAACTACAATAATAATGGTAGTAATAATCATAATAATGATGGCAATTATGGGAAAATAATTAAATCTAAATTAGTAGCTGTATATTATATATTTACGAAAATTAAGGTAATCACTTTCAGACCACACATGAAACTATTCGAAACTTTAAAGTATATCCTTATCATTATACGGTCAAAAGTATTTCCTCCCTTTCGTCAAATGCTTATGTACACATCTACACATATACAAATGTCATCAAGTATAATTAAGCCCCAGTTACTTGTAGGAAACCATGAGTCATATTTTATGCTAATGGTAATGTTGTGTTCTTATTTTTCCCCGAAAAAAATTGTTATAATGTATCATCACAACTGTGCTCTTTCTGTCTACCCCCATATCGTGTATAGATAACTTTTATATTCATCAAATTTAATTTTTGATCACTCGCTAACCGGTATTGTTCAGTTAATCAAAACAAGATTTTACTGTAAATTTCTACGGAAAAGTTCTATGAGCAAAATAAAACGACATTTCTAAATGAATGTAAAAAAACGTTTTTGTTTTTAAATTATTTCAAAGACCACCAGTATAGTGAATAAATAGTTAATGGGTTTAATTGCTTTGGCGCTTAAATGAAAATTATCATTTTTGTGTGCTAGTTTTTTTCTTTATTTAAAATAACAAAACTATTTAAATCATAATTGCATTTTGTTCACATAAGTTTTTTTAAACAAAGCACATAATAACTAAAAGCTATATATGTACATTTTCGGTAATCCTAATGATGAGGTTGATGGTGATGACCAATGGATAGTTTGATGTAAACAATCAACACAGTATACATTTGTTGAAATTATTACTTTAGTGTATTTCTGTGTATTATTGTGTTTCATTAGCCGTCGATCTATGCCAAATTTATGGAAAATGAAATTGGATTTCTAGGGAAAGTTAAAAGTAACAAAACTGTGACTGATAATTTAATATTATCATTCTCATAACTTTTAATGAAATGTTATGAATTATTTTTCATCTAAAAATAATCAGCTTCATAAGGTACCATAAGTCATGGTAGATCTTGATGTGAAATGAGATTTTTTAAAAATAAATTTTCTTGGAATTCCAATAAATCATGCACTGAATAAACGAACTATACAATGTTTAGTTTCTGGTGTATAAAATAATAAAAAGGTATGAATTGTTCCTAAGCAGATTGGATACATAAATGTTATTTAAGTAAAAGTTTTCAATAATGAAACTCAATTCGTCATATTGTGCGGTTGTTCAAGTCTGCTGATGATATACATGCTTCCTATATGAATACCCAAACCAAGATTAGACAAAAAGTTTTATTAACCAAACCGAATAGATAATATTTAAATAACTCATTCATAAATATATTTTTTCCTCTCAGGAAATAAGTCCATACTGTTAAACGCTAGTGTATGTTATTTTTATTAGAGGGTGAATCTGAATCTTTGCCAATACTGTAACCCTGTCAGGATTTTTCATTTGTTATTTGTCCTGTAAATAAAACTTACCAATTTATAATAAATAAATGTGAGAATGGAATAAAACAATCAATTCCTTCGAACTTCTTTCTATTGATTATATAACTTTAACTAAATACAAGTTTTGATATATAGTTTAGTTACTTCCGGTCACCTTAATGAGATCATATTTTAATTCTGAAATTAAATAAAAATTACAGCGATTTTTAAATAAGGTCATTTCTTATGGGATTTACATCCTCTATTTTTAAAGTCGTAAACTTAGTAAGCTCTGAAATAGGATATTTAAAACTGACCGATTGACATCAAACTATAAAAGCGTGATTAATAAACTTGGAATTAACCCACAATTAGACGATCACCATTGTTCGTGACATTATATCAACCACAACAAAAAAAGACAGTCTAGTAGTTAAACAATAAATTGGTGAATTCTGAATAAATCGTTTGGCAAACTGCTTTTTTTTACCACATAAATTCACTATAGGACTTCAACTTTTACCTGTCCAGTTTGCCACAAAGTTTCAACCAACTCAATTTAGAATCAATATGTGTTACTTGTTTTCCTATATGAGGTTCATTATTTAATAAATACAAATATACCTATGTGAAAAAACACTGAAAAACGATTCATTTCATAGTCTGTTATTAAACAATTATGACTGCATAGTTAAATACCAATGAACAGTTTATTTCACAATTCACTAGTTTCTATTTTCAACTATTTATAAGACGATATACAGAAAATTAAAAGTTTCTATCGGTCAGGATATAATTGATGACCAGGATTAGTAGAATTGTAAATGCACTTTATTAAGAGGACCCAAATTAATTTGAATTAACTACTTACTGTCTTTTCATTAATTCTATTGTTAAATGAAACTCTTCGTAAAACTAACTCCCAATTTTCATTCACATTTGCAATCTTATTTTGACATTTTTCTCATTATTTTCTTACCAGTATAGTATAAATTCTCATTTTACTTTTTTTCAGTTTATGTATATATACATATGTCACCCAAGTAAACTGGGAAAAAAACTTTCTTAAACTATTCTCTAAGAGAATTTTTTATTTCCCTTTACTTTTATCCTGATACGTTTCAAAGATAAGTTTACACGTACCATGTTTAAGAAGTATTATAATAGACAGAAGCCAAATAACAACCTGAAGTTTGATAGACTACCATCCTCTTTTTCAGAAGCACGGATTATATTATTTTACTGGTAAACCAGTAAACTAGATTCCAGTGATAACAGTTTCATTTTAAATGCCGAATTTAAAATTACATTGACAAATAAAAAACAATGTGCATCTCCCCTCTCTATAGATGACTACATATTCATATATATATGTCCCCGAATAAATTACTGTATGTGAAAAATCTAGTTAATAAAATTATGAACCAATAAGTCATTCTCATAAAACGAAAGAATATAGTTTGGTTCCAGAGAATAATATGAAAATAAAAAAGGCATATAGTAAAATATACTTTAAACACCATAGGTGGTCACTATGTTTACAGAAAAGGGTGGAAAAAGGATAGAAAATAGGTCACAAATTCAATGTAAGACTATTCATATCAATACTACTACTAACAATAGTAATGGCAGTAGTTATAGTAGTAGTATTAAACTACAAATATTTATGAGTGAAATCTCTATTAACGAATAACTTATCTGTTTGAGGATATGTCCAAAATGTCATCACATGGTTAGGAATTTATACAAACTTTTACAAAAATGTATCTTCAATATATATATAGTTGTATTCTTCATGTATTTGTGCGGGGAGATGTTAGATTTCCTATATTAGATTAAGATTCTCTAAAGGGTCATATGAAGTCACAGGGAGTACTTGATAACTGCTCTGATCTTGTGTTCAATACAAATCCAAATGTAAATGGACTCACAAATATGAACCCTTGTGCCAAGCACTATATTTCTCAAAAACCAGGTTGTAGTCAAATGGTTTATATTTTCCAGCTTTACTCAATTTAAGATATAACGTAACAGTCACCTAATTTTGTCAGTAACACTTCACAATTTCGTTAAACGCTGAAGATTTTAGATTTTATTCTTTTTCCAGAATCTTTCTGGTATTATTCCGTTACAAAAGACTGTCTTACTAATTTTATTTCATTGCGTGAGTATTAACAGAAAGCAGTACTATCATATTACTACCTTCAATTGTAAACGAGACAATTGTATGGATAAGAGATATATCATACTTCCGGATAAAAAAAGGATATGAATCAATTTTTTACGCATAATGCTTTGTTTATTGCATGAAATAACTGTAATAGTTATGCATAATTTACTGTTTTCATTTACAATTTATATTACAATTTACACTAATGTAATGAAAATGTTGATAATGATAATAACAATCATAATAATACTAATGTTATGCACGATATTATTATTTTGATACATTGTTCTAGTTAATACGGTTACCATGACAATATTTTGTTGATTTTATTGATTATGATCAGTTGAATTAGATCAATTTATATGACTGATTTACATATTTATTAAAATACTATGCATTTGTTTTGATCTATGTAGTATAGGACAGATTATTTTGACCAATATAAATAATATTTAATCATTAAAAACTATTTCCCTTTACATTGAGTCAATAAAATGGTGGTCTCAATTAAAAAGGAATACATATTAGTTTAATTTTTTTTTAATAATTGAGATCATGAGTCATTTAAAGCTAGGCCATCATGGAAAACCTAGAAGAACTGGACAGCCGTCCCGTCCTATTGAGGGTTTCCTCAGCAGTGTGCATCCACAATCCTGCCCCGCAAGATTCGAGCTCAGAACCTATCGGTCTCGCGCGCGAACACTTAACCTCTAGACCATTCAGTCGGCAGCCAATGTCTAAATTCAACTAATTCACGAAAGTGAGCGACACATACACCATTGTCGTGAGTGGTTTGCAATCTCACGACAAACTCGGTTGTACTCCACTGGTCACGGCTTCACACTAGAACGCGAGGAAATACCTCTTGAAACCAGTCACTAGTGAGCGTATGTTGATTAGTATCAGATGGAGTTTTGTGGATATTATAGTAATTTTTAACTGTTGAGATCATGAAGATCACTTGAAGCTAGACTACCATGGAAAACCTGGAAGCACTGGACGACCGTTTCGTCCTATTTCGAGTTTTCTATGCTGGTCTATCTTCAATCGACTCATAATCTCAACTATTAAAAAATTACTATAATATCAACAAAACCCCTTCTGATACATATTATTTTGTAAATGACTTTCAAATTAATCTATTTAGAAACTGAACACAGTTTTAAAGAGTTAAAATGAAACAATGAAAATAAATAAACTAACTTTATGACTATACACTTAGTTCCATCGAAATTTACTAAATTGATCAAAATAAATTGAGTTGAGATGGTGAATGTAAAATGTTTACTGATGAACTAGTTCATAGACGATATGTTTCCCTTTATTGTTCACTTTCTAATATTAGGAAAACTTGTTTTCATTGTCTAATCTAATTCGAAAATTGATTTCAATGTCATTCATATAGAGAGAAATTAGTCATTCATTGTTCAATAAATATCTAATTAATGTCGAATAAGTATTGGAAAAAAAGCCCAGCAAACTAACAGAACAGAACTTATAAATGTTCATATTTATCTATTGGTTTTATTAAAATGGAATTTTTCCAAAAAAAGAAGGTAGTTTTTATCACTTTCTTCTTCAATTTTTCGATGATTCTGTTCAAATTAGAGAACAAAAAAATTTGTACTCAGATTATTTTTCTGAATATAGTTATCAGTTTACATTTTGGTTTAGTTTTTTTTTCTACAAACTATTTATGTGAATATAGTTTACCAAGAAATAGTTCTGTAGATATTTCGTCATGTAAAATAGTCACTTTCTTAACTTGCTGGGTATCGCTGATATGAATTATTAGTAACGTAAGCTATTTATTGTGCTTGAATACTTGTTTTACAGAAGATTAATGATATGTTATCTTACATTATTAATTGGTTACTTGATATCAAATGATTGAGTAATCATTATAGATTAATAACATTCTCCTTGATTAATAAATTTTAAAATAGATAACAATTCATTTGACAGCTAGTGAGTTAGTAACAGGTTGAAATATTCAGACAATAATAGTAGTCTAGTATTTGTAAGTGTCTAAGTTTCTCCATTATTAATATTTAGAACTAAGTATTCAATATCTAGTTTTTTTTATAATTCTATTTTAAAATGTCAGTAAAATGTACGTGATTATTTTTTATTTTTAAGAATAATGGATAGGAAAATTAAAAATTTCACTTCTTTTTTAATTTATAATAAATGTGTATTACAATATTTAAAGTTAACACCAACAAACGAACAAATTTCAATATTGGAGTATATGGCAAGGGTATAATTAATCACTTTAATAAACAGAACTATCATTAATTATTTATACTTTTGTAGATTAAAATCATTAATGAAGCAATGGATTACAGTAATATTGTAGAGTAGGTTACTTTTGTCAACAGTATGTAACATCAATCAGAATGTTAAGAAGATCTAGTTGAAAAGAACAAAAATGTAAACACGGATGAAGGAACGATGAAGTTTGTAAGAGACAATTGGTGAAATTTGTGCAAATGGAGTATTTAGTGTATGGTTTTCATATTTTTTGAAGATACTCTACAATATCGTATTCAACAATAAATTGGTCTTTCTCATATGAGTGTTTGTTTACTATTATGTACGAGTATATAAGATAAATTTTTCCCTATACATGTTGCTCACTTTTAAAATGTACACTCAAATACAAATAAGCCATAACACCAGTACAGTGTGTTACAAGATGACTAAATTAAGGTTGAATTAGCATTGTCGTTTTTCTTTGTAAATTTGTTTAAATTCCGTAAATGTAAATCAAAGGTCTCTGTGCTTCCTCAGTTGCTATTGATTAATGACAGAAACCATGTTCAAACTTAATAGATCTCTGAATCAAGCAAAAACTTGAAGCTTTTCAATCTTTTTATAAGCATTTTAATTGAACTTCTACTGCTTCTGACATCTAAATCCTATGAAATAAATGATGTAAACAAGTTTGTTGAGGTGTTTTTATGAAAATTTTACACATTGTAAAGACTATTTTCAAAATAAAATGATATCCTCTAAGAAATTACGAAAGATTTAAAACAAATGAAATGGTATTTGATTATAGTTTTAGACTTCTAAATATTACACACCCATGCTTACTTAGTAGACAGAATACAAGATCTAAAGTTTATCTGAAAAAAAGTGAATTAGAATATTCTATAACATTGTTTGACGTGGTTAATTCTACTGATAACGACTTCCTACTTTAACTTCAGAAAATATCTCTTGAAACTAATCATTAGACACTTTATTATTCATATTTTGCGGATATGTATAAATGTAAAGAAAATTTCAACCTTGAACTGTCTAAATGATTCTTCATTTCAAACAGTTTTTCAATGATCCTCATTTCATAGAATCATAAATCACCTTTTTTTCTTTTAATTTGGTTACTTCTTTACAATTTTAATGATAATCTCAAAAACAACTTAACAAGTGGGTGTTTAGAAAAATATACCTTTTTCTTTCTTACTTTAAAAAAAATATTCAGCAATTTTCATTGCATAAACGGGAATTGAAGCGAAAACAGGTTTTTTTATTTTCTTAAATTTCAACGAGAAATTTTCTTCTCTTTTGATTGCTTCATTTCTGTGTATCATAGAAACTAACTAGAAAAAAAATAAAATTTTTATCTTTTGTATAACAAGAAAATTATTTAAATTGTATTAGAAAATATTTTCTTTTTATCAATGGCTCAAATGAAATCAATCAATTTAACATTCCTGTATAAGTGAGTGTTTGTATATATATGCTAAGTGAACAGGACCTATAGAAATAATATTATACTTAATACCAGTCCACTATACATATATATAGTTTATACATAATCTTGACTTCTTGATCAAGGTGGAAATTAACGCAGTAAAAGAGTTTTACTTCAGCTTGTTGAAGCTGATATTGTTTATATATATATATATATATATATATACTTTGGTTTGGTGCATATTTACCTACGTGAATATATGTTCATGTGTTTATATATATCAGTGTATGTCTGTATAGTAGATATGCTTAATTACTATATCAGTTGATGTTTGTATTAAAATGAATGAAAAAAAAATTCAATAAAATCAAATCCTGTCCAGATTGAACTCAAGTGAAAAAAAAGAAAGAAAATTGTGAAAGTTTTGAATGAAAAGAATCAAAGCAATTTTGATTTGAAATGGATGCATAAACAACCCAAAAAGGTTTTTGTTTTAAATATATTGTATGTGTGTATGTCAATTTTTCATTTTAATTTATTGACAAAATCTAGAAATTAAAAACAAAAAAAGAAAATAGATTCTTCGTAATTTATCCTTACTACTTTAACTAGAATTTTGTGTTTATGTGTTTGGTTTGTTTTTTTTTTCTTTTCACTGATAAATCAGATATTTTTTTATTTAATTGTCAGAAGGAAAAAAGTTTTTTTTTATAGTAAAGAATCAAAACTGAGTTTATGAATAAAATATATTGTATTGCTCTTGTGGAGCAAGGTACATTGGCCGTAGCCAGCACTCCCTATCAACTCGGATACGGGAACATATCCCAGCTTGGTTCTATAAGGGTGAAAGGAAAGCAGTTAGGAGTTCTATACTTGAACACCTAATCGACTGTAACTATTATGTAATCTCTTGATAGTGCTCCATTATTAAGCTTAGTTTATATAAAATAATGATTACTTATTAATGCTTATAAATTAATATCAATAGGGAAACTTATGCTGAAGACGTTCATTGTGAGAACAATCCAATATGGATATAAACATTTTTCATAAATTGTCTTAATTAACCATACCATATTGGTTTATTGTAAAGAATATAATAACACAATTTTACATAAGATAATACATGTAACAGTCAACGTAAAGCATGAAAAAACTTGAGTATTTACTTTGAAATTAGGTAAAATTTAACAAAGAGAAAAAGAATTTGTCATTCAATCGGTAGAAAACACAATTAAATTATTTCAGAGTTTAAAGCGAAAATTGAAATAATACTAGAAGTTATTTTTCACATTTAAATATTTAAACTTGTTTCAATGTAGAAATGAACTTGAATTAAGGGCATGAATCTCCCTACTGCCAGTAATGAGTACTGTATCTAATCAATTTGTATCAGTATATGTTCATCACTGTCAAATTGGTTTGATGTTGCCTCTAGGAAGGAGTTTCATTAAAGCTGGATTGTGAATAACAATGAAATCTATAATAAGTGATTCGTCCGTTTTAGGACTCAGAAGCTGGAGTGGTTTTATTCTGAATGATATCTTTGTCACAACTTGGCAATAGTTGGATAATTACTGAGAATCAGTAAACACTAAACAATTGTTTCAACTTGATTTGAATCGTTTTATAGATTTTTACATTCCCTATGATAGGCGAAATTAATATTATCTTCACAGCTTTTAATTTAAAAATGAAATCGTTTTACCAAAAGCGTAAACTAGGGGAAACTTAAAAACTAAAGTAAAACCCATTATATCTTTTTCAAATAAATTACTTATCTAGTCAGTAATGAATTGGTACTGAAATGAAAACGTATTTTCCGATTATTTAACTAACAATATATCATTATTCGAATGTCAATTATATAGTTATTTCCTTGTTTTTTTTCTTTTTCGTCTACAGACCGTCGTTCCACGTCTTATTTATAAATGTTATCTGGATAACTTCAGACTGTGAGTTAACAAAAAAAACATATGATAAACGTTCTCATTTTATGTATCTTTATGTATTGATTTATGATTTCATTCATTCTGTTTTTTCAATTCTTTGTATACTATAAGTAAGACATGTGGTAAAACGTCATAAATTACACAACATTGAAGGGAGAATTTATTCACGTATAAACTAATATTTATTACTTTTACATATCCTAAAAGAATATTTTGATGAATATAAAATGTAACATTTCTTCTCTGTTTTATGTATATTTTGTGATTTCCATTGATTGCTTAAATAAAAAAGCAACCGTTTTCAAAGTCCGTCATTCATCGGTAATCAATACTGTTAAATATTTGGCAGGAATATGTGTTGAAATCATGTGTTATTACGAACTATTATATCCTAGTTTAAAGGGCACTATATTGTTTGTTAACTTTGGATACTAATTAATATGTTGAGTAGTAGTCATTCAATTCTTTGTATATAAAAAATAACCTCCAAGACATAATTATTCTCAGGTTTCTGAAGATAGTTGCAAGGAAAACGTAGACTTAGTTTTCGAGTTTATTGACGCTTGTCTTAAGGTGCATTTGGATCTTTGAGAAAAATAATGTCTTCCGAGGTACTCTCTGATAAGTTCGTTAAGCAGACGCTTTTGAATATGACAAAGGGCAGATTCTGGTTAACATTAAATTTTATTCCAATTTCTCACCAATAATTAAATAGAATAAGTACAATTGGAATGATTAGCGTTTCATCAACACATTCAGAAAATATCGTCGATGAACAAATTCGTTTAAAACAAAATAGAAAAAAAGTAAATCTAACTATTCCACTACTATACTTACAAAACAGTATTGTCTTCACACAGACACATACTTTCATCAAAATTTTTACGTAGGACATAAAATCAAACAATGATTGTCTTACTACAACAACAACAACAAAGTTAGTGAATAATTTTTTACAACACATTTAAAATAATTAATTTTATTATGTTCTAATCTGCATATGTAAACTATACTGGTCTGATTATTCATTGTGTTCGATTACGTCATGAAAATTAATTAGATTATGTTTAGTTATAATTTTCTACCACCTCCCTCTCTTTACTTTGAACAAGTCTTCATACTAATCAATATTCTTGGGGTTTTCATGATGTAACAAATTTGTTATTATAATGAACAGAAAAAAAAGTAGGTTGGAAACAATTAGATATTGTTTTTTTAAAAACCTAATTTATATTTAGAAAAGTAAGTTGAATCGAAATAGTTATTTTATTTTTCCTATTATCATTGGAAATAATGATAATGTTAATTATGGGAAAATGTCTCCTGCTGGACTATAAAACAGTATGATAATATTTAGTTAAGTTTCCTATACAAATTTCTACATGAACTGATACTGTTTGTAAAGTTAATGAGAAACATAAAGAACCGAATAGTCTGGTTCCAAATGTGTTAAACATTGCTCAAATTTAAAGTATTTGAGAAAATAAATAAATGTGAAACAAAATGCAAAGTTAAGTCTGGTAAAATTGCTACTTATTATATTACGATATCAGTAGTAAATCACCCCGGTAATTTAAAAAATGGTAATTTGTATCTGAAGATAAACAGATATCATAATTACAGAAGTAAATTCATTATTTGATGTGGATTAACTAATATCACTTCAGTAAATAGAATGTCGAATTCTATCAATCTAGCAATCATATGAAAATTCTAACTAAGAATATCCGGTTAGTAAAGAAACGTAAACAAATAAAGATTGATCGAATTCTATCGGATTTGTTCAACGTTATCTAAATAGTTTGATTGGTAGTTAGATTTAAATAATCTTAGCAAAGAATCATCATGTAAACTTAACAGTTCATTAAGACATAATCATCAAAATTACTGTAAATAGTGATTATTGATATTACTTTACACAGGCAAAGTGTTTCAGTGTTACTATAACCTGCAGTTTATTTCGAACTTTCTTATTTTGGAATTAATTTTGACAAGCGGAAAATATCACTTACCTATGGGTTGCTTGGTAGTGAATTACATTATGTGATGTATTAGTTTCTAATAAGTCATATTTGAAAGTCAATTCATGAAAAATTATCAAACCAAACAGTTGGTTAAAAAATTATTAATATAATGTTTACAATTTCAAAAGTTAAGGTCATAAATCTTGAATCTCGCGAGGTGGAATTATGGATGCGTACTGCTAAGGTGTCCTATAATAAGACAAAACGGCCGTCTAGTGCTTCCAGGTTTTCCATGGCGGTCTAACTTCAACTAACTCATGATCTGAGCCACTGAATTTTAAAAATTTGTGGACAACATTTGCTAATATTTGTTATTTTCAATATGTCGATTAGTTTTTTGTCAGATTTTGCCAATATAAAGGAAGAATTTCATATTGAAGTTATAATAACTAATTATTCAGTGACTACTTAACAGACAAATATATCAGATGAATGATTTGTTCAATAGTTTGGTTATGTCTACGTCTAAAGTATCACCATTTCCATCACTCATATCGATTCATCATAAGTATAAGACACGCATAACGACCATAAATTTAAATAATCAAGTTTTATTACATTCAGTCAAATAAAAATGTTGAATTATTCAATATATAAAATTAACTTAAAATTCACTCTATAATAATTTACTTAACTGATAATTAAGATACTGCTGACGGTAGTATTATTGACGATGACGGCGACGACGATAGTGGTGGCAATGAAAACATATTTGTTTTGCTTAAAAAATTATATCATATTTCTTGACAGATCTGTCATATGCAATTCAACTCGAATTTCTTATTTATAGAATTATTTCTTATCTTTGACATTCTCATCATATTTCATTCAGATAAACAAATATTGTAAGAAACATATATTTATAAATTAATATTACTCAATCGTTGTATGTAATAAGTACGTTTGTCTAATTGAATTAATCATAGTAATATTGGTGAACAATGATAGGTATTGCAAGAAAATTCAAAAATATTACGATTTACATTTCATTTTCGTCTTCACGTAAAACTTAAATTTTTCGAGATTAATAAACAGTATACTTATAGTTGGCTGCAATAGTGTTCAACAGAAATATTGGGTGATACAATGAATGATGCGAGATAATATAAGATACCCTGGTAGCTACTCAACTTTTTGATTGAGAACCTGAGAAAGGGTGAAATTATTTATTGAGTTCTAGATTGTTTAACAGATACATTAGCTAGGTTAGCAGAATCATTGTTACCGGTTACAAAAGAAAATTATAGCATTTAGTATTGATTGTAATCACTTACTGTAGTCTGTTATATGAATGGCATTCTTGTAATTTTAAACACAGATTGTCATTAGCTTCCATTAATAAACCAGTCATATCATTTCAGTGGAAAGAATCTCATTCGATAATGATAATAATTTCATTTTTAGTTTATCTCAGCAGTTAGGTAATCCTTCCATTTATGTCTGGTGTTAGAAGAGACATCAGTAAACGATGGAGGTTGTTCGTTATATTGTCATTTTAATCTAGCTTGTAAGCTCATAATGTTACGTATTTTTGATGAGAAAATAAATTTAGTATTTGAATTTCTGGTTTGAAAATTGAAATAGTTCCACACAGTAACCTTATCTGAATTTAACAGTTCAACATTTCAAAAATATTATTGATAACGAGTCGCAGATCCAAGTTCATTTCATAGTGTACATATCCACTTTATACCTAACTAAACTCCTTTTAATGAATTACACTAAACAAATGGTAAATTAATCCTCAAATTGAATTAGACGAAAAAAGCTTATTATCGTACATTTTTGAAGTTGACAGACATGACACGAAGGAACCATTTGTCAACAATCAAAATATATATTAAGTAGTTAGACCAAACATTAATTAAAATAATATTCAATTAAGTTGATATCACTAATCAGACAGTAAGTAAATAGTCAAAAATAAAGATTCAATTTACAAGTCAACCGTAAATCCTTACTTACTTACTTACGCCTGTTCCCCCTCATGAAGGAGCATAGGCCGCCTACAAGCATTCTCCACTGAACTCTGTACTGGACAGTCCTCTCCAGTTTTCTCTAGCTGCTATTCATCCTTTTAATGTCTGCTTCTAATTTTCGTCACAGCGTGTTCTTTGGTCTTTCCCTTCAGGATTCCAAGTTAGCACTTGCTTCGTGATGCAGTTTGATTTCCACAATGTCTGTGGAAAATCCAAATATCCTTTACATATCGAACCAAAAACAAAGTAATTAACTGACAAGAATTTTGTTGATTAAATTAGAGGATCGGTTTACAGATCCGATTTATCAACTGGACATAGTTTATTAGACGACATAAATTTATCCTGAACTGCTTATTAATTCTCCGATTAAATTTTTAAAAAAAAACAGTTCATGACCAATCCGAGCATTATGATTTTACTCGGATTTTAGAAAACCATTTCCTATTTTAAAATTCATACGCATACTACACAGGTTTTTTGAATTGAATAATAACAATTTTTATTATAATTATGCTTTCCTTGATGATTCATAAAACGTATTTCTTTGTAATATACTAAACAATTACAATACATACACACACACAAACACTGAGTTGTACAGAACTAGACATAAGCTGAATATTTTGGGTGGTCAACTTGAATACAAGTTCGAATTATACCAAACAACATAGCATATTTTCTCTATATCTCACAGGGAATAAGCCAGCGTTTTTCTATACATATATATGTTTATTCATCTTTCTATTGTGTTTTTTTCTATATTTTAAGTTGAAATTTCAATTCCATCTGTCGTGCTCTGTCCTTTTCTGTTATATTATAAAATAAAATGAGGAAACATTTCTGTAAAAAAAACGGAGGAATATTATTTATGAGGAACTAAAAATGCTATATTAATGCATTTTTGTCATATGAAGCTGAATAGAAAGTATATTGATAAAAAGATAGTGTTCATAAACAATGTGATTTCTTGATTTCTATCATGCGTGTGGTTGATGAATATTCTCATGCAAAATCTCACCTATCTAGTGTATCTAAATATGGATGTGTGTGAAGTTGAAAAAAAAGAAGGTAGAAGGAATTGAACTATGTCTATTCATCACAGTTTATACACACACGCACAGATATAAACAATCAATGGTAATTCAATTTTCAATTATTGTTGTCGTTGCTATTGTTTTTTTTCTATTCTCAAAGTGATTAGATACCATGTCATAATTATTAAGTTGATTAATGAGTGATAATATGATGAGAATTATTTTTTTAAAACTTTTACATTAAACACAGTTATATTTGGCAAGAAATCTTTATTTTATTTGTGTTGCATAATACATTCCAAGTCTCTTATATGAAAACTATAAGCAAGCAAGGGAATATGTACAAAAGTTAATCAAATGACTACGTAAGTAGTTTGAAAAATGAAATCATTTATAATATTATTCGTAATTTTACTTAATTTTTATCATAGTGTATGTGTATAGTTAGGTAGGATTCAAAACGAATACATTTTTTTTTATAAATCTGTGTCGGGTAGAAACAGGTATCTACCTAAGTACAATGGAAGATGGTCGCGCAACTTCGTGGATTGGTTGGGGTTAAACATTAACACCATTGGATGCCGGTTCAGTGGTCCAGTAGGTTAAGCGTTCGCGCGCTAGACTGAAGGCCATGGGTTCGAATTCCGCAAGCGGGATCGTGGATGTGCACTGCTGAGGAGTCCCATAATAGGACGAAACGGTCGTCCAAGTTTTCAGTGGTGGTCTAACATCAATCGGTTCATGACCTCAATAAAAAAACTTAACAATCTCCACAACCCCTAAACTGAAAAAATATTAGTTTGTGTTAATCTTTAAAATGGTGATTTTCATCTCATCAGTTAATATCAGTTAGACTATAACATAATTACAGTGGCTTAGTTTTTATTGTCCTCACTACCATAAAAAATATGATTTTGCAACAGGATTTTATATGTTTATTAATTGTCTAGTTACCCTGGAAAAAAAAGATGAAAATCCTATTTTAGGTAATGGTTTTGTAACCTGTTTAAAATGTCCATTAATACAATTGATTTCAAATGATGTTCATGAACTTAGACGAAAAATTAAAATACAAAGTGAAACTATGAAAAAGTGAATCAAGAATTTTTGAAAATAGCCTATTAAATCTGTTTCTTGTGGCTTTCATAGGTCATAAAATTTACTCTTGATTTTATAATATTCTCACTTCAATTCAAGTAAGTACAAAATTTTAATAGACCAGTATAAAACAAAACGAATAAACTACTTGCAATTATTTGAATAGTTAAAAATGATAGAAACTTATTACAGTAGAGCTGATATGGTCTTGTAAATTTAAATTATATTGTTTTCAAGACTTACTTCGGTTATCAAAAACCCTGAGGGAATTTATAAGTTTTCAATTGCTAACCTAATTCATTTAATATTCTAGTCACCTAGGGTTTCTGGATAACTTTTGATATATGAATAAACTGAATTGTGTAACTAGATTATTACCAGATGTTACTGAGTTCTTACAAGTATGTATCATATAAATACACGGTGTTAATCTGGATTTTATTGGATGTATGTGGCTAGTGACAAAAAAGGCACACATGATATCCTTAACAAACAAAGAACTTATTTCACTTTATTTCTTATGATCACTTAATTTGGGACAAAATACAAATGATGTTAAGTAACTCACTTTAACGACCATAAATTAACCATAGACAGATAAATATATGAATAGACAGTAAACTACACTCAAAACTACAATAAAACGCAAATAAATATCACGTTAGGACATCCTTTGCATTTCATCCTGATTTGTATGATAGAGCACTACTTATTGAACCCTAGCATAATGCAACATTTATAATCCTGGTGGAAAGATTTTAATTTGGCCTATCCAAAATCTTTTGATTACCTTCCTTTCTACATTATTAGCATTTAATAAAAATAAAATACGATCAATTAACCGTACTTTGAAACTTTGCTCAAACTGTAGATTTCAAATATTTAGGTTAAATCAATCAACTGAAAGATTTTTACCCACATTTTTATCTCTCAGATCAAATTAAACTTTTGGCCCACCTGTTATTTCAGATCCACTTCAAAGATAAACTCTCTACATTTTTAATAATTTCCATAAAAATGTATTATGTACAACCTGAACATTGTTATCCTTTTCACAATCAAATCACATATTTTAGAGCTCATAACAGTCTAAAGTTGGACGAAATTCTATCTATACAAATATAAACAAACAGAATTAGTATTTTCTAGTAAGTCTTACCATATGAATATAGACCAATTCATTTAGTGTATGTTCACGTCTCGTGTAAACAATTATCTCAACTAATAACCTGAGTATTTATTCAAGCATGAATCATTAACCTATAGTTGAATAGAAATTGTTAAATAACGTATTTGTCATTTCCAGCTTACTCGATTACATTCTCATAAGAAAACAAGAACATAAATGAATATAAGCTATAAAAAAATCTTCCACATCCATACATAAAGGAACTTTTCTACTCATGTTTTAAACTAAGGTTAGCAAGTCTGGTTGGTTTTGCTTTTCATCATATATATATATATATATATATATATATATATATATATATATATATATATATATATATAAAGTGTCATTCATTAAATGTCATAAATTTCTGTTTACACATCTAAACTTAGCTTTATTATGTTGTTAATGATAGGGTGAAATTAGGTCACAAACTTGTTTGCTCCAAATTTATTCATTTGTTTACTCACTCAATTTTTCTTCTTTCCGTCAGCTTATTACATTATTACTTGAAAAGAAAGTAATTTGTCCCCTATTTCTATCATATGATAAATAAAGGCAAATTGAAGAGTATTCGAAACGTAGGTTTTGTATTTGTTGTAAGAAACTAATAAAAATATCACTCTTATCAGTATTACCATTAAAAAGAGATGGTTGATAATTAATACAACCAATTATTTATTAAAACAGTAATGCATAGCAGTCAGTGGACAATACCAAGCACCATTTACTCTAGTCTTTTTTATTAGTTTAACTTGATTAATTTAGAGACATATCATATTCATTAGAACAGATTACAGAATTTTTTTATGATTATGTTTACTTTCACAGGATATTATGGGATATATATGTTTCGAAAACACGCTTCTTACAATGTTCAAGTGCATGAGAGAATGGTGAGACTTAATAAGGCCTTACATACTTACTTACTAACGCCTGTTACTCCTAATGGAGCATAGACCGCTGACCAGCATTCTCCAACCCACTCTGTACTGGGCCTTCCTTTCTAGTTCCATCCAATTCTTGTCCATTTTTCTCATGTCTGTCTCCATTTCTCGCCGTAATGTGTTCTTTGGTCTTCCTCTCCTCCTTTGGACTTGAGGATTCCATGTGAGGGCTTGCCTTGTGACGCAGTTGGATGCTTTCCTCACTGTGTGTCATATCCACTTCCAGCGCTTCTTCCTGGTTTCTTCCTCCGCTAGCATCTGGTTTGTTCTCGCCCACAGTTGATTGTTGCTAATAGTGTCTGCCCAACGCATCTGAAGTATTTTACGTAGACAACTGTTAATAAACACTTGTATCTTCTGGATCATGGATTTCGTAGTTCTCCAAGTATCCACTCCATACAGTAGAACTGTCTTGACATTTGTATTGAAAATCCTGACTTTGGTGTTGGTTGACAGTTGTTTTCAGTTCCAGATGTCCTTCAGTTGTAAATACACTGCTGTTGCTTTACCGATCTGCGCTTTCACATCTGCATCAGATCCATTGTGTTCACTAATGATGCTGCCCAAATATGTAGAGGTTTTTACATCTTCCAAATCTTCTCTGTCAATTGTGATTGGATCGGTGAATGTTGTGTTGTATCGGAGATTCTTGCTTTTCCCTTTGTGTATATTGAGACCTACGGCTGCTGAGATTGCTGCTACACTGGCCGTCTTCTCCTGCATTTGTTGTTGTGTGTGTGATAGAAGAGCCAGATTATCTGCGAAGTCTAGATCATCCAACTGCATCCTAGCTGTCCACTGTATCCCATGCTTCCCCTCAGATGTTGACGTCTTCATGATCCGATCGATCACCAGGGGAAAGAGAAAGGGTGAGAGTAAGCAACCTTGTCTGACACTTATCTTTACTTCGAACGAGTTTGTCAATTGTCCTCCATACACAATTTTGCAGTTTAATCCATCATAGGAATTCCGTATGAAATTGAGGCACGTCGTAGTGTCGAAGAAGCTTCCATAATGTGGTTCTGTCCACGCTATCAAATGCTTTTTCATAGTCAATGAAGTTGATGTAGAGTGATGAATTCCATTCAATCGATTGTTCCACAATGATCCGTAGAGTTGCGATTTGGTCTATGCACGATCCAGCTTGTCGGTCACGAAGTTGGGAGTCTACGGAGTCCTTCATCCTGTTTAACAATACCCTGTTGAAGACTTTTCCCGGTATTGAGAGAAGAGTGATGCCTCTGTAGTTATCATACTTGCTGAGATCGCCTTTCTTTGGTATTTTGATCAGAAGTCTTTCTTTCCAGCCAGTTGGTACTTGTTCTTCATCCCAAGTCTTATTGAAGAGAATGTGGAGTATCCTTGCAGTTGCCGCTACGTCTGCTTTTAGTGCCACTGCTGGAATGTTGTCTTGTCCTGCTGCTCTGCCACTCTTGATTTGTGTGATGACCATGCTGACTTCTTCAATTGTTGGTGACCCAACATCGATTGGGAGGTTTGTGGGTGCTGCTTCGATATTGGGTGTGTTCAGTGGAACTGGTCGATTCAAGAGTTCTTTATAGTGTTCTACCCACCTGTTTTGTTGCTCCTCAATATTGGTGATTACCTTGCCTTACTTGCTTTTCACTGGTCGTTCTGGTTTGCGGCGATTTACAGCGAGTTTCTTTGTCGTGTCATACAGTCGTCTCATGTTTCCTTCTCTTGCAGCCTTTTCCACCGTCGTTGCCAAATCTTCCACATATTTACGTTTGTCAGTTCTGATGGTCCTCTTCACTTGTTTGTTTACTTCTGTGTATTCAGCTTGTGCCTTGGCTTTTTCTGCTCTTGTTCAGCTGCTTTTGATTGCTGTCTTCTTGCTCTTCCTTGCTTGAATCTTATCCAGTGTGTCAACAGTGGTCCATTCCTTGTGGTGGTGCTTCTTGTGACCCAGAACCTCATGACATGTTGAAGTGATTGCCTTTTTTATTCCTTCCCAGTTGCTCTCCACAATAGTTCCTTCTCCATTGAGTAGATCCTGGAAGGCGTGGAACTTATTGCTGAGGACTATCTTGAATTTGTTGGGTTTATCAGTATCCCGAAGAAGAACTGTATTAAACTTTTGTGCTGTTGTCCGGTGCTTCTTGAGTTTCAATTTCATCTTGGCGACCAGCAAGTGATGATCTGATGCTATATCAGCTCCTCTCTTGGTTCTCACGTCTTCCATCGTCCTCCTGAACTTTTTGTTGATGCAGATATGGTCGATTTGGTTTTGTGTAGTGTGATTCGGTGAAGTTCATGTGGTTTTGTGAATGCGTTTGTATGGGAATATAGTGCCACCTATGACCAGTTTATTGAAGGCACATAGGTTTGCAAATCTCTTACCATTTTCGTTCCTTTCTCCCAGTCCGTGTCGTCCCATGATGTCTTCATATCCAGTGTTGTCCGTTCCAACCTTGGCATTGAAGCCTCCCATCAGAATGGTCAGGTCCTTTGTTGGGCACTTCTCGATGATTGACTGCAGCCTATCGTAGAATTGATCTTTAGCGTTTTCATTGTAGTCGTTGGTAGGTGCATAGCATTGGATGACGTTCATTGAAATACACTCTTTCTTTGTTTTGAAGAAGGCTTTGATGATCCTTGGTCCATGAGATTCCCATCCTGTAAGTGCACTTTATGCTTGTTTGGACAGCATTAATGCAGCTCCTTGTGTATGTGGGGCATTTTCCTCTTTATGGTCGGAGTATAACAGAAGCCCCCCTGAAGCTAGTCGTTGTTGTCCAACTTGCGTCCATTGTGTTTCACTGATCCCAAGCACATCCAGGTTGTACCTCCTCATTTCTGCAGCAATTTGGAAGGCTCTCCCAGTCTCCCACATTGTACGAGCATTCCATGTACCTAAATAGATGGTTGCTCTGGTTGTCAGAAGGGGAGTCAGACTCGTGACTTCTGAACGAACTGGGCTTTCACCATGAGGCGTCATAACTCTTCTAAATGAAGACCTTCTGAGTACCAGGGCAGAGTTTAAATGGTTTGAATAATTTTTTTCTGGTTAGTGCCTTTTAGCGAGTTAGTTTTCTACGGGATGGGGTCGCTAACCCCATCCCCAACCCTCCTCGCTTGTCCGGGCTTTGAACTGGCAGTAGCCCCTGGAGGGACTCCAGACGGAGTTATTAAGGCCTTACCTTGAATAAAACTTTTCTGTTTAAGAAATAATTATTTTATGTCACAAGGCCTTCTCTTACGAATCCGATGGAATATACGATAGTTGTTAAGCGAACATTTTGAAATAATAAAACTAGAATAAATAATATGGTCATTCCCCTTTGTCACATAATTGCCTAGAAAAACATATTGATATATTATGGGTCCTTAGTTAGATTGAAAATGACCCAAATTCTTAATTTTTTTTAAAGTTGAGTTTCAAATTTGTTAATCTATTTCTGTTAAAAGCATTTGTTCAAGGTACCATGCAAGTCTGGGACTAAGTACTTGACTAGACATTATTAGTCAAAAATTTAAATATCAAACTATTTCAGATGTCTAGAAAACTTGTTAACATCTTTCTACACTATTTCTCATCACGTATTTTATCACTACTAATAAACACATCTCTTTTCTTGGTAAAGTCTCAAGACTTCTACATAGACCTTTATTACTGTTCATAATGGGCTTTGAACAAGCATACGGTTGTTTAAGTAAGCCACAATTTAAAAAATTTCCTAGCTTCATATAACTTATCAATAATGTACCATTAACTTGACTAGTTGAGAAATTTTATTCACGGTTTAACCCAAAGATCCTAGTGAGTTTCTTTTATTGTTCTTATCTAAAAAGTAGTATTTACTCTTCAGTGGTTCACTAAAAAACATCCATTCCTGGTGTAAGACATAATTAACTATAAGTATTATATGACAACCTATAATTATGATATGAAAATACCCGCTTTCAAATGTAGACATGAAACTGAAATATGAAGACAAGTGTTATGATATCTCAAGAGTGATAACTAATTTTACATGTGAATAAACTTTATTTCTACATATTGGAAGAGTAAATTACACACTATTAATTTACCTTACCTACATAATGAACTGGTGAATAGAACAATGGACATATACTAATAATCGTGAAACAATAATGAATGATGAATAAACGAAATGTTTCACATGAATGTAATTTGTGTTAAACAACAGTAAGGCTATTTAGTTTATAATAATTATTTATATTCATCTCAGCACATTTTATTACTAGATGGAATAAACGAGAGTAAGATCATGACATAATCGAGTATAAGATTTAGGGTGACAGAATAAGTGTGATACAAAAATGGACAATTTTTAATCACTATATTTACTTTGTGTTTGTTATTTTCATATTGAACGTACTTCAAATGAGTTCGTTATATTACTATTGTATAATGTTTTATTTTTATTGTAACTAGATGGTAATACTAAGAAGCTATAACAACTAACAATCTCTATCCTACTTTCATTAAATCTTTTCTGACTTTTATCAAATTTTTGGCTTCTTGAAAAATATTGAATCACTCATTATTTGTAGAGGTAATTACATTTGTGAAAATATTAACACAAATATCCTCTATAACTTGTACTTCTTTTGAATGTAAGGATATAAAATACTTAAAGTTACCATAATCTAAAGCTTTACAAAGGTAAGTATGTGATTTAAAAAAACTACCATCAAATTATCCACTGTAGATGAATGTTTTGTAACCTTGTGCATATATACACACTATAATACAATCTAATTGTAATATTCAAGTTTTAGTAATAGCTTAATTATTTTTCTATTATAAATTCGTTTTGTATTCTTCGAATTCTCTTGAATTAAAGCAATAGGATTTAATTAAGCAGTTTATTTGAAAAAGAGACAAACTATAAATGCTTCATGAAGGTTTATGCACTTTCTATATCTATGATAGAATATGTCATAATCAAAACAGATTCATCAAGAAGAAAGTCTATATCAGGATATCATTTATGTATAATTATTTTAAAATATTTTGTATAAACAATGAATCAGGAAGATACACTATGAAGATTACTTATTATGGGTACTTTGACTCCGAAAATACTAACAACGTTTTTCTTCTGTGAAGAACTTTTGGAATGAAATATATCATTATCGATATTCCCATATAATTAACATGAAAATATGTCTCACATATTAGGTCAGCCGTTTTCGAAATATGGTATATCCATAGTCTGTCACATTTCTTAGAAATGCTAGGATACTGTCTCTGCACCAAAATGAGGTCATCTAGGAGACTACTAAAAAACCAGATAACATCAAACTGCTTCCTGTTATAATCGAGGTGTCTGATAATACTTTTAGCAATCAAATTTAGGAGATCCAGGTTTTGAAGTTAACTTTTTACCTTTCTTAAAATGATGCTAACAGTGTTAGTTCATAAAATATAGCATGATACATTTTTTAGACTGTATAAGTTGCTTAAAATTATACATGCAGTACACCACTTCATAGATCTAGTACCAAGACAATTTGATTTTATGTCGATATCTTATTTGAAGTTTTACATTGTGAACCTACTTTAGTTGGACAATCGTTGAAAGTCAGGAAACAATGAGCAGCTGTTTCTACCTATTTTGAGGTCCATTAGCCTACCATTGAAAATGAACTAGAATGGGAATTGGACAATGCCTCGTGGATATATTTTACATAATTCGAAATCGTCTGCTCAAGTGCAGGTAAACATAACAACAACCGAAACAGAATAACTTGAAATACTTCTTTCCTCAGAATTCTCATCAGTCACTAACGTTCTTAATCGAACCAATAGAATGTACTGATTAGGTTAAAATATACTGCAATATTCCATAACCGAAGCTGGTTACTGCAACTAATTAAAACATCAATATGATGAAAAAGATGAGATGAAAATTACCCCAAACGGAAATAAATCTTATAATAATTAGACTGAAAAAGTAACAGACCACGTAGGGAAAAAAGTGATATTCGGTAGCAAATGAAGTAAAGAATAAGTTAATTAACCAAGTAAGAAAGCTTATCACTGCTTCAAATTACCATGGTAGCGATGAATTGACAACTTTTTGATTCTTAATGCACAGATTGGGTGTGTGTCATTTCAAAATAAATGATAAAACCCAATTACAAGCAAAGATGGATAGTGTCTAGCAGTGAAATCCAGGACGCGCGTTTCGTCCTATTTGGCACTCGTCAGCTGGATGTACCCGCATCTCGAGTCCCAGAGTGAACATCAACTCTGAGATGCAGGTACACCCAGCTGACGAGTCCCAAATAGGACGAAACGATCGTCCTGGATTCCATTGCCAGCCACTATCCATCTTTGCTTATAAAAGCTTATGATTTAAGGCAATATCGAGGCATACGCACATTATACACATATGCCAATAACAGACTAATCAATTGCAGTCTTAAACTTCAATGGAAAGATACAAGCAAAACAATACCAAGTGAATAAAACCCAATTGTTTTCTATTTTGAGCTACTCTATGGTGTTTGTCTGTTGTCCATTAATTATTCTGTCAAGGACTTTAGACATCGCTGAGTATGTTTTGAAATGTGCTCTGAAATTTAACTGTCACTTAGATATTCAAGTGCGTATAATTTTATGCGTAAAACATCTTCAGTTTTTAACCATTTTACGATAAAGTATGGTAACACTGGCTATTATTAATACTAGAGTGTAATTTACAAATGTTTGGTTTCTATGGTATTCCTACTAAATTTATCAAATGAACTATAAGTGAAATATTTTTTGGAAAATATTTCCGTTATTTATCTACCGATGAATAGTTCCTCTAACTATTTTTATAATAATATTACTGGCATTCTAAATAAATTTTCTTTAATCTTGAAATAGATTTGGATTTGTAAAATCATAGTACTCATAAGTGAATTACCATGACACTTATCAGATTTATTGAAAATTAATTAATTCAAAACGCTTATAAGATTATGTTAATAACTCATTAGGTTTAGTTGTTACTTTAACACCCGATATATATATATATATATATATATATATATATGACTTGAACGAGAAAAATAGGGAAATTCCATTGTTTTTCTAATGGCAGTTATAATATTTAGTAGTTAGAGATATCGGCGAAGCTTAAGAATAGAATATAAGTTTGTGTACTCGACTGAGTATCAGGTTTTTGTGTGTTTCAGGTCCAATATTACTACTAAGCTACATAAACAGAAGTAGAGAAAATGGGTTTCAAGTCTGTTGCTTATTGACTGAAAGTAGTGTTTTAGTTGTTAACTCAACGCTTATTATATATCGTAGTTCACTGCATACGCTTTCACTAAGTTATAACAACTTTTATCATACTAAATATTTAACAGTCTGTATTTTCGAAAGTATCTTTGTAGTTTTATTGATGGTTACTGTTCATTTTGCGACTGCTTACCAAAGACCGGTGTTATTCGGTTTATGAATTAAAAACTATGTGACAATGACAATGAACGTGGTGGTTGTTCACCTTAATACTGTAAGCTAAGGGGTAAAATAATTGTTTATGTTGAGAGATTTATAAAAACTAACCATCATCTGATCATAATATTCACAAGGAAAGATAATGTTTTCCTCAGAAATTTGCCGATAATCATCATGCCGTTACGTTATTCACATAAGTTAGGTCGCATCAAACTAACAAACAAAAGAAAAAAAGACTATAAGCTGTCGTTTAAGTATAATTTCTAGTCGGCTTGCAAACGCCTCGGTAATATCACCTATTTAGACCTACTTGAGTGAGACAAACCCTGGTTTCCGGAAGACGCTTATGAAGATATCTGTTCAATAAGGTCTATTTTAAGTTTAAAAATCCATTCAAAAAGCTACTTAAACACAAAACATGTTTTGTCTTCCTCTTCAAAGAACTGAATTCATACACTGAGGACATGTAGTCGAATTCTAAAATTTATGCTGTATTAATTCATCTTAAGAAAACAGGATCTATGTATCAACACAATCTCTATTATTGTATTTATTGGTCTGCATGTATCTGTGTCAATGAATACAGAGAGAAGTTTAACGTAATTTCCTAATAAGATACTGATACACATGTCCAGTAACCAAAGGGTAATATAGTTTTTGATTCAATCCCTTATTGGTTTTTAATGTTTACTGCCGTTTTATTGCAGACTACATTTAGACAGCTTACCAACGTTGCAATCATTTAAAAAACGAAATCATTTTAGCAATTCCATTTTTCTGATAAATAGCAGTAAAAGTAAAGCAGTTATGAACTCTTAAATAATATTATAACTGAACAAAACGGACGTGACTCAGTGTAAAGAAAATGTAGAGACGTTAGATGGGAATAAATAGATGAGATAAAAAGCTTTGTCTGAATACACTGATTTCATGTTTTGCTTATACTAATTAGTAGTCAGATTTCATATAGGTTAAACTGAAAAGTACATGACATTAATACAAATAAAAACTTAATATATAAAACAATTTACATTATCATAAGACTGATGATTAATAAATATAACTTAATTACTAGATTATATAATTTTTTCTTACTAACAAATGACTTTAATAACCAGCCTATTAGGGTTTGGTTTAGTCAACAATCTGTAGTAAATAAAACATTTCTAATCAAAATTTAAAGTCTAACTTCAGTCATTTCACGATACTGCACAGTGATCGTCCATTTTGCTGTATAGCTCTCGTACTCAAATTTTAAAGGTTGATATTGATTATTGTTGATCTAGTATAACTGTAATGAGTGAAAACTCAGGTAGGGAAGATCAACCTATTATTGGTTGTAGAATTACAAAGCGTCTTCAGAAATTATGAAAACCATACATTGAATCCTTCATTTTCACATCTTCTGTTAGTTATCCCTGACACACTTCGTCTCACTTCATTCCTTTTGTTATTTTCAATAACTCCCTGCTTACATTCCTGTTCCTTTCAATTTAATCTTATCAACCTTCCACTTCTGATCAGTGTTACATACTACATATGTCTGTCGACACTAATCATTCTTTGTTCTTGTTCTCTTTTCTTTGATCTTCGTTGTTGGGGATGTTAGATCCCCAGAACTCACTTGGGAAAGAACCTAATTTTGTATTTTTATCTAGAAAATTTGAATTTCTGTATTTTCGCGCAAAAGGTGCTCTTGTCACCTTCATGGCGTATTTCCCACTGAGAAATATCTTAAATGCTATTGGTCCGTTACGTCTTTTAGTATGTTATTTTGTAACTCTCGCCAAGGACGGTTTTGTACTGTATATATACGTTTTGAGTTCTGTTTGTTGTTATGGCTCGTTTCTGGCTGTTTACGGAATATGCTTCCCCATTCCAAGCTTGGACTTCTCCCTCTAGTTAGCGTGGCTGGGACGCATCAGTAGCTAGCTTACTGGTTTTTGGTCACTGAGTCTTGTTTCTCGTTCGCAGATTAAGTGAACTCGTGATAGCTTCAACCCTAGTATTCTTAACCTTCAACCTCCAGATATTTTACTTTCAATGAATCATACATACTACTTATATCTCTTGACATCAGTAGCGCATATCACAGTATGATTTATTCACGATCATTTGTTTCAATTAAACATTCTAATTATTATTAAAAAATGAATTGAATTCAATGTCTATAGCTCTTATCATGTCACTTATTTAATAAACAAGTCAGTATAGTTTTTTCTCATTTGTCTACTTTACTATAAACAATCTATAGTTAGTACTTAAGTTTTGTCAACTTTTTATTCTTGTAAAAATTTAATTTTCAATCTAAATGCAAATTTTCATATTTGTATTGTAGATTTATGGTTGACTGATTATTTTACATTGACTCATATGTTTTAATTCATCTTCAATTCATTTTAACATTTTTTTTTTCTACACTGTCATCTGCTTACTTTTAAATCATTTTTCTTTATCATTAAAATAAAAATGCCTTTTATAATCAGTAGACGATGAACAAGACTGATCAAACATTTTGTATGTATATGCATAGAATTGTGTAAATACATGTAAGCTTATTGTTTCTATTATTTAGTTAAATTCTATGCTATTATGAATATGAATTGAGGTTAAATGGTATATTACAGAAAACTCTTCATTGAGACATCATTAGAATGTATATATTTATTATTCCCAGTCTAGGTAAATTCTAAAGTGTTTCGATAGTTTTAGCATGTTAACTCTCCATAATCAAATACAAGTTTCTCTTATTTGTATATTGAAAATAACTAGTTTTTTGTTTTTAAGAAAAGAAGGATATTCACAGAGTATATATGGTACAGTTTACCCCACAAACTACTAATATCAAGCAGACTAGATAAAACGAACAATAACGATTCTACTATAGTTCGATTTCTACGAGTACTTAAGTTGAAGATTCGAGTATAGTCTATAGTCTAACTGTATAGAACTTTTAAATTGATTAACCTGTGTATTGTTTTCTTCGATTACTACCATGACTTACTTCAATATTCAAGTAAAAATATATTAATGTCACTCGGATATGTTTGTTACTCGTTTTTAACTATATCATATTCACTGATTACACAGACCAATATTTGTCAAGTCGATAGCTGAATAATTCTTTTGCTTCTCAGAGAAAACTAACGCTGTGAAAGCGTATTCAGTTTAATTAAACTGAGAATGCTTACTATCGAGATTGTATTGAAATCACGAACTGATTTGAGTTAGACAATCAATGAAAACCTTGAAGTACTGTCTGACCGTTTCGTCCTAGCACACAAGTGTACATTTTCAACCCTGTAACCGGGAATAAAACCTAGAACCATCGGTCTCACGTGCAAATGCTTAACCTTTAGATCACTGATCCGGTATCCAACTACGTACAAATCTAAATTCAACCAAACCACAATATTGCGTATCCATCTTTCATTTTCTTCGGTGGGTAACCTCTTCATACCCGACACACTTTGGCTCTACTGGTTACGGCTTCTAACTAGAACTCTGGAAGTTTTCTTCCAAAGTGAGGAAGGTACCCACCGAAGAAAGTGGGGGGTGATCAGGTAAACATTTAATTATGCTACACATTTCTAATTTATTTACTGTAGGATAAGTTAAATAACATTCTAAATAATCATGTAAACTAGAAATTCAATTATTGATAACTATTGGAAACGTTTCCCGGCAGTTGTAGTCTGATTATAAAAAAATCTATCACAAATGCTCGTCTGTTATTTATACTATCTGTGTAACAGTTATGAACACTGATCTAAATATATAATCTTCTCATTACTATCGACAAAAGCTTTACTATTTAGCCCGACCAACTGAATACATTCACTTACTGTTAAGTTCGTTTGTTTATTACAACATAATGCATGTTGCATTAAGCATACTTATACAACTAATAATAAATTAAATTTTAGCTGTGTATTCAAATTCTGCAACCATATTTTATTTTAGATCAAAATCTCATGTATCATTTACTCCCAAAAATACCGAATACTTTTTAATTACTAAATGCATGGTGAATGAAAAGAGAAACCTTTGATTACGTAAAACTTTCTTCTAGTGACTGAAAATCAGCCGTTGATCCGTGAAATAGGATATAATGTGCTAACAGAAACTCTGGTTTTTTAAACCTTATAATGTTTGTAATATTTTGATGTAACTACGAAACAATTATATGTGATAGACTGAAATATAGCAATAAGTACATTATGCATGCCAATATTTGTTAAAGAATAGCATACATTAATAAACATACTTAGTTGATACATATACTCGACTGATGGGAAGTTTTGATAATACTGTTTTGTCAAAAATCGAGGGATTCCAATTAGCGATTTTGTGCAATAAGCACCATATGAAAGAAACCCTAATTAAGTGCTGTCTGGTATGTTAGAAGATATAATTCTGTGGTAGAAAACACTGTCTTTAAACTATCTTACTCAACTAATTCGTTTTTGAACTCTCAGATTCACTATTCATTAAATTGGTAACATGAATAGATATTTTTCGTCAGAAAGTGATAGAAATTTCGCAACTGCACAGTTATAAGCAAAACAAGCCATAACACTTGTTTATAAATATGTTCTGAACGAAATATCGGGTAAACGATAGTCAACTTCTTTCTTTCAAGTACATTTAATTTGATCAGTTACTCCTACAGAATTAAATGAAACACCCTATGGATCCTTTTCTTTTAAATAAACCTTTCCAAAAATCTCAATTCATAGGGAAAAATTCTATCTCGACACGTTTGAATTTATTGTGTATCATCTCTTAAAACACTGTATGTAATAAATATGAAAATGGAAATTTCACATATGTTTTTATCTGGTGCCCCTATGGTTTTTCTTTGAATACAAACACTTTAATGTTACAAAATCCACCAATAAATAATGCTGAAAACTTTAAAATTGAGACAGAATGAAGCTGGTATTCATTTTAGTTTAATTAAATAGAAAAGACTGAATGTTTAGTTCCATTTCAAAATGACTCAATTATTTGTTTAAGTTAGTGATTGTAACAGACTACTTGAGATAATAAGGAATTTAAGCCATTCATTTTCACTCTTCATATATATCCAAATTAGATCTTTTACATCTTGCTTCAGGTATTCTGGAATCGTTCACTTCTTAAGATGCATTTCGTTACGCAGGGAAATCAGCGGAAGTAGTTATTGAGTGATCGTTTCACCATACTCTGGGATACAACTGAAATCGAGCCTTTCCAGGAGTGAAACCTTGAACACTTATGTTCCGAGAGAAAGGGCGTTGCCATAGGGACACTTTGTTTAGATCCTATGGTTAACACTTTTAAGTTCCGTCCGTTCACGTTACAATACAATATTTACCCGATATCACTGATAATAACATCGTTATTACCCACGTGACTTAGCTCCACCAGTCTGTTCATAGCAATAGCTATTGTTCACTACCCAACTCATTTAAATTTACCAGAACCAGTGAATTTTTATGTTAATTCAACAACTATACTACTATTCATTTGATAAAACCATAAAAAAGGAATAATCTAGGAAAAAATAGCTCTATGTATTCCAATTTTTAATTGTTAAAAAACGGAGTACGTTTTAATTATTCCCATTAATAGATGTAATCATTTTCTTTATGTACTTAATACAGAATCCATCAGTGAAGTTGTAATAACGAAACAATACATCTAGTACTCAGTGACAACATCGAGATGACTTTAACAATTATTCAGTAAATAAGCTTGAAAAATGGACTACAATTATCAACAAAAGTCTCACCAAAACCTATTTCTTTTGTTTTTCGTCATTTTGCAAAGTGTATTTCAAACAATTTCAAGTTTGAATTCCAACGACCTATGCTTAAACAAAACATGCAGTGGTTGCATTGCTGGATCGCTATCTTGTCAAGAAGGTGGACTTACACATTTACCAGATCGTCTTAGTTCTGACATTCAGTCCATGATAATGATGGGTCATAAGTTTAATAATCCAACTCTAACCAGCGATAACTTTTCCATATATATTCAACAAAACGTTAAGCTACAACGTCTTACTCTGCGTAATTGTGGTATCCAGTCAATTCAGTCACGTACATTCCAATCATTGAAGGGTTTGCAACAATTAGATTTATCTCAAAATCGAATCAAAACAATCTTAAAAGGTACTTTCGAAGGCTTGCACTTGGATTTTTTACGTCTAGATGAAAATTTTGGTTTAAGTATTGAAGACGGTGCTTTTCAAGATACTTCTATTGTGTCGTTATCTATGAATCAATGTGGTCTTAAAATATTGAGTTACAATGTTCTTTTGCCATTGATAAATAGTAAACAACTCAAAAATTTACATTTATCTGGCAATCAGTTAATAACTCTAGAAAGTCGTCTAGAACCTATTTTCCTTCATTTGCAAAGTTTATCACTGGAACAAAATCCTTTTAATTGTGATTGCAAATTAAGTTGGCTTGTGTCTGTATTGAACAGACGACAAGTACAACGGCGTACACGAGGTTTGTCAATGTTTAATGGGGATATCGATGATGTTGAAACAAATTTATTACATAAGTCAAATAGTTTAATAGAAATGAATCAACATAATACACCACTAGATGGTGATTTATTAAAACCATTATGTCATAGTCCAAGACGACTAATCGGACGAAGTATTGAATCACTAACTGCATCAGATTTTTACTGTGATACACCAAAACTTCAAGTTATTGAAGTTGACCTAGGTCAATTAACAACTTTTTATCAAAATCAAAATAACAACAAAAAGTTAACATCAGGAAAGTTCGAACAAGAAAATGATAATTCTCTAATTATAACTGTCAGATGTCATGTTAAAGGTTCACCAGAACTTCAATTGGACTGGTATCGTCCAATTAATCATGAAAGCAATAGTAATCGTGACCAAATAACAAATACTCAGTCATACTCATTTACACGAACTCAACATCATCCAAATCAACAACAACTTATTCGTATTCCAAATTCAAAAATACTCAGGTCTGGTGGAATCGAATTAAAATTGAGTCGAAAAATAAACTTAAAAGATGATAATTCATTGAAGCAATCTGATAATCAGTCTACAATATCAGCAACTGAAAAATTGATTTGTTTTGCCACTGATTCTAATGGAAATACAAGTGCTGAAATAGTTTTCCATTGGCCAACTATTGAAAGTTTACGAATGATATCAGATAATTTTGATAATTTACAAACTAAAGTTCAAAATCATCCCAGATTATCTAGTGATATTAATGAGAATATTATATACACAGATAAAACAAGAATAACCAATGATCGTTCTACAGGTAACTATGAAATTACACCTGGTTGGTATACAGTTTTACAAGATGATCCAGAAAATATGTTGTTTCAGGTAACTAGTTATGTGTTTTTAAAAACTTTTAAATCAGTGATATGACACATTTTTTAATCAATATGAAAATAGGTATCCTTCTTTGCAAGAAAACATGATAAGTGGTAAGAGTTGAGACAACGCTCTCTGGTTACATTCAGCACTTTTCAAACCAACCTGATTTTAGAGATTATTCTTAAGGCTAAAATTTACAGATCCTAACATTTATTAGTTGCACATCTAAATGCAAGTTGTTGCTTCAGGATTGGTCTGCGTCAACACCTGAACTAAGGATAGGGAGTGAAGTAGTCGAACGCGTTGACAACTTCACTTATCTTGGAAGTCTCATCAGCCCTAATGGGTTGGTGTCTGACGAAATCTCAGCACGGATTCGAAAAGCTCGTTTGGCTTTTGCCAACTTACGTCACCTATGGCGAAGTCGAGATATCCGTCTATCAATAAAAGGACGAGTATACTGTGCAGCAGTTCGTTCTGTTCTACTTTACGGCTGCGGAACGTGGTCACTAAGAGTAGAAGATACTCGTAAGCTACTAGTATTTGACCACAGATGCCTTAGAAATATTGCTGGCGTCTGCTGGGATCACCGGGTAAGTAATAGTGAGGTTAGACGCAGGGTATTAGAGGATGATGGTAAATCAGTTGATGAGGTTGTGAATCTTCATCGACTGAGATGGTTGGGCCACGTGTTACGTATTCCTGAACACCGATTACCAAGACGTCCAATGCTAACCGGTGCTGGAGATGGTTGGAAGAAAGTTAGGGGCGGTCAAACCAAAACGTGGCACCAGTGCTTTAAGTCACTAACTTCTAGTCTGAGCCATGTTGGAAGATGCAGACTACTTGATTGGGGTCCGCGTGACTGTCGTAACCAATAGTTGAAGACTCTTGGTGACATGGCTCAGAATCGATCACAGTGGCGTAGGTGTATACACTCTCTATCTTCCCTTAAACTAAGAGATTAAAATCGCTTCACATCTTTCTTTCTACGAACTAATTATTTCTTCCTGTACTATATCCTTATCGCAATCTTTCTTTTATATATTACCACCCCTGAATTAACTACTTTTATGAATCCGGTGTCCATCTTGTTGTGTAATGAGGTATGACAACTTGGACCGATGCATATATGTACCTGGTCCTACGTTATAGCTGACTGACTGACTGAGTTGCACATCCAGTCGGTAAAGATTTTTCTTAACGATGCTCATATACATACATATAAAAATTAATAAACTCATTGATAATCCTTGCTTAAAGGAATAATAATGCAAAACATTATACACATATAGCATTAAATGGCTCAATAGATTAATACATTTACATCATACATGTCTAATATTGAGTCAATATTTATTTATCAGTCAGAAAACCATACTAAACTTGGAAAGCCTCTTCCTGTTTTGTAACTCTTGAATAAGGAATACTGACAAACATGAACTGGATTCCAATTTAATGGTATTTTGGTAGTAAAATTGTGTGCATCCTTTAACATGATTAGTACACTGCAGTTTTGTCATCTATACAGAAGTATTTATTATTCAAAAATGCTAATTAATCCCACTTACGTAAATCAACATTTTATTAACGGTTGTGATATCTCTATAGGCACGAAAATTCAGTAGTTGACTGCTAAACTATAAACATTGATTAATCTCATCAATAAATATCCTGTTTCATCATGGTAAGTTCATCTTAAGTGGCCCATTCTAATTCTATTTTCTCTTACCACCATTTCATGCATCTAAGTATTTCCTGATATTCTTTCCTACTAACCCATTTATACCAAACTCTGGTTTATGATGTATCAGTACCATTTTTGCTAGTTGGTCATCCAGATTTTCGAATTAAACCTTTATCACATTTCCAGTTTACAATAGTATTGTAAGTAGCTAATTTACAGAAAAACTGCTAAAGTTTTCTTTAAAAGTGGATTTCTTGTTTTACTCGTGAAAAGATGTATGTTTATAAGACTTATAGATTATTGATGCATTTTTAAAACTGTCCACTTATTATGTACTTGCTGTTATTTGTTCATTTGCGTTTCTACGGTTGGGTTTAAATCCCATCTCTGTCGCCAGTTTATGTCCTAACATCGAACAAAACCCAACAAGAACGAGAAAAGTGATAATCTACACCTGACGGTTGGCCCAATATTAATTAGCAAAGAGGAAGAATACAAGACCAACAATGACCAATCCAGGATCGTTATTTTATTTCAAACGTTCATCGATATACATACAAGACCGTATCATATCACACCATAAAATAAAAGTAACAATTATATAGTATCAATCCAAAAGGTGGATTTGAGTAGAAGAAACTGTGAATAATAAAATTGTCGTCGGGTTAACAATATTTAACCATACAGCAATAGTTAATGGGTTAATCGAAATCTTATGATAAGAAGAATAAATGTAATAATCTGGTTACTTATTAATTATACGATAAAACTATGTATTTAATAATAATCCATAAATTAGTCCCGCAAGTTACCGTTGCTTTGGTCTTCGTTCGGATATAGTACTTACGTTAACTTCTTTCATACCTTCACAATTCTCTTTCTAAAGTAAAAAACAAACTAACCTCATAGAGCTATTTATTTTATAATATAGGTACTTTAATGAAAATAATATCTTATTAGTATTAAGGAGATTGGTTAAATATTCATATATTTATAGATATAATAGGTGACTTCATAGTGCGAAATTATATTCGTCGATTAGAGTAAAAATTCTGTGCTTTAGATTTCAAGTGATGCTATTACATAGTTTGAATAATTCTGGTGATTATAGTGATTTTTACTAGACTAACCAACATACGTGTTAAAATTATCTCAGATCTATTTAAATAAATATAAAAGATATTAATTTAACCAGATGAATCATTCGTCTCAGTATATGGAGTTTGTTGCGTATGTTTGGTTTTCACAGTTTACATCACCCACTGATCCTAGTCAAACAACTGTTGAATACCAAGAAACATTGGACAACCCTTTCGACCCAATATATGACTATTCAATAATGTACGAACAAGACCTTAACCAAGATTGAACCCAATGTCTTCAGATCTCTCTGCAAGCATTTAACCATTAGACAACTACACTTTAATCGATTTGTGATATTGTGCAACTATCTTTCATTGAATAAAGTGGATAACCACCCCACATCTGGAATAGTTTAACTTCCCTATCCATGACATTTTGTTTGAATTCTTGGAATTGCCTGTCGAATTTTATCAGTAGTGAGTACATAATTCTTATTAGTATAAAGGTTTGTTGATATTCCATATTTTACTACTCAATAAGTTATAGGTTGCTTAGGTGGCATCATCATGTTTACTGTTTATTCTGTTTGTTCAACACAATCCGTTTCTTATTATCCTTTCAGTTTAATTAATCACCTCAATACGATATGCTAGTAAGATATATACTATTTTTCAACCTTAATATCAGTGAAAATCCTATTTTTTTAATAGATATATTTAATTACTAACGCATTTGCCAATCGATTACGTTTGATTATTTGTCAATAATTAAGTCCTTTTTTATACCAAACTAATAATTATAAGACAAATTTACTATCAGAATAATGGAAATTAATACAAATATGTTTATTGTAATTACAAATATTATGAGTTATGTGAATATAATTTTCATTTATTAAAATTTACCATTACAGAAACAATTCTCTGTACTTGAAATGATTGGTGCAGTTGTTGGAACATTTACTGTAACATTAGCACTTTTTATATTTGGATGTTGTTTGTTACGAATTCATAAACGTAGTCGGTATAAAGTTCGTTCAAAAATTTTATTACATCATACTACTTCAGAAAATTCTTATCGAAATTTTTCACCAGCATCAGAAAATTTAAAATCACCTCCACATTCATCTACTAGTAACCATTTATTGAGCAATCCATCCAATAATAATAACGATAGTGGTATTAATCCCAGTAGTAATAATAATGTGTCATATTCTCTCAATCCTGTACCAAATACACTAGTAAATTCCTATACAGCAAACAATTTTATTACTGGGAATGGAACACTTGTAAATGAATTTAATGGAATGAAACATTTACCATATATGACACCAACATATGAACCAATTAATAGTACCGGTGATTTTCAAACATCTACAGGATATTCAGATTCACAAACTTATGATTTACCACGAATTCTTCCAACACATTCACCACCAACTATTCCTTTACCGCCATTACCAAATGGATTTATTAACAATGCCAGTAATGCTAACGTAATTACCCGGTTAAATGAAATGGAGCACAACAATACTAATACTATCAATATAGATAACAACAGTAATAATAATAGTAATAATAATCATTTACCACTTCTGATGACAACCTTACCCTACATAAAGACAACACAGTCAATAAATAGTGATATAAATCGATGTGTAGATACTTCAATACTATCCCCATTCCTTATGAATGATACACAAACTTTATCAGCAGCTATGTCAAATGCTGCAGCTGCGGCAACATTAAGTTTACACATGAAACAACAACAACATTTCAATTCAAATCATAACCGTAATTCAAATCCTCAGCATAATCAACATTTTACACAAAATAACGCTCATGATAATATTATAGTACAAAATCAACTAATCGATTTAATTACTCGTCAGAATCTTTTCAATCAACAACTACATGATATACAACATTAACTAATAAAGATTTGATATGTTAAATTTATAAACACTTAATTGTATATATATTAACAGGACAGCATACATATCTATTTATTTATTGCACATAATATTAGCAAAACTGATCATAAGATATGATTTCAGGTGTTCACAACTTTATAAATATACATTCATACTTGCCTCAAAAATAGTACTTGTATCAAACCAATTTAAACAATCTGTACTAGTTCTCCTTTTCTTTTACTCAAGATTATTTCTGTTAACGTTTACAACAACTATGATTAGAATCATTCACAGTACATGGATTTATATGGAACTTAATTCTTGTGCTTTTGAAAAAAGTTGTTAATATAGTATTTTCTCCATATAGCTTAGTGAAACGATATGCATGTATCATATTAACTAGTTGAGGCCTAGTGAGACATATGAGATTGTTTGACCACACCCTATGTAAACTACAGTTATGAACAGATCATGTTTTCTTCATTGATAACAGAACGATATGAAAGATAAATAAGATTGTAAACAAAAACCGGAAACCATATGGTTTAATTTCATCAGTTATCTAGATCCGAGTCGAAACAAACAACAAATTAAAATTTATAACTCTTTTATAATTGTGTGCTTATTCTAATGCCATGTTAGGAAATTAAAATCTGAATATATAGTATGGTAAACAAACTGTTTGTTTTAATCCACCAAATTTTCATAATTTCTGATTTGAAAAAGTTTATCAGGTTACACAACACTCATTCAGTTACTTTAACCAATTTTAATTATCATAACCCTATCAGTTTTCTTTGATTTTTAACTGATTTAATTGAAAGTTTGACTACACATCTCATTAGTCAAATACTGTAATATCAGCCTACTTACAAAGAAAAGTATGGTGATTAAGTTTATATCGCATTTTCAATCTTTCAATCTTTTTTTGGATACAGTTTATTCTCAGACTAATTTGTAAATAGACGCAGACATCGGAAATTATTTAAAGTTCACTTATTTTTCCCTATATACCACCGTTTCACTTTGTTTTGCATCTCTATTCCTTTTTTGCCTTCTCAAACGGGATGATTGAATGTTATTTAATTACAAATATATATTTGAAAATTATAAATATGATTTTTTTTCTCTTTACTAACTTACAAGTTGGTAATTATCTTAAAATTTATTTTCACTTGAGAATGGATTAAAATAAATGTCATAGTATTGGTAATAAATAAAAATATTTATAAATACATAAATATCTGATGAATTAAGCAGGAACAATTATGTGAATATGATATGTGTTTGAAGTTATCAACTCTTATTGTCACTACCAAGGTCACCTTTCCTGCTTAATTTGAAGAATAAAGTACGTTACGATTGATTTCAAACACTCAATAGGTTACTGCCCCTCCTCTTATTCACTGTTTACGGACGCCAACTCGTAGGCTGAGGTTACATGATGGCTGTTTGGCTCATTATTAGGTACTCTTCACTGTCAGACCACCTCTCGATACAGCTTATACACGGATGGTTTAAACCGATTTGTGATTATGCGACACTATTAACCCAATAATAACACATGACCTAAGACAACTCACCAAACTAAGTAACAGTTAGGCAATAATTAAATAACAATTAATTAATTAAACGAATGACAAGTGAACAGCTTCTTGTTGGTTCGTCAACAGACTTGGTTGAGCAAAGAATATTGGTGACGCCACCCGAAGGAACACGATGACTCAAAACTACCATTATTAATATATAAGAGATTATAACGTAATGTATATACATGTTTGTGTGCAACAGATAATTGCCTCGTGCATCACTATAGTGCACGAAATCATTCTAAATCACGTTGCGCTCTATCATACTTAATATCCTTGCTAGGTTGGGAAGTTGTTTGACTCTCAGTCTTCTTGTTGATTTTCGTCTGAACACCTTGGTTAATAAAAATTTTCGACGTTTATGATAAGTCATTCTTAATCTTCATGCTTATAGTTCTTACAATTCCATCCTCATTGGTGTTTGTACTACTCCAAATGATCAGCTACTTGTGAGCTATAAGTACAATCTCCACCCTGGAAGTTCTTCCTATGGCTTTCTCATTTGTCTTGAACCCGAAGAATGGTTATACACTAATTGGACCATCTCCTTCAAAACACACCTGTAAAACGTTTAGCTTATCTCCATATGTTGACGATGCAGTCAGGCTGAGAGTTACATCCAGGCGAACTTCCGTCGCTTCTAAGTAAAAGTGATTTATTCGGTGTTATAAACTTTAAGTCTCTAGCATCGTTTATCATTCAAGACTCTTTAGGTTTGACTTAAAAACGTCTCCAACATTCCGTCTGTTGAACACTGCTTCTTAATTATGGCACTTAGTAATCACTTTCGTATTGCTATGAATCTTCCCCACAAACCACGATGACTAGGCTGAGGAGGAATAAGCCTCGATTCCATATCTCGACGTAGCAGGTCCTCACGTATTCCTTCCTCTGAGTCTTTTGATTTCTTAATCAGCTCCATCTGACTACCTACTGAATTTTTCGCTCTATCACCAAACATTATCTTGATGTTACTCCTTCGGTTTATGAAGTTAAAAAGTCCCAATACGAAGGAGTCAGTGGATATGGAGTGAACCAGATCAATATGCACAGTCATCGTCTTTAGACAAATAAACAAACATCCGTGTCGCTTACAAATGCCTCTCCCTCTTTTAACTACAAAAGGTCCAAACAAACTAACTCCAACTCAATCAAATGGATAACTGCCCATTTCCAATCTCCATACTGGGATGCGTGCCGTCATCTGTTGCTCTCTGCGGACGTTCTACATTCCGCACATTTATTGATCACATTTGGTACTACTGATTCCCCCTTGAGAATGCAATGTCTAGTTCGAATGCTTGCTTGCACCTGAGTGGAGCCTAGTAATCCTTCAGTAGCTCAATGATAAACAATTATTAGAGGCGAAACTGAATGATAAGTAGGCATGGAAGCCTGGTGCCATAGTTCTGTGGACATGTCTCTGGAGTAATTACGCTATTCTACTCTGACCACTTCCCCAACGATTACTGGATTCGGTCGTTCGTTTAGTATTTTAAGGTCCGAATACCCTCTCACTCAGTAGCCCTAAGAAGGGTCTTTCTGAATTTCTTAGCTTGTTAATCTTTAATGATCCCACATCTATGCTTCCAAAGTTATTCGGAACATACATTATCTTCAGACATCTGATGAGTCGCATTATCCGTCCAACGCCTCCCACTAGCTTACACCAACGAACGTCGGTTGTAGTTCTATTCTGTTGACAACAAAAGAAGTATAATAGGTTGACTCATTTCACAGGTTATATATTACCGTCACAGTGTCCGTCCAAAAACTAGTCCTCACTGTTACGCATTCATGTTTCACGGTCATTGTCACGTACACCATAACCCCTAGAGCGGCTACACTCAACTCCAGATGAGATATTGTAGCAAACTTTAAAGGGGCTACTAGGGCCCTTGCTAGTTATAACCGCACGTCTGTTTGATTACTCCCAGGTAAATAAGAAAGATTAGTTCTTATTTAGTATTCTAATTGGTGTATTCTGTTTACCCTAAGGTGTTTTTGTTTCATTTAACTTATTATTACGTATAGATCGCTATCCTATAACATGATGAGCCTCGGAGATATTACACCCACTTAGAACCTTAAATCTTTCATTCAAAAATTTTGGAATGCACATCTCGGTCAGATCGGGCACTTTTGACAGTACGGGGTCAGCTGGCAATGATACCTCTCCCAATCTGAAGTGTGACGTTACATAGGTTATGGGAACGCGAATCGTCTTGTCTTGTACTAAAGAGTCTAAATTAAATGATACTCTTGCACACCACCACTTACTGAAGAGTTCATCACATTAACTGACAAGTCATTTTATTCACACTCAAGTTTCAACCAACGAGTTGACCCAGCATCGATTAATGTTACATTAAACCTGTCATCCAATAGTACATATACCTCCTCAAATAATAAGGGCTTAGGAATCCTAACCAAAATGACAACAAAGTAGGTCTTCTCTGTACTGGGCATCTCTAAGCAGTTGAGCTGTATTTTATTGGCCCCTTCACCCCAAAACCCCAACAACGGATAGATTTATTTCTCACGTACCATCTTCCCTTTGTGTGTCCAACTTTTAAACACTTAGAAGATAGGTATTTTCTTCTCGCAGACTGTGGTGTTTGAATCAACTAATGATTCTTTTGTACTTGTTGAATGCCCGATTTCAAATTCTAGATACAATACATCCGTTCGTGCTTGTGTCATACTTCTTGATTCAATTGCATTATTTCGGGGATTCTTAGTTCATACTATAATTCAAATAATTCGAACTACCAAATTAGCGTCGCGAGCAGGATCCTGTGATGGAATCGCTGGGTATACATTCAGATTTTGGTGCTTTTGAGGATTATTTTTAAAGGTTCGAAATCTGGGCTATGACCAAGGAAGATGATGAGGATGTTAATATTGTGGCACATTTCCTCACATTCATATAGCTTATTTGGAACTCTGGCTATGCCAGAAAAGCCCATTTCGCTTCCTAGGAAACAGTAGTTCCTTGAGAGCTGTATCAGCTGATACAGCTCTCAAGGAACTACTGCTAGACTATGTTCAGTATACAAATTCCAATGTCGTAAAGGATGAAGACGTCGCAAAATAATTCATGAGGATATAAAATATTTCACTGCATTACGTCATCCCAACCCAGTGTATACTCAAAGTTATGCAGATAATTCATTGAGGAGTTGCGATGCAGTTCACGAAGATGGGCACAGCTTTGGTCAATGCTTGTCCTGTGGCAAGTCCCACTCTTTTAATTCATGTAAATTTCGTAATTCTAAGTGCTTTAAATGTGGTGATATTGGACATATTCAGTCAGTTTGTAATACTACTGTTCATCTTGCTGCAACAAATATTAAGACTTGTAATTCTGATTCTACTGAGTTGAGTATTCATAATGATCATTTATATTTATCAACGATCTTAAAAGACAGTGTAGAGTCATATAGCAGTTCAGAGTTAAATGAAACTCAGAATCCTTGCGAGACAACGGTTTCTAATCAATCAATTTGTCAGAATTCTCATGTTAATGTACCAGATATGGTTTTTCCTAATGATTCACTTATTTCTGACGGAATTCCTTGCAAATCTGAGGAAAATATATTTAGTGAACATAATTATTATCAAAAACCTGATGTAGTTTTGATGGATGCTGATTTTTCTAACGATCCTATGCTCTGCAATGACATTCTTAATAAATTTGAAGAAACTAGCCAAGCTGCCAATTTTGGGGAAGCCGCTATAGTAAATTTTGGGGAAATGAGACGAAAACCCCAAAATTTCCCAAACATTGGGGAAGGCTGTTTCACTTTGGGGACTTCCCCAAAGCTGGCAGCTTGGGTATTTCAGAAGAATCAAGTCTTGATGTCATATCAAATATTATTTGTCCTCATAATGCATTTGTTTCTTGTGGGAAACTTGTTCAGTGCGAACCAAGAGTATTAAATGAGCTCGATTCTGATTACAATTCAGATGATTTCATATCAACTGCTGTTTACCCTTATCACAAATCCACTTCCAATGTGAGAAATATGTTTTAAATGAAACCACATTATTCATAACTTGGGAATATAAAGATCCAACATTATTTCGTGGGGAAGGATAGTGTGGAAAAATTTCTTGTTCGAATTCTAGATATTAGTGATTTCAGTACAAAATCAACATGCTGATTGTATACAATTCCAGGTGAGTCTGTTCCGATTTCGGTTGTTAATTCCAATACTAATGGGCACATTCTAGATAATACCGAGTTTTTATCCATTACAATGTCGGACAGACTCAGGATGAACTTAAAAAGAAGACGTACAACCGATTACAGACAATTATATTCCAATTTAAGCTGTGGCGGATGTGGTGTATGAATTAACTAATGATTCTTTTGTACTTGTTGAATACTCGATTCCAAATTCTAGATACAATACATTCGTTCGTGCTTGTGTAGCGTGGAGTCGAGTTGAGATTAACTATGAACACCGCTACCAAGAAACACGTGCCAAATAAATCAGAAGGCGTAAGTTGAACGTAACCAAAGAAACCCATAAAATCTCCGAGAAGCCAAATATCAGAAGGCAATTAATGGACCAAGTCAAGATATATTTGCTGGCGATCTCGTGGCATCGAAAGGATACCGAGATCGTGCCAGGATACAAGCTTGGTTACAGAACGTAACCGAATTCGCGCGAAGTTACAATCGAAGTGTAAGTATATGAATGGAAGCACAACATAGCTGCCATTAGCACAGTCAAACAAAAGCACATTAAAACAGTCACTGGTACACTTGGTTATAATAATAATTGTTTTTATTAAACCAGTCGTGTTCTCGTGATAAATGTGAGTCACTACACTTGTGTCGTACTTCTTGATTCAATTGCGTTATTACGGGGATTCTTAGTTCATACTACAATTCAAATAATTTGAAACGTACAGACCTCATTCTTCGTTGCACAGGTAATCTGCAAAGCTTGTCACAATCCCACACATAATGTTGTTCGATGCAGAATTCTCACTCGATTTTCTAATTCACTACGTCAATGGCTTCTGCAACCAATACTGGCTATTGAGCAGTCAACTGATTTAGGCCTGACCTGTAATATACTATACTGGCAAATCTACTTAGGGACTGATTTATGTCACGATGAACTAATTCTAGGATGTCTCGGCTCTCTAAATTTCTCTTCCATAGCAGCACTGATCTATACCCATGCTCTTTGTAATTGGGTAGAGAGACGTTTGTTTAATGCCTTCAATACAGACATGGATTCTGTAGTGTCTGACTATAGTTCGACAGCAATTATTCGATAACGATAATCAAACAGTCGAACCGGAGTCAGGGCCGGGCCTCTAAAAGTACATCCTGGCTATCCCCATATATAATCCTTGACCTTGTAGTGACTCACATTTATCACGAGAACACGACTGGTTTAATAAAAACAATTATTATTATAACCAACTGTACCAGTGTTTGTTTTAATGTGCTTTTGTTTGACTGTGCTAATGGCAGCTATGTTGTGCTTCCATTCATATACTTACACTTTTGATTGTAACTTCGCGCGAATTCGGTTACGTTCTGTAACCAAGCTTGTATCCTGGCACGATCTCGGTATCCTTTCGATGCCACGAGATCGCCAGCAAATATATCTTGACTTGGTCCATTACTTGCCTTCTGATATTTGGCTTCTCGGGAATTTTATGGATTTATTTGGTTGCGTCCTACCTTCACCTTCTGATTAACTTGGCACGTGTTTCTTGGTAGCGGTGTTCATAGTTAATCCCAACTCGACACCACGCTACAACCTTTATCGCGTTGGTGGATAACGGAATTAAAGAAGTCAAATACAAAAATAGACTTTTGAATACGTATATTTCGTACAATCATTGATCGGGAAGCAAAGCAAGATAAAATGACGCTCAATGGAGAAGGCGAGTGAGCCCACTCCATTCAATCACTCGTTAGTCGACATTTATAGTCAGACTAAGATAGGAAATACACATACTTACGTTTACATAAAAACATTCAAGGTTGATAAATGAATAATTAACAGGGTCAAAATGTGACTCAAGTTGAATGAATCAATTGGCCTGTCCGAAAGCTAAAATAAGCCGTGTGAGCTTAACATAGTGACCAAAACTACATACATTTCGATATTTTCATTCGATAACTATAATCACACAATCAAATCGGGGTCACATAATGGGCCACAAAAACTCTAGTTCATGGCTCATATCCATAGATAGCAGAGTATTCCTATAGGCTAGCGAAATGCCCGATAATTCTGTCACTTCTTTAGGTTAGTTGTCAATTCACCTATAGTTGCTCTTAACAGCTTCAAAGTTCTACTTTCGACCACAAACGGTCCACCCAGTTTTTTCATCAATATCATCGCCTCATTATATGCTTCGGTGGCTGGTAAGAACTTGCAGCATTTAATTGCTCATGTGGTTACTTCAGTGCACTGTCTCACTAAGCACATGAATAAAACTTCGTTTGACAGTCTGTTGTCTGCTAAGAGCACTTCAACCTTTATGATAAACCTAGATTAGTCTGCTGAATCACCACTAAAAGGCTTTTGAGCATGCTCAGGCAGTCTAAAATACGATCTCTTCGAGTCACTCACAGAACCTAATCTAACATTTACGTCACTCTTACTATACAGTATCGATCAAAAATGAATTATTATCATTAACATTGCTATTCAAAGAGCCTTTGAACATAAGCTCCAGTTTCCCCTCATACTCAGACATTTCAGCGAAAACAAGCTGATGACAGTAATTAACCACTTGCTGGGAGATTCCTAAAATTAAAACTGAATCAAATCCAACGTTTAACTCACAGTAGATCACGTTACTACTCGTTACCAAGACCAAAATCCCTATTGAGCCGCGAACAATTATGGCCAGATAGCATTGAGAGGTCAACAAATGTTGACGTCCTTGTGAAGAATGAAATACAATGTAACTAATTATCCACAACCACCAAACTAGAACTAGTGAACAAACAATCATGCGGAAATTCGTCCACTCAACAACTACAACATCTCCATTCACTGGCACAACATGCTGGCACGATGTCAATTACAACTGTCTAAAAAACAATAATAAAAATAAACTTTTTCATACTTTCGTTGGGTATTCTCACCGACTCTGGAGTTCGAATGCGAACTGTAAATCTCACATAACACAACAACGAACGATCATATCACAGTGATATTGATACCAAAAAACGAAATTTTGGCACAACCATGAAGGACAAAGGGTTCGAACCCTCATCGCCCTTGACAGTTGGTTATGCGCCAACTCAATGAACCGCTTGTTTGATAAGTTTGGGCACAGAGTTACCCACTTTATACAATAAATATATGTGCATAATACATCAGCACGAGCAAAAATTTGTGGTGAACATAAATGAAGAGGAACGTTGTAAAATATTAATAACTGACCAGATAAAATTAATTGCAACATAGTCGGTGAAACTAACAAGAATATTGACAAAAATCGTATATGCGTAGGTCATGACTAACTATGATATGTTGACCCATTGCGGAAACAACTGGAACTCATTAGTCATATACTGTTCGACTTTATCTGTGAAAATTAAATTAAATTCGCGTGTAGGCGTCAGTGTGAGTCACGAAATCTCAGAGTAATAACTAGTTCATGCTTCTTTATCTGGCATCTATCTTCCATCACCTCGATGGAGCAGGATTTCAGTCCCCTATTAACAGAAAACATGGGCACCAGAGATAACTATTGGATAAATCTAACCAAATCTTACTCTGTGTTGCACTTCGTCCGAAAAAAGCTAGGTTCACTTGTCGTGTTTCATAAGAGGCTCTGCCCATCTGGTATTTCTTTTATGGACGTAGTTATTACTATCATCGATGGGCCCATTGTCTAGTCACATTAGTTTTAGATGACAATGGTGATATATATCTTTAGACGAGTAATTATGACTGTGAGTATACATTTGCCTAACTATTTATTTCGCATAATCATCTAAACAATGACTGCTTAAACTAATTACTCGCATGTTAGCTAGATAAATATGTATTCATATATATTTACCCTACACATTAGATTTTTAATAACTACATGAATTACATCTCTTCGCGGTTTTTAAACTGTATTGTTTGAATCACCTGTTAAAAAAAATAAATCATTCTGTTAGTTTCGTTCGTACCTTTGAACACCACATGTCTTTTTTATTCTTCTTGATAACTTTAAAATTCGAAATACACTTATTAAATCGTGAAAAATAGTTGAAAGGGAATGACTATAACGAAAGAATGAATTGGTCTTCGTTGAGTCCACTGAGTAAAACCAAGATCTAGATAGTGTACTGTCAATAAATAGTAAAATCAGAAATCTCTGATAGTGATACCGTAACAATCAGAAATCGCCAAGGGACAAGTGCAGATGATTGGGCAAAGAATAGCTATTTTTGGAAAGGAAGGACCAACCACTGACAGGCCTGATTTTCTAAGCTAAAGACACTCATATTTGCATGAACAAGTGTATATACATGTGAAACAGTTTAGCCCAAAGAGACTAAAAACATCACCTTTTTTCTAGAATAGCGGGATTTATGTATAGAAAGAGAGTATAAGTATCAGCTTGCAGACACCACACGTTACAACAAAAAACTTGTTTTACTTAAACATTTCTCATAAGTAGTATTATTAATTGTATTTATTCGTACGGAAATTTCCAGTTCTATTAAACAGTTGCTTTTGCAGCCTCGAATGGACCGGATCATGAAGACAGTAAATAGTGAGGATTCATTCGAATAAGCGATATTTGAATAATAAGTAATGCGCGCAATTGTTTAGAAAGCATATATTCTTTTATAAAACACCACAAGGATTAGGACGATTATCATCTAACAGTTATGTGAGTTAAATATGATACCACTTTTGTCGCATCAGATATTTTGATGAACTCAGATGTATCTGAAGTTTCCATTTGTTCCTGTGATACCAAACAAACAAGAGGTTGTGCACCGTTCGCATAACTGGGATCCAGTGAACTGTAACTTATTTGGGATCATCACCTAGAAATAATATAGCCGCCGGGTTTGTTTATTTGGGTATATTGAATGAGAAACCTTCTCAGCCTATGTAAATTGTTTTCTTTCTAACATGCATCGGCCTTCAAGGAATGTCACATATTGAATGCTAGAGACATGATGTTTCTCAGCAGAAAAAGTTTTCGTGGGATAAACAAACAGAGTGTTTATCTAATTTTTTTGATGGACTTTTCAAATAGTTTCTGACTGGGTATTTTTTGTAACCCTTGGCGTATTCTATCTGTAGTCAAACTGTCTGAATGGTTGTGATACGTTTGTGGTGGTAAGTAAATCCGCAAACTCAATAGCTCTGTAAGTCTTCGACATTTGATGCTGACCACATTAGTTTTACTGAAATCACCTGACTGAAGGCGCTCGGTAACGCATCCGCACTAGATCACGAGTGGGTATGCCCAGTTACACATCTCCTACAACCGCTAGCCAGTTTGGACTAATCACTTCCCAATATATCGATAGCCTATCAAATATATCTTCGATAATTTTCTCTGAGGATGAAAGCCCTAGTCAGTGGAATATCTAATTGGGAAACTACCTCTTTCATTGACAGATTTAGACACTTTATGGCGAGAAAAGTTTCTAATAAAGATAATACTGTAATTGTCTGCAGACCTGATGTGTAAGATCCATTTTGAAGGTTTTGTGTGAAAACCCCTCTGTGTATACACTTGTAATTTATTCCTATAGATTCCCTCAGTTGTGTATTTTCTTACTCTTTCTTATTCCATTTGAGTTGGTAATATTTGCATTTTATTGTAGTTTTTATTTTTCCTACGCCTTCACTGAATTTTTATGTTTCTTCTTGAACTGCATTCATGTTGTTTTAGTTGATACTTAGTCTTGGTGGCAGCCATATTGATCTGTTCCTCTTTTGTATTGACCGGAATTGTGAATTGAAACACTCTTTCAGAATTGGAAGCACTCTGTGTTATAAAGCAACTAAATATTATCTTTCAAACGAATCTGCACGTGACCTATCCAGACAGGATAGAATAACATCTATTTGTTGCTCTTGGTAGTTTTCTTACATCCTTTATCAACTTGTTTATTTATTGTAGTTTAGATTTGATTATTGATTGAAAAATTATTGGTTGAATACCTGGGTGGTAATACTTGTTTAGGTAATAATATACATTCGTATTTATAATGAAATCTACAACCGTCATCTAACCAATCGCCTTGTTTTAGTTTCAACTGGACAAACCTAGACAGTTATTCTTCAGTCCAAACCCCAGTTTCATTTCTACACTGATGTACGAGTTGATTTATTCTACTTCCTCGGATATTTTACTTCATCAACGGCCAAAACCTAAGAGATTCAGACTATGACAATCCGCAGTATAAGACATAAACAGGTTGGAGTAGGTTGTCAAATGACGTAAGACCTCGACTCAATCGCACGTTGACCTCACATGTTTAGTACATACATAATAAGTCTACACAACTTTATGCTCACCTTAAAATGCACCATCTGATAGCATGTAATGGTCAAGTACGTTACTTAAATCCTATTGTTTAACCCATACTCAGTTGTGGGATTAATTCGAATGATTTATATGTGAATCATAATAATAGATTCTTATTTAATTACCTACCTGTCTGTCCGTTAATCATAATCTACTACTATACCAATCCGTAAATATTTGAAATATGTAGACTAAATGACACTTTGGAGAGTTTGTACTAATTTCACTATAGTGTAGATTAAATTATTCTAATACAAACCTTGATTTTTAACTACAACACAGCTGCTAGATGTTCTGATGCCAGGATTAATTCTGTTAAGTAAAGTTGTTGTTAATTCAATTGTCAGTCTCAAATACTAAAATGATTAATCCGGGTATTGTTCCAGCACTACCATTATTCCAATCCAGTTGCTCTCATCCAGTCATAGTTTACTTTGGTGATTTATTACTACTGTCCATGACAGTTGATTCAAACCCTTAAATATGCACTGCAAAACAAACAGTTCAAGCGAACGAACAGAGCATATTCTTCATCAGTAAGATATATTAAGCACCATTTCCTACAGAGTATATCCGCATATCTATATAACATGTCTCTTATTATTCTCGTATTTGGAAGTGAGACTTACAGTGATGCTGGAAGTTAGAATGTAGCAGGAAACAGTCTTGCAAAGCAAATTTTATTAAAAGCGTTCAACAATGCTGGTTTTAACAAACGCTAATGTTCAGTGGAGCTAGGTCAAAAACTATCACAGTTATCACACGGCAACACTATATGAACAACTTGTACTATCTGAATAGCCAGGCTAGAAGTCTTACGTTTCAACACTGCATCATGTCTTCCCTACTAGTCATTAACAGCATCACTCAGATTCCTCCCAGGGCCACCGTCGGCCTTACGCCTGTTACTCCTCGTGAAAGAGCATAGGCCCCACACCAGCATTCCCCATCCAACCCTGACTTGGCCGATAAGTTCCAACTCTTTCCAGTTCTTATTCATCCATTTTATATCTGATTCTATTTCCCGGCTTATTCTGTTATTTGGCCTTCCTCTTTTCCGCTCCTCTTCAGGATTCCAAATTGGGGCTTGTCTCGTGATGCGGTTTGATGAATTCCGTAATGTATGTCCTATCCATCGTCTTTTCCTAATTACCTCTTCAGCTGGAAGCTGGTTTGTTCTCTCCCACAGAAGGCTGTTGCTGATGGTATCCGGCCAATGGATGTTGAGTATCTTGCGTAGACAGCTACTTATAAATACTTGTACTTTCTTGATTGTGGTTGTTGTAGTTCTCCAAGTTTCAGCTCCATACAGTAGAACTGCCTTGACGTTCGTATTGAAGATTCTCACTTTGATATTGGTTGAAAGTTGTTTTGAGTTACATACGTTCTTCAACTGTAGGAATGCGACCCTTGCTTTGCCAATCCTCACCTTTACGTCTGCATCGGATCCTCCTTGTTCATCGATGATGCTTCCCAGGTATGTGAAGGACTCTACATCTTCCAGAGTTTCGCCATCAAGTGTGATTGGATTGCTGTTCTCCGCTTTGAATTTGAGGACCTTAGTTTTCCTTTTGTGTATGCTGAGGCCTACTGATGCAGAGACTGCTGCTACACTGGCTGTCTTCATCTGCATCTGTTCGTGTGTACGTGATAGGAGAGCTAGGTCATCTGCGAAGTCCAAATCGTCTAATTGATTCTGAGCTGGCCATTGTATTCCGTGTTTTCTCTCAGATATCGAGGTCTTCATAATCCAGTCGACCACCAGAAGAAAGAGGAAGGGAGAGAGTAAACAGCCTTGTCTGACTCCGGTCCTTACTTGGAATGCATCTGTCAGCTGTCCTCCATGCACTACTTTGCACTGTATTCCGTCGTATGAGTTCCGGATAATATTGACAATCTTCTCAGGAACTCCGTAGTGTCGAAGAAGTTTCCATAATGTCCTCCTATCTACACTGTCGAATGCCTTTTCATAATCAATGAAGTTGATGTATAGTGATGAGTTCCACTCAACTGATTGTTCGACGATGATCCGTAGTGTTGCAATTTGGTCTGTGCACGACCGATCCTTACGGAATCCAGCTTGTTGATCTCGAAGTTGGGCGTCTACTGCATCCTTCATCCAGTTCGGCGACAATCTGTTGAAGACTTTTCCTGGTATTGACAGTAGTGTAATGCCTCTGTAGTTTTCACATTTGCTCAGATCTCCTTTCTTTGGAATCTTGACGAGGTGTCCTTCTTTCCAGTCCATCGGCACTTGTTCCTCCTCCCAAATCTTTTTGAATAGAAGATAAAGCATGCTTGTGGTTGCTTCGATGTCTGATTTCAGTGCTTCAGCTGGTATGTTGTCGGGTCCTGCTGCTTTCCCGTTCTTGATTTGTCTGACGGCCATTCTAATTTCTTCCGTAGTTGGTGGATTGACATCTATAGGAAGATCTATGTGTGCTGCTTCGATGTCCGGTGGATTCATTGGAGCCGGCCTATTCAGGAGTTCCTCGAAGTACTCTACCCATCTGTTCCGCTGTTGTTGAACCTCAATGATTGGCCTGCCTTCTTTGTCCTTAACCGGTCTCTCTGGTTTACTATATTTCCCTGATAGTTTCTTCGTTGTATCGTAAAGCTGTTTCATATTTCCTTCTCTAGCAGCTTTTTCTGCCGTCGTTGCTAGTTCTTCCACGTATTTCTTCTTGTCGGCTCTAATGCTCCTCTTCACTTGTTTGTTTGCTTCTATGTATTCAGCTTGTGCTTGGACTTTCTCTGCTCGTGTTCGGCTGTTGTTAATTGCTGCCTTCTTGTTCTTCCTTTCTTTGATCTTGTCCAGTGTTTCTGTAGAGATCCATTCCTTATGATGGTATTTCTTTAGACCGAGAACCTCTTGACACGTTGAATTTAATGCTTCCTTGATGCCTTTCCAGTTGTCCTCCATAGTAGTTTCTTCTTCTTTCAGTAGATCTTGTAAGGCTTGGAACCTGTTGTTGAGAGCTATCTTGAATTCATTGAGTTTGTCAGTATCTCGAAGGAAGGCTGTATTGAACCTTTGTATTGCTGTTTGTCCACTTGTCCAGTTCTTTTTTAGCTTCAGTTTCAAGTTGGCTACAACTAGGTGGTGAACTGAAGCTATGTCAGCTCCTCTCCTGGTTCTCACATCTTCCATTGTCCTTCGGAGAGTTTTATTGATTCAGATATGATCTATCTGGTTCTCTGTAGTGTGGTCCGGTGAGATCCATGTAGCTTTGTGTATACGTTTGTGTGGAAATATTATGCATCCTATGACCAATTTGTTGAATGCACATAGATTTGCAAATCTTTCTCCATTTTCGTTTCTTTCTCCCAGTCCATGTCGTCCCATGATATCTTCATATCCAGTGTTGTCTATTCCGACTTGGGCATTTAGATCTCCCATCAGAATGGTGAGGTCCTTTCTTGGACACTTCTCTATGATTGACTGCAGCCGCTCGTAGAATTGATCTTTAATATCGTCGTTGGTATCATTGGTGGGTGCATAACATTGGATAATATTCATTTTGGTCCCCTCCTTCTTTATTTTGAATGATGCTTTGATGATTTTGGATCCGTGAGATTCCCATCCTACAAGTGCATTCCGTGCTACTTTGAACAGCATTAGAGCAACTTTCTGAGTGTGTGGAGCATTTTCCTCTTCGTGGCCGGAGTATAGCAGCATCTCCTGTATTTAGCCTTTGTTATCCAGCTTGGCTCTCAATAGGTTTCTCTGATTCTCAGTACTGCCAAGTTGTATCTTCTCATTTCCGTTTCTATTTGACTGGTCTTCCCAGTCTCCTGCATTGTCCAGACGTTCCATGTACCCTTAAAAGCTGTTGCTCTGGTTGTTGGAAGGAGCATCGGCCTCATGGCTTCCGAAGGAACTTGGCTTTCACCAAGAGACGCCATAGTTCTTCTAAATGATGACCTTCTAAATCTCAGGGCAGAGTTTAAGTGGTTTGAACACTTTTTTCTGGTTAGCGTTTTTTAAAAAAGTTGGTTTTCTACGGGATGGGGTTGTCAACCCCATGCCCAACCCGCCTCCTTTACTCGTGCTTGAGACTGGCCGTAACTCTAGAAGAGCTACAGGCAGAGTTACCGTCGGTCTTAGGCCCGAGTAAATGGGGAGGGTTGGGTAGAGGGTTATCAAGCTCGTCCTGTAAAAAGGAACACTTCTATTATTTTTCCGTTGAGGATAGTTATGATAACTCAAGGCGAAGGCCAAGATTCCTTGGAGTTCACCAAATACATACCCCATTTATCGGTAAGAATAACAACTCATATAGGTACATAAAATTTCCGAGTAGTGTGGAAGAAGGGAAAGACCATACAGGCAGCTACGAGAACGAAAAATTCTTTTATTTCGCTTTTTATAATAAGTGAAACCCATTGTATACAAGCTGTACAGAAAGGACAGGTTTTGAAAGTGGTGGAACTGTATTACGATTGTGAAGAAGTAAATGCCCTACACATATGGAGCCATTGATGGTCTTAGAAAAAGCGTGAAGTGTTCGAAGGTGAAAAACCCGTGAACAACTGATCATCAAATCACTCTTCAGAACCAAGACAAAAGCAAATTACAGTCGATATCAATTTGAGGTGGAACATTTTGTTTGGTTTGGGCTCTTTATGATTGAAGATGAGGCAATTAATCGGCGATAGTGAAGTTGTTCTCCTACGTTTGCTACTCAGACTCATGTTTCCAATTTTATGTTGAATTCGCTATTCGATTAATTTAACCTGTGACATGCTAACCCAGACTTTTGAAACATACAATAAATTATATACTCATTGGCGTTTCTTAACACTTTACTTACTTTTGGTGCATTTCCTATCCAAACAAATAGCCTTCATCATTCTAACTACGACTTCCCTTCCATCACTTGAACCCATTCTACTTCATTACATATCGCAACTAATTGTTCTTTGTTACTCTATCTTTTTATATGAAGGCCCTAACTGCATTATATTCTAGCAACAGCAGGTAGCATAAGTTTTGTCTCCTAGTTTATCAAACCTCTGTCTGTTACACTACAAACCCTTAAGCATTGCTTGGGGTTTACATCAGTGCACAGCTATGGAGCTTCTCCCCCCTGAAACAAACTTATCGTTTGCTTTCGTCAAGGTCACAGCTCACGACAAGAGCTCCTTAAATGTGCACTGTAACAACTACAAACTTAAAAGTTGTATCGTAGAAATACTTAGCACACTCAGAATTCTAACACAGTGCGACCGATTTTGGACCTGGTGTGCAACGTGGACACGATGCTATTTTTGAAAAGGATTGTAAAAATTGCAATCATAGTGCAATACTAAAACTTAAACCCAGTCATTAGATCCCTGGGACGTCTGCACGAATGTAGTGTCTTTTATTTTTGTTGATTCCATTTATTTTAACAACCCTACTCGGGAAACGTACTGTGTGCAAACAAACATTGTAAATTACAGATCATGCATGTAAACACATCATTGTATATATGACCGACGCGACCTTCGTACCAATGAAGGACGAGGAGATCACGGAGACCACTTTTCCTCGAGCAATACTAAGGAGAGCAACCGACCATTCTGATGCCGAAATGGAAAATATCTTGTACATAGACATCATGGGACCACATGGATTAGGGGAAAGAAACAAAAATGATGTGAAGCTAGCAAATTTACATTCTTTCAGAAATATAGCTATAGGTAACATCATCCCCCCCTTTCGAAAATCATAAAACTTTACGTGTTTCATCAGGCTACACCGTGATGAAGCAGATCAGTCACATCTGTATCAAAAAACAACTTTAGGAGATTCGTGGAGGGAAAGGAGCAAATAAAGAAGCTAGTAAAGTTTCTGACTACTAAGTGATGGAAGAAAAGCTGAAGCCATGAAAGTATTGGGCAACTGGACAAGTGGCACTACAAAGGTTTTATACAACTTCCGTTTGAGATGCTAACAAACCTATAGAATTCAAAACAGCTCTCTGCAATCATCTCTAAGCTTTACAAGATGCACCAGAAGAAATGGGTCAGCATAACAGGGGGTGCTGTTCCATGAGAGGTATCAGCATAAATAATGATTCTCTGTTGTTGCTCTTGGTAAAATTTTGAAAACGAGGACAATTAAATTCCCAGACCAGATATACAGAAGCGAAAAAAACAGGTTCAAGAAAGGGAATATATATAAGGCCGGGCAGCTACATCGGAAAATGCGAGAAATAAATAAGGTGGAAAATCTGTGCACTCTGAAGGGCTATTACTTCTACAAGTGTCACTGAACACAGCATCGAATCTGCACACAAACTCCTTAAAAAGAATACATATGATATACAGTGGAAGAAAGTGGCAATACCATCGTATAAATCAGGATTGTCAATGTAAAAAGACCAGACAACAAGTCAGATGAGGCACTGAAGTTGGATACCAATGTACCTGTTAAAATGTATGGGGTTATTTTCCGACTGCCTCGTCAAAATACGGGAAGTGCAGATCTAAGTAGGTGTGAGAAACACAGAGTCATTACACTGTTCTCTGTACTATCCAATTTTTCCCAACAATGTCATTCAACCAAATGAAAGATTTAGTGTACGCCAATACTCGCAATCGACAATGAGGTTTTCATAAGCACAGATCAAATACCAACAAAATATTGGCACTGTAGTGAATTTTTGGCAATCTGTCGAATGCAGCTCATCACTAAACAACAGCTTTCTTGATTATATGAAAGCATTCAACTGTATAAATGGAAGAATCCTGTGGAATGTTCTTGAAACTACGGAGTAGCTTATAAGACCATCATCGTAAAGAAGTACCACACGCGACTGAGCTAAGAGTTCACGGCAGCTCGAGAACCTACTGTGCATATCAGTGCTTACACACAAGGCTACCTACTCTTCCCTTTCCTGTTTCTTCTGGTAGTTGAATGTGCTAGGCGGACATTCATATATCAGGAAGAGTAAACCTGAGACCCACCTGGACGATTTCCGCCACAGATTATCAAGCCCATCTATCTCATACATAATAGGATGTGCAGAACAGGACGGTTAGTGTGGCAGCAATTTCTGCGTAAACAGACATTACCGTTTTAAAGGGACAAACAAAATCCTAAAGTACATCACGGCAACAGGCAGCGAAATTTCACACAGTGGATCGTTTAAACAACTTGTCGAAACCGTTAGTAAACAGTGACGTTCTGAAGTTATTGTTAAGTTATGGAATAACAAACGAAGTAAGACATTCTATTTAGAACTAAGAACTGTCACTTCAGAACGTAGTCACAACTCTCAATACAAACGTCGGACCAGCTCACTTGCGAGGAACGGAAATCTACAGTAGTATCAAAATCATCACCAACAGGTACAAGTTGTCTGAGCAAACTATCCGAGATCCGTTGGCTCGAGACAATCAACAAAAACCTGGCGTAACGAATAACAAACCAACTCCTAGTTGGGAAGGAATTCCGAAAACGACGTTGGAGGTGGACAAAATACAATTTGTGAAAATCAGGAAATTACGTCACAGAGAAAGTCGACAACTCGATGTTCTCAAGGTAATGGGAAAAGTGGTAAACTAAGAAAAACACGCCATTGCCAGATGGAGGCATACATCAAAACTTGGCGACAACTAAAGAGAAGATCCAAAAACAGAATCGTTTGAAGATTTCTGGTCTGTGGAGGCGGAATGAGCTTAGCTAAGTGCATAACTAGCCTCCATTTTTGTCCTACTTATCTGTCACTGGATTATTTTGTTTAGTAGCCTTTGGTTACCGATGTAGTTTGATTCTGTCGAATACAGGGTACTTTCCAACACAACACTCAATTTTGCATTTTCTTCTCCAAAGTGCTTTGAAAATTTTCTGCAAGTAGAGAGATTTTCAAGTGGAGTTTTGCAATGGTCTGATTACAGCTGACCCAAGTTACAAAATAGTTATTTACAATTATTTGTGTCAGAACCCTCAATATTCTTGTATTCAGTCTTCAGTAATAAGGATAGGATAGGAGGTCTGTCGACCTATATTAATCCTTGCAGTTTGTAATACTGTGGAGGTCCAATCTCGTTTTGAATATATTAACAGACGGTGCTGATATTACGTGTTCCGGTAGAAAATTCCAGTAATTCACTACTCGGTGCGAGAAACGGAACTCCAGACGTAAACGGTTTAATTTTGGTTTTTGAACGTTCTTCGAATGTCCTCTCAAATGATCGGTTCTAGACGGAAGCAAAAGATAAGACATGTTAATACCAAGGTCATCGTTCAGTATACGATAAGCCAATATTAGATCACCCTGTACTCTACGGTAAGATAACGGAAATAAATTAAGGTGTCTCAGTCTGTCTTCATAAGATAGGCCAGATAGACCTTGTACCATCTTAGTAGCTCGTCGTTGGACTCTTTCTAGCATATCTGCTTCATATTTGAAGCAAGGACTCGCTGCTTGAATCCCGTATTCTAAATGTGGTCGCACACAAATCGGGTATAGTAATCCAAACATTTCATCATCTAACTACTGAAAAGACCTACGAATAGACCATAATACCCTATAGCCTTTTGCAGCAGCAGCCTTACAGTGACTAGTCGTTTTGAGATCATTGCTTAATATAACTCCTAAGTCTTTATAGTTTCTTGCTTTGGGTAGCACGGATCCACGTAGTGTATAGTCATACGATTCATCAGAGTTATTTAACTGCATCACTACACTCTTATTAGGATTTACTTCTAGTGACCACCTGTCTAACCATGCCACCAATGAGCTAAGATCGTCCTGTAATACTATTCTATCCGACATACTATGTATGGGTCTCCAAATCTTTATGTCATCAGCGAAGAGTAGAACGGATGATTTTGCTACAGTTGGCAATTCATTTACATAAAGTAAAAAGAGAAGAGGACCTAGGATTGTGCCTTGGGGAACCCCACTTTTTACAGGTACCCACGAGGAGAGAGCCCCATTAACCCTTACCCTTTGTCTCTTGTCATGGAGAAAGTTACTTATCCAATCGACGACTGTGTTATGGATTCCAAAACGTTTCAGTTTGAATTTAAGACCAGAGTGTGAAACCTTAGCAAAGGCTTTACTTAGATCTATGAAAATTACATCCACAGGAGCATTCCGATCCTTTGCCGCAGCCCACTCTTCTCGTGCAATGAGATTTGTCAAGCAAGATAGGCCTTTCCGAAAACCATGTTGTGCCCTGGAGAAAAGATTTTGCCCTACAACATAGTTTATAACAGCTATCCGAATGATTTTCTCCATCAGTTTCACAACTGCACTAGTTAAGCTAACGGGTCTATAGTTACTAACTAAATCCCTACTCCCAGCCTTATACACCGGACTTATTATGGCGTCTTTCCAGTTTCTAGGAAGTCTGGACTGTCTCAGAGTCATGTCGAATAGTATCGCTAATGGTTCAGCAATTTCATCTGATATGGCTTCCATAATCCTAGGATGAATATCATCGGGACCACTGGACTTATCAGGTTTGAGATGCTGAAGTAGCCTTAAGACAGTATCTTTCCCAATGACTACAGGATCCATCAGCGAGCCGTCACGGTCACGATGAACCATTGGTCGTTCCTCATTACCGATAGAAAACACTTTACTAAAATATTCCGATAAAGCTTCAGCTTTTTCGGCATCATTCTCTGCTAAGATTAACGGATTGTCTCGTATCAAAAGTGATGGAATTCCATCGCTTCTCTTAGTTCGCCTTTTTATATACGAGAATAACCGTTTCGGACTATATCTAGAATCCCTAACCAATTGTTTTTCGTATGAATGTCTAGTCTTGCTTATTAACGCTTTACAGGCATTCCTAATCTTACAATAACTGGATCTGTATTGTTCTAAGCCAGTAGAGATGAACATATTCCAGTGATTCTTCCTTTTTCTAAGGAGTTTCCTGACCGTTTTAGTTATCCATGGTGGACTATTATTCGGTCTTCGCGGTACCAGGTATGGTATGAACGGGGACGTAACTAGTCTAAATTTACCTTTAAATACAGACCATGCTTCTTCAACTGATATGCTAGTATCTACTAACCAATCTGTCTTAGCAGCGCATTCCTGAATGGCTGATATGTTAGCTTTCCATACATTTGGGCGTGGTGTAACCTGATCGTATAACATGTCCCTAGTTCTAAACGCGAATGACAAAACAGCGTGATCGCTGTTAACACCAAAACGTGTGGGTTGAGATACATGCTGCACTAGTGCATGCTCCATTATTGTTATCAGTAACCTACTATCAAAGGAGTTTATAGATCCTTCTGTGGTCATATCAGTCCAACTAATATCAGGTGCGTTAAAGTCTCCTATTATCAAGCACCTGGTATTATCACTCCAAAGATGAATGTGCTCTAAAACAAAGTCATCAGCTAAGCAGATTGGGCTCCGATAGATGACACCTAGCATAAATGTACTACATCCTATTGCCAACTTACAGCTAATGACTTCACAAGTGCCGCTATCATGGGATTCGCTAGTAGAGGAGCGGATATTTATGCCATTGGCTATATATAACAGGACGCCGCCTCCTTTTCTACATCTATGTCTATCACTCCTGATGCAATGGTATCCGGATAATTCTGGAGTAATGTCTAAGTCATGGACTAACCAAGTTTCTGTCACTGCTACTATGAGTGGCTTTAACCTGTCTACTAGTGCTTCTAGTTCATAGAACTTATTTCGTAAACTAAGAGCGTTGGCATATAAAACTCCTAAGTAGAACAGCCCATCCACACAGGCCTTGGTAGCATTCGCTTCCATGACCTGACTATCCGAAAACCCACTAGTCGGAGATTTTCCTCGCCGTTCTGCCGACGGGTTTCAAGTTCAGCTAGTGCTTTCTTCCTTTTTATTCTATCTTCGAGAGGCATGTCAGATCTAACTCGGATGTCAGAATTGTCGTGACAACGAGCGCTACTTAACAAGAGATCCCGTTGCTTCTCCGATCCTAGGATTACCTTAAGGAGTCTGCATGGACGGGGTTCAACATTGTCCTCGGTCCTCTTGCCTATTTTTACCAATTTTTTGACCTGAACTCCTTTGGAGTTATCTGGTAAAATACTACGAATGTATTCTCCTAGCTTTTCTAAGTCATGCGCGTGTCTAATTTTCGGATCAGGGTCGTTTGACTCCCGCAATTTGCTCACAATAATATTCGATGTTATTAGATTTTTCTTCTCAGTCACGCCAGGATGGGTTTCACTCTTACCATCAGATCTTGGTAGTGCAATTTGTGGCTCACAATTTGAGTCCACCAGTGAGTTACTAACTACCTGTGTACTTCTTACAGCTTTTTTCTTTTCGTTTCGTTTCCTACGTACCGTAGTCCATTTTTCATCCCTCATAACACTGGGACTATTTGGAACGGTGACTTTTTTATCCAGATCTTCGGTTCCCATTAAAGGTGTATTATTAACAATGTCAGTACCAGGTGATACTACTCCCCCTGTTAATGTCAACGAAGATTCCACTTTTACGTCGGTCAGAGTCGGTTGTTTGAGGCGTCGCGTAACAGCAGGTACTACACTGACACATTCGTCGCTGTCAGTGCCCGTGTTGTCAGCGCATATCCCATCCTTCTTTTTACAGGCCAAAGCCAACAGGCTCATAGCCTCCTGTATTAGTAATGCCTTGTTGGCACAGCAAAACATGCAAAGCCAATGTGAGTTAGGCTTCGAGCATCTTTTGTATGCGGTGGGACTTAAGCGGGTGCACATTTTGTGGAACCACTTATGGCATTCGTCACACTGCATTCCCTCTTCCACATGGAACAAACAGTTTGGTTGTCCACACTTGTGAGTACTACCAACCATTTTAGTCTGATCAAAGTGTAATACACAATATGATCACAGTATGAACACAAATGTCAGTCAACGAATAAAAGGTTAGCACAAGAAAAACTTTAGCAAGATTTCAAACCTTAATGAAAGTACTTTGACACAGACCAAGAATGCTTCGAACGTAATAAATACACAAAAGCCAAAAAACTCAACAAAATATCACTTTAACTGTATTAGATTCAATTAAAGTGTAAATCGTAGTTTTGATACGTAATTTACGATCAAAACAATTTACTAATTCAACGAGAAACAATACCACTGTCCTTTTTAGATAGCGCGCCTGTACAGTTGTATTCGTGTTTTACTTTCTTGGCCCAGAAAATTTGCTCTTGCATTTGGTCGTTTTCGCCTATGGCCAACCACCTTTTACAAAAATAATTTGGCTCCCAGTTATGGCGACCTAAGTATTAATAGGGCATTTACGTGAAGTGATCAAAGATCCACGTCCTCGTTTGGAAGTGTTTGTTGACCTTTTGTGAGACCTTTTCAGACCAAGGTTGTTAGGTAGTAGGTCATTCGAAAACAGACTGCTTATTTCATTTACATCCGGCTTATTAAACTTTTACATTTAATAAATCGACGCGGTTAATCATATGGCGCTCTTGTCAAGTGTCAAGGATGTTGTGAATTATCGTAGCTTTCTCGGATTATTCTTATGACATGTACTAGTGGTCCTGTGATATTTGTCATAAAACAAGATATTTTGTTCACTTGTTATTAAAACTCTCTATTCCTGTTATCGTTCCACATAAAACAGTTCTTGGTATCATTGTAAGTTCCCTGTCGATGTGTATTATGCCGAGAAAATAAACCATCCAGTTTATTTCAAAAATAAATCGCAAACCTGCTTTAATTTTTTCATTGTTTTATCCTCCGTTTTTGATTACTTATCTGTGTGTTCCTTTGTCTTGTAAAGCGTAAATGCCGTTAGTAATAGGTTTCTTGTTGTAGGCTCATGTATTATGGTGTTACCGAGATTTTTCATATCACAATTCGGTCATTTTTGTTTGCTATTAAATTGCGTACATCAGTGGTAGGCTGTAGAGATTCTATCAACCTTACTGACAATGTCGACATTGTCAAATTCATTGCACTCCTTATCACGATGTCATAAATTAATAGCACCTACGAATATACAACTGAATAGCAGTAAATCGCCCTACTGAGATATTATGGCTAAGCTCTGACTAAAGGTGACGTTCACAAGTTAATTATAGACTAAATGACCGTCTTCGTGGTTAAATACCCACTTGTTGTTCTCGATATTACCCACATCGTGTTGACGGTGGCTTACGTCGAATTTCTTAAGATGACGTTGACAAAATACCGAAAGCTATTAGACTCTACTTCAGAGAGGCCATATTCTAAAAAAACGTGTACGAAAAAGTGCCATTCTATACAACTTTTCCCATTTATAAATTTAATCAAGGCGACATCAATTGTATCATTTCGTTGAAATCACGAGGTGATGTAGGTTAGACCACCATTGAAAGCCTAAAAGCACTGGATGTCCGTTTTGCTCTTTCACGGGACTCTTTGACAGTGGTCACCGACGATCCTGCACATGGCAATCGAACCCAGGACCTCCAGTCTCTCACAAACGCTTAACCTCTAGACCATTGAGTCGGCATCTAATGGTGTTGAGATGTAACTTCAGTCAATCCACGACATCGTGTTACCGTATTGCATTGTCTTCAGTACGTATCCATCTCATATCCGATGTAGATTAGCTCCACCAGTAACGGCTTTTCACTAGAACTCCGTAAATTCCTTCTCGAAGCTGGTCTCTAGTGAACATGTAATTATCAGTGAGTTGCGGAGGTTGTTTAAATCGTGAACCAATCTAAGTTGGACCATTACTGAAAGCCTGCAAGCACTGAACAGTCGTCTTGTAATGGTGTGGGACTCAACAGTGCGCATCCACAAGCACCATGTTAGTACAAAATGGCGATCTAATCCTTCCAGACTGTCAATGGTGGTTTGACTTAGATCGGTTTATGATTTCAATGACAATAAAGCAATTTAGATTGATGATACACCCTAATTTAGAGTAGACTTATTTTTTCGATTATCTTTCTAATTAACCTCTGTGGACTTGTAAATTAGCTACTTTTAATTATTCACAGTTGTGGAAACCATTATTTGTGTGTAGTTTTACCTTGACAATCACAACATCTGTTCTCTGACTTTTCTGGCTTTACTCAAGTGTGTACAGTAGCAATTCTCGATATAATGCGACGGCTTTCTACTCTGAAGAATCAAGACTTCAAAATCAAGTGACTCGTAAGCAATAGAAAGCAAAGACGCAAGTTTCACCAATAGTTATTATTAGTTGGCTACCTCAGTACTTCATATAAGCGTGTAGTTACAGTAGTATACTACCTCTACAACTTCTGAGTTAATTTTGTAATTCTTCACTATAAGCAGTTGTGGTATAAACATTCACAGATAACAATAACTCTACGTTTATGACATAATATATGTCGGGTTTATCATCCATAGCTGTAGTTTGTCATGCATATGACTCCGTATTCAATAATTTCTTGGAGCTGCGTAACTATATACAGTTGTGTTATTTCACTCACCATTTGGATTTATCATAAATGCTTTTGAAAGTGTAAATCGACCATCTTGGATTTTATTATGACTGCGTAGTCACCATCCTTTCAAAGTATGCATCTGTTTCTATGGCTCCAGAATACTTCAATATTGTTATTTCAGTGCAGTGGAGTAACGGATACCACAAGTCACGGGCAAGACGGAAAGAGGATTAATGTTGTTGTTGTTTTTAAAGATAAGAATTAGTGGAATAGATACCTTTAGTATTAATTATATGTTAACTTCAGGCTCAAATGAATGTATTGAGACCGTACAAGGTGCTATTACTGAACTTATAAGTACAAAGCCTAAAAGGTATGAGTCAATGCATGTATTTCTTTTTCTGGTTTGATGTTTGTCCAAAGCATTATTCTGTACCGTTTTATTTCACAATTCTTGTTATTGTAGAATACTCTTATTTGTATAGGACAGTTTCAAGCAGTTCCTCTCTATGTAAATGAACTTTACCGGAATCAAAGCTCATTGGTAATGATAGTGAGGATTTAGCAGCTTCATTTCACGTAAGGTAAGCTTCTTCCTATACTTATTTCCTAAGCGTTATCTTTATATTTTAATTGGGATACTTAGGGCCTAAAATTCTGTAGATTTATTTAGTTCTCACTATTATTAAAGTATATGGAGTAAATTCTTATTCCCCGTTTGAAATAATAACCTCTGTATGCATCACTTTCAACCCATCTTACTTATTCCATTAACTTCCAACATTTATTTTCGAAAAGTATTTTACCAAAAAAAATGAAGTAAGAGTGTATAAACTGACATTGCTGCTTAAAAGTGATTACATTTTCACACAGTGATGTGGGAATTCATTGGTAGATATCAGGTTAAGTACGGTTGAATCTCAATGAATTTTTACGAAGTCTCAGCACCTAAAATTTTATTTTGTTAGATATGTAATAGCAGTTTAAAAATCCCCATAGAATATTCAAAAACGAAGAATATTTGAGCGAACAATTGTTTTCAATAACTTCATCATCAGGCTCTACAGTTATAAGTCCATAATTATAATATTTTACAAAGGCCAAAAATAAGGCATGTTTTAATGAGTTTGACAATGTTATGTGTTAAAAATGGTGAACGTTTGCATCTGTTACGATATATATATATACTTCAAAAAGAGAAAATTCGTAATATTTGCAAATTAGAAAGGTCATTCAATAAAGGTCAGTAAATTGTTCAGTCACAATAAAATAATAGTACTATTGCAAAATTGAAAATAATTTTGTCAACTGAGATAATAATAATATTGTTGTGTGAATATAATATGTAATATAGGGGGGGTGTTATCAAGGTAATTACGGTCAACAAATTGGGAATGATGGATATGAAGATTAACATATAGATAATGACAAATAATGATAGTAAGGAAAATAAATAAAATAAAGGAAGGGGTAAGAGGTTTATAATATTCAGTCTAGGTATTCGGTGACCCAGTCGTAGGCCAGGGTAAACATAGAGGCTGGATATATTTTTTCTGGATGCATAAATTAGGTCTTCTGGAGTTGATCCAGATGGCTTCGGCTGTGTACAGCAGTCGTAATCTAGCTCCTTGAGGTAGATATTTTGGAACTTGATATAAAACAGAGAAAGCTTCCTCTATTTTGATATGATGTTCACTATCTACCAAGTGAGAAAGAATGGTGCTGTTAATCGATTTGGTGACTCCTTTTCCCAACCATGCTGGTACATGTTCACGAACACGCAAGGATAAAGCCCTCTGAGTACGGCCTATGTAACTAGCTCCACAGGAGCAGTTGAATTGGTATACACACATGGAGGAGTCCATCTTCGGTAACTTATCGTTGATTGGTTGTGTGAGTACTGGTTTAGTCGAGAAAGTTATGTGCAACTTGGCGGCATGAAACGTCCTCTCGACAGATCTTTTGAGTCGACGTGTTAGAATATCACCCGCTATGTCGCCTTTAAAGTCAAGTTTCAGATATAAGGTCTTTTTATTGACTGTGTCGCAATGTCTTCTCTTTTTAATACTTTGTACGAGGTATTTTTTGACGAAATTATCAGGATAGCCATTATTACGTAATGTGTTCTTTAGTATAACTATTTCTTCCTCCACACTGTCTTCAGAACATAATAACTTGATTCTATGGTTGAGACACATAATATTATCGAGTTTTTTTACTAGATCTTCATATGCCATCTCTCATACATGTATAAATCCGGTGTTCACCTTGTGCTGTGTGACAATTTGGACCCATGCATATATGTGCCTGGTCCTACGTTGTAGCTGACTGACTCTCATACACTTGCTTATGTCAGTGATCAGTATGCTGTGAAACAGAATCAAGGAACAGATCACAGGTGTCATTTTTTGTAATCAATACCATTTTTGAATCGTTAATTACTTTTTCGTTACCGATGCAACCAATTCTTTTCCTAATTTTTACTGTATTAAAATGATGCACAACTGGTGGTTCCGTTTGTTCGATTCGATTCAGAAAGTAAAGCACCAGACAAAATGGAGAAGAATGTAATTGTGCTGCTTATATTGCTTTAAGTTATTTAGTTTCATCTACATTTTTAAAATACCAGAATACTATATCTAGTGTGGGATGCTGATATGTAATGACAGTGAAACAGATATTAACACCGAAAGTTTCGCATTTTAAAGTTTTTATGTTATTAATAAAACAAACAAAATAAGCAGAATCTACAGGTTATGAAGTGCCATAATACTTACCACCCGAATCAGAGAATTACGATGTACCAGCGGATGCCAGTTCAAATCACCTCTCAGTTCCTGCAGGTTCATAAAATTAATGCGTTAGATAAATATATCAAACATGGTCACTTTATCAGCCTAATGATAATAGTTCATCCAACTGAAGACTTATTTAATTTAAAGTATTTTTCAGCATACTTCATTTTGCACAACTTAGCAATCTCATTAGATCTCACAAAATGAATATGCCACACACTCGTGATCTAATATGATTGTGGAGCTTTGTCTTATGTTATTTTTCAAGATTCCCAAACTACTGAACAATGAGTATCTCTCATTCGTCATCACCCAATTTTGGGGAAAAGCCTCACTTCAAAATTACCGATCGACAGCAATCAGCACCTGGTGTGGAATACCTACAGGGAAATAATAATTGTTTTGAAGAGGAAGAAGAATGGCAGTCGGTAAGGGTGTTCAGTAATCTTCTTTCCAGTGTTTTTTTCTTACCTCATCCTTTGCGTAATATGAAATTTTCGTCCTGAAATATTTAAAAATAGTAAGTGAGGACAATTGATTTAGAAAGTTAAGGTTGTCTGCAGAAGGAAATACATCCAAATACTTTCACTTGTTGACATTTCTTCAGAATCGACTTATACACCAAGATACTTGACGTTCACTTTAAGTTTATGGTTCACTACCAGCATCCTTAGTCTCAACAAGATTATTTTAAGTTGTAACTATATAATAACTTAGATAGTATAGCCTCATGTATACGACATAGATTTAGAATATCGTGTATATCTTTTTCTATTCTTTTCTCAATTCGTCATCAAAGTATGGGGTCTGGTTTCCCGTATGTCATTCAACATCTAGATACTTCAGCTTTAATTTTTCTCAGATATTTACATGACGACTGATGTATTCCTTTTAACAGTCATACTTTTTGTATTTTGAAACACTGTTCTGTGGCATATGTCAGACATTTCACCATTGATAACTAGTCGATATCACAAATATACTTCGATATTTTTTCCTAATCACTTAGTTTCATTTTAGGTGAATCACATTTTGTAACTGAACAAGGTTGAGATATATTTTTCTCATGGTCGACCCCATCATTTCGTTATCAAAGCTAGTCAACTAAAGTTATTTGTCAGCTCCTTATTATCCTAAGTGAATATGATCGTCAGTTGTCATAGTTTTATGACGCCTTATGTTTCCATATAGTCACCAATATATTGTTAAGTTGATACTTGGCTTGATAATGAGCATACGCTCGGTCACGGTCAGTTAACTAAGTGTACATTAGTGATGTAATTCAGCAGTCAAGTAGAAATTTATGGAACATTCACTTATCAAAATATGTAACAGGGTTTGACAGTCTCTTATAAAATGGTAATCTAAACCTAAAATGATGATGGGCCAAGTAACTGTATTCATCAGGTAGCTCAACAGTAATTACGTAAATTGATTTCTTAAGAGAAACGCTGCTGCTAAACTTTTTAACTGCTGTTTGAAAACAGAATACTAACAGTAAACATTTTGCTCTTATCATTATTATCCATTAGTTGCGTTATGCATGGTAGATATTTGTGTCTTTGAAAAGTATCTCTTATCATTCGGATATCTATTTGACTAAATGTTATAACTTTCGCTATACTGTCCAGATTTTTAATATTATAGATTTGGTTCTAATTGCCCAATCCCTTTTGTCATGAAATTTCTTAGGTTTATTAATTTTCTTAATTGATAGGATTTCTGGTCGACTGTAAGTCTTATAACCGATTATAAATCATATCAATAAACAAACATCGAATTTATTCGGTTTTTTTTCCAATTATGTACTCTATGTTTACTTTTAGAAGTTGGATGTTTGGCGTGAAAAACGTCGTCAAGCCTTACTCACTGAGGCAACAAAATTTGCCTTATTTCAAGAGCGTGAGAGTAGAGAGAACGAAAGACGTAAGGAAGAAGTAAAAGATCGCCTTCGTAAAGCCAAGTAGGTGAAATGTGTAGTTGTTCAACATTTCCTTAAAATATTTTCTTATCCAAACGATTGAACATAATAGGGCATTAAATAGTTCATGGAAATATCTGTACCAAGACTGATCTCCGGCGGCCTGTTTGATCATCTGAGCTACCTGTTCCTGCCATCTAGATATTTCAACAAGTTATCTATTTTTGCTTGTTTAAATATATCACTATGTTTATTAATCGCATAACCTATTCTGCTGCGTTTCTGAAAAGTGTACAACCTTTCGTTGTCAAAGTTACAAAAAACTCAAGAGAAAATGTGGTTGCTGGCAATATACAACGAAAAGAATGCACATTAGTCAGATGTTCATTTACTGAACTGCTAACATCTAACTGGCGATCACTCAATATTTATCGCCATGACCGACCAAGAAGAAAGAAACGGAAATTTGTTGAAATACTTTACGCTGAGAATTCTATATTGTACCGAAAATATAATATTGAATAAAGCTAATAATAATAATAATAATAATAATAATAATAATAATAATAATAATAATGGTAATAATAACCCACCCTAGTGTTCTCATGAGCGTTTATTACAAGTTTATAGTTTACAAGGTTTCTCGGATACGGTAAAAAGAATAAATTACTTACTTACTTACGCCTGTTACTCCTCGTGAAGGAGCATAGGCCGCTCACCAGCATTCTCCATCCAACCCTGTCCTGGGCAATCCTTTCTAGCTCCGTCCAGTTGTAATTCATCGTTTTCATATCTGCTTCCATTATCCGACGCAATGTGTTCTTTGGCCTTCCTCTTTTTCGCTTCCCTTCAGGATTCCAACTTAGGGCTTGCCTCGTGATGCAGTTCGACGATTTGCGTAATGTATGTCCTATCCATTTCCATCGTCTTTTCCTAATTTCTTCTTCAGCTGGAAGTTGGTTTGTTCTCTCCCACAGAAGGCTGTTGCTGATGGTATCCGGCCAATGGATGTTGAGTATCTTGCGTAGACAGCTACTTATAAATACTTGTACTTTCTTGATTGTGGTTGTTGTAGTTCTCCAAGTTTCAGCTCCATACAGTAGAACTGCCTTGACGTTCGTATTGAAGATTCTCACTTTGATATTGGTTGAAAGTTGTTTTGAGTTACATACGTTCTTCAACTGTAGGAATGCGACCCTTGCTTTGCCAATCCTCACCTTTACGTCTGCATCGGATCCTCCTTGTTCATCGATGATGCTTCCCAGGTATGTGAAGGACTCTACATCTTCCAGAGTTTCGCCATCAAGTGTGATTGGATTGCTGTTCTCCGCTTTGAATTTGAGGACCTTAGTTTTCCCTTTGTGTATGCTGAGGCCTACTGATGCAGAGACTGCTGCTACACTGGCTGTCTTCATCTGCATCTGTTCGTGTGTACGTGATAGGAGAGCTAGGTCATCTGCGAAGTCCAAATCGTCTAATTGATTCTGAGCTGGCCATTGTATTCCGTGTTTTCTCTCAGATATCGAGGTCTTCATAATCCAGTCGACCACCAGAAGAAAGAGGAAGGGAGAGAGTAAACAGCCTTGTCTGACTCCGGTCCTTACTTGGAATGCATCTGTCAGCTGTCCTCCATGCACTACTTTGCACTGTATTCCGTCGTATGAGTTCCGGATAATATTGACAATCTTCTCAGGAACTCCGTAGTGTCGAAGAAGTTTCCATAATGTCCTCCTATCTACACTGTCGAATGCCTTTTCATAATCAATGAAGTTGATGTATAGTGATGAGTTCCACTCAACTGATTGTTCGACGATGATCCGTAGTGTTGCAATTTGGTCTGTGCACGACCGATCCTTACGGAATCCAGCTTGTTGATCTCGAAGTTGGGCGTCTACTGCATCCTTCATCCAGTTCGGCGACAATCTGTTGAAGACTTTTCCTGGTATTGACAGTAGTGTAATGCCTCTGTAGTTTTCACATTTGCTCAGATCTCCTTTCTTTGGAATCTTGACGAGGTGTCCTTCTTTCCAGTCCATCGGCACTTGTTCCTCCTCCCAAATCTTTTGAATAGAAGATAAAGCATGCTTGTGGTTGCTTCGATGTCTGATTTCAGTGCTTCAGCTGGTATGTTGTCGGGTCCTGCTGCTTTCCCGTTCTTGATTTGTCTGACGGCCATTCTAATTTCTTCCGTAGTTGGTGGATTGACATCTATAGGAAGATCTATGTGTGCTGCTTCGATGTCCGGTGGATTCATTGGAGCCGGCCTATTCAGGAGTTCCTCGAAGTACTCTACCCATCTGTTCCGCTGTTGTTGAACCTCAATGATTGGCCTGCCTTCTTTGTCCTTGACCGGTCTCTCTGGTTTACTATATTTCCCTGATAGTTTCTTCGTTGTATCTTAAAGCTGTTTCATATTTCCTTCTCTAGCAGCTTTTTCTGCCGTCGTTGCTAGTTCTTCCACGTATTTCTTCTTGTCGGCTCTAATGCTCCTCTTCACTTGTTTGTTTGCTTCTATGTATTCAGCTTGTGCTTGGACTTTCTCTGCTCGTGTTCGGCTGTTGTTAATTGCTGCCTTCTTGTTCTTCCTTTCTTTGATCTTGTCCAGTGTTTCTGTAGAGATCCATTCCTTATGATGGTATTTCTTTAGACCGAGAACCTCTTGACACGTTGAATTTAATGCTTCCTTGATGCCTTTCCAGTTGTCCTCCATAGTAGTTTCTTCTTCTTTCAGTAGATCTTGTAAGGCTTGGAACCTGTTGTTGGGAGCTATCTTGAATTCATTGAGTTTGTCAGTATCTCGAAGGAAGGCTGTATTGAACCTTTGTATTGCTGTTTGTCCACTTGTCCAGTTCTTTTTAGCTTCAGTTTCAAGTTGGCTACAACTAGGTGGTGAACTGAAGCTATGTCAGCTCCTCTCCTGGTTCTCACATCTTCCATTGTCCTTCGGAGAGTTTTATTGATTCAGATATGATCTATCTGGTTCTCTGTAGTGTGGTCCGGTGAGATCCATGTAGCTTTGTGTATACGTTTGTGTGGAAATATTATGCATCCTATGACCAATTTGTTGAATGCACATAGATTTGCAAATCTTTCTCCATTTTCGTTTCTTTCTCCCAGTCCATGTCGTCCCATGATATCTTCATATCCAGTGTTGTCTATTCCGACTTGGGCATTTAGATCTCCCATCAGAATGGTGAGGTCCTTTCTTGGACACTTCTCTATGATTGACTGCAGCCGCTCGTAGAATTGATCTTTAATATCGTCGTTGGTATCATTGGTGGGTGCATAACATTGGATAATATTCATTTTGGTCCCCTCCTTCTTTATTTTGAATGATGCTTTGATGATTTTGGATCCGTGAGATTCCCATCCTACAAGTGCATTCCGTGCTACTTTGAACAGCATTAGAGCAACTTTCTGAGTGTGTGGAGCATTTTCCTCTTCGTGACCGGAGTATAGCAGCATCTCTCCCGTAGCTAGCCTTTTCTGTCCAGCTTGGGTGCAGTGGGTTTCGCTGATTCCCAGTACTGCTAAGTTGTATCTCCTCATTTCCATTGATATTTGACTGGTCTTCCCGGTTTCCCACATTGTTCGAACGTTCCATGTACCTATAAAAATTTTTGCTCTGGTTGTTAGAAGGGGCATCGGCCTCGTGGCTTCCGAAGGAACTCGGCTTTCACCATGAAGCGTCATAATTCTTCTGGATGAAAACCTTTAACTTTCAGGGCAGAGTTAAAATGGTTTGGATTATTTTTTCTGGTAAGCGTTTTTTTAGCGAGTTAGTTTTCTACGGGATGGGGACGCTAACCCCATGCCCAACCCTCCTCCTTTACCCGGGCTTGGGACCGGCAGCAACCCTATAAGAGCTACAGGCGGAGTTAAAAAAAAGAAAGAATAAATTAGCAACTTGTTATAGTTAAGAAGATATTTGAAAATAATGTAAAACTATGTGTTCATTCAAAGCTATAAGTTAGTAGAATACAGTTATTGATTTATAAGATTTGGAATTATAATCGTAGTTGAAAAACATATTAAGCCACTTTCTTTTGTCCAGTCAGTGTAATTGTCATCTGCCAAGGTTAGGTACCTCTATTCCTTTTGTGTTCTTGGATTTTTTGTCACATGTGTATGTGAAGGAGACTGTGTTTGTTAGGTTTCGCCTCATCGTACGAATGATTTTAGACCAAGAGTATGCTTTAATAGAATATTCATTATCGATAGTGTCATACCTCTTCAGATTTTTTCCTGTCTTTTTAATCATGTGGTCAATAATCCAGACCGTTTCACTTCAATTCTTCACACTACTGTAGTTACCAAATGTTGAATATGATATGCATTTAGTAGTTGACGCCTTGCAACTGACTATTTTCATTATTTTTCTTGCAATCCTAGAAGCCAACGTAATCTAATTTCCAGTGGACATGTTTCTTCCTTAGATTTAGCTCCACCACCAAAAATAAATAGTCTTGGCGTCGCATTACTAACGGGTAGCGATTTTGATCCGCTCACTTTCGGTCATTTTGAAAAAAATCAAATGGATACAGTCTCACCATCACAATCGGTTTCTTCAAATAAATTTCAGTACACAGATAGTTCAGATCTTTATAAGTCAAATGACTCCGAGACTAATTTGAAGGCCTACTCCGATTGTTCTTCACCTGTGTCTGAACTGAAAACTGAAGTTCAGGTAAGTTTTTTAAGAGTCAGTTTTTTATTCCCTTTATGTTTTTTCCTCTCTAGGCGTTTTAATATGTGGTTGTTGTGAGCATTCATAAAGATCGGTCTCATAGTCCAACTGGGATAGTCCGTTGACATTCCAATCTGATATACATAAGATAGAAAATTAGTGACATATTTTCCCGTTAGGCCGTTTGAAGTCACAACAATTTTACTTTGTTCCATTCTTATCTCAGTTGAGAAGTGTTATGAATGTTTAAAAAATTGCAAGCACCTTAGCTTAATTTGGAAGTAAAAATAGTTGAAGTCAATCGATTACATCACTACATTTTGAAAGTCTAATGGAAGATGAAGTTTAACTAAAACCATGCGATATACGTACTCAGTACCTTTCGAATAATTTGATCTTGTATTTACTCATCGATGTTTTTTGTCTGAAAATGAAATAGAATTATATCAATTAATTTTAATACTAAAAAATAAGAGAAAGAACAGGTAATGAGAAAGATCAACAATATTTAAATGAAATTACAGGACCAAAGTTTTTTAAACAGGTAAAGGGGGTTAGACATCCATCTCGTTGGTTTCTCAACAAGTTGAAGCATGCTTCACCGACTGTTCCTACTCAATGATTTCTGAACTCTTTGCTGATTATTTCTATGATTGTGGATAATGATGGTTGTTTATCACTTATGATTATTTGAATTTCAGAAAAGAAAGAGTCTATTTAAGTTAAATCGAATAACCTAATTTTGGAAATAGCTTTAAATCGGCCTTTAGCGGAACGTATTATACTAAAAACACTGACTTGGATAACATTACGAAATCTGTTCTTCGATACAACATATAAAGGATTACATTACCGTCTCATGTTTTCCAGTCAAACGTGTTTGTGTTTGTAAGTATATTGGATGAAATAATTGATATATTAGTTCACTAATACCGTGACGAATACCTGAATAATTTCAAAACTAGTGAAATGTCCAAACTTTTATAAATCATATTGGTAGACGATTTTTCTCTTCTGTAGTTGAATATATCTCAAAAATCATTCATAAAGTCTATGCGAAAACAGATTTCAGCTCCGTACGTTAAAAGCTATCATATATGCACGCAGACGTTTAGAGTTCCAGTTTTGAAAATATAGTCAGCTTTTTCTCATCTTTAATCTGCCTCGAAAATTTCCGTCTCCTTTTAATGGAAAAACTGGCAAGTTCGATAGTTTATCGAAATATTTAAAACAATGTAAACATATTGAAATTTCTTACGGATGATAATTTACCAATGAGAAGTAAAATAACGCTTAAGATAATCAATAACTTTCATATTTTTATGTTTGTAGAGTAATATTACGGACAAAATAATGGATATTTCTTCTCCAAACAAAAATTCTGTCGAAAAATATGCCAAATATAATCGAATTGAAGTAATTCGTGATCTCATGTCTAAACCAAATAATTGCAACGTTGAAGTCACCCCGGAAACCAAACTGCCTTTTGATGCGAGTCTTGAAAATAATGACTATTCAGAATGCAAATTACGTTTGTCATCAAGACCTGGAGTATCAGAGGTTCATTGGGGACTAACAATAAAAGCACGAGGTCCCTCAAATACTTCCCCTTTTGTTGTTGAACGCGTTAAAATTGGTAGGTTTCTATATATCACATGTTTTAGTGTATTACAGACATTTTCTCTTCCCATTCATTTTTACGTTTGAAATAGTATAGGATTGAGGAAGAAATTCAGCGAATAATTTATACAGCAACTAATTTCACTTATCTTATTCTCCTATTGTCTGTATACAAAGTTTATCACACTGTTTCCCACTTACATTCGTCATAAGCGATACCTATCGATGATTCCTTCACCCAAGGTAATTTATTTGCCTATCTTTACTCTAAAATTGTTCCTCTGGACTGCACGAACAGTCGATCGTAATAATTTTCAATCTTTTTATTTTACTCAAAAAATTTTAATTCTTATTATTTGGTGGCGACTAGTAATTGAGTGGATACAATAAATTGGTTATTAGTGGGATTGATTTTTAGTAACAGTTTCTGATTTGGAATGCCCCATATCTACTTTCGTTTAACTAGTTTTCTATTAATCGTAGTTCTCATACATAAAAATGGCCTAAACCCTCAATATTTGCAACTTACTTTTAGTAAATAAGTGATATAGATTAACAGTGGAACACAGAATTCTCGTCCAACTATATTTGTAACTTCATCTCTTGGATTATGTCACAGTAGTTAACTGCGACGCGCAAATGTTGAGCAAGAACTAGAAAAATATAGTTCCTTCTATATCCTTTGACTGAGTTAGTCAGTAATACGCAACGTGGAACCTGGCACATGTATACATCGGTTCAGGTTGTCATTCCTCACTGACGTAGCAATCTGAAATTGTCAAGGTAAATTACAGAGTAGTGGTTCTAGTAACAGAAATTCAAACACACATAGGTTGACTTTCACATCATTCGTAATATGATCCATAGCTTAACCAAACTATAGTCTACAAATATAAAATGAATTGAGTGAGTGCGTTGATTAATTTACTTATCTACGAGACTGAATTAATGGGCTTTCTTTATCTACACTTAGATCTTGAGTACAGATTTTTCGCAATATATCCCTGTGTATTAATTTTCTGCTTTAGTGCTGTTGAAAAAGTTTGGTAACTTTGATGTGTTTGTTTGCTAGTTCAGACATTACTTTTGTCTTTTTGCTGACGTCTTGTATCATGATATCCAAATTACACCAGATAGCTTTCTCCGTAGTTTCCGATCAATTTTCTGTTCCCCAGTCTACCTGGTGACATATTTTGCTTGCAATGACCACACGACTTTACTTTTTCAACCTGTCTTTTAGTCATCATTATAATATTTTCAAGTGTATAAAGCTGTCGAAAGGAGTTTCGCAAACTTAAATTGCACAGTCGAGTTTTAAAGGTGGATTTAACCGAAGCAAACTAATTGTGACATATCACATGGATCTCTGTGACAATCTCGGTAGGGAGTTAACTGCAAAATAACTTGTCGTATCATTAAAAGTCTATTGTCCGTTGTTTTTACTTCAGAAAGCGTTAAACTTTTCATGATATGGATGTTACATTTTTACCATTTACTAAGTTCTTTCTTTTCAGTAAAAATCTAATTGTCTCGTAAGATTGATTTCAATACACGCATTTAAATATTGAAATTTACCACCCTTACTTAACTGGGTGGTCATTTTTTCATCTAAAATGTGTCAGGATTAGCACTAACTTCTAAATATTTCCAAGTTAACATTTTGGAATAAAATTTCACCAAATTCTGGACTTATTGTACAAGAATCTTCTGAAAAACTAATTTACTGTAGGGTTCCTTCAGCGTTTCATGACGTATTCCCCCTCATCTTTGTGGTCATCAACACACAATATTCCAAACTTTGTGTACAACTATAATACTTCATTATGTTCCTGAGTTTTACTATTTTACTGTGTGTATCAAGAGACTACGTTATGTTATCATACGATAAAGAGAAATATCCGTATTTTATTAGTGTTAGGGGGGGGGTAATGGTAATTGCAGAATTTTCCTAGATCAAATTATAAACCGATCTTATCTAAATGGCACTGAAGACCTTGAAGCACTGGACGGCCGTGTCATTTTAGGCACTATTGACATCTGATACCGGTCCAGTAGTCTAGAGGTTAAGGGTCGGCGAGCAGGACGGCTTTTCAATGCTTCCAGGTTTTTATACGTGGTCTAGTTACGGTTTGTTTGTTATTTGATCTATATCTTAGTTTTGAGGATGAGTTCTTCGAGAATTTCCATTAGAAATGAAATCTGAGAAACCAAATAACTAAAACCATACATTTTTTGCATAATACTCAGGTAAGTGAGCTTATTGTAGCTCGTTGATAAATCAATCCATTCTATTTATCATTTCTTAAACATTCTCTATTCGTTTACATTTGTTTCATTAACATGCAACATCTAGGTAGTTCGGCAGATATCTGTGAATTTCAAAAAGGTGACATATTGGCTTCTATTGATGGCATAAACCTGGGTACTAGTCGGAAGAACACTGACAAAAACACCAGTCAAGTTACAAACTTAGAGGATATAGAAAACTTGATGGCTCGTTTAGTTTTGGCCAACAAACCGATTACTGTTCAGGTCTTCAGAAAAATGGATGAATTTGGTAGGAGCTTGTGGTATTTTTCTTAAGATGCATAACATTGTGACTGATTTACTAATTTAAGCCACGTACTTTATGTGTCTGCTAGTGTTACTGCCTGGTAGGTCAAACCAAATAATGTGGAGTGAGGTTTGAACCTGCGAGCCACTGGTTAAAACCTGAATCTTGTTCTGTCAAACATCATATACTGTTTTATTTTTACTTACTTCAATCCTTTCATTTTTGTTTGGGTTTGTTATACAGTATAGTTAACCGTTTTGTGCATCCTCAACAACTCGATTCGCTTGTTTTGTTAGACAGGAAGTATAAGAAATATTTGTGATAATTGATTTGTTTTACCAGAGAAATCATGATATGGATATTTTAAAACAATATGAAAGAAATCTCTCGTTGTTACAACAGCTGAACTAAACATGAAGATGTACTGCCAGTTATTATAACCCTCTACGTCCTAGAAATTCACTAGACACTTGGATTCGGAGTTTTAGAAATTTATCCATTATGTGAAGCTTTCTTCTGATCATTAATTATTTGCCTTTATATTAAAATCTTATTATGCTCTGCCTATACAGTTGTTTCCTTTTTTTAATATTGTCACTTTGGTACTGTTTTTTTTATGTTTAACATTATTCAGAAAATAACTTAATTGTTATTACATTACCTCACACTTGAAAGGTGTAAATTCTGGATCACCATCTCCCATACACTTAGTAGAAAAATGTTGTTTTTTATGTTAGAAGCAATCCAACTCCCTTCATTTCAATTCAAAAGTAATATATGGTGTCTGTGAATATCACTTGGTATTTCATCACTAAATGTGTATCTATCATGTTAATTAATTTTAAACATTATTGATAAGAAAGACACTTGTATAAATTAACATAAAATACACTGATTTTTATGTAACCTTTCCGTTATTTATACGTGTAAAGTAGTGATTTAATTTATTCAGACATTGTCTACAGAATAATCTGTATTTTTAGGATGGAAGAAAAGTTTTTGTTATAACTGATAATGCGTCGCAATCAACATGAGATAATATAGAATGTTCCACTAATAGTTACTTACAAAAAATTAATAGAATAAGGCAAAATTCCTAATAAAATGCTATAAAAAGACATCACACAAGTCGGTAGTGAATTTTGTCTGTATTATCAGTAGAATAACCTATTGACTTCAACAAAAATCTAATTGACAATATTTGATATGACTAATAGTCGTTTTCGATTTTGTAATTGAGAGCACTAATATAACCACTTGATGTTTTTTTACATTAACATCAACTATTTAAACTTCAAAACAAAATCTGAAAGTATCCACAAACGTATTGACTGAAATCCAACTATATTGCGTCAAAAGTTTTTTCATTAAATTTTATCTTTGTTAATTAAAATACATACTTTGTTAAATTTATGTTTGAAAGACAAAAGTAATACATCTCTCTATTTATATTTCAAAACAGAACTAGGTATTTTATATTGAAGAATTCAATCAGTCGATGTTTTTTTAAGTCCATGAATTCCTATCTCAATTGATCTCTCTAAGTTGTTATAGATTTTGGAATACCCTATCAACGTTCTTTACTTAGATTTGTTTTTGTATTAGAGTGTAATTACCTATATTTGTACTATAATCATCAATTGAGATTCTGTTATGTATTTTATCGGTTCATGATAAATTTAGTTTTAACCTACACTAGTTTACTTTGGTAAACTTGTCATCGTACTGCTTACAATGTTTTTTATAAGGATTGTAACTAAAACTAAAGTAGAAATTCGTCTCTATAAGAATTGTTATTGAAGTGCTATCGACATAGTCTTAACACTTTTAGGCTTCAGGAAGAAAAGCTATTATAGGAAATTTATAAATCCACTAAGGAATAGATAAAAAATTTAGCAAAGAAATTTTTTTCTGTGGATTCATTTTTAAAAAGCTATACAGCCGTATTTATACCAGATAATTAATGTGATGAACAAGTTTTGTGTGTTAGTATTCATGTTTCTGATGAGTGAGGATCACTTGAAGCTAATTTTATTGATAATGGTTATCTTCCAAAGTTTATTGAAATAAGCATGAAAAATACTAGGGGTCATAAGCATGCAGAACGATAATATCCATATTGATCTGGATTTTAAGGATAATATTGCGGACAAGATCTTGATTAATTGTTTGATTAATCCATCATGGAAAACATTTTATCTAGTTCCTATGTGAGTTGTCTACACTATCAGCTCATTAGTGCACATATATGTAAAGGACTAGCTCTATCGTTTGATCGATTAGACATGAATTCCTTCATTCATCTTCACCGGCGGACCTAGGTGCACATGTCTTTTATCAAGGAGAACCTCCCAACGCATTGCTGGGCACCTGATAATATGACTCTGTAAAGGACAATATGAAAGTATGTGAAATCGTCTGTTCTCTAGCATGTAGTTGATGATGATCATGCAGTATAAGACTCAGCGTCCAAAATCATTTATAAAATCTAATCGGTTCTACCGAAACGCCTACACACATCTTCATATTACAGAAGCATTGGAAATGCTTAAGAAGAAGCTATATTTATGTATAGAAAACTATTTCCGAGATCTCTTTCTATGCTGTAGCCTGAGTTTGCTCTATATTTCTTTACACACTACTTAATAAAATTTTTTGGTTGCTGTTTATTACCCTCGTTTTTTTAAGTCACATGTTATATAATCTACTTTTTTACATCCGAATATATTGCACCAATAATTTATTCATTCTATCTATTATCATATGATCACTCACCTTTAATCAATTCCTGTCCTCATTTATTTTGACCTCCATCAATCTACTTGAAAAATCATACCATATCTCTAATTTTGTAGTTGTGTCTTTTATGTCCTGTAGTTACTAGTCAGTATGATTATTCATTTATCAATAATTAATCGGTTTCACCCATTAATACGAACTAAACATCATGATTCTCACCCCTTATACCCAGGCATATTAATGTAAAGTGCTTATTCATCACATAGATTATCTTTTATAAATACAATTATGCAGGTTTTGAAAATGAAATTGTTGAAAAGAAAATTTTCTTTGCTGAAATATTTATTTTGTTGCAGAAAAGCTTTTTGAATAATAATAAAAGCGAACTATTTTTCTCATAAAATGTTTCAAATGAACTACACATTTCAGATGAACTGAACGATGGCGAATCGGATACAGGTGGAGATTTTTCTGTCGAATCAGCAGCCGTGAAATCCAAACACACACCAAGTAACATTAGTGATTCCGATAGTGAATGCCATGAGTTACTTGTTTCTCCTGTTGTCAAGGTTTCTCACAAAACATCTCCTGTTGATAGCCCAGTTTTACAAAGACCTATCACAATTACACATTCACGTCATAGGTCACCTTCCCGAAGCTCAATTCAAGTAAGTTATCCTTGGTTGATTAATACACTCGTTACTTACTTACTTACTTACTTACTTACGCCTGTTACTCCTAATGGAGCATAGGCAGCCGACCAGCATTTCTCAACCCACTCTGTCCTGGGTCTTCTTTTCTAATTCCATCCAATTCTTGTTCATTTTTCGCATGTCTATCTCCATTTCCCGGTGTAATGTGTTCTTTGGTCTTCCTCTTTTCCTTTGGCCTTTAGGATTCCATGTGAGGGCTTGTCTTGTGACACAGTTAAGTGCTTTCCTCAATGTGTGTCCTATCCACTTCCAGCGCTTCTTCCTGATTTCTTCCTCCGCTGGGATCTGGCTTGTTCTTTCCCACAGTTGGTTGTTGCTAATAGTGTCTGGCCAACGGATCCGAAGTATTTTGCGTAGACAACTGTTAATAAACACTTGTATCTTCTGGATGATGGCTTTCGTAGTTCTCCAGGTTTCCGCCCCACACAGTAGAACTGTCTTGACATTTGTATTGAAAATCCTGACCTTGGTGTTGGTTGACAGTTGCTTTGAGTTCCAGATGTTCTTCAGTTGTAAATATGCTGCTCTTGCTTTACCGATCCGCGCTTTCACATCCGCATCAGATCCACCATGTTCATCAATGATGCTACCCAAATAATACACTTGTTATCTTCCTGCAAATGGTCGATATATACTACCAATAATGTTTCATAACAATGAACCTTTTTCACTAACAGGTCTGTTTCCTACTTATTTATAATCATACTGAAAAAAAGCTTAAATACTAAAGGATCAAAAAATGCACCATAAAAATAAGGTGGCAGTGCTATGAAAAATCTGAAAGAAAGCTTTTCAATCAACCGTTAAAAAAAAGATAAATGGCCACTAAACACTGTTAGTCTGTCTTTTCGTATTAACTTTCAAGTGTCCAATCATTCTCATTCCAATTGCTATTACATTATTTCTTGAAATTCATCTTTTCAGTTTCGTCAACCTAATACGATCTCGCAAATTCGAACAATGCTAACCCTTACTATGCTCTATTTCAATAAGTGACTGACTATTTACTCTAATAAATTATTAAATCATTCTATCTTTAAAAAATTATGGTTTACCTTGCGTATCGTTCTCAATGTATTGTACTTCTTTTCTATTTTCTTGACATGAGTTTAGCACCAGCAACTGTTACTATGATCTATTTATGTTATGCGTGGTTTACCCGCTGAATTATATCACGCGTCCAATCACTAATCATAATCATAATTCTAATTTGGCCTTTTATTTACTCTATGGTTTGGTGTCTCTGACTTAACCAATTACACGCCCCATCAGCACCATTAACATTCAACCGGCAGTTAAGTTTGTATTGGTCCGTCATGCACAAGGTCCTCCCTATACTCCAGTCTTGAGTCCATAAGTCAACACCCAGCCTCTACCATATCTGTATTTCAAACAAACGTGGTTTATATACAGACATACATAACGGAACCACACCATAATATAAAAAATAACAATTATACATGAACAGGCTAAAAGTGGCTGTGAGTAGAGAAGACTGTAAATAATAGACTGGCAACAAAATAGGAATAGTCAGTCGTATGACATTAGTTTATGGGTTAACCGAAAGGTAATGATAAACGGAGTACATAGATATAGTAGTCTAGTTTCTTAATAATCATATAGTAAGAATATATATATAATGATAATAATCCAGAAATTAATTCTGGGAGCTACCATTCCTTCAATCTTCGTTCTGACATAGCAATTTTATGAGCAAGTTGATACCCTATATTAAAACATTCTGTCAGGTTTACTATCACTGATACTTTCCGTGAAAATACTGTTTTTAATCACTTCATTTTTATCTTTTTCTTGTCATTTTATCAATTCTTTAAAGATTTCTGATGACGAAGTTAACAATTCATCTGTGTCATCTAACTCCGAAGTAAAAGAGTACGTTACATTCAAAATGAAAAATTATAATATTTATTATATATAAAGATTCAACATGTATTTTACGTATGCTTACTGTCAATTTTAGTTTATTACTGCTTAGATATAAACTAGAATCTAAGTAGCTCATATTTTAGGTAAGCTGAATAATTTTTGCTCTCTTTTCTAACATGCTCCCTCCCTGAAAAAATGATACTATTAAATCTTGTCACTATAGGTTTGTGAATGATTGGTGGAATCATTTGATTATCATTCGTTCTATCACGAGTTCAAAGGTACTCTATTTATTTAGGTCTTACAGTCAGGTGGTATTGCTCTTGCTCACACGATAATAAGGTCACCGTACATATGTGCAGGTAAAAAATTTTGAATTACGCTAATTTACAGATTCAGAAAAATTCATTATTTTATCTCTTACTCTGTTGCTATTTCAGCTCAGTTTTGTGATAATCCATCAAAAGCGTACTTCAGCATTACATTTCGATATATTGTTAAAAACTGGATTTTTATAGTTACTAGAAATAATTTTCATCAAACCTCGTTATAGAACGAACTTCGTCATTTAATTTTCATATGTGTATCGATTCGTTCAATTATGGAGTCAGTAAACGAAAAACCGCAAACGTCTACATGTAATAACTATCAATGTCCTTTATTTCTGGATGCTATTTATGGTTTATGACTTGTGAATCAAAAGACCAGTCAGTCATTAGTAACGTAAAAGCTCTACTCAAATATGCATTCTCACACGTTGTCACATTACACCAACACAGTGAGATAAAATTATCTCGTCGGAATATAGCAAAATCTCAGGATGTAAATGTATCTGCGTCACCGTTACTGATGTGATGCTGAACTCTCGGATAAAATCCCAAATAGTACAAGAATTTTTCTCTCATCTACTTATTACATAGGAGTTCTTGTCGTCACAATACTTTTATGTTAGAAGTTACAAATATAACAATTTTTATTTGTGCCAGATAATTGACATTATCCTACCTCACTGATACTTTTTGCACTCCATTTTTAGCTGCACACAGTTCAGTAATATTATATGCTTAACTTACTCATTGGTTAGAAATATTTATTTTTGCGCCAAAAGCCTTTCTGTCCATTATTTAATTTAATAAATATACAATATGTTTTTTTAATTGGTCTAATTAGTTGATCAGACAACAACTATTTCTACTACCCAGCTAGATTCCACTGGTATTTAAAAGTGTAAATATAACTATTTTTGGAACACTTCCTATATTTTTAACTTACCTTTTGAGTTATTGCCCTGGTACAGCTAACGAAGAAAAGAGTCTGCTCTCCCGTTCAGAATGCTACCATGCGACCTTTCGCCTATAACGTCTACCAGAGAAGTCCTACTAATTGCCTTCAGACGATGAGAGTATTGTTTAAAAAAGTGAGGAAGCGAAAAGCGAACATCAGGCTCTTAAATCGTTTTGGTGAATATTAAGGGTTCATGTAAGGGAGTTGAGAAGCCTTGATTTCAGACAAATTGTGAATACGTGCTTTAGAAACCTGAGGGAACAAATGGCTTATAAACCTATTTTTTGCCACCGGCTCTCGTGAGGCGGTATCTCTTGACGATACTCCATCTTCTTTTAAATTAGACCTCTAGGTTAAAGACTTTGAGAATAGCCTTCGAAGGAGATCACCTACTTCTGTCTAGGCACCCAGACAGTATCACGGCCCACACAAAACTTTTTAGGACATATTATTTTTGGTGCTCGGTTCTACCAGATTTTGTATAAATTAAATAATAATTTCACTGAAATCTCGAACTGGTCAATGTTCGACTATTATTGAACACCCAGAAGCACTGGACGACCGTTTCATCCTAGTATAAGACTCCCTCAAAGTGCGCATCTACTACGACCTCGCGTACGCTAATCTAACCCAGGACCTTCAGTCTTGCGCTCCAACCCTTAACCTTTAAACCACTGAGCCGGCGTTCAACCGTGTTAATTCCTAACTTCAATAATCTTCACAACCCTATACTAATAAATAATAGTTAACAAAATAGTTGCTATATTTTTAAACTATACCTTTGTATTTAATTATTTTCCCAGTCATTTTATCCTAATAATGATTATTTCAAACTTCAACATTGTTAAAGTAGTAATTGTGTACGCTATAATTTTCCCCATATAATAGATACAATTGTCTAAAAGGGAACTTTAATATTTCGTCCAAATCAAGTGGTTTAATTTCTAAGAATGAGATTTCTCCATTATTTAAATCAAATCAAGATAAGTCTAAAGATGAAAGTAAGTAAATTATTTGTACCATGGTTTTATTTCATTCATATTGGTATCATTATTTATCTGACTAATTGACTTTCCAATGACTTATGCACTGATGAATATATTGTTGACAAACCAAATAATCATTGGTGAATTACTTCCTCTGTTCATGTGGCTATTTTTATTAACAAGTCAATGCTAAAATGAAGATTTTTACTATTTATAAGTATAGTGCATACATAACAGCATAGTACTTCAACTCGTTTTTTTAGATTTCAACAGGGTTTCTTAAAGTAACCAAAAATATTTTTGAATTCTGTCTGCGTTTTTTAGAATTATTTATATAGCCTTATAACATTTTCATCAGCCTGATAATTCACGCCCACAAGAAATGCGGCACCTCTGACACTATATCCGTCTTCAATAACTTTTTTTACGAGGCATTGTCTCTTCTCATTTGAAATTAATTTGTTTTTTTTTTCTGTTCATCTCTGGCATATAAGGATTATGAAAAAAGATTTTTAAAAACGCTGCGGTTATTTCAAAAAACGTAGAAAAAAATTTTTAAACTTTTTTGGTTATTTTAAAAAACCCTGTTGAAATTAAAAAAACGATTTGAAATACTATATAAATCTGTGTACGTGATAGGTTTTCAAGATTATCTGTTGACAATTCCAGATATTTTTTGCTCCCTCCTTACTGATTTTTCGTATGTAAGGACATAAATATTATTTATTAACCAATCTGTCAGCTTACATAGAGATGCTACTCATAAACTTCTTCACATAGTTGTATGAAAACACATATATTGTAATCAACACAAGACTCTGATAGATTGTAAACTACAAAATTTTTTCCTAATAACTGATTGCCACCATCTTTCTCAATTCGTCATATAACCGCTATTAAGAACTAAGCTAACTTTAAGAATAAATCTTCCAGTTTAAGTACACAACTTGTTATTATCACTTATATATTCTTTGTTATCTCTATATAGCAAAAAGTTACCTTCCTATTCTTTCGATTTACATAAATAAACGCAACTTAGCATTTACAAAACATAGATGCTCGCATTAGTATTTCTGTCTAAACTATGTACCAATTGATCAATTCTCAATATAAGACAATACCTGCATAATGCTTTTATTTGAAAGTGTGAATAATAAATACTTTACTGTTATGCAACAGCAGCCTATATGACCTTAATATTTCAACATTTGAAATGTCTGTAATTCTTACCACCAATTTTGTTTTATCTTACTTTCACTGTACAGTTATTGATCTTTTTTCTCACTTTCTCCTCTCTTCTAACAATGTATACCGTCTGAGATTTCGCGTAGCTTTTCTGGCTGACTATTCTGTATAATTTTTGGGTTCATTTAAGGTCAGTCTGATCAAAATACATTACCTCATCTCTTACCACTTACATTTAATGTTTTCTCAAGATTTTTTTCATAAAGTCGTTCATAGATAATCAAACATATTCATAAAATAAGATAGTATTTTGTGAACATGTATATACTTGTTATCACTATATGAGAAAAAGTAAATCATCACATTTCGTCCAAGACTAGGTTATATATATATATATATATATATATATATATATATATATATATAAGTAGATTCACTTATACAAGTGATTAACAAAGTTTACTTCTCATCGGCATCAGTTTATGTACTGTGTTATTATTTTTACGATACCTCTGCTGATTTCCTTAAGTTGCTTCAAATGTTCTGATCGAAAAAATTCTATGAACCTGAAGTTTCCATAAATCTCATCTTACATTGATTATCTATTAATTATTGGTTTTGATATTTCAGTTTTATTTGATGTGTGTGGTACTCAAATGCTTGATAATGAATTCCTAGTCGCTCCATAGTTCCGCACAATTCTCTTAAACTTGGTCCTCCAAAGTTACAAATAAAACACTAAATAAGAACAGAAGCTTTACTTCAATGTTATTTACTGATGTATGAATAGCCTCCACATTCGGAAGACTTCTGGAAGCACGCTAAGTTTAGTAACAAAGTTGGTATGAGTTCTGGTTAGAGTATAGGACATAATGCTTCCTTTTTATAGAGGTTTCTGGGAAGTTCTAATTAGGTGCTTAAACTCAATGGTTTTCAGCATTTCCCGTGTTTTCTGAAGACGTTTTCGGGGAATTCTTGAAGATTCCAAACAGATCTCTGGATTTTACTCGTAATTATTACTAATCAAAATTTTTAAGGACATTGATGTACCATCTCAGTATATATATATATATATATATATATATATATATATATATATATATATATATATATATATATATATATTGTTGAGTTACGTCCTCTGGATTTGGCAGTTCAACTAGGAACCTTTAATTGTCATTTTGGACAACTTTCGCATTTACCGTACATGGAGCTGTTATAATTATTCCGCAAGCTCTAAGTCACCTTGTCCTATTCTCTAATCTTGTCTTCGGAGGTTTTATCAACATGATTTGTCTTTTTATTTCTATCGACTATTGTTCGTTTAACCTCTGACCATAACATCTACCTGGGCTAGAAATGTCCATCATTACATTCTATCTCTACCCATATGTATTTTGGAAATGTCAGTAACACTTTAAATCCACTTTTGTATCGATTATTATCATAAAATACCTAATAAAGATTTCAAGGTTTCGTATCTTCTTATGAATTTCTAATATTTTCACAAAATATCATTCTTTAATTAAACTTGTGCCATAAAAATAATATATTATTTGTCAAGTAAAATTTTAACACCAAACGAAAATCAGTCTGTGCAAACTCGAGTAATTTACAGCCCTATTATTGTTTTAGAAAATATATGCACTAAGCCACAAATTTAGAAAGTGAGATTTTTACTAGAATCTATTCATGAAAAACGAAAAATTGAACGGTTTGATCGGACTTCGTAAATAAAACAAAGATCATTTGCATATTATATATATATATATATATATATATATATATATATATATATATATATATATATAATATTTGCATTTATTATCCTGTTACAATATACAACCTAATTTTTTGTGTTTTGCTATTTATCTGTTTTCTTTCTTGTCAAAAAAAAAACAAAACTTCGTTGTCCAACTTACGTTGTAATGATGGATGTACATGTATGTATGTGTATATAAACATATATGTAGTTTAGTTACATTTTAAATGTGTGTGTACATATATATAAGTGTTGATAGATGTGGTAAACGTAATAGATCTGTAGTTCTATTGCTCCATATGCAAAATATAAAAACGTAATTGTTATTGCTTTGTTTCTTCCACCGGTAGTTTTTGTGATTTTATCCTGTTTTATTTACTCGCTATGTTAGTGTTTGATATCCAAAGTCTTTTACTAAGTTTACATAGCACTTTCATTATTTTCTTTGCAAAAATATAAAAAAAACATTGATTGATATATTACTGTATTTTCAATGATTGTTATCTTTTGATGTGTTTTTCTCGTTGTGTCTTGTTTTGTGTTTGCTGACTTTTTGTCATTCATGCACAATTATACGTACCTTTACTGCAGTGAAGTACTCCATGTTTGTTTTTCTATTTAGTCAATTTCTTCATAAATTCGTATTTTTCTCTTACAGTTGAATGGGTGTCCTCTGTTAGTAGTAACTAGATACTATTGCTACTTCAATTACTTTTATTGGTGCTTTCACATCAATTATATTCAATTTTACCTATTGTTATTATGGCGTAATTTCGTTTACTTATGTATGTATGTCTTTTAGTTTCCCGTCTTTAGGATTTTATCATTGTTAACATTATTCCTTTTTAGTGTATAAATACAGTAATGTCGTAGCAGTTGTTTTTTTATCATTATTTGGATCTTTTCCTATCGCTCTCATAGCTCTGGAGCATCAAAACCAGTACAAATCCGTTATTAGTCACTAAATGTATACAGTTTTACAACTACATGTATTCCGTTCAAGAGATGGATTAGAGTGTAACTTATAAATACATTTAATGACACACTAATAATCTTTTTAAGTTTGGCCTAATGGGGGAGAGGGTTTCAAATTTCTTCGTTTCTCAAACGAATTTTCACAAATGGTTTATGCAATGTGTACACATCAGTTTTATCTCCTACTCTAAAACTAATCTTGTTAGTCATTTACTCAAACCTAATCTTAGTCACGTTTGGAAGCATCTCTTTGCTTGATGTAGTCTGCTTAGAGCATTCAAACTCGAATAATGCTCTCAATTTATATTGGTTACAAAAGCACACCATTTACCACAATATATAATTTTTATCTATGTACAGTTTTATAGTACACGGCCTTTTCATGTTGATACTAGAACACTACAACTTTTATGTTATGTGATCATTTTTCTCAAAACATAACTAACATACCCGATTTCTCCTTTTCTGAATTTCATGAGTAGGTGCTTAAATAATCCTCTGTAAATATAGAAGAAACATTGTTTTTTTGCATTGAAAAATTTTCATGCTGTTTATTCTTATTTTTCCAATAATTAATTCTCTGTTATTTCATACGTAGAGTTGTTTTTCGTTCAAGAGTTGTACTCTAGTTACATTCACAAAAATACTTAGTCTTTCAACTGATTACTATTAACAATCAATTAACTGTTGTATTTAACCATAAGTCTACTTACCTGCAAATCATCGTAGTGAAATAAACAAAAAATGTTTTTTTTGCAGAACTCATGAAATGTAGCTAACAGTGGAATCTAGGACAGGCATTTTGTCCTATGTGGGAACTGTCATTAGGATCTACCTTCATCTCACAGTTGATATTCACTCTGAGATAAAAATGAAACTTACCTTTTGGATCCCACTTCTAATCAAATTCCATAAGAATGGTGATATAAAGACTATATCGAGGCAATCTGCACGGAATACAAATAAGGCCAACTAAGACTGATCAAAATTCAGTCAAAATATCAGCACTAAAGTAATACATTTAAGATAATAAAATATGTTGCAAAATACTGAGTTTCACTTTCATATACTACAAATGAGTAATTATTTATTTTATTCATTTCATTTTAATGTAATTCACTAATAGTATTAATATTTATTGGATATATAATTCTGTCTATGAATTAGTTATTTCCAACACTTTCACTTCATTGATCAGTCTCATTAATACATGTTACTAATCACGTGAAGCAAACAAAATGCCTTGTCAATCAAGAACAATCTAAAATGTTATTTTACATCGTATATCAACAATAACAAAAAAATATCCTGGTGTTTTAATACTATTCTACAGGGGATGTTTCAATAAATATTTGTAATGGATTGTTGCTTATAATTAATTAATTTAGAACTTGTAAACAACTTCCTTATTTCAGAAAATTAATAATAAGGACAAGTGATAGAAACTTACTCTATTTTCTATGTAGAGATTTATTATATATTCACTACACATTTTAACAAGTGAATTATTAGTAGTACATATTACACAACTAAATATCTTTTATGTTATTCGTTTATCTAAAAGTGAGAAGGTACACTCTCATGACTATTTATTTACTTATTGTTATGCAGATTAACCACATGACTTCAACTTTTTCTCTGTTCAGATGACTTACTTACACCTGTTACCCCCAATGGAGCATAGGTCGTCGACCAGCATTCTCCAGCTCACTCTGTCCTGGGCTTTCCTTTCTAGTTCTATCCAATTGTTGCTCATTCAGATAACTTTGTTGTACTGAACAATTTTACTTCTTATTTCTCGCAACCCGAACATCCGTTGTTAGTATTCAACCGTCGAGGCTACAAACCAGTATCCCTGATTTTATTGGAATATTATTTAAGAGTATCTAATTAGTAGTATGTAGTAGTGTTTTCGTATTTTCATGATAGTTACACTTTAAGTCTTTCTGTACATTTATATTTTTTGACATGTACATTTTTAGTGGTCCTTAACAAATCAATATTTTCCTTCAATTATGAATGCTTTTCGGTTGAGAAATGTAAGCAAAATTCTGTTTCATGTGTAATATGTAATCTGAAATCCGATAAAGCAGTAAACATGTAGTTACCAGTATGTAGTTTCAATTTATGTTTTAGGAACTGATGTTTTTAATTCATCCAACAGCTATGATGGCGAATATTTTAAAATGCAATACATACAAAATTTCTTCATTACCTCAATGTCTGTGAGACAGGCGACTAAGTTAAATGTCATCCACCAACAAAATGCTTAACAAAAAGTCAGTTCATATAAATACAGCTAATATATTAATTATGAAATTTGCAACATTATTTAAACAATAACACTAATGTTTTAACTTCCGATCAACAAACAGTGACCAAATACAATTCTTATATTATTCTTATGTTCAGTTTCCTCCTAAAATTAATCCGTTATTAGCTTCTGTATTAGTAACAAAACTTTATTTTTATTAAACTTAATAAAATGTGTGCAATGAGTTTACTCATTGATCTTGTATAGATATCAAAAACTGATTAGGACTTTGTTAATTTGAATTTACCTATTTATTGTAATACATAGTTGCTTTTTGCATCTAAATTCGGTAAAAGCAAGACTGTATAACTAACAGAGTTTTGCTTTCATCTGTAAAACCAATTGTAAATAAAACTTTCAACATACGTACGATATTTTCTTATTAGTTAATAATAATTTGTAGAAAAAAATTAGTAGTGAATTTTTCTCCTTTTTTAAGTATATCCTTTCAACTATTTCATTTTGATATTGTATAGTTATTATCATATTTTATCGGTATAATACTAACTCTCCTTGTAGGTTCTTCTAATTTCTATCCTATGAACGTAGAAAATAGATTATTAATGTAATCATATGATTAGTATAGAATAATTGTGATCATTTTACTACTGACAAGTTTATTTTTGTAATAATGTGAAAAATTTTAAATACTTCTAGAGTGCATAATTTTAACTAAGTAGAGTACAGTAGAATTGTAGCGACGTATATATGTTGGCAAATTTACTTCAAATATTTAACGCTTTGCTAAGTTTGTATTGTTTAACATAGCTTTCAAGTTTTATTGGGTGGCCAAAATATTTTGTCAAACACTAGTCTTAGATTAAATTAAATTTTTTTGAATATATATAAGTTATGCCAGCAGTGAGGTACAGGATGCACGTTTTGTCTTATTTCGGATTCATTAGCTGGGTGTACCTTCATTTCAGTAATTATGTTCACTCTGAGACTCGAACCCAATATCTTTCGCCATAAACACCAACATTATATTCACTGAGCTTTTTAGTCTGCTAAACGACTAACTTGTTCAATGCGTGTGATGTTTTATATTATTGGCTATGGTTTTACTATTCTACTGCTAGTCAAAATCCATATACATTCTAAAACTTGATTTTCAAAATGGCTATATCGAGGCAATTCTGTTCAAAGTAAACATATTCCAACAATAATTGTTCAAAATTCAGTCATAAATAACAACAGCAGAATAATACAACCCTAACTATTCTTATAATTACGGTTCAATTTGTTCTTCTATAGACTTACAGTCGCTTGAAAACGCATGCATAATCTTAATTTCATCTGTCAAATCTATATTTTGCACGACTTTGATTTGTCAACATATTATTATTACTCTTTATAAACATTTATCTCAGAGTACTTGTTTTGTTTTGAGTGGATCAAATTTCTCAAGCCTAAAATAAAATAAATTGGATTTCTTTTCTGAACTCCAAGATATTTTGTGTTTCTATCCTGACTACGAACTGAAATTCAATTGTAGTCATCCTATAATTTATTTTTCGCGCTTGTCATCGGTTAATACAGTTCTGTTTTAGAACTTATGCATACAGTTTTATTTTGAATTGCTTTAAAACCTGTTGAATATGCATCCTTACGTGACTCTATTTAAATCATTTCTTACTTCCTTACTTTATGTAAGTTAAATTTTATTAATTCATAATTAAACATGCCTATATATAATATAGGACCTGGAACAAATATTCATCATCCCAGACTATACCATACTGTACTAGTTCAGTAAATCAGATCGGTAATCATAAACTCCAGCCAGAAAAACATCAAAATTTCACAAATAGACTTCTAACTCTTGAAGAAGACAAGCAACTGGAATACTGCTGTCGTTGAAAATTCATCTCCATTACTTTCATCCATACATCTAGTATGATTACGAGTGCTATCGTACTCACTGATAATCAATGTAGAAACTGCCACAAATGTCTAATAACATAAGTTGACGAACTGAATCAACATTGTAAAATGAAACAAATACCAGATGAGTTGGAATTATTGTAGTATTGATGACAGTGAGAATGACTGGCCATTGAGAATCTAATTCGAAAAGAAATTATACATGTAGAATGCTAAAACTCAAGATCTAGATAAGATAAAGATTATCCAGCCACCGATCACGGTTACCGTGTAAACTCAAACTACTTAGTCTCCAAATACTAATTCGTTTCGACCCAGCAGTCGAGTACTTCGTAGACTGATCTCGTGTGTTGATTTGCGCTCCACCAGTTTTCTCCCAACTTGTTTCAGTCAGTATTGGACATCGAGGTAGGCGGTATCCTAGCACATATAATACAAACCTCAATCAGCTCATTCTATGAAGATCTACACAGATTCCTGACGTGCAACTTCAGTATTACTAATTCGGTTATTCCACAATTTTCTGGCAATGTCTCAGAGACACGTGTGGTCAACAGCTTATGCACGTACTTTTCTTTTAAAGCTATAAACTGCCACAGATTAGGCTACTTCTTTGTATACTTTATCTATCGTGGAAAACCTAGCTTTCTGAATCCCCGTGAAGATTTCATCGGATACCAACCAACCAGAACTGATATAACTTCCAAGAGAAGTATTTGACTCGTTGGAAACACGTTTTGAAGCAACATTTCTGTATTTTAAGGAATAATAATCCATCTTAGACATACTTGGACTGTTGTTTAAGGTATTTAAAAAATTCTGAATTCTGTCCGAGTGAGTTCTCAGGAAGAATACCAATCACTTAGTAGCTGGAAAAAAAGCGTAATTTTAGGACATCTGTGGGTTATTTAACGTAAACCATCATGTTGAGTGGTTTTTAAAATTGATTCATCAGGTGTTATTGACCCCCCCCCTTCTTCGCTTCAGATTGGTCACAGCTTTCTCATATTCGTTACAGTCAGGAGTTCATGCTGATCTGTCATTTAAGTTGTTTCATAATGGTGTCCCATTGAAATGTAGCTAAAGGCCATTTGATCTGTCCCTTATAATATTCTGCTTATTTTCTCAATCTCTTGAACTGTTAGTGGATCACCGTCCCATCTTTTACAAAGACAGTCTCATTAACAACTTGGGATTTACCGATTTAATAAAGAATTCTGCGATCCACTGGCTTCCTTAATCTCTCGGTTCATGTTACCAACAGACATTATTGCCGTTTCCATAGCGGACTTCAAATCATCTCAAGCTCCGTTTTATTCGCAGTCAGTCTCAATAGTTACTGACTATCTAGTACCTGTTTCCTTCATCGGTAAGCATCTCTGTCTAGTGGTACCTATCGCCTCTGCCTTTTTCATCTCTGGCCTTCGTTTTGTTACAGATATAAAATCTTCGCATATATTTGATGGTCAACGTTTACATAATTTTAAAGAAAGTGCTAACTTTGTATTGGGAATGGATAAATATTTGGCCGTATTCTTAGTCTTTCAGTTAGCATAAATTATTAACAACTCATTTCGTTGTATTCGTGGTAAAAAATTTTACTCGACTCAAACTAATGATCTATATACTAGGTTAACTTCTGTTGATAACACTATTACAAAACAAGACAATGATACCTGTATAGTTTAAACTTCATTTATTATAGTCTGTGTAGCTGTTGAGAAATGTGCTTACATTTATCCATATTGGTTTCTAAAAATTTTCGAATAAATAGATAAATATCTGTTTTGTAGACTGCTACTGTTAAAAATTGTATCAATGTCTGTATTTCAATATACCCTTGTTCTACATTAACGAGACTATTTTCGGATGTTTTTCCATCAGTTTGTAGTGTCGGTTATTGTGTTAAGCCCATATACCTTATTCTAGCTTCCGGACAGCCCATTCTACTTGAGTCACATTCTGACCTTGTTATTTATTCGCTTATCAATCTTGAGCATGTCCATACCATGATGCACAAGCTTTTCTGATTGCGCTGGCTTCGCTGGATTTGTTCGTCGGAAGTATAGAGTGCAGAAGTTCCTTCATCGACGTAGCTTGCTGCGTTGCGTTCGTCGTCGGCGGGCTCACCACTTTTGTGGGGCCCTTTACTTTGTCGTCATTTAGATAGGACGATGTTTGTTGACGGGCTCTCCACTTTATTGGCCCGTTGATCTGACTCCAGTTAGATCGTGTGAATTTTTGTTATCGCCTATCCTCGTATACAATCATCGACTTTAATCGCGTTAGTCAATAATGGATTTACATAAGTCAAATAACGAGAATGGACTTTTGAATACATATATTTTGTAGAGAGAAAAGAAACGACGCGGAGTGGAGATGGCTGGTATTTTGGTGGAGTTTTGTTCTCTGAGCTGGATGGTTTGGTCGTGGAGCTTTCATCGTTCTTCTGAACGATATCATCAGCACAAACTTCAGACAGAAGAAGATGGCTGGTAAGCCAACTCCCCATTTAACCAAGCGTTAATCAATATTTATAGTTATACAAAAGTAAGTTACAGACATGTGATGAGTAATGGGTTAAGAAATATGCACACACATACGCGTTCATATAAAAACAGTCAAGATTGATAAGCGATTAAATAACAAGGTCAGAATGTGACTCAAGTAGAACGAATAGAATGGGCTGTCTGAAAGCTAGAATAAGGTATGTGGACTTAACATAATAACCGACACTACAAGTTTATCACCTTTATTTGAAAGTAAATTATTCACTCACTATACTTATTCTTGCAATTAAAAATTCATTGATTGGTACTTGTATTTAATATGCGTCTATTAATTGTATCGAATTTTGACAAACTCAAGTGTTACTTTATCCAAGACACATTTTTTTTATAAATGATGATTGCTAATAATACAAGTAGACACACATCGTCATCGCCATCATTGGTCCCGCTGAGTAGAAAGAGATCTTTTGCTTGTCATAGTTTTTAGTTTAATTGGAATATCTGTTTTTATTGAAATATATGTATGTATGAAAGAATTACTGATTAGTGTACAGTAAATAAATCTATGTATAATGTGTAAATATTTGTAATAAATATACAATTATTTCTGAATATACATTATCTTTTATTGAACTTCCAACAATTGTACAATACTGCACTACATCTGCTTTCATCGTTTTATCTTTTTCGATAGATTGTGCAAATTTGTGTAGATTATTGAAATGCAATTGTAACTAACACTGAACAATACTAGATCCCTAATGTAATATTTTAATTTATCTCAACTATGTTTTATACATAGACCAAGTGTTGCCTGACTGTCTCATTATTATTAATATTAGTGGCTTTACTCAACATTATATTTTTGGTACAATATAGAATTCTCAGTACAAGGTTTTTTTGAAAAGTTTCTTTTACAAAAAATAAAAAAGTGAAAGAAACTGATAACTGCATACATAATATATACCCAAGTTAAGTAAATAAACTACCTGGAATGAAATGAAATGTTTTTTAAAGATTATTTGAATCTGTACAACTTACTAGTTAGAAACATGTTTAAGAATACAAGTTGTTGACTAGGTGAACTCTAACAACCTGTTCGTCACATAATATATTTGCTAGATAAAGTATTATAGAGCTATAATATCATTCCTTGCGTGCATAGATTCTAAAGTATTGACGTCTCGTTCTACTAGAAGATATACACGGCGAAAGATATGAGTGGAGATGGTTAGTATCAGATAAGATAACACCTGCCAGGAGTTCGCAAGATTCTGGATATCTATCCACAACCATATTATTAATGACCTCAAAAGATTCACCCTGCTTACCACCATCAGCGCTCTCTGCAATACAGCAATCTTTTCTCAAAAGGCTGAGAAGAAAAAGATGAAAAACTATAAAGAATAATAGGTAATGTGCAAGAATTGACAAATTGTAAGAGTAAATATCGAGTAATCGCAAAAGCATGCAGCCTCTTTATGTGGTAAGTCAAATGGGAAACTTTCTTTGATAGCAGCAAAACATGAGATGACCAAGAGAAATTAGAGGGAAAACTTGCGCCAAAGTAAATGACTTTTGACACTGTGTTTATCAATGAATCCCCAATAGTATAAGCTTTATGCGATTCCAACAGAGTGTTTAGGTATTGTTCATATCTCATGTTAAAGTTAACAGTTTGACGTTTAGACGGAAAAAGTGTGAGCTCATTGACAACAGACCACCATTCCATACAAGACAAGAACTCATTCATTTCCAGTAAATGTAAAGAGGTGGAAATCGGCATACGTACAGTGAGATAATCCGCATATCTCACAAACGTGTTTTCTGTAGAAGATGGGAGACCGTGCAAAAAGAAGAGAAAAGAAGAGGAAAAAGAACAGCAGTAAAGAGATCGAACACTTTTCTCCAAACACGGTGTACTGTTCTCTTCCAGACATGTAGGAACATAGCTAGTTGGTTATCCAGCTGCCAGTGTTGACGCTGATTAACTGGATAAGTAGTTGTCTTAGAATATAGTCAAAGGCAGAAATATAGTCTAGAAAATCTCATCGAACATACTTACCCTTTTCCAAGCTGAATACTATATTATGATACAGAACAACAACGTCATCCAGTGTGCTTCTTTTGAATTTGTAAGAAAACAAATACAAGTCAATGTGCTTTTTTTAATGTAGGTTGAAGTGGGAGTATCAATAATTTTCCATTGTTTTGAGAAAAGGTGAAGTTTTTGTTATAGTTCTAAATTTCACATTTTTATCGCCCTGATACTTTGTTAGGTATTGGGATTACTTATATCTTTTCCCACATTTTCTGTATGAGATTAGTTGAGAAGGATCTGTTTAAGATGCTCTTGAATGGATAATACAGAACATCAGCAAACGTTTTAGAAAGGAGGTTTGTAATTTCCACAGGTCCTAAACATTGGGAAGAGTTAAGTGACTAGAGACAGTTTCGGACGTCAGCTTTAGTGATGATTTAAACAGTACTATTCTTTAAGCCTGTGGATATAGGGAGCATGAAATCAGATGACTGACGTACAAAAGATTTATATAGGTCACAAATATTCAATTGGTTATCGCTCCTAATGTGCCTGTTACCTGTAAGTCCTTCAAACAGTTTCTACATACTTGAAGAGATTTTAAAAGATAGTAGTTTCTGAGTAAACATCATCAGTCATACATTAAGTATCACTTACTACCAGCTATTGAGCAAAGCAAACAATTTTATAAAGTTTTTATCATGTCATTACCTTAATACTTGTCTCGTTTTTCAACCTATTAATATTTTGCAGCATTTTTTTCTTAAACTTTAGAAACTCACCTATCCTACTAAAAAAGGGGGTAACAATCCTCCTGTCCTAGAATTTTTTTAAAACGTCTTGGTTTTTTTCTGAAATCAAATATGTATTTTTATTAGGTGCAAAGAGACACTTAAATGTATGTTATCTTCTTCGTCAAATTATCGAAATGAATGTGTTTTGAGGACATGAATCATGTTCATGTATGATCACTATGTCACTTAATTGGTGTAAGCATACCTTTTAGTGAAAATACGTATATTATTATATGTTGTACCAGTGGTATTTTCAATTAAATAACCGTGTCATAACGACTAATATTTCTGTTTATCGAATTTGTATGAAAAAAATGCAAGTTCCATCCAACCCCGTGTTAGTTTTTCTCACACAAATGTGTTTGCATAAGTATGAACCAATAAATAAGCCTTCGCATTCCAGTTGAGTGTTGTTAAATAAAGCATTATTGAATACAAAAATTACCAGATCGGTTTGATAATTTTCATGTTATTAATTATTTCGACGACAGGTTGGTATTTAACCTTGACCATTTTATTCTGTTAGTTTTCGACAGTTCTAAAATCTTTTTTAGTAATTAAATAAATCTCAGTGTATTTTCTATGTATTGGCGTAAAGTTTAATATCTTATAAATATCTTCATGCAGTTTCTTCATTAAATTCAACCTTTGGTTAAGAAAAAGTTGATGTGATTTTTCGAGGCAAGTACTATTGAAATGCACATGAAGAAACCGGTAAATATCGATTTTTATCACCTTGTTTGTTGATCAAGTTCAGTTACACAATAAAATCAACATCTTTCTGACAATTAACTTTGAAAGATACAGTTCATTTCTCTTTTTCTGTCAAAAATTCTGATTCAAGTAAAGACATCTTTAGTACCTGTTCCTTAATATTTCTCTGTTTTCTATGTATATGGCCTTTGGTAATACATGTTACCATTTCCTCGAATTATTGTTTGAGTAATATCTATGTTATCTTTAAGCTATCTAAAGCCAAGTAGTGATAAGAACGGTATGGTTGTTGTGTATCTTTTTACATTTTAATAAACAATTGAGTATATTGAGGCTTCCCACTGGTCCACGATACTTGCGAATTAAGGAGCGATTCACCTATTTTTATTTGTAAAGTGTTGTTGCGGACTTGATAACCGCAATTAGTACACTGCACTTCAACAATTACCCGTTATCACAGGAAAAAAGATGAAGTGTTGGAAAAACTTGATATTCTAGCAGAACATCTTGAATTTGTGCAAATGTATATATAGTAACGATAGCATGACCTTCAAGGATGCAGAAAATAAACGGACTAAAATTAGCGGCAAGCAATCAAAGGAGAACAGAGTTCATGCGTAAAATTGGATTGGAAGAAAATCATTTGTGGTTGAGTACTTTCCGAGTCAAGTTTATTAAATATTCCAGCTCGACAGGTTACAGAATACATTGAACTCTCCTTATTTGTTTAAAAAAGAATGTGTTCTTAAAACAGCTATAACATTACCTAGCATCCTGGTTAAGCTTAATCCCATCGGTTTCTTTCGGGTTTCGCAACAAATGTGAAAACGCCCGTTCAGAACACATCACTAATCCTAACTCATAACTAAATGTTCCCGGTAGAAAATTGGCGCTAATACTAGATGGAAAGGTCAGCTAATATTATATCATTGAATAGCTACTGAGGTTTCAGCGTAAGAATAATTAACTGATATTAAAGATGTTTTGTAGTACATAAAGTGAAGAATAGTCATTAACACCCCGAGATTTTGCATTAAGGAATGAATTTTAAAAATATGGTCCCTATCAGACCGACTGTGAGTTTTAATTTACATTTAATTTTCAAAAGAACTCAATATATATATACACTAGAAGAATGAATAGATTTTAGATTTTACAACATTTATACGTTTTTAGCATTCGACATTCAAGTGTCCCTGAAATGGATTAATCTAGCTGATTTAAAGATTTAACACTGTTTAAATCCAACTGTAGTTATTTTCAAAGTTTTCGTTTCGTTTTGTTATCACTTCAAATGATTTTCTTTTATCATTAGTTTCAAATCCTGCGGAATTTGATATATCATCAAATACACCAACTCCATCGGATTCAGCAAATTGCAACAGTACTTTATATCATAAACAAAATGTAGAAGTAACTTTAACGGAACCTGTTTCTTTCTCATTGGTAACTGCATCCACACTATCTGTAAGTCGCTTTTTTAATGTATATTTACAGGATTTTTAGAACTGAAAATATCTGTATAAAAGTTCTAAAATTCCGTACACATTACATATTACAGAGTCTCATTGATTTTAATTAAAATTGACATTTTATTTCACGGCGTCTCATCAACTGTAGACAATCCAATTTACAACTGGTCAATCAATCCCAAAATCGCGAAACTGAAATTTAAAGATCATAAAGAGAAAACATGAAATCAAATTATGAATCACTAGTTGTGACAATTTTTGACTAACCGGGCAATTAGAATAACCTACAACTTGAAACGGTACTCCTTCAGCATATCATCTGTGAAGTAACTAAGTAGGTTAAATCATATGATTGGAAGTTTCACAGCTGTACTTTTTGAACTTGTAGTCATTTTATTAGGCTTGATAATTATTTCCAGATTAGTTTTAATCATCACACTGATATGTAACCATTAAAGGTTTGAGCATGTTATTCTTTATCGTATGGTGACCGGTTCAGTAAAATTGTGTAAACCACAAAGCTTTGGAAATAACAAACCATTAAGACATTTCGGAACTTTTGTGTGCGTTATATAACAAGATACATCACTTATAAGCTGTAGAATGTTGAATTTGTACAGCAAATTAGAAACATCATAGTGTTTTTGGAAGTTAAACCCGTCTTATTACCTCCTTGACTTTTAGCCAAGCATTCAAATGACCCATCAAATACAACCAACTGTTTCTGTTTTGGAGGATATTAAGCCTACTGGTTTTATACATAAGAAAATAACTCGTCCAGAACACTTTGCTGTGAACAGATCACTTGGACAAGAGGTAACATATGTTTCAAAAATTGTTGGAGATTCCCCCACATCAACACCTACATTTCTAGGTGAAACGACTTCGCATCTTTCGTCGTTACCCAAAACAAGACATGTATCAAAGCAGAGAACATTCCATATTCATCCCAAACTGCCTGAAACATGGGATGATATTCCCTCTCATATATCTGGTATTCGAGGTTCATTTCCCGCAAACTATAAACAGAATTCAGTGTTCAATGTTCCTCCACAATCTTACCCTCTATATACTACAGATTTGTGTAAATCGAAACAACTAGATTCCTTCCGACCCCATGTCCCTCCACGGCCTATTCCTAAAGTAACTCGTGCTGCACCCCAGTTTAGTGGATTCACTACGACTGTTGAATCTGAATCACGTCCATCCATCTTCAGTTCAAGTAACCAAACGATTCCAGTTAAGTCCGATTCACTTTCCGATACAACAAAAAGCAAGTCCCTACGTGTCTCAGAATCCGATATTTATGTCAACACTTCGAACATTCGTTCTTCACCACAACCTGATGCATTGATACCGATGACTAAAATTAAACAGCTACCTCAAGGTTCACTGAATGGTGATGATAAACAAAGCATCACCAAAAATTTTGTTAATGATCACGGTTTTGAAAGATCATCTGTTAAATATGCTTTGAGGTAAGCTCAATATAAGTTTGTTAAATGTATGTGGGGTGTCAGTTAGTGTAACCAGTACATTTTGTCGTATATTTGTATCCCAGAAGTTAGCTTATCTGTATTCTTGTATGTCTTTGTTGTCAGAGATAGAATCTGTAGTCTCATTGTAATATTTTATTAGCGAAATCCATATAGAACAAATTATTTTTTTTAACCAGACCTTAGTCACTTTTCAGTAGTTTCAGTTATCTGTTTATTAATCTTACTGACTTAAATATTAGGCTGTTTACTGCGCTAATTATTTAGTCATACATAACCTTGGTAGCGTCATTTCTAAAGAGGTCCAGTTACACATAGGGTCATAAATGTATCGACTTAATACTAACTGCAAGTAGATGTTTAAACGTAAAAACTAGAGCCAAGTACCCAAACCACCGCTACTGAATAGCACAATATTGTTAATCATATAGTCATCCGATGAATGCATATATATGTAAGGCCGTCGTCACATAAGAGTAATTTGTCTAGAATGCTAACTGTTAGCATCTCACTTCTGGCTATATATATATATATATATATATATATATATATATATATATATATATATATATATATATATATATATATATATCACACGAAATTGTTTGATTGATCGGAAAGAAAAAAATCGAATTGATTTTTCACTCAATACAATTATAACGCTGTTGCTTTTTCCCTTGTAATTGCAGGTCTTCTGATGAAACTGAGAAATTTCCACTGCCAGCACATCAAGTTTGCGAAAATTCGGAGGTTGAAGTACCACCAATTCCCCCTCGGACGCCACGCGTGCGAATAGTCGATATTAATCAATTATGCGCAGCGTGTAATTCCAAACTAGGTAATCTCAATAAACCGATATATTTAGTTCATATGCTTAACAATTTATCTATTACATTTTAGAATCATTAATAGTTTTATGCCATCACATAAACCTGACAGTGCTTAGTTATGAGCTAAAATAATAAAGATAGAATAACTTTTATTTGTAGCTTGGACAAGCTTACCAGTTGTAGTGAGCTACTTTCCTGAGGATCACTTATTTACTGGTACATTTTCCCACAACTCTTGCAACTAAAATATTTGCCGGTCACCCTACTTTATATCCTGTGTAACACTTGTTTGTTTTGTCTGCACAAATCCTGCATTTACAAGAACTCAAGAATTTTCCATAGTATTTGAACCAAGTGGTTTACTAGTGGTTAAAAGACTCGAAGACTGCTAATCACCTGGTTTGACCCTCTTTTTAGTTGCTTTGTTTTGAGGACCTCAGTAATTGTACGAGATTTATGTTGAGTCAAATAAAAAGTTCGTTTAGAAATAACTACTAATATATGATTACTATATGGAAACTAGATGATGAAAATAGTCTGAACAATGATCGACTGTTAAGCCAAAAAATTAAGAGCAGACCTGACAGTTTGAGAAAACTTCATGCGCACTTTCAATCTCTACGAATAACAACCTTACACTTGGCCTGTAAGATTCGATTACTATGGATTCTTAAGCTTTTATCAAAATGTATGCGTTAAGATTTATCCTCAATTATATTTGGTACCAAACTTCAGGTTTTCGTAAAGATTTAAAACATTTATAGGGACATATTTCAACACCCTTCATTTGAGACTCCTGTGTTTAAAATTAAGAAACCTAACTACATTTTAAATCTCAAAACTCTATCTCCGTAAATGCTTTTCTTTTCGAACGATGTTCGTTTTTTGTTCTAGATTGTCGACAGATGCAACCTTTGTAATTTGAGTATTTCGAACCAAACGTAATAGCCTCGCGGTCTTTGTTTATTTGTTGCCACTCAAAAATGAGGTTTGTCATCTAGAATAAACACTTCTAGTCTCCTATTTTAGTATGCATAATAGAGATGTTGATGCCGGAGAAATCAAGCCATAACTAACCCCTGTATTACTTAATGACATACAAAAGTCCGTTGTTACATTAAGGTTCTTTGTGTTCGTCAGACTCCATACATTCCTAACTGCCGCAAAATATTTAACAGCAACTACAGTACAGATACTAACGTTAGAGATCCCAGCTAGGTTTCAGTTTTTCGAGTTATCCATAGCTATTATAAACATCCACAGTTTAGTTTGTGTATAAATTAACAGTCTCTTTCATCGCAGATCGATTAAAATGATTTACTTCGTTTACTTTTTACACAGATTCTGAGGACTCAATGGTTATTGAATCCTTAAATCTATACTATCATTTACCATGTTTTGTATGTGCAAGATGTGGAATTGCGTTAGGCGATGGTCTATCAGACGTGGAAGTTCGTGTTCGGCGTAACTTGCTTTACTGTTCACATTGTCATTCCAAGAATCTCACTGTATCGAATTATAACAAGAATGAATGTCATCCAACGATGCAAAGTGTGCAACCTAGTTCTCAACCACTAAAACCCACTGATAAACGACACCGAAACGGTTCAGAACAGCAGTTAAATAAAGTAAGACTAGATAACATTGATTAAAATTTAAATGACATTATTATTCACCGAACCTACAATATGACTGTTATATAAGTTCTAAACTTTAGGCATTATTAAAGCATATTCACATAAGAGCAGCTTATTTTTGATATCATGACCGTAAACTAACCGATAAGAAGAAACCCAAGTCGCTGAAAGTTGGTTAGACTTATTAGGATAGCTGGAATTCCATTGTCTATATTAAGAAAATACACACATTCACTATGTAATGGGAATACGAAAATTGCAAGTAAGATTTAAGAAACATATTATTCAGTATACTAGTCACAGAGACGAATGACTTGTTAAGTTATTCAGACGTTTCAAAAGAAGCTTAAGTTGGAGACAAATTTTTTAACTGATAAATTATAACAGCTACCAACGCTGCATCAAAACCTTACGTTTCCCTGGTTATCAGACCAATTTTCGGAATTTCACTGAATGATGCACGGTTAACATGTCCACTATAAGTGTTACTTCTAACCTTTGTAAGTCTTTAGGTGTAAATATCAGAGGAGTCTATTTATAATGTAAATTCTATCCCCTCTCACTTAATTTGCGATATTATCCGCTCGATATCGATTTGCGAAAAGAAAAACGGTCGCAGTGACATCAGACAGAATATTAATCATTGAGTAGTGATCAATTGCATATTTATTTTGTTCCTTAGTCCTGGTCGAACTATATCGATCAAGTTGCAATACAGCCACTGGTTTAAGCCCTTCAAATGACTCAATGGTAAGGTCTCAAGTTGTAGAACTAGGTGACGCGGGTTTGAATCCCGCAAGGAGCACCAGTTCCCTTGAGTACAAGCGCAAACTAATTTCGGGGTTTCCTGTCGACTACCTACAACCCCTTGACTTCAGAACATTGAACTGACTCGCAAAAGAGTTTAAATATAGTACGCTAGTTTAAACCATATTTTAACCATCACCCTTTAAAATCCACAAGTTTTACACGAATTATACGGGAAAAATACTTGACTAGTCGTCAGCTTTCATCTAAATGTAAACTATTTTAGATTGAAACCCTGTGGTTATAAAAACAAGTTTTCTTAGCAATTTATAAATTTTCAGTTGATTTTCATAAGAATAACTTTTTTGTTGATTCTGGAGCGATTTGACTGCGTCATTCCAAGAAATGGATGTAACCTTACTGCCAAAACACAAATTAGTTGGCTTTCGTAAATTTCAACACAACAGTGTTATTCCTGCACTGATTTACATACAAGAAATTAATGGAAGATAAACACAATAATATCATGAAGTTAAAATCTCTATTTATTTATTTCAGCATCACGTTCTGTAAACTGCCTTCGTTTTTCCTTTGTTTTAATCAAAAGAACACAATTTCTCAATACTGTGCACTATGACTGACGATTCGAGCTTAATAACTGTGATTTCGACGAGTTCAAACCGGAAATTTAGATCACCAACAGGCTTCGTAAGATGATTCCTACTTAATCATAAATTTGAGCTATAACATGCACTTTTATCTTTCATAAAAACTGAAGCTACAATTTTGTACGCATAATTTTATTTTGCTTGGCGATATCCTCTTATTTTGCTACTATTACTTTCACAATTGATTCGTTAGTTGTCCTCTAGAATATCATTTATATATTATCATCTAATTTTCTCTATATGCGACTCTATCGTCACACTTATGTACAATCCTTTTAAAAATATCGTACTTTAAACTGTATAATCGGAATATGTCCAAGATATCTTAAAATACTACTAGTGTGTGTTTATAGTAGCATTGAAACATCAAAGTGAAGATATACGACAAAAAACTAATGCTTTTTAATCTATGAAACTTTTTGATGATTGGAATATGTTTGTCATTCAAAGTTTACAAGTTATTTCGTTCTTTAAGTGGGGCCCAAAAGTAAGGTGAACGAGATTTTTGACTTCTCCTGAATGAATAAAGAATACATATCGTGTAGTATACTAACATACCTAGGTCGAAAATGAAACCATGGAACACCGAAAGCTTTTGAAAGTTCTACTACAGTAGGCTCTGTAGAATTTTTGATGATTGTATCGGGTACATTGATTTTTAGAGGAGAAGCTGGAGTACGTAGCGATTTAATGTTATGTGAAATAGGCTAAAAAATGATAGGCTAAGAAAACCTACTTTAGTACACTCATAAGGAACTTTTCTGACTGGATGCCAACAAACGACGACTGCTCCATCGGGAGAAAGAGTTATAGCTGACTCACCACTTTAAAGTGATTTCAATAAAAATAAAAATACCTTTCCACCAATTCTTTCGACAACCTATAAGCACGGGTTGCATTGATTTGAAATGATCTAGAAAAAACATATGGGCTAACATTAAATTAATTGTGAATACGTGACATAAAAATACTCAGTTACCAATAAATAATGCTGTTTATTTACTTACTGGAATATAGCCTACATCTATGGTGTGAAGTCCAATGATACAATTTAGTCCCATGAACCTTAGAAAGTTAGGCTCGAGTATGCAATCCATCGGTTGGAAACAATGCTCAAAACTATTGAGCAACATCACCATGCATATTTAGTGACAAAATAGTTTTAGTGATCATTGTTCCACCTACAAGGTGGTACAATAAGGTTCGTACTTGTTGTAACGAATGAAGTAGCACATAATAGATGTAGCTCACAACTTAATGGATATAATGTTTTTCCTTCGTACAGAACTCAAGTTGCTTTAAACAATTTTTTGTTACATCAGACATCGATGTACTCCTATGGATCATCTGCACTGCAGTTTTCTCGATTTTAATGCACGCCTACACTATAGTCTAAACGCTTACAGATGGATCACTCACTAACCAACAGACGATTATTAGCTCGATCAACGTAAAGAAAGAATCTCTGAGAATGAACTGTAAGAATAAAATACACATCGAAATTTGGCGCTCGTGTATTCTGAGACAAAACTCCACTCAAATACTCTTGATTTGCCTTTCACTTAGATGAGAGAGATATGTAATAAAAAACAACACAACCCACAATAATAGCTTTGGATGTCCATCAATTCTCCAAACTTTTGGAAGACATCTGCAGTTGGATTTGCTATCAAATTATGTAGTGTACAGCATCAAAAGCTGATTGTCTGTGTCAGTACTTATTAGAAGACTTATGCTGCATGTTCTGCTCAATTATATGGTTTCGGAGGAAATACTTGAAAAATTCGTGGCAGAACTGTAGTGTTGGGATGAGACAAACTTTAAGCCCTTTATAAAAGTCCTGAGAAATTTACGATCTTTTTCAAACAGGAAATAAAAGTATGTATAAGTACAGCGTGTGGAAAATTAATTCTACCAGCATTTGTGTGTAGGTTTCAAACTAAATTGATAAACTAAAAGCTGGGATGAAAGCCATTTTACTTTCGCAAGAAGACTTTAAATCACAAAATGAAAAGAAGTCTCACAGACCACATTTATTAATATCTTCCTAAAAACTAGTTAATTTATAAGAGCCTAACAGCTTTCTACCTTTAGATAGACTTTATTTAAACAATATTGAAAAACTGTCTTAAATGGGACAAAAGCAAAGCAAGCAGCAGTCTGTAGTATCTATTTGTACGGGTACAAATCATTTGGACAGGCAGTTTTCGCTATTCTTATTTCTAGCACATTAGGTCTTCCCATAGTTTCGAAGTGCAATAATATGGACTCATGTTTCTTTCTAATCTACCAAGATGAAAGTCTACAACTTACCTACAAATGAATGTTTTCGATATCAGCATTTCAAAAAAAACTACCCTTTGTTAGACTAGGCAGCTAAAACGAAGAAAAAGGTAGGACTAGTCATTACAAAAAAATACTGCACATTAAAATTTATTGGAATACATTTCATTCCATAAGCAAGCAAAATGTAAGCACCCAATACATCAATTTTCAGTAAAACTTCAAGATAGTAAAATATACACATATGTGTTGCCCTACTACCTTTTTAACTGGGGATTTAGCTGTTTGGACACTTATCTGTTATTATCATTTGTGAGCATCACTCGACTAAATATCGGTAACTGCTCCCACCACTACAAATCAAATATAGTGAGGCCACAACTTATGAACAATCTTCGAGTAACGCTGAAGTGACCTTAAGGCAACTCACCTACTTACTAGGGTTATAAATTAGTAGTACGATTTAGAGTTGGAATTCGGGGTGGGGAATTAGATAAAGTTTCCATCACGAAATGACATCAGGCATAATCCCAAAATGCAGTTTAATTATATAGATGGATGGTTTTCACGCCGGAATCCGAAACTTGCTATCCTTAATTCCATTGTTTTGTTCATGAATGGTAGTCTCGTCAGAAATGGTAAATGTGAAGTCTAGTATGGCGTCTTATAGTAGACCAAACTCACATCACTGCAGCTATGAAAAGAATACTAACAGACGGCAATATAAAAGCAACAGAAAGCGAATCAAATTAAAAAAGATGAGAAGCGCAGAGAGTAACACGAAACAGATTGTTGCACAGATTTTCTCATTGAGTAAGCATGCATATTACTTGCTCAAGAAGTGATGTTAGTAAAAGCGAATACTCTCCCAAGTTCAAATTACCAATACGTTGACCAAGGCCTCAATAAATCTAAGCGCTTTGGATCACTATTTCTTCCTTTTTATTTGTTTGTTATAGTTTTTTTATTTTGAGAAGTTAGATAATTCAACTGTTAACATTGTAACCCTACTACAGGTTAACATTGAACAACAGAATAGCAGCTTGATGACATTTTAACTATCTCTTTATGATCGTCTAATTCTTATATTCCTTTGTACATATATATCTTCGGCTCGTATTTGTGAGTATCAACCCTGTTACTCATTACTATTCTTAATTCAGCAATGAATTTTTGTATTAATTACTCCAGCTTCAAAAGTACCAACATAATTCCAGTACCGTTGTATATATAAAAACTAACTTAGACAACTTATGTACAGATTCCCAGAAACTATTTGTTACGTATTACAGATTGTTGACATGTTAAACGTAGGATGTCTAACCTTGAGATACGGGATAGATTTGGACTAGCCGCTTCCCAATATATCCAATGTCTTTGTGGCGAGCTCGTACAAACTGATTGATATTACTCAATTGGTACTGTGTACGAAGATAAAATTGAACAAATAAGTTGAAGAAAGAAGATGATAATAAGAAAGTTAGAGCGTAGTTTCTGAAATGCGGCGATGATGGCCGTGGCAATTTGTAAACGTGCGTCAAACACAGCCGGTTCAAGAGAGAAATTGTAATCCATTGGTGAGTGCGTGTTCGTCAAAACTTCTCTTGAAGCTATCAACTGATGGAGCTATGGTCACTAAAATTAGCTTATTCATGTAGACCTGATCGACTTTCGAATGTAGTTTCTACTGAATCTAGTTTAACTCATCATGACAGAAAGTCATAGTCGGAGATTTATTAATTATTTTGCGGTGGACTAAGCTGTTAGACACTATAGAAAGGCATTCCACGGGGATACACTGCTCACAGCATGAAACTTCATTTAAAAATTGCTGAGAGTACTATAAAGGAATATAGGATAATTGATTGTATTATGAATACATCAATTACGGAAACTACTGAAATCTTATCACATGTTTACTAACATATTTGTTGCACCTAGAAAAGCCAACATACTTTCTTCAAGAGTGGCTGAACTCATTTTAGTTAGGGTACATTTACATTTACAGAGTTCAAAGGCATAATTGGGAGTTCGTCGATATGTTGGCAAGTATGTGATTTATAATAACCAGCTGTTTCTATAAATGCACAGCACAGCGCTCCCAATATTTGTCTGGTGCTGACGCTTGACCGAGCGAACTCATCAAAGGTTTGTTCAGTGTATCGGCATCAATATTCAATGCTTACAGAATTGTTTATTTTAGGGCTTCATTTAATGCTACGCTATTAATATTGCTCTAAAAAGAATTCATCAGTAAAGCCAATGATCATGATGCAACCTCGAATTACGCAGAGCTACTATTCAGGTATGTTTATGACGGAAATCTGTCGTCGTTCGATTTCTAAATGATTCCGCTCATTCTAAGTTAATTCAGTTGAATCTCTCATACTTTCTGAAGACTAACATCTTATCCAACCTTACCTACACTCCGGAACTTGAAAATTTCAGCTATGAGTTTACGCAGGTTTAAGACATATTATAGGATCTTCGATAGCGTTGCTGCACTTTCGAGTGCACATAAAATGGAGTCTTTTCCTCATTGTCATTTTCACCACAAATTATTTTACTTTCTATCCACAAGTCTGAGGATTGAGACAAAACGATGACAATTCGTCACTACAATAAATATATTATTATTAAATTTCAGGTAAGATGAGAACCGGCGGTTTCAATCTGGATTGGGTTAGGCATGAAGAGCAGCACAGACCTACCTTCAACTAAGGTATCTTTTGTCTTCGGGACGTATTCGACTACGAAGTATATTCTTAAGTCCGAACTTCTAGATTTCACAGAATTACAACATCAAACAAAGTAGTGTCAAGGTCAAGCAAAATCCAAAACCGAGTGGTAATTTATTGATTTTTGTTGCAAATCAACCAAAATATTTTTCTTCACCACAATAATGGAAACAAATCAATTACAAACCTTCAGTGTTTAAGCATTCTAGAGTTCAGGTGAGAAGGAAGGACCAAAAAGCAGGGATGAAAGCAGGAGATCAAAGTCAACGTCATGAACAAAACAAACTCCTTGCTGGCCAAAATAAATGTGTTAAAGTAGCGTTGAAAAGGGATCATATTTACGTTGACACTTCAGCATTCAGTTTTCAGTAATCGTAATAGTAGAGTGACTGATCTGTAATAACTCCTCGAGTTTGTTTCACATCCGGTTTTCGACTTAGTTTTGGAAGTATTCATTAAAAGAGCTGACATCACTCGTTCGAGCATAGTGATTCAGTTACTGAACACTTGATAAAAAGAGCAATTTTTTAAAATTTATGCACTATAAACTTTGACCGGGGTGACAAGTTTGAGTTTCAGTCACTTTGGTGCTTTAAGGTTAATACTTCCTTATATAAATTAAGTACATACCAATTTTAGTATGACAAATGTGAAGTTTCGTTTCGTGTGATAATTATGTTGCCCATATCAATCCCGTTAAACAGCGCCCAGTGTACTTGTCACACTAATTCGGTTTGTCTCCCATTACACACCTTATTATAAAGTGTAAAAATCAATACACAGATGAATTATCTCCTGTCTAAAGAAGATGTGATTTTGAACGTGATATTTTGCTTGGGTAGTGCTTTCTGATAGTCACTTCTCATCCGTAAGAAATTTCAATCTGTTTGTATTGTTTTAAATATTTCGACAACCTATCGAACTTGCCAGTTTTGCCATTAAAAGACAGAAATTTTCGAGGCAGGTTAACGATAAGAAAAAACTGACTGTGATGGAGTTTTGTACTCTGAGCTGGATGGTTTGATCGTGTAGCTTTCATCGTTCTTCTAAACGACATCATCAGCACAAACTTCAGATAGAAATGAAGTGTTCGAATTTCTCCATATGTGTTTCACAGCTTGTTCTGTACACCTCGATGGTGATTGCTCCTTATTGACCTTAAATTTGTCATTGTTTACTTCTTTGTTTTGGTTGTGTCTCCCATTGGTCTGAATTTTGTTCCTATATTTGTGCATAATTTGCCTGATTGGTTGATAAATTGGATCGATTTCAATGTGCCTGTTGATTGCTGATTGACCTAAGTGCCAGGCTTCAAAAAATGCTCTGATGTTTTGGAATTTCCTCTGTTCAAGATTTCCACATTTTTACAATCGAATGAGTTTCCGTAGTTGTCCACGTGTATTGATATAAGTGAGGAAGTATCATAGTGTTTGACTGCCAATTGATGTTCGTGTAGGCGAAGATGAAAGGGACATCCGCTTTGTCCAATGTAGTTTTATCGCAGTTGGCACAACTTATTTTGTAGATGATGTTTGATTTGTCTTCCTTTGTTATTTCACATCGGTGTCTACACTGACTCATGCCATCATAACATCACCAATATATGATGGAGAACACATTTAGGCTGGAGATAGAACAATATATTTCATGTGAATAAAAGAAATAAGTTACACAAGAGTGACCATGTCTGCAAGGCTGAACCATGCCATCCGACGAATTGAATTAATGTTCACACGTTCTCCGTAGTTAACATTCTCTTTGTGCCAATTGTTGAATATAAGTCTTTCCGATAATTATATACTGGGCTTCAAAATTCATGTTGTCACCGTCTAATGCCACAACATATATAAATGTCTGGCCACATATATGATAGCTTTTGACTTACAGATCTGAAATTTATTTTCGTATAAACTCTGTGAACCATCTCCGAGATATATTCAACTTACGGACAATACCATTAGCCGTCACATAAAGCACGTGGCTTAAATTAGTAAATCAGTCACAATGTTATGCATCTTAAGAAAAATACCACAAGCTCCTACCAAATTCATCCATTTTTCTGAAGACCTGAACAGTAATCGGTTTGTTGGCCAAAACTAAACGAGCCATCAAGTTTTCTAGATCCTCTAAGTCTGTAACTTGACTGGTGTTTTTGTCAGTGTTCTTCCGACTAGTACCCAGGTTTATGCCATCAATAGAAGCCAATATGTCACCTTTTTGAAATTCACAGATATCTGCCGAACTACCTAGATATTGCATGTTAATGAAACAAATGTAAAGGGATAAAGAAAGTTTAAGTAATGTTAAATAGAATAGTTTGACTTGTCAACGAAGTACAATAAGCTCACGTATTTTGGCAGTGATTATTTTATGTTATTTAGCGTCCCAGCTTTTATGCCATTTCAACGCTTGAGAACCTTTGTATAGAGCTTATCCGCAATACGTTATAAATGTTTCGAAAAATTCTTTGATTATAACATTAAAAGACAAACTACTTCCTTGGGTTGGTGTCTAATTTTCAATCACAATCAGTGATTTGGTTAAACATGAATGTTCGGGAGTTTGTTATAACTTGTGGGTGGAAAAACCAAGGTCAGTCAGTAATTGGACAAATATTAGTTTAATTATTTCGGATAATCAGCAGAATTGTCATCGGTGTCCTTGAACAACATCGGTTGTTGATTATTCAAACAGTATTTTTTATTACCGTGCTCATACAGAAACAGAAAATGGTTGTCGCTTACGAGCAATGGCAGTTGCCATTTCATCGACGACAGCAGCGTTTGGAAATGGATCAGTTGGAATTTATAGACAAATTACGCACATAGCTACTGAATCACTCATCCTATGGAGCTGTAACAGAAGTTAGCGAATTAATTTCTTAATTACTTATAGTGCTGGAAAATTATTGTGGAATGTATGTGTCGGTGAAAGACTCCATAAATCCTTCACAAGCAGCAATTTTGATGAAACAGTAGCAGTAATAAATGATCTACCTAGTGATCCAGTAGTGTCCATTTCAGAAACATACCCTATGGTGGGTTCATATATAATCCCCGTCGCCAATTGTTATGACTTGTAGCCTTATGTCCTGTAAGATTCACTTTGAATGTTTTGTATGTAAAAACCCCTGTATATCTACACTTGCAGTTTGTTCCTATTGATCCCTCTAGTTGTACATTTTGTTAGTCTTTTCGAATCCATTGGAGTTGGTAACATATGTATTTTATCATAGTTTTTATTTTTCCTACGTCTTCACTAAGTTTCCATTTTCCTTCCTGAACTTCATTTATATTGTTTACTTGATACTTAGTCTTGACGGCAGCCATATTGATTTGTTCCTCCTTTTGGTTGTGTTGCTTGAACAATTATCGGTTGAATGTCTGGGTGGTCACATTTGTTTAGGTAACAATCTACATTTAAATTTATAATGAATTTCAGAGTTGTCATTTGGGTTTTAACCGGACAAGGGCGTGTATCTAACCCATCTAGACAGTTATTCTCTAGTTCAAACCTTAGTTTGGATATAACATGCCCTATTATTATATAAAACGTGATGATACCGCCAGTCAGAGAACAATGAATTGTCTATCGGACCAACGACGCATAATCTCGTACGAACAGTCTAGAGTACTTATCGGTCCTTCTTCCTACCTATCCCTGCTTTTTAAGTCCAGAACACAAATCTCAGCCTCCGCGATATGAATCACATACTGGGTTTATATACAAGCCAAACAGACGATATCACACCATAAAATGGAAAATAACATTTGTACAAAATCTAACCAAAAGTGGCTTTGATTGTGGTAGATTGTGATTAGTGGACCGGGCATAACTCATGAAGTCAGCATCCAGAAGATACAAGTGTTTATTAACAGTTGTCTACGCAAAATACTTCCGACCCGTTGGTCATACACTATCATCAACAACCTACCTTGGGAGAGAACAAACTAGATCCCAGTGAAGAAAGAAATTGGGAAGAAGAGTTGGTAGTGGATAGGACAAACATTGAGGAAAGCACCCAACTGCGTCACAAGGCAAGCCCTCACATGGAATCCCCAAGGCCAAAGGAAAGGAAGAAGACCAAAATCATATTACGGCGAGAAATGGAGACAGACATGGGAAAATGAACAGAAATTGGATGGAACTATAAAGGAAGGGCCATGAAAGAGTGGGTTGGGGAATGCTGGTCGGCGGCCAATGCCACATCGGGAGTAACAGGCGTAAGTAAGTAAGCATAACCCAAGAACGTCAAATCATATAGTAATAGTCTATAGGTCAGAATAAATCTCATAATAAGAGGAAAATGAATATGCATAATTTAGCTACCTAATAACTACACAACAAAAATATATGTATCGTATTATTCCATAAATAGCTCTCGGGATATAACAGAGCTAACAGATTATATGATGCTAAAAGTCTTATTTCAAATCCCTTGGTTAATCTGCTTGTTCGGTCGATAGGTCTGTTGTCATACATTATCTACCTCTTTCCATATTCAAACATCGGACTAACGACAGCATTCTTTCAAGATCTAAGGAGTTAAGCTTTGTGAAACGGAATGTAAGGCAATGTTGTTAGTAGCTCTGAAACAATGTGAATGACAATAATTATGGATATAGCTTATCATAGTCTCGTGATACATATGGTTTGAGGCCGTAAAGTGATCATAGAACATCTTCCTTAAACATGAACACTGGTCCTGTAGTTGGTATTCCCTTAATGTGGCAATCAAAAGTGTTGGTAACAATATTCTTGGGATAAATTCCTCCAAGATAACCTATCCGAATTATCGTTTCGTTTCGTTCTCCTATTAATGTATGAGAACAATTGCTTTGAGGACTTGTGGTCATCATTTGCCAACTGTCGCTTATAATTAGTACGAGATCTAAGCATAGCCATATACAGACGTTCTTAATCTTTTAGCATTCATATTTAAGTGATTGGTGGCGGACGTTAGGAATAAACCTTTGAACTGTCTGCTAATCTTCAATAACTTTCGGGTTTTCCTATCGATCCATAGAGGGTGATGTTATAACTTGCACGTAGTCGACCGCCTGATCATCAGCATTACTGCAGCTCCAAATACGGCTTTAAACTTATTGTATTTATCCTCAGTCAACTCGTCTAATTGCTCTACCAGTTTGTTGTGATATCATAGTCTCTGATGGTCTGGATATAAGCCCATCAGATATTGAAACAGGTTGAAGTTGATAGATGGTGCATGTTGCGACCGGAACTTAAAGTAAAATATAATGTGATTGGTATTGGCTTGTCTAGGTAGAAGCAGAATGTCAGCAACACCGTAGTGATGAGTGGGAGCAATGTCCAGCAGTCACTTACTTAATTACTCCTGTTACTCTTCATGAAAGAGCATAGGCCACACACCATCATTCGCCATCCAACCCTATCCTGGACAATCCTTTCTAGCTCTTTCCAGTTCATATTCATCCTTTTCATATCTGATTCTATTTCCCGACATAATGTGTTCCTTGGTCTTCTGCTTTTCCGTTTCCCTTCAGGATTCCAAGTTAGGTCCTGCTTTGTGACGTAGTTTGATGATTTGCGTAATGTATGTCATATCTATTTCCATCGTCTTTTCCTATTTTCCTCTACAGCTGGAAGTTGGTTTGTTCTCTCCCAGAGAAGGCTGTTGCTGATGGTATCCGGTCAATGGATGTTGAATATCTTGCGTAGCCAACTATTTATTAAAACTTCTACCTTCTTGATGGTGGTTGTTGTAGTTCTCCAAGTTTCAGCTCCGTACAGTTCATCCATCTTAATTCCCTCCTCCTTTGTTTTGAATGATGTTTTGATGATTCTGGATCCGTGAGATTCCCATCCTACAAATGCATTCCGTGCTACTTTGAACAGGATTGGAGCGACTGCCTGAGTGTATGGAGAATTTCATTCACGTGACCGGAGTATAGCATCATCTCTCCCGTATTTAGCCTTTGTTGTCCTGCTTGCGTCTTAATGGGTTTCGCTGATTCCCAGTACTGCCAAGTTGTATCTCCTCATTTCTGTTGCTGTTTGACTAGTCTTTCCGGTCTCCCACATTGTTCGGACGTTCCATGTACTTATAAAACATTTTGCTCTAGTTGTTAGAAGGGGCATCGGCCTCATGGCTCTCGAAGGAACTCGGCTTTCATCATGAGGCGTCATAGTTCTTCTAAATGAAGACCTTCTAACTCCCAGGGCAGAGTTTAAGTGGTTTGAATTATTTTTCTGGTAAGCGGTTTTTTAGAGAGTTGGTTTTCCATGGGCTGGGGCTGTCAACCCCATGTCCAACCCTCCTCCTTTACCCGGGTTTGGGACTAGCAGTAATTCTAGAAGAGCTACAGGGGGAGTTATGTCCAACGGCGGTGGTTCTAAATCTAAGTGCGTGGGCCTTATGATACACTGTACAAATGTTCACTAAATACTACTTAATATTAGATTATCATCAGAACACCTACCTTAAGTTTTAAAATCTAACCAATTGACGTGCCGCTTGCTAAAATCCCCAGAGCTGTGACAATAGTCAGCCCCACTCTACGCGCACATGTGTGACTTATGAAAAGTTCTCAGTAAGATAATTTTAACTTTGACATCCTCTTCCTATAGTCATCAATACCTGTCTGGATTTGGTCGTACAATTAGCTACATCATATGTGCCATTATGGTATTCCCCTGATATACTACACTGTACGCGGAAGTAACCACTAATATGTGGTGTTGTACCTTCTATGCTGTGATTAACAAATCCACCACCTCTGATACAGACGTACCATTCTCTGGGTAACTTCATCTGTAGCAAAGTTCATATTCTGTCGGTGATAGACTGGTACGTATTTTATGGTACCCTCTCTCACAGCTGCCACACTGTGTGCTGTTTTCAGTGGAGAAAAGATGTAATGGTCAAACACGCTGTAGACTTTTAACTACCATTTTCAACAGTATGATGGTGGGCAAAACAATGAAACGTTCAACAAACGGATAACAAAAATTAGAAAACTACAACTGTCACTAGAGTAAAGCGACTTACAGTCACTATGGTTTGAGAGATGTTACTGTTGTGTTCGGGATATGAATTCACTAAACTGTTTACTTAACACCGAATGTTGCCTGTGTTTCTATAGGGGATTAGGACGTGTTTCTAGGCTTCTTGTATTACAGGGGATTAAGCTTACCTTCAGCGAGACTAACTGCAAGGATATGACATTCAATAGCGGTGATTGACTTTCAGTAGTTAAACTGTCTTCACAGGCCATAAGGGTGTATGGTTAATAATAATGGTCCGTGTGTAGTGTCACGTTCACCCAAATAAGTTATTTATTACATGCTTATATGTCGCTTGCATATTTTTAGGGAGTAATGTCCATGAATATTTCATGATTCAATCCACAGGGGTTATTTCCGCCAAATCACTTACCATCTACCTTTATTACATCTTCACTGGTAGTTTTTGTTCATTTACATCCCCTATGCCATCGTTTGATGACTTCGTGAATGTCCCACATATTGTTTTATCGATTGTACTGATCTTTGACTTAGAAATACTGATTGGTCATCCGTGATTTTGCGCACATGAGTTGGTTGATCTGCCACATTGCTTATCGACATAATGTCATCCCCCGTTTTTGATTTATTTTGTATATATTCTATCTGTGCTTATGTACCAGTATTCTAATAAAATATATGACTGCCGTAATCGAACTAGTTGTGTAATAGCTCAGAGCGATAAGTAAGCTTGTAAACCAACCGAAGATGTTCAATAAACAATGACCATGACTGAGACAAATCTGTTACACCACGTACCCAGTATGTAACCTGACCACAAAATCAGCGCCACAGTGTGAACAGGATGGCAATTATGTTTAAGAAATACAAAGACCACAGTAATACACCTACCATAACTCCTCTCACGATGTTCAGTGTTCCCGCAGAGACATGTCATGGATGAAAACTATCAGCCTTATCACGAATTTTAAGCAGTATCAGGAGCGTTTTATTATCAAACTTTCAACATACGGTGGAGCGGATTTTTGTTCATATTTTGTGATATTTTTCGGCGATTGACGTCCAAAATTCCCTCTGAAAAGTTATAAATATAACTTTAGTTGGTTGTCGAAAATAAAATATTTAAAACTCATTTAGCACGCTATAGAATTAAGCTGTTCTCGACTTTTCTCCTTCCTATCGTCGCTCTGTTACATTCCTAAACTTAGGTTTTACTGAATATTTTTAGATCTACAAATAATTAGATACTACTGCACCGTATTGTTTCATTTCTCGACACATCGTCCATTATATCTGAATTCAATGGAGAAGCTTATGGAGATTTTGTTTTACTGACAGCTCTTTAGTATGATGTACATCCATTAGCGATGATAACCTATCGAGTACTGGACCCTTGTATAGTCGCATCGAAATCAAGTGCGCCAGTTAGCGGTAGTTCTCTTGGTAACTATTAAAGACCACATTGTCGCAGGATGCGAAAACATATACGAAAAAACCTACTGCCATCTAGTTTCACTGACCAGTAACTGAACAACTCACTGTCAATGTGTTTATTGTTGCGCCAGGGCTCAGTGGAAATACAGTACTTTGTAATCCCATGTGTTATGTTTCGGGAGTACTGGATAGAAAAAATGTTGTCGAAGGAAATTTGGTATTTCCGTCTAGCTAAAGTAAATCCATGAGAGAAGTGACAATTATTCTGGCCAATTACTAGTACGTTTACATTAACTACCACGATGCTTGACACAAACATGTTCAATAAAAACAATTGTAAATTCATCTTGGACCTCGTTGGCCAACTGAGCATGTGACAGTCCAATCCATTAGTTCAGCTGTATTGGTTAAGTTGCATTCAGTTGTTTGACTAATTCGAGTGTCTTACATGTGGATCCTCTTACTAGCCCCTTTGTTTGACTGTCTATCTATATATCTGTGGAATTAAGGTCTACTTTGATATTAGTACTGCTCCAATAATAGACCCGATTCTAAAATTGTAGATTTGTTATGATGTAACTGCCTAATCTATAAGATCTCACGTGGAAGTCACATCATTTTCTACTCTGATTCCTAGCGTTGTAACAATCATCAAAATATGAGGAACACATTTAGATTAGAGACAGAACATTATATTCGATATGGGTAAAAATAACGTTACATAAGACCACATCTGCGAGGCCGAGCCATGCCATCAGGTTTAAACGTTAGGTCCTTTTGAAATGTACCCGCCCTTTCGTTTCAACGACCTTGAACGGCTTGACTAGAGGCGGTCATTCCGTATTTCAATTGCCGTGGGTTGGTTGGATTGCATGAGTATCAAGTTTTTTCATATATAAGTCATCTTATGCTACATAAAAAAGCATGAAAGAAATACCAAAACCATTAATTTAGCGTTCTCTGTTTTGTAGTGTACACTTTGGCTCTGTTGTTGCTTTGTAATTTGATCTGTGATCCCAACAACTGTAGTAAAGCTCAACGAAATGTCAAGTCACAGGTAAATCCTAAGTAATTGTAGTATTTCCTTGGGTTATTATTGTTGCAAGGAATAACTTTTTAATAACTAGTCATGTCTGTTTTTAGTGCTTCATGCTCAAGTGACATTTCAGTCGACCTAACCGATGCCTTTCGAAGTATGATACTGAACAAGCATTTCATGTTGTGGGATGATTTTGAAAGCGCCTTAAAAGAGTTCCAAAAAGTATGGAATTATAATTTTATTGCTTCTCAGACTACTTATGCTCGTTACATCCACACAAAGCAGATTGCTGAAGGATGTCAGGTTCAAATACCTGTTTGTATCGTTTAATTGTACGTTAGGTCATAAACGGAAATCGGAAGGTTTGAAAGTGAGGCAAAAATCGTAAGATCTTTAACTAATATCTTATGTTGAAGGTCTAAATTCCGTAATTGTCAATCTAAATTCCGTGTAAGACTACAGGAGCAAGGATATGTCATCAAATCCTACAACATGCTCCACAATCATCCATGTAGTAGTTCATGGATGGTATGTGATCCATGGACAAGGAGATTATCGTCAGAAGAAAAAGAGAACTTGAAGCCCGTAATACTTCACTGTGAGTCAGCAGATGAAGTTATAGAAAGTATTAAGGAGAGAACTGGTAAGCAAGTAACTGCTGCCAATGTCAAAGGTATGAAAGCTACACTCTCCACTGGTAAGTGTATATGAATATATATTTCAGGTTGTTTTACTCGGAACCAGGTAATGGATAGGCTTAGACAGAAAGGCGAAGTGAGGGGACATTTAGAAAATGGATATGCCACTAGAATATGTTCCAGTAGTTATAACCAAATACAACTGTACAGGAAATATCCAGAAGTTTTGTGCATTGATTCTACGTATAATACTAATAATAAAAAGTGAATATGTTTATCGTTGTATTTTACTATGTAGATATTCGTTATTCCAGTTAGTGGTGACGGATAATTGCGGTCGAGGTCAAACTGTAATGTTTGCGTGGACTCGAAGGGAAAAGCGTGCCGATGTGATATGGATTTTAGATCAATTCAAAGAGATAATACCCAGAACTCCCAAAATTATACATTAACTGCATTACCACGACGGAGTGAAGTGTATATAAGTATTCAACGAAGCCAAAGAATCCATAAGCATCGCATCATTGAGAAGTATGGTGAACGTTTCGCAACGGAAGTTGAGAAGAAAGTGGACAATTATTACTTAAGAATTCTTAATACCAACTTGTAAACTTGATTTTCTGCTTTAGCAGCAATGATTACTCAATAAACTTTCATAATTTTAATTTTCATCTTATTCCTACTTTCATGGGAATGAATAGCAATGATGTTCAGGTGTAACTGTTTGTAATAATTAAGAATGATTAAGAAACCCTACATCCACGTACAGTCGTGCAGATTAGGCACCCACATATCACATTCACCTTCGTCGGATTACGTTTATCATTAAAATCGTATCAGTAGTTAAGTAGATTTTAATTTCATGTGATTAGTTCCGCTTATGAATTAAAATGAAACCAGGAGAAATGTTGATTAACAGTGGTATGCATTCATTATAACTAAATATGCATTAGGATTTAACAGTGATGTGGGAAGCAGTTGACATACCTGGATATGAATAATTGAAATGACGTAGGTTATCAATAATGACTATATATATATACATATATATATATATATACGTGCAGTTTAAGGAGTTCCTATTATTCTCTATCTATATTTGTTCTAGCGTCATATCGACTATTAATAAATACGGACACGGTTTATAAAGTAAGACACTGAGTGTAGTTGCTATATTTATATTTCACTAATTCATTAGTTGAATAAAAATGTCACTAGGCAATACGGAACACAGTTAACGTGAACTTGTAAACCGGTTTTTAACATGGTCTTCTATAATCACAAATTCTATAAGTTGTAGACCGGTGTAAACATCATCACAAAGCTTTGACGACTTTATTGGATTCATACAATTCTGAAAAACAAACAAATCAGTCGTGAAATAAAGAATTAGACATAGTTATCAGTATCACATTCAATAAGTCAATCAAATAGCAGGTTACAGAATGTACCTATAAGTCTCTTATTTGCAGACAGCGCTAATCATTAGCGATTTCTATTTCCTTTAATAAAAATTAATAGGTAATCTTTACAACACACAAATCAGTATTATTTAAAAATTGCTGAAATTAGTTTCGTCACAACATAGAAGCGTGGTCTGACATAAAGAAAATGTAATTAATTAATGTGGCATAAAGGAGATATGAATACAAGGAACTTGTGATTCTGCTTCCATTGCTCATTCACTTTTCGTCACGTTATGTGCATGAATTACTTCGGACGAGTCAGTCTGTAATGCAGTAGGAATTCATGAATTAACTCATTAATAGTTGTTTTCTATTCAAGTCTGTGTCGTAACAAGCACTGAGAATTTATTCAGTGTCTAACCTTTGTAGTATTTCGTCTATACATCTGGTATTAGCAAGAGAAATTGGTAAGTACCATTTAGATATTACTCGACAACATGCATCATAACTTTGTTCACATTTGGGTCTGCGATTGTGCATTTCGTTTACAGAAAATTATTCGTCAACCCTATAACATACACATCATAAATCAGTATTAAGTACGACATGGTTTTGTCACCATGCTCAGAAGAGACACCCATCGTTTTACTTATGAAGATGTTGTGCCTATTTAATGTGGTGTTATACACTGTTCTTGTATACGTTCAGAAGGCCGATAAAAAAGACTATCAACGTCAATTGTTACATAATTTTATACTGATACGTTACACAATAATATGTCACTTCAGTACAAAACAATGCTACCTATAGTCCAAATAACCTTGTATGGCTAAATACAAACAATTTATATAATATTCATAGTTAGTTTAACGCTTACTTCTTTCTGATTACATTTTATAAACGACTACGAACATCTATGTTTGCCGTCACCATAATCAAGGAGGTGAACCATATATAATGCTTTTTACGGCTTATTTTCATGTAAACTCAATCCGTAATCTATTTTTGACTAGAAAAATGGTGATTTGACTTGTTTGACTTTGTATTGTTAAAAATAACCATATTACGACAACTACATATTTACTTAGGTGGTAAGCACGAAATACGTCAAACTGCTTATAAATTGAAATAAAAACTACCTTCCAATCACAAAGATTACGACAATTCACGTATGATGGAAAAAAGGCTGTTAATAGCTAATAAATAACGACACATAAAACCCGCGACAATATGTTACATGTGCGCGAAAACCCGTAGACTAACACGCATAGTGTGCCATCAATTTGAATTGATTCAACTTAATCTTACCGCCTCCCCCGTCGTTGGGCTTTTCTACGCGTTAAATGTTGAATATCTACTTTCCCAGTTGTCTCATGTTCAGCCTTGATGATTTTGTGGTTAAGGCCCAATGCCACCACATATCTATCTACTGACCGTAGTCCACTACCATATTGATCTATTATTACCTGAAACATACGGAATAATTGACACTCTAGACAGTTTGTATTCATTTCAGTACAGTGCAGATTAGACCAGTCTAATATAGTCACGGACGTTTTTCCACTACAATACAATAGTTGATTATTCTGTTGTCGGTGTTATTCCCATTACAACATAATCTCTGGTGATTTTAAGTGGCAGTGTAAATATAAATCCAATTCAGCTACAAAGAGGTATATTTTTGATGTTGATTCAATACTAGTGCTGTTCCAGTTCAGTTGTCTTCATTCAATCTAATTATATTTTGATTGTTTGTAACCAATGTAGATTATGGTGAAATTAATAACCGTAATATGTATTCAAGAAAATTTGTATTCTGGCACTCGTTCGACATATTTGCTCTGGATATCGTTCAAGATGATAACAAGTATAACAGTCATCCTATCCCATCTGATTTTATGAGAAAACGTATTAGATTGTACGTTTTAGTATGCCTAGCAATCTACATCATTTAATCGACGCCAATTGTTACAGACAATGCGCTTATTCCTGATACATTGCTTGTGGACGTTAACCAGCTGGATGATTAGAGCAGTTTGTTCGATGATGGGTATTTAGCGGTGTGTTATTCCATTCCAGTTGTATTCGTTCAATCTAACCATAGTCTGATTGTTTATAACTACTGTATGTGGGGGCTAATTAAATTACTGTAATGTGTGTATTCCAGAACATTTGTATCCTAGTTATTACTCGGTCTATTTATCGTCTGTCACCTGTCATATAGATATTAGGTATTGCGTCTACGCTTTAAACAGCAAAGTAGTTTTATAATCATGCCGTGATCTTATGAATTAACCTCATCCGTTGCACTATAAATATTAATAAAGCCTTATTATTTCCATAGCTAGGCTGTGAATCGTGAGATTAATATTTACTATCACAGCATAGGATTAGAACTATCCTTAACAACTTAGGCGTTAACAACGCTAAATATTGAAAACAATCATTAATAGAACAGATGTGTTTGCTGCTACAATTCTTTTATTCAACCACGCCAAAAGATGAACGCCACGTGTCAATAAAAGTAATATACTGGTTTAATTAATTATCTGCCATTTATAAAGATCATCATTAACAGTTTAAATACGGGTCCCATAAAATAAGCATCAGTGTTTATATACAATAATGACTGTGTTTGAAAGCCTGTATGAATGCTACCTTAACTTCTACAACAGAAAAAATATGTCGAAAATGTTTTCGTGAGTAAAAAAGCTAGTATCCAACATTCGACCTTACCTACATTTACATTTAAATAAGGATGAAACACTTCATATGATCAGTACGTGCTGACAAATCCGGTTACTTTGACAACATTCTGTGAAGGTCAGATATATTTCCGATTAATGTATATGGTTGCTAAACTAATGAGAAAGCTAATTTACTGTTACTTAGAGTTAAGAGACTACATATGACCCGTTCAAACGTCGTAGGACCACCCAGTTGATCAGTCATAAACGTAATTTCAACGATAAAATTAGCCGTTTATGATATCTGAAGACCAAATTGAACACACAATTATCAATTGAGAAGTTATAACAAAGTATAGAGAATGAAGATAGGCTATCAGCATTTTCACTCTAGTTCCCGTTGCTCCTACAATTCAATCTGCTTCAATGAATATACAAGCGTCAGCAAAACCTTAACATTCAAACACAAACGACATCCAGCGTATTTCTGGCAGCTAGCATGATGTAAGCAAACGGGAGCAAGTGATTCGACTGCCCTTGTTCCGTCGATAACATATTTTTCATTTGTGTTGTAGCGGCAAATAATATGCTTATATGTTTATATTTTTATTTAAAAAAAAACAAAAAATTATTTTTTTAAACGCTATTACGTGTGCTTGAGTTTATTTTCCATTTTGTTTCGCCGACATTGTGTTTTTACGCACATACGAGTGTATTTCGACATGCACTTACATTTTCTTTTTTCTTTTCCAGGACGGCTGGAAAAGAACGATGCAGTTTACGAGGAGTCGAAATTTTCGTTGTAACTATGTTGTACCCCGGTCCCATATAGTAAGGAAAGACGACCAGACGCTGCTACACTTAGTAAGCTATCAGAAGAGTGTTTACCAACGACAAACTCGTTGGGTTTAAACTTCTGGCTGGCCACGTCTTAGGGTCGTCACTGCCCCGCTCGTGGGGGAGTGATCTGTAGCGGCAAATAAATCCCCAAAATAAATAGCTCTGTAAGTTTTCGACATTGGATGCTGACCATATGTTTTAGTGGTCTCATCAAGCTGAAGGCGCTCGGTCAGGCATCCGCACCAGATCACGTGTGGTAACGCCGTGCTCAACATCAACCGCAATCGCCAGCCAGATTAGGTCAGAGAATTCCGATATATTGGTCATCGCCAAATATACTCTTCCGATCTCCTCGACTCTGTCTTTTGATTTCTCTGGGTGGGAACGAAATATATTAGAAGGTGTTACTGGTAGAAGCGTTGTCAAACACTGAATACCTGTGACATCATCGGTGTATATCTGAGTGAGCGCAACAACTATGTTGTCTGTTTATTTTCAGAGTCAGATTTGAAAAGGACTGACAAACACGTCTTCCTTGACTTTCCACGGGTTACAGATTATTAATATATAACTGTCACCCGAATACCTTTCTTTTAACTTAGAGAGGTTTTTTGAAATTATCACGACTTTTGCAAATTTACTCTAATTTGAGTTGAATATACCACTTACTGTTGTTTTTAATTCGATTTGTAGATTTTCGAGTCCAATTCGCAGACCTTTTTGATTTACAAGAAAATGTAGAATCATGGTCTACTGTGATATTAGTACTGCTCTTATAATAGGCTTAATCCTAAAACTGAAGATTTGTCATTATGTAACTGCCTAATCTATAGGAAGTCACATGATTGTCTACACTGACTAATCGCATCGTGACAATCATCAATATATGATGAAGAACATGCTAAGGCTAGAGATAGAACAATATATTTATTATGAATAGAAGGTATATAACAACACTAAACAACAACCACGCCTGCAAGGCCAAGGCATGCCATCCGGTCAATTCGAGTTAACTCTATTCATTCTCCTCGCCTTCCACATCGTAGCGTTTTTCTACGCGTTAAATGTTGAATATCTATTTACACAGTTGCTTCCTGTTCAGCATTAAGGATTGTGTGGTTAAGGCCCAATGCCACTACAAGAACCCATAAATACAGAGAAGGTTTTTTCGTGTCTATAGGTAACCCTCGTGCTATTGATAGAAGAAACCAGACAAGTAGTGAATAGGTCTTTATTTCGATCTTAGCGCAGTCACAGTGGAGCGTGGGATTGTCTGTTCAGACAAACAAAGGCTCTCAACATTCAATATAAGATAATAGGGAATATAACGCTTATACAAAACAAGGAAGTGAATGAATACTTGAACAATACTGTTTTGGCATATGCTTGGTTGTTTGAGGTCAACTCTTAACCAACCAACCTAAGCTGTTACATTAGCTTCCCCCTAGAATCGACTTCCGTAGGAACGTCGGTTCGATTAACCTAACTATCGAAAACACCTTAGTTCTATTTCTCGTCCCAAGGGAAAATTATCAACTCGCTCACTATTTGACTTACAATCAGTGACGACTGACGCTGTCAACGATAGTCCATGGATGTCTCTTCTTTACTAGCTTGTCATCTTATTTTGTAGCACGCGATTTCTTCTACAACTATCGCCAACGGTTTGCTGCGTGCTTTCAAGAGAAAGTGTGAGAATGTGGAATAAGAATATCTGAGGAAGTGCCGCGAGCGGGCTACCCAACACCATGTTGGTGAGGTACGATTTTTCCGTGCTCAGACCGGCTATCAGGTGTTTACTCACCTGCCTCTTGAGTCGCCCTCAAGTAAAACGTAAAGAAGAATCTACTTCAAAGGTAATGGTGAAAATCAAGCAAACCTGAAGAACTGCTCCACTGCCTGCATAAAATAATAAGATACAAAATGGAAATACATAAATGTAATTGATAATTGTTCGGTTGCATGTAAGTGCTTGGTCTCCAGAACGGATTGGTATTCTGGGTTGCTTTTAGAATTCGTTGTATTTGCCAGTGTTAGTTGTATGAGTTTGATTAAAATCCTCAGCCATCGTTGCGGAATACCTAGCTTATGTGTCCAGTATTTTAAAAAAAAATATTTAACATAACACGTATATATCAAAGGTAAAAGGTCTGGGGAGTTGTCGGTGAGGCGGAATGAGGAAAAAAAATTATTTTTAAGTAGATGCAGGGTGTGATTAGCTGCGTGGTTAGATTTTATCCCGCAGCCGAAACTGTCAACATCCTTGACTGACTAATTGGATGTGCCCAGCGAACCGTTTTAGTCATTTGTAAGGATTTATTATCTTTACATTTCGATTCCGTAATGGATTTGTCAGTTAAACGATCTAACAACACGTATGGTGGTTCATGATCTAGATAAGCCGGCTTTAGCCTATCAATACTTACTGTGTCGATGTTTCCATGTTTTTCTATCACGAAATATTTAGATTTTCTTGAGACGACTTTGAACGGACCTTCAAATGGAGGACTGAGTGGTGCTTTTATTTTGTCACATCTTATCCAGACGTGCGTGCAATTGCTTAGGTCTTTAGGTATATATACGGCACGCGATTGTTCACGAGTATTAATCGGCTTAATTTTAGACATGTGGTCCCGTAGTTGATCTACATAATTTTCTAAATTAAGTTTTTGACTGTTAGTATTAGGGTTAATAAATTCACCTGGTAGTCTCAGAGTTGTTCCGAAAACCAGTTCCGCAGCTGAACACTGTGCGTCAGTTTTGACAGATGTTCGTATTCCCAACATAACTAACGGTAGGAATTCTGTCCACTGATTGGGGTTTGAGTGAGATATAAGGGCGGTTTTTAGCTGACGGTGAAAACGTTCTACCATCCCATTAGCCTGAGGATGATATGCAGTGCAGCGTATCCTATTGGAGCCTAGAAGTTTAGCCAAGTTATTAAATAGTTCGGATTCGAATTGCGCTCCTCTATCCGTCGTTATTGTTATGGGTGTACCAAAAATGGTTACCCAGTTCTGCATGAAAACTTTGGCTACTGTTTCCGCTGTGATGTCCGCTATCGGGATGGCTATAGGGAATCTGGTAAATCGATCTATGCATGTAAACAGATAATTAAAACCGTTTGAACGTGGTAAAGGACCTACCAAGTCGATATGCACATGGGCAAAACGTGCATCTGGTTGCGAGAAAACACCTATGGGTGAATTTGTGTGACGATTAATCTTTGATTGTTGACATGCTGAACACTCTCTAACCCATTTGTGTACATCCTTCTGTAAATTCGGCCATATATATCTGGCATTGATTAGTTTTGTTGGAGCTTTTGCGCCAGGATGAGACAAAGAATGAAAGTTATTATATATCAACTTTCGCATATTTTTGGGAACGAAAGGTCGCGGCATTGCCTTGTTCGTGTCACAATAAATTAGAATACCATCGATAGGTGATGGGAATTGTTTTAAATTAAGACTTGAATTGTTTGTTTTAAGTAGGTTTTGTAATTCTAGGTCCTTCTCTTGTTCGTGTCTCAACGTTTCGAAGTTTACTGTAGACTGCTGTAGCACGTTCATTTCTAGTCTGGATAAAGCATCTGCCGCCTGATTGTCCTGACCTTTGACATGTCGGATATCGCTTGTGAACTGTGATATATAGTCAAGGTGTCGGACTTCTCGAGGTGAGTATTTATCGGCTCTCGCTTTTAATGCATTCGTTAATGGTTTGTGATCCGTAAAGACTATAAATTCCCTACCTTCTAACATGTGTCGGAAGTGTTTAATGGTCAGGTAGATTGCAAGAAGTTCTCGCCCGAAGGTAGAATACCTTGTTTCGGCTGGAGCGAGTCTTTTCGAGAAGAAAGCAATTGGTTTCCAGGCGTTTTTAACCAGTTGGTTAAGGGTACCGCCTACTGCTTTATCTGAAGCATCCACCATCAAAGCAAGTGAGGAAAGAGAATTCGGATATATCAACGTAGTTGCTTGAGCCAGTTTATCTTTAAGCTGTTTAATAGCTTCGATGGCGTCAGAAGACAGTTTGAATTCTTTTGGTTTTCCTTTAAGTGAATCTGTCAAAGGTTGCATTAATTGTGCAAAACCTGGTATGAATCTGCGATAAAAGTTAATTAGACCTAGAAAACTTCTCAGTTGTGTTAGAGAACTAGGTATGGGGTATTGTTTGATAGTATCCACTTCTTTTTTGATAGGTTTAATCCCTTCTGGGCTTATTGTGTGACCGAGAAATTCTAAAGTTTGAACACCGAAAACACACTTACTTTGATGTATGTTTATTCCATGTTCATCCAGTCTTTTCAACACTGCTTGTACATGCTGTTCGTGTGATTGCAAATCGGGGCTGGCAATTAACAAGTCGTCTATATACCCCTGCGCAAATGGCATATCTCGAAGTAGGTTATCTATGAATCTTTGAAATGTCTGTGCCGCATTTCTCAGGCCGAATGGCATGCGTACAAACTCGAATAAGCCAAAGGGTGTAGTAATAGCTGTCTTGGGAATATCTTCATCAGCCACCGGGATATTGTGATATGCCCTGACTAAATCAATTTTAGTGAATATGTTCATACCCTGTAAACCGTTTGTGAAATCTTGGATATGAGGTATTGGGTACCTATCTGGTACGGTTTGACGGTTTAGGGCTCTGTAATCCCCGCACGGTCGCCAGTCACCTTCATTCTTCTTTGGGACCATATGCAAAGGGGATGCCCATTGACTATCAGAGGGACGGATAATACCCAATTGTAGCATATAATCAAACTCGGCCCTAGCGATTTTGAGCTTATCTGGTGCTAGTCTCCTGGGTTTTGCAAAAACCGGTGCACCTTCGGTTTTGATAGTGTGACTTACTTTTAGTTTGTCTTTAGAAGGCTGTGGGTTTGGTTTAGTTAAGTTTGGAAATTCCGCGAGTATATCTTGGAATTTCGCTGTTGTTACTGGGGAGTTTGAATCAAGTTAAGAGAGCTGATGTGACTTTCTTTGCCTTTTGTGTAATACGAAGTTTCTTTTAGTGTTAATCGCCGTTTCTTGGTGTCAACTAGAAATTCGTATCTCTCTAGAAAGTCCATCCCCAGTATTGCCAGATCTAAGTCGGCTACCGTGAAAACCCAAGGGAATTGCCTCCTGAACCCCAAATCTAGGGTTAAAGTTTTCTGCCCAAATGTCGCGATTTTAGTTTTATCTGCAGCTTGAAGTGTGATTGATGATGTTTCTCGAGTAATCTCAGTTTTATTTTGAGGGATGATGCTAAGAGCAGCGCCAGTATCCACCAAGAAATTCAAGCCCGAGTTTCTGTCTCTAACATAAAACAAGCGACTGTTTAGGCGCCCCTCCTCAGTCGTCGCGACCTGGGGAGGGGTTACTCGTTTCCCGCTGCCTTAGGATTATGCTTAGGCCAGGCGCATGGTTGCATGCACTTGGTTGAGTTGACACCAAACTTCCAGTGGTACCAACAAAACTGCCCAGATTGTCTGGACATTTGTGACCTGTTTTGTGACTTGGATCGTGGTCGTTGTGGTGACCTGCTCCTGTTTCTATGACCCATTTGCATTCTGGTGACAGCCTCAGTGAGACTCTTAAGACTCGCAATGAGTCCTTCTATGACGGGGTCTTTTGCTGATTCTACTTTTTGTGTGTGATTTATTGTGCCTGATCCAGTTGGAGGACCTCTTTCCATTATTCTGTCGGCTATACGCGCTAAGTGAGATAATGAGGTTTCAGGATCTTGTGCATCCAAACAGTGTTGGACGTAGCATGGGAGAGCTTGTATCCATCCTTGTTTTAGGACTGCTTCACCCACTGTGTTATCACCCACTAAGACTTGGAGGTGACGTAAAAACTGTGACGGCGACCGATCACCTAGTGTTTCACCTTGAAAAAGTCTTTGAATTCTTTGACTATCTGATAATGATAAACGGTTCATTATCTCTCGTCTTAAGATGGTGTATGGTTGTGGTGATGGTGGATCTAAAATCAAGTCACGGACTTCTTTGGAGACTGAAGGAGGAAGGATAGAACACAAATCTCTATAGCGAATCCCTTCAGATTTGATATTGTGTCTCGTGAAATAATGCTCTAGTTGAGCAAACCACAACTCAGGATCACTACGATCAAATCCTGGAAGTCGGGATTTCGTAGTCATAACAGTGTCTATCTCCACTGGTGACAAATCATCCAGATTATGGGTTTCTATTGAGTCTGACATGAGGTATGTGACAAATATAGCAATAAAGTTAGCACGAAAAAATGGTTTCTACAACACGAATAACTTAAGGTAATTAAAAAAAAAGAAAAAACTATTTATATATCCAACTTAGTTTACGGATAATCAGGTATACTTTTACGATTGAGTACAAAAAATATAATATTAATAACAAAAATGAGGTTAAATATGTGTTCAAAAGGGCTCACCAATTTCGGGTCTATAGGTAACCCTCGTGCTATTGATAGAAGAAACCAGACAAGTAGTGAATAGGTCTTTATTTCGATCTTAGCGCAGTCACAGTGGAGCGTGGGATTGTCTGTTCAGACAAACAAAGGCTCTCAACATTCAATATAAGATAATAGGGAATATAACGCTTATACAAAACAAGGAAGTGAATGAATACTTGAACAATACTGCTTTGGCATATGCTTGGTTGTTTGAGGTCAACTCTTAACCAACCAACCTAAGCTGTTACAGTTTTAGTCGGTACACTCTCTTGTTAAGACATGACTACATTGATGTAAGCTGGATATCTTATAGTCAAAGAACTTGAAAGTACGTCCCTTGTTTCATGGTGAGCTGATGTGAAAAGAGGAATAAAGAGATCATTAAAGGTAACGGCAGCTATTTTTACGAGTGTTATTACGCTCACTTCAACGTTTGTTAAATTCTGACATTTAGTTTTGTTCCTATTCTATTCTACAAACAATAAGCTTCGGTTTAATGTATGACTCACTGCTATTCTTCTTTCTATCCCAAGGATGTTTCACTTTGAACATAACCTTTTTAACTCTATTTTTCTACTCTAATGCCCAGTTTGTGCGTTGTGCTTGTCTTAGTCAGCTATTCATTCATGTATCGTTTTTACATCAAACGGAATCAGGAGTCATTTATTAATGGAGTGGTATGCCAGTAGACGAGTTTTCTCTCTCGCCCTCTTGCTTGCCGAAAAATCAGGTGGTAGAAAAGTTTTCATCTCTCTGCACAAGATCGTTAGTGTCTCGATTTAGACTCACACGTTTTTAGCCCCATTGTTGAGTCAGTTAACCTTTCGTGTCAAAGCTTTAACCTATATCAAGACAAGTCCTCTTCAGTATATTATTGGGTAGATAGGGCAGTAAACCAACAAGAAATTTAATAATATATCGTTTCTGATACGTTTTGTCAACCATACGATGAAGCAAAACAACCGTACCAACTCACGGCACTTTATTCCCCGTTCACAATAGTGATCTTCTCTCGGTACATTTCTAATTATTTTTACAGTATAATTAACATTTTGTAAGATCAATACCGTTTTCTCATGTTTAATACGTCTACCTTCCGATGTTTCAAGTTTGGTGGTTCTTTTGGGTTAATTTAGAGCAGGGAAAAGCTTACTTGTTAAAGCATCAGAAGTCTACAAGCATAGTAAATATTAGGATTTAGAGTAAAACTTAGTTCACTAACAAAACCATCCGTATATATAGGAACTCATTATGTTCGGACTCCGTGTGAAAGGCGAGTGCGTGAATAAGCCTGTAGTAGATTTACAGGAATGTCGTTTTGACGAATAATTATCTACCGTTCGATCATTCCTGCCAAATGTGTGCTGTGGCGGGAGTGGGATAAGATAGCATTCAGTATCCTTCATGAATGTGACTAACGAGCAATTACGCGTGTGATCCTGGGGTTGTTCATACAATGTCGCTTTAAGTTTTTACTCATAGGCGTTTCACGAAACAATCTAGCGAATGGATAGTTTATTAAAGTTTCTTACAAACGAATGGGCATAGCTTTACTGACATGATGAACTACTGAAAGTCAATTAGTTCAAGCAAAATAAAGGCCAGCATACTGAGTTTCGACTGCAACGTCGATCTCAGGCCATTACTTTTGCTTCAAATCTGTCAAAGAATAGCAGGTCGTCAAAGTAGAGAAAATAGAATTAATATTAAGATGATAAGGACCAGCATAACATGATGACACTGAGATTACTTAGTACATAGGCTTCCCAGTAACATAATTACATAATGGTAGCACTTGGGCAATAGTAGTCTTTTTTCATCATGGTTCTCTCGTGTGTTTTCTTCATGAGGCACGACAATCCTTTATCACATGACCATGTTGAGGAAAACTAGTGTAACCTTTAAAAATAAATCGAAGCTAATGTGGTCTTATCCGCCAACGTTTTATGGTCTGAACAGAAACCTGCCAGTTCTGTCATGAGTAACAAGCTAATTTTGTTCTAATCAGTGGGATTCCTTAATACTGAGGCGCGGTTAGTGAAAGCCGCATCTGTTGATCTTCCTGGTGTAGTCCTGTTTTCCCGTCGAAAGAGTTGGTGATGCTTCTATACCTTACTGATTAGCTTTTTTCAGTATCTCGAATTTCGTATTCAGAAATCAAGTCTTTCGAATTTCAGAAACTTAACACTGAAAATCTGATACTTATAAGATCCCAACTTTTCAAATTGCTGCACGAAAGCCCTCATAATAAACTCACTTCCTTATTTTGGAAACTTTTGAAATGGTTTGTTGCAGTCGGTTTTTTTTGAGTTCTTCACAGGATATACCTACTCCAACGATTATGTTGCGTGGCTTGACTTCGTCAACAACGGAGCGTGATGTGAGTGCAGATTTACTTGAGTTTTATTGTTTAAGGTTCGACGTACACTTGATAGTGAACACGCAAACTATACTGACGTACGTCTTGTTCGCGATAAGAAGACTGGAAGGTGGATTGGATTTGTTGACTTTGTATCGGCGAATGATGCTAAACAGTTTATGCGAGATTGCCAGGTAAGGTTCAGACTTTCAAGCTGTGTATTGTCTAGGGAGAAATTGAGGTCCGAAAAACAATAATTAGGCTTAACTATAGCAACCCTAAGGAAAAGCGTGATGATGAAGTAAGGTCGTCCATAAAATTAATCCTTTCAGTCCGACGATGCATCACCAACTATTATGCTGCGCGGGATCCCCACTTCCCTTGATCATCGAGATGTACGTATTGTTTCAACTCAGTTCATTTATAGATTCGTGACGCTCTTGATGATGCTCGCGTGAGTTACTTAGACGTTCGTGTAATCAAGGATAAAACAACGGGTATGTATTTATTTCCTTTCCCGCTTCAATAAACTATTGAAATATAATAGTTGTTTGTTGATTATGAACTTGCTTTCACCTTTACGTTACTAATAATTGATTAACTTATACGTATTCCTGAGTGAAAATAAATATTCTGAGGCTATATCATTTATTGGATTGTCTGTGGATCGTTATATGCAGCAACTTCAAATCATTGAACTTCCGAACAATTATTCACAAGTTTTTCATTACATCTAGTCCTCGAAAAATTTCTATTATATTAACATATGTGTATCCCACCAGATTGGTTTTCTTAGTATCTCGTTTGGTCTCCATTCTTATAGTACGCCCTAGCTACTGGTTTTAGTTAAGCATACGTCTGCTTCTTGTTGACGCTTCGGTTGCACTTATATTCTCGTGACAGACCCATATATTCCGGTGAAAATGTTCATTCATCCGAAAAAGCGTAATACCAAACAGTAAGGTGTGAACTCTAGTATTAAAGAACTGATTGGCAAAGCCTGTCATAATCTTTGCTCTAAGTGTTCCATATGATTATTAGTCCTGCACTAGATGCCATTTAATTGATGATATCTAAGATATCAACATAAGCTTTCATTTCTTAATTAAGATGACCCATTAAAAACCTGGTTTCATTGAAGACTTTAATCTTGAGGGTTAATATTTTCTCCAGTGTCAGAACTATTAAGTGTTAAACGTTCCGAGTGTTATCCTTATGAGTATAGTGTCTGAAGAGTATATACAAGCTTCTGCGCTTAGATCTCTAAGTGTTGATATTAAAATAATCCGTCACATTAAGAAGCAAGAAAAGGAGAGATTAGTTCGTAACTATTATAGGTATTCAACTGTTGTAACGATTAAACCTAGAGTTTTAACGTGAAGATAGTTTTTGTAGTCACTTAGGCACAACAAACCTAATTCCAAACTTAGTTTAATGCATTTACGGTTTGGAACTTAAACCTAGATTACGAGGAAAAGGCTATTCTGCACTGTTTCTTGGCTGAACTTTCCAGTTTTCCGAGTCGGGACCTGTAAATCGCATTCCTAATAGTGAATTTTGTCGATAAAGAATTTTTCTCTGCAGTTGCTTTATTCCTGTCTTATTCAAATCTGTTCGCAGGTATATCGAAGGGCTTCGGTTTTGTGGATTTCGCTTCTGTCCATGAAGCAAGACGTTGGATGGACCATCAAAAAGTAATGCATTCACAGTACAGGTTATCTTTGTCAAGTTTCCTAAACATGCTTATCTTCACCTCGTAATTGTCGTATAGTTTGGAATCATGGGCCTAATCCGTATGAAATAACCTTATCTAAATATGTTTTCTTCTTTATTTAGGGTATGTTTCGTGTGCGACGCTATGAAATACGATTGATGTACAGCACTCCCCGCAACCAGCTTGATTCATTGATACATCATTCTGGAGATGCTCCCGGGTTACTTGGTCCGTCAAGCTTTATGACTCGTCCTCCTGCGTTGTCAGAAGTCTCCACCGGAGACTGGATCTGTTCAAGGGTGGGTATTATTTAAGTATTTCATCTCACAGTTGTTTCGAAATTTAAATTTATCGTGCTGGAAATAACTTCTAAAGTAATAATTCACCCGACCCTTCTACTGGTTAATTCCTATCTAGTGTTCTAGTCACAACTTCAGAAGGCGAGATCAGTGCTATAAATGTCAGTTGCCGAGGTCTCAAGTGCAATCCCTCACAAACTCAATCGATGGTGTTGATCTCATCGGTACAACTCCATGCAATAGTAAGTAAAATAATACCAAATGTTTAGCATTTTTCGCCGTTCTCCCTTTTATATTATTTTCTCTAGGTATACTCGGTTATTCACAAAACAACTGTTGTAGCATAGAGTACCCGAAATGTGTCAGTAGAATGAAGTGATAAGAGAAAGGTCATAGAAACATACGTGTAAACAAGAGAGGCATTAAGTACAAAATACTGTGCGACGATAAAGACTACCAAAGTAAATTCCGTCCATTTAGAATGTAATACAAAACTACAGTAGAATCACTATTGTATTCTGTGTTAAACTATATATGATAATATTCCAAGTCATTTAAATTGACCATCTTTAGGGTCCCACTCAAAAATTCGCTACTAACGATTTAACATCAGTTACTTATAATTACCTTTGTGAACTCATCACAGCATTTAACACCAAGACGCAACTCCATAACATGATGTACAGTGAAGAGACCACTAAGGCAAGCCACTATAACCAATGTTAAATGTCAACAAATATTTGACTTCACTGTTATACACGTTTTCGGTTTCTGGGAATACTGGAACAACGTTCTCACTGTGCATGACCAATTTCTGAGAGACGATCTCACAGGCAGACAGACTTTGCGACAACTCCAATTGTTATCATAACTCTTTTCGTCTTTCACAACGTTTGGGTCAGACTCGTATGTATCCATCACTCACACGAACCCTCCGGATGCACAAATCTCTGTCATTCCTCACTGCCTAATATTAGTAGATGGAGTCTCCTATCATCTCATTTCGATGGTTTAAAGTATACTCAATACTTTTAGATGTCGATTGTCAAGTAAGTCATAAATAACGTAGGATGTGGTATAAATGTGCATCTGTTTTCCACAATGAGGTGAAGTTTACCGATTGTGTGGCAAAGGAGTCTAGGTAGCAGTTCAATGAACGAAAACTCGGGTGTGGACAACCAATACAAAATTACAAAATCTCTTGGTAAAATATGAGAACCATACATTGAATACTTCATTTGAAATATTCCATCATTTGTCCTTCACATTATGTATGATTGTTCCCTTCCTAACTCCTTTTCTATTTTCATGTCGACCTTCATAACCCTCTGCTGTCGGGTTTTCAGTTTCCGATTGGTGTTACATAGTACTTATATCTACCAACATAAGTAGCATACACCACAGTAGTAGTGTTTATGGTTGTAATAAATATTAGACTTAATTAGGAGATGAAATACTTAAACCCAAAGTTTAGGGAAAGAGAAAATAACAAATACATCTACGTCACAGCGACTGGTTTCGAGTCATTCTATCTAAGGTCTACATCTACTAGCTATAATTGGCACGCAGTTTGCATCAAAAATATCACTGTGTGGAGAAATCCCACGCTTTGCTTGACATATCAGTTACTTTTGACGTAGAACAAACTTTTTTCAAATACGTTTAAAGTTAACCCACAAGGTCGTACTGCTCTTTTTGGTTCATGTTAGTTACGGTGTTTTTAACTACATGACCTCTCATTAATGCTATCCGTGAGTAGCAGTCAATAAAAGACCAGTTGGGGTGCTCTTCGAAGTTTATTGACCTTCGTCCATATCACCTTGTCTGGATGTGAAGGGTGACTGTACTGCCATCACAGATATGCTCCTAGGAAAAATACCATTTTGCCTAACTTCACGAACTGATGTACAGAAGATAGCGTTATTGTGTTTAGTTACTGTTCTACTGATAGTGAGAGAACAAATATTCAGTCCCACTTTTTGATTGTGAGATATAGCTTGGTAACATCAAAGCAAACCACCCCAAGAGCGGTAGACCACTAAACGAAGTGATTCTCACTGACAGAATAAGTTTATATATGTCTGCTTAAAGTTTTCTGTACTAGACAATGCTGCTTAAAGAGAAGAAATGTTTAGGACTAACCACATGAGTATTTTCTGAAGACAATTCCTGTTATCTAAATAATCAATTGGAGTTCTTATACTTCCAGTTTAAGAATATCATAGTAATGAGGGTGGTCAATTTGCGTCAATTAATTGAGAAATAGCTATTCGTCGTTTGCATTTAATGTATCCTTACCTGAAAACCATATTGGCAGGTTTCGACGTAAATCAATGACATACTCAAAGCTTAGATACAGTATGACAAAAACTGTTTTTGCTTATTAGTTGAAAAATCACTGAATAGATATTTTGGATTTTCAGCTCTCGTCTTGAGATGCTTGGATGCATTAACTACGGAAGATGATATTTGCCAGGTTTTTCAAGATACGGCCGACGTAAAAGTGCGACAATGTCATGTAATGAGAGATGAAGTAACACATGCTTCCAGGTGCTTTGCTTTTGCGGAGCTTCCCACGGTTGCTGATGCTTACAAAGTCATGGATATAGTAAACAAAGAATTCAAGCTTTTTGAGGTTGGAGGAAAAGCAGTAACAGTCTCGTACGCAAAGAATACTTTCAAGTTAGTCTAATATTTATCTGACGTTCATGGAGTGTTTCCTATCTAACTAGCAATAATTGGTCTGGGCACTCGTTTTACTTTATAGATCCGATTTTGTCAACAGTAGAATAGTCTAGTAATTTAAGTATTTGGATCTCAACTGTTGTGCCTCAAGTGTAAACGTTGTTCCTCCTACATTTTTTTGGAAGCGGGTAATATCTCTTCAAAACTTATAGCAAGTGTGAACCAAAGATCCAGTTCTTAAATCTATACGTGTATGAGTTGGGATAGCTTTAGGTTAACTAAGTTCAAAAACGTTGCAATTCCACATCATGCTCAAGATTATGTTTCGTCGGTGTGACCGTTCCTGATATATTCACACTAGTTCAGTATGAAGCTAAATACTTTTTTGAGTGTCCTTATTCTGCTGCAATTAGGTTATATATTCAAGTTATCGGTTGTGAGTCCTCGGCACTCCCTTGTTTAGTCTTAGATATTGTTGGAATACAAGGTGAGAATGATCAGATTTCTAATACAAAGGCCTGTCTAATGCGGACTAGACGGATCGGATACTACTACACGACTCAGCTATGGTAACTGTCAATGATTAAGAATACAGAGAAAGACAGGGCTTTCAAAAGTGTATTTGTTCAAAGAAAATACAATTACACGAGTAAACATCACAATACTTATAGTTTTGTACATCAAGCAAAAGCAGGCGTAGATTACGTTGCCACATTACAGATGATCATTAATAATAAGTCTGAAAGGTCACAATAATACTGATTTCTGTCACCTATAACATTCCTCAGGTTTATATTAATTGGAGGTGACCTGCATTCACTTCTGTAGTCATATGGATTTCCGCTTTTATAAGGTTAAATTAGTAATTTTACTCGGGTAAGTGTTGGTTGTGACCAATGTACTAAACGTAAGTAGCGAATATGGCTTTCTAGTTGAGCATGATACTCATTCTTCAGGTATAAGAATCACCTTGTCTTACTACTAAGTGGTTTTCCCTTGAATGTAATATTTTACTTAGTTTGATTTTGGTGCTAGGACTTCACTTTAGTCTACATGTATAAATACCATTCTTATAGTAAATTATTTAAAGAAATAAATTAAGATTATAAAGCAACTAACGGTAAATAGAAACACTACTATTTACTCATCACTCAGTGATACACTTGGATAGCCAGAGATACAAAATTAAAACCCAAGTTTGTAGTAAACAGTATTTTTCATTAATCTCAGCGATCTCGTTTTCCCACTGCTGATATTCTTGACTTAATTATCTAGTCTTTGTTAGAGTATAGGCTTCCTGAAAAGGTAGGTGAACATTTTTCGCATGCGCACCTTTGGTGAGATTTTTAGTGCTGATTGTCAGTCAACCTCAGATTTATTTATTTGAACACGTAGACATTGGTACAAAGGAACATCAAAATATAGATGCTCCACAATAAAAATAAGGTTGTAATGTAACGAATAGGAAGGTGAATGTAAGAAGAAAGAACGACAATAAATACAAACTAATGGGAGAAGCAGTTCAGTTAGGAAAAATACAACCAGAAAGAATTCTTTCAGTTAAAGAAGTTGCTCTCACTTTTATGAAGAAAGCAAAGTTACAGCAGGATTGACACTGGCTTGTATTTTGGGCAGTATCTGATAACGTCTCAAGCCACTATCTAGTACCATCCCTAGGACCCCGACCAGGGAGTTGTAAAGGACCAATAAGAGCCAGTCCTGTATAGTTTTTTATACCGCGACACCGTAAAACTCATAACACCTGTTGTTTTAGATCCTTCAGCAGAACGTATCTGGATTTGGTTGTTTGTGATTCTCAACACTGCTCACCCTATTACATTGTACTTCATACTTGACTTCACAGAAATATACGAATAGTTACTTTTTATCATTAAAGAGGAATAATATATATTTGTAAGATCTCAGCGAAAGAATTTGAAGTAATTCCAACGTTTCGCCTGGCAATCTGGTCCAAGCTTTTTCAAGGAAAATATAATCAAACAACAAAATTATCGAATACAAATAGGTACATGGTTCTTCGGTTTACTGTATACTGAATAAGTCATCCAATCAACGCGAAGGATTTTTCTTCTATGGCCTAGGATAACACGACAACTTCTTATTCTTTTTCTCCCTTCTATTATTATCATTTTTAACTGAACTTTTATTTGGTCGACCTTTATTATTTTCATATAAACATGTCTTCTACACATTAATGCAAATACCTATTTTTTAAAAACCCTTCACGTTGATTGGATGACTTATTCAGTATACAGTAAACCGAAGAACCATGTACCTATTTGTATTCGATAATTTTGTTGTTTGATTATATTTTCCTTGAAAAAGCTTGGACCAGATTGCCAGGCGAAACGTTGGAATTACTTCAAATTCTTTCGCTGAGATTTTACAAATATATATTATTCCTCTTTAATGACTCACATTAACTCGGCGCCCAAATATTGTGAAACTATTCGTTCAAATTTAGATGAAAGTTCTTGTTTAGTTACTTTTTATGTTCAAGGTGTTCAGTTGCTTATAAATTTTATTCTTTGATAGAAGTAAGGAAGTTAAGAGTTAGCATAATCCTGGTCGATTATATTTGTGTACAATTAGAAAAAAGTCGATATGTGCTTTGACCATCTAAAAAAGTTTATGATTAATGCTGAGTATCATAGTAGTTTATTTCCTCTTTCGGTTTCCATCTTACAATGTGTCCAGGCATTGGATAGCCTGATGCCGTAATTTTTACATTTATATATCAAGTATGAATGTCTCACGTTTATAAATGACTAAGGTCGGAATGCCTATCAAGATGTAGACACTTTATTTATGCTACTTATCTCTAAACAATAATTCTTGAAATAGCATTTCCTCTACATTACAACTCTTGCTAAGTCAAAATCGTTTGGCAATCTCGTATAGAATAAATGAAATGTGACTAGCAGTTGAGTTTACTATTCACGTTTTCTTCTACTTGGGACTCATTTGTATCTGGGTCTCAGAGTCTATGTTCACTTCAGGACTCGAGCCCGGTCCCTTTGACTTAAATTCTGTAATCCAGGTATATCCAAATGATTGGTCTCAAACAGGTGAAAACACGCGTCATGAATTCCGCTGCCAGCCATATATATATATATATATATATATATATATATATATATATATATATATATATATATATATAAATGCGACCTATATACTGTGCGCATGTCATTCAAGACTGATCAGATTTCAGTCAAAATATCAGCGACGGGATAATTTTACCAGGTAATTGTTTAGCCGGGTCTTATTACTAATCATATGTTAGTTGTCACGCTTAATTTGATTCTTAACTTCTGAACCATAAATTGACTAAAGTTTTTAGATTAGTACGGTCGTACAATATAGCTAAGTAGTATGTATATGTAGGTTTTGACGCATTCAAATCAATAATTGTGTATTTAGTTGCTGATTCAAACATCTTTTTCACTCATCATGTGCTATTCCACTTTTCCATTATCATCTTTTAAAGTACTATTATGGCAACACTAAAAACGGAAGGATCATATAACGCTCAGTTAAACAGCAGTCGCAACTTGGCTCTGGATTTAGCGCATGCAGCTATGGCTGCACAAAATAATAACATATCACCCGATACTGTTGCAATGAATGCAGTTGCTGCATCAGCATTACTGAGTCAAACTTCAAACAATGGAGCTGCTGTTGCCCAGGCAGCGATACAACAAAAACAAACTGAACAACATGTTTTGTCAGCTCTGACGAAATCTTTGCGTAACCATTCAGAACATACTGTCTCATCTAACTATGCACCGTCTATGGCAGCACTCGTAGCATCCGGTCAGCAGCTCCCACCTCCTTCGTTCCCGTTCAACGCTGTGACGGCATCTACGACTACATATCGTAAGGCCATATTATCTAACATTTTGGAAAATAATTATGACTGACAAAAATTGGGTTTCGACCTTTGCGATTTATTATATGCGTTATTAGCATCAACCATTTACTTTGTACTTGATTCAAATACTGAAGCATATGGATATTATTGTTCCTTGTATTTAGTTTACGTAATCTACTTCTCAAATGTTGTTATTGTCAAAGCAGCGTCAAGCTCTATATTGTTGTCTATTTGCAGTTTTGATGAAAGTCACGGTTGAATTATCATTTTTCGTATATTTACGAGTTAACGTATTCAATTAGGTCATTTTTCCTGAATACTTTAACGTGGTAGGTTTATTGGTTTACTGATTCGAGGTCTGTAAATTCCTTCAGTTTATCAAGTCACATATAGAAGATTAGAAATAAAACTAATACTCGGGTTGTACTTTAACTGATTATTAAGTGGTATACAAAACCCCGTCGTAATTTTGTTTCTATTTCACGTTGATTAACCATTAATTATTAGCCAATGTCACGTTTTTCTGATCTTTGGAATTGAGCGGGTTCTCTCAGTCGAGTTGCGATGTAGCTACTAGTCTAAGTTATTTGACATCACATGAGCTCTTTTCTGCTTTTGGGCGGTTGAAAGGAACCCATGGATTTTAGTCTCACCCTAGTTAGCACTCGTCAGGAAGGCGTAAATATTATGCAGTTATGTTTATATTTTGTATACGTATTATTTTACCATGGAAAGCATTATTTATCCGTCAATTTTATTATGCTTATTAATCGATTATATCTTGTCCTATCTGGTCCGTCAGCATTCTATTCACTACTTAAACAAATAAACCTGTTCATAACATCTCCATAGTCACGAAGGCTTAGGTAAACTGTCTTTGAAATCTGCACAAACTGTGCATCACATCATAATCACCCATGCTGTTAGTATGTTGTAGTTGTTTTTTATTTTGACGATTAATTTTAATATGTATTCTAAATTAAAAACTTGAGTAGATAGTGATGTTACTCAGTTCATATCGCATTGATTAATCGATCAGCATTCCTTCGAAGATAATCGGCATAGTCTTTACATCCTGTCATAAAATTTATTCAGTAAGTTGTCTCGAACATTTAGTTTTTGACATCGTGACACTGGTTATTGCTATTAAGATTAATGTGCACGTGATATAGTGTAAATAAACCTCCAAATAACTCTCACTGGGTTATAAATTTGACTAATTAAAATAAGCTGATTAATGCAGAAGGCAACGTATGTTTTGATGCACAATCGTGTTGGTTTCATTTGTTATGTTTCACAATCAACGTTATAAGAGAAATATAATTATTATTAGGAAAGATATAGGTTTTTTGGTACAATAAAAATCAACTGAGAACGAACACTTTTGAAGTTTACTGACAAATAAACTGTCTAACATTTTTATCACAGCATTTCCGGACACATCCAAGTACATATACGATGAGTCTACTCGCTTTTACTATGATCCTGTCACTGGTCTAATGTATGAACCGAACTCAAAATACTTCTATGACCGCGGAAGTCAGCAATATTATTATTGGGATCAAACGAAGAGTACATATCTTCCTGTACCACAAACAAATCCTCAATCCAATTCCGTCGATAATGCGGCTTCCAACTCTCAAACCGATACTTCAGATGCTCCTAAAAACAAAGTAAGTTCAATCTTGATTTTCGTATTATCTACGTCTTCTTAAGTCTTATACATATCAATCTAAAGCCTGAAGGCAGCTTAAGATTTGACTTCATCTCGTCGTTTCATATTTTTAGCGTTTTCTATGAACTCAGTAGAAGTCTGGGTAAATAAAAATAACAAGTAATACTGAAAGTAGTATATAGGAAACTAACATTTATCTTTCTCTACGTTTAAGGATGATCGTGGTAAAACAGCTCAACAGATTGCACGAGAAATGGAAAAGTGGGCGAAGAAGATGAATGCTCAGAAAAAAGCCTCATCCAATGCCGGACAGCGCTCTGATGTGATAACAGTGAGTTTACCTAGGATAAATACACCTCTCTTCCGTTTCCGTGTGATAGGGAGTCCCAACAGGTTTTTGTAGTATTACTGCTTTTCTTTGTGACTCCTTATTTTTTTAATTATTTGAAACAAATACTGGTACAAATGGTCACCAAAATAAATATGCTCCACATGAGCAGGAAAATGAAATTGTGAATCAATATATGAAAAGAAGGCAGTTTAGTCTGAATAATTCGTAAAAATAAGTAAACGAGATAAGTTAAAAACACGGCCACGAATGACATGTATTCAGTTAGGAACGTTCCCCTCACTTTTGTGAAGAATGCAAGATCTACAAAATGATCTTAATTAGTTCGGAATCATCCCTGGATACGTCTCAAGCCACTGAGTCACACCATTTCTAAAACCCGAATCCGAGTATCGTGATGTACCGACTATTACTAGTCTAATCTGTCTAATTTATTACTGTTGTTTGTAGTATGATAAGAGTTCTGGATTTAATTTTGATAATGTTACTATTCTCGACCATAATTTATTTGTTGGAGTCTTATCATGGTCTCGTTATCTTTTTGTTCCTAAACGGCAATGCCTGAGAATTCCTACTCCATCTTTCCTCTGTGATTAGTTTTTATATTCGGAAACCATGTTGTTTTAAGGCAAGTAACTGAATTATTTATTTTATTATTTATTTATTTGAACACATATATTGGTACAGGAGTGCGCCAAACATATATGCGCCACACAATTTCAGTTCATTAATTGCGTGTGGGCTGCGTTACTGCCCGGGTGCCCAGACCGAAGCAGGTGGTTATCTTAGGGGGCCACTCACCGAGCCTTTGACCTAAAGGTCTAACCCACAAGGCAGTGGAGCATCGTAAGGAGATGCAGTCCCATGGTAGCCGGTGACCAACGAGTGGTTCATACGCCATTTGTTCCCGCAGGATACTGGAGCCCATGTGCACCATTGGTTTGTGATCCGGTTGAAGCGCCGGACATTCGCTTTTCGTCCTCTCATTTTCGTAAACAACACCCCCGCCACGAGAAGGACATCCCTGGCAGAGGCTGTATACGCGCGGCCGTGTGAGAGTATTTCGAGAGGGAGGGCGAACCCACCCCGCTCTCGGCCATACCAGGGCGTTTGGGGGCAAGTAACTGAATTCCTTGGTCTTGTTATATGCTGTCTGAAACTTCGAAAACAATTTGGATCTGGATTTTGGAAACATTTGTCTCTTAAATTTCTAATTTCTATACACTATTTCATTTTTTATTTTTCATAATGGAGTTCCGAAAGAGTGCTCAGTAGTTTATACTCTCTATTTATTTTAGTCTGAGGCGAGTAGAACAGCAGACACAGGGTATGCAATTTTGGAGGCGTCTGCGAACAATCCACTTACAAGTGACTCGCATACACCTGAATCTGCCAGTTTAGTTGCAGAGTATGGCGGTGTTGAAGATAGTGACGATTCTGGCCAGGATGAGACACATAGTGAAAAACAAGATTCATTGATTTCATTCAATGCTGAAGCTGAAACAAAGGTTTCCGAAGAAGAAAGCAAGTGAGTTTATGTATCCTGCATATCCATACATTTATTAATCTATGGTGTAACTAGGGAATGGTGATATTTAACTGAATACATATCTGATTGTTCCAACCTTTGAAAAATGCTGGTAGTGATGTAGTCTTCATTTAACAAAGTCTTTTTATTAGTAACATCTAATTTACTTTTTCCACCTGTTAAACAAGTGCTCCATGAATAAAAACGTTATCTGCTCTTTACGTTTAAAATATGATTATAATCAATTATTTTTAATTATAGACTTTTGGATTGGGCCAAACTTGCTTGTATGTTGTGCTCCCGCGGCTTCAAAGATGCAGCAACTCTTCAAAAACATAGAGCATTTTCTGGTCTCCATTATGAAAATTTAAATAAATTACGCGGAAAATATGGCTTACCAGCAATTCCTGTTCCAACCCCCGTGCAAAATCAGGAAGCTTCAACGGCTGTTAACTCACCTAAAAATTCCCTTTCAATAGCATCGTTAATGCAGATTGGTGCTCAAACGGCCAGTAATCATGAGAAATCAGTAGCTTCTAGACAAGTTAGTAGTCGACCAGGCGCATCCTGTCAATATCGTGATCGAGCCAAGGAGCGTCGTGAAAAGTATGGAATACCATCCCCACCTAGAATGAAGTCATTGGAAAGTCAGCCGTTAGTCGTGCATATAGAACAAGACTCATTCGTTCCTCCCCTCCCATCGATTCCACCTCCACCCCAGTCAGGTTTGTGCAAGTTTAATAACCTTAGTTTTCTATCAGTAAAACCAAATTTCAAGCAAAAATTTTAGTTATTCCCCTGTCATACTTAATCAGCTATTTGCTATGTAGAAATTACTTTTCATCAACCCTCTATAATAGTAATTTTTCTGAAAAGTAATTCCAAATTTGACTTGATTTGTGTGTTGTGCAAGTTTCAAACTTTGTTGTTATTACGGGTTACTAAAAGCACAAATCATAACTCTCATGACCTAAGTCCGATAAATTTACCTCTTCTGAAATGCATCAACTACTCAACTTATATCAAGAACCTATGTGCTAAAGTCTGTTATATAAAATGAAGTATAAAGTATTCCAGTGATCAGATTTTTATGTTACAAATGCCTCTAATCGTTACACCAACTTTAACGTGATGACTTAGTTTTGTTTGCCCCAACGTCCTAGATGAGGTTATTGCGTTTGGTGTCATTTTTGTTCATTAAGACTAATGCGTAGAGGGAGGGAGTTAAGAAAAAATATTGAAGGTGAGTTTATGTGATTGTGCATAGTAATTTATTTTAAAATAGTAGGCAACATATGTAATCCAGTTTATGGATTTTAATAGTTTTGTCTTATAAATTGTTCATTTTATTTTTGAAGTTTCCATTATCTCGCTTTTAGTGAAAGGTGTCAAGTGTATAAAGAAACGAATATCTAAATTCATAATAGTCGTCATTGAATTAGTACCAGAGGGTTTCTTATAAAATTTGTTTTTGAAGGGTCAGCTGCATCCACCTAATTCATGAAGTCGGTTTATCAATCGAAACTTTTGTAGGTAGCTGTTAGTTTGTACGACAAACTCCTTCAGTCGATCAGTCATGAATAACGAAGAATTGGACACTTGTTTATCGGTTGAATTTGCTACACCACATCAACCGGAACACCAAGCTGCCAGAGTGATACAAGTAATAAAGGTATTAATGATAGCAAAAACCATTAGGCATAGAAGATGTGATTCAAGAAAAAAGTATGTGTTCATGGATTAAAAAAGTTTCGAGATAATTAAAAAACTTGGAATTACGAGTGGACCATTTAAAATCATCTTTTGTTTAGTTGCATGTTTATATTCTTTTCTCCAACTGTTTGTATCCTTATAATCTAGAATATTTCTATTTGTCATTTTATGCAAAAATGGTTCTGTTTAACGTAAATTTCACAAACCCATGAAGATGCTTTTCATAACAACCATTTTACTTCACTGAATCTAACTCATAATTTTTTTAGCTCCCAACGTCGGAAGTCGACTTATGGAAAAAATGGGCTGGCAAGCTGGTCAAGGTCTTGGTCGAAGTAATCAAGGACGAACTCAAATAGTTGAAGCCGAATTTAGAGAAGCTGGCGTTGGTCTTGGAATCAAAACGTCAAAAAGAGGACCTCAGTCAGACAATTATAAAGATAACGTTAAGCGAGCAATGTTTGCCAGATTCCACGAATTAGAGTGACTACTCGTGAATTGTGTCATTGTATATAATCGTTTTTTCTGACGCTACTTTCTAACCTGATCTAGCATTTCTGTAAATCTAATCACTTTTGTTCAGTCCCTGAGTTTATTGATTGATCTCAATCTGGTTGACTAAAATATAAATCTTGTACAAAATGCAGCTCTCTTGTTTAATATATTACAGATCTTAATCAAATGACAGTTTTGTCATTTCATTACACAAGTGCATACTGCTTTCAGAACTCAAATGGAAGATCCAGTGTGGTTATTCATCACAGCTCATTTTCTGAAGATTCTCTAACCAAAGGTGTAGCGATTTCTCCTCTGCATAATATACCATAGAATTGATACTTGAATATGTATTTATGTATATGAGGTAGCGTATTCATGCCCTAATTTTCTACTCTAGCTCAGAAAAATACGACCAGACACATGAATTCAAAAAAAGCCAGTGTTTTTTCTAAGGACTCATGATATACTACTTATTTCTTATATCATTTTCTTACTCCTATTGTGTTCAAGCTCATTATTATCTGATATCAGTGCCCACTACTCATGCCCTTACTAATAATTATTAAAGGGGAATTCATTTATGTGAATTAATGATAAAGTAGTGTTTTAATAACTTGTTTTCATTTCCAAATACATTCCGGAATTAAACATGCCATAAGGATCGAATTGGTGCGCTTAAATACGGCTGAGATTCATTAATTGCTAATCCGGATCGAATGTATCATTTTCAGCTTTTCATTCATAGAATTGTAGGTGATAAACATGGACTTGCGCGTTTTCTACTCTTTTTCTTTAAGATTAATTTATGGTCTCCAAATTTATTAAGTCGGAAGGAGTCATGTTTTTAATAGGTTTTTATGGCTGAATTCAGTTGACGAACATTTGGTTACTTGACCAACAAACTATAAAGTCAGCTCTATATTTGTCTTTTTCAGAACTGCACAACTACTTGCTTAAAACAAAACCTTGGAGTTGCTTGTATATGGTTATTACCCGTAGTTATTCTAAAAGTTCTTGAGATTTATGGGTAATTCAATCTACTTATCATCAAGATCCTATTGTGTAGCAACCTTAGCAGTGTTCTTCAACGATTCTTATCTTTGCTTAACCTGAAGAAATTATCCTCAAATTATGCACCTTGTGTTAGCGCTATTCATACTGTAGTGAACAAGAACACGAGTGGGGACAATCGAATGTGTTTGACAAGAAATTACAGAGCATCTCACTAAAATCTGAGAATCATATAGTAAATAGTTAATTTGGAAAATATCAATCCAACGTCTCAAACATGACTGTTCCTTTTGCAAATATCAGTCCATTGTCTCAGATTTCATTGTCCATGTATTTCATACCAGTTTCGTTCGGTTCCCATTCCTTCCTTATCGATCTGCTGAAATAAATTCTATGCCTGACCACTATCATATACTACTTACATGGGTATAAGTGACCCACACCACAACACTATGTGATTTCTCAAAGTAAAGGGGTTTAGAGTCGCCGTAATATTTGAACTTTGAGTTTCTTGAACCCTGAGGTAATAGTTTGATTCTTTAACTTTTCGACTACTTTGTTTATGGTCCGTTCTTAAATATTACTAAAAAACAAAATTCTCACAAATGAAGACCATGAAAAAGATCTCCAATTATACACTATATATGTTGTCTACAAACTTATTAATTTCACAGTATATTTTCAATTCATGAATTTTGCGAAACCCGAGCTCCCTGACTTTAGTAACCATTTAGGATTCTTTTTTAAGGTTTATACATATCTGTCGGAAAAGCATTTTGTAACAGATCATGTCTCTAAACAATCAAGTTATAACGTGAAATCTGTTTCACATCATCATATAAATACTATTGAACCAGTAGCTTAATTAATCTGCTGCAAATTCGATAAGATACGTGTGCAAACTTTTCCCAATTGATTTAAAGTCAAGAATGTTTAGATGTAGGAGATGCGTGACAAATGAAAAGGCGGCCATCAAAGAATGGAGCATGTAAGAAATACCATCTTACCACATGGGTTTTCAGAATAACAGTTTAGAGCTCATCGACAATAGAGTAATTCATCATTTTTTCAATCATCAATTGAGTACCATAGGTAATTGTCTAGTCAGTCTAATCTTTAACTGTAAGAGTAGTACAATGATTTGTCAGTATCTAAAGAATGTCGCTGGACTTTGGGGATTTAATTGTCCGAACACAAATATTGGTACAAGGGGTCGCCAAATACTTATGCGCCACACAACAATAATGAGAATAGGAAGATAAAAAGAATGTAAGGCGCATATTAAAGAGATGAAAGGGAAAAAAACGATTACGACCACAGATTAGTGTATGGTGGTGGTGGAAACAGAAAGGTACAAATAGAACGAATCCTTTCAGTTGAGGAAGATACGGCTAGTTTTCATGAAGAAAGAAAAAGGTTGCAGCAGGATCGCCACTGGCTAATATTCTGAGCCATATCTGATAACGTCTCTGCTTGAATGAAACAATGGAGAGAAGTGGTTGTATGCCCTCATTCTGCCTGAGGTGTCTGTAGATAGGGCTTTTAGGATGTTAATAAACTTTTCAGGCACACCCTTCTTCAATAGACAACCCCAGAGAACAGTCCTGTCCAACGAATCGAAGGCAGCCCTGATGTCAATCAGCACTACGATTGTTGGCCTGTGATAAGTATGACAGTGTTCTAACATTTGTTGGACGGTGATATGATAATAATCAATACGTCCTCGACCAAAACGAAAACCAGCCTGCTCCTCGTGGATGAATTCCCTCGGGTTTTGAACAATCTGCGAAGTATGACGGAAGCCAATAGTTTGGACGCAATGGGAAGTACACTTATCCACCGATAGACGTTACAGAAACGACATGAACCCATGTTAGATATAGGGACAACTAACGACTCATTCCATGATGTTGGAACACTGTCTAGTTCTCAAACCTTTGTGAACAATTCAGACAGTTCCTTAACCAGAAAATCGCCGCCATCTTTAAAAAGAGACAGAGGTAAGTCATCTGGGCTTGGTGATTTGTATCGCTTCAAGAGTTGGAGTTCCTTGTGTTATTCCGCCTCATTTGGTGGATCAGTCGTCACCAGCCATGGAGGGTAGGACAGTCTGATCGATGTTGCTGGAGCAGCAGGCCAGTCGAACTGCCCTCGGAAGAACTCTGCCCATCGTCCAAGACATCGATAGATGTTAATGATTGGCATCCCATCAGCCTCACAGATCACTTTACGCACACTAGACTTCGTGCTGCCAGTGGCTCGGATGGATTGAACGAGCATTCGGTAGTTACCAGATGCAGCTGCTGCTTCCAGATCTAGAGTTACTTACTATGCTTCGAAATGCAAATTTATTGTGCATGAAAGCTTTTGATCTTCAGTTACCACAAACTGTCAGTTGGTTATAATGTGTACTACATTTTTCTGGTTATGTACACAATATCTACAAAATGCCACCACGAAAACTGCGTAGTCAGCTCATTCATTATTCCAATTCTTGTACTTATAAGATAACTGACAGTCAGTTGGAAAATAAGTCTAGTGAAACTACTTTATAATTGCTTTGTAAGGGGTGATTAACTTACAGAGTAAATTGGCTGGGTTGACTGTTTTAGTAAAACTATTTAATGTTTTCATACAAAGTCAATGTGGCATAAAATGTACAACCATAGGGGAAGTTTATTTCATCTGGCTAGTAATCAAGTCATAACCCATTTTCCTGGAATTCGCAGTAACGTAAAGGCTATTAAGTTTGAATTACGAGATATCAAATGAATTCAGCGTTAATTTCTATGGAGTTAAAACATGTATCTATTAATTAATATTAGTGCTTCCAGCGATATTTCTACTTTGGAAGGAAAGATAGGCTTCTTCTGAAAGGTCAATTAAGTGTTGAAACACTCAACACATAAATACATGTTACCACTTACCTTTCAAGTTCAGAAAACTATTTTAAAATCAGTTGATGGAGGGTAACTGTTGATGTTATATACTAGTTATGTTCTTATAATTCTCGACACAGTCCATTTGGAAGTGATATATATTCCCAATTGATATATAATTTATGATAAATAACTCTTTAAATCATTTCATTGTTTTAATGTCTCATCAAATTATAGATGAACTGGTACATTTAAAACAGAAATTATCGCCTGACGAGTCTGTGATTGCTAACTGAATAATATCATTTCTTGAGATATCAGTTGTGGCATAATAGCAGAAAATCAAAGTTTACATCATCTATCCATTAATTTTAAACAGTCTAGCAACCTTTTGTAAATTTATTTCACGCTTTCATATGTGACATTTGAGAATTACAGAAACATTTTCAATGTGTATTATGTCATTAGGTTGTTTTTTGTTCAATGTCTATTGACGATGAAATTGTGTTTGCGTGTATCTTCCGTTAAGGTTATTGTGAATTAAATAAATTTTAAATCAGTCAATTAAAATCGCAGCTAATGGTTCGAATTATTTAGTCACATGTAATTGAATAAAGCGGTTATTCTTATGTATGCAGAAACATAGGTAGTCTGTTACGTATGAGTAATTATTCCTAATTCTTAATGATTCATATGTCTAAGATGTTAAAAGCCTGTTTGTTGATCTTAATTTTAACTCCGTTGAGAATTATTAGACTTTGACAATTGTGAATTTTTTGGTCTAAATTTCACTATGAAATAAATTGTTTCATATGGTCTTCTTTACTATTGGTTACTTGATCGATATTGTGAAGAATACAAATTTTCATGATTTGACCGATACAGAAAACACAGTTGTGTTGTGTTGTAGTCCTTAACATCAACGGTGGGATGATTCAGACAACTTTTGCAAACGAATTAATATTGGACCCCATTAAGTCGTACCATGTCTAATATCATAAAAATTATCTACACAGAAAATGTTATATACATATCTTAATAGAATTAGTATAGTCTAGTTACACGAATTAAATAAATAAATTTAAATGAGTATTTTTTATCTAAAAATCGCCTAAAAGCATAATTTATAATACAGCTAGTCTCCTCTTATATCACAAATTCAAATGAACAAACAAACAACTAACGGCTAGTTAACTTAGATTTCACTTGGAACCATTGGTTGCCGATTCGGTAAAAAGATTTTAATTATGGTTAATTTCTTTTCTATTAACTGTGTGTTTACCAGAAGGATTTTTACTCTCAATAGCTATTAACGATGTTAGCGATATTTTCATGCCATCAAAGTTTGTCTATGACTGCATGATTTTTCTTGAGGAACTTATTCTACAGTTAACTATTATAGGCACATTTAGTAGAAATGGTAAACGAATCTAAACCTAAGCGAATGACCACAGGTGAGTTGACTGACTAGATACTTAACATTACTTTCAGTAATTTCTTTTCACTCTAAACTTTAGTGAATTGCAAATTTAGTGTGACTAAAAAACTTCGAAAAGACGTTTAAACAAATACATTTCTCGCTTTAAATTTGACTTTAAAAGTCTTTGAAAACAGTGGATTCCTATAGATTCTAACTACTCAAAACATAGCATAAAAGGGATAAATACTAAGATAGGAATACACTATAAAAATTCATAATCCTTAACCATAAACATTATAAACTGCGAAATCGATTCTACAGTATGCAACATATTTACATGTGACACAATACAATATACATATTAAAATACATTTTTTACACTCTGCCTGTCCGTAATCCTTGGCTGATAATGTGTGTTATGAATACTAGTATGACATAAACCCTTGCCATTCATACAATTGATGCTTAACCTTTTTTGCTATGAACACATATTACTACAAAAAGTTTATTCGTTCGCTTTTCAGGTATTTCCAGCAAACTAAATCGACAGAGTATTCAGAGAACTTTTTGGAGTATAATAAATCACATTAGTAGGTAGTACAGTAAGGAAACTAAATTAAAATTAGCATAGATGTTGTAGCGGTAAAATAAGTCCACAAAATCAATAGCTCTGTAAGTCTTCGGGATTGAATGCTAACCACATTAGTTTTAGTGGACTCATCTAGCTGAAGGCGCTCGGTCATGCATCCGCACCAGATCACGAGTGGGAACGCCGTGCTCAACAATCCCTCCAATCGCTAGCCAAATTAGATCAGACGATCCTCGATATATTGATAGCCTATCAAGTATATCTTCGAACCTACTCGGTTCTGTCTTTTGATTTCACTTGGTGTGTACGATTCATATTAGGTGTTACTGGTTAAAGTGTTGTCAAACTCCAAATACCTGTGGCATCTTCAATGTATATATAGTGAAGCCTCATTTCTTCAAATAATCACAATTTGTAAATATGAGATGATTCATAGGTTTCACAGCTCTTAGTAAATTTTGGGTTAAATGAAGTGCTACGACGAGGGATTTCGTTAACGATACAAAAGTGTCAAATTATCCCACATGGAATATAGTTTTATTTGTCTCAATTATCAACTATGTTCTATTCAAATTTTCAAGTAATTCAACAGGACTAGATGTGACATTTGTACTAACTGATGATTCCTTTGTACTTGATTGACGGCTGATTGCGAATTCTAAATATTATACGTTCATTTGTGCTCATGTAGTTCAACCTGCATTAAATAGTACTATTACGGAAATCCTAAGTTAGCACATTAATTCGAGTATGCTAATGATGATGGTTGATCTCTATATATTTCACTGGACAAATCGATGAGTTATTACAGTATTTAATGCAGATAGCCCAAATGAACATAACTGTATACTTATTTCAGAAAAAGAAATCTGATATTACGACTGCAAAATGAATTTATTCGATTCTATTGGTTAACTTGTGTTTAGCTGCTTGACTAAATCGAGTGTCTTACACGTGAATCCTCTTACCAGCCCCTTCATTTGGCTGTCTATCTATATATCTATCTATCTACTGACCGTAGTCCACTACCATATTGATCTATTATTACCTGAAACATACGGAATAATTGACACTCTAGACAGTTTGTATTCATTTCAGTACAGTGCAGATTAGACCAGTCTAATATAGTCACGGACGTTTTTCCACTACAATACAATAGTTGATTATTCTGTTGTCGGTGTTATTCCCATTACAACATAATCTCTGGTGATTTTAAGTGGCAGTGTAAATATAAATCCAATTCAGCTACAAAGAGGTATATTTTTGATGTTGATTCAATACTAGTGCTGTTCCAGTTCAGTTGTCTTCATTCAATCTAATTATATTTTAATTGTTTGTAACCAATGTAGATTATGGTGAAATTAATAACCGTAATATGTATTCAAGAAAATTTGTATTCTGGTACTCGTTCGACATATTTGCTCTGGATATCGTTCAAGATGATAACAAGTATAACAGTCATCCTATCCCATCTGATTTAATGAGAAAACGTACCACATAATACATTTCAGTACCACCAGTCATCATACTGATTAACGTGCATGGTATTAGCGTTGCCACCAATACTCAATGTAACATCCGAAATCCCAGTATCCGGTCTGAACACGGAACTAACGAACCAAAGTTCGATGAGGTCAAACTACGTTCTTCTGCATAACATACGAAGCATTTTTTGTGACTCGTATAAAATGATATCAAAACACAAACTCTGCGACAATAACAACTGGAAATGCTTTTTTTCAACTTATACAGCAGCTCGCCTATGGTGGAAACCCTATCCTGTCCAAATGGTCTCGAGTTGCTGACTGGTCGAGAGTCGAGTGCTACCACCGAATACGAATACTGAAAAGTCTTTCTAAATCCACGTATACCATTCACACTGGCCTTCCTCAACGTTCGCACACTAATGAAGATCAGATAACAGATAGGGTTGGCTATATCTTTAAAAAATCTCAACATCGATTTCTATTATCTACCCGAGATCCGTATTCAACACTCTAGTGAGGCAGTACAAATTCGTTCTCCACCTGTTGCTTCTAAAAGTTTGCTCTACGTGCATTTATTCGGGGGCCCTGTGGCATCTTCGTCTGACTTTGCTGGCGTTAGTGTTGCATTAAGCTCTAGGGCTGAGGCAGCACTGATCGACTGGATCCCCATTAACAATCGGTTATGTGCTGTTCGATCAGAAAGTTCCGTCGAAGTGCGAAGAAATCTGTATGAGAAGTGATATCTTTTCGTCATCTCCGCCTATGCTCCGACAGATTGCAGCCCGGATGCGATCAAGGATGAGTTTTACCACCAGTTAACAGTTCTTCTACAGAAAGTTCGCTCGACAGATATTGTAGTACTAGTCGGAGATTTGAATGCTTAGGTCAAGCGTCTAGAAACAAAAAAGCCGTTTGGGTGGCCAATGTGGTCGGATCGATGTCAGTAAATTGGTTGCAGCCTCTGTTGCAAGTAAATATCAAACCGAGCTAGGTTCCAGGCTAGATATCATCCCACCGAAAAGTATAGATGAGCATTGGTTGCAATTGCACGACGCCATGGAATTAGTGAGTAAAGTAACTTGCGGCTTCGCTAAACGTCCCGATTATAAGCACCGAGTTTCTTTAGGCTCCTCACAACTCATTAAAGACCGTCGGTCAACTCCGGGTGGCCGCGAGTTTGACTATAAATGAAGAATTGCGTAAGGACCGAGAAGCCCGGCGGTGGGAGCGTGCCAATGAGTCGAAAGTAACAGCTGCATCTAATACTGCCGGAAGCTCCTTCAACTCATCTGAGTCACTGGCAGCAAGAAGTCAAGTGTGCGTAAAGTGATCTGTGAGGCTGATGGGATGCCAATCATTAACATCTATCGATGTCTTGGACGATGGGCAGAGTTCTTCCGAGGGCAGTTCGACTGGCCTGCTGCTCCAGCAACATCGATCAGACTGTCCTACCCTCCATGGCTGGTGACGACTGATCCACCAAATGAGGCGGAATAACACAAGGAACTCCAACTCTTGAAGCGATACAAATCACCAAGCCCAGATGACTTACCTCTGTCTCTTTTTAAAGATGGCGGCGATTTTCTGGTTAAGGAACTGTCTGAATTGTTCACAAAGGTTTGAGAACTAGACAGTGTTCCAACATCATGGAATGAGTCGTTAGTTGTCCCTATATCTAACATGGGTTCATGTCGTTTCTGTAACGTCTATCGGTGGATAAGTGTACTTCCCATTGCGTCCAAACTATTGGCTTCCGTCATACTTCGCAGATTGTTCAAAACCCGAGGGAATTCATCCACGAGGAGCAGGCTGGTTTTCGTTTTGGTCGAGGACGTATTGATTATTATCATATCACCGTCCAACAAATGTTAGAACACTGTCATACTTATCACAGGCCAACAATCGTAGTGCTGATTGACATCAGGGCTGCCTTCGATTCGTTGGACAGGACTGTTCTCTGGGGTTGTCTATTGAAGAAGGGTGTGCCTGAAAAGTTTATTAACATCCTAAAAGCCCTATCTACAGACACCTCAGGCAGAATGAGGGCATACAACCACTTCTCTCCATTGTTCCATTCAAGCAGTGGGGTTAGACAGGATTGCCCAATCTCACTATTCCTCCTCAGCTTTGCTATCGATGACGTTCAGGAAATGGTTCTGATGGATGTAGGTGATGGTGGTGTAGATCTGTTACCTGTAGAGACTTCTCGACTTTGAGTATGCAGATGACATTGTCTTATGGTGAGATAATGCCCAAGCCATTCAACCCTCACTTAGCCAGTTGGCAAATTAGTGTCCGCAGGTACGGTGCGACCGAATCTCCAGTTGATTTCCATACAGCACTTGGAATGTTCAGCTTAGACGGTGACGCCTGGTTCTTTTTAGCTCTGTCAACGTGGGTACGATCACCTACAGAGTTTTTGGAAACCACTTTTGCATTCAAGGACCCTGAGCTGGGAGACCCGAGTTTACTGAGGGTTAACATAAATATAAAATCGATCGAGAAAGTTAAAGTGGAAATAAGGATTATTTGTAATAGGTTGCGTTTCTTTAGTCGGGCTCACCAATGTAGAACTATGGTCTACTATGATATTAGTGCTGCTCTAATAATAGACCTAATCCTAAATTTGTAGATTTGTCATGATATAACTACCTAATCTATAAGATCTTACGTGGAAGTTACACCATCGACTACGCCAACTCACTGTATCGTATCAATTACCAATACATGATGTAGAACAAGGTTAGGCTAGAGAAGGAACAATATATTTAATATGAATAGAAGATATAAGGTAACATTCAGATGGACCACGCCTGCATGGCCGAGCCATGCCATCCGATCAAACCCAGTCCATTCAATTCATTGTTCGCGCCTTCTCCATCGTTAGGTATTTCTCCGCGTTAAATATTGAATATCTATTTTCTGAGTAGTCTCGTGTTCACAGCTTTGTGGATTGTGTGGCTATTGTCCAATGCCACTACACTAGTCTCCCACTAGAATCAACGTGATGTTGGTTCGATACCAAATTGGATGGGATCGTCGCGCGCGGGGGGTTACCAAGGATAATAAGAATCCTCCGGGTATTGGTAAGCTGAAAGATAAATCAAAAAGAAAGCGGCAGCATCTGGTCGAGAAATACATGTAATAATTTTAAAATATCTGCCTTCATGCTTAAAACGCTTGAAATGAAAATTTGGGTGAAGATTATTTGAGCTATAAAAAATGGGGTTACAATAATAATAATAATAATAATAATAATAATAATAAAACGATGCGTGTTAATAGCCGTTGGTTAATAACTTAACGTATAGGTAGTAAGTATTTTGCGTTTAGAAATATTAAAGTGATGAATATTGTAGAAATACTAATATTGGTATTAGTTTTGGTTTAAATTATGAAATCAAATAACGATTATAGCGGTAAGTTGTCCATATGAGTTGAATTCCAATTGCATCTGTATTAGTAGGCTAACTGAAGGAACAAAAGTATACCGTGGCGAAGAATTCCAACTAGTGTTCCAGTTAGTTTGATACGGTTTATTTAGTTACGGGGAGATTTTCTCAACCTCATTTTTACTTGACCGTGATAGAATTTAGTAATACTACTAATACACATGAATGGTTATCAAAATAAAATTGAAATACATGAGTGTATTCGCAAGAGACATGCTCTGGACTCAATGTTCTGATCTGCGGCAGACTATTTATTTGTATTTATACTTGCTGGCTGATTGGGCATACAAGTTAGTTGCAAGTATGCAGTTTATCATAAGGCGGAATACGATTTAATTGAGATATAGTGGTTATAAGTTATTAAAATCAGTTAGGCCTGTGTTATATTACGAAGTGATGTGGTGCTGCAGATGTATTTAGCTAAATAAGTTTTTACAAGATGATTAAATAGTGAGTGATGCTCATGTGATTATGAGGGAGTACATAAGTTGCAACCAAGGGAGTACACTCCCAACTCATGTCTATGATAATGGCTTGAACCTTAGTCAGTGTTGGGGTAAATTCGACATTGATGTTTTCAGTTTGCAGGAGATTTGCTCGACTGCTTATACTGATTATTTGCATGCATGATTGTGTCGCTAAACCATCAATTAGACTGACAAGGTTTTGAGATATTTACTGAATGAGCAACTGATAGAGAAACATACTGTAATCATCTGTGATGGATGAAGATACCAAGAAAACAACACCATTTAATGGTAATTATAAGTCAATTTGTTGACCGATTTTGTTAATAGTTTCATTAATTTTATCAGTCATATTACGTGATTGTCAAGTTATGACAATGCTTTATGACGATATCCTGAAACTATTATGTTTAACTAGTTATAGTGTTGATTGAGGATTAGTCAGTGGAAAAATAGGTATTGTTGCTTTAGGTGATTCGAAATCATCAGAAACTTATAACGTTAAAGAATCCGAGACGCCTAATTTAATTATAAATTTCAATTCAGAAATATTCGTTTAATGTTAATTCTAGTAGGCTACGGAGTTTTGATTTTAAACGTTTGTTTAGCCAACAGCTACCTAGGGATTTAGTTATTTTACTAGTGCGGTTGATAGTACCTAAATTTTTAATCTTATTATCTAAACTATGTTCGCATTTTAGGCTGCTAATATGATAAACTAATCCATAAACCCAAATACGATTAGCAACAACGACTATGATGGGTTTATTGATAAATGTTAAAGGCGATCCAGATGATTTCTAAATTTAGAAGACATGGAGATATAGTGTAACGTATGTATGGGCCAGGTTAACATGCAGGTTGTTGACGTATATGACAATTTGAAAATAATGAACATGACCAGAAAATAATTTTAAAGTTTAGACTGCTTGTGAAACTTCGGGCAGGAATATGATGCGTTATAAACATTCCATAAGAAGTTACTGCATTTAGCCTAGGGACACTTACAAATATATAGCAAAAGGAACCGGAAAACATATACATGTTAAGTAAAAAAATCATTAAGTAAAATAGTTGAACTCGCCTGGATTATTTTTGAAAAGTAGATTATTCAGTGGACGACAATATATAACGACATTCGTGAGGAGTAGTAATGATCCAAAAGTATCCAGAATAAAACATGCAGAATGGCAATCACTTCCAGGGTGCTTGATGCTGTTGAGGTTTTTGGGACTTGCTCTGATCAGAACTGAATGAATCCAGATGATTGTGTGTGCCATTGAATGAGCCATCTAAAATGAACTTATGATTGCAGAAAACTTATAGCTGGAACTCACCGTATTTTTTTGAGAAGTGTCATCCTTGTTGTTTGGCGATTGAACTCGAGAATATGAAATTAGGCAGGCAGTGGTCGGAAGAAAAATATTATGGGATAGTGCATAGTTTAAAACAGGATGAAGTGTTAAGTGAAGGAACACTGAGAATTAGATCCAGATAGCTATTTAGCCCTTGGTTGCATTGTTAGTCGATGTATATTTACGCTATTTACAGATCATATTTGTAGAGCTTGATGTTTAAACAAGACTATGTCGCTGAAGCATGTAAATGCTATTAAAGCTTGTTAACGAACCATCAAAGCTAATTACTTGATATAGACGACCAGTTTTTAATATCGATTGAGCTAGTATATTATGAGAACTAATCAATATAACATTACGATAATACATGTGAGCATCAATCAGAGGACTATTAGAATATTGGGTTAACATAAATATAAAATCGATCGAGAAAGTTAAAGTGGAAATAAGGATTATTTGTAATAGGTTGCGTTTCTTTAGTCGGGCTTACCAATGTAGAACTATGGTCTACTATGATATTAGTGCTGCTCTAATAATAGACCTAATCCTAAATTTGTAGATTTGTCATGATATAACTACCTAATCTATAAGATCTTACGTGGAAGTTACACCATCGACTACGCCAACTCACTGTATCGTATCAATTACCAATACATGATGTAGAACAAGGTTAGGCTAGAGAAGGAACAATATATTTAATATGAATAGAAGATATAAGGTAACATTCAGATGGACCACGCCTGCATGGCCGAGCCATGCCATCCGATCAAACCCAGTCCATTCAATTCATTGTTCGCGCCTTCTCCATCGTTAGGTATTTCTCCGCGTTAAATATTGAATATCTATTTTCTGAGTAGTCTCGTGTTCACAGCTTTGTGGATTGTGTGGCTATTGTCCAATGCCACTACAAGTCTATTACAGTCGACTTAATGATGGTGCTGAGTTTCAACATGTCATCATTAGTGGTTATGCATGCTCCATCGATTGTGGACCTGTCGACATCTTTATTCTTGTTTTTGTTACGCGCCTTTGTTTGTCTACCCTTTTAATGACTGTCTTTTTCCAAGTTTGCTGCCAACTTACTCCGCAGACCTGTCAATAGGATAATGATGTTACTCAACAGGACTACAGCATCCGTGTTGCACATAACACATTCCCACTTATGATCCGACTTGCTGAGTCTGTTGTAAGCAGTTGCTGTGAGATCTGTGCACGCTTCGTGGAACCAACCTTTGCAGTTTTCGCGCTGCATGCCAGATGTAACAACAAAACGACATCCAGGTCGTTTGGATGAATTTTTCATGACTATATTGACACAAACTGTGTTGTAGATGCTAGCAAAAGCCTAAGACCGCAAAAAAAACACTAAAAAGCATACTAAAAACGAGCAAAAATGGATAAAAACGAATGAGATAAACTGAACTAGCCTTTAAGTGAAAGACTGAAAAAAACCCGAATATTAAGCTGAGGCAAAACCACAGTTAACTATTAAATTGAGTGAAACTCGAACTAAAGCAATCAACCAAAAGTATAGCTCATAATAGATTCTTTCGATCAGAAATGGTACTTTTGTTGCGTAAGAACACAGCAAAAGTTTGTTAGATGCAAATCACGTTAGGACTAAACTTCCCGTTCTAAAAGCGCTTTTGATGTAACGAATACACAAAAGCAAAGTTAAATCACAACAAGTACTAGATGATTGCCCATTTTGAAACCTTTTTAATAAGGAAAGCGATCAACAACAGTTAACAAATCACAAGCGTGAAATACAGACAATCTAATAATCGAAATTAGAAGTTAGTAGGGTACGGCTCAGTGCTGAAGTTGGAGCTTAACACGATCAGGTGCTGAAAATTACCAAACGCCTGGAATATTACTGAAACAACGAAAAGCGAACGCAAAGAAACCAGTCGGTTCATAAAAGCTCGTCATAAAGATATTGGATGTTGTTGGAGTGGGCGTTATGAAAGTTGTGTGGTACCTGGCTAGGCGTGTAGTCATGTGATATTGCTGACAGATGAAACATAACAGCATCTCCAGGATAGAAGCTTCAGAGTAATATGATTTACAAGCTAAATACTAAGTATCGTTCTTAGTTTAGGCGTCACAGCCTCGAAGAGAAGATTCCTTCCAAACATATCCAAGGCCTTAAATAAATCTCGTCAAAATGACACGTAAGTGCTGTCAGTGTTGTCATGGTTGCTTTCTCTCTGCTGCAATTTGAAAACTTTGCTGAATAGTTCACACTTCGTCGTCATGTGCCCATGTATTTCTTTCGTGAGTATGCTTTGTGTAAAAGATGCAGTTTAGCTTGCTGTAAAAAATCGACAAAGCATTGATCTCTGCTTTCCAATATAGCGTAAATGGTTTCACAATTCTTTTACCATGACACTAGTGACTTTTTGAACCAAGGTTGTCCTTTCATTTATGCTGCTTAGGGTAATCAGGTTGACTAATATATATATTGAATGATGTCAACATAAGAACATTAGCGGACTATAACATTTTGAATTATGTTTTGGTGAAGGTCCAGGACAATAAAGAGTCTTGGTTTACCAACTGGCAGGTTTATTCATAGATAGTATGAACTTTTCACTTTTTTAATATTACTACGTTTAATATTCTGATGTGGCTATAATTTATGGACGGACAAATTAGATCTAAGTTTGTGACTTTTGGATTTCGGCGCTTCATTCATTCATACGGTTATATTACATTTTAGCGCTATATCTGACACAAGTTTGTGACGAATACAGTAAGTCTGATTTCCAGCGCTAACTGGTCTCAATTTCTGACTCCAATTGATAATCCCATTTTGACCGTATTAAGTGGTTAGGGTTTGTCAAGGATATCTTGTATCACCCAAATGTTCATAGACCATACTCCCGCCAATTTGCGAAATAAAGGTAGTACATCTTAAATTCCAGTACTTATATATGCCTTCCTATTCCCATTTTGGACTCTATGCTCAGTGTTTAATCGCTTTTGTCATTGCTACAACATGAGATTTATTTTATTATGCATCTTCTTTCTCTCAAACTGGTGTCATTAGGATGAGTGGAAAATAGTAATTGCTGTTGGATTTATAGCCTTACTGATGGCAATTGTAGATCTTGCTAAAATATAGTCCTTAAAGATTTATTTATTTATTTGAACACATGAATATTGGCACAAGAGAGCGCCAATATATATGCACCACACAAAACAATGAGAATTCGAAGAGAAATAAAAAAAAGGCCAAGGAGCGCAAAAAAAGAGGACAATAACGAGGAGATTGGTGTAAGGTAGTATGGTAGAAATGAGGGAACAGAAAGGTACAATCAGAAGAAATCTTTCAGGTAAGGGAGACACAACCACTTTTTATGAAGAAAGTAAAAGAAGGTTACAGCAGGATCGCCACTGGCTTCTATTCTGAGCCATATCTGATAACGTCTCTAGCCACTGTGTAGCACCATCTCTCGGACCCCAACCAGGGAGTCGTAAAGGACCAACAGAAGCCAGTCCTTTGCAGCTTTCTTTCATGCCGCGACACCATGTCATGCACTGACCACCTCTCCGCTTCTTCCAACTAGTCCCAGAGTCGGCAAATAATGCACGACGTGGAATTCCCCCTAATGCCCTGGTACGACCGAGAGTGGGGAGAGTCCGCTCTCCCTCCCGAAATACTCTCACACGGCCGCGCGTATACAGCCTCTGCCAGGGATGTCCTTCTTGTGGCGGGGGTGTTGTTTACGAAAATGAGAGGACGAAAAGCGAATGTCCGGCGCTTCAACCGGATCACAAACCAATGGTGCACATGGGCTCCAGTATCCTGCGGGAACAAATGGCGTATGAACCACTCGTTGGTCACCGGCTACCATGGGATTGCATCTCCTTACGATGCTCCACTGCCTTGTGGGTTAGACCTTTAGGTCAAAGGCTCGGTGAGTGGCCCCCTAAGAAAACCACCTGCTTCAGTTTGGGCACCCGGGCAGTATCACAGCCCACACACAAATGATGAACTCTCTATGTCTATGGAAATTACTTTTCTCGCTTCCTTAAAGATGCACCATGCTAAACAAAATGATAAGGCTGTTGATAAATATAAATGAGGCCGGTCATAAAATCAGTAAACAGATAATCAAGAGCAGTGTTTAATGAGTAATATGGTCTAATTAAACAGAAATGGGAACATTAAAGCTTTCGTTTACTTGGTTAGATCCACATTTTAATCAAAATTATGGTAGGCTTACCACCAACTTATGTGATCTTAGTTCAGCGATTAAGAAAACTTTCGAGCCTTTGTTTGTGACTCGGCACGATTCTTTGTGTTGTTTGTCGTAGAATTCCAAGTACAGATCTTGCTTCACTTTTGACTTGCCCTGGTCCTCTTTTTTCCTATACCACTTTTGTTTTTGCCTCCTTTTAGTACTAATAGATGTCCAAGGCAAGATGTCCCCAAAACTCGTCCAGAACCAAGGTCAACTAGGTCCTATCAAAACGATACTCAGCGTTCGGGATGCCAAAGTACAAGACCACAATTTGTTCACAGTTATTCAATCTTTGAAACTGGAATAGGCTGTATCACTAAACCAGATAGGAATACTGTTGAGCTATGTAAGTAACCAGAGTTAGAGTTCTTTTTCAAACTGAAATAAGTTGATCACTTATCCGTCAATTATTCATCGAGCAAAGCACTAAGACTTCATTACTTAGAGGTACCTAAAATTTGTTTATTCCTTCCAAACCTTAACTCGTCTTGAAGTCAGTCGTAATTTTTTTGTAGCATTGGCTTATCTGAGTTGGTTAGTTTAGTTGCAAAGTATTCATAATCCTTCTGTATATCACCCGAGTCACTCCAACCAGTTGCGGTTATCAAACTGGTTCTAATCAGGCACCTTCCTGCTCGGTTAAATCCAGCAAACACTGACTTGATGAACTAATCCGGTGTTTTCATTCGCGTTCTCATAGCCTTCTGATTTACTCTTATGCTAGCAACTGTTTGACCTCTGGACAAGCGGTTGTATATCGATGGTGGTCGATAGTGGTTTCTGAATTTTGACTGAAAACATTTACTCATTGCGTTATTTCCAAGTGTTTGGCTGTATCAAATCATAGATTCGGTTAAAATAATGAATACTTCAGATTTTAACTCAACTAAGTGTTAATTGTTGTCGTTATATGTATATAGTTCCGATATCAGAATTATCATTATTAATACATGGCTCATCACTTTTTGACCTAGTTAAATTCCTTTCAACAATCACTACTCTGCAACAATTCATATATCTTTTCCGGGTAGCTGTTGAATTATTATGATCACAGAGTAGCTTAATCACTTCATGAGGCGTGTCATTCATTAATAGGGTCAATATGCTTAAACAACTGATAAGACTGAAGGCTAAAAGCATCCATCTTATCCATTTTCCACCACCAGCTCATATCTGAGTACAGCGATACAAGTTCGAATAACAGTATGGTTTTTGGGATGACCCCATCAGATCCTAGACTAATTTAAAGCAATTGTTGTACAAAGTCATTCTGTGTTAAAAGCTGTAACGTTTTGGGGTCAATTTTAAGGAATTTCTCTGTCAAAATTTGTGGTATCTGGTTGTCATTAGTAATTAAATTCTTTCAATCAGGTAGATGTGTGGGTGTAGTGAACAGAACACGAGTGGGGACAATCGAATGTATTTAACACAAAATTACAGGACTTGTTAATAAAATCTAACAATCATAAAGTAAATGCTTAATTTGAAAAATGTCTACCAGTTGTCTCAAAATGACTCAGACCTCATTGTTCTTGCATTTTCATACAAATCGAATCCTGTTTCCATTCTTTACTGTTCGATCCTCTTGTCTCTCTGCTGCCAGACCTGTCCACGACTAACACCATTTACTACTTATGCCAATATAAGTAGCACACACCAAACGGGTAATAGGCCACGTGGTGCTTGAAATGATCAGGAAAGTTTTTACTAGGCGTGTTTAGTGCCGTAGTCACTTAAATTGCTCGTTTAAACAAGGTTTTTTTAATATGTCATTACGCATAAGATGTTTTTGAAAGAGAAGACATTTGTCTGTCCGTATTTTTGTGGCACATAACACTTTAGTATGTTATACTCATTACTTTCATGAAATTTCCGCTGTATACTTTTTCTGTAAGGTTTCTTGCATCTTGTTACAGGTGAAACAAAAGAAGCTGTTTTGCCACAGACTGAGGCCATGGAGTTTGCTGAAACAGAATCCAACTTAAATCCTCTCAATCAATGTGAAGCATTTGTAACAGATATTAAACAATTATTTAAAAATCCTCCAATTATAATGCATGATTCTGCTGCTGGTCAAGAGTTTGATTTAGGTAAAATTAATTTCATGTACGCCATTTCTTGTGCTTGTAGTGGAATCCTAGACAATCAGTAATTTTTGTAGACGTTCTACAGTTTTACCTGCGTACGGTAATTAAAATAGCTTTAAAACAAAATCATTTTCTGTTGTATTGAATGAAGATTATACGATAATCATTTTTGAGGTAGGAAATACGTTTTACTGAGGGAACAATTAAGAAACCAAAGTACAATAACTACTAATGAGTTTCTAAATCGTAACCCGGAGATGAGTTTGTATTATGTGATGACTTATTTTCTTCTATGAACATTATTATAAAGTTCGACAGGTTAGCCAATTCTAATTAAGGGAACAAGAAGCGTCCACAATGAAATGTGTGTAAATTGGGACGATTTATTCATTTAGATGGTGATGGTCCAACCTTATGTCAATATTACTGATCACTTATTGGAACAAAATAAAGCAATGCATAACAACTTTCTGTTTATGGTGACAAATATAGTAAAATGATTTCAGCAAAGTATTCGAAGGTTCTCTTCGGAAAACTGATCCAACTTCTAGGCTTATTTTCATAAGTACGAGGAACTTTTCGAACAGTTCTAGTAATGAAAATAAAATGGAGTTCCAGTAATGATAAGTTGAAAAGCTGTCATTTAATCCTCCAACATGTTTTTAGTCACTCCGAGCTAGAGCGTTTCCGCTTTTTTATGTAGATATTCATTAGATGTTTATACTAGGAAGTCTTAGTTATCTCACTCTGAAAACGATTAATGACAATTCAAATGGTATATTTTATACTGTCCTGTTAATTTAATTCAGTCGTAATTCATCTAACATTTTATTATATAGAGGTAGAGGTGATCATAGAATATTGAAAGATTTCATTTTTAGTTCATTTTGAGAATCAGGAATTTCTGTTTCGTTCTGTGATGTCTACATCTTGATTTGAAATAAATTGAACAGATATTTTCCAATGATAACTAGTCTTCATAAATACAACATCGAAATACATTTTATAACTTTCTGTTAATGCTTATGTAACTACAAATCATAACAGTACTACCATAATAGTTTATTATGTAGATGTATTCTCGGATATGCACTTTTCCTATTGATTGGGAGAAGAAGAGCTATTCAGTTTGATTTTCGTCAAATACTTGTTTTGAATGAATATGTAGATGAATGCTTAATTTTAATTATTCATTGATAATTTTTAAATTCTGAACGCACATAAATAACATATTAAGAAAGAGTAGAATCACTAAATATTTTAGACTATAGTAATACTGAATTAAAACAACACATAAAAGCGGACAATATCGTTTTCAGTTAGAACTTCATCAAACTTCGCTCTAATATACATAAATATTTATAGGAAAATATTCAACCAATCAAGGCACACTTCTCGTTTTAATAGTGTTCTGGTTATTTTAAAGACTGTTTATCGACGTTTAACCTACTTTTTGCGTTGAACGATTCACTAGAACTTTCTTGTTCTTGTTACTACTAGTACACCTGTCTTCTTAATATCAATTTGTACTTTTTACGTCTTCTGTGTATTTATGCAATATATTTCATTGTGATCATTGACTCACAAATTGTCTTGATTGGTTTGATATTTTCATGTAAATATCCACGTATATTAGAGGAAATTCTGACGACAATTAATTAAAAATCATATTGCTCGCTTTTATGTGCCTTTGTAATCTTCACAATGAAAATCTTTAATACTGAATCGGAAAGTACCAAGGTATCAACTTGATTGAATTCCTTTATGTAGCGAAAATTTTGTCAGTACTTAAAAACCCATTAGTCATACACAGACTAATAGTTTGTATAATTGCATTTTTAATTACCTTTCACCGTCCATTCAGCTACGAGGTTATTTAATAGTTAACCAAGTTTAAATTTAGCTATAAGTAGGTTGTATTTTGTAGAATAGCGTTGTTCATCATGTTGGATACTTCAATATTACTTTCCTAATTACTGTACCTTCGCTGGTTGGCAGTGAGACAAAAAGCTTATGCGTATAATTCGTGGTGACAGTATATGAACCTAGTCATGACTGAACTCCTCATGTAGCTCTTCTAGAGCTTCTTCTTCTAGAATTCCTCTAAAGGAGGAGAGTTAACATGGGGTCGGCAACCCCATTCCGAAGAAAATAACCTTGCTGAAAAAAACTAACCAGAATAAGCAAATTAAACCATTTAAATTCTGCCCTGGGAGTTGAGGGAAGAATTATAACGCCTCATGATGAAAGCCGAGGTTCTTCGGAAGTCACGAGGCCGATATCCCTTCTAACAACCAAAGGCAACAATTTTTATTGGTACATGGAACGTCCGGACAATGTAGGAGATCGGGAGGACCAGTCAAATGGCAACGGAAATGAGGAGATACAACTTATCGGTCCTTGAAATTAGCGAAACTCATTGAACCCAAGCTGGATAGCAAAGGTTAGATTCGGGAGAGATGTTGCTTTACTGTAGTCACGAGGAAGAAAATGCTTCACACACTCAGGCAGTTACTCTGATGCTGTCCAAAGAAGCATGCGATGCACTTATAGGATAAGAATCTGATGGACCCAGGATCGTCAAAGCATCTTTCAAAACGAAGGAGGGGATCAATTATTGTTGTCCAATGTTAGAACCCGCCAATGATAGCAAGGACGACGATAAAAATCAGTTTTGCGAGAGGCTGCAATCGATCATGGTGAAGTGCTCAGGAAACGAATTAACCATTCTGATAGGAAGCCTAAAGGACAAAGTTGGAATGAACAATGCAGACTGTGAAGATATCATGAAATGTCATGAACTGACTGGGAGAAAGGAACGAGAATGGTGACAGATTTGCAATTTTTGTTAATTCAATGGTCATTAGACAAATCAAGAGCGGGAAAGCAGCAGGACCTGACATCATACCAGCTGAAGCACTGAAGTCAGACACAGAAGCAACTGCAAACATGCCCCACGTTCTATTTAGAAGATTCAGGAGGAGAAACAAGTGCCAATAGACTGAAAAGAAGGATACCTCATCAAAATACCAAAGAAAGGAGATCTCAGCTAGTGTGAAAACTACAAAGTCATCACACTACTATTGGTACCAGGAAAAGTTTTCGACAGTGTTTCTGAACCGGATGGAAGATTCAGTAGACGTCCAACTTCGAGATCAACAGACTAGATTCCATAAGGACTGATTGTGCACAGATCAAATCGCGACTCTACGGATCATTGTTAAGTAATCAGTTGAAAAAAGCTGATCACTATACATCAAAGGCTGTTAATAGCTGATAAATAACGGCACAAAAAATCCTCGATAATATGTTACGTGTGCGCGAAAACCCATTGTGTAACAACCTGACTGTGCCGGTACGAGTATCTAGACATTTCTAAATTCCCTGTGACACGACTCCATTTCTAAACCATCGTTGATCATTTACCATGTCCGATAATGATTGACTACTGGTCTCTGGAAACAAAGATTCAAGTGATATAAGCAGAATTTAAAAAATGGGTTTACAGAAGCTCCATTCTTTGTCTAAAAATAACTGTGAGTCCCGTTATTTTTTTCTGAACTGTTGTGGAGAGTCCTTGATTACGGATTCGTGTACAGCGACAAACCAACCTTGAAAATAAACAGTTCTGCAATTCTTTGACATTGCTACTAGCCCCGTCAGTCGTACTAGATACATCCTAGTTAAAGGCTCTGTAGGCATCAGATCACTATTGAGATCACCGTACACGCAACCTTAGCGAAAGCTAGCCAGTTTAGATAATATACTTCTGAAAAAACAAACCATCTTTGAACCCTTTTTATTCTCTACATGTTGGTTGACTGGTTTTTGGAGCTGAGACTATAAATTTGTTACGGACATTAGCATTGTCCAACACTGAATATCCGTGATTTTGTGTATAATTCATATATTGGGCTCTGAGGTTTGAAAAAAACTGAATATTAAACAACAAAAGTATTGTTAGGGGGGCTAGAAAATACATTCGTCTTCTAGTATCTATTGATGAATAAATAATGATCGAAGGATATGGACCCAAGTACAATGTGCATCCTACTCATTGTTCTCAATATCTTCATTCGCTCATTCAACTTATTTCTGGCTCCAAATGATACCAATATTTATTTCAGCTCTAACTCCAACTTCCTTGATTTATCACCTTATTTGCATGACTTTTACGAACTGTTTGAAATTTATTTTGCTTGGACTTTGAAATGTGTTAAGTAATCAGTTGAAAAAAGCTGATCATCATACATCAACTTCTTTTACTATGATAAAGCATTTGACAGACTGAGTAGGAGGATCTCATGGAACCTTCTCTGACATTATGGTGTACCTTGGGAGATCATCAGGATTATACAGGATTCATACAACAGTCTACACAGCAACGTCGTGCATGGAGGACAGCTGACAGATTCATTCCAAGTGAGGACCGGAGTAAGACAAGGCTGCTTACTCTCTCTCTTTCTCTTCTGTTGGTTGACTGGATTATGAAGACCACATCTGAAGGGAAGCACGGAATACAATGGACAGCTTGCATGCAACTAGACGATTTGGACTTCGCAGATGACCCAACTCTTCTATCCTATATATACCAACAAATATTGGTGAAGACAGTGTAGCAGCAGTAGACCTCGACACACACAAGGGAAAAAGCAAGATTCTCAAACACAACACTGAGAACACCGACACAATCACAGATGATGGAGAAGCTCTGTAAGAGATGAAAACTTCCACGTACCTGGACAGCTTCATCCATGAACAAGGATGATCGGATGCAGATGTAAAGGCAAGGATTAGCAAAACAAGGACCGCATTCCTACAATTGAAGAACATATGAAACGCAAAATGACTGTTATCCAATATCAAAGTCAGAATCTTCAATACGAACGTCAAGACAGTTCTACTGTATGTAGCTAAAACTTGGAGAACTACTACATCATCAAGAAAGTGCAAGTAATTATAAACAATTGTCTGTTGACCTGATACCATCAGCAACAGCCTACTGTGAGAGGGAACAAACCAGCTTCTAGGAAAAGACGTTCGAGGTGGACAGGAACACATTACAGAAATCAAACTGTATCACGAAGCAAGCGCTAACTTAAAATCCTGAAGGGAAAAGGAAAAGTAGCAGAATGAAGAACACATTGTGCAGGGAATTGAAAGCAGATACTAAAAGGATGAATAGCAACTGGAAAGGGTTGTCCAGGACGGAGTTGGATGGAGAATGCTGGGGGCGGCCTATACTCCTCCACGAGGGTTGGTAGGCTTAAGTAAGTATTAACGGCTGAAGAGATGATGGACGATACTCATGGATTCAGAGATCTCTTGTTGTCATAATTGTTAAATTCGATCTAAGATATTTTTTTCGTCTAATCTAGCCGTTACAAACGGACAAGTATTCAAACCGGTTTAAACAAGAGAAATTAACTAGATTCTATATAAATAAATTGAAAACGTTGAAAATTTTAAAAATCAGTTGGTAAAATAAGTAAAAACGAACCAGTAGTACGTCGATACTGTTAGCCATAATAATAGATGAACAGTTTAATAGCGAAAAGTTCAAATGTTTAACGTTCCATATATGATATTTATTCATCAAAGTTTATTTGGTACTTTTAATATTTAGTCATTTTTTCCCATTAAAATATACTTTCGCTATTTACATTTAGATCCTTTTAGAGATTTGGATTTATCTGATGGATGGAGTTCTAAATTTCCGTTTGATTTATTCTCCGATGGTACTACTTCAGGCAGACTATTTACCTTACAACTACCAGATAAATTGTTACCACCGGTAAATGTTTATTATTGAAAATTATATTTGTTATACACAAGTTAAATATTATAATACAGAATCACATCATTTACTATTTTATAAGAAGTTATTGACATGTTTAGACCTAAATATGTTATTATTATCGTATGATATAGAAGTTTGATTTTTCATTTGATATATATTTCGTTATAGTTATTAAATTTGGAAAGACTTGGTTTCAAGTTAAAATACATCATTGGTTTCAGTTGTAAATATTCATTGAATATCTTGTCCATCGTATTTAATGTCATAATATTTAAGTCGTAAAATTTGAACTTTGACTGGCTCAATAATATATATATATATATATATATATATATATATATATATATATATATATATCGTCTCTCCGATCAAGTTATGTTTAAATACCATATTCATCTGTTGGTGATGTGAATTTAAAATTGTACTCCAGTTCAGTAGATTAAACTTCATTTAAGAGTCAATAGATATGGTAGGAGTGGCGGAGCAGTCCAAGGCGCCCGACTCAAGATTGTTTTTCTGAGTCTTCTAGTACACGACGTGAGCGTGGGCTCGAATTTCACCTTCGATACATACTTTGCCACCAAATGTCCTGATACGGTCGAGGGTGGGGGAAGTCCACTATCCTCGAAATACTCACACATTGCCACTGCCAAGGAAGTCTTACTCACTGCCTTCTCGCGGCAGGGGTGTTGTCTACGAAATTGAGCGCGCAAGGCGAATGTCAGGCGCTTCAACCCGGTCGGTGAACACAGAGGGTTCATTTAGGGGAGTTAGAAAACCCTGACTGCAAACTAGTAGTGCACATGGGCTCCAGGATCCTGAAGGAATAAATGGTGCATGAACCAATTGTTGGTCACCGGCTACCATGGGACTGCATCTCCTAACGTTGCTCCACTTCCTTGTGCGTCGGGCCTTAAAGTCGAAGGCTCCAAGTGTGGCACCCAGGAAGACCACCTGCTTCGGTCTGGGCACTCGGTTATTATCACAGCCCATACACAAATCAAATGACCTGTGTAGCGCATATGTATTCGATGCTACTTTGAACCAATATTTATGTGTTCAGATAAATAAATATGGTAGATGCCTAGTAAAGTTGTTCATAAAAAACTAACCAATTTATAAAAATCTTCAAAACAATTATTATTTACTATCAACGAAACGTATGTCCAATAATTTAATTTCTTTGTGTTAATATAGTCAGCCAGCTTGAGGTGATACATACCTGATTACACTATTATGTATTATAAAATTTGTTGATTCATTTATTTAATTGTCGTTGCTGACTAAATTTAATTTAATTTCAGGATAATGAGGAAATAAAAGAAGGTTTATTCGGGAAAATACAATTATTAGATAATCAAGTAGTTCGTCTAGTTGTTGGTGATGCTCGATTCAATTTATCTTGTCCACGTCCATTGCCTATAGCTTCTGTAAGCTTTGTTCAGCATTCACTTTTTCTATATGATTAAAAATATTATTGTTAATTAGTTCATTATTAAGCAGGATTAATTATTTATTTCATGAAGTTACAAAATAGAGTTTTGTTTATTGTATTAACTTAATGGGATAAACGTTACATTTTTTTTACCACAGTAAGTGACCAATAGATCACACTTTTCAACCTCTCATAAATAAATATATGTGCCGAAAATATGCTGAAAAGAAACAATCTATTCTGTATGTACGAATAATGTAATTTGACTAATCCCTTAGTTGATTATTGGATGCCAAATACATCTAGAATTAAACTTACCTATTTCTTCAGTAAATTAGTAAACATTTTCATATGTAGTAGAATAAGAAATAACATATTTTTAAAAACAATGGATAGAAGTGTGTAACATGTTTTTACTATGCAACCTCTTATCAGTATTATTAATGTATTATATCACTTTGTCTATAAAATGAAGTGTAACAAAATACATGATTGAAGGCTATTTCGTAGATAACCAAATATAATTAAGCAATTTTCATTTGCAATTGAATGTTAAATTAATGTGAACCTGTAGTGACTTATTTTTATCACGAGAACACGATTGGTTTAATGAAAACAATTATTATTATAACCAATTGTACCAGTGACTGTTTAATGTGCTCTTTGTTTAACTGTGCTAATGACAGCTATATTGTGCTTCCATTATTGTTCTTACACTTTGATTGTGACCTCGCACGAATTCGGTTACGTTCTGTAACCAAGCTTGTATCCTGGCACGATCTCATTATCCTTTCGACACCACGAGATCGCCAGCGAATATATCTCGATTTGGTCCATTAACTGCCTTCTGACATTTGGCTTCCGGGGGATTTTATGGATATCCTGGCACGCGTTCTTTTGTAGTGGTGTTCATAGTCAATTTCGACTTGACTCCACGCTACAAACCTTTGTCTATTAAGTCGTATTTCTGGCGAGTAAACCAAGCTCATTTAAAAATATGACAAATGTATATAGCGACTAAAATTTTTCTGAAGTTATATATGTGAGATACGTCTAGGTAAACAGTTATTTGAAGTAATAAATGTGTTGTGTGGTGTCCAATTCTGATCCTGGTTCACAAGCTTCCTATACGCACCTAAACCAGTTAGTAAGTGGAGATGTAGAGTAAGATGGAATCATTTTATTCTTCAACCACTACCAGGAAAGTCTTACTGCCTTCTCGCGGCGGGGGTGTTGTCTACGAAATTGAGAGCGCGCAAGGCGAATGTCAGGCGCTTCAACCCGGTCGGTGAACACAGAGGGTTCATTTAGGGGAGTTAGAAAACCCTGACTGCAAACTAGTAGTGCACATGGGCTCCAGGATCCTGAAGGAATAAATGGTGCATGAACCAATTGTTGGTCACCGGCTACCATGGGACTGCATCTCCTAACGTTGCTCCACTTCCTTGTGCGTCGGGCCTTAAAGTCGAAGGCTCCAAGTGTGGCACCCAGGAAGACCACCTGCTTCGGTCTGGGCACCCGGGTAGTATCATAGTCCACACACAAATCAAATGAAATGACAATTACAACTGGAAATGCTTTTTTTCAACTTATACAGCAGCTCGCCTATGGTGGAAACCCTATCCTGTCCAAATGGTCTCGAGTTGCTGACTGGTCGAGAGTCGAGTGCTACCACCGAATACGAATACTGAAAAGTCTTTCTAAATCCACGTATACCATTCACACTGGCCTTCCTCAACGTTCGCACACTAATGAAGATCAGATAACAGATAGGGTTGGCTATATCTTTAAAAAATCTCAACATCGATTTCTATTATCTACCCGAGATCCGTATTCAACACTCTAGTGAGGCAGTACAAATTCGTTCTCCACCTGTTGCTTCTAAAAGTTTGCTCTACGTGCATTTATTCGGGGGCCCTGTGGCATCTTCGTCTGACTTTGCTGGCGTTAGTGTTGCATTAAGCTCTAGGGCTGAGGCAGCACTGATCGACTGGATCCCCATTAACAATCGGTTATGTGCTGTTCGATCAGAAAGTTCCGTCGAAGTGCGAAGAAATCTGTATGAGAAGTGATATCTTTTCGTCATCTCCGCCTATGCTCCGACAGATTGCAGCCCGGATGCGATCAAGGATGAGTTTTACCACCAGTTAACAGTTCTTCTACAGAAAGTTCGCTCGACAGATATTGTAGTACTAGTCGGAGATTTGAATGCTTAGGTCAAGCGTCTAGAAACAAAAAAGCCGTTTGGGTGGCCAATGTGGTCGGATCGATGTCAGTAAATTGGTTGCAGCCTCTGTTGCAAGTAAATATCAAACCGAGCTAGGTTCCAGGCTAGATATCATCCCACCGAAAAGTATAGATGAGCATTGGTTGCAATTGCACGACGCCATGGAATTAGTGAGTAAAGTAACTTGCGGCTTCGCTAAACGTCCCGATTATAAGCACCGAGTTTCTTTAGGCTCCTCACAACTCATTAAAGACCGTCGGTCAACTCCGGGTGGCCGCGAGTTTGACTATAAATGAAGAATTGCGTAAGGACCGAGAAGCCCGGCGGTGGGAGCGTGCCAATGAGTCGAAAGTAACAGCTGCATCTAATACTGCCGGAAGCTCCTTCAACTCATCTGAGTCACTGGCAGCAAGAAGTCAAGTGTGCGTAAAGCGATCTGTGAGGCTGATGGGATGCCAATCATTAACATCTATCGATGTCTTGGACGATGGGCAGAGTTCTTCCGAGGGCAGTTCGACTGGCCTGCTGCTCCAGCAACATCGATCAGACTGTCCTACCCTCCATGGCTGGTGACGACTGATCCACCAAATGAGGCGGAATAACACAAGGAACTCCAACTCTTGAAGCGATACAAATCACCAAGCCCAGATGACTTACCTCTGTCTCTTTTTAAAGATGGCGGCGATTTTCTGGTTAAGGAACTGTCTGAATTGTTCACAAAGGTTTGAGAACTAGACAGTGTTCCAACATCATGGAATGAGTCGTTAGTTGTCCCTATATCTAACATGGGTTCATGTCGTTTCTGTAACGTCTATCGGTGGATAAGTGTACTTCCCATTGCGTCCAAACTATTGGCTTCCGTCATACTTCGCAGATTGTTCAAAACCCGAGGGAATTCATCCACGAGGAGCAGGCTGGTTTTCGTTTTGGTCGAGGACGTATTGATTATTATCATATCACCGTCCAACAAATGTTAGAACACTGTCATACTTATCACAGGCCAACAATCGTAGTGCTGATTGACATCAGGGCTGCCTTCGATTCGTTGGACAGGACTGTTCTCTGGGGTTGTCTATTGAAGAAGGGTGTGCCTGAAAAGTTTATTAACATCCTAAAAGCCCTATCTACAGACACCTCAGGCAGAATGAGGGCATACAACCACTTCTCTCCATTGTTCCATTCAAGCAGTGGGGTTAGACAGGATTGCCCAATCTCACTATTCCTCCTCAGCTTTGCTATCGATGACGTTCAGGAAATGGTTCTGATGGATGTAGGTGATGGTGGTGTAGATCTGTTACCTGTAGAGACTTCTCGACTTTGAGTATGCAGATGACATTGTCTTATGGTGAGATAATGCCCAAGCCATTCAACCCTCACTTAGCCAGTTGGCAAATTAGTGTCCGCAGGTACGGTGTGGGCTTTGCACCTTCGAAGTGCAAAGTACTTCTACAAGACTGGCAGGATTCTAATCCTGTACTCACCCTGGGTGGTGAGCAGATAGAAGTTGTCGAGTAGTTTGTGTATCTAGGTAGCTGCATAAATGCCGGTGGTGGCATGAGTGATGAGATCGATTCACGTATAGTGAAAGCCACAGTGGCTTATGCCAATCTGGGTCATCTTTGGCGCCTTCGTGATGTTAGTCTGGCTGTAACAGATCGGACCTACAACGCGTCAGTGAGAGCAGTTCTGCTCTATGATTGTGAAACCTGACCTCTCCGAGTTCAGGATGGTAGGCGACTCTTTGTGTTCGACCATCGTTGTCGCCGAACGATTGTTGACATCCAGCGGCAACACCATGTTAGCAATGCAGAGGTTTGTCATTGTCTGTTCGGACGCGGAGACGATAATCCATTTGGTGTCACCGTTTCGAAGCATCGACTTCGGTTGCTTGGACATGTCCTACGAATGTCGTCCCAGAGATAGAAGCCAGTGGCTATCCTGTTGTAACTTTGCTTTCTACATAGAAGTGCTAGTAATTTCTCTAATCGAAAGAATTTTTCCTGGTTTTATTTTGCTAACTGGACTGCCTCGCATTGTTATTATTTTATCTCATACACTAATTTTTGTTCGTTGTTGTCCTCCTTTTTCTTATAGGCACTTTACATTCTCCATCTATTCACATTCTCATTGTCATTGTGTGGCGCATATGTATTTGGTGTCCCTTTATACCAATGTTTATATGTTCAACTAAATATATAAATCAGTCGAAATAACTGTACATCCGTTTAATTACATATATTTACCCCTTAGTAATTTAAGACATGTTTTCCCACCGGTAGTTTGTTTCATTCCTTAGAAAAGAAATTCATAGCTCGGTCAGTCGCCGTGAGCTTATCGTTTGGCCGATATCTGAATGGCTCACTGTGTCACTAATTCTGTTTATTTTATTGTCATGTAGGCTTTATTCCAAATCTGCGGATTACTTTCGAGATACCATCTTCAATCTCTCTATCAATGGTATTTCAAAGAGAACCGACCGTACATTGTTAAATCACATCTATTTCGAAATAAAGCAGGTGTAACCAGTTAATATGTCTGCTTGATAACTATAAAATAACACCAGAAACTGCAAGGAATTATCTCGTACTGAGGCGCTAAATGAACACTAAAAGTTGCAAAAGTAGTTTAATAAACATAACAGTTTCATAGAGATAATTAAATCATTGAAGTACTCACTGCTCCAACATTAGTGTTGAATTTGAAATTTTCAGTCGTTGGGCAATATGCCTTAATATTGAGTGGAATGAAACCTGAATCTCACACTTACGTACGACGAATTTGTTTATTATTTGGGAAGCCAATTTATTTTAGTTCCGTTTTTGTTGGCTTCCTATCTACGTGACAGTTGTTTTATAAAACTAATATGGTTCACAAATTGTTATCTAAAAGCGGATAAATTGCAGCGCTAACTAGTCTCGAGTACTTCTATATTTTCAGTGTAGAACGTGTGTCCATTCATCAAATCTCTAATGTTTGTATCAGAAAGTTAATCTAGCGAAGCTTATAGATCTCAAGTTTATTCACTCAAGATGAAGAACTAACTTATTGTCAAAATGTGTATTTGTCTGATCATTTTTTAAACATAAATATTTCGACTGAACCCCTATATCAAATTTTGGTAATAAATGTCATTTCTGTAGTACGTCATAAAATTGACCCATGCAAAGTATCTCAGTTGCCTACATGGTAGCATGTTCATTTTCACTGTTTTCTATTTTTCTCACCAACAGGATGTTGTACTTGTGAATCAGGATAATCCTGAGGTCATTTGTTTGGAGTGTATAGGTCATGTAGAACAAACTATGGCAGCCGTTCCTGACTTGGAAACTTATGTACAGTTGGGCAAATAAATTGTTAATCTACGTTAAAACTGTACATATAAGCATTCAATTAAGTGTACAAATAAATGTCTGCTGTTTATCATCTAGTATTTTTTTAAATTAATTTCTTAAATGCCTTATTCAGTATATCATTGATTTACCTTATAATTAGTACGAAAAGTTTCAGGTGAATTAATCTTCACTCTCTTCTTTTTCTGAAGTTTTGATTATGCGTAATGATCAACACTTATAAACGTTGATGCTTCATATCAGGTTGGAAAATCGACCCTTAATTTGTAAAAGATGAACAAGCCAAACGAGTGACTTTTAATTTCGAAGCTCGTGTCGTTAGACAACGTCTGCAGGGGATTCAAATGCTGGTTTCTTATGGTCTCGGATTTGATCACTTTTACTCTAACGAGTCTACTAGGACAGTTCCCTTGTGCTACTGACCAACACTGACATATATTGTCGGAGAGTTATGAGGATCCACTGATCCAGCTAAGCCCTGATGAAAAAAATCCAACTGGCACGTGCATGGTCAATCCTGAAGTCTACTATGTCGTTCTTAAGTTTGTTGTTAAGGTGCTACAAATATACCTCGAGTGATTATAAAGTCTAAAATCTTACGAAATGTAATGTTCAAACATATCACTCTGGTGTCGTTAGTGTTCCAAACTACTAAGATTATACATCGAGGTTTCAAATGTATTGTTAATATTCAAGTTAGTGACCGGATTACTGACCCAAATGAACTGATATTATAGACAAGGCGATAAGGTCACAATAACAGATCTTTTGTTAAATAATACAACATTCTTCCATACGGATGATTACGATAATAATAAACGATCAAAGCAAATCAGTTTTGCAGGACACTAATTAATGCTTGACCGTTAAACTTAATTCTTCGTCATATCAGTTAAGGAATTTAGAAATACTATAGACTGCTGAATTCAGTTTTAACATAGAAGTGTCAGTAGGTAACTAGATTGTTGTAAAACCAAAGAAAGTTTCGAGTCAAATGTTCTCTGAACTATAAGTGATTTGTAATTGAATATGTAGCATATCTGCCGTTAGTAACTTCAAATAATCTTAATTTCAAACTTATTAGTCATTTAAAAATAATTGGCTGCTAACGTAGATTGTTTAGCGTACAAATGAAAAGCATCGCGATAACGTGTGCCGTAGTTTTTCCTAGTAATATTATTACATCCAGTGTTTGTATTTCAGCCTTTTTGTCACTTAAATTCGAAGACACGGAATTCTAAAGATGAGCTTTCCGAATAAGTGGTCAAATCGTAGAGCCCACCAACTGCTATTTTGGACAAAATTAATAAAGGCATTACTACAATGACCCTAGCAGCAGAGTCCCATGGTTACTTAACATTCCATTTGTCAAACCGTTAATTTATAGTTAAACGTCACTGTTTATTAACGGCGTCATATTGTAGTATTCCGTCTTCTGATCATTTTTGTGAAACTAATAACTGAAATGGTACCTTTCGACTAATACGAACTTTCAATAAAGTTCCCAATATGAGCTGTGCGTTGATCAGATTCTTTACTAACACCCAAGGACTATTAATCTTATTTGAGATTATTGATTAGTAATTTAAAGTGTAGTGTAAATGTGTAAAAGTTCACACAACTGTGCGAAGTTTTTCAATGCTGTGCAAGGCTACCAGTTTGCCACATGATGGACGGAGGCTATCGTCCAGTAAAACGTGAAAAAAACCCTGTCTTATGCTTTCGCTAGGTTTTATTTATGTTTTTAAATGATACACCAAATACAGAATTATGTATAGGACTTTTGGTTACACCGAATGGCTCTCCAAAACGATGTAAACAGATGATTGTTTGATTCTGCACTCAAGCCATATTAGGTTTCCAATCATATAATTTAACTGACTAGACAATAAGTCGCGATAAGACAAACCCTTCGTAAATATTTAAGTACGTTTGAAAGATCAGACAGAGGGATGAATCATGTTTAGTTTGTTGTTCATGTAATCTTGCTGGTGGTTAAGCTCGAAACTTTGTTTCGTGTCACACAAAACATCTGTTTAGCATAAAACGTTTATTCAGTTATGTTTATTTCTTAATTATTTTGTTTGTATAACCAAGAATTAGGATTAACTTAAAAAGACTGCCTTTATAATTGTTCATTCTATTTCATAACTGACTAACATAGAATAAGTGAAATCAATTGGAATAATTTGTATTGAGTAGCTTTTTGCTTGGGTTAGAACGGTATGATTTCTCGTTTAGAGAGCTTGACAGTTAGATTTTAAACTATTTGTAACAATACATTTGCCAGTTGACGGTGTATCAAAATTTACAATAAACACTCTGTTAAAACTTATTCCCGTTTAAAAGAATTCTTGGTAGAGAAAGTAGACACAATTATCATAAATATCATACGTCTATGTCAGATAATTAGTTTAATTATATAAGTAATTTTAAAAGTAATAGATTTTATTGAGAATGGAAACCAATGTATAACAGCCAGCTGAAAACCCTGAAATATTTACAAAAGGTTAATTTTATTATTTAGAGGAACAATAAGCTTATAGTGATATTTTGTCCAGTACAATGGTAAGAAAATACAAAAGGCCAGTTTTTTTACTATCTTTAAAGGTCTGCCAACAAGAATTGGGATTCTTTAGGTCCGTCTTCCTTATCTGAAAATCACAATTTGTAATTTAAGTAAAACACACAAATAAAGTATATCAATAACTGTAACCAGATAAATCACCTAATGAAACTACTTAGATAGTGAAGTATTGGGTGAATTTTCGAGAGTGGAATAAGGATTATACCGAAAACTGAATTGAAAGTTGAAAAAAACCGCTAATAAGTGCGAAGTGTCAGTTTTCAATTTCCAAAAGTTACAATGGTTAAGTAGTGGTTTAAAAATTATTCTACTAGGTATAGAAACATGGTTTCGTTACACTTAGATATTACTTGTATAATCGCATACTGGATAACCAGATAGACACTAGGAGAAATCCTCAATGCTACTCCTCGTTTGAAAAGCAGCCGAAAAATGCAAGGCTAAACAGACAATTAAGTAAACCAACTTCAAATGTTCATTGTTTTTCTGCTTAAGTAACTTGAGTATGAGCTAAGTGTGCAGCTTGAAATTATACCGATTTCTAACCAAGCAGATAATGATTATGAACTAATAAGAAAATCAGCACCATGCTCCCTTGATTTAAATTATGGAAGGTTACATATTAATTAATCGTCATATAAACCTTTGTAATCCCATCATATATAATGGTGCAAAAACAACACAACAGAAGGGTATGTGACTACTCGTTTGGAGGGATGAGAGAAGCCCGAAATATGAAGCTTGGGCGTTTTTAGTTGATGAGCGCTTTTTAACGATAAACGCCATGATATCTCAGAACACTTTTTTCTCATGAAATTAACAGCATTGCGAGGGGAGTAAGTAATATATATTTGACTCTTATTGATTCCGTAATAATATTTAACAGTTGAGTTTTTATTTGTTTTAAAAGAATTTGTGACTACAACATCTATTCTGTAAAAAATGGAAAAGAAGTATCTTAACTTGCATATCATAGAAATAACACAATAGATAGTGAACTAGATTAGAATGTTTGTATGTGTTTACTCAGGGAATACAACCACTGAGCAGTAAGAAAATTAAAAACTATTATTGTAGATTCTTAAATTTTAGTGAATTATTTATTAAGGATTCAAACATGCTTCACATTTATCCATACTCAGAAAAACAGCTGTTGAGTTCTTATACTTCTACAAGAGGAAAACTCAGGAAAGAACCAAGAGCAGCTGTGAAAAGGTTGACGGAAGCCTTTTATTGACTGTATAATGTCCTGACATTTGTAGGGACATCCCAGTAGACTGTAATCCAATAAATACTTAGTTATAGATGAAATACATACGCAGAGGTAAACATAGTACGAAAATATTGATCTCACATAGAATACATATCGTAAACGGAAGAAAAATGACCACTAGAATCGGTATTCAGATAAAGGAAGACTAGTTTGATATAGCAACATAACTGCACTTCATTACAAAACAACGGTTGGGAACTTTAACGGCGTAACTACAGCAATGATTTAGTGGTTCAATGATACGAATTGAAATCGGATAATATTATGGCATTTTTTAATATACTAATATATCAGATATTTGGTGAGAATGAGATATCTTCAGGTTCCAAAGTAATCAGTTATGAAGAATTTCTTGACTTGCAACGAAGTCTTCCATTGCCCACCTTGACATACGATGATGGCTGGTGTGGTAGAAGGTTATAAGAACATTATGAGACCAAACCAAGGCGTGGAATTAGTCGATGAAGACACTGACTGTTGAACAGGAGCGTACAGGTAGCTGCGGACTTCCAGGGTGGGATCTATAAAAGCATCATAACTAGTTGCTAGAGACCATGAGTAACATTTATTAGAATCTCTGACAATGGCACAGGCCCAAACAATTTGTTTTACCTTGGGTCCTAGGTTTTTTTTATTCCACCAATCCATATTTTCTTTTCAGATCACATTTTATCCTTAACATTTCTATCACCACTAATACTACTACCATCTCGTAGTGCTAATGGGGTGTGGCAACTTGAAGAGATGCATATATATGCCAGGTCCAAAGTTGCGTATAACTTATAAATGACTGACTGTCCATTTGTGATGGTGGAACAAATGAGTAACAAAACATCACATTACAACCTACATATAACATCATTGGGATGTTTATGGCTATTATTAGATCAATTCCTCACTTCGATTAGAAACTATCTTGAGTTTGGAATATGAGGGACATTTGACCGAAAAGATTAGGGATTTGAAAACAATAACGATTCATCTCTAATTTCTACCAGTAGAATTCGATATATGATCCATTGAATTTGTATTTTAATGATTACATCACAGGTCCGTCAGTCAGCTACAACGCAGAACCAAGCACATATATGCATCGGTTCAAGCTGCCATACCTCATTAGCACTACAAGATGAACACCAAAACATAGAAGCAGTTAATTCAATGATGGTAATATATAAAAGAAAGATCACGCGTTCTGTTCTCCGTTTTGTCTCCTCTTATTTAGGTATCTGGGTGACGTCATTGGTCCGTATATATTACAACATAGCTCGAAGATGAGTACACGACCGGTACTTGATAAATTAACCTTATGTGATAGTCAAACTTGGACATTGTATTAATCCAATCGAGCCATATTGGTCGGAACATTTGCTCCTCTATGTCCTATCATTCCAAGAAGATCAATTGGATAATGGTAAGACTAAAAGCAGCGAATTAAGATCCGAGGGCGAAGTCATACTGCTGATTGCACAGGGGTGTGACAGTAGTAAATTACTTTCCTCAAGTAACCGGCAACCACGGTGATAGTACCTTATAACGACGAAAAGGGGTCAGAAAAGGTCGACCCTCAGTATCACACCTCAATTTACCCAATAGATTTCCATCTTTAGCAACGGGACCCTTTCAAGAACTGAGCTAGCATGGAAACACAAAAATGCTACGCGATTGACCTCAAGCAGTTGTCCCTTGTGCTCTACGGTCACGCTCCCAGGTCGATAAGACTTCCACTAATCCAGTTACTTCGGTAAGAATTATTTTTTCACGATATGGGGAATCGGGGAATGGAAACCGCCATCATACTCTTGACAGAACAAGAGATCAACTCAATTATGATCGAACCCCTCCATATCTTATGTTTAGGTCTGACCTTTTAAACTATAAAAAACGCGACGGAAAATAATAAGCTAGACCGGAATATTTGGATAGGAACAGATAACTAAATGTTGAGCTCCTGTTTTTGTGTACTAAGAACATACAATTCCAATTCAATAATGTCTTTTACCGCCAAATTGATGGAGTAGCTATAGGTAGCCCTTTGGGCCCAATTCTGGCCGACATATTTATGGGGAACCTGGAACAAAAAAAAGCTTAGGCACGCAATCGATGGTACTACACTCTACTGTAGATATATTGATGATACATTTTTCGTCTGCAAAAATCACAAGCACGCCATTAGACTACTCGATCTGTTTAGTAAAGCACACAAGGTTATAGAATTTACTATGGAACAGGAAGTTGAAGGCAAATTCCATTTCTTAGATATTCGAACCAGACAAACATCTGATGGCATATTACATAGACACATTCATCACAAAAATACTTGGAGTGGATTATATTTCAATTACTATAGTTTCTGTCCAATGAGTTACAAAAAGGGTATTGTACGAACACTTTTTGACCGCGCACGTAAAATTTTTTCAAAGGAATGTCTGGATGACGAGATTGCTCTCATCACTAATTGTCTATGGGAAAATGCATATCCGATGAAATTCATCCATAAATATGCAAAAACCACTCCTCGGGCAAAGTATGATAGAGTAGAAAAAACTTGCTTCTCATATTTACGTTTCAAAGGAGACGAAATTACTGAATTAATTAATCACAGATTAAATTCCGCGTTGAAAGTAGCCTACCCAGCAGCAAAACTGACGAAAGTATAGGAAACGAACTGCTGACTCAAACAAACTAAAATCGACAAGTCCTCTTTTCTCAGTAACTCCAACTACATTTACCAATTCACATGTACGTGCCACAGCACATACATTGGAAGAACTGAGAGAAGAGTGCATGTTCGCATTTCTGAGCATGTTCCGAAGAACTTGAGGCTGCGACGGACCAAGGCTCTCAACAGTGCAATAACCCGGCATTTACTTGACACCGGGCATAGTATCGACATCCCACATGCTTTCAAAATTACCAACAGACAAAAAAATGTGACTGCTCTCCGTTTCGCTGAAGCAATCGCGATAAAAAAAAACTTCTAAAAGAGACGTTAATAAACTTATTATTACCCTGGTAATCCAATTTTGGCTATTTTATTCATTTATTTATTTTAAAATATTTATTTTGTGTTATATTCCTCCCTCATTACCTAATCCCAAAACCAACTTTTCATTCACACATTTCCGCCAACTGATCCTCTTAAATTATGTTAACTTTTCAAATTCTATTTAATTATTAAGTAACCTATCTTATCACTGTTTTAATTCCATGAATCCTTCATTACCTCTTAAATTACCACACAATTTATGAACTCCACTAAACTATTACACCACCCACCCTGAATTATTTCCTTATTTCTAACACCAATTAGACTCTGACCTGTTCTTGCATATATATTAGTTATTATTGTAAACCTTTGTCATTCCAGTTATTTACATTCATTTATGTCAATTGTTTCACACTATTTCTTATCTCAATGTACAATTCTATTACATATTTGGTTGTAAGCAGCTGACGAGAAACCTCGAAATATTATGAATACATACTATTCAGCATCAATATTTGTTCTGGCTTTATTTGAGTTGGAATAAGTCAGCACGTTCAATAAACTAGTTCGAGTGATGAACTACACTTAAGCGTCTGACAAACATGGGAGTGTATTAGGTAGGCTTCAAAAAGTATTTACTTCAGAATACTTTACAGCTGTTTAACTGGCTGAATGACAGTTCCAAGTAAAAACCGATAATGAAACCAGTTTTAATCAAAAATCAGTAGCAGGGTTCGAAGGGAAATGATACTAGCTTAGTGTCTAAGTTGACACGGAAAAAAGTGTTTGAACCTGTCACTTAATAATTCGATATCAGATATTTAAGCTAACAAGCCACAGATTGACAAAAATCGTATCATCCAAGCACACAATAGTGTACTAGATGCATAGAGAAACGTTACATGGACTGTGAATGTTAGGAATGATCAGTGAGTTGAAACCACTGATTTATGCGATGTGGACCAAATATCCGGTCTTCTATACTACACACTACCATTAAATATTAAGGGAAATCTAAATATGGAGGTGAAAACAGCAACTTACTAAATGAGCAATATGAAACATTGTAAGGAAGGTCCCAAGGTAATATAGACAACCAGCATTTGCGTTAATTCCAACAGTGAGGAGACACGCTGTCATTCCCATGTGAAAAGCGCCCAAATATAATTTCGTCTTTTCTCCAAACAAAATTGCAGTTGATTTTACGCCTATACGGATGTCATCGTCGATATCCTAAAATAGAAACCCTCGTTATAGATTCAACATAAAATAGCAAACTTTAAAGCAAGCTATGAGCACAAACCTGATGTGCATAGATTGTGTCGTATATAATTGTCCAATTGAAGCCACCAAAATAGAGAGGAATTGAAATCAGAGGGTCAACAGAACCTGTGACAGCAGAATAACCCAGCAAAGCACCCCAGTTGAATGTAAGACCTATACAGAACAAACAAACCTAATCTTTAAATTTCAGATAAAAAACAAAAAGGTGCTGCTGGTTTACTGGGCGACAAGTCAAAACACAAAACTAAGTATGCAGGATCGAAAAACTATGAGTCGACATATGAATATTCTTAAAATGCAGAAACTATTAGCGCGAAAAAGATTGAAGACAAATGCAAAACATCCTCACTTGATGAGAATATATGGTATCGTACGTGCATGTCCAACACACTGCAGCTAAATACAAAGGAGTGCACACGGAGAAAAGGCAAAAACCATTTATAGCAGAATACCCAAGCCAAACACCCCAGTTCAATGTTAAGCCTGTAACACCACATTGCAATAAACCAAGGTCAGAAAATTCTACACTGATTCTTACCAAGTACAAGCTGCGGCCAGTAAGTAATACGTTTAAACAGAGGATACGTGATGACAGGAACCAATGACAGGATACCAAGAAATACACTTCAGGAAATAACTAAAAAGCAATTCAAACCAACCTGTACCAGTTCAATTGCAATAATATTACAAGCGAAGTCGCTAGCTGAGCACCAAGAAACAATAAAGCCTGGGGAAAGGTTAGTGAACCCGAAGCTAGTGGACGATCCTTTGTGCGTTTGACAAGCATGTCGTATTTTTTATCCCACATATCATTTATTGTACAACCGGCACTTCGCATCAAAATGGAGCCAACGCCAAATAGGGTTAGCATATAAATGTCGGGTAAGTGACCCGGTGGTGCAGCTAGAGCAATGCTCCACGTGCAAGGAAGGTATAACAGCCACGTGCCTGTTGGTCTAGCGAATCGTCCAAGTTCAAAATATGACTTCAGTAACTGTGAGGATTTGCTTGGTTGAATTTTAGGTGTATTAACATAACAAGACGTGTAGAGAAAGCGAGTACATTTATCAGATCCAAATCGCGAGAAACTACGTAACATCTTGTCTGATCTATCGATGAAGTTTATTTAAATGCTTTAATGTAGTCTGTAGAGTCATGCTGCATTGAACCGGGAACTGAGCCCCCAAATGGATAAGCCAGAATTGTTCAAGCAGTTGAAGAATGGGACTATTACTGGGAATGGGATTTGCAATATAGAATAATAGACTGTAACCTACAAAGAATAGGAAAAAAAGTAGAGGATCGCACAAAAGTTCAAATCGACTAGTTAAAAACCGCATGATAAGCACATTTAAGTGGTTACTTTTTTGGCATAGTAAACCAAAATTATCCGCCCGAGCTACAAATCTCCATTTTGAAATTATGTTGTTTGTATTACAAAGCTGTCGGTGTAGCGAGGAGCCCCCCAATGCCCTGGTACGGCCTAGAGCTGGGAGAGTCCGCTCTCCCTCTCGAGACGCTCCCACATGGCCACGCGTATACAGCCTCTGCCAGGGATGTCCTTCTCGTGGCGGGGGTGTTGTTTACGAAAATGAGAGGACGAAAAGCGAATGTCCGGCGCTTCAACCGGATCACAAACCAATGGTGCACATGGGCTCCAGTATCCTGCGGGAACAAATGGCGTATGAACCACTCGTTGGTCACCGGCTACCATGGGATTGCATCTCCTTACGATGCTCCACTGCCTTGTGGGTTAGACCTTTAGGTCGAAGGCTCGGGGAGTGGCTCCCTAAGAAAACCACCTGCTTCAGTTTGGGCACCCGGGCAGTATCACAGCCCTCATACATATCGAATGAGATTTGTGTGGCGCATACGAAGTTGATGCCTCATTGTACCATTATCTATGTGTTAAAATAAAATAAAAGAATGGACCACAAAATAGATTATTACTAATAAATAAAGATGGATAGGTTGCACAATCAACTGTGTCGAATTTCTTCAGCTGTCTTGTTATGCACTACTTTTTGAACTTCATTCCAACACGACGCAAAAACTAGTCTTAGGTATTAATTCTAGTTAGCATTAAGAGTGATAAAGTCGTACGAGAACCTGTAATCCAACAGTATGTAGATGTCGAAATTATCATGAGCGGTGATTTTAGTAGCGGGCATTTTGGAACATGAAGTCTTGAGTGTCGTGAATTATGAGCAGAGACTAAGTACCGAGAAAGGACGAACTGAAAGTTAGAAACATCCTTCTGGTATTGAGGAAAACCCTAAATTTCCCTGGCTCTGGAGATTTCCCCGAAATACCTTTAGACTTGAGAGAAAACCCCAGGCTAAGGAAAATTTCGAGGTTTCTGTCGCATTTTCCGGATTTTCTAATGTTGCTTGCACAAAGTTTCCTCAGAATCAGAAGACCAGGCACTGTTATTCGACTGTAAAAGGTATGGAACCAATTCCAAATGTATTAAAATGGGTTCAAGGTTTACAATCAACACTTACACGATAAATATGCCAGAGTTTGAACGACATCATCTGTACTGTGAATGATATCACTTAGGGATGATATCATTGAGAACCATTGAGCAACCAATAGTTAACTTAAGTCTGCGTCTTACTGTAGTTTTATGGGCAGGTATACTGGCGCCCGCAATCAACTATATATATATACATTTATTTGTATAAAACAACCTTACCCAAGCTCCCAATTTTGGGGAAAATTTAGCACATTTTGGAGAAGCCGCCATAGTAAATTTCGGGGAAGTGGCACAAAAGCCCCCGAATTTCCCCGAAATTTGGGAGTTTCTCCAAAACACCACAAAAGTTCCCCAAAATTGGAAGCTCGGGTTAGGCTGTTTTACATACCACAATTGTCGCATGTATTCCTGTTTGATAAACCATTCACCACTTTATTTGAATATAAAGATTATCGGTTTATTTTATGCGTACAATTAGTAACAATGGAGTAATCTAGTTACTATAATAATGTGACCAACCAGGTACGATGGCACGTTAGAGCCGTTCGAATCTTCCCGCCCTTTTGTTTCAACGACCTTGAACGGCCTGACCAGAGGCGGTCATTCCGTATTTCAATTGCCGTGGGTTAGTTGGATTGTATGCGTCTCAAGTTTTTTCATATATAAATCATCTTATGCTACATTAAAAAGCACGAAATAACTACTAAAGGCATTTATTTAATATTCTCTGTTTTGTAGTGTACACGTTGGCTCTGTTGTTGCTTCCTAATTTGATCTGTGATCCCATCTGCTGTAGTAAATCTCAACGAAATAATAAGTCACCGGTGAAACCTAAGTATTTCTAGTATTTCCTTGGGTTATTACTGTTGCAAGGAATAACATTTTTATAGTTAATGCTCTCTGTTTGTAGTGCTTCATGCTCTAAAGACATTTCAGTCGACCTTAGCGATGCCTTTCAAAGTATGATTGTGAACAAGCGTTTCGCGTGCTGAGATGACTTTGATAGCGCACTAAAAGAGTTCCAAAAATTATGGAAGAGTAATTTTATTGCTTCTCAGACTACTTATACTAGTTACATCTACACAGAAAGCAAGTTGCTGAAGAATGCTAGGTTCAAATACCTGTTTGTAACGTTTCACTGTACATTTGGTCATCAGCGGAAATCGGAAGGTTTGAAATTGAAGCAAAATCGTGAGATCTTTAACTGATATCTGATGTTGAAGTTCCAAATTCCGTAATTGCCACTCTAAGTTCCGTGTAAGACTAGAGGAGCAAGTATATGTCATCAAATCCTACAACATGCTCCACAATCATCCATATAGTAGTTCATGGATGGTTTGTGATCCATGGACAAGAAGATTGTCATCCGAAGAAAAAGAAAACTTGAAGCCAGTAGTATTGCACTGTCAGTCAGCAGATGAAGTTATAGAAAGTATTAAGGAAAGAACTGGTAAGCGGGTTACCGCTGCCGATGTCAAGCTATGAAAGGTGAATTTTCCACTGGTAAGTGTATAGAAATATATTTCAGGTTTCACTCCAGCGCAGGTAATGCACATGCTGCGACATAACGGTGAAGTTAGGGAGCATGTAGAAAATGGATATATCACGAGAATATACTTCAGCAGTTATGGCCAGATACGGTTGTACAATAAATATCCGGAAGTTCTGTGTATTGATTCTCCGCATGATACTAGTAATAAGAAGTGGTTATGTTTTTCCTTGTATTCCACTTTGTAGATATTCATTATTCCAGTTGGTTGTAACAGATAATTTTGGTCGAGGACGTACTCTAATGTTTGCGCGAACGCGAAAAGAAATGCGTGTAGATGTTACCTGGATTCTTGATAAATGCGAAGAAATCGTGGTGAAGATGGCACAGGTATTCAGTGTTTGATAACGCTTTTACCAGTAACACCTAATATAACTCGTACCCACCAAGAGAAATCAAAGGACAGAATCGAGGAGATCAGAAGTCGTATTTGACGATTGCCAATATATCGGAATTGTTTGATCTAGTCTGGCTAGTGACTGCAGTAGATGTTGAGCACGGCGTTCCTACACGTGATCTGGTGAGGATGCATGACTGAGCGCCTTCAGCTAGGTGAGTCCACTAAAACATGTGGTCAGCATCCAATGTCGAAAACTTACAGAGCTATTTATTTTGGGGATTTATTTACCGCTACAATGGGAAACACAACAGGGACAGAAAAATTTGTTATGGACTGCGCGCGATCAGAAAGCGCGGCTGTCCGTACCACATACGGGCGTGCAAACACTATTCTGTGCGCTTTTCACGTAATTTGCGCTTTCCGTAAAAAGGTACACCACTGGTTGCTTACGTAAAATTCCCCCTAGACACATGACAACATACTGAGAACGTACCTGACTCGATTGGTAACTGAAGAAACGGTTGGAAGGTATTTTTTAAATGATTTTATTCACTTGATTTATTCAATATTTCAGAATAATAAACCGGAGAGACAGAATGATAGACCATTACCTATCTCGTTTTTGGATGTCACGTAAAGCAATGTGGGCGCGTGCCTTTTACGGCAATGTTTCAACTTTGAGTAACAACACGAATAATCGTGTTGAGTCACTTAATCGACAGATAAAAAGATATTTACGCAAAAGTGATAGTCTGCACAAATGTATGTACCTACACGATTTATAATGTGAAACACTGAGTATAGTTGTTAAATTTAAATATTTCATAAGGTAAATGAAAATGTCAATAGGCAATATATAACACAGTTATCGTAAACTTGTAAACTGGTTTTCCAAATGATCATTCATCATCACAAATTCCCTAATTTGTACACCGGCGTAAACATTATCACAAAGCTTTGAGAACCTTAATAGCTTCATACATTTCTGGAAAACAAAAAAACAAACGTTCAAACTTAATCAGCAGTATCGCATTCAATAAGTTAATCAAATAGAAGGTAACAGAATTTACTTACAAGTCTCTTATTTGCAAACATCAGAGATTTCGGATCCTGTTAATAGAAATTCATCGGTAATCTGTAGAGCAGACACATCATAAGTAAGCGTTATTTACAATTTGCTGTAGTTACCGTCATCACAACATACAGGCATCGATTGCTAGTTCATTTTTCGTCACGTATTTTGCATGAATTACTTTGGACTAGTCAGTCTGTAATGGAATAGGTATTGAAAAATCAACTCATTAATAGTTGTTAGTTGATTCTAGGGTTGTGTCATATCAAGGACTAGGAGCTTCAAATCCCTATCATATAACTGTGAACGCTTCACAGCCTTATGACATGTGTTTATACCAAGTTTATGATGTAAATGAAATGTTAATGGTTTCACAGCACATATTGCCTTAAAACTCTGATTTCACTTTATTTATGAATTCGCTAGCAGGTGGCGAATAACCTGTAAGTTTCTCATTTCATGTAAACAGCACTCTTCTGTTTCTAACCCTTCTGGTATTTCGCCTAGACATTTAGTATTAACAAAAAATTTGGTAAGCACAATTTAGATATTACTCGACAATATGTATTATAACTTTATTCATAATTTGGTCAGTGATTGAGGATTCTGTTTACAGAAACTTATTCGTAAATCCCATAACAGGCACATCATCAATCAGTATTAACTATGACATGGTTTTTTCACCATGCTCAAAAGAATCACGCATAGTTTTACTTATTAAGACTTTGTGACTACTTAATGTAGCACTTCCAGTGGTGTTATATACTGTTCCTGTAAACGTTCAGAAAGTGGATGGAAAAGACTATCAACGTCAATTGTTACTCACATAATTCTTCTCATATACGTTAAATAATAATAAGTCACTTCAGTACAAAACGATGATACTTATAATGGATATAACTGTTTATGGTAAAATATTAAGAGGGAACAAATTGAGCGAAGAAATTTCTTTTCAATTAGTTTTTCATCATGGCCCTACGCTAATATATATATATGTTTTACAATAATAATATAATACTCATCGAGTAGATACGTTACGTAATAATTACATTTAAATTAACATTGATTAATTGGAAGTAAGAGGATTATTAATATTCAAAGTGATCAGGAAGTTGCTACGTTGCGTAATGTAAGAAACAAAGAAGGAACAGAATTTTAACGGATGGTCAATAGGATGGTAGTTACGTAAGAATCAAGAGATGAATGTTGAGAAGTTATTAAGTTCAAAAGCAACAGAAATAAAATTACAAAAGTTAAAAAAAACAAGTGGAGGAAGTATGAAAAATAGTTCTTTTGAAGGAAATCTTAAACTGATGGCCAGGGCAGGGAAAGTGGTTGTACGAATCCCTTTTGAATGCAAAGGTCAGGTTTGTGAACATGGATTGCGATGGCTTCCGCAATGTGCAAGAGTCGCACTCGTAAACCATGTGGCGAATTAGATGGGATATTGTAGATAGCCTTAAAAGCTTTATTCAATTCGACTTGATGACCTGTGTCAACCAAGTGAGAGAGAATAGAACTTTTAATCACTTTTACCTGTCCTTTGTTTAACCACGACGGATGATGTTCAGTAATGCGATGACGGACTTGCCGAATTGTACGCCCTATATAACTGGCTCCACCGGAGCAGTTGAAACGATAGATACACATAGATTTGGCGAATTCAGGCAGTCTGTCTTTGTTGGCTGTTCTTACCTTGGGATAGTTGTAGAAGATTGCATTTAATCTGGCAGTATTAAATGTTTTTTGTACGGCTCTTCTTAGTTTCTGAGTCAAGATTTTTTCAAAGGTGTCATTTATGAATTGTAGTTTTATGAATAGTACCTTCTTATGGACGGTGGATATCTTTGTCCTTGTTTTCTTCTCCATCATATGTTTGTCGATGAATTTCATGGGATACCCATTCATGCTAAGTAGGTTCCGAATGTTATTCAGTTCTTCTTCGATGGTGTCTTCAGAGCAAATCATTCTAGCCCGATGTGTCAAGATCTTTATCAAGTTCCTTTTGTATCTGATTGGAACTGCACTATAGAAATGAGTGTATTGTCCTGCTGCAGACTTTCTGTGTACCCCTGTTTTTAAAGTTCCGTCTGCTCTTCTTTTTAGTTGGACATCTAGAAATGATATGCTGTCGTTCTGTTCATCTTCTGATGTAAAATTAATTGATGGATGAACGTTATTAAATGTATTGTATTGTTACAAATAACCATATTAGACTTACTAAAGATTCACTTAGGTCGTGAGCGAGAATTAAGTCAATCTGCTGATAAATTGGAGCAACAATTTTTTTGGTACATGGAACGTCCGGACAATGTAGGAGATCGGGAGGACCAGTCAAATGGCAACGGAAATGAGGAGATACAACTTATCGGTCCTTGAAATTAGCGAAACTCATTGAACCCAAGCTGGATAGCAAAGGTTAGATTCGGGAGAGATGTTGCTTTACTGTAGTCACGAGGAAGAAAATGCTTCACACACTCAGGCAGTTACTCTGATGCTGTCCAAAGAAGCATGCGATGCACTTATAGGATAAGAATCTGATGGACCCAGGATCGTCAAAGCATCTTTCAAAACGAAGGAGGGGATCAATTATTGTTGTCCAATGTTAGAACCCGCCAATGATAGCAAGGACGACGATAAAAATCAGTTTTGCGAGAGGCTGCAATCGATCATGGTGAAGTGCTCAGGAAACGAATTAACCATTCTGATAGGAAGCCTAAAGGACAAAGTTGGAATGAACAATGCAGACTGTGAAGATATCATGAAATGTCATGAACTGACTGGGAGAAAGGAACGAGAATGGTGACAGATTTGCAATTTTTGTTAATTCAATGGTCATTAGACAAATCAAGAGCGGGAAAGCAGCAGGACCTGACATCATACCAGCTGAAGCACTGAAGTCAGACACAGAAGCAACTGCAAACATGCCCCACGTTCTATTTAGAAGATTCAGGAGGAGAAACAAGTGCCAATAGACTGAAAAGAAGGATACCTCATCAAAATACCAAAGAAAGGAGATCTCAGCTAGTGTGAAAACTACAAAGTCATCACACCACTATTGGTACCAGGAAAAGTTTTCGACAGTGTTTCTGAACCGGATGGAAGATTCAGTAGACGTCCAACTTCGAGATCAACAGACTAGATTCCATAAGGACTGATTGTGCACAGATCAAATCGCGACTCTACGGATCATTGTTAAGTAATCAGTTGAAAAAAGCTGATCACTATACATCAAAGGCTGTTAATAGCTGATAAATAACGGCACAAAAAATCCTTCGTGCTTAATTACTTAATCCTTCTAGTCGTGATTGTACAAGGTTTGTAAAAAAACCTGAACATCCGAGTTTGAGTGATCGTATTGTTTGGTGGTTGGCTGGCAGAATTATTTTTGCTGCTTGATCGTCACTCATCTTCCCTGGCAACCAACTAATTCTTTGTTTTATAGTAATTTGTTGTCTTGATATATTTTAAACTTGACTATTCAAACTTTGAGAGCCGTATAGTTATTTCCTTAGATATTTTTGTATAATCTGCATCCATGATTCTTGTGACTAAGACCTTTGTTAATACAAATTTGCGTTTTGATTTTACTCGTGGGAAAGAACGAATGCTATCTATTGGCTAAAGAATATACAGAGCTCACACTAAAAATGTTTGAACTTTACAGTTGAATTCTTTGTGTGATGATGAAACTGGGACTCTATAAAAGGTAAAGGACAAAGGTATATATACTGTTTACCATAAACGATCTCCGTTTATGAATGTAAGGGTAAAACAATGCTCTGGCAGTTGACTAGTTTATTCAGTTCAACTCTACCTCCACAACAATTTTACATCCCTAAACGTCTTAACAATACCTACATATAGAAAAGTGTGGAGATTTAATGCTCATTTTCAAATAAACTGAATACATTTCCAGTCATTTACTCAGATCAACTATTGGGCTCAGTCTATTATGAGGTCAACTGGAACAGCGTATCTGCTTACCATAAGTAACGATACATTGAGGCAACATCGCCTAACGATTATGTAGTCTGTTCCACTATAACCTACTGGTCAGAGTCTTCTGTTCCTTTGTTACAATCTAAATAGTCATATCATCATGTTACATTTAAGAGGGAATACAAACAAGGAAGAGTAGGCAAAATGTTACCAGAATGTTTTACTTACCTCATACACTTAGTTAATTTATCAGTGTTGAGAGTTAGTTTTTAGAATTATGATATTAGTACAGCTCTAACAATAGACATAATCCTAAAATTGCAGATTTTTCATGATGTAACTGCTTAGTCTATAAGATCTAACGTGTAAGTCACATAATTGTTTACAGCGACTCATCATATCGTAACAACCTTCAATATGTGATGGAGGACACATTCAGGCTGAAGACGAAAAAATATATTTAATTTGAATAAAAGAAATGGGCAACACAAGGATGACCACGCCTGCAAGACCGAGTCATGTCATTTGATTAATTTGGATTCACTAAATTAATTCTTCTCGCCTTCTTCATTTTTAGGTTTTCCCCGGCGTTAAATGTCGGATATCTCTTTTTCCAGTTGCGTTGTGTTCAGCTTTGAGGATCGTGGTTACGATCCAATGTCACTACAGTTCTCCATCTGCTAGTCTGATCAGGATATGTATCACGCTAGTCCAGCCACCACCTGCCTCGGAGTTTTATGGACGATGGCGAGGTGGTATATAGAAATAAAGATATAGGTGACAAAATCATAACATAGGATCAGTCCATGAGACTTTCGTGCCTTAAGGTAACCCTCGTGCTATTGATAGAAGAAACCAGAGAAGTAGTGAATATGTCTTTATTTCGATCTTCGCGCAGTCACAGTGGAGCGTGGGATTATCTGTTCAGACAAACAAAGGCTCTCAACATTCAAGATAATAGGGAATATAACGCTTATAAAAAATAAGGAAGTGAATGAATACTTGAACAATACTGTTTCGGCATAAGCTTGGTTGTTTGGGGTCAACTCTTAACCAACCAACCTGAGCTGTTACATTAGCTTCCCCCTAGAATCGACTTCCGTAGGAACGTCGGTTCGATTAACCTATCTATCGAAAACACCTTAGTTCTATTTCTCATCCCAAGGGAAAATTATCAACTCGCTCACTATTTGACTTACAATCAGTGACGACTGACGCTGTCAACGATAGTCCATGGATGTCTCCTCATTTACTAGCTTGTCATCTTATTTTGTAGCATGTGATCTATTCTACAACTATCGCTGACGGTTTACTGCGTGCTTTCAAGAGAAAGAGTGTGAGAATGTGGAATAAGAATATCTGAGGAAGTGCCGTGAGCGGGCTACCCAACACCATGTTGGTGAGGTACGATTTTTCCATGCTCAGACCGGCTATCAGGTGTTTACTCACCTGCCTCTTTAGTCGCCCTCAAGTAAAAAGTAAAGAAGAATCTACTTCAAAGGTAATGGTGAAAACCAATCACACCTGAAGAACTGCTCCACTGCCTGCATAAAAATAATAAGATACAAAATGGAAATACAAAAATATAATTTATAATTGTTCGGTTCCACGTAAGTGATTGGTCTCCAGAAAGGATTGGTATTCTGGAAGAAAATAGACATAGTGTAGCCATCTTATGTACGAAAAGGTATGAACACAAAAAAAATTTTTTATAATGCATATATGTAAAAGTGTAAACTTGCTAGAAGTTGGACTCATTGTCAAACCCGATCAAATGTATGACCTTGGGCCTATGACGACCGCCTTTTATAACCAGGTACGTAACCAAGGGTGCATAGTTGTACTCCACAAAACGGAAAAGAATATACGGTTAAGGAGGAGAAAAAATTGTGTAGATTATGAGGATTAAGTACAATTGTGTCAAATACTCTTTTCTGGTTTGATCTAAGTACGTATGATATATTGAAGCAATATTTCGTCAATTCATCCAAGTAACGAATTTGTCTGCACCTTAGAAATGTGTAAGTCCTATTACTCGTTAGTATTATATATGATTAATCGGTAAAAGGAAAGATTGCAGTCATTCGCCCGTGGTTTGATGTGGTCTAATGGCTAGGCACACGGTCTAGCATCCAGGAGGGCAGAGGTTCGAGTGCGTGTGGGGCTAGTGTTTTCGTTCACCAAAACCCCCTTCAATACGATGTTTGTTGGCCATATGTTGCTCAGATATGAGAGAAAGATAACAGGAGGACGGATTGATATGTCAAAGTGCCATATTGGAATAGTACAAGTTCTTTGTTTTTATTAATAATAATGCTATAGAAAAAAAAACTACAAGTGTGGTAGATTTCCATTTTACGTTATAATTAAACCAACGAGAAAAAAAAGGTATATATATATATATAAGTTATTGACATAACATGTTTTTTTATAACGCTAGTGTTAAGTTCCAGGATTTTGTATGGACCACTAATAATAATTGGTTTAACGTTAGCATAGCTGTGATATTCATATTAGTTCAATGTTGTGATTACTTAACAGTTCCCTTATAAGTTGTGTTTAAAATTAGGTATGTGGAATCAATGCGGCTAACATAGTAACCTTACAATAACGCACTGTACTATATCTTCACGGTTATTGATTCTTAAATGTCAGAAATTTAAAAAAAAATTTGAATATTGCCAATAATGATGGGTTATATGATCACACTAAAAAGCATGCTGTAGGAAAACTGGTTAAGTCATTATGTAAGTTTCCTAAACATGAAAAAAAAATGATGAGAACTTTAATAAGTATTTGACCATGGTTTAATCCAAAATGTTTTGTCTAGAAAACCACTTAATAATAGTAGTATTAAGCGTATCAAGCTACTGAACACATCTTCGACCGAAAACTTTTAGAATTAGTTCATATGGTATATATGTATAGCCAGTCTACGTGAAAAATGTATATAGATATATAAGAAGTACAGCCAACATAGTTAATTAACCAGAAAAAGAAATTATAAAACTCGCCTGGGTTGCTTTTTGAATTCGTTGTATTTGCCAGTGTTAGTTGTATGAATTTGATTAAAATCCGCAGCCATCGTTTCGGAATACCTAGCTTGTGTCCAGTATTTAAAAAAAATTTAACATAACACTTATATATCAAAGGCAAAAGGTCTGGGGAGTTGTAGGTGAGGCGGAATGAGGAGGAAAGTTATTTTTAAGTAGATGCAGGGTCTGATTAGCTACGTGGTTAGATTTTATCCTGCAGCTGAAACTGTCAACATCCTTGATTGGCTAATCGGATGTGCCCAGCGAACCGTTTTAGTCATTTGTAAAGATTTATCGTTTTTGCATTTCGATTCCGTAATGGATTTGTCAGTTAAACGATCTAACGACACGTATGGTGGTTCATGATCTAGATAAGCCGGCTTTAGCCTATCAATACTTACTGTGTCGATGTTTCCGTGTTTTTCTATCACGAAATATTTAGATTTTCTTGAGACGACTTTGAAAGGACCTTCAAATGGAGGGCTAAGTGGTGCTTTTATTTTGTCACATCTTATCCAGACGTGCGTGCAATTGCTTAGGTCTTTAGGTATATATACGGCACGCGATTGTTCACGAGTATTAATCGGCTTAATTTTAGACATGTGGTCCCGTAGTTGATCTACATAATTTTCTAAATTAAGTTTTTGACTGTTAGTATTAGGGTTAATAAATTCACCTGGTAGTCTCAGAGTTGTTCCGAAAACCAGTTCCGCAGCTGAACACTGTGCGTCAGTTTTGACAGATGTTCGTATTCCCAACATAACTAATGGTAGGAATTCTGTCCACTGATTGGGGTTTGAGTGAGATATAAGGGCGGTTTTTAGCTGACGGTGAAAACGTTCTACCATCCCATTAGCCTGAGGATGATATGCAGTGCAGCGTATCCTATTGGAGCCTAGAAGTTTAGCCAAGTTATTAAATAGTTCGGATTCGAATTGCGCTCCTCTATCCGTCGTTATTGTTATGGGTGTACCAAAAATGGTTACCCAGTTCTGCATGAAAACTTTGGCTACTGTTTCCGCTGTGATGTCCGCTATCGGGATGGCTATAGGGAATCTGGTAAATCGATCTATGCATGTAAAAAGATAATTGAAACCGTTTGAACGTGGTAAAGGACCTACCAAGTCGATATGCACATGGGCAAAACGTGCATCTGGTTGCGAGAAAACACCTATGGGTGAATTTGTGTGACGATTAATCTTTGATTGTTGACATGCTGAACACTCTCTAACCCATTTGTGTACATCCTTCTGTAAATTCGGCCATATATATCTGGCATTGATTAGTTTTGTTGAAGCTTTCGCGCCAGGATGAGACAAAGAATGAAAGTTATTATATATCAACTTTCGCATATTTTTGGGAACGAAAGGTCGCGGCATTGCCTTGGTCGTGTCACAATAAATTAGAATACCATCGATAGGTGATGGGAATTGTTTTAAATTAAGACTTGAATTGTTTGTTTTAAGTAGGTTTTGCAATTCTAGGTCCTGCTCTTGTTCGTGTCTTAACGTCTCGAAGTTTACTGTAGACTGCTGTAGCACGTTCATTTCTAGTCTGGATAAAGCATCTGCCGCCTGATTGTCCTGACCTTTGACATGTCGGATATCGCTTGTGAACTGTGATATATAGTCAAGGTGTCGGACTTCTCGAGGTGAGTATTTATCGGCTCTCGCTTTTAAAGCATTCGTCAGAGGTTTGTGATCCGTAAAGACTATAAATTCCCTACCTTCTAACATGTGTCGGAAGTGTTTAATGGTCAGGTAGGTTGCAAGAAGTTCTCGCCCGAAGGTAGAATACCTTGTTTCGGCTGGAGCGAGTCTTTTCGAGAAGAAAGCAATTGGTTTCCAGGCGTTTTTAACCAGTTGGTTAAGGGTACCGCCTACTGCTTTATCTGAAGCATCCACCATCAAAGCAAGTGGGGAAAGAGAATTCGGATATATCAACGTAGTTGCTTGAGCCAGTTTATCTTTAAGCTGTTTAATAGCTTCGATGGCGTCAGAAGACAGTTTGAATTCTTTTGGTTTTCCTTTAAGTGAATCTGTCAAAGGTTGCATTAATTGTGCACAACCTGGTATGAATCTGCGATAAAAGTTAATTAGGCCTAGAAAACTTCTCAGTTGTGTTAGAGAACTAGGTACGGGGTATTGTTTGATAGTATCCACTTCTTTTTTGATAGGTTTAATCCCTTCTGGGCTTATTGTGTGACCGAGAAATTCTAAAGTTTGAACACCGAAAACACACTTACTTTGATGTATGTTTATTCCATGTTCATCCAGTCTTTTCAACACTGCTTGTACATGCTGTTCGTGTGATTGCAAATCGGGGCTGGCAATTAACAAGTCGTCTATATACCCCTGCGCAAATGGCATATCTCGAAGTAGGTTATCTATGAATCTTTGAAATGTCTGTGCCGCATTTCTCAGGCCGAATGGCATGCGTACAAACTCGAATAAGCCAAAGGGTGTAGTAATAGCTGTCTTGGGAATATCTTCATCAGCCACCGGGATATTGTGATATGCCCTGACTAAATCAATTTTAGTGAATATGTTCATACCCTGTAAACCGTTGGTGAAATCTTGGATATGAGGTATTGGGTACCTATCAGGTACGGTTTGACGGTTTAGGGCTCTGTAATCCCCGCACGGTCGCCAGTCACCTTCATTCTTCTTTGGGACCATATGCAAAGGGGATGCCCATTGACTATCAGAGGGACGGATAATACCCAGTTGTAGCATATAATCAAACTCGGCCCTAGCGATTTTGAGCTTATCTGGTGCTAGTCTCCTGGGTTTTGCAAAAACCGGTGCACCTTCGGTTTTGATAGTGTGACTTACTTTTAGTTTGTCTTTAGAAGGCTGTGGGTTTGGTTTAGTTAAGTTTGGAAATTCCGCGAGTATATCTTGGAATTTCGCTGTTGTTACTGGGGGAGTTTGAATCAAGTTAAGAGAGCTGATGTGACTTTCTTTGCCTTTTGTGTAATACGAAGTTTCTTTTAGTGTTAATCGCCGTTTCTTGGTGTCAACTAGAAATTCGTATCTCTCTAGAAAGTCCATCCCCAGTATTGCCAGATCTAAGTCGGCTACCGTGAAAACCCAAGGGAATTGCCTCCTGAACCCCAAATCTAGGGTTAAAGTTTTCTGCCCAAATGTCGCAATTTTAGTTTTATTTGCAGCTTGAAGTGTAATTGATGATGTTTCTCGACTAATCTCAGTTTTATTTCGAGGGATGATGCTAAGAGCAGCACCAGTATCCACCAAGAAATTCAAGCCCGAGTTTCTGTCTCTAACATAAAACAAGCGACTGTTTAGGCGCCCCTCCTCAGTCGTCGCGACCTGGGGAGGGGTTACTCGTTTCCCGCTGCCTTAGAATTATGCTTAGGCCAGGCGCATGGTTGCATGCACTTGGTTGAGTTGACACCAAACTTCCAGTGGTACCAACAAAACTGCCCAGATTGTCTGGACATTTGTGACCTGTTTTGTGACTTGGATCGTGGTCGTTGTGGTGACCTGCTCCTGTTTCTATGACCCATTTGCATTCTGGTGACAGCCTCAGTGAGACTCTTAACACTCGCAATGAGTCCTTCTATGACGGGGTCTTTTGCTGATTCTACTTTTTGTGTGTGATTTATTGTGCCTGATCCAGTTGGAGGACCTCTTTCCATTATTCTGTCGGCTATACGCGCTAAGTGAGATAATGAGGTTTCAGGATCTTGTGCATCCAAACAGTGTTGGACGTAGCATGGGAGAGCTTGTATCCATCCTTGTTTTAGGACTGCTTCACCCACTGTGTTATCACCCACTAAGACTTGGAGGTGACGTAAAAACTGTGACGGCGACCGATCACCTAGTGTTTCACCTTGAAAAAGTCTTTGGATTCTTTGACTATCTGATAATGATAAACGGTTCATTATCTCTCGTCTTAAGATGGTGTATGGTTGTGGTGATGGTGGACTTAAAATCAAGTCACGGACTTCTTTGGCGACTGAAGGAGGAAGGATAGAACACAAGTCTCTATAGCGAATCCCTTCAGATTTGATATTGTGTCTCGTAAAATAATGCTCTAGTTGAGCAAACCACAACTCAGGATCACTACGATCAAATTCTGGAAGTCGGGATTTCGTAGTCATAACAGTGTCTATCTCCACTGGTGACAAATCCTCCAGATTATGGGTTTCTATTGAGTCTGACATGAGGTATGTGACAAATATAGCAATAAAGTTAGCACAAAAAGTGGTTACTATGACACGAATAACTTAAGATAATACGGAATAAACTAGTTATATACTCAAATTAGTTTACGGATAATCAGGTCTACTTTTACGATTGAGTAAAAAAAAATGTTAATAACAGAAATGAGGTTAAATTTGTGTTCAAAAGGGCTCACCAATTTCGTGCCTTAAGGTAACCCTCGTGCTATTGATAGAAGAAACCAGAGAAGTAGTGAATATGTCTTTATTTCGATCTTCGCGCAGTCACAGTGGAGCGTGGGATTATCTGTTCAGACAAACAAAGGCTCTCAACATTCAAGATAATAGGGAATATAACGCTTATAAAAAATAAGGAAGTGAATGAATACTTGAACAATACTGTTTCGGCATAAGCTTGGTTGTTTGGGGTCAACTCTTAACCAACCAACCTGAGCTGTTACATTAGCTTCCCCCTAGAATCGACTTCCGTAGGAACGTCGGTTCGATTAACCTATCTATCGAAAACACCTTAGTTCTATTTCTCATCCCAAGGGAAAATTATCAACTCGCTCACTATTTGACTTACAATCAGTGACGACTGACGCTGTCAACGATAGTCCATGGGTGTCTCCTCATTTACTAGCTTGTCATCTTATTTTGTAGCATGTGATCTATTCTACAACTATCGCTGACGGTTTACTGCGTGCTTTCAAGAGAAAGAGTGTGAGAATGTGGAATAAGAATATCTGAGGAAGTGCCGTGAGCGGGCTACCCAACACCATGTTGGTGAGGTACGATTTTTCCATGCTCAGACCGGCTATCAGGTGTTTACTCACCTGCCTCTTTAGTCGCCCTCAAGTAAAAAGTAAAGAAGAATCTACTTCAAAGGTAATGGTGAAAACCAATCACACCTGAAGAACTGCTCCACTGCCTGCATAAAAATAATAAGATACAAAATGGAAATACAAAAATATAATTTATAATTGTTCGGTTCCACGTAAGTGATTGGTCTCCAGAAAGGATTGGTATTCTGGAAGAAAATAGACATAGTGTAGCCATCTTATGTACGAAAAGGTATGAACACAAAAAAATTTTTTATAATGCATATATGTAAAAGTGTAAACTTGCTAGAAGTTGGACTCATTGTCAAACCCGATCAAATGTATGACCTTGGGCCTATGACGACCGCCTTTTATAACCAGGTACGTAACCAAGGGTGCATAGTTGTACTCCACAAAACGGAAAAGAATATACGGTTAAGGAGGAGAAAAATTGTGTAGATTATGAGGATTAAGTACAATTGTGTCAAATACTCTTTTCTGGTTTGATCTAAGTACGTATGATATATTGAAGCAATATTTCGTCAATTCATCCAAGTAACGAATTTGTCTGCACCTTAGAAATGTGTAAGTCCTATTACTCGTTAGTATTATATATGATTAATCGGTAAAAGGAAAGATTGCAGTCATTCGCCCGTGGTTTGATGTGGTCTAATGGCTAGGCACACGGTCTAGCATCCAGGAGGGCAGAGGTTCGAGTGCGTGTGGGGCTAGTGTTTTCGTTCACCAAAACCCCCTTCAATACGATGTTTGTTGGCCATATGTTGCTCAGATATGAGAGAAAGATAACAGGAGGACGGATTGATATGTCAAAGTGCCATATTGGAATAGTACAAGTTCTTTGTTTTTATTAATAATAATGCTATAGAAAAAAAACTACAAGTGTGGTAGATTTCCATTTTACGTTATAATTAAACCAACGAGAAAAAAAAGGTATATATATATATATATAAGTTATTGACATAACATGTTTTTTTATAACGCTAGTGTTAAGTTCCAGGATTTTGTATGGACCACTAATAATAATTGGTTTAACGTTAGCATAGCTGTGATATTCATATTAGTTCAATGTTGTGATTACTTAACAGTTCCCTTATAAGTTGTGTTTAAAATTAGGTATGTGGAATCAATGCGGCTAACATAGTAACCTTACAATAACGCACTGTACTATATCTTCACGGTTATTGATTCTTAAATGTCAGAAATTTAAAAAAAAAATTTGAATATTGCCAATAATGATGGGTTATATGATCACACTAAAAAGCATGCTGTAGGAAAACTGGTTAAGTCATTATGTAAGTTTCCTAAACATGAAAAAAAAATGATGAGAACTTTAATAAGTATTTGACCATGGTTTAATCCAAAATGTTTTGTCTAGAAAACCACTTAATAATAGTAGTATTAAGCGTATCAAGCTACTGAACACATCTTCGACCGAAAACTTTTAGAATTAGTTCATATGGTATATATGTATAGCCAGTCTACGTGAAAAATGTATATAGATATATAAGAAGTACAGCCAACATAGTTAATTAACCAGAAAAAGAAATTATAAAACTCGCCTGGGTTGCTTTTTGAATTCGTTGTATTTGCCAGTGTTAGTTGTATGAATTTGATTAAAATCCGCAGCCATCGTTTCGGAATACCTAGCTTGTGTCCAGTATTTAAAAAAATTTAACATAACACTTATATATCAAAGGCAAAAGGTCTGGGGAGTTGTAGGTGAGGCGGAATGAGGAGAAAAGTTATTTTTAAGTAGATGCAGGGTCTGATTAGCTACGTGGTTAGATTTTATCCTGCAGCTGAAACTGTCAACATCCTTGATTGGCTAATCGGATGTGCCCAGCGAACCGTTTTAGTCATTTGTAAAGATTTATCGTTTTTGCATTTCGATTCCGTAATGGATTTGTCAGTTAAACGATCTAACGACACGTATGGTGGTTCATGATCTAGATAAGCCGGCTTTAGCCTATCAATACTTACTGTGTCGATGTTTCCGTGTTTTTCTATCACGAAATATTTAGATTTTCTTGAGACGACTTTGAAAGGACCTTCAAATGGAGGGCTAAGTGGTGCTTTTATTTTGTCACATCTTATCCAGACGTGCGTGCAATTGCTTAGGTCTTTAGGTATATATACGGCACGCGATTGTTCACGAGTATTAATCGGCTTAATTTTAGACATGTGGTCCCGTAGTTGATCTACATAATTTTCTAAATTAAGTTTTTGACTGTTAGTATTAGGGTTAATAAATTCACCTGGTAGTCTCAGAGTTGTTCCGAAAACCAGTTCCGCAGCTGAACACTGTGCGTCAGTTTTGACAGATGTTCGTATTCCCAACATAACTAATGGTAGGAATTCTGTCCACTGATTGGGGTTTGAGTGAGATATAAGGGCGGTTTTTAGCTGACGGTGAAAACGTTCTACCATCCCATTAGCCTGAGGATGATATGCAGTGCAGCGTATCCTATTGGAGCCTAGAAGTTTAGCCAAGTTATTAAATAGTTCGGATTCGAATTGCGCTCCTCTATCCGTCGTTATTGTTATGGGTGTACCAAAAATGGTTACCCAGTTCTGCATGAAAACTTTGGCTACTGTTTCCGCTGTGATGTCCGCTATCGGGATGGCTATAGGGAATCTGGTAAATCGATCTATGCATGTAAAAAGATAATTGAAACCGTTTGAACGTGGTAAAGGACCTACCAAGTCGATATGCACATGGGCAAAACGTGCATCTGGTTGCGAGAAAACACCTATGGGTGAATTTGTGTGACGATTAATCTTTGATTGTTGACATGCTGAACACTCTCTAACCCATTTGTGTACATCCTTCTGTAAATTCGGCCATATATATCTGGCATTGATTAGTTTTGCTGAAGCTTTCGCGCCAGGATGAGACAAAGAATGAAAGTTATTATATATCAACTTTCGCATATTTTTGGGAACGAAAGGTCGCGGCATTGCCTTGGTCGTGTCACAATAAATTAGAATACCATCGATAGGTGATGGGAATTGTTTTAAATTAAGACTTGAATTGTTTGTTTTAAGTAGGTTTTGCAATTCTAGGTCCTGCTCTTGTTCGTGTCTTAACGTCTCGAAGTTTACTGTAGACTGCTGTAGCACGTTCATTTCTAGTCTGGATAAAGCATCTGCCGCCTGATTGTCCTGACCTTTGACATGTCGGATATCGCTTGTGAACTGTGATATATAGTCAAGGTGTCGGACTTCTCGAGGTGAGTATTTATCGGCTCTCGCTTTTAAAGCATTCGTCAGAGGTTTGTGATCCGTAAAGACTATAAATTCCCTACCTTCTAACATGTGTCGGAAGTGTTTAATGGTCAGGTAGATTGCAAGAAGTTCTCGCCCGAAGGTAGAATACCTTGTTTCGGCTGGAGCGAGTCTTTTCGAGAAGAAAGCAATTGGTTTCCAGGCGTTTTTAACCAGTTGGTTAAGGGTACCGCCTACTGCTTTATCTGAAGCATCCACCATCAAAGCAAGTGGGGAAAGAGAATTCGGATATATCAACGTAGTTGCTTGAGCCAGTTTATCTTTAAGCTGTTTAATAGCTTCGATGGCGTCAGAAGACAGTTTGAATTCTTTTGGTTTTCCTTTAAGTGAATCTGTCAAAGGTTGCATTAATTGTGCACAACCTGGTATGAATCTGCGATAAAAGTTAATTAGGCCTAGAAAACTTCTCAGTTGTGTTAGAGAACTAGGTACGGGGTATTGTTTGATAGTATCCACTTCTTTTTTGATAGGTTTAATCCCTTCTGGGCTTATTGTGTGACCGAGAAATTCTAAAGTTTGAACACCGAAAACACACTTACTTTGATGTATGTTTATTCCATGTTCATCCAGTCTTTTCAACACTGCTTGTACATGCTGTTCGTGTGATTGCAAATCGGGGCTGGCAATTAACAAGTCGTCTATATACCCCTGCGCAAATGGCATATCTCGAAGTAGGTTATCTATGAATCTTTGAAATGTCTGTGCCGCATTTCTCAGGCCGAATGGCATGCGTACAAACTCGAATAAGCCAAAGGGTGTAGTAATAGCTGTCTTGGGAATATCTTCATCAGCCACCGGGATATTGTGATATGCCCTGACTAAATCAATTTTAGTGAATATGTTCATACCCTGTAAACCGTTGGTGAAATCTTGGATATGAGGTATTGGGTACCTATCAGGTACGGTTTGACGGTTTAGGGCTCTGTAATCCCCGCACGGTCGCCAGTCACCTTCATTCTTCTTTGGGACCATATGCAAAGGGGATGCCCATTGACTATCAGAGGGACGGATAATACCCAGTTGTAGCATATAATCAAACTCGGCCCTAGCGATTTTGAGCTTATCTGGTGCTAGTCTCCTGGGTTTTGCAAAAACCGGTGCACCTTCGGTTTTGATAGTGTGACTTACTTTTAGTTTGTCTTTAGAAGGCTGTGGGTTTGGTTTAGTTAAGTTTGGAAATTCCGCGAGTATATCTTGGAATTTCGCTGTTGTTACTGGGGGAGTTTGAATCAAGTTAAGAGAGCTGATGTGACTTTCTTTGCCTTTTGTGTAATACGAAGTTTCTTTTAGTGTTAATCGCCGTTTCTTGGTGTCAACTAGAAATTCGTATCTCTCTAGAAAGTCCATCCCCAGTATTGCCAGATCTAAGTCGGCTACCGTGAAAACCCAAGGGAATTGCCTCCTGAACCCCAAATCTAGGGTTAAAGTTTTCTGCCCAAATGTCGCAATTTTAGTTTTATTTGCAGCTTGAAGTGTAATTGATGATGTTTCTCGACTAATCTCAGTTTTATTTCGAGGGATGATGCTAAGAGCAGCACCAGTATCCACCAAGAAATTCAAGCCCGAGTTTCTGTCTCTAACATAAAACAAGCGACTGTTTAGGCGCCCCTCCTCAGTCGTCGCGACCTGGGGAGGGGTTACTCGTTTCCCGCTGCCTTAGAATTATGCTTAGGCCAGGCGCATGGTTGCATGCACTTGGTTGAGTTGACACCAAACTTCCAGTGGTACCAACAAAACTGCCCAGATTGTCTGGACATTTGTGACCTGTTTTGTGACTTGGATCGTGGTCGTTGTGGTGACCTGCTCCTGTTTCTATGACCCATTTGCATTCTGGTGACAGCCTCAGTGAGACTCTTAACACTCGCAATGAGTCCTTCTATGACGGGGTCTTTTGCTGATTCTACTTTTTGTGTGTGATTTATTGTGCCTGATCCAGTTGGAGGACCTCTTTCCATTATTCTGTCGGCTATACGCGCTAAGTGAGATAATGAGGTTTCAGGATCTTGTGCATCCAAACAGTGTTGGACGTAGCATGGGAGAGCTTGTATCCATCCTTGTTTTAGGACTGCTTCACCCACTGTGTTATCACCCACTAAGACTTGGAGGTGACGTAAAAACTGTGACGGCGACCGATCACCTAGTGTTTCACCTTGAAAAAGTCTTTGGATTCTTTGACTATCTGATAATGATAAACGGTTCATTATCTCTCGTCTTAAGATGGTGTATGGTTGTGGTGATGGTGGACTTAAAATCAAGTCACGGACTTCTTTGGCGACTGAAGGAGGAAGGATAGAACACAAGTCTCTATAGCGAATCCCTTCAGATTTGATATTGTGTCTCGTAAAATAATGCTCTAGTTGAGCAAACCACAACTCAGGATCACTACGATCAAATTCTGGAAGTCGGGATTTCGTAGTCATAACAGTGTCTATCTCCACTGGTGACAAATCCTCCAGATTATGGGTTTCTATTGAGTCTGACATGAGGTATGTGACAAATATAGCAATAAAGTTAGCACAAAAAGTGGTTACTATGACACGAATAACTTAAGATAATACGGAATAAACTAGTTATATACTCAAATTAGTTTACGGATAATCAGGTCTACTTTTACGATTGAGTAAAAAAAAATGTTAATAACAGAAATGAGGTTAAATTTGTGTTCAAAAGGGCTCACCAATTTCGTGCCTTAAGGTAACCCTCGTGCTATTGATAGAAGAAACCAGAGAAGTAGTGAATATGTCTTTATTTCGATCTTCGCGCAGTCACAGTGGAGCGTGGGATTATCTGTTCAGACAAACAAAGGCTCTCAACATTCAAGATAATAGGGAATATAACGCTTATAAAAAATAAGGAAGTGAATGAATACTTGAACAATACTGTTTCGGCATAAGCTTGGTTGTTTGGGGTCAACTCTTAACCAACCAACCTGAGCTGTTACAAGACTACCACTTATCGTACTGAACCGTTTCTGAAGTCTCAAACCACCCAGCTAGGTATCGCTTAGTTTTCGTAGCCAATGATTGGGAACTTCTGGTAAAACGACTCAAAACCAGACGCGATGGAACAGGTATGCTCACTTTGTCTTCCCATATATCCCAGATTTCTAAATCTCTTCATAGTTTTTTCCATTACACTGAATCATATTATCATTTTGAATCATGTCTTCTGGGCTTCATGTGTTTTTATGTTATACAGTTATCATTTTTCCTACCTAGAATTTTGTGTCAGGTCATACGTTACATACGACAAACTGGTGTTCCACGGGGTGAGTACAGCTGAACGTATAATGTGGGGTTTTTTGGCGTCTTTTAACATGTTTGGCGTATATCTTCATCGGGACTATCTTTTCTTAAATCTATATACACCGGCTTGTGTCCAAAGGAATCCAGCAGGACGCTTTTTGGGAACATCGTGAGTTACTATGGAGCACTCCTTTTGTAATATTTGTGCTTTAAGCGTTGGAGAAGGTATCACTCACAAGCCAATGCTCCCTTGACCATAGCACTTGAGAACTTTGTTTTGGCTAAGAAGCAGGACTTATGAAGTACTAATTCTGACCGTCTAATTTTGTCGGTAGTCTGGTAGCCCCCTTTGTTACATCTAGTTACTAGAATAGATTGTTCTGTCCTTAGACCGTTGGTAGATGTGGGTCGTTTTCACTAACGTTAAATGGGATTATGGACTTAAGGTTAGAATTGTACAAGGCCGTTAAATGTGCGCAACTGCCTAATGGTGGTCGATCCTGGATAAACCAGGGTGGCCGCCACCTTGGTTCTAAGGGGTTGCATGACTTGCGCATCTATATTGTGTCCTGGGAAGTCTGATGAGTCAGCTCCGGTTTGGCATTTCTGACTGTTTACAGTGATGCTATGTTTTTGAAGTCGGTCGTAAACAAGATTCAGATGCTGGAGATGCGATTCTCTGTTCGGACTTCCTATTAGACAGTCGTCAACATACGCGTGTACGAAGTTGAGACCTCGAAAAACGTGATCTGTGAACCTTTGGAAAGTTTGTGCAGCATTTCTTAGACCCAAAGGCATTCGCGAAAATTCGAAGAGTCCGAAGGGAGCTACGATAGCTGTTTTCGTAATATCGTCCGTAGACATGGGGATTTGGTTATAGGCTTTAACCAAGTCGATTTACGAAAAGACAGTTGTATCTTTCTAGGTAGCTGTCAAATCGTGAATGTGAGGCAACGAGTAGCGATTGGGAGTGGTTTTTGCATTCAATCGCCGATAGTCACTAGTTGGACGCTAATCGTTGCTGTCCTTTTTAGGGACCATGTGCAACGGAGATGCATATGGGTTGTTTGACGGTCTTATGATACCTAAGTCTATCATGTGATCGAACTCGTTTTTCACCAACCTTAGCTTTTCAGGGGCTAGTCGTCGTGCTTTAGAGAATACATGTGGTCCTGCAGTCGTGATGTGATATTTAACGTTGCTGGTTACACACGGTAGTTTCGGTTGCGTTTGATGAATCCCAGGATATTTACCGATTAGTGGTTGATAAAGTGGGTCTACTGTATGCTTAATTGTGACTGGGGATAATCTGCAACCAGAAAAAGAAGTTACGCAAGCAGATAAATTAGTATTTACGTCTACTAGCCTCCGTTTGCGTGTATCGATGAGTAGATTATGGTGTTGTAGGAGGTCTATGCCAATGATAGGCATTGAAACATCTGCAACAGCAAAAATCCAGTGTATAGGTTTGCGTAAACCTGTAGAATTATGATCCACTACGATATTAGTACTGAGCTAATATAAGACCTAATCCTAAAATTGTAGACTTGTCATGATATAACTGCCTAATCTATAAGATCTTAAGTGGTAGTCACATCATCATCTACACCAACTAACTGTATCGTAACAACTACCAATACATGGTGGAGAACAAGCTTAGGCCAGAGAAAGAACAGTATATTTAATATGAATGAAAGATAAAAGGTAACATTCCGCAGGAGCCACGCCTACATGGCCGAGCCATGCCATCCGATCAACTCCAATTGATTCAACTCATTGTTCCCGCCTTTTCCATCGTTAAGTATTTCTCCGCGTTAAATATTGAATATCTATTTTCCGAATAGTTTCGTATTCAGCTTTGAGGATTGTGTGGTTATTGTCCGATGACAGTACAAACTCACGTTAAGGTAAATGTACCTTTTACCGTATGTGGCGATAGGCTTTCCGCTTGCCGCTTGTAAGTTTAAAACTGATTGGCGAAGCCGGTCGTTGGAATTTGCAGGAAGAACGTTAACTTCTGCGTCAGTATTGACGAGGTAGCGAACTTTCGTTATTACATCTGTGACGTATAACAGACGGCTCTGTTCGCCGGCTACTGTTGCCGTTAACGCGTGCCGGCTTGGAAGTTTCCCGAATTGGTTTTGTGTCGGTCGATTTTGAGTTGGGAAAATTTCAGGGTTTTCTGCGACATCTGGAGGACTTTCCATACTGGTTATGATACCAGCACCAGTCGGGGTTATCAGTCTCTCGTGGTCTAGAGACAGGTCGCTATGGTAGATCAATATGGTAGTGGACTACGGTCAGTAGATAGATAGATATATAGATAGACAGCCAAATGAAGGGGCTGGTAAGAGGATTCACGTGTAAGACACTCGATTTAGTCAAGCAGCTAAACACAAGTTAACCAATAGAATCGAATAAATTCATTTTGCAGTCGTAATATCAGATTTCTTTTTCTGAAATAAGTATACAGTTATGTTCATTTGGGCTATCTGCATTAAATACTGTAATAACTCATCGATTTGTCCAGTGAAATATATAGAGATCAACCATCATCATTAGCATACTCGAATTAATGTGCTAACTTAGGATTTCCGTAATAGTACTATTTAATGCAGGTTGAACTACATGAGCACAAATGAACGTATAATATTTAGAATTCGCAATCAGCCGTCAATCAAGTACAAAGGAATCATCAGTTAGTACAAATGTCACATCTAGTCCTGTTGAATTACTTGAAAATTTGAATAGAACATAGTTGATAATTGAGACAAATAAAACTATATTCCATGTGGGATAATTTGACACTTTTGTATCGTTAACGAAATCCCTCGTCGTAGCACTTCATTTAACCCAAAATTTACTAAGAGCTGTGAAACCTATGAATCATCTCATATTTACAAATTGTGATTATTTGAAGAAATGAGGCTTCACTATATATACATTGAAGATGCCACAGGTATTTGGAGTTTGACAACACTTTAACCAGTAACACCTAATATGAATCGTACACACCAAGTGAAATCAAAAGACAGAACCGAGTAGGTTCGAAGATATACTTGATAGGCTATCAATATATCGAGGATCGTCTGATCTAATTTGGCTAGCGATTGGAGGGATTGTTGAGCACGGCGTTCCCACTCGTGATCTGGTGCGGATGCATGACCGAGCGCCTTCAGCTAGATGAGTCCACTAAAACTAATGTGGTTAGCATTCAATCCCGAAGACTTACAGAGCTATTGATTTTGAGGATTTATTTACCAGAACTATGTTATATATTAGCGCAATACATTTCGAACAATCTGATCACGCATATACTTGTTAAGAGCATTTATGTACCCTATTTCCAGTCTAGTTGACTTTTTATTTGTATATATAAATGCTCTTAACAAGTATATGTGTGCTCAGATTGTTTGAAGTGTATTGCGATAATATACCACATAGTTCTGATAATCTTCATCTTCTAATTACGTTATCGAAATTTATAAAAGGGACTAATTGTTTTAGATTTATTTACCGCTACCTTCTCTTCTACATTTAAATATACCTATGTTTTTACCACAAGGCATCTGTGACCCACTGCTACTAGATATAGAAGGTCGTTAAGCGAAATCTTCTATTCTTTCCAGAACCATTTGGTCCACCTGAGTGTTCACTGACTGAAATGCTTTAACGTTAAAGCATTTCACTATTTGTTCGGTACCGATCAAGTAGTGTCGGCTCCATCAGTAAATATTTCCAAGGAGTAGGTGGATGTTCACTGGAAAATGAGCTGCGAGGACTAGACCAGGTTTACCGATCTATTTTCTCTATTAGTGAGGACTACGACCAAAGATGTTGAAGATTTTCCTTTTTTCGAAAACTAGATGAGCCGCTTGGTGTTCAAGAACGTTTGATGCTTCGGGCGTGTACCTGTAGTTTACACTCTGGAACCGTCTTTTCAATCTAATATACACGGTTCCTGCTTGGAGGTATTGGTGATTCAATGCTTCTAGACACGGAAGCCTGTTAGGCGAAAGCTTATTTTTTCTGTCTACAACCATTTGAACCATTTAGATGACTTATCAAGGTCGTCTGGTATTTGAGCTATCCTTGCTCGATTGTTACGCCTAGCTTCCGTTTTGCAAAAGTCAGTCCAGCATCGGGTAATTTTACTGATCAAAAATAAATTCCGTCTGCAGTTCATGCACAATAGACACATGGTCACTAACATTTTTTACCTCGGTCAAAGGGCCACAAATTCCCAACTTTGGTATCTTGAGTAAAAATCCTAATCCTGGGCAAATTTAAGGTTTCCTCTGTCTCATTTTCTCAAAATTAACGCAAGTTCGGGATCTTCACTCGATTTACCGATAAGTCCCCTATTCTCAGAAGTCTCAAGGTGTTCACACGCATTAAGAAAATCCTATGAGATATTAATATGAAGAACTGCTCGCGGACGGGGTGTTTATCCATCGAGTCTTCATCACTAGTGAGGCTTGCTTAGATATATCTAACCTAGCCCCATGTTTTTGATTGATGTCGTTCCTCAAGTTAAAGTAAATGGCCAATACTACAGTTTCACTCGATGTATGGATCCATTAGTACTTAGTTACTACCTTAATCACATGCTAGAAAATAACTCACTCGATAAATTAGTGGACCATAGTTCACTCATATATTGTGGACCAACCGTATCAAAAATCGTATTCATTTTTCTTCTCAAGAAGTTGAATCAGTTTTAGTATATGCAGATAACTGTCAGATATGCATAGTTTCATTTTTCATAACAAACATGCTTCGATGAATGCTACATATTTCGACTAACTGTTTGTCAACTGGCTGATATTGTAGCGTCCATTAGGTTTACTGTCTGCTAGTGACTTAATCATTGGCATCTCTCCATACGAGATCGGAGCATTAATGCCACACTTGCGTGAGGGATAGCGATACTATTCAGATATCCAGACTAAACAATGTGGTGCACGTTTTTATTGCGGGGTCTAGTGGCTTTGAACCTAGTGATTGAACCATTAATGCACCTCTTATGTGATAATCCATATACCTTGTATTTTCATGGATTGGGTAGTCATTAGCAGCTGAGGTCAACGTTGTTTCAATTCAGTCTGGGCCTAACAAAAAAGACGAGAGCATAATAGTCAATGTGTATAGTAGAACAATTACATCTATCCTTAGGCTATTTTTATAAAGGCATTTTCACGAATACTTTCACCCGTAGTTTTTCGTATTAGCTGTAATGTCAGACAATTTTAGATCATTTGTATTTGTTTATATTTTAGATTTTGGTTAATTCGTCCAACGCTCGTATTTCTTTTGATTTTTAACCACAAAAATATTTGGGACTTCGGTTCTTAACTAACAACCAATCATCTGTTACATTATGAACTATTATGAGCTCAACATTGAGGTAAGTGACTCACAATGGGTGGATGTAGACAGAACTTCGGTCTCGATTTTCTGTAGAGCCTACTGAGTAGGGTTGTGCCATACGTTGACGATAATTTGCACTTATCATCCATTACGTCATGGTTGGTCACGTAAAAGCATCCTTCATTATCTGTTTAAGTTACATGTTACCTAAACATCTATTCAAACCGATAAGTGGGTAAGTTGGGAAGAATGGTGAGATCATAATTAGAGATATATAAAGGAGCTTAGTTTTGGTAAAACATAGGTTTCTGAGTGTACTGCACAACAGACCAACCAAATTATAGTAAGTGTCGATGTTGAACACCTCAACATAGCGGTGGGTTGATTGCCAGAAAATTTACCTATCTAGTTGGTTTCATATTCTAATCCTGCTACACTTACTTCAACTTGAGCTGCCGGGTGCCATTATTACTGCTAACAAGAAATGTGTAATTGCTGAGTACATAAAAGATAAACTTGGTGAGTGAACTTAGTTTTACTCCTTTTTACAAGTATATTTCACGATCGCTGTTAGTTTTATGTAAGCTTATTTCCCAACTAGTTTGGATAAGGACAAGCAATGTATTGAAATACTGATTTGAAAGAACTAAAGTCTCTTCTCATCAGTGCGATGAATCTAATTTTTATAGTTGCTGAGATAAATGTTAGTGTTGTTTTCCATACTTAAACGTAGTTCAACTGAAATATAAAGCTGTTTATTATGATAAGTATAAAATGTAAGCTCAAAGTCTGGAAGCCCAACCATATTAGCTTCTAACTGTAAAGATTTCGATGATTTAGAAATCAACTTCAAGAAATGACCTTTTGTAAACGTAAGTTGGAATGTGTATTTCGAGTATCTGCATTAACTTTTATAAGTGCTTTTGGATTAAGGTTGATAAAACCACGACTTTCCGATAAAATCTATCCATAGTTCTTTAATAATCAAATAAGATTTTGACTGTTTTAGGTAACTAATTATATACTGTCATCTATCTTTCAATGATTACATAAAGTTTTAGCATCGTTAGGTGAGTCAGTCATATTCAACGAAGAACCTGACGCATGCCTAGGTTCAAGTTACCATGTCACATTAACACAACGAGATAGAATTATCGGGATAAATCCAAGAGTGGTAGAGGTAGTCGTAGTAATTGTAGTATTAGAAAACGTTAGGTATAGAAAAGAGGAAAAAAAGTACAGGGAGATCTAGGGAATAATTGAAAACAAAGAACGAATGCACGTACGGTATTGCACACGATCATAAGTCATGCCACCGAAAGTCTCCAACAATAATCTTGCGGACCCCAACCAAGCAGTCTGCACCTACGTACATGGTTCAGATCATTTTTTTAAATGACTTCATGAATTGGTCCCTTAGGTAACATAACATAAACCTGAAGTCTTGAATTATTTGAAATCACGAGTTACTTTTCACAAACAAATTATCTAGTGATCTTACATTTTGAACCGACCTTGTGAGGGCTCAGATCATCATACTGAATTTAAAAATTTCGGTGAGAATGATGAATTATTTGTTGAAAAATCACAGTAAAGATACTAAGTTTATTTGGGATTTACCGACCGAATTGTCTGAGTGAAATATCTAATTAACCATTAAATACCGAGTACACAACACCGTAGTCTTCTCTAAAATACTACGTCTACAGTCTTAAAAAAGCGTCTCTGGATTAGAAATATTTCATCGCGTTCTCAATGCTCACTGGCGTGTAGTGAAAAAAATGTTGGATGTCTAATGGCTTTATGCGTCATCCCTGAAAGGGTCACGTAAGTTTTTACCTACTTCGGGGGAAAGGTATTAAATCTTGTCGTTTACATGATGTGGTTAAGTAGACTTGTGCCAAACAATTTATAATTTGTTGGATTTTTGATACATGCTACATACATATTAGTTATTCATTTCGTATCTGAGAAGTTTGTAAAAACAAAGTTTATGAGGAGAAATGACTTGGGGAAAATAATGTACAGTTTAAATAATCGCGAGTCGCTGTTATTAGAAATTCTAGGCACCTTGAAGTAGATTACACTTCCTTACTACCATAATTGAGGTGAAAAATTGAAAATAGATTACATGCTCAGAAGTATATTTTTGTAACTATTTAACTTCAAAATATTGGTTATTATGTGTTTACTAAATACCCTGTCAGCAGCGCTTATTATTATTATCATTATTATGGACCTGAGACATCGTGTCCTAAACATTCGAATTTTAGTTATTACCTGAGGGTAAAGCCTTAGGTCATCTACTTCTTAAGTATCCAGGCGTTGTCTTCAGCTCTCATTCAACATGCCTTAACTATTTAATCAGACAACCATTTCTACCATAGGACTGTACTTTTTCAACTGGCTAGTCCAATAACATGAGTTGTTGCTTATAGTGCGAATATTTCCAAACTGATATTTGTAATCACGTAGAAAAATGATGCTAGTTGAAAAGATATTTCTTCCTGATTTGTGGAGAGACATGTTTCGTGGTTAGATTTCTCACGATGACATTATTATTATTATTATTTGGACACATGAATATTGGTACAAGAGAGCGCCAATATATATGCGCCACACAGAACAATGAATATTCGAAGAGGAATACAAAGAAAGAAAAAAAAAGAAGCTAAGGAGCACAAAAAAAGAGAGGACAATAACGAAGAGATTGGTGTAAGGTAATGTGCTAGTAAACAGGGAACGCAAAGGTACAATCGGAAGAAATCTTTCAGGTAAGGGAGACACAACCACTTTTTATGAAGAAAGTAAAAGAAGGTTACAGCAGGATCGCCACTGGCTTCTATTCTGAGCCATATCTGATAACGTCTCTAGCCACTGTGTAGCACCATCTCTCGGACCCCAACCAGGGAGTCGTGAAGGACCGACACAAGCCAGTCCTTTGCAGCTTTCTTTCATACCACGACACCATGTCATGCACTGACCACCTCTCCGCTTCTTCCAACCAGTCCCAGAGTCGGCAAATAATGCACGACGTGGAATTCTCTGGGACGACATTCGTAGAACATGTCCAAGCCACCGAAGTCGGTGTTTCAAGATGGTGACACCAATTGAATTATCATCTCTGTGCCCGAACACACGATGCTGAACCTCTGCATTACTGACATGGTGTTGCCACTGAATGTCAGCAATCCTTCGGAGACAGCGATGATCGAACACAGAAAGTCGTCTAACGTCCTCAACTCGGAGAGGCCAGGTTTCACAAGCATAGAGCAGAACTGCTCTCACCGACGCGTTGTAGATCCGATCTGTTACAGCCAGACTAACATCACGAAGACGCCAAAGATGACCCAGATTGGCATAAGCCACTGTGGCTTTCACTATACGTGAATCGATCTCATCACTCATGCCACCACCGGCATTTATGCAGCTACCTAGATACACAAACTACTCGACTACTTCTATCTGCTCACCACCCAGGGTGAGTACAGGATTAGAATCCTGCCAGTCTTGTAGAAGTAGTTTGCACTTCGAAGGTGAAAAGCACATACCATACGTACGGACACTGATTGCCAACTGATTAAGTGCGGATTGCATGCCTTGGGCATTATCGCACAGTAAGACAATATCGTCCGCATACTCAAGGTCGAGAGGTCTTTCTCCAGGCAACAGATCCACACCGCCATTACTTACATTCATCAGAGCTGTTTCCAGAATGTCATCGATGGCAAAGTTGAAGAGGAATGGTGAGATTGGGCAACCCTGCCTAACCCCACTACTCGAATGGAACGATGGAGAGAGATGGTTGTATGCCCTCACTCTGCCTGAGGTGTTTGTGTATAGGGCTTTTAGGATGTTAATAAACTTCTCAGGCACACCCTTCTTCAATAGACAATCCCAGAGAACAGTCCTATCCAACGAATCGAAGGCAGCCCTGATGTCAAGAAACACCACGATTGTTGACCTTTGATAAGTGTGACGGTGTTCTAACATTTGGCGGAGGGTGAAGATATGATCAATACATCCTCGACCAGAACTAAACCCAGCCTGCTCCTCGCGAGTCAGTCTTTCTCGAGTTTTGAACAACCTACGAAGTATGACGGAAGCCAATAGCTTGGACGCAATCGGAAGTAGACTTATCCCCCGATAGTTGTTGCAGGAACGACGTGAACCCTTTTTAAAGATAGGGACAACTATCGACTCATTCCATGACGTTGGTACACTCTCTAGTTCCCAAACCTTGGTAAACAACGTCGTCAATTCCTTAGTCAAAAAGTCACCACCATCTTTAAAAAGAGCCGGAGGTAAGTCATCTGGGCCAGGTGATTTGTAACGCTTCAAGAGTTGGAGTTCCTTGCGGACTTCCTCCTCGTTTGGTGGATCAGTCGTCACCGGCCATGGAGGGCAGGACATTCTGACCGATGTTGCCGGAGCAGCAGGCCAGTTGAACTGCCCTTCGAAAAATTCTGCCCATCGTCCAAGACGTCGATGGATGTTAGTGATTGGCATCCCATCATCCTCGCAGATTGTTTCACTCACACCAGACTTCTTGCTGCCAGTGGCTCGGATGAGCTGGAAGAGCTTCCGGTAGTTGCCAGATGCAGCTGCTGCTTCCAGCTCATTAGCACGCTTCGACCACCAGGCTTCTCGGTCCTTACGCAAGCTTTGCCCAATTTCCTTACGTAACTTCCTTCGTTTATGGTCAAACTCACGGTCACCCGGAGTAGACCGACGAGCTTCAATGAGTTGTAAGGAACCAGAAGAAACCCAGTGCTTAAAAGCGGGACGTTTCGCAAACCCACAACTGACTGTTCCCGCCATTTTCATGGCGTCATGCAATTGCAACCAATGCTCATCTATACTTTTCGGTGGAGTAGTAGCTAGCCTAGAGGCTAGCTCGGTTCGATACTTACTTGCAACAGAAGTTGCAACCAGCTTGCTAACATCAATCTTTTGGTGGTGGTCACTTCGTTGTCCACTGAAAAGTGAGGCAAGATTGGCGCAGACCAAGGCATGGTCAGAGTCCAGATAGGTACTCCAAAAGGAGCGGCAGTCTTTTACACAACCACGCCGGCGGTAGCTGATCGCGATGTGATCAATCTGAGTCCAGGCTTGGGATGCAGAGGGAGGACGCCAGGTGGCACATCGGCGATGACTGTGCCGAAAGTTAGTGCTAGCCAGAAACAGGTTGTGGTCTGTGCACAGTTGCAGTAGACGGTCCCCGTTATCTGACCTACGACCAACGAGTCCCCATCGGCCACCTAAACGACTCTCTTCTGTGCCTAGACGCCCGACCTGAGCATTCAAGTCTCCGGCTAGTACTACAATATCTGTCGAACGCACTTTCTGGCTAAGAACAGTTAACTGGTGGTAAAACTCATCCTTGATTGCATCCGGGCTGCAATCTGTCGGGGCATAGGCGGAGATGACGAAAAGACATCGTTTCTCACGCCGATTTCTTCTCACTTTGATGGAACTTTCTAATCTAACAGCACATAACCGACTGTTAATGGGGATCCAATCGACTAGTGCTGCCTCAGCTCTAGCGCTTAGTGCGACACCAACGCCAGCAAGACCAGACGAAGATGCCACAGGGTCCCCGGATAAGCGCACGTAAAACAAGCTTTTCGAAGCGACAGATGGAGAGCGAATTTGTAGTACTTCGCCAGAGTCTTGAATACGGGTCTCGGATAGACAACAAACATCGATATTAAGACTTTCCAAAGACATAGCCAGCCCTATCTGTTGTCCGACCTGCATAAATGTGCGAACGTTGAAGGCAGCCAGTTTGAATGGTGCACGTGGTTTCAGAAAAACTGCTTCAGTCCTCGTATTCGGTGGTAACATACAATTTTCGACCGGACAGTGACTCGAGGACGTTTAGATACAGTCGGATTTCCACCAAAGACGAGCCGCTGTATAAGTATAAAAGAGGGTGAATAATGTGGATAATAATAATAATAATAATAATAATGACAATAATAGTAATGATAATTATTTGAATCGATTGATTGTTTTTCGGAGCGAGAAAAGTAGTTGCCATAGACATAGAGTTCATCGTTTGTGTGTGGGCTGTGATACTGCCCGGGTACCCAAACCGAAGCAGGTGGTTATCTTAGGGGGCCACTCCCCGAGCCTTTGACCTAAAGGTCTAACCCACAAGGCAGTGGAGCATCGTAAGGAGATGCAATCCCATGGTAGCCGGTGACCAACGAGTGGTTCATACGCCATTTGTTCCCGCAGGATACTGGAGCTCATGTGCACCATTGGTTTGTGATCCGGTTGAAGCGCCGGACATTCGCCTTTCGTCCTCTCATTTTCGTAAACAACACCCCCGCCACGAGAAGGACATCCCTGGCAGAGGCTGTATACGCGCGGCCGTGTGAGAGTATTTCGAGAGGGAGAGCGAACTCACCCCACTCTCGGCCGTACCAGGGCATTCGGGGGCGATGACATACTTAGAAATCGATCACAGTTGTCCCGATATAATTATTTCTTATTCGAATTTAGGACTGATTTTTCATCTCCCGTTCTTCTTGTTCATCGTGATATCGTTCTCATGTAGTTGGTTTCCTACTTGTATTATTTATTTGGACACATAGATATTGGTACAAGGGGGCACCACATACATATGCGCCACACAAATCTCATTCGATTAGTGTGAGGGCTGTGATACTGCCCGGGTACCCAAACTTGTGCTGTTTAGTGTTATGAAAACCTATACTGGGTTCTACAATGGAGGCATACTTCTAGCTAGGTAATTTGCCCCGGTTTTTTTAAATTACGTATCATTCAGTTAACTGTTAGTAATATTTCGGATTCTTTTTATACATAACGGCTTGCTCTCAGTTCTAAATATGTTGCGCTAACTTCCACTACCCAGGTGGCTACAAGGTCGGTAGTAACGGCTGAGATATATGCACTTTAATGTTAAACCTATATCCTGATTTTAAAAATTATTTTGTTTCCTATTCTATGGATTCATTATTTTAGAATCATATTTTCTGTACCTGAATTTTTTGCTGCCACTGATGCTACTACTATCATTGCTTCTACTACTTTAATATTCCGTTATGCTGATGTGATGTGGGAAATTAGACTGATGCACATTTTTGTCAGTTTCTGTGTTGATTACGTGCATGCGTTTGTGCTGGATCTAATTAAATACATCAACTTCAAACCATACAAACTTTAGGATCGTAATAAAAAGAATAAAAAGATCATACCACTCGATGGCTATCTGAAAAATAAGGTTCACAGTGTCATCTCATTGTCTCATCGAGTAGACTTTTCAATCAACGGGACATTGGTCCCATAAGGAAACCCCTTTTTTAAGCTTGAGCGTCTGTGAATTGTCGCATACCTAACTTTATATATCGTATTTCTTAATGTCAGATTGTTTTACATAAAGTAGTCTTACTATAACATTTTATTCTAGCCCTTTTACAGATTTGGTGGATTCCTCAAGCATAGGAAAGGTTGTTTACGATGGCAGTGAGTTGGCTGTTTTGAGCTCGTTGTTTGATAAAACTTCTAAGTATGGGCATGCAAAGTTAAAAATATTCATTCGGAATCTCAATTTACCCCCATCACATCCCATACGTAAAAGTCTTTGGTCACAGCTTTTATCCACCAAATATTCCATTAATTTACAGGTTAGTGCTCCAGTGTTCTCTTGTAAAGTTCATCTTCAAATATTTGTTTGTCTCCTAAATTCTCTCTTCACTTTACTTTATAATCGGTCGTTTTTAAAGGCTATTATAAATCATAAAGGAGGCCATAGTTTCACTTTTTTCTCGTAAATGGTTTAATATCCAATCTCCAACAGTGTTTTAACTTGGGAACCCGGTTTGTAATTATTATTTTTTCTGGGTGTATCTTACTTTTTTTGTCGTAACGTCATTTATACGTACACTGACTGAATTATAGTTTGTCTAGATTTTCGTGCCTCACTTTTGCAATGCGAACTTTATGCTTTCACCACACACTGACAATGATGCCCATGTATCGATAACCGAACACCTGCAAGTTCCATATTTCCTTTTTAAGTGCTTAAATTTGATAGTTATAGGGAGGACTGTTGCACGACATGATCATTTTGTAGATAGTTAGATACTTCACCAGTGTTACATGTAGTGTAAACGAGCAGATACAATTTAAACCAACTAGACTGCGTATTAAGTAAAATAATCTACTGACCTAACCATTTCATTAAATTTTCAAAATAGGTATAGGCACAAATCATTCCACTGCATAAGTCCACATAGAGTGGCTTGAATTGAATAACACAAGTTTTGTGAGACTCTCAAATATGGACACTACCATACAATTGTTCCTTCCATCACTGCAGATACTCGTCATTAGTCAACTTTGACTAATGCACATACGTTCCAATTCGATAATACTAGCCTGCTTTTACGAAACCACAAATCCTATCCCGTAGTGTGACTATGGGAATCGTTTGTCACATCAATTTTCTGGTCATCATTTTTATCATATGAAAGTATTTATACAGCAATTGATCAAAACAACAGTTTGTATTATCACATGATATAACATAAACACTTGAAGTACGTTATCTAAATCTTTTAAAGGATGGTACACTTGTATTGCTTAACACTGTATGGTCATCATTATCATTACCTATTCTGGTAATTAATTTTCTGAATACTTGGATAGATACGAGCTTTTCTCACGGGATGTCAGACAAACCGACTGTTCATTTTCGACGTAATAACGACAATTAATGATAGTCAATTAGTCATAACCAACATGGAGCTTGTGACAAATATGTGCTATCCCAAGTTGCTTTACCACTTTGAAATGACAGAATAAAATCAACAAGATAAGTAGCATAATTGTGGACGATTTTGAACCATATCATCTAGTCTATAGCTACTGATCACGTTTATCACAAGGACCCCGACCATTTAGTCCAAATATGCTAGCATAGCTCAGACCCCCGACCGAAGCTGCTACCTTGACGCGGTGGTCGGGCTTGCCTATCATGATGACCCAGCCGAGCTATATTGGCTGGAACATATGTTCCTGTAGGTTCTACCATGCCAGGCAGGTCGATTGGAGAACGGTAAGACTAAAAGCAGCAACTCAAGGTCTGAGGGCGAAGTCGTACTGCTGACTGTAGAGGGGTGTGACAGCAGTAAGGTGTTTCCCTCGGACAACCAGCATCTGCAACGATGCTGCCTTCCCATAAGGAGGGGTGGAGTTAGAAAAGGTCGACCCTAAAAATGTCACACCTCATCTTACCTCACGGATTTCGGTCTCCGGCGGTAAGGCCCTTTGAAGAACGGAGCTAACACATTAAAAACCTTCCACGAAAAGGCTGTACGCAACCGGCCTCAAGCAGTTGTCCGCTGGGCTCTGCGGTCACGCTCCCAGGTCGTTAAGACCAACACTAGTCCAATTTCCTTTTCAGGTTCCTCAAGAAATACCCTTCCACAGTGTTGGCAGCCGGGAAGTGATATCAGCCCTCATACCCGTAACAGCACACGAGACCAAGTTGGTCACATTCAAATCCTTCCTACACCTCCTAATACCTCTCTTATCTCCATGACTAACCCTCCTCACATTTCTTTATCACCTCGCACCGCTAGGTCAAACGATTCGAGTACGCGGAACGCTATTCCTGCTCTCCTGAAACCACACTCTAAACTATACGTAGGAGCTTTCAACGTTCGAACACTGCCAAATAGGACAGCAGGCTTCCTTAGCTAGGACTTTAGAATCCCGCGCCATCGGTGTGTGCTGCGTCTCCGAAACGCGCATACAGGATCCAAGTAGCGTCATTCATCTGACCTCATCATGTCAAAATAAAGAACCGACTCGATTCACACTCCGTGTATCTGGAAGCCCTGATTCTGCTTCCCGTGGCCTCGCCGGCGTAGGTATAGCATTGAGTCCTAGGGCAGGACTAGCTCTCTTAGAGTGGATCCCAGTAGACAGTCGTTTGTGCGCTGTCCGACTGAACGGAACAGTAAGGGTCCGAAAAGATAGGGACACTCGTCGTTGCCTCTTCGTAGTCTCTGCCTATTCTCCCACTGACTGCAGCGCAGATGATGTAAAAGATGAGTTTTACAGAAAGCTCTCCGACCTTCTCCGAAAAGCTAGGCGCTCTGATGTAGTAATAGTGGCCGGTGACTTTAATGCTCAAGTAGGTAAACTAAGCGAAAGGGAAAGACACCTGGCTGGATCTTATAGCATCGTGGCTCAAAGAACAGATAATGGCGACCGTCTGTTGCAGCTATGCTCAGATAACCGCCTCTTTCTTGCAAATACTAACTTTAAGCATAAGGAAAAACATCTTTTAGCATGGCGACCCCCTAATTCGTCCCAACGTTGGACCCAAATAGATCACATCGCTATCAACCACCGATGGAAGGGCTCGATAGAAGACTGTCGCTCATTCTGGAGCACATGCTTAGATTCAGATCATGCTCTAGTACGAGCGCGTATCTGTCTGCGTCTTACTGGACGTAGGAAAAACGCTGCAAGTAAACCTCTTAGGGCCCTACTTAATGATAGTCAAGCTAAGAGTATATTTCAGGAACAACTAGGAAAACAGTTAGGCAGCCATGTGTGTGATGCCTACCCCGAGGCAGCATGGAATGACATCCGAAAAGCTATGGAAATAGCAATGATATCTGCTAGTACGATAACCCATAAAGTTAGGGAGCAACACAGGATCTCAGCAGCATCTATTGCACTGATAGATGCTCGGAAACTCATTCCACCTGACTCTGAACATAATGAAGAGCGGAGTCAGCTTAAGCACAAGCTGACAAGAAGTCTACGCAATGATCGTGAACAGTGGTGGGTAGCGAAAGCAAGAGAGGTGGAAAAGGCAGCGGCAATAGGTAATAGCAGACAATTGTTCAGACTTGAATCGACCACTGCATCTGTGTGCTAATGTGGTGTGGCAACTCGAACTGATGTACGTACGTACAAAGTTCTACGTTGTTACTGACTGACTGATAGCTCAGATCGACAGCCAATGTACACATGAACTGATGCCATATCATCGTTTGGCCGCTTCAAACTTTCTTCCAACATACTCCTACACCAGCAATCATTGCCTATCAAGGTAGGGGATGATTAGGCATACATAATATGTGTTCTGTCCACCTCAGTCTATGAGCATTTACAATTTTACCAACTGACTTGCTATCTTTACTTGGTGTCCTGCGTCTAACTTGAACATTGCTCACTCCGTCGTTCCACGATATGTGACCAATTGGCAGTATTATTTAAGTGAATATAGTACTTCTAGTTTTTTTTAACATGATCAGAGAATTATAACAAGAAGTTTATTATATAGCCGAGTGTTTTGTTACTCTATTATCCTCAGTTCATCTAAGTAGTTACACATTTCCTTTAATAGAGTGCAATCCATCTATTATAGTTCTTTACCCTTATTTTAATAATGAAATATAATCTAAAGTCTGCTTAATAAAAAATATTTCATATATCAGTCATGTGTTTCAATTAGGAGTAAAATCAAATGTTTCTCCCAATCAGCTTTTTTTAATTCTGTATATATATTAAGTGACACTCATTTCAATAGATCTTGTGTAACTATGGATCAATTTACGTTGACATATCTTAACAGTACAATGGTGGTTTACAAACATTCATAATGAGAGGGGATTAGAATGAAGTTCTATCGGAATAAAGTAATGAATATGCCACCACCATTTTCTCCTTATAATAATTATTTGTTTATCGATATACATCTTTGTGTATTCATAACTTTCATGTTGTTGATTTTACTTAGATTTCCGACTCAAGCATCCATAGTAATGATATTTTAACAACCAGTGTTACAAACATTGATGGTTCATCATTATTGGCTGGTTACGAGTTTTCCAATCAAATGTTATTGCCAACTTTTTTCTTAAATACACTTGGTCAAAATTGTTTACGGACAATATTACATAATATTTTTATTGACCGCCCGGAACTTGTTTATGCTCCACAACTATGGCCGTTGACAGCATTATTTCTACACTATATGCCTATTACAGTTGTACGTAAATGTATACTCACTTTATTGGATCAACCTGGTATTTTAATTCAAACAAAATCTGATTGGAAAGAACATTGTTTATCATTAGAAGAGTTGGCCTATTTATGTAATCTTTTACGAAGAGATAGTCAGAAACGTACCATATTGATGACTTCCAAATCAAATGAGAAAAATGTTAGTGCCACCTGTAAAGAAGATGAAAGACGACTTCAGTTGGCCCGTTGGTGTTTATTACTGTGGAAGTTACCTTTCGAACATCTTGTTTGTTTAATTGATAGCTTTTTGTTAGAAGGACCGAAAGTGTTCTATCGTGCTGGTTTAGTTGTAAGTTTTTCATATCACTGATTTTATATTATCTGTAATCACTGTACAATACATCTGTCCAAAAGAGTATAATGCGTTTTCTGTTTTTAGATATGATAAAAGCTAGCTCGTTCATCCAGCGTTAACAACAGTTATTAAACACCTTATTATAGTCTACGGTTCACTAAAAGGTTCTTTCTTAAAATTATGTAGACACATTATTATGATTTGTTTCTCAAACTCACTTAGTGTTACATTCTTCTTCTTCGGCTTCCATCTACCTTAGTAACTAACCACTTCCTTAAAAGTTAAAAAAAATTGACTATCGTTTTCCCCCTTATTCATATAAACTGCAGTTCAGTACATGAGGCTTTAGGTCTTCGTTAAGTTATATTTGTTAGTTTTAGACTCAAGTCTTATGTCAGTTAGGAATCATCAACAAGACACATGTACAGTATGAAATGAACTGATAATCGCTGTAAGACTTGAACCCACCGCACTCAGTTTCACGGTTTGAAACATCACCACTAAGACATTCTAACTGTAACTGACTTCCTGAAGAATTATTATATTTACGTTGATTAGTCACTTGATCATAATGTCATGCTTGTCTAATACTTACTATTCAAGTCCTGTGCTTTACAGTACACTGAAAACGAGTGGCAAATAATATGTAGTCAAACAGATTTATTAAAAGTGCACACTATTGATTTGGAAAGCAATTTTTTACAAAGGTAATCTACTGTCGAAAACTTACCACTAAGTGTGAAATCACAATTTATGAGCTGTGTCAACACTGTGGCAAAAATTAGAGTGAAAAAATTAGGGATAGAATTATTGAATTCGCTTGAATATCAAAAAACCAGAAATTAAGTTCCCTATTGACCGAAACAATTTTTCCAATGTGAACTTGAATATAATTTAATTAGAGGCTTTATCGCTTGCCAATAAATTCTGTGACTATGGATATAAAATTAATTAACTAAATACGGACCTGCAGTCTGAGAAATTATTTTCATAAACAACATATTTGGTCCCAACCTTATTCGAGGAACTTACTAGACTTCAGAACACGTTGGTTGACTGATAGCTGGCAATAATGCAAAAATGGTAAATAAATCTCCACATACCAAACAATATCAAGATGCTTTGTGTAAGCTTAGAAAAGATAACACTGATCATAAGCAAGCCAGGCAAAGTAGAAGGACTAGTTCTTATTTTAAAAAAGGCAGATAGCACCAATCAAAGAATTCATTTTCGAATTGTCCGACCATATTTCAAAAACTCAGAGGCGTTAACGTTATGAATGTAACATCAGAGAAACTACTGACTAATTCGCTTCAGAAATGTTGATTATGAAAGATGAACTTTCCTAATAAAAGTCATTAAGTTGTCATGTCAATGTTTCAGAGAGTGTGATGATGTTTTCCTCGCATAACTTTAATTGAAGTCAAATAATAAGCGGTTGTTTATTGGTAACCGACTTGTGCGGTAAGTAAAGTTTTGAAGGTTATAATACGATTTAGTTTTTCTACAAAGCAGGTTATTCGTTAATAAACCCATTATGGAAGTTCAGTACTAATCGCAATCTTAACCACTTTATAATCTTGATTTTTAAAATTACCTTAGTGTTGAATCGTTTCTAAAGAAATTATGTTCTTGTGCAAAGCACATTAATTGTGTTCCTTTTTTTGCAATCTATCGTTTAGATTCTTAAAGCCTCCTTAAGTGGAAAGTATTCAAAGATTAGCAGTGAAACCAATGGAATCGGGAGGAATGTTGGTGATTATTCTCATGGGTTTGTGTATGATGAAGAAATATTCAAACATATCCCATTGACACCATCAAAGCTAATGAGAAAAATGTTCTCACTGCGTGGTGTGAGTCGGATGAAAATTTCTCAGGCAATCAAAAGTGTTCAGTCTCTCCAAGGTAATTTTTGCTCACCTAACAATTTGTAAAATATTCATGATATTTTAAGCATATTTGCTTTTCTACACCAAGAGTTTTCTCCTTAAATAATGTCTTTACTATTAAACCGAACACTATGATTACACAGTAAAGTGAAGTTGTTCACATGATAACTGGAAACAATCAATGATCAATCTAGTCTTTATAAGTGTCCTTAAAACAGAAGATAAACATTATGATAGTGGTAGTTTATTGCTCAGTAAGTTGTAGGAATATCGAAAGTTATTTGTTTTCGTCTCTAATTTTGTAAATGCGAAACCATATTTTTTAAAAATGGATTTATGGGGAACTAATAGTCCAACAGTGCGATAAACTGCCCATTAAAATTAATTAAACCAAATATTAATAAGAATTAAAAATGTACAGTAAAAAGTGTATTTGCGGTGATCGTATTTTCTCTCAACCTGTTATTGCATACTTCTCAGTTTTACCTCGAGATATCGATTGAAATATTCTTGTTGTACTTAGGAAGAATATTACTATATATTATCAACTGCACATTGAAACATTTTTCTTTAATGAGAATAAATCGATTATTATTCTTAGCTCAACTAATTATATGTATAACTAAAGTCTTAATTCAATTACTTTTAACTTTCTTTTCTTTAATGAAAGTGAATTTTGATGTTGACAAACAGCTAATTCAACCATGTAATAAAAGCGGAAAGAATACATTCGCTGCTTACTTACTTGGTGGTGACGCTGAAAAACAAATTCATCCGTCTGAATGTGTATCGAGTAATGAATTAGCTTCAATTATCACATCGATTGATGATCGCAAATATTCCTGTTTATTCAAACCGTATCGAGTATTTTCATCTAATGTAGATGGTAATAGCCTGCGTACATTTTATGCTAAGGCAGCAGAGACAGAAAATCCTGCAACAATTCTATTGGTACGTAGTTTGTCAAGGAATAGTATTATTGGAGCTTTTTGTTCAGATAGATGGCAACCTCGTGTTGAATCTGTTTACTATGGAAATGGTTTATGCTTTCTATTTCGCATTAAACCTGGTCCATTTGTTATATATAGGTGGATCGGATCAAGTTCTGATGATGAAAAGATTATACATTCCATACAACACCAACGTTTTCAACGAGCTTCAAATAATGGTATAGAAATTGGTGGCAGTATAAGTAAGGGACCTCCAGGTTTAAGCTTGGATAGTTGTCTCACAACGGCTTCAAGTGGTCCAACTCTAACTTTTTCTAATCCTTGCTTGATTACTGATCCAGCTGATTTAACACAAACAGTTCAGTGTGAAAATGGACAAATTGGTTGTATGTTCACTGTTGGATTGGTCGAACTAATTGGTTTTCATGATCTCTAAACCGTTTGAAATTGCATAAATTATTGGATTTATCTTCAAATCATCTTATGATATTTTTTTAAAATAAAATTTTTCTTGATCTGTTTATTTATTACATCATTAGCCTGTTTTATATATGCGTGTATGAGAGAGATATTTATAATTCTTTTTTTTGTTTTTCCTATTTGTTTATTATCGGTCTTTGTATAACATATATTTATGTAGTTGTAGACAAATACATTTGGGCAACTAACTACCTATTTAACTATGATCTGTGTTAAATGAAAACATTCCTATGCGAAAAATACACAACACAAATGATAATGATTATGTATATTCATTTCTTTAATTTTCTATTACTACTTCTGCTACTACTATTACTATTACTACCGCTAATATTCTCATTAAAACCTAAATGATGTGCAATTTATTGTCTTTTTATTGTCAATCCTGTGCAAAACTCATTTATTTTATTATTTGTTTGTTTTTCTCTAGTCATATTCTCTTGCTCAATCATACCAATACTTATTTACTTGTTAATATTTATTCAAACTAAGAAAAATAACTGATTTATTTACTACTTAATAGAAATTTATTTTATTTGGAGTTTTGCAAACTTCTGTTTCTCAGTCATTAAAAATGAATAAATACATATATGTTTATTTTTAATACATCTTTTCATATTCTTTAGTTGCTTTAATTAACGAATGAATGGCTGTTTTGGTATGTAGCTTTATAATTAACTCATGATCATATTTCAGTTATTGTTGTAAAATTGCTTACATCATATGGTCATATTTTCTTGCGGGTTCATCTGGATTTCTATTTATATAGAATAGATAGGCTGTGGTTAGCACTGGAATTCAGGGTGCGCATCCCGTTCTATTTCGGACTTATCGGCTGGTTATACTTGCACCCCAATGTTGAAATTCATGTGGGGACTCGGACATTGTACCTTACTCTTTAAACGCACTGAGAGACAATCAGCACTGTATTCACACATATCAACAAAGACTGGTTAAAATCCAGTCAACAATATCAACAGCGGGATAAACCAAGCCTTTTCTAATAATAAAAATATCATACCCGTCGAACAAGATAGAAGCCAACCAGATTCAGTAGCCCAGAGGATAACGGGTTAGAAGTTTAAAACGGTAGGTATTGGGTTTGAGTCATGGTTTGAACATCACTGAGATACAGGGACATCCGGTTGAAGAGTCCCAAGTAGGGCGATACGTGGATCTTAGGTTCTGCCGCTAGCTACACTTCATCTATTTTGCATAAAGTTCGCGACATTTTGGCTATACACAGTCCGCACAGGATGCGTATATGTCAACAAAGACTGATCAAAATTCAGTCAGGAATATCGACAACGGGATAATGCTGCTTAAAATCGATAAAAACAATGGTTTCAAAATGGAAATCTACTGTGAACTTGAAATCATAAAAGCTAACACACAACGACTCTTCAGAGTTGGAAATTCGCGCACTGATATGTGATAGAGAAGACAGGACTTCAAGGAAAGGCGCCATATTCCGGACAGAATTTAGAAATTGAGATTAAGAACTGTCTTTGTAGTCACTCAATAGCCTTGGGCCACAACAAAATGAGCAAACCAAAAATGACAACAGTCAGTCATAACAAAAAAGTTATTACGGAAACATGAATTAGGAAATTCCCATCGAGCTTATTCATCAATTGAAGAAGGAAATAACATGTAATAAAAAAATAGATAACTTGAACTGTTCTCGGCAAATTCAAACTATCTAATAGTAATATAGATTCCTGACTAGTTTATAAGTAATTCCTATCTACGATTATATACATCTGAATAATGTTGAAAGAGTGAGCGAGAAATAAAACAATGAGCAATCAATTGAGTGCGTTTTAGGTTGCGATTTGTTTGGCAGTTGGTTTTGGAAAAGAATCAGTGCTGACTCACCAGATATTTTGTTGAAACCGGGACTTGGATATTAGATAACTATTGGTGAATGTTATAAACTAATTAGTATTTTTGAGAAAAGGTAGAAAAAGTTTATTGGAAACCTGCTGGTTAACTATTTAATTTATAATTTCACAGCACTGATGACAATTCAATTTAGGACCAGAAACGAGGAGTTTGTTAAGTGTATGGTTTTAACTGTTTTGTCTTTTATGTACATCCGGATGATCAATTAGTAAGTAAACGTTGTGGCATGTAAAGTATCTCTGTACGATGTTCTAGAAGAATTTTGACCTAAATCTTCGAGACATGGTTTAAGCATTAAAAAATCGGGGGTTATTTGTGCAACGTATAACCAGAAAGGTGTCTATTTTATCATATATCTTACGTGCATAGAACATAATAGAACAATTTATGTCTATGTAAGTGAAAAAAATTGTAACACTATTCATACTACCATTATCACCACAAGCCGACACTAGTTCCAATAATTCAAGTACTGTGAAAAGTTGTGCCAAACTTACAAATTAGTTCTAAATATTAGAAAAACAGAATCATCAGTCTATGCTGAAAATATCACTGAACAGAGACTGGGGACGAGTCTCTTAAGTGGAATTCGCTCAGGTGTTTGGATCGAGGATCGACGAAGACCTGGAATAAGCTTGCCATTCTCAGCTTGAAATATGTCATTTATTTGTCCCCAGGGGAGCCGCACGTCGGCGTCTCAGATAAGTTCAGTGTTATATACTTGGTGTATTTTATCTATTATATGCTTTGTCAATAGACAATGACATTTACTAAACGAAACGAAGGCAGTTAATATTTCACACAAAAGTGTTCAATAACTGTTTTTAGATGTAAACTAATGAAGTTGTGATGGGTTTGGCACTAAGAGTTTTCATAGCGAGTGTCTCTTTGGGCTTTTCCGTGAAGATAATTGGATTCACCAACCAATGTGATATTTTATGGTACGCACCACTATCAGGTTAAATATTTTTGTTCTGAAAGATCATAGTTTGAAAATTTTCGCTAAACTCAGGAATATCATTTTGGACATTAAATTAACTTCAGAAGCGGTTTTGTGGATATTATAGTAATTTTAATAGTTGAAATCATGAGTCGATTGAAGCTAGACCACCATGGAAAACCTGGATGGCCGTTTCGTTTTACTGTGGGAGTTCAACCGGGTCTGTTGTGAGACAGTAACTCACTGAAGACGATGGTGGATGTGTCGCTCACTTTGGTGGATTAGTTGAAGTTAGACATTAACACCGTTGGATGCCGACCGGCTCAGTGGTCTAGAGGCTAAGCGCTCGCGCGCGAGACTGATAGGTCCTGGGTTCGAATCTCGCGAGGCGAGGTCGTGGATGTGCATTGCTGAGGAGTCCCACAATAGGACGAAATGGCCGTCCAGTGCTTCTTGGTTTTCCATGGTGGTCTAGCTTCAACTGGCTCATGATCTCAACTATAAAAATTAAATTAACTGTCGACTAAGAACAAAATGACAAGTTTTCAACTTGAATGAAATTAAGATAGCAATATTATTTCGAATTCTGTCTTTTAAATAAATAAGTGGACTTATCAGGACCCGAGCTATAATAGCTTTTATCGTTTAAACAATTGCACATATATTCCATGACTGTTGAGCCTTAGAAAATGTTAATGAAAATCTAGACAACATAGTTATCGGAAAAGATACTGAAGGCTATTAAGAGTTGATCTTTCATGCAGTGAAATGTTTTATGGAACAATTTTTTTATTTTGAAAATTCTGTAAATTTATCAAATAAAATTCATTCAAGGATTGGGTATCAAGTGAACTGATCGAAGTTAAGAATAATAATTCGTCCTTGGTATTGATATATCACTTCCAATAAGGGTCTATCAATGTGGTTGAGAGATTCAGAAGTTATAAGTGAGAGACAGCATTAACTAAACACTGAATTTTCTAGTGGGTTTCTGAAACTAGAAATGTAACTTTAAAGTGTTTTTTTAAATTCATGTTGAGAGGATAGCATAGAAAATATAACTTTTTGAAACTTAAAATGATTTTGGTTGGTTGGACAGACTAACAATCCTTGGGACATCATTACAAGTGACTGTAGAACTGATAAAAATTTGATTAAAGAATTTCAAGCTGAACGAACGTTTGTACAAAATTCGGTTTCATAAACGCTTATCGATGATTATAGGAGGAATATGACCACAGGTTGTATGACGTATAAGTAAACTATGGCCTCTTACCGTATAATGATAATAAGATGACTCAAGTGACTGGTAGCTATTATGAATAACAACATATTCATCAAACACTGATTTAATTATGTTTTCACATACAACAATATAATAGCATTTATCTAACAAACAACCTATGGTTCAAAGTAGTTCACTGACTTCATTGCAGCATCCTAAGATGAGAGTTCGGTAGAACTGTATTCTATGGACGAGTCAAGCAGATCCAAGATGAGGGATCTTTGAGTTTTACATGAATATAGTTGGAATACTATTTCTAACTGGTTAAAAAATAATTAGTATACATTCTACTGAGTGAATTACTGGAAAAATTAGAAAGTCAAGTACCGTTTGCTAAGTTTGAAATACCTTAGAAGAAATTGCAGATAAAAATTTACGACTCGAGTTACTTATTTTCAATACATAGATCCCAGTTCAATAGTCTAGAGATTAAGCATTTGCACGTGAGACCTAAAATACTGGGCTGGGTTCCCAGTCGTGGGGTTATGAATGTGCACTGTTGAGGAGTCCCATGCCAGAACAAAACTGCCGTTCAGCGCTTCTAGTGGTTGTTAATTTAGATCGGTTCGTGGTTTTAGTAAAATTCAGCAGTCTCCACAACCCTATGCTGATTGAAAAAAATAATTCTTACTAGGTCGGCGAACCATTGGTGGATAAAGACAATCTCTAGAACAATCTACTAAACATACAATTATCAATATTCGCTAGCCATAGCTAATCACATGCAGTAACTGAGCTAGAATGTGAACGGTCTATTAATTATGAGTTAGAAATGCACACTTTATATCTAATTAATTAATTTATTAACTATATTCATATGTCAGACATGATAACCGTTACAAGCCATTAAGAACTTCAAAACTTGTTAAAGATAATGAGGAAGAATAAAACTTTTGTTACAATAAGCAGAGGTCACGGAAGTCGAAATCACAAAAACAGGTCGTGCTATAACAGCAGTTTTGGATGATAAAACAATTAATTTCACCATGAAAATCGGCTTTTCGAGAAGGAGACAGGAATTAGAAAGAAAAGCCACTACACAGAATCATTCATCGTGAAAACAGAGTAGGGAGACAGTTATCTACAAGCGTACTTCACATCATTATTAGTGCCAATTTCTTTAGGTAAACTATCATTTTTACTCAAATAGCACATATTCCAGTGGAACTGTTTATCTGTAATTTTTTTCATACTAACTTGTTGAACCATAGAGTAGGTTATACAAACAGTAGCTTTCACTTAATTCGTCTAAATATTAATTAATTATATTAATGACAGTACATATAAAATCTATGCCATCTCGTCACAATCATGTACCCATTATAGACGAATATATATACTTCGTAACTCGTGCTACTAGTAGTATTTTTGTCCATACGAATATTATACATTGAATCTCTAAGTTCTACCACAGATCAATTATTCCTTTGGTTCTAACGGACGAATGTTTACTGAATAAATTCAGAAACAACACATCTTTTACATAAATTATATTTAATTTTAAATAATAATATTTAACTCAGCCTGTAGCTCTTCCAGAGTTACTGCCGGTCCCAGACCCGGGTAAAGGAGGAGGGTTGGGTATGGGGTTGGCGTCCCCATCCCGTAGAAAACTAACTCGCTAAAAAACGCTTATCAGAAAAAATTATCCAAACCATTTAAACTCTGCCCTGAAAGTTAGGTCTTCATTTAGAAGAATTATGACGCTTAATGGTGAAAGCCGAGTTCCTTCGGAAGCCACGAGGCCGATGCCCTTCTAACAACCAGAGCAAAAAATTTTTATAGGTACATGGAACGTCCGAACAATGTGGGAGACCGGGAAGACCAGTCAAATAGAAACGGAAATGAGGAGATACAACTTGGCAGTACTGGGAATCAGAGAAACCCATAGGACCCAAGCTGGACAACAAAGGCTAAATACGGGAGAGATGCTGCTATACTCCGGTCATGAAGAGGAAAATGCTCCACACACTCAGGGAGTCGCTCTAATGCTGTCCAAAGTAGCACGAAATGCACTTGTAGGATGGGAATCTCACAGATCCAGAATCATCAAAGCATCATTCAAAACAAAGAAGGAGGGGATCACAATGAATGTTATCCAATGTTATGCACCCACCAATGGTAGCAATGAAGATGACAAAGATCATGTCTATGAGATGATGCAATCAGTCATAGCGAATTGCCCAAGAAAGGACCTCACCATCTTGATAAGAGACCTAAACGCCAAAATAGGGATATACAACACCGGATATGAAGATATTATGGGACGACATGGACTGGGAGAGAGAAACGAAAATGGAGAAAGATTTGCAAATCTATGTGCATTCAACAAATTGGTCATAGGCAGCACAATATTTCCACACAAACGTATACACAAAGCTACATGGATCTCACCGGACCACACTACAGAGAACCAGATAGACCATATCTGCATCAATAAAAAATTCCGAAGGACAATGGAAGATGTGAGAACCAGGAGAGAAGCTGACATAGCTTCAGATCACCACCTAGTTGTAGCCAACTTGAAACTGAAGCTAAAAAAGAACTGGACAAGTGGACAAACAGCAATACAAAGGTTCAATACAGCCTTCCTTCGAGATACTGACAAACTCAATGAATTCAAGATAGCTCTCAACAACAGGTTCCAAGCCTTACAAGATCTACTGAAAGAAGAAGAAACTACTATGGAGGACAACTGGAAAGGCATCAAGGAAGCATTAAATTCAACGTGTCAAGAGGTTCTCGGTCTAAAGAAATACCATCATAAGGAATGGATCTCTACAGAAACACTGGACAAGATCAAAGAAAGGAAGAACAAGAAGGCAGCAATTAACAACAGCCGAACACGAGCAGAGAAAGTCCAAGCACAAGCTGAATACATAGAAGCAAACAAACAAGTGAAGAGGAGCATTAGAGCCGACAAGAAGAAATACGTGGAAGAACTAGCAACGACGGCAGAAAAAGCTGCTAGAGAAGGAAATATGAAACAGCTTTACGATACAACGAAGAAACTATCAGGGAAATATAGTAAACCAGAGAGACCGGTTAAGGACAAAGAAGGCAGGCCAATCATTGAGGTTCAACAACAGCGGAACAGATGGGTAGAGTACTTCGAGGAACTCCTGAATAGGCCGGCTCCAATGAATCCACCGGACATCGAAGCAGCACACATAGATCTTCCTATAGATGTCAATCCACCAACTACGGAAGAAATTAGAATGGCCGTCAGACAAATCAAGAACGGGAAAGCAGCAGGACCCGACAACATACCAGCTGAAGCACTGAAATCAGACATCGAAGCAACCACAAGCATGCTTTATCTTCTATTCAAAAAGATTTGGGAGGAGGAACAAGTGCCGATGGACTGGAAAGAAGGACACCTCGTCAAGATTCCAAAGAAAGGAGATCTGAGCAAATGTGAAAACTACAGAGGCATTACACTACTGTCAATACCAGGGAAAGTCTTCAACAGATTGTTGCTGAACCGGATGAAGGATGTAGTAGACGCCCAACTTCGAGATCAACAAGCTGGATTCCATAAGGATGGGTCGTGCACAGACCAAATTGCAACACTACGGATCATCGTCGAACAATCAGTTGAGTGGAACTCATCACTATACATCAACTTCATTGATTATGAAAAGGCGTTTGACAGTGTAGATAAGAGGACGTTATGGAAACTTCTTCGACACTACGGAGTTCCTGAGAAGATTGTCAATATTATCCGGAACTCATACGACGGAATACAGTGCAAAGTAGTGCATGGAGGACAGCTGACAGATGCATTCCAAGTAAGGACCGGAGTCAGACAAGGCTGTCCACTCTCTCCCTTCCTCTTTCTTCTGGTGGTCGACTGGATTATGAGGACCTCGACATCTGAAGGAAAACACGGAATACAATGGACAGCTCAGAACCAATTAGACGATTGGGACTTCGCAGATGACCTAGCTCTCCTATCACGTACACACGAACAGATGCAGATGAAGACAGTCAGTGTAGCAGCAGTCTCTGCATCAGTAGGCCTCAGCATACACAAAGGGAAAACTAAGGTCCTCAAATTCAAAGCGGAGAACGGCAGTCCAATCACACTTGAAGGAGAAACTCTGGAAGATGTAGAGTCCTTCACATACCTGGGAAGCATCATCGATGAACAAGGAGGCTCAGATGCAGACGTAAAGGCAAGGATTGGCAAAGCAAGGGTCGCATTCCTACAGTTGAAGAACATATGGAACTCAAAACAACTTTCAACCAATATCAAAGTGAGAATCTTCAATACGAACGTCAAGGCAGTTCTACTGTACGGAGCTGAAACTTGAAGAACTACAACAACCATCATCAAGAAGGTGCAAGTGTTTATAAATAGCTGTCTACGCAAGATACTCAGCATCCATTGGCCAGATAACATCAGCAATAGCCTTCTCTGGGAGAGAACAAACCAGCTTCCAGCTGAAGAGGAAATTAGGAAAAGACGATGGAAATGGATAGGACATACATTACGCAAATCGTCAAACTGCATTACGAGACAAGCCCTAACTTGTAATCCTGAAGGAAGGTGGAACAGAGGAAGGCCAAAGAACACATTACGTCGGGAAATAAAAGCAGATATGGAAAGGATGAATAACAACTGGAAGGAGCTCGAAGGGATTGCCCAGGACAGGGTTGGATGGCGAGTGCTGGTGAGCGGCCTATGCTCCTTCACGGGCGTAAGTAAGTAATAATATTTCACTTTATATTCATTGTTTACGTCCAGCTGTGAATTATGGTTACTTTGATAACTTATAAATACGTAATTTAGTATACAGTAGAAAATAAACTATCTGCAAACATTTATCATACGTTTTGTAAGCCATAATGAGACAATTGACAATCTACAGAAACCAGGGTCTAAACAATAATCACAGTACAAGACAACAGGGACTGGACACATTTCAAACGCATGACATTCTCTACCTGAAGTTGTAAAACAACGCAAGTAAGCGTTAAAGAAAAATCACTCGGACGCATCATTCTTGCTGAAGATTATCTGTTTTCGTGCAAAAAGTGCCAATCTAAAGTGAAACACGATGTTGTTAGGTTAAACGCTTTTTTGAATATGATGATTAGATTAACGATATACCCAGTGAACTAACTAGAATAATTATAAGATGATATCGTGATCCAGCTGTTCTCAAGAATTGTAACTGTTCATGAATATCGATTATTTTAATGATTTACAGGACTACAAATGTGATGCAGCCATGTTAATTAAAATTTGTATTTCTTCGTGAAAACGTTTGAAGCAGACATTCTAAGAAATAGATCGTTTTCTTCGAAAATCTGCTAAAGTTTGGTCATTTATAAGTAGTGCCGTTTTATAAAGTCGATTCTATTGTTACTAATTACTTTCTTAAATATATTTGATATGAGAAAGTTATGTGGTGCGTGCTACTTATATTGATATAAGTAGTATATAACGTGAGTCAAAAGAACGTAATGTCTGGCAGCAGAAGATGGAGAAGATCAAGAAAAGAAGAGCGAGAAAACAATGGAATTTGTAAGAAATCGCATGAACAATGAAATGCGAGACATTAGATATGATAGAATGATATTTTGCAAATTAACGATTTACTATATGGTTTTTCTATTTTACCAAGTAATTCTGTAATTTGTCCTAAATACAATTTGGTTGTCCTCAACCGTGTTCTTCTTCACTACATTTGGTGTCGCTGCCTCCACTAAGGATGAAGATTCCGTGGCCGAAGGAGTTTGAGGACGGAGATGTGCTGAGCTTCCTGAAGGAGTTTGAGGCCGTGGCGGAGCTGGTGGGAGTGAAGGAGCCGAAGGCGAAGTTGGTGGTGCTGGGGACGCTGCTGAGAGGCAGGGCGAAGGCTGTGTATGACAGCTTGGACGGTGCTGGCGAGAAGACGACATGGGAGGCAGTCACGGAGCGGTTGGCGGCGGAGTTTGACAGCCCAGTGGACAGAGAGAACGCGCTGCAGAAGTTCCGGCTGGCGAGGTTGCCGGTCGATGGTGACCCACTGGTGCTGGCTGTGGAGCTTACCAGATTGTTACGCCGTGCACTGCCGAGTCTGGATGAGGAGTCGGAGGCACAGTTGTTGGCGTCACAGTTTATCGAGAGTGTGCCTGCCACCGTCTCCCAACAACTGAAACTGGTGAACGCAGCGCAACCGATGGATATCAGTGAACTGGCGAAGGTGACTCGTCAGCTAATGACGCGAACAGTAGCTCCAGTCGGGTGCGAAAAGCAGGAGATGAGTAGTGTCGAGAAGAAGATTGAGGAGCTGGAGCGTGAGATTGCAGCAATACGAGTGAACAATAAAAGGAACGATAAATGTTACGCTTGTGGAGGGACAGGACATTGGAAGTTAAACTGTCCAACAAGACGAAAACGCAGATATGTTAGACGTTACAACGATTGTTCTTTCTATCCTAGGAATCTGGGGATTGTTGCGTTAGTAGACAGAGGGGCAGTATATACGAGAGTGAACATAAATGAGCGCGATTTAGTTTGTCTGATCGATACAGGTGCAGCAGTATCGTTAATAGGCAAAGAGCAATGTAAGAGAATCAAGCCGTGTACATTAGCTGTCCACACGATAGGGGGCCATATGTTAGAGGTGTTTGGCGTATCTAACAGTATCGTAAAAGTGGGGGATGCTGAGATAAATTTTCCGTTCGTCGTAACCACAAGTTTATCGAGACCGATATTAGGAGCAGATTTCCTAAGAGAAGTAAAAGCGATAGTTGACTTAAGAAGCGGTAAGGTGGTCACGAAATATGGTTCATTGACAATACACGAAAGTAGCGAAGTTGCTGAAATAAGAGTTGCAGCGGATGTCTCGTCAAAGAAGCTAAACATTCACGAGTTATGCAAAAAGTATGCCAAACTATTCACTGGAGATGGGGAGCCGTATGGATATTGTGACAGAGTAAAGCACGAAATACCGATAAAGAACAGTCGAGTAAATATATTTGCAACACGTCGTGTCCCGGTGCATTTAGAGGCCGAGGTAAATCGTCAGGTCCAGGAAATGTTAAAAGAAGGTATAATTGAGGAAGCGGACAGTCCATATAGCTCGCCGGTACTCTTGGTAAAGAAACCAAATGGAAAGTATAGATTTTGTGTCGACTTCAGAGAATTGAATAATATAACAGACCTGAAGCCTTGTGCAATGCCAACAGTGGCGGAAACATTAGATCGGCTACAGAATGCCACGGTGTTTACAGTGCTGGATTTACGGTCAGGTTATTGGCAACTGCCTATAAAACAGAGTGATCGAAGCAAGACAGCGTTTACTGTACGTGATAAACAGTATCAATTTAAACGAATGCCGTTCGGGTTGGCGGGTGCACCGTTCACGTTCAGAAGATTAATGACACTGCTGCTCAAGAATCTAGATAATGTCGAGGTATATGGCGACGATGTAGTTGTGTACAGTCAAACAGAAACAGATCACATCAAGCATGTGGAAGCGGTCTTAAAGCGAATTGACGAATTTGGACTTCGGATTAATAAGGACAAGTCGCAGATAGCGAGAAGTAGCGTCACATTGTTGGGACATAAAGTGGGAAATGGAGAAATAAAACCATTGCCGGAGAAAATTCTTACCATAAAAAATATTGCAGTACCTAATTCGAAAAGGAAGTTGAGACAGTTCCTGGGAAGAGCGGCGTTCTACAGTCGGTTTATCAAGAATTTCAACGAAATAGCAGCACCCTTATATAAGTTATTAAGCAGCACCAAGTTTACGTGGACTGAGACTGCCGAACAAACGTTCAACCGAATCAAAACATGCTAGACGATCGTCAGATGACGCTCAGACTGCCTGAACCGGGAAGACTGTTTACAGTGGCCACAGACGCGAGTGATCATGGTATAGGTGCTGTGTTGAGTCAGGCTGATAGAGTGGTGGAATACGCGAGTCGCGTCCTCACACCTGCTGAACAGAAGTATTCAACCATCGAAAAGGAGTGTTTAGCGATCGTGTGGGCAGTGGAAAAATGGAGACCATACCTTTTAGGTAGACGATTTCACATTGAGACCGACCATAAACCCCTGCAGTGGTTGAAAACAGCAAGAGACCCCCGAGGGAAGTTGGCGCGATGGATGATACGCCTGCAAGAATACGATTTCAGTATCGGCCATGTTCCAGGAAAAGAAAACGTAATGGCAGATTACTTGTCAAGACCAGACATGGAAGCCGACCTGCCATTAACAGCATACGCGGTGAATAGTTTAGAGGGAGACCCATTAGAACTCGTCCGGCAGCAGAAAGCTGACCCTAACCTTCGAGAGGTAATCAGAGTGATAAAAGAGGGAGCAGACGTAGATAAACGAACAATGGACAAGGAGGTAATAACGCTGCTTCGGCAAAAGGACCGACTGAGAGTGAACTCATATGGAGTGCTGACCTGGCAGGACGATGATGAAAATTGGGTGGCGGTGATCCCGAAAGACTGGCGGCGCAAAGTGATACACGAGTGTCACCAGGTAGCACATACAGGCATCGCAAGAACGACGGACTTACTACGACAAAGTGCATACTGGCCGAGCATGAGAGAAGATGTGGCTGAATACGTGTTAACCTGCCAGCAGTGTCAGCTAATGAAAAGCGATCGATACACACAACCGCCATTACAGTCAATCCCAGTAACCGCAGTCGGTGATCTATGGTCGTTGGATGTGATGGGACCGTTTCCACAGACGGCGAGCGGTAACCAGTACCTGTTAGTGATGACGGAACATGCTACACGTTGGGTAGATGCCGTACCCATTGCAGACCAGCGGGCAAGGACAGTGACCGAGGTGGTAATCCGGCATATTGTAGCGTGTCACGGAATACCGAAGATGATATTAACTGACCAGGGTCCCTGTTTTGAAAGTGACGAGTTTAAAGCCCGTTTAAAGCAGTTTGGCATCAAGAGAATACGAACTACACCGTATCATCCTCAGACAAACGGGCTTACAGAGAGAAACAATCGGACGTTAAAGGAATGGTTAGCATCAAAAGGAGGAAATTGGGAGAAAGAGTTACCATTGATTTTGCTGGCACATCGTTCCTCCACACAAGGAACAACCAAGAAGTCACCTTTCTTGCTCATGTATGGCAGACAACCACGACTTCCAATGCATAATAAGACCTGGCCACAACAACAGAAGTGGACGACAACAAGGTTAAGAAAAGAGAGGAGAGAGGCAATAAGGAACGTGAAAAAGAAACAAATATCAGACACAAAGAAGGCAGAACAACAGAGGAGAACGTGGAAACCATTTGCAGTGGGGGACCTAGTAAAGTGTAGAGAACGAAAAAGTAACATAGCAGGGGGAGCAGGGTCGGGGAAGCTGGCCCCAAAATGGGAAGGACCGTATGTTATAACGGAGAGACGCGGCTCGGTCTACACTATTCGGAGAGAAGACAAGCAGAAGCGCGTAAATGCTAGTCAACTACAGAGATGGTTTCAAGATCATCATGGGTATGAATCACGAAAAGCACCAAAGAACACAGCGGTACGGAGATCAGAAAGACTACGACAGCAACTTGTTAAAAGGGGGGACGAGTGTGGTGCGTGCTACTTATATTGATATAAGTAGTATATAACGTGAGTCAAAAGAACGTAATGTCTGGCAGCAGAAGATGGAGAAGATCAAGAAAAGAAGAGCGAGAAAACAATGGAATTTGTAAGAAATCGCATGAACAATGAAATGCGAGACATTAGATATGATAGAATGATATTTTGCAAATTAACGATTTACTATATGGTTTTTCTATTTTACCAAGTAATTCTGTAATTTGTCCTAAATACAATTTGGTTGTCCTCAACCGTGTTCTTCTTCACTACAGTTATATTTTGAGTTTTTGATCAAATGAGTGAGAATGATTTAGGTGAATTCTCTGTCATTAATCGTTCTCATTAGGTAGATCATTAATTATATGAATTTAAATGTATAAGACAATTTAGTAGAAATCAAAAATATGTGAAGCGAGTTAATGCTTTAGTGTACACTAAAATATTCTTATTGTTGAACGTTGTTACACTTCAGATTATTATAGATACCAAATGAAAATATTTGGCAAGGAGTATATTAATTACAAATCTTTATTTATGTAAGATTTGGTAAACAATACACCAGTATGAAATCAAAGGAATTGAGTACATAAAATCAAATGCAAGAGGCCTACAACAAGAGTATAAGACAGAGACATTTACAAATCATTGTTAGTTAAGCAGTGACCTTCTTTTTCTTTGCGTTTCCGGAAATTTCTGCAGTTGAATCCGAGTTAATCCCACCAGCTGCAGTTGACTTCCGCTTTTGGTTGGATACTGTGGATGTGTTAGATGGTCCGGAATTTGCAGGAGTGAGTGGTAAATTATTCGCGCCTGCTCCACTACGCTGTTTTGTTCGGTCTTCTAAGTCACATATTTCTCTCTCAATCAAAGTAATAAGAGTACTGCAACGTCTTTGTAGTTCCTGAAATAGAAAAGTGAACAGCTGACTTGAACAAGTAAGAAAATAGCGACTGCAATACTAATGTAAAACTATCTTGAAATGCCTATTTATAGCAAGTTTCCTGTATACGAAGTGAAAAGTCGATAGATAAATTTAAAACTCCACCAAGCATAAACAATAACCGGCGATTACTTGACACTACTCACCATTGCTGTGCGAGATCGCAAAAACCAATCAAATCGAAACTGTGGGGCCAAGCGAACTGCAAGACGTAAGTCATCATATACATTGTCACGATCGAAACCAAGTTTATGAAGCATGCAGATTAAGAAACGATCTTCCTCCTCAACATAGTTCTTCCCTTTATTTGTTCCATATTGTATCCGAAGTTGGTGAAACGGCGCTCGATATCGGGCCATCTTTAGGTCAAGAGCACGTTTTACAGCAGCTCTTCTTTGGATTTTCGCCTCACCACGCTCAATCTGATGAGCAAACAGAAAAGTGAGATAAGAATACTCTTAACAAACTTCACGATGAAGGCATATATACGTTAGATTAACAGGATAAAGTTTCAGAATAGGAAATGAATTACTGCTTTATTGTGATAACATGTGGAATTGAAAAATAGGACTTAATTGATTGGCACCTGAAAATTCATATGGTAATAGACCCTATATATATCAATGGAGGTGTAAACAATCACGTCTGACGATATGTGGTTTTAGCAAACACAACATTTAAACTTAGCTTTTATTAATACGGAAGTGTCCGGGTGAAATTATTATGATTGATTACCTTCCAATAACCGTATTTATGTAGTCACTAATCGTAATATATAGACATTCACGCTAGACAATGTCTTTCAAATCATCAACAGGAATTAGTATCGATATAAATTGACAATTACCTGAGCCATATGCTTGTCGACATCTTGCAACTCGTTACATCTTGTCCAAAAAACACGGGCATACCGTTTAACCTCATCTGGAGTTTTACCTTCTACATCTACTGAAATTGCTTCTAAATCATCACGACCGTGTTTTTCGTTGGCTTTGATGAACTGTTGAAAATCACGTTTCGACCAGTTTGTGAAACCCTAAAAAGACAAACATACGATTATTTATTTGGAAGAGATCATAGCTAAATAATAAGGATTTGAGAAAGCCAAATAGTAATGAGCAATATTATATCATTTATTCATTTACTTGTGTTAAAAGCTCTTCCTTCTCGGCAAGTTCCTCCTCAGTTAATGGTTCAGCTTCATCTATTCTAGCTTGTTCATCCAGACGATCACGCTCACCATCTGGCCCAGCATCTGGGTTACGAGGAACCTTATAACCAATACTCTTTCTACAACCAAACAAGAAATAAAGAACAGTGATACCCCAACAAATTTATACTGAATTGTCTAAGCATAATTAATATAAAGTAATTTTCTTTTTCACATACCTTTTTGATTCAATCAATTAGTTTTAAAAAGCCATTCCTTAGTTGTTTTTATGAATCCAGTAGTTTGGTCATTCCAATAGCTGATATTCGACGTTTAAAACTGTTAACCCTACACTACATTGGAAATGTGAATTAGTCAATATTTTTACACACTTAACGAACAGTCAGATCATATAAACGAGCTCAATTATATTTCAACATTAGCTAATTTACTGACTTAATAGACTGATGCCACGTTTTAGTTTTTCCTAACATGTTTCTACTCAAGGTAACATGGCACGTCGAGGTAAGAGCTTGTTAGATAGATTTAAAAACCACTTTAATCGCTGACGATTCTTAATTTTATTAACCTGTTTAATATATTTGACTAGTACTCTACATCTAACCTCAACACTGATCACTTTCAGTGGTTCCGATGTGCGCTAAGAACGCATCTATAATCAAATACTAGTAACTCTACACTTAAAGATCACGTAATATGGTCATCCAGTAGAACAGAAAACTACTGCGGAATATACTCCTCTCTTCGTCAAGATACGGATATCCGTGTGACGCAAATTGATAAAAGTCAAGTGAACTTTCGGAATTCGGGTTGAGATTTCGTTAGACATCAACCTAGCAGGGTTGATAAGACTTTCAAGGTGAATAAAACAGTCGACGTGCTTAATTACTTCACTCCCTATGGTCAATCTAGACGGTGACATAAACTAGTCCTTAAGAAACACTTCTCATTAGGAGGAGGATAAACGCATCTCGGACATGCATGGATTGTTGATCGAGGTTATCAGAAGACAATTTTGTCGGCGTCCTCATCAAACAGTATTCTAGGCCCGTAAGCGAATCTCTCGGTAGGAGATAAATAAGATTGTCCTCATTTTTTGATACCCACACCCTCTGCCGCGATTAGTATCTGAGGATTTATTAATTTTGCAAATGTTTCTGAAATTAACCACAAGATCTTTGGCGACATAAACAACCATGTCTATGCACAACTATTGGTAAAAAAATTTAGATGTATATAAAATGATGCATAATAATCTTTCGAAACTACACACTATTCCTTCTGTTTGTATTTACACTTTTATTCAAGCTTTTGTAATTTCGGCTCAAAAATAGAGAAAAACAGGGTTTTGATTAATTATTAAACCTAAGAAAACTAGACCAACCTGAATGCATATATTTCTTTATCTAAAAGCTCAAAAAGTCTAGGGGGGAAAAACTGGAAATCTTGCACATTTGGTTGCTTTGGTGGTCGAGGTGGTTTCGGTGCTTTAGGTTCAGAGACACGAAGCGCTTCCCGAAAGTATGCGTCAACCGCATAATTTGCTTTGCGTTCGCGTTTCGGAGGTTCTATCCAACCCTATTAGAAATAGAATATTTATTAAATTAAAATACACAAACCACAAATGGTGAACAGTAATGATTTACAAATGCACATCATCAGTAAATATAAACGACTCGAATGACAGTTACAAAGAGAAAACAGTAAAAATAAATTTCTCTGAATTCATCTAAACTATACCATTAAAATCGCATACATCTAATAAGGAAGTGCGACATTGTTTTTCTCGATAATCTTCCCCCTCGAATATATATGCTGATGTTGGTGCACCATTTTCATCTGCCGTATCGAATTTTAAAGACCTTAAATTAGATTCTCCCAATTGAGCCAGTTTTTCATTCATTTCAGCAGTCTTTTGTTCACCTCGAGCTAAGATAATATCAATATCCTCGTCTTTGAAATCACTATCTTTGCTACGGAAAATGTAATTGGCACCATGTCTGATCATATCTAAAACATCACCCTTTTGAAGTTGGTTTGATTTTTGCTCAACAAGACGACCTGGGAATACACAAGAACAGGAAAACGGGTTTGAAGAAGTATTTCACACGATAGTTTGTGAACACCAAACTATGATAAGCAAAATTAAAAATTAGATTTCCGTTAACAAATAGGGTGCTGTAACGTATAATTTTAAAAGGATTGGTGTTTATGTATATTCTAGTTGACAATTCTGACCTTCGATAGAGAAAAGAGTTTGAAGTAAGGTTAACAAAATCGTATTGGAGTTGTGGTTTAATGATTTGGGTCACCGATTGTTATATGGTGAATTTCTCAATTTAAGTCCAAGTCGATTACTGTTGATGCTGTAAGATAATAATACTAACCAAACTGTGCTTTTGTAGAACAACGGATCAGTGAATAAACCTGCAATTGGCTACCGAATTGTTAAGACTGTAGGTTAAAAACGTGAAAAATGTTGAGAATATCCGTTTATAAACAAAAGAATATATGACTGACGGTGGTGCTTAGCTTCTTTCTAGTCTTTCAAACCACAAAAGATAGATATGGATTATTATTTTCGAAGTCATACTCAGAGCTTATAATTATATCCGTCTGCGATTCAAAAACGAAATTAGACATTAGTTGCCACATTTTGCAAGCTTCATCTTGATTGTCAAGTAATATCGATCTCGTCAAATTGACGGGATGATGAAGATCGTAAGTTACTGAATTTAAAATTTACCTGACAAATACGAATAAACTAGTCATTATTGGCAAGAAATGGTTAGGTTCATGATTAAAAGTTACGGCTTTTGATACGCAACGTACTTCTAAGACCATGGATATTCATATGTACATCGAGAACCTAACACGCATAGATCAACAGATCCCCTAACAATGACAGATGTTTAAGTCAGAAAAGAATCATTTGATCACTGCTAATTAGGGTCCATATTGTGAGAAGAAAGAATTAACCTGACCTACAAAGTTTCATTGAAGTAGTACTCAGTATTCAATTAATACTGACATTTCAAATACGAATGTACTGAACAGATCTTATATTTTAAAGGAACGTAACAAACAAACCTATTAAAATCCGTAAGTGTACCTACATGAATCAGTAGTCGGCTATTTTGTTCAAGACCATCTGTATTATTTCTTAGTGCTAAATAATGGTGTCATTATACACAAAATTGCTTAGGCATTTTGAACTACCAACTGTCATTATTTTAAATCTGCTAGGTATACTTTATTTTGAAATAGTCAGGTAAATTTCGGATTCGAAAATGTATGGACCGTGATCTGGGACACCGACTTATGTAGGATTTATACCGCCTACAGGTCTCACAGCGATTAGGTACGAGACTGCGGTAAGCATTAGATATGATAATTTCAGCACGATACATAATTGATTGGAATTTCAGTAACTATTGTAAGTGACTGTAACATAATCTGGAGTAACAGTAAGTCCATCTTTAATGGTACATAGTTATACAGTTTAAAACGGTTGGTTACATATTTATAGATCACCTTGTTGAATAACCAAGTTATCCAATTTGAGCTTCATCTCAGCACGCATAATAATACGTTCCTCAACTGTATGTTCTGTAATTAGTCGAAAAACGCGTACAGTTTTGGTTTGTCCGATACGATGTGCTCTATCCATGGCCTGAAGGTCAACTTGAGGATTCCAGTCTGAGTCATAGATGATAACTACGTCGGCTGTGGCCAAATTGATACCCAAACCACCAGCCCTTGTAGAAAGCATGAAAAGAAACTTGGTGGAACCTGGACGATTGTATTCATCAATTGAAATCTAAATTATAATTAGAGGTGACAAAATATGCAAAAAGAAATAGAGTATTAAATGTAGGTTTTCATAGTTATACACATACGGGGTCAAAACTATGGGGATCGGAATGTAAACGATAGTCTCGAAATAAGGATGAAATGTTCGAGACTTCAAAGATAATGAGTCCTCACAGACTTATTTCAAGAGTACTTAATAATAACAAGACCATATGTTAGTAATAAGATTGATCCTTTCCTTATAATGGCTAGTAAAACTGTCTTGTGACATTTGTTATTGGATCCAAATATCGAAAGTAATCAAGAGCATCCAGACAGTGGCATAGTTGATAACATCGATGGATACACATATATGAACCGAACTTAAGGAACAGGAAGAATCTATCATTTTGTTACCTGACTGGTAGTGAAAAACCACAGTAAAAATGTTTTACTAGGCTGAAAAGCCACCAAGGACATGTAAACTATGGCGTAAGTGGTTCCTGTCAAGGACGTTAGCAGCACACTTTAAGTTAAACGCATTAACATGAAAAACAGGTCAACACAAAATGTGAAAATACTCGACGATTCGGGTGAGATGGAGAAATGGTCAATACATTTACAGTCTGAACGAAAACCAGCCAGATTTTAGGGATTCAGCAGTGAAAATGTATCCTAAAGTAGAAATTGAGTTAGAAAGCACAAAGTACGATATAACGGTGAAACCTTAGAGTTGTATGAAGATGGAAAATGAATATCTTTGCCATGCTAACCAATGGCCCTAAACAGTGGTTATAATAACCAGGTGGGGTCGAACTAGGGATTCTACACCTACCAACACTACTATGACCAAAAGTCTGTGGCTTCATGAAACGATACTCCGTCCAATTCTGTCCCCTCGGATTTCCTTCGATGTGCTCCTATGTCATGCAGCACTGTACGCCAAGGTAAGCAGTGGCTAGGTATGAGAAACAAATGTCTCAGCCAACCCTCAACAATAGTTATCTCGTGATTCTACTATGTGCGAATGAAGCTTAAGAGACATTTACGAACGAATATTAGTACCTTTCGTATATGTTTTATCCTTAGAGGTTGTTTCCTAACCATAAATTAAATCTTAGATATCTAAAAACCATGATATTTATTTTACAAGCTGACGATAAAAAAATTTCTTACTGTTAGTGAGGTGAAATACTGACCTGGCGTTCTTCATGAGGTGTGGATCCGTCTAGTCTAAAGTACTCATGGCCGCGCCACAAACAATAGTCTTCAAGAATGTCCATCATTCGCGTCATTTGACAAAATAAAAGGACTCGTGATCCTTGTTCTTTAAGTTTCGGCAACAGTTTATCCAGCAACATCAGCTTTCCACAATTATCAACAAGATGACGATCCGTTGTATACGGAGGGCCTGGTTCTAGCCCATCGAATAAATAAGGATGGTTACAGCATTTACGAAGTTGCATGAGAATATTTAGTAGGCGAAGACGATCCACTTTATTCCCTACAGAGTTCACCACATCAATATCTTTCATTAAAATCTTGGTGTACAAATCACGTTGCATTTTACTAAGACCAATATAAATCTTGCACTCCTTTTTTGGTGGTAAACGTTTCTCCACATCAGCTTTAATTCGTCTTAACAAAAATGGTTTTAAAACTGCATGTAGACGTTGAACTAAACTCTCTTCTTGATCATTACCCGTTTTGAACATATCATCAAACATTTCAGATGAAGAAAACAAATCCGGCATTAGGAAATTTAATAAAGCCCATAATTCATGTAAATTATTTTGCAAAGGTGTACCGGTAATCAAGAGACGGTTTTGAGAGCGAAAATCCCGGACAATTTCTGACAATTTCGACTTTTCATTTTTAATTCGGTGGGCTTCATCTATTATTAAATATATAAAGTGAAATTTTTTCAGAACCGCCTTCTCTTTAATACACATTTCGTAACTTGTGACAATAACATCCCATTCCTTTTTCAAGATCTCCTCTTGTATTTTTTGACTCTAGAAACAAGAAAAACAAGTAACCCAGAAATAGTGGTATTTACCCTTTCTTCATGGTTTCCAATTAATGAAACTGTGCGCAAAGAAGGAACCCAACGAGCAAATTCATTCATCCAGTTGGAAAGCGTAGATTTAGGCACAATTACCATATGTGGCCCATGTTTGTGTCGACAGTGTTTTATATAACCAAGTAATGATATTGTTTGTAAAGTTTTCCCTAATCCCATCTCATCGGCTAGAATTCCATTTATACTACTATGATGGAGCTGAATCATCCAATTTAGACCACGGATTTGATAATCACGCATCTCTCCTCCCTTTACATCTAAAATGTAGAAAATATGGGTAATAAATTATTACTTACACCACGGAGAAGCTTCAAAACGCTGAATACCAGATGAACTATGCTTAGTTTCGGTCAATAGTTCTTCATCTTCTTCTTTTTCAGTACGACGATGTCGATGGCTGAATAAACAATACTTCGGATAATAAGAGTACAACTTACTCTCCAAAAGAGTGGGAAGTAGGAGAACTAATGGGCTGCTCTTGTTTAATTCTTGAGGGACTAGACAAATCTTTTGTTCCAGAACCAATAAGTTTCACCTGAGCATAGAGCTCCGCCTTTTCGACCAACAAATCAAGCTGCCGAAGTGCTCCCTAAAAATGAAACAGAAACAGCTGGACGATTATTCATAAGTACAAAATGTGTATGAGGGGTGATGCGATTGCAGTAATGGCTAACAAAGTTACAGCAGCACATCTATGTCGTAATATATATGATCTACAATACCAAAAACATGATCTAGCTTTCGATATTCTACACTTCTATTACAGTAAAAGCGGAGACTCGCTTTAGTTTAAACCTATTGGGGCTTTTAATCGTAGGTAGAAACGACAAAAGACAAGACAAGAACTGACACTGGAACATTAACGACTCAATAGTGTCAGCTAATGTTATCTCGTAATTATCAAGCTCATGTTTATGTATGACGTTTTCAGCTACATGAAATACTTAGTAGCAGGTGAAAACTTCATTCAAATACTTCAGTTTCAGTTGCCGCGTAGCATTGCTAGCTTCTACAATCCAAGCAAATACGTGAATCTGTAACTGGGATGAGAATTACATTACACTAAGGATTACTACTCAAGGTCAGATACATGAATCTTTAATCCGTGACTTACAAAAAATTTCAAACTTCTGGGACAAGAAATGTAAAACTACAAACAAATAGCAAAAATATTAATCAACAGAATGGTCCAGAATTCATTTAGAGTGCAGAATAAACAAGTCGTTGGTTGGATCCGAACCCAGATCCATTTTATAAATTGCATCATTGTTTCAGTGGGTATTTAGCTTCTAATAAAAACGCATATGAACGCGTTTCATTGACTTCCTTAGACAAAATTCAGACGAAATTGGCAAGCTTTGAGGAAGATACACTTGTTAAGAGATAAATGGGTTTATTCTCGAGAAAGAGTCGCGAGGCTGTTGTTACGAAACCCAGTATTTTATCAAACCTATATGTTTAATGGACAGATAAACTTCCTTACATACTAACACTGAAATACGTGGATCCCACAAACTAATATATGGGCCCAACAAAGCACTCTGAGGATGAGTTAATTTTATGACTGCTCTTGTTGAAAGTAATTAATGGACTATCACCCAACGAGCGAATTGGGGGTGAACACTACCGAGCGATACCATACTAGGACGAAACATGTCTAGTGCTCAGGCTTTTTGTGATACCCTGTATGACGAAAACAACCTAACGATTGACACAACCTCCGCGAAACCCATTTAGCTAATCGAAGAACTCTCAACCCTTTATACACAAGTGTACCTCGATCATCTTAAGAATTTATTTGGTTTACTTCGATTCAATTGCAGAACTATTTGCGGCTTCATGAGATGATATATTTTGATTTGTTCGCTTCCATAATAATTGGTCTAAATTAGTCACGCAAGTTCTGGACTGAAAATTGAAACACATGTGACACTCAGGTTTCGAACTAATCGGGACCAGAAATTTGGTGACATGGTAAGTTAGGGACTAATAACAACGTTGCGCTAAGTTGAAAAAATAGTTAATAGCACGTTAAGTCAAAGATCAGCATTAATCAATACTTAACAGAAAACGCGTGGTAAGCTTACCTGGACATTATTTGTATGTATCCCTGAGTTATGTTCTTGAGCTGGATCCATCTACATAATGTACAAGACAAACTATTAATTCAAGGTGAATGTGACTAATTTAGAAGATCTGGACATAGAAAACCACTTAATCCATACAACTTTTATCCATCTAATGCCGTAAAACCTTACTCAATGACTATATCATACAACTTGGAGCTTAACCACGGGAAATGTTTTGATCTACTAAGATTGTATGGGCTTTAAGGGTAGTGCTAGACAACTGAAAACGAAGAAATGGAAACGGGATTTAGACCTACATTTTATTGGCTTTGAGTCACGTTCATAAATTACCGAAACTTACGTTCCCCTCATTCAGCAGCTGACTCAGTTCTGTAGTAGTGTACTGCTGCATTTCTAATCATAAGCAAGGTATTGTCTGAAGCTGAAATCATGAAAGCACGAGGAGTGCGATGGAATACCTTGTATTTCTCTTTTAAGATCTTGGCTGACATTGCTTGACTGCCAAAGTGGCTAATTAGAATGGAACACGCAAAGCTCCCTATTTTGGAGAGAATGTTGTCCGTTTTGGGGAAAGTTTGGAGAAGCTGCTACAGAAAAATTTGGGGAAATGGCACAAAACCCCCGAAATTCCCCCAAAATAGGGATATTGGGACATCTTTGAGAACCGCCACATGACGTGCTACTATTACACTGTAACTGCTTCCACACCAAGCTACTGAAATATATTTGCTGAATACATTATTGTGATAATCAATAAAGCACACTACACTGTTACAATAGGTGATGGTTTGGCATGTACAGCAATTGGCGTACTTTCAAAGTAACCCTGTTGAGTTATAATTCGTGAACGCTTGCAGTTACAAATGAGCGACTTTCCGGATAGCAATTCGATTGAATAACTTCGACGCAGCTTAACTAAAAACTGTTAAATGTGTTGTTTCGACCAACTGTATGTATATTTGTGCACTCGTGGATTTAGCTAAACACTTAAACGTAGCACATCGTCATCATCATATTCGAAGTCACTTACTGTGAGTTCTAAATTAAGACTTCTTAAAATAAAATCACCACTTTTCTACAGAAACAGGGTAGATGAGCATTAATTTAGGCTAGCCTGGAATTATACTGATATACTGACCATAAGCAAGATAAAATCACGTGAACACGCACTTTTAAAAACTATTGAAAATTGTGAAGGTTTGCGTCTAGCCACAATATGTTTTGAGAATTTGGGGAATAAGTAGAAGGGAGATTGAGGTGGGCTGGAGAGAACATAGGAAAACGTGTGTCAACGACTTCGGATGTGCAAGCAATGCAACTACACTCACTACGGAAAACAATAATAATCAGTCAACATAGACATAAGCCTCAGATTACGACAATCTTGGGATCATAAATAGAAGCATATGGTTTAATCATCTACAAAAGTCAACAAGCGACCAACCCGCCAGACAACAAATGTTGATTTGTGCGCCAATAATGATAACTTTAACAACTCTTCAAATAGTTCATATAGAAATAGAAGACGCTTTAGTTTAGTGTGTTCCTATATCTAGTGGGAGGAAATCGACGACGTCTTCTGGTAGGAGCTTAAATATATTCAACGATAAAAGAGGAAAATATCAGTAAACTACAGTAAGATACTGTCCTTGGTCCCTAAGAATATGTCACGTTTCCTCTTGCAGGACTCCTGTGAAATCTCTTGCATTAGCTTAGCCGACATCGAATCTCAACATCTGACTACTCTTAGGGAGTAGAAGCTGCGTCTGTAGTCCGTTTTGCTATGATGTGTTTCCAGTATCTGTGTGTTACCCACAAGAATTGTATTGAAACAGAGCTCAAATAGGTATTCAAGGGGATGTCTGGAAGTTTTTGAAATGCTTCAAATTAAGTTATCTGAGGGGTTCTTCATAAGAGTTGAGTTTGGGTCCCTGAACTGATTTCTTGGCCCACTGTTGGATACATCACAATGTACCCTCATCCTTTTAGAGTGAGGGAGGAAACATTATGACTTTGGTGGAGTTTTGTTCTCTGAGCTTGATGGTTTGGTCGTGGAGCTTTCATCGTTCTTCTGAACGACATCATGAGCACAAACTTCAGATAGAGGTGAAGTGTTCCCATACTCTAAACGGGGTCGAATAAAACTGTCGAACACAAAGTGAGCAGTTCTACCATCTAACTGGCCGAAAAGCCGCACTTCAATGTTACCAGTGTACAATCTGCCAGAAAGGCATTTTTGTCTCAGTTGGCGTAAGACTTCAGATCATTGGACACCAACACTCCCAGATCATTTTCAACTTGTGATAGCTTTGGATGGTAGTTACCTAAGTTGTATGTATAATCTGCAATATGTCACAGATCGACCAATCTACATTTTAAAGTGTTAAAGATCGTTGTTTTCCATCCAACTCTGAAGTAGATTGTGATCGTCTTGAAGTGCCAGCTAGTCATCTTGGTTGCAAACTTCTCTCCAGAGTTTCACATCATCAGCGAGTAGTGATAAGTCGGACGACACCGGCTGAGGAAGGTCGTTCATAAAAATTAAGAAGAGAAGAGGTCCTAGTACTGAAACATGGGGAACCTCACCAAGACATTTCGTAGCCTGAGAAAAAGTAAGGTTTACCCTGACCCTGAAAGATAAACCATTTAGATGTGGAGTAGGCCAAACAATTAACGGTGGCTTGGTACCTTACCGTTTAAGCTCACTGATAAGACACATATGACTGACCCTATCAAAAGCTTCAGAGAAGTCAAGGCATATGACGTCAACCTTCCTTTTGCGATCAAGGATGGTTGTCCATCTGTCCACTGCGATCAGCGGGTTGGTTATACAGGAATGACCCTCTCTGAAACCGTGCTGTTGGTGTGAAGGGAAGTTCATGGCTAGTAAGTAGTCACGTAAGCCTCCTTTAAAAATTGGTGCTGTGTAAACGAGCTTTCAGTTTTCTGGTACCGTGCCTCGACTTGTCGATTAGCTTTATCTGACGCCAAAGCCCGTCTTCTCCTATTGTCTTCGTACATTGGTTCCTCGCTTTTCTCGGATTGTCTATATGTGCTGTTGTCACTAGTTCATTTATATTCCACTTAGTTGTGCCGTTTGTGTCTTAGAATTCTAAGAGTGCGATTCCTTGTGGCTTTACGTTGCCCGCAACATTTGAGGACCATTTGCGAGGCAGAGTATTTTGTAACATATAAGATTGTGTGCAGTAAGAAATCGGAAGGAGCATCTACATCAAGTTGAGGGTAGACATTTCAGTCTTACTTACTTACTTACTTACGCCTGCTACTCCCAATGGAGCATAGGCCGCTGACCAGCATTCTCCAACCCACTCTATCCTGGGCCTTCTTTTCTAGTTCCTTCCAATTCTTGTTCATTTTTCTCATGTCTATTTCCATTTCTCGGCGTAATGTGTTCTTTGGTCTTCCTCTTTTCCTTTGACCTTCAGGATTCCATGTGAGGGCTTGTCTTGTGACACAGTTGGGTGCTTTCCTCAATGTGTGTCCTATCCACTTCCAGCGCTTCTTCCTGATTTCTTCCTCCACTGGGATCTGGTTTGTTCTCTCCCACAGTACGTTGTTGCTAATAGTGTCCGGCTAATGGATCTGAAGTATTTTGCGTAGACAATTGTTGATAAACACCTGTATTTTCTGGATGATGGCTTTTGTAGTTCTCCAGGTTTCTGCCCCATACAGTAGAACTGTCTTGACATTTGTATTGAAAATCCTGACCTTGGTGTTGGTTGACAGTTGCTTTGAGTTCCAGATGTTCCACAGTTGTAAATATGCTGCTCTTGCTTTGCCGATCCGCGCCTTCACATCTGCATCAGATCCACCCTGTTCATCAATGATGCTGCCCAAATACGTAAAGGTTTTTACATCTTCCAAATCTTCTCCGTCAATTGTGATTGGATTGGTGCATTCTGTGTTGTATCGGAGAATCCTGCTTTTCCCTTTGTGTATATTGAGACATATTGCTGCTGAGACTGCTGCCACACTGTTTGTCTTCTCCTGCATCTGTTGTTGCGTTTGGGATAGAAGGGCCAGATCGTCTGCGAAGTCTAGATCATCCAACTGCATCTTAGATGTCCATTGTATCCGCGCTTCCCTTCAGACGTTGACGTCTTCATGATCCAGTCGATCACCAGGAGAAAGAGAAAGGGTGAGAGTAAGCAACCTTGCCTAACACCGGTCTTCACTTCGAACGACTTTGTCAACTGTCCTCCATGCACGATTTTGCAGTGTAATCCATCATATGAGTTCTGTATGATATTGACTATCTTCTGAGGCACGCCGTAGTGTCGAAGAAGTTTCCATAGTGTTGTTCTGTCCACGCTATCAAATGCCTTTTCGTAGTCAATGAAGTTGATGTAGAGTGATGAATTCCATTCAATTGATTGTTCCACAATGATCCGTAGAGTTGCGATTTGGTCTGTACACGATCTATCCTTACGGAATCCTGCCTGTTGGTCACGAAGTTGGGCGTCTACGCAGTCCTTCATCCTGTTTAACAATACCCTGTTGAAGACTTTTCCCGGTATTGAGAGAAGAGTGATGCCCCTGTAGTTATCACACTTGCTGAGATCGCCTTTCTTCGGTATTTTGATCAGTAGTCCTCCTTTCCAGTCTGTTGGTACTTGTTCCTCATCCCAAATCTTATTGAAGAGAATGTGGAGTATCCTTGCAGTTGCCGCTACGTCTGCTTTTAGTGCCTCTGCTGGGATGTTGTCTGGTCCTGCTGCTTTGCCACTCTTGATTTGTCTGATGGCCATGCTGATTTCTTCAATTGTTGGTGGGCCAACATTGATTGGGAGGTCCGTGGGTGCTACTTCGATGTTGAGTGGGTTCAGTGGAGCTGGTCGATTCAAGAGTTCTTTGAAGTGTTCTACCCACCTGTTTTGTTGCTCTTCAATGTTGGTGATTACCTTGCCTTCCTTGCTTTTTACTGGTCGTTCTGGTTTGCGGCGATTTCCAGAGAGTTTCTTTATCGTGTCATACAATTGTCTCATGTTTCCTTCTCTTGCAGCCTTTTCCGCCGTCGTTGCTAAATCTTCCACATATTTACGTTTGTCGGTTCTGATGCTCCTCTTCACTTGTTTGTTTATTTCCGTGTATTCAGCTTGTGCCTTGGCTTTTTCTGCTCTTGTTCGGCTGGTATTGATCGCTTCCTTCTTGTTCCTTCTTTCTTGAATCTTATCCAGTTTATCGACAGTGATCCATTCCTTGTGGTGGTGCTTCTTGTGACCCAGGACCTCATGACATGTTGAAGTGATTGCCTCTTTGATCCCCTTCCAGTTGCTCTCCACAGTAGTTCCTTCTCCATTGAGTAGATCATGAAAGGCCTGGAATTTATTGCTGAGGACTATCTTGAATTTGTTGAGTTTGTTAGTATCCTGGAGAAAGGCCGTATTGAACTTTTGTGATACTGTCTGCCCCGTTGTCCAGTGCTTCTTGAGTTTCAATTTCATCTTAGCGACCAGACATTTCAGTCTACCTGCCGTAAATTGTCCGGTAAAGCAAACGCATCAGTCCGTTTGAATTTCAACATCTATTATCAATAAGTTATTTTAACGTAATTTCAATAGTAAAATGGAAGCCTATAACGACGCGACCACTTTTTCACAGAGGACCTAGGATTGAGATGTTGCTACTCATGAATTCTTCGTTTGTAAAAACTCAATCTAAACGTGAGCATTGTTAGCATCACTTCATTCATGCAGCTCATCCATTTTGTTCAGTCAACTTGTTGCGTTCGTATATATGCAGTTTTGCTTCGAATTTGAAACGCGTGAACTACCTTGTCCTGTTTAGCTGAATAAGCTTAACGTGGATTGCCAGTCAGTGTTACAATGCTTGTAATATTAAAACCAGATTTCACTCCTAGGCTCACAAAGTTTTATTTCAAATTGTTCAGAATTGTATATACCGAAAAATGTCAAGGTGAATTTATAGTTAGGAAAGTTTCATGATTGTTGTGTTGCCTTTTGCGAGTGGTTATAGTTCTTGAAGAAAGTTACCCAGTGGGTAATTCGAAATGTGGCAGTTTTAGATGGTTTCAGCTTAATTTTATCCCTTCCAAATGGGGGCCTAGGTATTTGATGTGATATAAATCAAAACTTAAATCCACATGGTGATTTTTGCGTGACATATTCAAAATACGCCGTAATAATGAACTTTTTATTCAACTGTGCTATACTGAATAAAAGCTAGATTTAGACGACTCTGTAATTGGCACACGAATAGGGGTTATCAGATAACTGGAAATATAGACTGAATGGAACAGATCACCAATAATATTACGGTACTATTGTAACAACAGGATTCCAATATGTGATCTGAATGCAGAGGACGATCCAAAGAATAAAAATTTATTTGATTGACCTTAACTATGTTCTTTTGCATAGATCGTGAAGACTTTTGGAATTATTCACATTAAATCTCATTCAAACACAAGCTTTATGAATAATTCAAACGGTTCGAATTTAACAAGGGTGATAAATTATATCAAAAGGGCAAAATAAATCAAAAGCACAGCTTGAACTATGTATTTAAATTTACTACACACAGAAAGATGGTTAATAAATAAGCGTTATGTACTCGAAAATCAATAACATTATTACCAACATATTGGGATCAAATATCTATTTGAAAGGATCCGAAATTGCGTTTTCAGAAGGCACTCAAAGGTTTTCAGTGATCATCCACTTCACGTTGTAACTTTGAGTTTGGGCAAACACTAGCTTGTCGTCAATTACCCGGCATTATGAGCATTATCAGAAATGGTTAGGTTCTTTAACGAACGTTTGGGTGGATTGTATGTTTTTTCGACTACAGGTATGCCATATAATTACATTAATGTTCCATCCACAAGTATGTCTTAAACCTGATATTCATAAACCAACGACAGTTGAATTCTTTATTAAAAATTTGCTCGCGATTTGTGTGATCACGACTTGAAGTTGCAACTGGACTAAGAAATAGGAAACGTGTCCGCGATTTGTTAGCATATCTGTTGATATGATATAAATGAGGACTTGAAATACTTACTATGTGGTTATAGATATGGTTTTGGTAAGTTATTTCACTCAGGGTTTACCTGAGAAGAAGCTTCTGTCATCTGAACTTTAGACTTTTACGACTGATGGATATAAATAACGAAGGAGTAAATAGTCCGCAGGGCTCTTCAGAAGTTATCACGTTTTGTTATTGGAAGTGAAGCGTCTCTTCAGCTTTCCCTGAGTTTTGTTAGTAAGAGGACTTTTCACTTAATGGTAAATGATTGACAATTAAAGTCTATCGAATGTAAAGATAAGTTTCTGGCATACTACTCATATTCCCCAGGTTTACCTTAGTGTATTCACATTTGAAATCATTCTATGAGTCATATAAGGATATCGCGAATATTCAGGTATGACAGCGCTGTTATCCGTAACACCTTTATGATCGTGCATCACAAAAACAACCGAAAAAGAATTGAAGAATATAGAAGTTCGGGGATATATTTGGAAGGTCGCCGATATGTTGAGAAGTGTATGGGCTAAGCTAACTGATTGTTATACGAATAAATATTTTGGGATCATGCGTCATGTAGTAGTGCCTTATTATAAACTGATGTCAGCTTATGTAATCACATACTTTATGTATCAGTGATTTAGCTATAGATTCGTCTACACAAATAAACACAAGAAATTATCGTTTCTACACAGAAAATTGTTGCTACTTCAATCTGTTATAAGCTATTTAAAAAAAATCCTAATAGTTACATAACATGGGCCATACTAATTGTAGTCTCTGAAATTTAAATTTCTTCTTATATTAGAAAAACAATATCATCAGATCTATCTAAGCTAATTGCTTTAACAACAAAAAAATTCATAATAAAGCAGTACTGAACAAGAATGAAATTTGTTCAAGTTTTACTAGTGTTCATCTTGTCCTTCATAACATAACGCTATCTGACCATGATGTCTCATCGTTTTGTTCCTTTTTACTTGTATACATAAATAATATACCAATCATTTATAATTCTTTTGGTACAAACATCAAATTCCAAATTTTTATTCAGCGTTTATTAAATTCAGTTTGTTTATTTTCAACAAAAATATTTGCTAATATTACGTTCTTTGAGCTATATTGTGGTGTGGGTTACTTATATCCACATAAGTAGTATATAACAGTGGTCGGACATAGAAGGTATTTTAGTAGATCGAGAAGAAAAGAACGGCAACGGAACGCAATTGGCATGAAAATGCATGAACAATGAAATTTGAGATGAATAACTGATATTTGCAAAGGAAGAGTCAAATTAAAGACTATGGGATGATATTTTGCAAATTAACTATTTACTATATAGTTCTCAGATTTTAGTGAAATGCTCTGTAATTTCTTGTCAAATACATTCGATTGTCCCCACTTGTGTTTTTGTTCACTACAATATGATTTAATTACGGGGCTTTCACCATAGTTCTTAACAAAATCAACTCCTTCATATAGAAGTATAAAGTAGGCTACTTTTTGCATTCAAAACATTAATTAGTCTATTAAATTGCAATATTTATTCCACTATTTAAATTGTCTGATTACCGGTAAAATAGTTTGACAAAGATTTTTCTTCAGTTAAAGTTTTAGTTGTCATTTTTATTCTACTGAAATACAAGAAAAAGTAAGAAGAAGAATATATCACAAATAAAAAAGGCGAAAAATAAAAATACACATTCATCGATATTATTTTTAAAAAAAGCAGAATAAATAAACAATTAAATTTACTTTTTGTATTGTATTAAAACGTTTTCTTTAAAATCCTTAGGTTTATCACTTTGCATTGATTACTCATTGTGACTTTCTACTGTTTTGTAAGTAATAATTTCCCTGAAGAGTTAAAATTTTAATTTTATTTTAAAAATAATAGAATGAAATAGTAATAATGAGTAGCTGTAATATATACATATATACCTTCTTTGATAATGAAATTAATTTTCAACCGTCTGTTGGTGTCTTTTTAAATAACATTTTCATCAATTCTAAGTGAATAAATCATTCACATTAAATAACCAGTTCATTTACTGAAATACTGAAAGTTATTATTTGTGATTATATTTCAAGTTTACTATTGAGTGACTGAAGATAGTTAAATCAAGAAATATATGAAGTTTTTCAAACCTAGCTTCAGTTAATTTTATGTCTTAGTTTGACAGTCGCTTGATACTTAACATCTTCTTGGTATTTGTTTAAGCATAAAGCTTTTTTCCTTCTAAACATCGAAGGAATTAGCTTATATGTAAAGTAAATATATATAGTATGGTGATATAGACCGTGTAATCAATTCAATGAATAACTTGGAAAGACTTAAATTTAAAATTTGCTTTTCATTTATAATAACTCTTCCAAAGAAAATCTAATATGCAACCAAATATTCTACATTTTTTTTAAAGCTAATGAAATGTTTAGTTATTTCCAATTTAAGCGCAATAGTAAGATTCGTCTATATAATATAGTTTACTGGTGCGACCTTTATATATAAGTTACTTAGTAAATATTCCAACTATAACTTGGTGCACTTTGAATTTTAATGGTAAATATCGTTATCGAAAAATGCATTAAAAATATATGCCTAATAAAAAGTTTATCATCAGCTATGCTTTCGCATTTTCGAACTTCTGAAAGTAGAACTGGCCACGTTAATGAATTTCCATAATCTTGATGAGACGAAAAACCTGAGACCCACCTTTTTCACTTTAAACTCATTATTTTGACACTATGCAGGAACGCAATTTTTTTGGAAATTTTCTTAGATACTTCCTGAAAGTTGTATTGATCCTGATTTCCATTTTTTTTATAAAATCAATGTCAAATTTACAAGAATCCAAGTATCAAACATCACATGTAATTTATAAAACCTGAACCAGTTATCAATATAACATAAATAGAAACCTTGACTTCACTATATGTATATTAGTGAATATCACTATGGTTTTATACGTAAACTCTATTACTTTCGTTTCAAAATGAATCATTTTCTAAAATATGGGACATAGAAAAAAATTTTTAAATCACTAATTAATATTTTATTTTACCAGCTGTTAGTATCTAAAATTTCAGTAGAATGTGGAATATGTAATACATGGTAAATGGAACTTTAAAGAGTGTTAATAAGAAAAGGGGTGAGGGTTAAGTATTCAATAATATAACTTTTATCATTAAAGTTTTCAGTATTAACAGTGTTACAGTCGTTATCAATATTGTTATTCTTTCAACTTATATTTCTGATATATATAATTTTACATTTATAAATAACTTATATGGATTTATGTTGCTAGTATTATCAGCATATGAATATAAAATTTATAAGTAAAGAGCTAACTCGAATCTATTTATCTTTATTCAAATGTAATTTGACTCCATTTTTAGTGCACAATTTAAAATGATTAAAAAGAAATTAGTTTAAAGATATTATATACATATATATATTGTTTACACAAAGTACAACATTCAATGTAAGTAAGCTAAAAACAGTTTAAGTTTTTTAAAATAATACAAATGTTTATCTATCCATCTATCTATATTTGTTTATTTATTTATTTGGAATAGTCCGTTTGATTTACGATTGAGTTACACGTTAAATTTATTTATTTTTGTCTGTAAACTGATCACATTTTGTCATTATCAAGTAGTTGAAATGTTCACCTTACCTTCTTTTTTGTTTGTTTGTTTCTCTGTATTTTAATGAGAAAATTATTTCATTATTTATTTCATGTGTTATCCACCATTTCTAATGATTGTGAAACATTTTATTTTTAAATGACTTAAATGAAGAATTTGAGATAATAGTAAAGAGTACCATCTGTTGGCATTGTTGAGTTGCCTGTTATAGATGTTTTAATTGTGAAACTTTCATTATCTTTCCGATCAGTATCATCAACACTTCACTTAGTAATGAGATTTTCACATATATTCCATGTATTTTAAATTAAGCTACCAGAACAAGGTAATTTCAAATTGGTAGAATAAAAAAATAGATTCACTATTAACTAAAGTTAGCGCTGATGATTTCAAGGAGAATGATTATAAGAGCTTTACAATTGAACTATTTATTGCAGGCAACTCAACAACTGTAAAGGAATAGATTTGAACTGCAAATACTCTCCATCAGGTCATTATGATCTATTTTCAATCGCGTCACATTTTTTTTATTTATTTTAACACATAGATATTGGTACAAGGAGGCACCAAATACATATGCGCCATACAAATCTCACTCAATATGTGTGAGGGCTGTGATACTTCCCGGGTGCCCAAACCGAAGCAGGCGGTTTTCTTAGGGGGCCACTCCCCGAGCCTTCGACCTGAAGGTCCGATCCACAAGGCAGTTGAGCAACGTAAGGAGATGCAGTCCCATGGTAGCCGGTGACCAACGACTGGTCCATCCGCCATTTGTTCCCTCAGGATCCTGGAGCCCATGTTCATTATTAGTTTGGAATGGGGGTTTTCCGACTCAACTAGGTGGACTCTCCATGTCCACCAACCCGGTTGAAGCGCCTGACATTCGCCTTGCGTGCTCTCAATTTCGTAAACAGCACCCCGCCGTGAGAAGGCAGTGAGTAGGACTTCCCTGACAGAGGCTATATATGCATAGCCATGTGAGAGCACTGGCGTCACACCAGTAAAAGGAAGGTTATCTTTGAAGTAAAGAGCTAAATTCAATAGTCATGGCTTTTTGTAACATTGCTTCATAGATTATATTTAGAGAAAATCTGATGTAGTTTGAAAACTGACTGTTCAGTTATTTGACATGTTTTTTCCTTATAAAAGATGTGAATATTTAAGGGAAAAATAATATTTTCAAACAATAAATAGCATTATTCTAAACTAGTGATATATGAGTAAATTGAAAATTTAGATGACAAACTTTGGAGGTACTTAAAGAAGTATTACGGGAACTGGATTAATAACAGTTATTTTCAGTAACTATACGGAATTATTTTGGCCTTCATTTGCAATAATCTATATAATGGCTCAATATCAATAATTCAATTTATAATTTTTTATTGAATAGGTGATCAGCCTATATATATATCCGGTACGGGTTAATATCCTTAGTTGAAAAATTGAAAAAAATATATTTATTTGTGGTTTTAATTTTCCCCTGATGTTTAGGACTGCAATTCATCAATCTGTTTTTAGCATATTTGCATCCAATGCTGATTATCCCGTAATTCTTAGTAAGTTATAAGCATTTTAAGCAGAGATCAATGATTGTAAGCAGCGGAATCCAGGATGAGCGTTTCTGTTTATTTAGGATGAAAGTTGAATATACGTTATGGAGATAGGATTTTATTATTATATGCATCATGATTCATTTGTTTCATCTTTTATTACTAAGTTTTGCATTAACATACATTTATTGATATTTAGACTATTTGGTTTTTCATTGTGTTAAGTATTTGTAAAGTTCCTAAAATAATGTGCTTTATAAGCAAATTATCTCTTTTCCTAAAATTTTTAACTGGGATGAAGTTATTAATTCTGAACAAAATTTTATTTTGACCCAGAGCATTCTAGAAATAAATCCTATTTTCTTTTCAACCGAAGATAAATAATGAGATTTGATGTTATAGTCATATCAGAACACTGGTCTCAGAACTTAAATGAAAAATAGTTAATCGGTGAGGAACTTTGAATCTAAAAATGTCACCTTTCAATCGTGTTGAATTTTACAAACGACTCTTGGCAATTTGTAATTAGGAATGATTGGGATTCTTCTAATACAATAGGGATCAAATACGAATTCGATGGACTGGACACTGACTCACAGAACTTTGACAATAATCTATAAACTAATCAAAAGCCATAAAGAGTTAGGTGATCATAAAAAATTAACGTTCAAAATGACAAATTTGATGTGGAGCAACTCTATAAACACAATAGCGAAACGTTGTCCTGCAATGCATAATAAAATCAATAAACTAAAACACAGAATAACCAACCAAATAGCAATAAAGTTTGTGAGGAAATGTTAAATTAGAAAAAAAGTTATCGCCATTATTCCTTCACGAAAGAATTGACATTTATCAATAATTAATATGACAACCTGGGGTCTCTTCATTAGATTCTCATTAGAAATATTCACTCGAATAAAACTGATTAGGAAAGAAAGTAATTTTATTAAATCATTAAAGTTAATTATCGAAAAATAATATTGACAATTTTATTACCGATTAATTTATTCAGCGTGGGGTTTTGTGGATATTATAGTAACTTAGTAGTTTAATTCATGAGTCAATTAAAGCTAGGCCACCATGGCAAACCTAGAAGCACTGGACGACCGTTTTGTCCTAGTGTAGAACTCCATGGCAGTGCGCATCCAAGACCCCGCCTTGCGATATTAGAACCCGGGACCTATCGGTCTCACGCGCAAACGCTTAACCTGTAAATTACTGAGCTAGTCGGCATCCAGCGGTGTTAATGTCTAACTTCAACCAATCCACGAAGTTGCACCACCGTCCACCGTTGTCACCAGTGAGTTACTATCTCATTAATTGCGGTCTTCAATAAATATTTCCTGGAGTTCTAGTGAGAAGCAGTAACCAGTGGAGTCCAACTGGGTCTATTGTGAGATAGCAACTCACTGAACACAATGGTGGATGTGTCGCTCAAGTTCGTGGATTAGTTGAAGTTGGTCATTAACATCATTGGATGCCGGCCGGCTCAGTGGTCTAGAGGTTAAGCGTTCGCGTTCGAGACTGATTGGTCCTGGGTTTTAATCCCGCGGTGCAGAATCGTAGATGCGCACTGCCGAGGAGTCCCACAATAGGACGAAACGGCCGTCCAGTGCTTCCAAGTTTTTTATGATGGTCTACCTTCAACTGACTCATGAATTTAACTACTAAATGATCAATATATGTTACAAGTGTTTATTCAAGGTTAATTATATTTAATAAATATTTTTTTTATCTAAATGAAAAATATCACGTTTGGTCCATTATACTGAGCGCTTATATTTACTACTACCATTGTTAATGTTTATCATTATCGTCAATAAATTACATGTATTGTTACTTACTTAAGGAGTTATACGATTCTGTATTGTTAAAATATTTTAAAAAAAACCATAATTCATTATCATTATCATAATCAGTACTATAATCATTGTAATCATATTCATGAATGTCTACGTAAATATATACTCTACCTACAATCACTGTTACTACTGTTATCATTATTATAACTTATAATGGTAATAAAAAATGTCGGTCAATCAAATTAATGATATTAAATATGAATGTGAATAAAGTAATTTAACAATTCACATGCTATAAATTGCCATTAAATAATAGTTGAAAAATATTAACCTTATTTTAATCTACATGAAACTTTCCTACATTAATTAACCGGTATTATATTTATTAATATTCTAATAATACAATTTATAATTAACAATGGTAAAGTAATTCATATCTTTATTACTATAGAGATTATGATGTAAATTAAATTTATATAGTAGTAGTTAAATGGTCAAGAATTTCAATTTATATCAATTTGTTATTGATTCATGATCAATCAAATAGTTCAACTTTTATAATAAACATTATAGTTACTGATCATAATATCAAGTTTATTCAATAAAAATAAATTTAGAATCTAATACAATTTATACTATTTCTAGTTCTCAAATTCTAAATATCTTAAATAATTACTCATATTTATATTTTATAACTATTATTCAATTCAGTATAAATACTTTAGGGGATTAATAGTGTAAGTTCAAATGTTATGTTGAACTTATTTCAATGAATAACACATTTCAAAACAAATTCTGTTTATCTAGTGCTGTTTGTTTTGTTTGTTTTTTTAGATTTCCTTTAACCATATAACAAGAAATAGACGTTAATAATTTTGTAATTAAAATCTAAGTTGAAATTTTATCAAAGTTTTACTTTATTATATAATCTATTTAAGAATGTTTAGTATTTTTTATCGAATCTTTTTTAATGTAGAAAATGATTATACTTGATCAAGTATATATAAACGTTAGGAATTGTTTAGATTCTTAAAGAGAATTCTTTGAGTTATTTAAATCTATAGTGAGTAAGTATTTAGTTAATTGAAGTAACAGTGACTTATGGGATTAATTTCTTTTACTAGTTGCCTATAACATTGAGTTACATTTTAAGAGCAAATTGTTATATTAATCATATCCGGTGGTCAAAAATCGTTAATTTTATAAAATCTTAAGCTCAGTGGTAACGTCTCTGACTGTGAAGCTGGGTGACACGGGATCAAATCCGTCAGGGACCACTCGTTCCCTCAAGATTACAGGTACACCTTGCTGACGAGTGCTAAGTAGCACGAAACCCGGGTCCAGGGTTTCCTGTCGACTACCTCCAACCACCATCTAAATCTCAATATAGAGTGCCCGCAGTGTCGAGTCACCTAGACTGGTGGCCACGTTGCGTCATGGTCGATAGCATTCGATCTGCACTAATAAGGACTTGACACACATGACATTGGTCACCACCCAGTGATCAACCAATTGTAATCTTAAGCTTGTGTTTATTTAGAAAGTTATTGATCAATTAGTAATAAGCTTAGTTTATCAAGATCTTACTATTCATTTGTGTAAAAATAAAACATTTAAAAATCAATGTTTTACATAAGTTTTTGATTTATTTTAAATCTTAAATAAATCCTCATTTATAATTTTTTTTGTATTTTCACTGATATTAAGTGATTCATGATTTCTAACAACAGCACCAGTTTTCTGCTGTTATAATATCTCATTTATACATATACTTGAATTATCTTTTATGGTTGGCGTTCTTTTAGCGAGTTAATTTCCTATAGGATTAGCTCGTTAACTTCATGCCCACCTCTCCTCCTTTATCCGGGCTTGGGACCGGAAGTAGCTTCAGAGGGGCTCCAGGCTGAGTTATATATATATTCAAAAACGAAATTCACTGATAGTGAAAGTATAAAGTTATACGATTTCTAAAGAAATTTACACAGTTCTACTAAAAGTACTAAAAGTTATTTGTGAAAAAATTACTTCGCGAAAAGAAGTAGTATTCTCTTCGAAATATTGTCTTCGTTTTATCAGAGAGTTTACTTTGAGAAGAATGCCTGCTTGCACAAGAAAATATTTAGTATTGTATAGGTTATATTATTCATTAAAAATGTCATTGTGTATAAAGCTTCTGTCAGTATGTTTTGACTGTTGACTTTGAGTAACCTGGAATTATGCAGAAATCATTGTTTAGTAAATAATAATTGATTGAAACAAAACATATGCCTGTATTTTGAATACAGAGATAAGTGGAAGGCAACATGGTTTAGATGAATCATTTTTAGCTTTGTCATTAATTGTCAATAATTTTTGTTGGTACCCTTGAAGGGTTTATGTATTAATTCACGTCATTATTGGGGTTAGTAAATCACTTCAGATCGAATGATTTTTTTAAGATTATTTCGGAATTTTTTTGTTTAAACTAATTTTACACAAGAACATTAGTCATTAAACTGAAGAAAAGGAACTTCTCTCGTCAAGCTGAACTGAATCAACATTGTGTTGTTTCATTTTCGAGTAATCTAAGGATGATTAAATTAAATAGTGAATATAACTTTATTTGAAAAATACATAATTATCAGTTTTATTCACTAGTTGATGTGAGTTATGTGCTACCATGTTAGACAAAAAACTAAATTAATGTTAATGGTATCTATGACAACTTTTAATTTTGACACATTCCTCCAAATCCTGTTGTGAAATAATCTCAAAAAGTATCCATTATAATTACATAATAAAGAACTAGTTATGTGCAAATACTCTAAAGTAGTAATACGGTAATTAATAATAAATATAGTAACTGGGTCATACAGAGTAACATTTCTTTATAACTTAGTTTTATTACTCTATTACCGTCTATATTAAGACTGTTTGACTTTCTACTTTTCTTAATAAGTGATTAGCGAATAAAAGTTTAACTAAATTCATTTGTATACAAATTTCAGTTGTCATTTTATCTTTACAGACAAATTGTATAAATTAACAGAAGCTAGCTATCCTTCTCAAAGAGACAAATATATAATAATATGAAGTCATTATGCATATAAATAGAATAAAATTAATTAGATATTAATTATTTATTCATTTTTCTCAATATAGGTATATAAAAAAAAGTAAATCACACCATATTGTTTATTGCACCTAGTATGAAGTTTCTATAACTCAATTCATGAATATAAAATCTTGTAAGTGACCCTTCAAAAAACAAACGAAACAATAACACTTAGGTTGATTTGTTTTTGTTTCATTATTACATAGAGATAAGTAGAGACAATTAATTCAACTAAATATATGTTGAATAATTAATTACATTAAACATTTATATATTTGTATACTTCTACACTTCACTACACGATCAATAAGTGTTCATAAACATTGGATGACTTTTGAATGCGTGGAACATCACAATTATATTCTTGTAGTATATATATATATATATATATATATATATATATATATATATATATATATATATATATATATATATATAAAGGTATCTAATAAAAGCAGATTTATAAATATTACAAGTGTACTCATATGGTCGAATTAATTTCACATTATTTTCATATGATTATGCAAATTGTTTGTTCAGTAGATTGGGGTGTTTTTTCTCTCTTCATTATATTTCACTATCTGAATGCAATTAGGTTAATTATTATTCGCAAAACATTTTCATAACTCCTGTAAAATGGTATTTCTTAAATTATTCGATATGAATTAATTTCTAAAAATGATATGAGCTTATTTTGTGATAATGATAATATTTTGTTCTGTTTTACTGAACATGTAAGTGTTCGACGATTCTTTGAATGTAGTCTGTCAAGACAGAATCCTTACCAATCGTAATGATTAACAAATAACGCTTGATTATGGATTATCTTTCACTGACATACCATAATAGATTTTGTTCCGAGACAGTTTTCATGTAGAAATAATATTGGTTGAGGACTATTAAAAACCAAGCAAGGATGAGAAGCTGTTTCATCCTCGTATTTGTCACCTTATCATTTGACATCTATAGTAAACAGCTTATTTAAACTCATAATGTTTAGTTCTCGAGGATAATATTGGTTTTTTTAGGCTGATAAATCAGAGTTCATTGGTCTTTTTTCAACTGTAGCTGATTTATGATGTATAGAACTGTTAGAGAGTTTTAAATAGAAATAAATTAATTCTTTATTATTTTGGGATTTTTAGTAGTTCTCTAATTGGTTACAGTCTTCCATAAAACACTCAGTAGATTAATAATTGCCTACTCAAATTTGATTACTGTTTTCTGACCACTTAAATGCACTTGTAACTACTGAGGTCTGTTAAAAATCCTTATATAATTTCAGAAATGGCAATTGATGACCTGTCTTTAAACCTCAAACATCAATTATACATTTACATTATTCATTTTATTAGCTCTAAGAAAAGTCATGGATAATATGCAACTTGTTTGACCAATGTGAAAATGCTGGGATAACATAATTTTGGAAATAAAACGAATTCATCCTACTTTCGGGCTTCGAATCATTATTCATGATTAGAAATAGTGAAATAAAATGGTAGGATTAAGAGAATGGATGAATGTTAATTTATAGTTTAAAAAAATTATGTAACGACTGAAGTTCCGTTGTGGTGTGTGCTAATTATATTGACATAAGTAGTCTATGATGTTAGTCGTGAACAGAAGGTCGGGCAGCAGAGAGACAAGAGGATCGAACAGTAAAGAATGGAAATAAGATGCAATTTGTATGAAAATGCAAGAACAGTTAAGTCTGAGTCATTTTGAGAGAATTGGCGGACATTTTTCAAATTAAGCATTTACTTTATGATTGTTAGATTTTATTAACAAGTCCTGTAATTTTGTAACAAATATATTATTTTGCTATATCAGAGAAATAGATTTATCGCACTTTCTTTCTTTGTAAAGAAATCAGTTCAAAAATACTTAGTGACAGTGATTTCTTCATGGAAGAGTAAAGAAGGCTTTCGTTGCTTAATAATCATACTGAACACCTTTGTCGATGCCGCTTCAATCCTTCATTCAAAAGAGCTAGTGTAAAGATTTGGTTATCTAATTTTGAAAATTCCCATATTGTGAATTACAACACCGCAAATAATGAGCGAATAATATTATTTTCAATTAAATCCTCATCGAGCTTTACTCGAATATACAATAATATCTATATACGCAAATGAAATTATCAAAACAATCAAGGCAGTTTATGAGTCAATGATAATAATAGAATAGATTACACAAATAAACATAAGTGAAAAGTACAAATTTTTATTGTGATGACAGGTGTACTAGTTGTGATAAGAATAATAAAGGCTTGAATCAATGTTTCATAATAAGAATTAGGTCAATGGCTCGAGAAATACAGACACTGAAATAACATTCATTAAAAATGATAAGATTTGATAATAAGATGTGTTTAGATAATCGGACAATGAAGAAAAAATGGTGGCTGAAGAGAAATGAATGAATTAAAAGTATGGAAAATAATAAATAAAATCTTTTATTAAGACTAATTCGGTCAAGGAAGAGACGAAAGTGGCGAATTTCTTATGAATATAGATATGTGGTTTGTTAACTCGAATCCCTATAGCTTCTGCTATATGTAAGAGATGAGATCTGACCCCATAAGGGAAACTAATAGGGATGCGATAAATCACTAAATGACCTATATCCATCTGCTACACGACTGCTCCCGATCAAGTGTGATAGAACAGAGATGCGTATTGTCTTCATGATACCCTTTCATAACCACGAAGGGAGTTCAGTAACTCGTTGACCCAATTGTCTGGTTGTGCGCCCAATATTGTTGAATTAGTAGATATATATGGATGTGGCAAAACCATGTAACTTATCCTTTATTTGATGAATTCCACTAGTTCGGTTGAAGAACGATATACAGAGGTTAGCTGCATGAAACTTTCTCTTCGTTTCTCTAATCAGTCTATCTCGTAGAATATCACTAGACATCTCCATTGGATTGTAGCATCATGAAGAAAGGTTTCTTACTAACCGCTGATTTCACTATTTTCCTGTTCATTACGTGCAAGTGTTTCTTCAGAAAACCTGAATAATCCATTCCAACCAACGTATTATAAATAAGCTCTAGTTCGTTGTTTACAGTGTCATTTGAACATATCTTTCTCGATCTATTTGCAAAACATCTAACCAGGTTTCTCCTATAATGTATGCGTACAAAGATCGAGAAATGTGTGTATTGGCTTGAAGACGAACTTTTTTACTCACACTTCTACTGACAGAACCACGTCCTCTTCTGTTTAACACAACGTCGAGGAAATGTATCTTATTATCAAGTTTCGCTTTATATGTAAATTTTATTGCTGAGTGCTTATTATTAAATAGTTCTAAGAGTTCTTTTTTCAATGCCCTGACAAACAATTATGAAAGTATTATTCATGTAACGGAAATAAAAGTTGAGCTTATTATTTTTATCTATGTAATCTATTGTACTGTTATCTTCCAATATTATCACTGACTCATAAACTGCCTTGAGTGACTTGATAATTTATATATGCATTTAAATATTATTGTATATTGGAGTAAAGCTTGATGAGGATCAAATTGCAAAGAATATTATTTGATTGTATTTATTGTTCTAATTTAGCTTTCTGTTATTACTGCTATATAAATGTAGTTTTTAAGGTCTCTCGAACCATATTCTGAACTCACTGAGCATTTTGGTTAGAAGGTTGAAGTTGATTAAAAATTATCTATGGATATCTTTAAAGCCGATCTCATATTGCTCATTTGCAGAATACTGTATGATTTTGTTTCGTATAATAAAAACAGACGATATCAAATACCTTTTTTTCCTAATTGCCTGAGAAATATATATCCATCTACTCTGGTATTCCATCATCGACCTCCCAAATGCATGAATTGTCGACTGATTCAAAGGTTTTCAACACAGACAGAAATTGACCAACTCCACACAAATACCCAATTGGAAATTCTCATCAAGCAAACAAGTTACTTCATCACAGTCTTTGACAAAAATTTTCAAGTAACTTAAACCAACCTCTCTCAGTTATCACTATCAATATACTGATACTACTCTACTACGCAATTGCTTCCATCAAAAGAACACAAATATCAATTAAATGATATTTACGAAATAACGATTTATTATTGCTTTGTTCATTCAATGGTGTTGGGGTAATTCTCCTATGCTGTAACGAACTTACGGGTAAATTGACCTCTACACTGGCAGATGCAGATAGTTTCTCCAGAGATAGAACTACAAGCAATAAAACTAAACACAATTTTAAGAAATTTCTATAAAAAATTAAAGACAGGATAACCATCAACGAAGACTTCTTCGGACATTTAAGACCATCAAGTTATTCTACCGCATGGTTGTATGACATACTGAAGGTAAAATGAAAAGTTTTCCTCGTTATCTTAGAATGAATACCAATGACTTTTCCTACCAAGTGATTTTTAAATAGTTGGTTGGAGTCCTAGAACTGACCAAAAAAGAGATTAGATGACACGACTCTTCTGATTCTTTCGATTTTGTTCATCCAACTGTCTGGAAAAGAAATGATATCAGTTAATATTTCGGCTTTGTTCAAAAATGTTCCTTTCACAAGAACAATTTACTTCTGATATAACCAAAGTAAAAACAGAAAATTCGCTATAATCATCCTAGATTATTACTTAAAAAAGCGATACCTACACTCATTATCCCTACAGACAGATTGATGACGTTGCAATTATATGTCTACTAGATCCTAGTTTAGAAGATTAATTTCTGACCAACCTAGACAATAATCTCTGGACAGCAAACAATAGACTTCATTTTTATCAGTAACTTCAAGTGTAAATTCAATTAAAATCACTTTATGAAGAAAAGAGGAAAAAAAACGCTTATCCATTTCAACTGTTTTCATAATAACCATCGGTATAAATGGATACAAGAAAAACACTGTTTATCTTAAAATATATAATATGGAAATATTTCTAATTACATACTGATTGCACCTGAAAAAAACAACAACAAACAATAGAAGAAACTATACACAATGGACGTTTTCTGCATTTTTTAAATTATTGTTTTATTCTAAAGAAATATCTTTTGGAACCTAAATTTCATTTATTGACTCATTTATAATTGAATATTCTGTTTTATTGTTGATTTTACAAATGTGTCATAAATTCAAGGTGAAATAGTACATTTTTACAAATTTTAATTAAACAATTATTTATGACTGTGTAATGTATCATAATCAAATAAGTTTACTGATGTGTACTTTAAAGCAGAATGATTCTATATGTATATATATAAAGCTTTGGTGTAATTGTAATGTAATAGTCATTCCAACTTCTACTTCTTTATATATTACTAACAGTGAAATTAGTATTAGAAGTAGTATATTTACTAAAGAAAAGATATGACACAATTGAAAAGAAAATATATGTATATTATATTTTATGTTTCCATAATTTCATTATTTTATTTAAGATTAACTTATTACCATTAAAATTAAAAAATAATGATTATGTATTAAATTGATGAATTTGAATTCATTAAATAGACCATTAAAATAGAAAAGAGCAGTACGATCATTCATGATGATAATAATAACAACGATAATATTAATTCTGTACATGATTGATGAGTCAAGTTGTATTCATTTGAAGTGTAATGATCTTTTTTTTATCAATTTCATAATGATATAACGGGGAAAGTGTTACATTAGAGATTCCAAATCATGAAGGATTTTGTTAACCGATTAAACATTATTATTATTATTATTATTATTAATGGCCACATTAATAGTGATTGAAATGCTCATGTATTTTTTTGTGTGAAGAGAATAAATCTTCAGAAAACTATGATTTCTGATGTTTATTTTGATTAAATTTTCTTTTGTCATTATTCATAGATGTAGTTAAGTGATTGGAAAAGTTTGGATTGGCATGATATTTTAAATTATATTTCATATTCAGATTTTCTTCATTAAATGTAGAGTGATCTAAAGATGATGTTTCATTTACTTTGGGAATACTAAACCCTTTCGATGTAGGTGATCCTAAAGGAAAATCATCATTATTAAGGGAGTAGGTTCTTTTGTTATTACTTGTCGATTGACTAATAGTTGAAGTATGAGATACTCCGTCTTGGTTATCATTACAGGATGAATTTAACAGATTCAAACCATATGCATTAAGAAAGGAAGAATGTTGTGGATTAATCATTTGCGTAGGCGATATATTAAGTGGGTTGGATTGGTGATATTTCTGAAACCAATCTTGTTGATGTTCAAGCGATTTAGACATTAAGTTTAATAAATTCAGATCATTTAATTGTGGTTGTTTGCAAGAATTACTATCTTTATTCAGATTAATTGAGGTTGATGATATTTTCTGAGTATTTGTATAATCGATTCCCATAGATGTATTATTACTATTACTAACTTCAAAATTATCTCTAATAGTATTGGTAGGACAATTGTGATTGGTAGTAATTGGAATAGAGAAATTTGCAGTTCGTTTTTGTTCATTATCCATTTCTGATTGATAATTTTGTTCTAATGGCAAATGATTTGATTCTGGCCTAGTCATATTTACATCATCTGATGAAAAACAATCGTCTCCACTCATACTTTCACTTCCTAAATCTGTATGATCATAATCACCACTAGCTAGTTGTACAGCATTAGTAGTTAGATTAGATGTTGGATTTTCTGTAAACAGATTAGATCTACTTGACATCATTTCAGCTGCATTCTTTTTTCTCCATTTTGTTCGTCTATTTTGAAACCATACCTTGAAAAATAAATTAAAAAAATTGTGCATTTTGATTTTAGGATAATTTTATGATAGAAAATATTTAGAAGAAATTGATTTCGATGTTCTACCAACCAGTTTGGTCTAAGCTTATTGATAAATAATATAAGAATTATCCATTAGTTATCTCGAAACATATTGCATATTCAGTTACGTATAGATCCATTTCTGCTTTTCCACTATGGACTAATGAGACTGGAAGGCAAGCAAATTATCATGTTCGTTACTGTTAAAGTAAAATTAAGTATAAATTGTAGTCAATATAACTCAAAATGAATAGTTTTTTAGAAATTTGATTCATGGTAAGCAAACTTGATGAAGTAGATTACTTAATATATATCTGTTTTTTTCACTGGTGCTCCTATTTCGCATAGAAGTTATTATGTATTATTATTTTCAAAAAAAAAATTTATCCTATTTGAGTGGATACTAAATCTATCGTCAATTAACTTTCTAATATTAAGAATTTCTTAGCCATAACATTCAACTTTATAAATACATAAGTTGGAAGGAATTCACAAATTAAACTTATAAGAATCTTATGAAATATATCCTTGTTTCTATAAGTTATTATTTATTTCTACTAAATGGAGAATTAGAATAACTATTTAAATATTTATCTAATCGTTAAATAATTCTGTAGTTAGCTATATGTTATCGTTGTAAAGCTATTTAAGTGATTTAATCGTTTTAATATGCAATAATGTACTTTACTGTTACGTTTAGTGATATTTTGTTTCAATGAAATAAATTATGTTGCATTCAATAGTATTTATATGTAAGAAAAGACTTAAATCTTGTAAAAACAAATAATTATAATCACTTTATTTATGATGCCTATTAAATGAGTAAATACCAAACTATAAGGGATTAAATATGTTCTTAGTAGAAGTTTTGTTTATAAACAATAAGTATATTTATGTATCCTAGAAGGCATAGATTCTCTAATTATTTGATTACATTATCATAATTTTACCTTTAGTCAGTTAGTAAACGAAATATAACAATAAATTTGAAAAAATACATCGATGTTGATGTTTATTACTTTTAAAGAATCAAGTTTTCAACTATTATTTCTGTAAAAAAAAATGTACGAGGTGTAACATTCGTAGTGACATTTTTTGATATTATAGTCTGAAAAAATGTTGTGAATAATTTACGTCAGCCTTCTATTTGAAAATATCTGAAATGTAAGATGTATTATCTTTTTTTTAATCTCTTAACCAAACGGTTCTCTTAATTTCGCTTATAAGGGTTTAAACCTTCCCGCTCTTGATATTAAGAACTATAATCAATCAATCCATTTCTGGATAAACGTATCCTAAGGGAACCTGTACGATATTGTTATCAAGTCATAAGATTTGTAAGTGAAGTCCAACAGTGTATAGTAATGGAACCCCTTGGACACGTGTTTTGCCTTATTAAGAACTCCTCTGTTGGATGTACCATTACTGTGATGTTTGTATTCATACTAAGACTTCAATCTAATAACTATCACTTCATATACACAATGCATTATTCACTGAGAATCCTTTAGTGGAACAACTTAATTGTTCTGTTTTTTTATATCACATTTTGCTTGATAAGCTCACTCCTAATCATACATCATTTATTAGCGTAAACAAGGTCAACACTTTTCAGTTTTTGGTTTCTTTATTTAGAAACATCTTTTGTGTCCATTAATAAATTTGAGCACGTATAGCCTGAAAACAGGGTGTGAACTAGTCTTAATTATGTTTTACGGCAATAGTTATAAAAATAATAATAATAATAACAGATAACATATTAATGTTAATATAGGAGAGAATAATAAAGCCGACTGGAACATTTATTTCATTAATTTAATAGAATACAGGTCATTTTTAACAAAAGATGACAATAAGGATATAGATATATTTTTTTAAAATTTATGTCAGAATATTTTTAATCTTCTATATTCTATGAAGGTGTGCTTATTATCAACACCATTACCTGTACAAAAGAAAGAAACTCTAATCCTATATATAATCATGTTTAATTTATATGAAATCAATCTGTCCTTTTAACTATAATTGAAAGACTGAAATCTAAAAAAATTGCTGCCCAAATCTTATAACCAGTGTTTGTCTGAACATTATATATATATATGTCTGTATTATATGAGATATAGAAAGTTGTTGAACAAAACAAAAGAGGAACCCGTTTCTCTTTTTTTCTTTTTCTTATTTGTTATCATTATTTGCGTATTTTTTCCTTCTTTTTTATTGTTCTGTCAACGTTCAAAGAAAACTTGAAATAAATGTCATATAAACCAATAAATTAATTCGTACACTTAATAAATTGAATATAATAATACTATCACTATTATTATTATTATCAATGTGGAATACTTTTAATCATGAATAGGTATAAACCATTATAGTCGATATTATTATTATTATTACTATAACCAGTTATTATTATTACTGTCATTATTATTATTAAATCAGAATAAATGAATAATTATAAAATCTCTTGTATACATGAACACATTTGATTAATGGCTTTATTCTTCTTTTTCTTCTCCCTTTAAAAATCAACTCTTTTCTTCCATCTGTTTACTTGTTAAATTATTTTATTTTTCACAAGTGAATATATTTTTGGTGCTTTCATGTGAAATGCACTTTGTTTACTTTTTTTTCAATGGTTGAGATCATGAGTCATATGCTCATGAGATATATGCTCACTAGTGACTGGCTTCACGAGGTATTTATGTACTGCGTTTATAAACTATAAATGAAAATGGCTATATGGTTTGAACCAATTCTATAAAACAGTGACCAGTGGAGTTCAACCAGGTCTGTTGTGAGATAGTAACGCACGAGAGACAATGATAGATGTGTTGCTCAATTCTGTGGATTAGTTGAAGTTAGACATTAACACCATTGGATGCTGGCCATCTCAATAGTTTAGAGGCTAAGCGCTCAAGTGTGAGACTGATAGTTTCTTGTTTCGAATCTCGCGAGGCGGGATAGTGTATGTGCACTGCTGAGGAGTCCCACGTTAGAACGAAACGGTCGTCCAGTGCTCCCAGGCTTTTCATGGTGATCTACCTTCGATTGACTCCCGATCTCAAATTTTAAAATTACTATAATATCCACAAAAACCCCTCCTGATATTTTTTGTTTGTAATAATATTTTCAGGAGATGAATTGAATGACTTAGTAAATATATCACTTAACTAGTGACATCTATTTTTTGAGTTCTTACTGAGAAGGATAAACAAATTTGACTGTTGGTATAGGTTGTAGAGATTGTTTGATTTCTCTGAAATCACAAAAAGATTTACGTTGAACCTGAAAGAACTGGATAGTGGTTTCATCCTAGTATGGGAGTTATGATCAGAAAAAACTCACTAACTTGCAATCGGGAATCATACCCAAAAGCTTGAACACCGAGCTTAAACACTTGACGCCTAGACCGCAAAAGAATCCATCTAGTGACTCTAGGTTTTCAATGATGACCTAGCCAAGATCAGTTTGTGATTCAAACTGTAAGAATTCTACAACATTCATAACTACACCTAACTTTATAATCTTTTTGATTAATTCCTGATTTGTGCAAGTAATGTTTAATAATGTGGTAATCTAACTAATTAAAAAGCGCTTAACTCAGTGATGTCCTTAAACAAATTTGATTTGTTTAACGCAATTACAAATGGTTTTAAGATTAGAATACATATTTTTACAGGAATTGGGGCTTGAGCGCATGAAAGACAAACGTCACAAATTATTTTTATGACTCATTATATTGACATTCTTATTTGGTTGAGAAGTTTGTGGACATCGATTTGATTTTTAAAAAAGTTTTCGCCTACGTCTAACACCAAACCTAGGAATCATCTACAGTGGAGAAGCCTTTGTCTCGTTTTGTTCATATTTACAAATTGATAGATGAATATACGTCATAACCACAATAATTAGTACGTCTCTAAACATGACTGTAGACGTTATGCGATCACTGGATTAAGAGGGAATTATCATGCAGACACCAAATCAAACGTTATATTGTGAATGTATTAATCATAAAACTCAATGAATACTTTGTAAAAAAATAAAATTTATCTATTATTTATGTTTGATAATCTTATTCTTATTCACTTCCTTAAAAAATTTCAATTAAAACTGATAGAGAAAAAAGACGGAGAATCATTAGATTACAAATTTCATGTAAGCATTTTCCTTTACCATTGTAAAGAGACTAAAAATAATGATTTGGGACTTCTGAAATCTTCATTCTTGCTCTCTCTCTCTCACTGAAGATCTTTTAAAGAGTATAATCTGTCAAATCTTCAGGTCGTCTTATTTGCTTTTTTAGTGGTTTTATTTTTTTGTCACTTAATCGTATTTTATAGAACATGGGAATTTGATATCAGAGTTAGATTAACTGTAATGGTTAATCATAAACATATAAATAGTTCCCAGTTATAGGATAATTATTCATTAACATATATCTTATATGATCTAGACGAAGTACAATATGTAATTCTGTGTATTTTTAGTCAATGAATTCTTGTATTTAAAAAGATAAAATAATAATTTCACTTTAAGTGCACGTTCAACTTACTTAAACAAAGTAAAATACATAATATTAGTTGTTGACATTTCTATTTTTGGTCTTTCTCATTTTACTCCCTTTTTAGTTTTTGTCTGCAACTTTCAGATATCGTCGGTAAGAAGAAATTCAACTGTTTTTAAAAAATATTATTGTTACTACTACTACTACTTCTAAAACAAATTATCATCTTTACATCAACTAATCAAAAACAAAAGTTTCACTGAATAAATTTTAATTGATCATTTATATCATAGTGTTATGTTTCTCATAATCCCGATTGTTATTATCATTATTCGTCTTATTGCTTGTTCTCTCTCTATCTCTCTCACTAATAATGAATGAATCAATAGTAACAATATGCAAATTTCTTTCCCTTTTTAAAGATATGATAGATATAATAGAGAAGGATGGATTAAGATATTGAAATGAACACAAAAGGACTATACATATATACAGCTGTTTATGATGTGTATTAGTGGTTGAAGTGTTCACCAGAAATGGTGACAAACATATTGTGTAAACAAACAAAACGTCATCCTGACTTCTAATGAAAATTTTAACCACCACGAACATATATATATATATATATATATATATAATGGTCATTATATTAACATTGATACTGTTGTATCTTATTTTCTTCCTTTGACCAATCACTTTCATTTTCTCCTCCCACTTTACTATATTTTCCTTGTTAAATAGTTAACTAGTTAACTTGTATTCTGCATTGTCTTTTTTATCCTGTCATTTTTGTTAATCTGCTCATTATTTTTAAATATAAATTTTAAATATACAGCATCATGTCATAATTATTACACTATCATTGTTCCAATTGTATTCTATTGAAGTGATAAATTATCTGGATATGAATTAGAACTCTCTATTCTTGAAAAGTTTTGTATGCAACTACAACCATATATATATATTAATATTTTCGAATAAATGACTACGGTACCAGTCGTGTCATTATGAATGAATGAGAAGGATAATTATGTTTTAAGTTCATACTGGATATTGAATGTAACGTTTATTTCTTTTTGGGAAAAACTAATATGTGATTAAGTCTGATAAACATGAACAGAATAACAGTTGATATAAACGTAAATATTCTTCAAAAAAAACCCAAAAAATTCATAAGATTCATCTGTATACGTAGAATGGTTTACTGAAAATAAAGCACAATGAGGTTAAAATGATAAATTTTATTTAAGCAAAATAAAAATATCCTTATAGTCTACTTAAAAGTTTCTGAGAGGGAGATAATGTTAACATTGATATGAAATTTATATTTCATATATAATGACTAACGTGAATGTTATCAAATTCATAATATATAAATGATAACTCTGTTTAGAAATAAAACGGACAACTTAAACCTAAGAAGGGTTTATTTACAAGGCATATATAAGTGGAATCTGTATTTCATTTATATGCATAACATTTGAAAAAAATGAAGTCTGTTGTGAGATAGAAACTCGCTTAAGACAATGATGGACGGTGGTGCAATTTCGTGGATTGGTTGAATTTAGACATTAACACCGTTGGATACCGGCCAGCTCAATGGTCTAGAGGTTAAACGTTCTCCCATGAGACTGATAGGTTCTGGGTTCGAATTTCGCGGGGGCGAAATTGTGTGTGCTCACTGCTGAAGAGACCTATACTAGGATGAAACGACCGTCTAATGCTTCCAGATTCCCCATGGTGGTCTGGCTTTATCTAACTCATGAATTTAATTATTAAATTACTACAGTCTCCACAAAACCCCTCATTGTATACATATATATAACAGTTTCGAAATTATTTCACCTACCCCTTATTACGTGATTATTTATTTTTTCCTATTGAAATATATTTTTATTATTCATTATAATGAAGAACTTAGTGCCGAAATGTTGATTGTTCTACAATAAACAAATTGTTTATTCAATCACTAAATTTGATATGGTAAAACGTATATGTATAATTTCTATTTTAAATATCTTAATCACTTTACCTAATAAACTTAGTTTTAATGTTGGTAAATATGTAACTATTAAATTAAATAATAAAGTCTTAATTAACAGTAAAGTTAAATATTAAGATAAATATTGATAATAAAAAACATATGAACATTCTAATTGGTTGTGAATTGATATGACTTATACAAATATAGATAGATCTAGTAAACGTTTAACCTTGATTTAACATAATTCTATTGATAGAATTATTAAATAAATTATTTCTCGATTAATCAATTAAAGTAGTAAGAAAAGAACTTTTGTTATATAAGGTTAATCATTATTCAGTAATCAGTTGGTTACAAATTACTAGTAACTATCAAATTACAATCATACTTATTAATATTTTTAACTAAACTTTTGAAGAGTCTCAAAAACTAGAATGAAACAATTATCTTGAATATGTGCAGTAAACTAATAAATTACAAAAATCTACAACTAATTGATCACTGAGTAGTGACTAGTCTAATGATATTTTTGATGATAACTTAATTCTACTGATCAAATTAAAATGTAACCACTGGTGTAAGTGATTCAACATCATGTACACTATGCTGAGGCATAAAATAGTTAAAAGTAGTCAGTGGGGAACTGTAAACCTAATTTTTTTTCTATTTGGCACCAATCAGCAAGGTGTACCTGTTATCACACAATGTTAAAGGTACACTTGTATATCTGAATGACACGGGATCGAACCCATCAGAGAGAATCAGTTCACTTTGGAATACGTGTAAACTCTGCTGATGAGTGCCAAATAGCTCGATACCTGAATCCAGTGTTTCCTATTGACTACGCCCGATCGCCACATTATTTAAATAATTTAAAACGATGTTATTAAAAAATTAGGGTAAAGTATTTCTTATCTCCTTTTCACCTCCAATAAAAATAAATTATTTTATTATATCCAAGTATAATTCAAAATTCAATGATGGGTAGCTTGTATCAGTTTAGAATTCAAAAAAATACCATCTTTGTTTATTACTTAAATGCTTAAAACTGATAAATATGTGAAGACTGAAGAAAAAAACCCACAAATTTTAAAACTTAAAGATAAAGTTCCTTGTAACGTAATACCAAAGAACTAATCACACAAATATTCAACAACACGGGGGTGTAACGCATTTTTGTCCTAGTTTTGTTTCCGAAGCTTTTAACTGTAAACGCTTTATTTTAACTGCGGTTCTAATTTCTAAGTCTGACCCAAATTCCTAACCCAACCACTAACCATAACACCTAGTGACAATTTAACTCCTAATTGTAAATCTTAACCAAACTTTGAGTCTTTTTAGGCTTTTATTGAATAAATTACTAATTTATATCAAAAAATATCCTGACTGGTTGTAAAGTGACTTTCTCAGGTTCACTTTTATAGTTGATAAAGATCATTAGTATGGAATATTTTTACTGATATCCATATTCAATATGCAATATTTCATTTATTAATTGACTAAAATGTATTGAATAGGATCACTTATCATTAGAATTCTAACTTTATCAATCTTTTCCTATATCAGCATAAACATAAATGAATTTTGAACTGTAGTCATGTGTTGAGTGTATTCATAATTATACAAATGCATCATATCGTTAAATGAGATAATCTAGTTTTTCCTATAGAAAGTGTATAAATAATTAACTATTTTTATTAAGTGGAATTCGTATATTTCAAATATGATTATCTGTGTTCGTAACTTTGAATAGCTGAAAAACTATGATTGAGGACTTCGAAAAGGTTGACAGTTAAAAATAAATATTTATCTTGTTATCTTAATATCTGTCTTATTTAGAAGTTTACGAATAGGTCTTTTGATGATAATTAAGACGTCAACTACGATGGTAAACACGACTGTATGCCTCAGATTTTATTGATGAATGAATTACAAGAAGTCGAAAAATTCGGTTATGTGAATCCTTTTTCAATTTTTGTAAAATGACTGAGATTTAGCAGGAATTTTTCGATTACTGCTATGATGATAACTGCCCAAGGATCTGATAATATAATTAAGTTGCTTTTTTATCGCAATACCTATATGGTAAGTTTAAGATGCATAATAATGCCGGATTTTTAGCAAAGACAATGACAATTGATTGGTTAAAAACTATCTTGATAATAATTCAGTCTTTACCGCTTGATTTTCTAACTCTGAACGAGCATACATATTTATACTAATAGGAAAGGTTAGAAAACAGTTGAATAATCAATCATTGCCAACTTGTCCAGGTGATTAGTTAATTCACTTCTACTTATAATAAGTAACAGTATTAAATTTGGGAAATCTAGTTGTTTTTTTTTTCACGATGACAGTTACACTTAACACAGATAACAACTAGAAAGTTTATCCAATTAAAAATAGATTAGTTTCAAGCACATTCAATATGTTATAATCACCAATCACAATCATTCTAACTATTAGCATATACTTAATGAATAATATAAATGATACGTCAGTTAATGCATAATGACTTGTTAATTATGTGTATCACTGTCTAGTACATTATATTTCCTATGAATTGTTTTAAATAAACTAGATTATTCGTTTGTCACTAATTTAAAAGCCTCATTTTAAAACGAATGACATGATGAAATCTTCATTAATCTTTCATGTAGGGTACATCATACGAATCAACTAAAAAATATATTGTACTATTGTTACTAATGCATATAATTAATTCATTTTCATTGTAAAATAAAGAAGTATTTACTACTTAAGAGGTGGTCTAATTCATTGTTTCACAACACATATTATACAGTTTTGTATTGATTGTCAAATTTTTACGTCTAGACTATGTAAGAAAATCAAATTTTATTTAAATAATCTGTAAACCACTAGTAAATAGATATTTATATTGTTTAAAGTAATTGGTATTCTATTATATTGATATATGAACGGCATATGTGTTCTTTCATCAATGATAACTATATTCTACTGTCATCAAACTATTGATGTGGTTATTTTATTCTTTTAGTCAAACGAGAATATTTTTGACAGGTGATATATAAAATGTCATTCGAGCAGTATATATATAATTAGTAATAGCTCATTTATTCCTAAGTAATTAAATTTAACATTATCTGTTAACATTTTGTAAGTGGATATTTCCTATTTGTTCATGTTAATGTTTTGAGGTTTCTGTTCAAATTGAAGATGACATTATATTGATGATTGAAAATTAGAATAATAACTATACAAACTGGATACACTAAGTAATTTCATTTTTAAGATAAATTCTTTCATAAAATGATGAAAATGAACTGCTGAAAACTAAGAGTAGTAAAAAAACGTACCAGTTTGAAACTTCTTAGAAGTGAGCATAAACGACCAGAGAACAGAATCGCATCAATGAGACTTAAGTTTCGAAACGAGTATGGTACATTTGAACTACTGAGTTTGAATCCAGTCATTGCACAGTATAGTACCTTATCGTTTGTGCTCGAAACGTCTAATTTTCGTTCACGGCTTCTCAAAAGTGCAATAGATTTCACAGTGACTGAAGTCTGAAACGAGAATCATTCCGACTCAGCAGTTCTGTTTATCGTCCTCGGTAATATACCTATGAATTTATCAGTAAGTAGGGAACGAAACTAAAACAAATGAGGAGTCCAGTACTACCTAGTTTCAGAGGTTCTTTAAACAATAATATTCCTTGACAAAATAAAAATAATTGCCAAGATTCATCCAACAAAGAAAGTGGTTATTATTTTAATCCTCAAATTTACGATATGATCAACAATGTAATATATGTATTAAGTGGTTGTGTTTAGACGTCCCTGACAAATTGTTTGTTTTTTCTCACCTTTGTTATGGTTACAATTCTGATGTATATACCAAGATTTTATATTTTTGACCTGTTTTAATGCTACATATTTCCTCATTTTTAATTTTAGATATCAGTAATTGATTCCATTAATCTTTCAGTTAGTTAACGTGTAGTTTCTTTTATTTAAACCTTGTTTTCTAGTAATGACAGATATATTAAAGGAAATTTCTAAAGATTTACTCATTTTTGTCACAGACTATATAATTGAAATAAAACACTTTAATAATGTTCTCTATTTTAAGCCATACATGAGATTATCAGAATTTAATGTTTGTTGACAAGTATAAAACACTGGATCATTGAAAGTTTTGTATAAAAATAATTAGCTGTCAGATTTTCATTCAATTTATATATGCATGTATATCACATATTAATCAGACTTATAGACTTAGCCGAAAATGATAGGCACCAACACTTCATGTAATTTCAACACAATATAATTGATTGCAATATGCATTAATGTAATCTGTTTTATAAATTTATTGAGAATGAAAACATTTTTCTTAACATCAGTTACACGAAATATGTTGAAGTCATCAGTAAACAATAAATACAGAGGTTACAGGAATACATTAGAGTAGTAAATACATTTCTTTTGGATTATCTATTTAAAATTACGATATTTTGATGATAAAAATCGAGGAAATAAAATTTTTGTGAGGATTTTTAATTTTAGTCTTCTAGATCACTGTACAGTCTTTTCATATTCAAAATCTCTAAAAGTGTTATGACATAATCATTTCATTATAATGTATTAAATAACTGAGATTATGAATGTACAGTTACAGTTGATGATATAGTCTAAAAGATTTCTTTTGATAAATAGTTTTCACTTTACTATTGTATTGAGCCAACGTAGTTTATTTCAATAACAACTCACTACTGGAGTGTGTAAAGAAAAGTATGCTGCATAATATATGGATGGAGATGAATGAAACCTCCATCTGTAAATGGAACGAATGAGATTTTCTGCTGTAACATTACATATGACTTAATTATAGATTTTTACTATCATTTTTCATGAAGTCTGGCCACAGTTTTTAATAGTGAGTATTCATATATATTACACTAGTTATCGGTATGTCAGTTAATTCGAGGTAGTCAGCAGTACACCTTAGACCTAGTTTCCGTGTTATATGGCGCTTGCCAACGTGTACCTACCATACTAATAAACCAGAAACACTCAGCTCCACAAACTGAGAAGTTATCTCTGAGCTATTAGGAGATTTATTGACCTTCTGTAGGTTTAAAACATTTACAACTGACTAATCACTGAGTCATGAATAATGTCATAATAATCCAGTTCATAAGCTCTGAGCAAGCTTCACTGGTCACGTTTTTGATCAGTACTACGAAATTATGTTCCTATAGATTTATATAATCTAGTAATAATTAAACAAGCTTTGATAACCTTCGTATTTACACCTGCAGTGTTGCGAATTTCTTTCCACTAAGGTTGATTTTAACAGATACATGGTTATTCCAAGATGATACTACCAATAATAATAAGAAAGAGTATGTATGGTTGCTAAATAATGAACTTTTTGTGTAATAATCTTTCTATAAAATTCACTAAAATTTCAGGCTCAACGAAAATGTTTAATCTTCATTCTTCTTGTTTAACTGAAATTTTAGATAAAAAAAAGTAATGATAATTTACAAAATTCCAAAACTTTATATTACAACTCACTTTAACCTGACTTTCAGACATTCCTAAGAAATATGCTAAACGAGCTCTTTCTGGACCAGCTAAATATTTTGTTTGTTCAAATGTTTTCTCCAATGCAAATATTTGTTGACCAGAAAACGTTGGACGTGTATGCTTCTTTTTTCCATCTTTATCGATAACACTAATTGTATTTTCTGATTTAAACAAAAAAGATCGATATAAAAGAATAAATATCATTCATTAATCGATTTCTTATAATATTAAAAGCCACTCATTTGATAATTCAAAATGGTAAAATAAACAATAAAAAATATTAAAAGAAAGGGGGTTTTATGCAGATTGTCGAAACCTTTTTTAATAGTTGAATTCATGTGCCGATTAAAGCTAGCCCATCATGGAAAACCTGGAATTACTAAACCGACGTCTCGTCCTAGCATGGGACTCATCAGTAGTGAGCATCCACGATCTCACACATGGGGTTCGAACCCAAGACCTCCAGTCTCACACGCCAGTCCTTAACCTCTAGACCACTGAGTCGGCATCCAACGTTGTCAATGTCTAACTCTAATCGATTCATGGTCTTGCCAAACCATTCATGTATTGTCCGAAGTGGATAACTAGGATGAGACGTCCGTTTAGTACCTACAGGTTTCCCATGGTGGTCTAAATTAGATCGACTCATGAAAACAAATAAGGTTAAACGTGGTTGTTTGGATAAAATTATTTGAAGCTATTACGTCCAACCTTGACGACGATAACTACAATTTTTGTTATTATTGCCCCATGCTATAATTTTTCATTAGTTTTTTCATCCCAGTTGTAAATGACTGTAAGTACTATGTAAAAGAGATAAAACTACTCTTAGTTATACTACTAACCCGAAAAATGATATTTCCATCTTCTTACTAAAAAAAACAACATTAGTTCCAAACTGGTTAATGTCTTATCAAAATAACTCATGGATTCACATCTTTTCAAATTAGGTATTCTAATACTTTCTTCGACTACATATTATATTCCTTTTTGTATTAACCTGATAACCAACATATACTCTATGATTATTTTCGGAATATATATTCTTTTTTTAGGTATTAAAATAAGTAGTAAGTAGACAATGGAAAGATTTAATCATATGTCTATCCAATTAGTTACTATTGAGATAATATTGAAACATAAATTTAATTATTTACTGTTTTTAAAAGTGAAAATTGTTTAAAATAATATTTAGTCAAACATTAATCGTCGATAATATCCTCAATTATATTACAAATTATAGAAGCTTTAAAGTTATGCTTAGAGTAAAAGGTAATTTGAATACTTTTGTATTTTTAGATCTACCGTTTCTTTTTATATAGCGAATTCAATAGATTGAACTCCCTTTTATAGATTTAAATAAAAACAAATACGGTTAGCATTCTAATATACGATGAAATGCTTTTGTTTATTATTATTATTATTTTCTTAAATCTTCGATAAACAATTTAAAATTATACTATCTATCATGATAATCCAGTAATAGATGTGTTAACCAATAAATACAGAATGATTATTTCTTGGAATAAATCAATTGAACTGTTTAAAAAACACTATGCAGTTCCATTCTCATCCTATTATATGTTCTCTCTGATGTTCAACAAACATTCAAATATCTAACTAATGAGAATAAGTTTCTTTTGAACATTGAAAAGTTCACTCATTTCGATGTATCTATTTGCATGTTTATCACAAAGTTTTCAATAGTTTACAATGGTTTTTGTATCATGATTCTATATCGTGTTTTTTTAGTCAGTGAATTATTTTAAGAACCTACTCTTTTCCGTTAATATAAATTCAATTTGTTTTTAATTAACAGGAAACTTTTCTATTCTACAAGTTTTCTTTCTTTTCTTTCTCTCATTTAATTATTATAATGACTGATTATAGTCGTTTCAGTGAATTAGCCTACAATATCCATGTTATGATCAATATCTGTTGTAAATTTCAAATAATAATAATAATTATTATTATTATTATTAGTGATAATTTACACTTATCTTATTACAGCTTACGTTATCATGTCAGACAAATGAAAAAAAAAGCATGAAGAATTAACGGACAATTAACAGTGACAAAATGTACGTCGACCGTTGAACTGTTATTAATTTAAACAATAATATTTATACTTGGGTAAAAAATGAAATCGCATAAAATTTAATTATCGTCAATAAACACAGTAAGAAACTGCAGTTATTATTATTACCATTATTATTATTATTATTATCATTATTATTATTACTGTTCAAATAGATATACAAACAAACTTTTATGACGTGTTTATTGTATTTCTGAAATTAATTGTTTCATTACGTTACCGAGATAATCCATTACTATAGTTTAAGTATATGTAAGTTTGAATAGCTTAATTATTGTTCCGTCAACGGTATATATATATATATATGAAACTGTTTAAGTTAGTGTAGACAGATATTTCAATATTTAGTTAAGTGATAAATTCGGAAAGCTGTTCTTGGTAATAACAGGAACCAATGAAAAATTTATAATTTTAATAATGCCATATAAGGATAAGCTTAATGTGAACTTTGGAGAGTTTGGTGATTTCAAAAACAATCTATGTATGTATGGCGGTTTCATATTATTGTAGACCTTCATACTGTAATGAAATAGATGTCGGTTTGTTTTTGATTTCTAATGCTCACCTAAATAAGTCCAGTTTATGATATAAGATGTCGTCAATTTTCAGCCATCTCTACAATCCTCTCCTCCTGTTATCCATCAGTTCGAGTTGAACTTGTGTCATTAATAAATTGATCATATAGAGTTTGCTGAATTTTAATTTAGTATTGCTTGATTTACAGCGGAATCTCGGTTAATAATTAAGTCAGAACATACAATCTTTAGGCTGTACTCAGTTTTTGTTGAAAACTCCATGGGAAAATAGTCACAGGAATTCACACAGATTTCATATATTCACATGTATTTCTTGATATTCAAGCAGTTTGTGTTTGAAATCTAAAGTGAATTAAAAGTTTGCATTATTAATAATGCTATTTTAAACTTCTGAGCTAGGCAAATCGAATGCTTTGTGAATAATTGACTGAAATTCATAATGTGATTTAATGCGTCTCAACTCATTCACTCAATGTTGCCTTTCGCCACAATGTCTAGATGTCTTATGCTTAGTCCTTCACTTAGACTATAAGTGTTCACTGATCAAAATTTTCAAACTCGGTTGAAAACAGAAATACGATTACTTCTGTACTTTTAATAAAAATCACTTTTGAACTCAAATATGATCAAAGGAACCTTTGTCATTAGTTACACCTTCCAACTGAAGATTATTAATTTTATTTCATTTGGTGATTTTTATCCAGAAATCAATCCTTACAGATCAATCTGGAATATGAAAATAGTTCCATATTGTATTTAAGTAGAAGTATGAAATAAGGTCTATTTACTATACTTCAAATCAAAACCAATAGAAATATATAATACATTAAAACATGAGTCTTTGAACAACAGATATCTGTAAATAATTCATTACATATAGATGAAAATGAGTTGAAATGAGTATAATTGAATTATTTTAATTATTAACTTATGTTATATAATATCTACAAATGTTAATTCTTTTCGTATTTTGAGTTTAAGACAAATAATCTTAAGTTGCTTGAAGATAATCGCATTTAATGATTAAATCAAACAAGATTGTTTACAAATTCGAAAAAACGAATGTTATAATTAAACGTTAAATGTAGGCAAAGGTAGATGGTGGCTAGTAGTAGAGTCATGGACGGGTGTTTTGTTCTATTTGTAACTCGTCAGTTGGTTGTACCTGCATCTCAGAGTTGATTTTTACTCCGGCGCCCAAGTCCTGGGGTCCCAAATAGGACGAAACACGCGTTCTGGATTCCATTGCTAGCCACCATCCATTTTTGCTTATAATGCTTGTGAATTAGGACAATGTCGAGGCAATCCGCACAGTATACACATATGTCAGTAAGAATCTATTCAGTTACAGCCCTAAAGATCAATAAGAAGATTCAAATAAGCAATACAAAAGTGAATCAAACATTAAATAGTTTTTAATTAATCGAAAATTGGTCCATTGGTTTTTTTCTCATTTTAGTTATTCCACTTGGTGACTACTGTTTTTTAAGTGTTTATAACATTATTATGGGCAACGAATAGTCTTTAATAGTTGATTGACTTAATGAACGAGAACTCAGGTGAAGACCAGCGGTTTATTACTCGATGATAAAAATTAAGTAGTTCTTTCGTAAAATGTGAAGGACCATACATTAAATACTTCATTTGCAAATCTTCAATCAATTGTCCTTTACATCTTTCATGATGCTTCCATTTCTCAATTTCTTTATATTTCCCTTTCTGTTTTCTTCAGTGCAATCTTCTCTACTTTCTTTTGACAGACGTTCAACTTCTGATTGATGTTACATATTACTTGTGTCGACAGACATAAGTAGCATACACGACAACTATAGATGAAGAAATATTGGAAACATAAGAATAGTCCATTTTTATGTTATTATAGTTTAAATTTTCTTAGGAGTATATAATATTAATCCATTTTTTGAGGAGTCTAGCATCAATCCTTCACATTTTCATCATTGTTAGTCAAGAATGAGAATTGAATTTCAATTAGATTTTGTTGGTAATTGTAATATTCTGCGCAGATTATCTAGAAACAGTTAGTCAAATTGTCAGTAATAAGATCATCTAAACCATAACTAATAGTGGTATAAATATTGTCTCTGTCTCACGAGATAGTAGCTACATGGGCTCAATTGTTTAATGGATCAAACGTTGAGCTTGTGATGCAAAACGTGTTAGACTCGAGTAAAAATGTAAACATGTATGTGCATAAACCTTCATATTTAGTAATCAACTAGTATTCTTTAGTTTGTATAAATTCATCGCTACAAATTAAAGAAATAAACTGTTGACATTTATTGCCTTATGGAATTTGTTTCTTTATTAAGATATTATATATATATATATATATATATATATGCTTCATTATACTTCATTTCTTGTATTGTATTTCCTTAACTGAAGAGGTTATTTCAGTTTATATGGATATTAACTTTTGTATATTAGTTAAATAGTTCATCTATCCTTTTTATCATATAAACATCTGTAGTATAATTATCAATGTAAAATTTTCAAGTTATTCATTGTATTTTGATAAAATAGTCACATACATCATATTTTTATATTATTCTTATTAACATTTAATTTTTTTTGGGGGGGGGGAGGTTTTAATTATCTTTACAAAACTTCACATGAATCCAATCTCTTTATTTTATGTTTTCTTTCACTATCTAATTCCCTTTCTCTCTCTTCCTAATTTAAATAAATAAATATTCACTTGTTCAATAAAACTTATTATATTATTGAAATGGAAATAAGTTGAATATGTTGAGTGTAATGTTGTCATTTATCATTATTATTATTATTATTATTATTATTACAATGATGAAGATAATCCTTCAGTTTTGACTACCCAACAAAAAAACAGTTCTTATAAATATTCTTGATAGTAAAACTTAAAATAATAGTCTATTAGGTCAATTCTGGTTATTGATTGGGTTACTGATTGAAAGATAATTCATGCTTACAGAGTTACTTATTTGTACTTGTGATTTAGTCTCTTTATTCTTGAAGCATCGTATGTTATTTAGAATGAATTTATATGATAAAGAGTGATGAATTTCTTAAAATTTATAAGATGTTTCAGCATACTGTAATACAAATGCAATTAAGGCCATCTATCAAATCGTCTGTTGGTGCTACGATAATTCACTATAATTTTCTGTGCTTGTTCACATGAGAAAAATCTAACAAAAACTCTACATTATCCAACTTAACATATAAGGCGTTGATAATTCCATGAAAACTTAAAAGTAATATATTTTATGCTGTGTAAAGCTAAGGATGCACACTATTGAATTGTTCCCAGTACTAAAGGAAAAAAAAGGTGGATACTACTAATTTCTGACTGATTTCCCGTTAGACATCAGATCATCGGAATAACCAAACTCAAAATTATTTGACAACATCCACCGCGTTTAACGTTTAACGAACCATATTTAAAAATGTGAATAATGAAAGTATAATTATAACTAGTACTTAACTCTTGGGTCACTAAATAGTAACATACACGAAGTCGTTCGGTTCTAAATACATGTCAAACTATGTTGATCTGGTTGTAGTGCGATCTTTCAGCTAATTAACTCGAGATTACTGTGTATTTTCCATTTTTGATTCTAGCTAATTGTCAGTTGTCAGGAGGAAGCATGAAACTTAAATCTTGTGCTAATTAACACTTATCAGTAATAATTAAGATCATGAACCAATCAATGTTAGACCACCACTGAAAACCTGGAAGGACCATACGACCTTTTCTCCACAGTATGAGACCACTCAGCAGTGCGCATTCATGACATCATACATGGGACTCAAAACAAGGACTTTCAGTCTCTCATACGAATACTTAACCTCCAGACTACTGAGCCGGCATCCAACGGTGTTAATGTCTAGCTTCAACCCACTGAAGATAACGGAAGATGGTCGCGCAATATTGTAGATTGATGAAAATTAGATATTAACACCGTTGAGTGTTGACTCACTAGTCTAGACATTAAGAGTTCATGTCTGACTGAAGGTCTTGGATTCGAGTCCCGTGTGTGGAATCGTGGATGTGATGTGTTGAGGGGTCCCATACTAAGAAGAAATGGTCGTCAATTTCTTTCAGGTTTTTAATTGTGGTCTAACATTGATTGCTTTATGATTTCAATGAAATTCAACCATCTCCACAACCCTTTACTGATACTTATGGACCATCTTCGTGAGACTAATATCTCACAAAATTTTCTTACTGTTTAGTATATATATCTGTCACGCATATCTAAAGGTCAAGGCCTAGAACTAGTGTGACTTTGTAAGTGTCCACTGTTGAATGATAAATAGAACATTTGTTCCAGACTTTCGACCTATGAACGATTCTATAAACGGTATAATTTCTTGATGTAAAATACTTGTACAACATATCCATAAATTTGACATAGTTCTCAAATTAATCGGCAAGTAAAAAAGTTGAGAAAAACTTTATTTATTTATTTATCACAATAATAATATACATGAGAACAATAATGAGTGTTATTATACACTCACTTCTGAATTTGGCTGAAAATATTTCATTTTCTGGTTGTATATTAGCTCCTATAATCACTGCTTACTTTTATAATACATATGCTGTTAAAAGACACCTTTTTTTCAATTTTAATTAACACCGATTATAATACGACTTAAATGGTCGCACTTAAATTCCTTCAATTTAATTATATTAGGAGTACAAAGAATAGCCATATAAACAATTAATAAATTACAATGGTGTCAATTGAAATTGACGTACAAAATTATCTAGGCTTTCGACTAAACTATAATTACTTACAACAGACATGTGTTTGTATATGTAAACATATACGAACTTGTAGAATTAAAAAAGTGTTCATTTACTACATTGGTCGAATTAAACAATTTGTCTTTTTCTTTTAATGCCAATGTATGTATGTGTACGCACACTACTACTACTACTACTACTACTACTACTAATAATAATAATAATAATAATAATAATAATAGCAATGGTAATAATAATTATAACTGAAAACAATAGGTATAGACACGTTTTATTATGGAAAAGTAATTGAGAATTATAGATTAAGATTATTCCAGTATTGAATAAATATAATTTGATTTAATTAGTGACAGACTAATTAAATTGGTGATTTATATATCTGAGTATAAGTTATCATAAGGGCATATATCACACAACCCATATATATTACTATCATTTAACTAAGCAAATTATGATCTAACGTTTTAACAGTTGTTATTCATTGAACAATTATTTTTATTGTATCTGTTTACGTGATTTTTAAAATAAATTTTCAAAAATATGTGTACGTATGTACCAAAAAAAATGCAAAATAGGGATAAATGTAATTCAGCAAATAAAGTGAATTATATGGGATATTTATATCCATACTATGGGAAAGCATGTATAAACACTTGTATACATACATAAAAGATATGTGTTGGGGATAGTTTACAACTTCTAATGACTTATTATCTTGTTGTGAGTACTGACAGCTGTTTATTGTCCATTTTTATTCAGTGTCATTATTCTTTTACTACATACAAGATATTATTGTGAATAGACAATCAAATCATCAATTACACTTAATTTAAGACCATATACATACATAGTCAGTGTAGAAACGAATTATAACACATGGTTTGTTCAAACTAATATAGTACATTATTTATATGCAAAAATACACTTTATATATGCTTACTCATACTCAATAATATCAAAGATATACTTCTATAAATTATATTCTAACAATTGTTTAAGATTAGTCATGAATATGATTAAACTAACACGATTATTCATTTGCTTAGATATCAGTGCCTTTTTAATGTCATTGTTGATTCGAATAATCAGCTGGTCAAATGATTAACTAATTAATACTGGTGTATGTTTGCTATATGATTGAAATGTTATTAACGTTACATAATCTACAAGTCAAATGTAACACCTGTTCATCACCATGTATTTCTTTGTTTGTTTTTAAATATATTTGTTGATACAAGCTGTATTGGAACCATATCTTCTAAGCATGTACTTTGAATTGTTATTATCTACTCCAGTACCAATACTATAAGTTCTTAATAGTTAATCATTAACATTTTGTTAATTCATTTGACTACGTTTATATGGTTCATAATAAGGTTGTATATTTGTAGTTAATTTTATTAAAGTGTATTATGAATGATTAATTGATAGGAAGTGATAAATAAATTCATACTGAATGTAAATTTATAACAAAATATATTCTGTGACTGAAGCGAAATAGAATTATGTAAAGCAGTTGATGGATATTTTGTTATAAATTCAACTATTACTTCAGATTACTGAATTATAATTACTATATACATCGGTGGTCTAGGGATTAAGTCATTCAGGTTTATCCACTATGCGATTGTGGAGATGGTTGAATTTCATTGAAATCATAAAGCAATCAATGTTAGACCACAATTAAAAACCTGAAAGAAATTGACGACCATTTCTTCTTAGTATGGGACCCCTCAACACATCACATCCACGATTCCACACACGGGACTCGAATCCAAGACCTTCAGTCAGACATGAACTCTTAATGTCTAGACTAGTGAGTCAACACTCAACGGTGTTAATATCTAATTTTCATCAATCTACAATATTGCACGATCATTCAAGTTTGACTGATTATGATACAAGTTTGAATCCTATTTTTAATTTGGTTTACACAGATGGACTATATCAATAGTCTTCACACTTAAGTTTGTGTGAAAGTCATCTATGAAAGTTTGCTCTTATTGAATTTGCTTAACTTCACAATTATTATATATTCATGTAGCTACTCAACCAAAAATTTTTTTCTTTACTGTAGTAAATCTGAGCTCGTCAATTAATATGTAATAGCATAGATGAATCTGTATGTCATGTTTCTTAACATCCTTTTAATTAGTTTTATGCGGGAGGGGAGTTTATACAGATTGATTCTAGTGTATATTCACTATTTGTTACTTGTAATTTGATTAAAAGTATCGCTAATAATAATTGATAAAAATGTCAATACCTTCTTTACATTCAACAAAATTATTGATTCTTTAATCATTCTGTCACAAGAAATCTCTGGTCAAAATGAATGAACTATTATTCAAAGAGGTTTGAAAAGATGTAGTCAAATCAGTACTTATATGCTTCGCTAGTGTTATTATTGGCAGAAGTGGGACTTGATAGTGGTGGTGGTGGGGGGAATATCAAGAGGTGATATGTTAAACAGACTTTTTTGTGACGCTGAAGAAGAAGTAGAGAAGTACTTAGCCGGCCTTACAAACGGAAGAAAAGTATTAAAGGAACTCCGGCATAAATAAACGGTGCTTTACTTCCAGGTGACGTAAAAAGACTTATAACAGTAGTAATGAATACGGGAAACTAGATTAATAAAGTTGGAAAACTTTCAAGTTATTAGGACCATAAACAAACTAACCAAAGTAGTTGTAAATATTAAGATTAGGCTCATAGATAATGGAGTTCAGTTGATATATAAATCCTTAGTTTTGTGGTAAACCTTGAATGAATGAAATTTCTCTTTACGACTAATAATATCACAATAGACAGTTCTGTTATACATTAAATTCAAAGAAGTCAACTCCTGATACATTCGTTATATAAGTAATCTATAGAAATAAACATAAAGAAAAGTAACGAAATTTTAGTTACTAGCGTTTCCAGTGATTCCATACTTGAATAAAAGTTGAAATTCAATAAAACTCTCGTTATTCGATTCTTCATTAGGTAGAATAAATGAGGTAACTTTAAAGATATGTGTGAATCAATCCTCTGAAACTAAATTTCTAACCATGATAGTAACGATTCAACTTATATATATATGGCTATATAAAAATATTATTCTAAATAAAGCGAAAAGGAAATGATGAAAATCGAACCTATGAGGTAATGAGAAATATCATTTGATGAATACTTTCTGGAATAATGTCTTACCATTCTTATTCGTCCACGGAGCATACAAATGCATCATCTTACCTTCTAGGAAGAAATTATCACCAATCAAAAGTACATTACTAAATAAGTTTGGAACAGAGGTAACGCAAACCTGAAAAGTATATTTTATTCTATGCGAATTCTTGAGTGGACCGATGAAGGAGGATGGATCATGTGTCATCCGTAAAATAAACATCAATAGCTATGACAAATACTACACTAGGAAGCATGGTTACCTTATTAACCTGCATCTGAAAGAAGAAAAACTGGAAGTGTAAAGTAAAGCCATGTCTTCAAGTATATTAATAGATGTGGGAAATCGTGATTGTAGGTCCAATTAAGAAAATATCAATGACATGTGGAGGAGAAAATAAGGAGATATGAAGGTACTTTAGAAAATCGACACAGCTAACTGAGCAATCAGTTTATGAACACTTTCATGTGTGGAGTCAGCAAAACAATCAATACTAATAAAATTGTATATGGTGATAGCACTGTTATTGATAGATAGCAACCACATTCCAGATCATTGAGAAAAGTTACTCAGCTACATAGCAAGTAATTCAATTCATCCTTCTATTTATTATATCATTGAGAAATTCAGTGAAAATTAGACTTAAACTACCCATCTCTGTGAGTGGTTTCAATTGATATTCTACTTTTACTGATAATGCAAATAGAAAAGTTCTTGTGTTTTCAGTCGGGATTATGAAAACGAATATTTATCTTAAGTTATTTTAGGATAGGGAAAAGTAGAAGTGAATCTATTCGGAACAATGAAACAGATGCTGAGTAATTATCTTAAAGCAATAAATATTGAGATGGTGGAGAAGATTTGTAGCTCAGGTGGATGATTTTGGTGGAGTTTTATTCTCTGAGATGGATGGTTTGGTCGTGGAGCTTTCATCGTTCTTCTGAACGACATCATCAGCACAAACTTCAGATAGAAGTGAAGTGTTCGAATTTCTCCATATGTGTTTCACAGCTTGTTCTGTGCACCTCGATGTTGATTGGTTCTTGTTGACTTTAAATTTACCATTGTTTACTTCTTTGTTAGAATTGAAAGATGATGATTGACTCTGTTAAACATAGTCAGCAGAAGAATAACAGATAAATACCAGACACTTTCTGCTGTTTTTTAGTTTTAATTGTTTTACCTTAATGTGTTGCAGGATATGTGATGAAAATAGCAAATGCTTTTCAGAATATGTCTTTCCGTAGGGCGATTTATGAAGCGGCAACCTTCGTCAACACATGAAAGAATATATATGTTTTGATATCTTCATCAAATCATCGGAACTTAATTTTTATAAAATGAATGGCTATGAATGTGAAATCATGGAATGACTTGACTTCATTATCCATTAAATTTTGAGTTCTGATACTAGATTTTAAACTTCTTTCCCTGAATTCAGTTGTTAATTTCTACTTACACTTCATATGCTTATTTTATATTAACATCGACAACACTTTTTAGCACTTTAGCATTACACAACTTATTGATTTATTTGTTCGACTTCCTGATGTGGTAGCTTGGATAGATGTATTTCCGATAACCCAAATTAGTTACGACAACAATTAAATTTACTTGAATACAATTTTCATCAAACAAATTACTAAATTTGAAAATACAGATTATAAAATGGTGACGTAACTGTTTTGGTGTTCGCTGTGCTTATCTAGAGATAAGAAGGTGATGAATTAATTTCTATGAATTATCATTCGTGTCAACTGTTAAGGATGTTCAAAGTAGGAGGAAGCAAGAGTCTACTTGTCCTTGATTTTTAATAATTCTCTAAATGATATTAACTCCGCCTGTAGCTGTTCTGAGATTACTGCCTGTTCCAAGCCTGTATAAAGGGGTCTGTTTAGTATGGGGTCAGCAAACACATGACATAGAAAAAAACGTATGAAAAAAACACTAACCAGGATAAATAATTAACCCATCTAAACTCGACATTGGGAGTTCAACAATCTTCATTTAGAAGAATTATAACGCTTCATAGTGAAAGTCGAGATTTTTCAAAACTCGCGAGACTGATGCAAATTCCAACAACCAACGCAATAATTAATATATGTATATGAAATGTACGGACCATGTGGGAGAACAAAGGGACCAGTCAAATAGCTACGGAAATGACAACATACAACTTGACGGTGCTCGGAATGAGTGAAATACATTGGATCAAAGCTGGATAGAAAGGGTTAGATTCGGGTGAAATGCTGTTGTACTCTGATCACAAAGAAGAATATGCCTCATATAAACAGGTGGTTGCACTGATGCTGTTTAAACAGACACGAAAAGCACTTATAGGATGAGAATCTCATCGATTCAGAATCAGCGAAACACCCTTCAGAACAAAGAAGGAATGGATCACAGTCAGTGCTATCCAGTAATATCCACCGACCAGTGGTAGCAATGAAGACAATGAAGATCAGTCATAGGAGAGGCTGCAATCGATCATAGACAAGAGCTCAGAAAAGGACATTAACCATTGTGATGGTAGACGTAAAGGAAGAAGTCGGAATGAATAGCACCGGCTATGAAGATATGATGAGACGACATGAACTGACTGTGAGGAATGAACGAGAGTGATGACAGATTTGCAAATTTATCTTCATCCAACAAAATGTTTATAGGTGCTACACTGTTCCACCACAAGCGCATACACAAGGCTAAATTAGTCTCGCGGGATCATACTACACAGAACAAGACTGGCGATATTTGTATCACCAATATTATCAGAAGATCAATGGGTGACAGGAGAACGAAGACAGGAGTTGTCATAGCTCCAGCTCACCACCTGACGATTGTCAAGTTGAAAGTGAAACCAAAGAAACACTGGAAAACTGAGGAGACAGCATAACAGATATTTAGTACAGACTTCGTTCGAGATACTAACAAGCTCAGTGAATTCAAGATAGCTTTCAACAACAGGTTGTAAGCCTTACAACATCTACTCAAAGAAGCGAAGACTACTATTGAGGATAATTGAAAAGAACAGAGAAGCACTAGCTTCAGCATGTTGGAACGTTCTTGGCCTCAAGAAACACTATTATCAGGAACGGATGTCTATTGAAACCGTGGACAAGTTTCAAGAAAGGAAGAACAAGAAGACATCCATTAACAATGGTTGAACAAGAACAGAGAATGTCGAGGCACATATTTAATACACATAAGCAACCAAGCAAGTGAAGCGGAGTATTAGAACTGATAAACAGAAATATATAGAAGAGCTGGGAACGACAGTGGAAGAAGCTATAAAAGAAGAAGATAAAAGGGGACTATGTGACATAACGAAGACACTAGCAGGGAAATATTGTAAACAGAGAGATCAGAAAATTGAAGGTAAGCCAACCAATGAGATTCAAGAACATCGAAACATGTGGTAGAAAGATTTGAAGAACTATTCAATAGACTAACCACCATTAAACCCACCAGACGTCGAAGCAGCAAACACTTCACCAACGGTCAAAGAAATTAAGATGACCATCAGACAAATGAAGAGTGGGAAATCATCAGTACCTGACAATACAACATCTGAAGCAGTGAACTCAGACATACGAGTAACTGCAAACATGCTCCACGTTCTATTCAGGAAGATTTGAGAGAAAGGACAGGTGACAACAGACTGACAAGAAGGATACCTCATCAAGATGCCAAATAAAGGAGATGTGAGCAAATGTGAGAACTATTGAGGCATCACGCTACTGTCGGTACCAGGAATACTTTTCAGAAGAGTGCTGTTAAACTAAATAAAGAATTCTGTAGACGATCAGCTTCGAGATCAACAGGCCGCATTCCATAAGCACCGGTTATGTACAGACCGAATCGTGACACTGAAAGTTATTAATAAATAATAAACTGAATAGAATTCGTCACGGAACATCAACTTCCTTGACTATGAGAAGGCGTTTGACAGTGTGGATGGTAGGACATTATGGAACCTTCTTCGACACTATTGAGCGAGTAGCTGAGAAGATCATGAAAATCATCTGGAATTCATACGACGTACTGCACCGCAAAATCACGTATATAGCCCAACTCACAAATGCATTTCAATTGAGGACCGGTTTCAGAAAGGGCTGCTTACACTTACTCTTCCCCTTTCTTCTGGTGGTTGGCTGCATTATGAAGACCTCCACATCTCGTGGAAAAAACGGAATACAATGAACAGTTGGCAGATGACCTAACCCTTGTATTCCATGCATATCACTAAATGAAGGTGAAGACAATCAGTGTAGCTGCAGCCTCTGGAGCAGTAGGTTTCAACATACGGAAGGGAAAAATCAAAATCCTAAAATACAACACAGAGAACACCAACTTGATCTTACTTGATGGAGAAGCACTGAATGAGGGTAACACCATCGATTGACAAGGAGGACCTGATGCAGACGCGAATGCAAGGATTGGCAAAGCAAGGACAGCATTCTTAGAGTTGAGGAACATATGGGATTCAAAACAACTGTCGACTAATATCACAGCCACAATCTTCGATGCGAACATCAAAATAGTTCTATTGTACGGAGCTGAAACTTGGAGAACCATCACAACCATCATCAAAAACTATAATTATTTCTAAACAATTGTCTACGTAAGACACTCAATTTCCGTTGACCACCAGCCTACTATGGGAGAGAACAAACCAACTTTCAAATGAAGAGGAAATTAGGAAAATTCGTTGGAAGTGGATAGGACACATAATAAGGAAATCATCAAACTGCATCACGAGGTGATCACTAACTGGGAATCCTGAATGGAAATGAAAAAGAGAAAAACCAAGGAACACATTGCATCGGGAATCGGGAGCAGATATCAAAAGAATGAATAGCAATTGGAACTAATTAGAAAAGTGAGCTGAAGACAGGATTTATTGGATAATTCTGATGGATGGCATATGCTTCTCCTCGAGGGTTAACCTGCGTATTTCAGGAAGTGAAATGAAGTCTAGCTGATATTATGTGATAATAAAAATGGATTTTCAAAGTGGATTGATTTTTGACAAATTACTTTAACATTGTAAATTTATACTACAAAATATCAATCACAACAATAAAATATCTATTCCATCAAGTTAGCTTATATCAATAATTTTAAAAAGGTTTTTATGGAACCCAATTTTCAAAATTATGTAAATTGTGCATAAAAAACTAATTTGTTAGTTAGTAAATTGACACATTTTACATCCACTTGGTATTGTTTAATTGAATTTCCCCATTGATGTTTAGGACTGCAATTGATCAGTCTCTTATTGGCATATGTGTACACTGTGCGGATTGCCTCGATATTGCCTTAATTCACAAGTATTATAAGCAAATATAGATAGTGGCTAACAATAGAATCCAGAACGTGTTTCGTCCTATTTGGGACTCATCAGCTGGATGCATCTCAGAGTTGATGTTCACTCCGTGACTCGAACTCAGTACCGTTCGCCACTATCTACTTAGCTACTGAGTCCTGATAGCCACTTGCTTGTGCCATGGGGTGAAGTTTAAATCCACTTGATATTGTTTGCTTATATCTTCCCCTTGTTGTATACGACTACGGTTGATCAAACTCTTGTTAGTATATGTGGACACAGGTGGATATCAGGACTCAGTAGCTAATTGAGTAGTGCGATGGGGTTTGAAGCTAACGGTACTTAGTTCAAGTCTTAGAGTGAACATCAACTCTGAGATGCAGGTACATCCAGCTAACAAGTCCCAAATGGGACGAAAAATGCGTCTTGAATTCCACTGCTAGCTACTATCCATCTTTGCTTATAACACATTCTAACTTACAAAGAAGTAGTTATGTACATTTCTGTAAAAGTAATCATCATTTTCATTATACATATTGTTCAAGGGAAAACTATAATTAGTCAATGAAAAACTCATTGATATTTTCACCTTATTTCATGAACACTTACGTATTTATTTGTATTAGTAATTTGTATTATTTAATAAAGAAATGTTCAATTTACGCCTCATTTCCAAATAAATAGTAAAGTGTAATTTAATAATAAATATGTTTTGTAATGTTATTTATTAAAATCGTTTCTTTATTTTCTTAACATGATCAATTAGAGAAGAGAATATTAATTATTCTGTGTAAAAGTTAACCAACTACTTTGTTTTAAATATAATGACACTTTAAAAGACATGTAATTTGTTATTAAACTATGAATATAACTAAACAAAAAGTTGAAATGATCCATTTTAAAAAGATGTAGAAAACAATTATAGAAATTAACATAAAAATGTTATAATTAGTAATAAGAGATCGTTTTACATTCTTTTGTACATGTAGAATGCATTGATATATTGGAAATTTAACTATTGAACTATGAAACATTTGATGATCATATTAATAAGATACTTTTGATTAACGTTATATAGTGTGTTTTATCTATTTGTGAATATTTATGTTTTTAATTTTTGAACATTTATTATATATTTTCAACTTCGTGGATTGGTTGAAGTTAGACATAAACACCGTTGGATGCCGGCCGGCTCAGTGGTCTAGTTGGTTAAGCGCCTGGCGCGAGACTGATAAGGTGCAGGATCGTGGATGCGCACTGCTGAGGAGTCCCATACTAGGACGGAACGGCCATCCAGTGTTTCCAGGTTTTCCATGGTGGTCTAGCTTCAATTGACTTATGATTTCAATCAGTGATATTATATATTTGTTACATAACCAGAACACTGTTTTTTTAATCTTATTATCACATGTAAAATCATATAAGGGAAGAATATTTCATGTAGAATAATTCTTGAACTTATTTTATCAATAGTATACAGTTATTGATATATTTTAAATGACATAGCTGTGTATGAAACATGATGTAACTTAAATATTAGTAAAAAAGTAGTTAATATAAGGTCTAGGTATAAGCTATTTGATTGTGAACACAATAATAAAATTTCCACATTTCAGAAATGACTACTTATTTAATTTTACAATATACTTCTGAATACTTAGTGATTATTTTACGTTACTCGAAACATAACTGGTGATAAAATAAAAATAAAAATTGGGCATTTGTTGGATTACACAAATCCTGAGTCAATTGAAGTTAGACCACCATGGAAAACCTGGAAGCACTGGATGGCCGTTCCGTCCTAGTATGGGACTCCTCAGCAGTGCGCATCCACGATCCTGCACGCTATCAGTCTCGCGCCAGGCGCTTAACTAAATAGACCACTGAGTTATTTGTATTAATTAATGAATATGTAATTTTATATATTTATTTCTAATGTATTATGTAACAGTAAATTTATGATATTTGGTTAAAATTATGCATGGAATGTAATCAAATATAAATGTACCATCAATATTATACGTAGATTGTTTTATATGTATGATATGAATTACTTAATTCTCAGTAGTAAATAACAGATTTAATAGAATGATAATGATAATGATGAGAGTATAGATTTAATGGTAACCATCAGATTGACGGAAATTTATTCTTTAAACTATTTTAAGTAAACGATGAAAAACAATATCAAAGCTTATTAAAACTACTCTAAAATGATTTCACTTATGAACAAATAGTATTGAAATAGATAAGTATCAATGAAATTTAAAGTAATTTGTGGAAATTTTCCCAAAGTTTTAAAAAGTATATATTGAAGCTTGTTAAAAATGTACACTGAATTCCTTCAGAATATTTCCAGTTCTAATTTCTCAGTATGCTCGAATTATTACAATCACGTAAATGGCGATCTTAAACGTTATGTAAATTCAAACTAAACTTTCTTGAATAAAAGTGATATTAATGTAATTTTTTTATGGTCTTTTCAGATCAAATATATAACAAGAAACAAAATGAAGTGATGAGTGTAGATTCATGTTTAGTTAATGTTATACGATATAAAAATTCTGTTTGAAAATAAAATATGATATAGACAGCATAATTTTAAACCTGAAAAAACAGTCTTGAATAAATAAAATTGTTTCCCAAGATAGAAGTTGTTTGTTGAAAAACCCATCATAATCGACCTTAAATTTTTTTGTTAATATCTGTTATAAAGCATTCCAGTGATAAATTTACCAATAAACCATCTATAGTTTACCTGATCTACATAAGGTATTTTGACAGACAATTTTATGAACCAGCCGTGTATTTCAAGTTGAGTATTCCAGTATCATCTTCAAAGGTGTACCATGTAACTTTAGTCGTAATTACTTAATAGGAGATAGAAAGTTAATTTGAATTCATTACAGACTAAGTAATGTTAAGTCGACTTGCTGGAAGTAGAAATGTTTTTTTGGTTAGTAGCGTATACAACCTCTATTCTGACAATGTAATTAAACATAACACTAAGGAAAGTCAGTTAAAACAAAACGATACTTCACTGTCATCGTATGTGATACTTTGATAAAACAAAATCCTGCATAATATGATAAATACTTTAATGACTTAAATTCGCTTTAACAATTTCTGGATTTTACAGAACCTATGGTATGACTCCACATACTCTACGCCTCCGGACTAATCAGTTCTTTATAAGAATTAACAATAACAGAAATATTTTATTCACAACATTTCAGATATTTCTTTTTGAGTACTATCTAAAACTGGTAGGATATAGCATCGTGATAGTATATCCAGTAAATAAATGGAATTCAACTGTTTTCAACTGCAGTAAGCTTAGACATGGAGAAATAGATTTATAATTCGGATGATAATATTGGTTTTTTTAATGTTTACTCCTCTCTGAAACACTTGAGCTAAAATATGTACCACTCTTTATGTATACTGAAGTAAAATCTATGGATGATGTAGTTAAAAAATAATGCGTTTTACAGATATTTTTATTTTAAAAATACTTAAAGGGGGGATATAGTATGTCACACGTTTTTGAGCGTATCACTATATTTTTAATTACATATCCTAAGCAGTTGAGCTATAAAACGTGTATCAGGTATGCATATCCCGAAAATGTTAAACAGCATGATATTATTGACATATCGGGAAATTAGAAACAATCAATCAAACACATAAAAGGATGATAGCATGTGTTAAGTCATTGAACGGACGGTATTGGTCTAGTAAACAGTATTTTCATAAATGAAAATTTAGTAAGTTGATGATGATAATCTTTATGACAAGAGTGGAAAAAGAAACTCTTTTTGACTAGACTGTATCTTAGTTGAAAGTTTTTTTTTGGAAAGTTGACTTCATTTGCAAGGAGTATTCAGAAAAGTTCAATCTTATTTTGAGTACCACTGAGAGCCGGAAAGTACCAGTTCCTTATTTATCTTTATTGGACATCATCTATGAGAAATATTTCCTTAAACATATCATATGGACACAAATAGATACATTTTAACGAATTATATTAACACTACATACTTATTTTAAATTTACTAGTTCGTAAATAATGATTCTTTTCTCAATTAAGCTACAATGAAGCGAATATACCATGTAAGAAATTATTTGAAGACTATACTTACTTCTTTCCTACTATTAATAATGGTTTACCTAAAATATTATTTCTGGAAAATCCTTATTAAAAATGTTCTCACCAATGTAGTTAATAATGACTATAAAAGATTTCACTTCTAGAAAGAAAAAAAAACACCAAATTAATAAATCAATTTACCATTTGTTCTTATCCAAGAATTTGAATTTATTCCATTATTACTCATACTAACAACTGTCGATGGTGATGGTGATGATGATGATGATGTAGGCGATGTCAATGAATGATGAATATTAGGCATAGCATTAATTGCACTATTCATATGTCCTGTTGATAATCCCATAGGTAAGTGAATATTACTTATATGTGAATTAAATGAATGATTAGACATAACTGACGTGACATTACTATTACTACTTGTAATATTATTATTATTTACTGTATTTACAGATGTAGTAGTAATGTTATTATTAGACAAATTATAATCGGTTAATGAAGAATTTTGGAATATATTCAATGAATCATATAAATTTGATGATGTATGATTAGTTGAGTTGTGTAAATTATTTAGTGGTGAATGATAATTTGTCATTGACGCTGCAGCTGCCATGGCAGCCACTGTAGCTGCAGCCATATTGAAAAGATTTTCACAATCATATGATTTATAGTGTTTATTATTTAAACAGTCTAAAAATGTATTACATCCTTCTTTTTTCATTAAACAAGGTGTCGTTGTTGTTGTCGTCGTTGATGACGTTACAGATGCCCCTCCTATTGTTGATGATAATAGTTGAGGTAATTGTTCATTGGTTAAACTTGATACAATTCGTTTAAATAAATTCATGCTTGAATGTAATTGATTCAACTTAGATTTAGTTTCAATATTTTCTTCTGAATAAAAATTAGTAGTATAATGATTTTGATATGAAGAGGTTGATTGATTCATGGGATTATTCTCTGTGTTATTTTTATTTAATTGTGTTAAATGTATTAAGTAATTTGAATGAAAATTTTCTGGTAATACTGAAAATTTTTCAAGTAAACGATATTGTTGATAGATTAATTGCAGTGTATTATCATCTGTCTTATTTACAGAATTATCTAATGTATTAGTTAAAGACTGTAATGTATTCCACCATGTTGAATAACTCTTATTTAATTTACTTTCAATAGATTCAATCTCATCACCTAAATATTTCTCGGGTTTTTCACTCTTGATTATATCGATTTTATCATGGAAATCATCCGGTTTTTGAACAATGTCATTGTCTTTACAAGAATCCTCTAGTATATCACGTATTCCATAAGCTGTTTTACGTTTTTTCGGTGTATTATTAAACTGTTTGGATATGGAAACCATATTATTATTATTATCACTATCGTTTACTGTTGATACACAGGTAGTATTATGTGTAAAATCTGTACAATTAATAGTTACATTTAAGCATGACGAATTAGGTGGTGAATGACATTTTGTCAATTTATTTGTATCATCGATTTCTTTTTCAGGGGATAAATTATTATTGTTTAATAGGGTTGTTACAACATTTTGCCATATTGAATAACATGAATGATCTGATTGTTTAATTTTATCATTTATTGTATCCATAAGAAAAGTTTTCCGATTGTTTGTAATTAGAATTTTATCATTTATTTGGTTGGTTGTTTCATCAAATGAATAAGATACATCATTGTTGACAAGAGTGTTATTTCTATCTAATTCATTATTATTTGAAGAATTTATTGTAGTTTTGTCTGGAATGAAGGTAATATTATTAGTAGTATAATTATTATCAGTGGGAGTGGAATAGAAAGATTCATATTCTATAGAATTCTTCCATGAATTGTTCAATTCATCATTGAGTATAAAATCATTATTACTTGTAGAAATATTTAATTCTTCATTCATATTCATTTTATTTCTCAAAGATTCATTTTCACACTTGATACAGTTAAGATTTAAAATGATATTTGAATTAGATTGAAAATAATATAAGGGTTCAGTCTTATTTAGAAAAATTTCTATTATATTTTATTTCAATCAGTTGTAAAAGGGGATTGAGTTGGCGCCATCGAATGTGATTGTTCCATTTTTTGTTGTTAGTTTAATGATGTGAGTTGATTCATTTTCAATAGGGTTGATAAATAAATGTAAATTGATGTATGTAAAAGCAATGATGTTTTAATATTGTTTTGTAAATGTGTGTATGTGTGTGTTTATCAATGTATCATAAAATGGATAAATATTTTTCTTATTATGAAAGGGGTGCTATTTTTTTTTATCCTACTGATTTCTTTTAACTAATATAAAGTTCACAGAAATGATAAATATATTTCCTTTCTTTTCTTATCTCGGGTGTAGGAAAATAAATGTCTACTATCTAATCATTGTTAATTTAAATTAAAGCAACTATAGGCTCTTACAGATAATAATACATGCAAACACAGTAACAAACTAATAGAAACACGATAGATGTTAACAAATATATTCTATACATCTCATTATATACTGTTATTTGTTGCATATATGAACGTCACACTATTTTTTTTTTTATAAAAAAAGCCTAATTGACTGTCATTGTATAGAAAAACACATACAATTATTTGACCAATTAAATAGTTAGTTAGTAGTCTATATTGTATAAATAATATAATTTGCTTATAAATGATTGGATGATTATATTATATTATTATTTAATTTAGAAAAATAGGGTACAAGAAATTAATTCGAACTAGATGTAAATATTTACAAGAAATCTATGTTTTACTATATGAATAACAAATACATAATTTCAGATGGGTTTTGTGGATATTATAGTAATTTCAATGGTTAAGGTCTTGAGTCAGTTGAAGTTAGACAACCATGGAAAACCAAGAAACACTGGACGGCCATTTCGTCCTATTGTGGGACTCCTCAGCAATACACATCCACGACCTCGCCTCGCGAGATTCGAACCCAAGACCAATCAGTCTCGCGCGCGAGCGCTTAGCCTCTAGACCACTGAACCGGTCGGCATCCAACGGTGTTAATGTCTAACTTCAACTAATCCACCAAAGTGAGCGACACATCCACCATCGTCTTCAGTGAGTTACTGTCTCACAACAGACCCGGTTGAACTCCCACAGCAGAACGAAACGGCCGTCCAGTGCTTCCAGGTTTTCCATGGTGGTCTAGCTTCAATCGACTCATGATCTTAACCACTGAAAATACATAATTGGCAATCATTATTTCTTCTTATTATTATTACTATTATTATCTCTTTATTATATTATCAATTTTAATGAAAGATTTAAAAGCACTTTAATATGAACAGATGAGTTAAGTGAAAGTTAATTTTACATTCATAGGTTTTCATATTATGTTTCTTCTTTAATTGTCACATTGTTTCCTGAATTATAATCAGAGTAGGTTGTTGTGGATATGAGTTCATTTAAGTTAGTCCATCCTGGAAAACCTGGAAGAACTGGATGGCTGTTTCGTTAATTAACCTAGTTAATTGACTAGTAGAAGTATTTAGATGACGAAAATATTAATCTGTGTTTCGATTAAACTCTGATGTTTTCGTTTTGTAGACGTTGATATTTTACTGTTAAAGTACTGTTTAGGCAACATGGCAATACATTAGCTTATTTTGATATATTATCTACTAATTTTTTTATAGATACCTCAATATGAAGTTGATAAAATGAATGTAGAAACAAAATGAATTTATTTTCTCATAAAGTATGGAAATTCAGTTGAATAATTCAGTCATCGTTTTTGTATAATTAAGATAATCTTTTTGTTGTTGTTGACAAATTAACATCAACTTACGAAACATTGAAACTTGAAAGTTACAACTTGTAAAATTTATTGAATTCAAACTAACAAAGTAATCTACTAATTCACTTGGTATTGTTTGGCTTGTATCTTCCCATTGAGGTTTTTAAGACTGCAGTTGATCAGTCTGTTATTGGCATATGTGCGTACTGTGCATATGCCTCGACATTACCTTAATTCACAAGCTTTTTGTAAGCAATGATGGGTAGTGGTTAGCAGCGGAATCCAGGATGTGCGTTTCTTCCTCAATGAAAAGATACAAGCCAAACAATACCAAGTGAATTTAAATTCACCCCATTGCACAAGCACGTGGCTATCAGGACTCTGTAGCTAAGTGGATAACGCGATGGCGTTTGGAGCGAACAGTACTGAGTTCGAGTCCCAGAGTGAACATTAACTCTGAGGTGCAGGTACATCCAGTTGATGAGTCCCAAATAGGACGAAAAAGTAATCTACTAATGATAATATCACAATGTAGATTATTGGATACCGATCACTTAGACCAATCAGATAGCTATTACTTTGAAAATTGGAGGTATATAATTCTATTTCATCATGGACTACATCTACTCACTATTGTGAAATTTTGAATCAGATTTAATACTATATAAATTGTTAATGATTTCTCAACTGATGTCACTTTATGTTTATATATTGTTTTCAAGTTAAACACATATCATATATTTATGTTACGTTTTAAATTCCAATTATATGAGTGTTTGATATTCGTTTAATATTATATATTTATTCACTTACTTATACAATGTTCTTTTTACAGTGTTCATTATCACTGTATTTCTAATTACAGAAAATCATTAAAACTAAATGTCTATTAAAGTAAGTTAGTATATTTGAAACCAAGAAGGAATTTAAGACTGAATGAATTTTCCTTTTGTAAAAATATAAAGCAATATACTATAATAATAATAATAATAAGTATTATTATTATTCAAAAGAATATGTTAATCTTAATATGATTGATAACTTCAAACTGATGATAGACAGAGAAATAATTGAATCTACATAAACATATGCGAATCACATCAGCAATCATTAACTGTGGTTAATGTATATCTGAAATATATATATATATATATATATATATATATATATATATATACATATAAATCTTTATAAATATGAATAGATGATAAGAACAGAAAATATGAAAATGGGAAAAAACATACTATTTTATTAGTTTATATCGTAATCTGCAAACCTGTGTTAAAAAACCTAATATGTTACATATCAATGTGATTCGGGAAAAAAAAGCAAGAAAATTTACCAAATATATATTGCTTCTTACAGTTGGAAGCTATTGGGAATTTCACGAATAAACCTTCAGAAACTGAGGTTAATTTAAGGACACTTCGATTAATCAGTAGTCAGTTAAAAATTCTAAAAAAATTCTGGAAAAACAAGGGGATATGTGCTATAGGTCGATTGAATAATTGTCTAATTTAGTGTATTCTAGAAACTTTCAGGATGTCAAGGTTTCCCGTAAACCCACAAGTATCCTCACTTTCTGTACATGAACCAACCCCGGAAACAAAGCCACTTTTCATACTTCTCATTTGCTGTCTATCGTTCTAGGCTCAAGTATAGCGGAATTTCGAGGAACTGAGAAATGGTCAGAAAATCAGATATAGAATGTGTCACTTGTGATTATTTTTAACACTGTTATTCAAGTTAGACGTCTTTCAAAAATTATGTCAGTAATTTTATCGTAGAATCCCACAATGTTAAACCGGTTTATGGAAATAATTATTATGTATAATGTTAGCTTTCGAAAATGTCTTTCATAAATTGATATTCATAAGAATACAGTTGAAAATCAGAAAGCATTGGATTGTTATTCCATTCTCTTAACATCAATACTTGTGTAATTCTGATAAAATTGGTGTTACGTGATATGATATAACATATTTTTTCAAATTACAAGATGATCTTAACCAATTTTCTTTAAAAGATTCTTTTTAAATTACGAACTGAAATAGTTTGGAAAAACTACTGAAGTCAGAAAATGTTTTCTTCTTTGTTCTGAGCCTATCAGAAACATGTAGTTGCAACTACATAAAACACTGAACTCATTATATACAGATCTCATTACCAATGTAATATAATTGAATCATTTATTCTAAATCCGACAGAACATTTAATAATTCTGTTTGTCATTCCTAGATAATATCCTATGTAAGTTATTATATCGCGAGACTACAAATAAAGAGAATTCAGCGAGTGTTCTTTTTGACAAAATCATTTACTTAAGCTGTACATTCTTCTTCCTTCATGCTTGTTAGACAGAGATGGAAGTCCAAGATTGTCTAGAAATTTAATTGATAGAGACCTATGAAGATCAGTTACATATAGAATTTATTTCATTTTATACAAATTGCATTCAGTGATTATTATTCTGAAAAATCTTCAAAATGAACAATCATTACACAGAATTGATACATTTGACTATTATAGTAGACGGAAGGTCAAGGGAATGAAAATCGTGGCTGGTTAATTAGTACAAATTAGTGTTAAGCTGATGAGAAATCACACCTAACTAATTCACATGTTAAATGACCCGAAATTCTACTGAATTAATAAGAAAGTGAATGAGGTAAGAGTATAGTGCGAGGATGATGTTGAGAGGTTCTAAAAAATACGCGGTAAATTTAGCTCGTTTCTACCAATCAGAAAGCAGCTTTTGTTTATGAGTGATTTGTTGCGAAGAACATTAATATTACAAAGGCTAGAAAAATCTAAAATGGTTAGTGAATTTGTTGAAGTTCTATATTAACGTTTCTGTCTGTAAATTCAAAAGGATTTATGACGTCGTCCACGTCGATATAATTCATGTGACCTATGGAATCCTAGTACAGATGTAAGTAGTTCTTCACCGAACTCACAGTACACCTCTATTTTTGATATACATGCCTGTTAACAGGTCCACTAAATGAGTTTTGTATGCAACAACCTAGTGATTGTATCTAAGTCTAGGGAGAAATTAATATACACTAAATTTATCCGTTTATACAGTCGCCCCACGTATAACAACTTTCTTAATTACAGGTACATGTGTTTCGTTCTTTCCGGTTGCTCTTAATTTTCAAAGTGACTTTCAATGGTTATCTACCCCAGCTACAGAAGGCCTACTACGATAAGAAAACATACTAATTACTCATTCCTCCTTTATACACTTTCCTTTATAATGTTTTTGCTTTGGATGACTGCCTAATAAATTTCTTCAATGTTTCCAATACTAACCAAGAAACTTTATGAGCCAAGGATATTCTTCGTTGATAGTTGTATTATTGTACGGCAGTAACTTTAATTACATCCACCATATCTGCTGAAATAGTTACCAAGTCACCTAAAAACCAATATATGAGGATTAGCACTATTTGTCTTAAAACTAGCCTAAGAGAATAAAGCTAGTTGATCTAATTCTAAAGGACTTGTTTGATTGGCAAGAATAGAATCTGTGGACATAACTAATATGTTTCATTTCAAATACATCGATATTCATTTGTCAGCCACACTCCTATTGCTGCTCGGATAGCTCAGTGGTAACATCTCTGACTGAAGCTAGGTGACACGAGATCGAATCCTCCAGGGAGCACCAGTTCCCTCGAGATTACAGACACACCTTGCTGACGAGTAGCACGAAACCCGGGTCCAGGGCTTCCTGTTGACTACCTCCAACAACCATCTAATCTCACAATAGTGCACGCAGTGTCGAGTCACCTAGACTGGTGGTCACATTGGAACATGATCGATAGCATTCGATCTGCACTAATAAGGACTCGACACGCATGACATTGGTCACCACCCAGTGATCAAGCAATTGTGATTACGTAGTTTCTTCTTACTAAACTGTATTTGATTACTTAACATCCTGGACATGTTATCAGTAAGTTATTATTTCGAGGCAATTTACGTTACAACGTGTCGTCAGTATCCTGACTACTTCTATATTTAATGTGTTCTAGAATTAAGACGAAACATGATAATCGTTAATTTGTCTACATGTGACTTAATTTCGTCATGAAAGTCTATATTCGACTACTCAGAAATGTTTTACTGTTATTTTTGTAAATAATGATAGTGTGTGACTTATTTTATGCTATAAATACATTCATATATAACATGATTTAATATGTGAACGTAAATCAATAAAGATAACATTAAAATCAGTTAATATGTAGATTAATGAAATGGAAAGATAGATCATATAATTAATAGTAAATTCAAAGTACTTTAAGTTGTAAGTTGAAACTAACTTAACTTCTATTGAAAAGTGTCTTTACTCTTTAACCTTGTAATAATATTTATCAACTAATATTAATATGACACAGGTTGAAATCATGAGTCAGTTGAAGCTAGACCACCATTGGAAAGCTGGAAGCACTGAACGGCCGTTTCGTCCTAGTATGGGACTCCTCAGCAGTGCGCGTCCACGAACCCACCCCCTGTGGGATTCGAACCCAGGACCTACTGGCTTCGCGAGCGAGCACTTAACCATTAGACCACTGAGCTGGGTTCGAATCCCGCAGGGGGTGGGTTCGTGGATGAGCACTGCTGAGGAGTCCCATACTATGACGAAACGGCCGTCCAGTGCTTCCAGGTTTTCAATGGTGGTCTAGCTTCAACTGACTCATGATTTCAACCTGTGAAATTTACTAAAATCTCCACAAAACTCATTCTGATAATATTAATATGATCAAGTTATGCGTTACCCTTATTTATATGTGAATGTATGAGAAAACAATAAATTGTAAAACACAATAACATTCCACAACATCAATAGATGGAGAAGACAGATACCTATCTAGCTCAATAAGTAAACAATCTCCAAGTCACTACTAACTGTAGTAAACAAGAACACCAATGGGGACAATCAAACGTATTTAACACAAAATTACAGGACTTGTTAATAAAATCTAACAATCATAAAGTAAATGCTTAATTTGAAAAATGTCCGCCAATTCTCTCAAAATGACTCAGACTTAACTGTTCTTGCATTTTCATACAAATTACATCTTATTTCCATTCTTTACTGTTCGATCCTCTTGTCTCTCTGCTGCCAGACCTTCTGTTCACGACTATCATCATAGACTACTTAAGTCAATATAAGTAGCACACACCACACTAACCACTTGACTATGTACAATGGATTATTTATTTTATCTAAAATTATAAATATTATTTAATCGTCTCTTATTCACATCTGGTTTACATCTAATAATAAAGTGAATTGTCATTATAGTTTTATTCCTTAGAATCTTTTTTTTACAATAAAAAATAATTTATATTCCAGTAAACGCTCTGTTTATTTATTATTATAAGTAACATCCTGGTGACTAAATTCTCAATATGTTCTTTTGTACAGATTTTATTTTTTTCAGAAGAAAAAAACATGTGTATCAACAAACAATTTTATTATTATTATTAATAATAATAGTTATCATTGATGCATAAAACAGTTGAATTCTAGTAAAATATGTGGTCTAAAATTAATCACTATCACTTCCCTATTATATATAAAGATTACCAATTTAAAATGTTATTACAATATATATATATTCACTTATCAAGTGTTAACTCTTGTTCTCCCCCACTTTTCTGACTTGATTCTCTTTCTTCATTTTCCCTACCTTTACCATTATTATTATTGATATTATTATTATTATTAGTAGTATCATAGTAACAGTTTAGGTAAATAAACATGAAGAATAAATATGTAGAAGAGTAAAAGGAAATACAGAAACACAATAGTGAATATTAGTTAATTTATTTATTCACTTTTTTTCTCTTCCTGTAAATTCTATGAATGACATATAACTAAACTATTATTATATAGAGATATCAATTAATATTTGCTATTTTATATGTATATGTATTTTTAAAATAAAAGAATATATACAGTAATGTTAAACAGGTGTCATATCCTTACCTATCAACAGACAATTGAATGGTTTTCATTTTATATTTCTCTCTTAATGAATATTATTATTTACTTGTACTACATATAAAATGACACATCTGAATACATAAATGTACAACAATTTACACATGCATATTATAAATTGTAAACATAAGTCTATACCATAACATTTAAGGTTTTACTCATTTGTTTGTAAATATATTTATCGTTAGCTATTTGGTTAATTTTTTAATTTCTTACACTGTAAACACCTATAAATAAAATATAAAGTTAATATGAAAGACCACAGATTGTATTCTATTTAATCACTTACTAGATGTACTACTAATAATATCAATATTCGTGTTATTTTAAGATATTATTGTATTAAATAAAGTAAGAGATTTCATTAGATTCACGAATTGTTCAAAGTCAGAAAACTATTAAAAACCTGGAGGGACTAATGAACTGTTTAGACCTTGTTTGTGACTCATCAGCAGTGTTTATCCATGATATCATAGATAGAGGTCAAACCTGGAACATTCAGTATTGCATGCGAACGCCTAAGCGGAATCTACTGGTGCAAAGTTCGAATTTTGATTAATCCACGATAGTGTATGACCAAGTTGAAGTTAGTGCTTCTCTGATCTCTTTCTAATTGCTCTCGATAATAGTTTTTGCTTCTTTGAGTAGATCTTTTACGGTTTCGAACACAGTGTTGAGAGCTATCTTGAATTCGTTGAGTTTGTCAGTATCTCGATGAAGTCTGTATTAAGTCTTTATAAAGCTGTTTCTCCAGTTGTAGTGTTTCTTTAACTTCAGTTTCATCTTGACAATCAGATCCTGTCTTCTTTCTCTTGTCTCCCGTTGATCTTCTGAAATTTTTAAGTCATAAAAATATGACCAGTCTTGCTTTGTGTAGTGTGATCTGGCGAAACTAATTTAGCATTCGATAGTGCAATAAGAAGATGAATGTTATCAGAACTACGTGATATATTTGCGCAATATATTTCGAACAATCTGATCACAGATATACTTATTAAGAACATTGATATATAACAATGAATGATCAGCTAGACTAGAAATAGATGGTTAGAGGGGACAATACTGTTTATTTTTATGTATAAATGTTTTTAACAAGTATATGTGTGATCAGATTGTTCGAAATGTATTGCGCTAATATATCACATAGTTCTGATAATCTTCGTCTTCTTATTACACTATCGAAACTTGTCAAAGAGACTAATTGCTTTAATTTAGCTTTGTGTATGCGCTTGTGGTGGAACAGTGTAGCACCTATAAACATTTTGTTGGATGAAGATAAATTTGCAAATCTGTCATCACTCTCGTTCATTCCTCACAGTCAGTACATGTCGTCTCATCATATCTTCATAGCCGGTGCTATTCATTCCGACTTCTTCCTTTACGTCTGCCATCACAATGGTTAATGTCCTTTTCTGAGCTCTTGTCTATGATCGATTGCAGCCTCTCCTATGACTGATCTTCATTGTCTTCATTGCTACCACTGGTCGGTGGATATTACTGGATAGCACTGACTGTGATCCATTCCTTCTTTGTTCTGAAGGGTGTTTCGCTGATTCTGAATCGATGAGATTCTCATCCTATAAGTGCTTTTCGTGTCTGTTTAAACGGCATCCGTGCAACTACCTGTTTATATGAGGCATATTCTTCTTTGTGATCAGAGTACAACAGCATTTCACCCGAATCTAACCCTTTCTATCCAGCTTTGATCCAATGTATTTCACTCATTCCGAGCACCGTCAAGTTGTATGTTGTCATTTCCGTAGCTATTTGACTGGTCCCTTTGTTCTCCCACATGGTCCGTACATTTCATATACATATATTAATTATTGCGTTGGTTGTTGGAATTTGCATCAGTCTCGCGAGTTTTGAAAAATCTCGACTTTCACTATGAAGCGTTATAATTCTTCTAAATGAAGATTGTTGAACTCTCAATGTCGAGTTTAGATGGGTTAGTTATTTATTCTGGCTAGTGTTTTTTTAGCAGACTTGGGACCAACATTTAATCTAAAATTGCTAAAGGTGGAGGTTGAGTCACATGTATATATGTAATTTCACTTATACCCATATTTTTGCGGTTAATGTTATTGTTATTTCCATAGAATTTTAATAATCCTAATCATAATCAAATTTAGTAGATAAAATAAATTACAAGTTTTATTATAGAATTCTCTAAGATATTTTATTAAGGTGAAATGATTTATAAAGGGAGAGGAGAAATAGGCCAATATACTAATTAGTTAATTCCTATGGGTATATATAACAAGTGATTGATTAAGTAAGTTTATTTCTATATATTTAAGTAGAAAAACTTAGACTAATTAGTTTAATATGCATTATACAAAAAATTACCACTTTTTCCACTTTTTCTTTCAAAAAATTCAAACAAATGATGGGCTTTATAAAGATACAATTTTTTTCCTTAACTACACAGTACACCTCATAAACATATGCTATTTTGAATTATTAAAGAAACAAATAAAACTCTTTTATTCTCCAAATCAGACTAAATTAATTTTTTGTTAAAAACTCAGTGAAGAAATTATGTTCAATTAAGAGATTGTTAAAATTCCTAATTTTTCACTTAAATTTATCATCATGGATTTAATTGAATAATTAATCACATATAGATAGAGAATGACCGTTCTAAAGCAATTAGTCCCTTTGACAAGTTTCGATAGTGTAATAAGAAGACGAAAATTATCAGAACTATGTGATATATTAGCGAAATACATTTCGAACAATCTGATCACACATAGACTTGTTAAGAACATTTATATATAAAAAATATCAGGTCAACTAGACTGGAAATGGGGGTAAAAGTAGACAAGGATAATAATAAGAGTAATAATAGTAATGGGAACACGATTTGAAACCTAATCACTCTAGATAATAAGCCAATATTACCAGGGCAGCTTTAAGGTGAGAACAAACTGTTTTTGAATACACAAAGGAGTTTTGGATTTTCGTATTGCTAAGGCTTTAATAAACCTTAGTATACGCCCTTTTACATTTGTATACAACACCATAAAAGCCGAGTTAACATCAATCATATAGCCTGTTTCGATTATGTGTTTAGAAATAAAGGATGATGAATGTTTATCCACTACTCTGATTGGGTCATTTGATTGCATTTGTTTCTGCAACCATTTTGGTATATGTTCAAACACCCTAATTTTAAGATCACGATTGCTCCTCCCTTCTGGTAATCTTCGTCTTCTTATCACATTATCAAATAATTCTGTTACTATCATTGGAATAATTATGAGATTTTTAATACAAATATTCTTAGATTTGTTGTTCATTATAGTGTTTCATTAAAAATGTTGGAATACCGTTCATTAGAAAGATGTCAATGTGAATATAATTTCTTATAACTACTATACGCTTTAAAAAAAGCTGAATAAAAGTGCCTAGGAGTGAAATCCAGTAGGCGCGTTTAGTCTTATTGGGACTCGTCAGCTAGATGTACGTGCATACCTGTGCATACGCACAGTATGTACATGCGCCAATAAGCGACTAATCAGTTACAGTCCTAAACATCAATGGAAAGATTCAAGTAAACAATACCAAGTGAATTTACTATACGTTTTGATAGATCTAAAAGTCTATATTGATGAACTTTTTAATAATACTTTCAAATAACAATATAATTTGTTATCAGAAGGGGTTTTATGGAGATTTTTAGAAATTTCACTGGCTGAAATCATGAGTCAATTGAAGCTAGACCATCATGGAAAACCTGTCCAGTGCTCCCAGGTTTTCCATGGTGGCCTAGCTTCAACTGACTTATGACATAATTCGTCGTTTGTTTTCTTGAATTTTAATGCTCATCTAAGACCCAATATACATAGATTATCTAAATAGTAAGGCTTTTGACAATTTGATCGATTTAAAATATTGTATGCTTACTTAACTAGATTCATTATCGTAACTTTTCATTTACATTTACATTTACTATAATTGTGGATTATTTTAACATCAGACAATATATGTCTAGTTAAATTTTATACTGATCACAAATATACATATAGCAAACATAGGTCATGATTTAACATTCAGTTTCCGTCACAAGTATTATACATCATAAAACGGTTGGATGCCGGCTCAGTGGTCTAGTTGGTTTAGCGCCTGGCGCGAGACTGACAGGTTCTGGGTTCGGATCCCGCGAGGCGGGGTCGTGGATGCGCACTGCTGAGGAGTCTCACAATAGAACGGAACGGCCGTCAAGTGCTTCCAGGTTTTCCATGGTAGTGTAGGTTCAATTGACTCATGTTCTCAACTGTTGAAATTACTACAATCTCCACAAAACCCTTTCTGATACATCATAAAACTGTTGATATTTTATTGTAAAATTTTATTTAAAGAAATTACTATTATTTGTCATTTTTAATATTTGAACTGACATGTAGAAATATGATTTATGGATGAAAGGATTTTTATAATCATGAAATTTATTTTAACCTTAGTGATAATGGTTTAGTTGATGACTGTTTCGAAAATCAAACAGATTAATATTGATATAATCAATAACCTTTTTTACTAGACAAAATGCATATGAATGTACTTTTATTCTTCATGACAGTAAATATGATTTAAATAATATTATTTAAATATTCAATTGTTATACAGTAATGAAATTATTGTGACATGAAAAACATGAAACTGTAAAAGATAGTCGATAGGATATCTACATGTCATAACTGTTTGACAAGCTTATTCATCTAGACTGTTATAAGTTATGTAGAAAATTCCATTGTATTATTTGCCATTCGAATGAAACTAATCTTAGTTTTCATTGACTTAAGAGAATATAGAATCTTCCATTCACATAAATGTTGATTGAAAATCCAATATCCATTAAGATTTATGGATGAAATATTAAACTTAAATGTTGGAAATGAAGTTTTTAATTTAAATATGAAATACAGAAATATCATATTAATCCTGAAGTGTTGAAACCTTTTTTACATTCAATGAAGGGCAATATTAAATAAATATATATATAAAACTACAAGTAATCAGTGAAACAAAAGTTCTTCGTAAAATGTATAGAAACATTTCTTTGCTCGATTCATCTTTTTCTACAGGCATTTATTTTGTAGATTTTATCAGTTTCAAGTTGTTTACTCGAAGGACATATTGTAATATGTTAAGATATAAAATATTTTGTTGTTGTCCAATATCTATAAATCAATTCTGGAATGATATTCCATTGATTGGTTCGATTTATGCAAATAAACTGGGATGTAACTATTTCAATATTAAAGTATTTCAGTGTCTCAATTTCAATTAGAGGAAATTGACGTTAATAATTATATATGTATATAATCTTCTATTGGTGACTCTAAACATATGTACTTTGGACGCGATATTAAATCATTTAGACCAGTAGTTACATCACAAATTGATAAACAGAAATTGTTCAGCATTGAAGACTAGAGAAATTTGAAGTTGATTACTGCTCCGTAATCGACCGGCTTAAATATCTTAATGTGTATGACGATGATTTTAATCACAAAGAGAAATACTGGCTCTTTCAATATTCCAAGTGGGCCTTGTCAAACGTTGAGTATAGCCGGACAATAGTAGGAAAGCTAGGTTAAAAATGAAGTTAGAAAAATATTTTTTTCGAAAAAGAGTTATTCACCGAACGGTTTGGTAAACAATAGTCGTGTGCTAACATATAACCAAATTAATGATAGATTTCTCAAAGTCGTAGCAAGAGATTGTGGCCTGTAGAACCGCTAATTTGTTGAGTGATAACGTCAAACCTTACTATTTACTAGTTGACTAAAATATAAAATACAGATTAACGGATTTATCATTTAGTGAATCAATATAATTGCGTTCTGTTCAAGATGGTTTAGTCATAGATTCATGCAACGTTACAAAGTTTAGAATTGGGGTGAAACCATTGTCAGTTCCCGTTTATTATTAATGATCAGTTCATAAAAATAGTAAATTAAAAAACGTCAAAGTCAAACAAGCAGGGATATAGAGAAAATAAAGTTTTTTAACTTTACCATCAAAATCAATCGTTTATATTTTTTGATAATTGTAAAGTTGTGAGCGGAATCTAAGGAAAATTATGCAAAGTATTAAAATTATTCAGTCAACTACTATTGGTTCATTGAATTTCCACTAGAATATAAATCATTTTGTTTTGCCCTCTGGCATTGATTAGTTGATGTTAGAATACATTTTTGATAGGGACTAGATTTGTTGTTTTCTATGTCATAGGGATGACCTATTAAACATATTTACTTGGAAATCATATAAACATCATATCAACTAATTTACAGATATGTTAAAAGATGTCTATTCGTGCGGAAATACTTTAGCAATATAAATGTACAAGATTTATTATACTAAAAAACAATCCACACGAAAATTATTAAATTATTCAATGAAATCCTAGCAGTATTAACAATGAAAACACCGCATGTAATAACTTATAGAAGTCAATCTATCGTCTAACATATCTATTACCTTTGTGTAAATTAAACAGTATATATATATATATATATATATATATATATATATATATATATATAATACGTCCATTTATGAGTAGTGATAGATCTCACACCAATTAATGATGGTATATTCTCACAGATTCTTATATACACAGAGAATAATAATTCTTTAAAAAAATTTATACTGGTATTTAGACCATGTTTTAATTTGATAAGAAATACATGATGTCAACAACAAGATTTCGGGAAAACGAAATAAACGAAGAAGAAAAAACTCAAATAATATGACAGATGATTGAGGTAAGCAATGTCACAAATACATACAAACACAAGTGCATTCTCACTTTAACACACTTATAATGCACAATAAAAACTTATTTATTTTTATATTTAAAAAAAACAAACACTGACATATCAAACTCAACAATAATCATTTTCCATCAAGAAATTTATTTATTTTTTTATTCATTGAAGTGATGAAGTGGAAGAAGGGACCAAAACAATCTGTACAATATAAAGTATCGGTTGAATGATATCCGTTAGAAAAAAATAAAACATTTATCATGAATTTATTACAAATCTAAGATAGAAAATTGCTAGTCAAAATAACAAATACAAATATATTATGCATTAGAAACAAAAAAGTAATAACTTTATTTATCCTATTGAATAATATCTATGAATGTAGGGATTCGTATAAACTATTGGATAGTGAATGTATGAAATTGTCATCTGGAAAATAAAATTGAAATTATTTATTTTTTTTTAATTGTAAAGTTAATGTTTCAATGAATTTTGTTGATTAGCTTCAAAGAAAATATCTTTTTTTCTTCGAAAACTCCTTTGCCAATCGACATATATAATTAAAATAAGAACGAATTTTTAGTTAATAGAGGAACAGTTGTCAAAAGTTATAGAATAAAACTATTGAGATTATTCAAATTTGTAATGAATAATTTTTGTTGTTGTTTTGACTGAGTAAAACATTTGTTAGTATTTGATACGCCTTGTTTAAACCTTGATAACAAATGAGGGTTTTTACAATTGATTGATCAATGGGTGGTGATCACTGTTATGTATGTCAAGTCTTTCTTAGTGCAGATCGAATCCTATCGACTAAGTTGTAATGTGGCCACCAGTCTAAGCGATTCGACATTGCATGCAATATGTTGAGATAAGATACAACATGGTCGATAGGATTTGATCTGCACTAAGAAGGACATGACATTCATGACATTGATCACCACCCAGTGATAAATCAATTGTAAATATATCTCAGTCCTACAGGAGATCAGTCGAGGTCCGAATATATCAGTGGTAAAGTCTCAGACTGTGAAGCTGAGTGACACGGGATCAAATACGTCAAGGAGCATCAGTTCTCCCAAGATTACAAGTACACCTTGCTAACGAGTGCCAAGTAGCACGAAATCTAGGTCCAACCACCATCTTAACGAATGAGGGTACTATTCCAAACCAGATGGAGGTGAAAAGTTTATGATATATTGCATATTCATTAAAATATTATTCAAAAAAGAATACAGAAACTCTATTTTAATGAATTAAACTAGTTTAATGACATAACCTCTATGAAGATATAATTTATCAAAACTACTTTTAATGAACTTTGTTTTCAATTTTACTTTTGAGTTCTATATTCATATATTTCTTTGTCCTCTTCACTACAATGATAATGTTTGAGTGGTCTAGGATAGTAAATGTGAAAAAAAATTTCCAAAAATTATTTTAAAATATCATCTATGCTGATTACATAAAGAAATAAATCTTTTTTTCATTTGTGTTATAAGGAATAAAATGTATAGATTCATAATCTGTTCATTTCATACAGATTATCTGTGAATAGATCTTTCCAGGATTTCACTATCTATCTGTATGAAGCATCTATCTTGTTTCATTAAAATGTTTTATTAAATGTCTTTCCTTTTGTAAAAAAATCTTCCAAGTATGTAGAATATTGTATCTTATTAGATTCTTCTCAGATTTTACTCTAATATACGGTGATAGTTATATGCATATATGAAGACAGTGAGCATTTCTTATTATGTAATTTTAATAGTTTCCTAATGAACTTTATTTCAATGTCCATCTTTAAGTTTTTGACCTACTTCTTGTTACAAATCATTGATCCAGGCTTTTATTATTCTTATCACAACTATTACATTTGTCATCACACTATTAGTTTGTGCTTTTTATTTATCTGTAATTATGTGATCTATTTAATTATTATCAATGACTTTGAAACTGCCTTAAGTGATTTAATATTTTTATATTGCTTATAAATATTACTGTGGATTGAAGTCTGATGAGGATCTTACTGAAAACAACGTTGTTCACCTAGATGTGTTATTCTAATTTAAAATTTGGGAAATGTCAGTATTTCAAAATATGTAAAACATATTTGTAGTTTCTGCTTGAAGATTATTCGTCACAAATGACAAAAAATAGAATACATCCATTAGGGTTGATCCCGTTACAATACTATCATTGTTAAAGCTAAACTAAATACTTAATATATATATATGGATTGGTTTACTTAGCTAAGATGTACGTATGTTAATGCTCATTTTTTGGTACCATGTCAAATGAAGCATAAATTTTCGTGAAGTGGAATATTTACAACTAAACTGAAGTAATAGGTGTAGACCTACGTTACACATTTTGATTGATTATAAAGTCAAGAAATTTCACTTATTAATTTTCACAATTTATTATTTTAATTATTTTACTGATATAAATCGTGAACTGAATATGTAATTATTTTCTTAGTATTGAAAGATTATTTGTTTCATTTAAGCAAATTATTTTGGCACATTATTGTTCGTTTTAACCACATATTTTGCATTTCTTTATTCATTGACAATTCCTTTATTCATATTCCTCAAATTTTGATAGTTAAGATCATGAGTCGATTGAAGATAGACCACCATGGAAAAATCTGGAAGCACTAGACGGCCGTTTCGTCCTATTTTGGGACTGCTCGCAAGAGTCGAACACAAGACCTATCAGTTTCGCGCGCGAGTGCTTAACCACTAGACCACTGAGCTGGCCGGTATCCAACGGTGTTAATGACTAACTTCAACTAACCCACAAAATTAAACGATACATTCACCATTGTGTTCAGTGAGTTGCTATCTCATAACAGATCCACTTGAACTCTACTGGTTACTGCTTCTCACTAGAACACCAGGAAATACCTCTTGAAGCCAGTCACTAGTGATCATTTGTTGATTAATACCAGATGGGTTTTGTGGATATCATAGTAATTATTATTATTATTATTAGAAGCTTTATTCAACATTGTATTTTTGGTACAACATAGAATTCTCAGCATAAATTATTTCAACAAGTTTCCTTTTCTTATATCTTGATCGATTGTGGCGATAAATTTTGAATGATGACCAGTTAGATGTTAGGAGTTCGGTAATCCACATTTGATTAATGCTCATTCGTTTCAATGCATATTGCCAGCCACCATGATGTCGCTGATTGTACTTTTTTGTATCCCGTATAGCGAAAGGTTGTAAACTTTTCATAAACGCTCCTGAATAGATTGTGAGCACAACAGACATAATGATGTGCTAAAACAAACAACAAAACAGACAACTTGATGAAATATCTAGATCGGAGGAACAGGTAGCCCAGATATTCAAGCAGGCCGCCTGATGGTTGAGATCATGAGTCGATTGAAGATAGACCACCATAGAAAACCTGGAAGTACTGGATGGATGTTTCGTCCTATTGTGGGACTCTTCAACAATGTGCATCTATGATCCCGCCTTTCAGGTTCCCATGGTGGTCTAGCTTCAATTCACTCATGATCTCAACTATTAAAATTACTATAATATCCACAAAACCCCTTCTGATACTATTCTTTGAATGATAAAATTTAATTTAAATTAGTATGCTGATGGTTCACAATGAATGTGACAATAAAGGATAATTATTGAACATTTAAAACAGAAAAAGAAATAGGAAATAAAGCACAGTAACTTCACGTTTCATAGAATATGGAAAGTTGTTTACGTGCTTTTTTTAAAAAAAAGTCAACACTTTTTTCTCGGATAAAGCTAGTCTCAAATGTATATTTATTAATGAGAAGTATATTGAAAAACGAAAAATTTTTTTATTCATTATTCAAATCACTAATATGCACATTACCTTAGACACGTGTTTTTGACTGCATTCATTAAGTGAAATCAATGTAGGTGTGTTGTATTGACAAAATCAAAACAAAACAATACTTAACCACAATTATATGTATATTCAATGTGTTATTTCACGTGATATAATAATTGATTTTTTTATAACAAATTCGTTTTGTCTAGTTAGAATGTTTGTCTATGTGTGTGTATGTGTACTTGACTGTGTGTACGTAATCATCAATATGATGAATAATAGAGAGCATTGTCTTGGATGATTATTGATGTATTTTGATTTCCCTAGTTCTCGTTAAAAAAAAATGGGGAAAATAAAAAGACCTAGAAACTGTCAATTGATTTAGTTGTGGTGGGAGTGAAGATTTGTTTTATTCTGATACTTTATACATATACATATCTTTTTTTTCTCCTTTATAAAAGTAACTGCCACTTTTGCCTACATCTACGTGATTTTCATGTCACTGAAAATAATCTTTATTGAGTGTTTGTCTGTCTATCTATCTATTCACTTTTGTTTGTATGTGTTAGTCTCTACTTATTAAAAATTATTAGTCAGTGGTTTAGTTTACACAGAAAATGAGCAAAATAAATAAATAAGTGCTAATTGTAACATCTGTATAAACTTTCAACAAATAAATTAGTTTGTTTGTCACATATAACTTTTAAAGTATGAATGTATCTAGACCAATCTGTGCATAGTGAAATTTCTTCTATAAGAAATTGTTTTCCCCTCTGAAACCATAAAAAAGTAAAGATAGTAAATTTAAATATAAAATAATTAGTCTTTTTCTTCACAAAAAAAATTGTTGTTTACCATCCTGTACGTTTCTGTTGTCAGTGTTTAAACCCAGATTATATTCAGTACACGGTTATGGAGATTAATAGGCTTCACTGAAATCATAAACCAACTAATGTTAGACCATAATTGAAAATCTGGGGAACATTGGATTTCCATTTCTTTCTAGTATGGAACTCCCCACAAGTGCACATTCATAATCCCGCACGCGGGAACTTCTGTCTCAGTTTGTTTTGTTCAAAACAAACAAGCTAATCAATTTTATGAAAGATGTTTAGTTTTTTTCAAATGTTCAATACTTAGAAATATGAAACTGAAAATCAGAGAAATTTGAAAAAATACATTATTTCTAATATAAAACGTTTGTGGAGAATGCTTAATTTAAAGACATTAGTAAGTGATTTTGGCTAAGCAACCAATGAAGACCAGGGAGCATAGAACATTTACTATGTCTTGATGTGAGAGTCTGTACCATTAGGACGAACACACTTGATGGATCGAAACGCGAGTCACTTACGAAGCAGATTTTTTTCCAGTCGCCTGTGATATGTGATTCCGTTTTAAGAAGGATTTATTTCATAACTTAGTAAATAAGTTATATCTTTTAGTTACATAGATTTAATTTTATGACATGAATTTTTGTTCATGCAGTAAATTAATGATTAATTACTTTTAAATACAAATCTGACTACCGGTCAGTGTAAACAAATCATGTAAAAATTAATGTACTTAGATATCATTTAAATTTATCTTCTGTGTTAAACCAATCCTCATCCATCATATCTGTACACTTAATTTAGTCTCATGATATACTGTTCCTCGTAGCAAGTACAAGGTTTCCGCTTTTGGATCTGTTCAAAAATCTTTTGATAGTTCAGAGTTTTTTCTATTCTATAAACCATTTGTAGCAAGATTTGCAACAGCTATTACACAACTTCTTTTTAAAGATTTTCATTTTCCATATTGAAAATGGTTAATTCTGTCAACCATAGACATTTAAAATCAAACGTTCTAAATTATTTTTCTCTCATATTTAATTAGCCTATGTTACAGATGCTGTCAATGAACATATCATTATTATATTCATAATACAAGTCTTTCATTTAATCAGAATTCAATAATTGACTTTTGTGCGATCGTATTTTAATGTTTACAGACTACAAATTGAAGGCTAGTGAAATTCACCACATAGCAATAATGAATATTTCACTTTGTAACGATTTTTTAAAGCTTTCATTCTAATTAGTATTCATGGCACTGATACCAGAGAAAGAAGTCATTCTAATGAAGCATTTCTGATAAATGATTGATTGACTGAATTCTTGGCTAGAATTATCTATATTTTATACTCTCCGTCTCTCTAATGATATATTACACATACATGCGTGCTTACATGAATAAAGCCAATACACTTGCATTTGTGTTATACATATATCGTCTAATTATCACCATAATTAATGAAAAAGAACCGAACGCCAGCTACTAAATCATTATCCCAATTAGTTAGAAGTTGGTTTATGAAATATTTGTATGGGTAAATATACTAACTACTTACACTGTGTTTTGTATTTTTAAGTGAATCGTTTGTCAATATGTATATATGTGTGTATATATGCGCATATAAACCTTATTTATTAAGACAACTACATTCAAACATCTTTTCATTCTATAAGAGACTGTTTTCTGTCTGGGATTCTTTAAAAATAACAACAATTAAATTCCTAAAAGTATTCATTACTAAGATCTTTTTGGTTTGAAACCTTTTGATAGTAAGAATACAATTTAAAATGATTATGAATAAAAGTGTATTTTGTCTTAAAAATGAATGATAACAACTCTTAATTAATACATTGATTTGTTACAGCAAAACATGGAACGTTTTTTGGATATATTCATGATAGATCTTCTCCGTTTGAATATTGTACTTACCTCATAAAAACAATACCTTTGCACTAACCTTAGGGTTCTATTAAGGAGTAGTGAAATTTAGTAAATTTGCTCATCGACTGACTGATTGACTGAGAAACTTGATAGAAAATATATAAACATATTATTTAATCTTGAATCAGATGAATGACACTTATAACTACAAAAATGGAAAACGTTATTCACTAATACAATGAGTTTTTAAGATACATACATACATACATACATACATACATACATACATACATACATACATACATACATACATACATATATACATACATACATACATACATACTTACATACATACATACATACATACATACATACATACACTCTTTCTTCCTTTCTTGGGCAATAGGGCTGCAACCATGACTCTCTTATTAACTTTATTTAGACTCCGTTTTCCAGTTGCTATGACTTGCAATTCATGCTCTTAATATCTGCCTTGGATTAGTAAAACTTAGCTGAACACTTCTGGAATGTTTAATATTATAAAACATGGAATCATCCAGGCAACTGATAATAATCATCATCACCATTATAAACACTACTGTTAACATCTGTTTCGTTTGATATTAGTTATTGTCAATAGGTAAAAGCAAATGATGAAAAATCACTAAAGATTCAAGAAAACATTAATATATCTAGTTTAAGACTAATTTAAAGTGAAGTGTTTGTAACTTGACAGGTTATTAAACCTATGATCTTTATAATCAAGAGGAATGTAACATATTCCCAACTATTTATTTGAAACTCAATAATTTCTATATTTCAACATCAGACAATTTCATTGAATAACACGATTGTCCTCCATTGTCACCAGTAAACTGTACATGTACTCAATTCAGTTATCAGATGATGATTCTATTCATGATGGTAAAAACAAAGTTATTTATAAATATATCATTTTATTTATTTATTTGAACACATAAATATTGATACAAGAGGGCACCAAATACATATGTGCCACACAAATCTCATTTGACTTATGTGAGGGCTGTGATACTGCCCGGGTGCCCAGACCGAAGCAGGTAGTTTCTCAGGGGGCCACACCCCGAGCCTTTGACTTAAGGGTCTGATCCACAAGGCAGTGGAGCATCGTGAGGAGATGCAGTTACATGGTAGCGGGTGACCAAAAATTGGTTCATACGCCATTTGTTCCTTCAGGATACTGGAACCCATGTGCACCATTGATTTGGAATCCGGTTAAAGCACCGGACATTCGCTTTTCGTCCTCTCATTTTCATAAACAACACCCCGCCACGAGAAGGCAATGAGTAGGACTTCCGTGACAGAGGCTGTATACGCGTGGCCGTGTGAGAGCATTTCGAGAGGGAGGGAGGGCCCATCACACTCTCGGCCATACCAGGGCATTTGGAGGCGTTCTTTTTAAAGGAATAAATCGAGTTAGTTAATATCTATTTCCAAAAACTCAGAAAGTAATTCTTTTTAATATTCAATTACATTACCATCAGTTTTCTTTTTTTTAATAAATTACATTATAAATTATTTAGATTTAATAATTATTTCATTGATTATGTACATATTTGTAAAAAAATAGTTTGTTTACGATTAATTCGAATCATTTACTCTCACCCCCAAGGTTTCTTTCTTTCATTATTATTATTTGATATGATTGAATTTCATTTAACTAATAGCTATATTGATTAGATTAACTAATCATCTCATTCTTTTTTTCGGGTATATTAACAATTATAAAAATAAATTTGATGATAATCATGCATAATATTGTCATTAATATCATATATTCCTTCAAAACAATTAAGGTTATAACCATAATGACAATTTTAGATGCTATAAAATAATAGATAATGAATAATTCAATTATTGTAATATATATACATACATTAGGTATAAACTGTGGGATATTTGCATACACGCAACAATGATGTACATAAGCACACAACCACATATATATATATATATATATATATATATATATATAAAATCTACTTCATTCATCTTTACCTTGATTGTTATTACTACTATTACTATTAGTATAATCATCATAAATATTGAGTGTAAGCATCTAGTTGGTACCTTTTTATCATATTGTTATTGAAACTGATGGATAGAAATAAGAACATATATTTATTTATATTTATGTAAATCTTGTATATTTGTGGTGTAGTTTTCTTTTCTTTTCTCGGTAGAATATCTTCATAAATATTCTTAAATTGTTAAATGTACCTTTTAAAAAGGAAACAATAACAGATAATAATGAACAATAAGAGTAGAGAGGTGAGATGAAATTGAGAAACAAGATAAATAAAAATATTGGATACAAAACTGACCAATGTATATATATATATATATATATATATATATATATATATATATGCACAAATAGAAAACAAAACACGCAATAAAATGCAACCAATAGTATACCTACCACTTTCACTTAACAAATGAATATTAATCATGAGAAACAATAGAACACACAAACATGCAAGTATACATATATATATATCACCAGTAATAACTTATATCTTAATTAGCATTTTTAACTAATGTAATTGAATGAATTGATTATTGAAAACCACATTAATCGAGTAATAACAATAATCATATAATAATAATAGTAATAATATAAATGATAATTGTCATAGAATAATAATTTTTTTTGATAATTATTAACGATAGTTATTTCTTAGTATTTCATTAATCATTTCATTGTTATATATATGAACACAGATTTACAGAGATAAATGAAAACAAATAATCCTTTCAGCTTAATATCATTGTCAATGTATACGAAAAATTGAACAAGAACTAAGCTTCTAAGTAGTGAAGTATGTAGATGGATGAGGGCAAATAACAAGTTTAACTATTGTTTTTAGAAATTACTGATAATTGATTAAGATACTATTTGTCACATAGTATCAAATATAGATTAGATCAGAGACTATATATATATATATATATCACTTATTAATGCTACCCTATAACTTAGTGGTTTTAATATAATAAGAGATAGATATTATAAATGAAGGTTTTGGTAATCATTTCTTTAGAAATTTAACATTTACTACGATAGTTTTGTGCGCTATTGACTGTTTTGTTTAATAATTTTTGTTTGCACCTTTGACTAGACTTGAATATTTTTTGTATATTTCGAAAAAAGGCTGAAGTTGACAAATATGTTTAGAATACATTGACTACTGTTGTTTTGTACATCATGTCAACTTAAATATTCGGGTTATGTATATTGTGTGTAAGTAGGACAATTAGACTAATTGTTTCAGATTTGTTTGAAGTGAATAATTATCAATGCTACCTGCATATATCCTCGTAGTTTTTATGAAAACATTGCGAATTATTACAGTGCTAAGAACTAGGAAAGCCAAGCAAAAACACCATATTTTTTGACAAAAAGAAATATATTTGGATTCATTTATTCAATAGAAAATGGATATAAAAAATACTTGTAGCAAATGAACTGGTAAAAGACTTGTGATTGAATACAGGTGATAAATTTTGATAATTAGAACACTTACAAATCACATTTTAGATAATAACAATTTTAACGCATGTTGAATAGATATTTATTGTAATATTCCACAAATGGTGCGTAGAATTCTATGCTGTACCGAAAGTTATATTATCAAATAAAGCTATTACTGTGAATATTTCCAGCAGCGGAATCCATAATAAATGAGTTATGTGTACTTATTCTATCTCAAAATAGGATTTTAATTCTTATTATTACAAACAAAATAAACCAGTTAATATTCAATTTAATTAATTAGAGTTTGTGTTAATTTAAAAACTTTAAGTTATTATCTTTCAAAGTTATTGTATTCAAGTAAATATGACGAAATATAAGTTGTTTTCATTTGAGATTTGTTATCATAGAATATTTTTCCTATTAAATAGTCAGTCAAAAGCATTTAAAAAACACTTATAATGGTTGTTATTCCCGATTGTATTCTAAAATATCCAATATTCGTAGAAAATATTGATCCTGCTTCACCAAAGTCATGTTCTAGTTTTCACTTATTAAGAAGGCGTACCTGCAATCTCGGTAAAACGAATGCTATATGTGATTTCGAAACCTGAGTTACTCGTCTTCATAGTTTGTTATGCTATCACCGTTTTATTCTGGCTGCAACTGATATCCTATGGGCCCGAGAGCTTGATGACTGATTAGCTACTGGGAGTGACCAATGTTATGTGTGTCCAGTACTACTGAATTTCACAAACAAATTAACATCTCAAAAGAGTCTACGTGAAATCATATCACTTAGACTAGTGGCTACATTTTCACTCGATCTATTGAATACTGTCAGCATCAAAGAAGTAGATAAATATGGCGTTGCTCATTAGTCATTGATCGATCAATTACAGATATCTCAGTCTCACAGGTCAATCGATGTCCAAATAGATCACTGGGAACGTTTCGTACTGTGAAGCATAGCGCTGGAGGTTGGGATCTAATAAAAAATTTCATTCTCTTCAAGATTACTACCAAATATTTCGGATGAGTGCAAACTAGCACTTAAACTAGGTGAAGCGGGATTTTCTGTCAACTACTTCCAACAACCTAACAAATTATTCCAATGTTTTGCTAAATATTAAACATGATTCTCATAAGTAATATATCCACTATCAAATTGAGTGAGTTGTTTTGAAGATAATATGTCAATGGCCTTTTGATTCACATATTCATAACTTACTACAGTCTAAGTCTAACTGACCAATGAATAATCAATTAAGACAGATATTAAGTCATTTTCGACATCTGTGAAATAAATGGGCTCAGTTTTTTTACTCTTAAATCGGTGATTTAACCATGATAAAATAATGGGATGGATCATTTCGAAAACGAATTTCACTAGTGCCCAGAAATCTAATTATACTGAAAAGTATTTATTTCAGGGTCATATAGAGAATGTTTCATTCCATAGATTACATCTGAAACTGATAGTATTTTGGAAACCAGTTAAAATCAGACTGAACTAAGTAGCTATTTCATCTTATTAAGTGGCTTTTCTGAAATCCCAATCTTTAACTTACCGAAGACTGAACACAGGAGGTTCAGGTCTTTCGAAGAGCTCTTAACATTTAAGCTACAAAATCAGCACTTATCAAACTTGTAAATCCTACTTCAATATGTGTATAGCTTTACAAATGTATCAGTAGTTATACAACAATTTTTGTTTACGTAAAAGTATACAACATTAAGTAGATTTTCAAAAATTATTATTTACCATTAACTACGATACTGTTACGAAAGCATTTTCTGCACTGAGCATAAAATTATACTTAGAATGTCTTTCATTGATGAAGCAATCGTCTTATCTACTTCAGATCATAATATACAGAATAAACAGTTCATAATATCATTTATGAACTATAGATGAAGTGTTTGCATAAGTTTATAATAATAGCATTAATTTATGATATGGAAACAAGTGTACTCTGTATTGTTGGAATGCTAACAAGTATGACACCTTAGATTATAGATTAACAATTATAAAGTATTTAAAACAGATCGTATAATTCTAAATTGTACATTGTAGAGCATGGATACCATTAGTTTAAATTAATAATGAATAAAAATGTTTTACAGCATTTATTATAAGTCATGGATTTAAAATGATACATATTAAATGCAACTATCTTCAAGGATCAAGTGAATAGAAGTGAAAATAATAATAAAAAATTGTAATTTAACTAAAGTTAATTTTATAAGTTGGTTTTTCTGCTTCAACGAATATTTCTATTAACAATATGATTCAATAGATTTCTTCTTCTTTTTTTGTGTGAATAATAATGAGGTTATTTCTTCTATACTATACTTATATTTCTTAATTTATTTGATTTTATAACTTCTTCGTTTATATATCATTAACATTAGCAAATAAAGGAAATAGAGGAGATTCAATCAAGTGTACTATGCATATGTTATACTTATACAACTATAGGGTGGATAGAATTTTAAAAGTTAAGATAGTATTAAATTTGGATGAGTGAATGAGAAAGATAGAGAGACTAAAACATAAACTTGCACACATACGCACACACACACACGCAGAAAATGATAGTTTCCACATCACTTATTTCGGGTGTAAATAATAAATTGAACTTATGCTGCAAATGTTTAACTTACATCATGTTTAAATATACAGCCTAATTTATAAACTGTCAAAAAATTGTCAGGCTGAAGAATATGTATATTTAAGCCAATATTTTGATGAGCATGAAATTCATACTATTCTCTTCTTTATATATACAATTAATTTATTCTATGGTTTAATTATTATTTTAAGTTTGTGTGAAAATAAGTTGATTGATCAGAGGAATTCGATTACCATTTCGGTTCCATTCTATCTATACATTCAGTATCTTCTATTTATCTTACTTAATTATACTATTTTTATCTTCCCATCCCTCTCCTGTCTTTCCATCTATTTATAAATTTACTATCGCATTTGTTTTAGAATAATTTCCTTCTTAATTTGTTTATTCACACACGTACGTTGGACATATGTATGAAATAGGGTAGATTTTAACATAGTGAGGGTTTTTCATACATAGCAATAGAAATAATCTTTTAAATAAAGAGAATTAATGTTTTCTTTCAAATACTCATTAAAATGAAGTATTAGTTTAGATGTTTACGCAATTATGCATATATTTATTTATTTAAGCTAGTCATATTTGATGACCAATAGAGTTAACTTTTTTTATAGAGGGTGGATGAGAAGATAGCGAGTGTATGCAAATGCGGAAGGAAAAAAAAACACAACAACATATGCGTTCATATCTAATCTATAAACAGTAACATTTAAAAAGGATTCAAATTCAAAGTTACTGAAGTTAAATGGGAATAGTTAGGAAACAGATAAGTGTTTATTTGTTATTTCGGTATTTCATTTTCTTTGAATTTGTCTCATGAGAATTTTGACAAATTAAACTTGGAAAGATAATCAGTCTGAAATGGAATTATATATATATATATATATCAACAGAGATAAACTCTGTGGTAATTAGCAAATCTTGTTACTTTTAAAGATTCTTTAAAACTGTTCAGAGTGATGACGGATGATTTGTGTTGGAGATTAAAAATACTAAGTGAGTGGTGGTTGTAATGGGAGGTGTTGGTAAGAAAAAGTTATTCAAATAAGGACATCAGGTTATTTATTTTAGATTAATATAATAATATTTCTACTAGGATTTGATATTTAAAACAAATTTTTCAGAAAAAAAGGAAGAGATTATTTGAAAGGCAATTAAAACAAACTTTTAATCTAGATTATTATAGGGATATATTTTCTGTGTACCTATACATTTATGTGACTAAGGTCATATAAGAGTCTAAATTATTTAATTCCAAATCAAAATTGGTAATTAGTAGATATGATCATAGAAATGACCACACTTTCTAGTGTTTAACATTTGTATCATCACTCTATATATATTTCGATGTAAATTTATAGTTTTCGTTTACTTATTTGATAGTTGCACTACTAAGTCACTTTTAAAGAAATTAGACATGTGTTAAAGTGTTTTAAAAGTAGAGTAGTTTTATAACTATACACTTCAGTCAATTAAGAAAACGCAGAAGTATTCGCGAATTCGTTGGCTGAGCTCGAAGATATATTAATAAATTCATGATTGTTATGTATAAAACTACATTACAAATAGAATCATATAGAAACCCTATATCGAATGAAATAATTCTTAATGAGGATCTGATAATTCTAGAACTGTTAAATTGAAAATTTGTAACATATTTCAAAATTAGATGGGTTAACTTTCCATTTGATAAAATGTAATTAAATTTCCTAAATATCAAGCGATTGTCAAAGCGATCTTCTTCTAACTTCTACAGAGATGTAAATAACTGTTTTTTTATAAGGTAAAATGTGTTATAAGCAAAGATGGATAGTGGCTAGCAGTAAAATCCAGAACGCATGTTTCGTCCTATTTGGGACTCACCGGCTGGATTTGCCTGCATCTCAAAGTTGATGTTCACCTTGAGACTCGAACCCAATAACATCCGCTTCCAACGCCATCGCGTTATCCACTTAGCTACTGAGTCCTGATAGTCACTTGCTTGTAAACATCAACTCTGAGATGCAGGTACATCCAGCCGATGAGTCCCAAATAGGACGAAACACGCTTCCTGGATTCCATTGTTAGCCACTATCTATCTTTGCTTATAATACTTGTGAATTAAGGCAATATCGACGCGATCCGCACAGTGTAAACATATGCCAATAAGAGACTGATCAATTGCAGTCCTAAACATCAATGGGGAAATTCAAGTAAACAATATCGTGAATCTACAGTAGAATTCTCCCATTAAAATCATTCGAGCTAATAATAAAAATACTTAACGATAGTAGTTCATATAAGATTATTTACTATAGAACTGAGCTGCGGATGTGTCCAATGACTATATGAACTAATAACAATCAACTTGCGAAAATACATATCTCTTTGGAAGAAAGAGAGAATATTTAGCTAATTACGTCCAGTAACTTAGTAATGCTATTATTAAGATGAAGCCACATTTGACGGAACTTTTTACAAGCCAGATTACTTTATTTCGCTACCTCAAGAAGGAGTCTCTTATGAACCCGTCAGTATTTTACATACTGATTTCTAAAATGTGAATAATTGAAATAAGATATTAGGGAAAAAAAAGTCGATTTGAATTTTATTTTTAAATGAAATATACTACTTACAGTTTTGAGTAGTCGAATTGAAAAAAACCCATTTTAAATTCATCTGTCAGTTTGAAATGAATAGCCATGAGATTACTATAAATCCCTCTGTACATATTTATGCTGATATCACTATCATTTTTTTTATCGCTGGTTGATAGTGTTTGGCAGCATATTTTAGTTGGGTTAGGACTTGATAACTCTAAAGTGACTTGAAAATTTTTAGCGTTATTAAGTAATCTGTCGTTGAATTGAAATAGTAGAGAAATGAAATGTAGACAGATAGGTATGTGACTAACCATGCGAAACAAGTGGTTTACATTTACTTGTAGTTGGGCGCTGATTTCCTGCTTGATTAGGATGTTACATTCAAAGTGAAAATATATCTTATATTTCAGATGGGTGTTTCGATAAAGGGACTTTCAAGCTTCATTTGCAGATGTTCGAACTGAATCTTTTTCAAACATCTTGCAAGAAAAGCGAAATGTCTGGACGATAACTAAAAAACTTTAATCAATTATGAGAACATCTCCATTGATACTATCGAAAACCTGGAGCTACATATAGACTAGATAAACATGACTTTAGAAAATTGTATTGGCGAAACGTGTACATTGTACAGGAAAGTGAAAGTTCCATAACTGTTGAAATTCGATACTTTACTTCATGATACATCCTCAAATTGGTCATCAAATACTAGGATAAAGATACAATTTTGATGAAGTACTCAGTTTTTGATCTGATGGTTGATACTGTGCTTCGGTGATATAAATTCATTGTACAATCAATAGTTTATTTTAAGTTGTAAGTTTAAGCTTGAGTGAAACTTTTAAAATCATTGGAAGAGGAGAAATAAAAAGTGTCCGAAATCGAATCAACGGTCAATAGTAAATTCTGGGGACATATTTTAAATACAATAATTAATTCAATAGTTGAATTCATGAGTCAATTGAAGCTAGATCATCATGGAAAAACTGGAAGCACTAGACGGCGGTTTCGTCCTATTATGAGACTCCTGAGCAGCGCGCATTCACGATCCCGTCTAGAGGTTAAGCGTTGGCGCGCGAGACCGATAGTTCCTGGGTTCTAATATTGCGAGGCGGGATCATGGATTCGCACTACTGAGGAGTCCCACAATAGGACGAAAAGACCTTCCAGTGCTTCTAGGTTTTCCATGGTGTTCTGACTTCCAAGGACTCATGAATTCAACTGCTAAATTACTATAATATCGACAAAACCCCTCTCTGAATATAATAATTACTTCTGCACTTTGATCATGTTCATGAAAGGCGTTAAAAACGATAAAAAATCACAGAAAGTCAAATCAAACAAAAGACCTTACCCACCAAAAAAAAATAAACTGATGGCGTACACAAATCAATGTATTTAATTGCATGAAATCAAGTTATTACATTGTGAAATTTGAGTATTAGGAGAAAATTTATCTACACAATGTTTTAATATAATGAAGATACAAATTGATTCAACAAAGACTCAAAGGTTATTGAGAAAAATTATTAGAACGATTTATTTCAAGAAACTGCAAATAAGCTGATTTTGATCTCATACAATAATTAAATTCAACAAGTTGTCGATAACTGTCCTATGATCTTGTGCTTTATTGTTTGAAATTATATTTATTTTAAAAATTTTTCATTTAAATTATCGTGTTTAAAATAAGATCTGAAAAGAAAAGGATTTTTGTTAACCTACTGTCGTCAATTTACAGATGTGAGGATTAGGAAAACATAAGAAAAGTGATTATTATCACACTGCAAGACGTGATTTGAAATTTTCTAAAATTATTAACAATTTGTTAAGCTACTTATGAAGTGAAAAGTAGGTTGATTTAGATCAACATAACAAAGTTTAATGTTCGATTGTTTATATTCATAACCGGTTTGCACTATTATTTAATTTCATATATTGTATTCAATAATTGTTTGTAAGTTTAAGTGTTTCAATCACATAACTAAGGTTGTGACTTATAACCGAAAAATTATTACATAACTTCATCTAAAAACAGTTTTGTTTAAAATTAGGCTGACTGCGAATGAATAGTGAAGGTAGCGTTTATACTTGGTTCCATATGATACTTTCTGAAAAAGAAGAAAAAAAGTTGAATAATCACGATAATAACTTAGATTCGGGCTACCTATATTGGTGTTCTTCAGTTACATTTTGACACATTTTTTATATTGTACAATTCATCATTATATTTTTATTTTTGCTGCAATTCTACATACTGCTCAATACACTAAATGAAAACAGAGAGCTACCAAGTAATAATATTTTTTTGCAATACGCTGAAATTTTAACATGAATTATACAATATCTGCATTTAATTCTTTAAAAAAAGTTATTGATAGTTACGGAGTGTATTACAGAGTGAATTGAGATATTTTGGTTTCAGAGACTAAATACATGTACTTAAATGACATGCTTTGTATATCATTCGAAGGCAAATTATAAATAATATCAACATTTAGTTGATCTTAAAACCACAACCCACTTGAATTTATTCAGACCATAGTTGTCTTTTTCTCAACTAACTGCATTTAGTAAGGTGTCTAATTTTATTGATTCAATTTGTAACTCCTATTATTTCGTAGCATTTTCACAAAGTCTATCCATATTAATTAGTATAAAATGGTTGTATAGTGCTGAAGATTGAATAACATTATTATTGTCTCACACAAAGCATAATTTTATGTGCTGAATTGGATTTTTTTTCGAGTTGTATTTACTTGGTTTGATTTCAGAGACGTTTGTTTTTTAGATTCATCAATGTAATTTTAATCGAAAATGATATTAATAAGTAAGTAGGGATAACTCAAATGGATATCAGATGTTTATAGAAGCATGAAATATTTGCTTTACACAAATAATATAAGAATTTTGTTTCAATTATATCATGAAAGGGAACCATGTAGTATTTACACGATTTGAATAGATAAAAAGAATTTTATTTTACCATTAAATAAACGTGAATAACATTAGCTGTTTACTTAATTACCGGTTAATTAGGATTTATAAATTAAATAATTAAGAATGAGGCTATTTTTCACTTAATTGAAGTTGACTATCAAATAAATAATATTATCAGAATAATGTTGAATAATTAAAAGATTCCACTAACATGCAAATGCTTAGATAGATTTAGCTATTTATTTATACAAATGATCTTGAATAAAATGTTTCATAATGCCAAATTTTTTCAGTCAATTAACTAGTTTTAGGAATAGGAACTTAGCATCTGTAGACAGTGATTTCAATAATCACTTACATTCTTATAATAGATCCTAAAATGAGTAAATTAAAACTCATACAAATGAATTTCTTTGCAAAACATACCTTGATATTTAAAGTGAAATTCATTGATGGAACTAGATATGGTAAAATCATTGGAGATTTTAAGGGTTAATTACGCTTTAATCTTTTCAATGACTAATAAGTAATGAATAAGTATTTAGGTCAATTTGAAAGTTGTACAAGTTTAACAATATTAAAGCAAAAAACAATGTAAAGTTTATTGTAAATTCACTTGGTATTGTTTTCCTTAAATGTTCCGAACGATGTTTAGGACTACAATTGATCAGTCTCTTATTGACATATCTGCATACTGTGCGAATTGCCTCGATATTGCCTTAATTCACAAACATTACAAACAAAAATGTATAGTGGCTAGTAGTGGGATTCAGGACGCGTGCTTCATCTTATTTGCGGACTCGTCAGCTGGATGTACCTGAATCTCAGACTTGATGTTCACGCTGAGAATCAAACCCAGTATCGTTCGTTCCGAACGCCATCGCGTTATCCACTTAGCTATTTAATCCTGATAGCCACATGCTCACGCAATGGGATGAAGTTTAAATTCACTTGATATTAGTTTACTTGAATGTAAACTTTAGTCATTTATGTAGGCATCATTACCAAGATTTGACTTGGTAATTACGAATAAGCTGAGTATATGATAGATTGTTTCAAATAAATTAATATATTCGTAATATCCTAATGAGTAGTAAAATTAGACTTTCTAGTGTTTCGTAACTCAGTGTAAGCCACTTCTTCAGATAAGAATCTAATTTTTCGACTCATTGGGATATTACAAATATATTTGGTCATTTAGTTTCTTGTTTATAAAAATTGGAAAGAACATATATATATATATAATAGAATCAGTATTAAAAGTTTTACAAACTTACCAAGATATACATTATTACATTAAATAAGAAAAGAAATATTGTAAAACTTTTATCATATCAATCAAATTATTCATTTGAAAATTATTAATTTTCAGGACAAAATTTTCACTAAAATCAAATTATATAACTAAATTGAATAAATAAATATTAGACAAAATGATAATAAGTTTTTGTCTCAAGTGGAAAATATTTTAGAAAATTTAATCAACTTTTCTATCAATACTTATTAACCCAGTTTACCTAATTTACTTAAAAGAAAACAACAAAAGATCAACAGAAAAAACGAAAAAATAAACAAACACAAGATTATCAGTTTAGGGGTTGTGGAGATTGTTAAATTTTTTTTGACTGAGATCATGAACCGATTGATGTTAGACCATCATTCGTGAGGGAATTCTCGGAGTTCTAGTGAGAAGCCGTGATCACTGGAGCTAATCCGTGTCGGGTAGAAACAGGTATTTACCTCAGTACAATGGAAGTTGGTCGCGCAATTTGGTGGATTGGTTGATGTTAGACACTAACACCATTGGATGCCGGCTCAGTGGTCCAGTAGGTTAAGCGTTTGCGCACGAGACTGAAGTCCCTGGGTTGGAATCCCGCGAGCGGGATCGTGGATGCGCACTGCTGAGAAGTCCCACGATAGGACGGAACGGCCGTCCAGTGCTTCCAGGTTTCCAATGGTGGTCTGAAATCAATCGGTTCATGATCCCAATCAAAAAAATCACAAGATTGTTATTATGAAAATTTTCGTTGTCATCAGAGAAATGTTTTTGATAATATTCAAGTTTGAAAGTTTTATTTCAAAGATACATATTGTTTTGGTTTATTCTTTATTAATTTAATACAATTAATAATGTTTAGTAATTATTCATCATTCATATTAGTAGGATTTCATAAATATTAATGTAGTAAACACAAGTAAATAACTCTTATAAACAAATGGAATGAAACAGTTAAAGAAAATTATTTGACAAAAATCAAAGCACAAGTGGATGATATAAATGATCATACTGTGTCATATCATTCACTTAGTAACTAGATGCCATAAGTTAAATTCAGAAAGATAAAGGTTATAAATTTAACTTATATTGACCAATAGTTCCTATCGCATACACACGAACAGATGCAGACAAAGACAGCCAGTGTAGCAACAGTCTCTGCATCAATAGGCCTCAGCATACACAAGGGGAAAACCAAGGTCCTCAAATTCAACACGGACAACAGCAATCCAATCACTCTTGATGGCGAAACTCTGGAAGATGTAGAGTCCTTCACATACCTGGGAAGCATCATCGATGAAGAAGGAGGCTCAGATGCAGACGTAAAGGCAAGGATTGGCAAAGCAAGGGTCGCATTCCTACAATTGAAGAATATATAGAACTCCAAACAACTTTCAACCAATATCAAAGGGAGAATCTTCAATACGAATGTCAAGGCAGTTCTACTGTACGGAGCTGAAACTTGAAGAACTACAACAACCATCATCAAGAAGGTGAAAGTGTTTATAAATAGTTGTCTACGCAAGACACTCAACATCCATTGGCCGGATACCATCAGCAATAGCCTTTTGTAGGAGAGAACAAACCAGCTTCCAGCTGAAGAGGAAATTAGGAAAAGACGATGGAAATGAATAGGACATACATTACGCAAATGGTCAAACTGCATCACGAGACAAGCCCTAAATTGGAATCCTGAAGGAAGGTGGAACAGAGGAAGGCCATAGAACACATTACGTCGGATAATAAAAACAGATATGAAAAGGATGAATAGGAACTGGAAGGAGCTGGAAAGGATTGCTTGTGACAGGGTTGGATGGAGAATGCTGGTGAGCGGCCTATACTCCTTCACGAGGAGTAACAGGCGTAAATAAGTAAGTAATATTGACCAATAGTACAAATAAATATTATTGTTTATGACTTATTTTAAATTTCATTATTATTATTATTTTATCAAACTATATTTAATTCAGTTTGAGTTACACCCATCATAGAGTATCAATTTAAATTGAGTTGTCTAAGGTTATTTCACTGTTAATATTTTGATTGAAATTTGATCAGCTATTATGATATAAGTTTATATAAACAAAATATCAACAACTGAACAACTCAAATTATTACAAATTAAATTAAAACTCACACCTGTCGCATAAGTGATTGACTATCTGAGATAAGTTGCTAGTTAGTTAACATGATAGTGTTCGATGGAGTCCTGAAGTGAACAGTAATTCTAAAATACAGGTACATTCAACTGACGAATCCCTAATAAGACGAAACGAGCATTCTGAATTCCATTGCTTGCTTCATTCCATCTATTCTATATTATCGTAAAATATTGTTTAATAAAAATAATTAACATTAAAATTTGATATGAACGTAATGTAGACTGTGAGTGTTAATCTCTGCATTTTGTTAATGTGTTGTGAACTGACAATGTGAAAGCGAGTTAAATTGTTGATCGATGTATTAATTTAGATAATGCATTAATCTCAATGTATATTCCACCCAGGTGCATAGAAAATATAGACTGATAACGATAAGCTAATTTTACCATTAACATAATTCTTCCCCTTCCACTGATAATATAATATGGAGGACACAATATCCCAATTTATATTTCATATATATGAAGATTCCTCAAAAAGATGTCTGACTACAAATAGCTTCAGAACACTTACAGTACCAGAAAAACATGTTGATAGGACTGTAGAAATCCGGAGGTTACTAACTTTTCATTAAAATGTATTAAACATGTTAAATAACAAAAAGAAACAAGATATAAATTTCATCCTGACTGGTAACGTAATAGATTACCTCAAAGATGTCACAGGTATTCGAAGTTAGACAATGCCTTTACACATAACACCTTTATAATCGGAATATGCCAACCCAGTCAAATCAAAATTCAGCAATCAAGAGGTTCGAAGATAAATTTGAAAGGTTATAGACATAACGGGAAATATTTAATCTAAGCTCCCCTACGGTTGTTAGAGATGCGTATCCACTTGTGACCTGGTGCGGATGTGTGATCGAGCACCTTCAGCTAGGTGTGTCCAGTAAAACTAATGAGGCAGGATGAAATGGCAAAGACCTACAGAACTATTTATCTCAAGGATTTGTTTCCCGCTACAGCCTTATAAAAATATCTAACTAAAATGATTTCAGTTGTTAATGTGTATCTTAGATTTTCCAAATTGAAAAATATGTTATTTTTTAAAAACTGCTTAACATTTCTTTAGGGACAATATTTGCTACAAGTTATCGTCGACATTATTTCTTCAGCGAGACTTCACATACAAAACTATTTGATATTGATTTCTGATAATGTTGTTTTTCAATACAATAAATAAATTTGATTACAAATAATTATCCAATCATGTACAATGGTAAGAAGATTTAAAGGCAAAAACTTATTCATTTATATAAAAAAATATTTACTGTTCGAAGGTTGATCATAAGTACCATACGTGAAAAAATTTACGGCTGATATTTGTGAATAACCAACAAAATCAGTATAATATTTTAACGTTTGTTACATATCAATCATGTTAATTTACAAATAGTATTAACTAGCAGTTGATACAAGTTCCAAAACAATCAAATGCTGGTTAATACTCCATAATAGTTTAAGTTTAATTTAAAATGACTTAGTAGGGATCATATACAATTCAATAAGAATTAAAGGCTAGTTATATTTATAAATGTAGTTTTCATGACGGTTGTCCACTTCGAACAAATTAATGAATTCTGTTCACATTACTATTCACATTATTTCAACTTCCAGAATTTCTAAATGAATTCGACGGGGTCCATTGTGAGATAGCAACTCACTGAACACAATGGTGGACGTGTCGCTCAATTTTGTGGATTAGTTGAGGTTAGACATTAACACTGACAGATGCCGGCCGGCTCAGTGGTCTAGTAGTTAAGCACTCGCGCGCAAGACTGATCTGTCCTGGGTTCGAATCTCGTGAGGCGGGATCGTGGATGCGCACTGCTGAGGAGTCCCATGCTAGGACGAAACAGCCTTCCACTTCTTTCAGGTTTTCCATGGTAGTCTAGCTTCAATTGACTCATGATCTCAACCATTAAAATTACTATAATATCCACAAAAAACCCTTCTGATATTAAATTCTAAATGTTATAAAGTTTTCAAAAGAAAAGAAAACCCTGGACAAATAAATGTACATCAAACATATCCACATAAAAATTTAAACAATGGCTAATCTTTTAAACAATCTGCTTGTTTATTCATATGAATAGCATGTTATGTAACATTTATCAAATATTATCATATACACTAGTTTCTTTATCCAAATATTTTGTTAATCAAGTTTTTAGTTAAAAACTCAATATCAGTATGGGGTTGTGGAGATTGTTAAGTTTTGGTTGAGATCATGAATTAATTGATGTTAGACCACCGTTGGAAACCTGGAGGCACTGGACGGCCGTTTCGTCCTAGTATGGGACTCCTCAGCAGTGCGCATCCACGATCCCGCATCCCGCGGGATTCGAACCCAGGACCTACTGGCTTCGCGCCTGAGCACTTAACCATTAGACCACTGAGCCGGCATCCAATGGTGTTAGTGTCTAACATCAACCAATCCACGAAATTGCGCGCACTGCTGAGGAGTCCCATACTAGGACGAAACGGCCGTCCAGTGCTTCCAGGTTTCCAACGGTGGTCTAACATCAATTAATTCATGATCTCAACTAAAAACTTAACAATCTCCACAACCCCCATACTGATAATTAACATGTGCTCACTAGTGACTAGCTTCGTGAGGGAATTCTCGGAGTTCTAGTGAGAAGTCGTGACCACTGGAGCTAATCCGTGTCGGGTAGAGACAGGTATCTACCTCAGTACAATGGAAGTTGGTCGCGCAATTTGGTGGATTGGTTGATGTTAGACACTATCACCATTGGATGCCGGCTCAGTGGTCCAGTAGGTTAAGCGTTTGCGCACGAGACTGAAGTCCCTGGGTTGGAATCCCGCGAGCGGGATCGTGGATGCGCACTGCTGAGAAGTCCCACGATAGGACGGAACGGCCGTCCAGTGCTTCCAGGTTTCCAACGGTGGTCTAACATCAATTAATTCGTGATCTCAACTAAAAACTCATTAGTCAACAATTAATAAATGAATAAATTACATAGCTAATTCTATTGAAAAGGAAAACAATATACTCATTATTCAATTAGATACTTCATTCATTCATGAAAAGAATAAACTAAAATCATGAATAATTCACTTTCATTTCTTTACTTCATGAAAATATTCATTTAAATATTCATCACCCTTTTTTTTCCTTCTTAAATATAAAATTTTATTTCTTAAATGCTAAACAAACAAACAAAAGGAATGAAGAAATTATTAAGCATCACAACAAAATAACCGTTTCTAAATAGATCAGATATTTTCTTAATAATTTATTGTATACTTCAATTTTTTTCTTTTTTTTTGAACTTAGAATTGAAAGGAAGATACCATAGAAGAAGAAGAAGAAGAAGAAGAGGAAGAAGGTGTATTTATGTACGTAAATGTTGAACTTAATAAATCGGTCGGTGATTATTAGATAAGTTGTTCTTTTTGTTTTTTTGTTTTTTTTTTCATTCAAGAAGTTGACAAAATATCCTCAGCTAATTCGGTTGATCATGTTAATATTTGAAAGAATTTCATGGGATTGAAAAATGTAACATTTAAATGTATTAAATATAATAAATCCTTATGAGAAAAAAAGAATCCAATAAAACCTGGTTTTAGGCCAATAAATAAATAAATAATAATAATTATTATTAATAATAACTTTATATTAGAAATAAATCAATAAATATTTATAAGGCAAGAATTCAGCATTCTACTAACCTATTTAAAGCTTTTGTAAATGAATGTGAATTAATTGAGATTAATAAATATAATGGAATTTACAAATCTTTTGTTTGGCTAGTAGATTTTTATAAACGGAATACACCCATTATGACATTAAATAAGAAAGAAAGATTAGTTCAGCGAAGAGTTATCTTTTCGGCGAATTCATTTTCAAAGTTGTACAATCGCAAATATATATACTTATTTTTACAGGGTGATAATAATACTGATAATAAACTTCTGTTATACATGGTGACAGTGAGGTTAAATAAACAAAGGTAAAAAAAAATTTAAACAAGGAAAGTTTAATAATCGTTCGATAGTTAATGGCTGAAGTATTCATTGGGTAATGATAGCTCAGCATGATAAAATAAAATGTTGAAACAGAGATGAAATGTGATCGGAATGATCGTGGAAATAAAAACAAACCGGTTGGGGGTAGAAGATTTGAAGGGAAGATGGAAGGTGAAGCAGGTGGTTGTAAGGGAACAAGAGTATGAAGAAAGAGAATTTTTTTTAATACATTAAGACCATGGTAGAAGAAGAGGTTGTACCAGTCTCTTTTGTACACATAATTCTGGTCTTTTAAAATGTATGGCTATTGCCTCGGCAATGCAAAGAAGATGCAGTCTAATTGTCTTAGGAAGGCTACTACTTACCTTGTAGATGACTTTGAACGCAGAGTCTGTCTTGATTGAGTGACCTGTGTTCACAAGGTGTTCGATTATACAACTTCTTATTGAGCCGTTGCCTCCTCTTTTTAACCAGGACGGACAATGTTCTTGAATTCTTTTGGATAAAATACGCATCGAACGACCTATATACCTAGCTCCACAAGAGCAGGTAAATTGGTAAATGCACATTGAGTTGGTCAGATGCGATAATTTATCCTTTAGATTATTGGTGAACAGTAATCGGCTGGAGAATAATATCCGCAATGTTGCTGCTAAGAATGTTCTTTTTGAAGAATCCGAAATTCTCCTCTTTAAGATATATGCGGCTCTATCACCTTTGAAATCGATGTTCATGTATAAAAATTTCTTTTCTACTGTAATTGTTTGTGGTTTTGGCATTTTTGGCTTCACGTTCTTATCAATGAATATAGAAGGATATCCGTTTTTGATAAGTATCTCTTTTAAAAGTCTCAATTCTTCCTCTACGACCTCAGGGCTACAGATTCTTCGTATTATTAAGGTGAGAGTTATTATTAGATTTTATGAAATCTAAATTCTGGTAAAGGATAAAGTTAAAAAAAATTGAAAATGACAATTTTTTGTTTTGATTATTAATTACATAATAAGAAACTATTATTTATATGGTAAAATTTCGTCGTTTTTATATAAGCTATATCTTGTCAACACACACAACAACAAATGCAAAAGAAGACGATCAGTGTAGTAGCAGCCTCAGCAACAGTTGGTCTCAACATACACAGAGGCAAAAGTAAGATTCTTCCATACAACACAACATGCGTCAATCAAATCACACTTAAAGGAGAAGCTTTGGAGGACGTAAAAATCTTTACATATCTAGACAGCATCATTGATGAACACGGTGGATCTAATGCAGATGTGAAGGTGTGGATCGGCAACGCAAGAGCAACATATCTACAATTGAAGAATATCTGGAACTTAAAACAACTCTCAACCAACACCAAGGTCAGGATTTTCAATACAAATATCAAGACTGTTCTACTATATGGGGAGGAAACTTGGAGAACTACGAAATCCATCATCCAGAAGATACAAGTGTTTATCAACAGTTTCTTAAGCAAAATACTTCGGATCCGTTGGCCAGACACTATTAGCAACATCCTATTGTGGGAGAGAACAAAATAGATGCCAGTGGAGGAGGAAGTGAGGAAGAAGCACTGGAAGTGGATAGGACACACATTGAGGAAAGCATTGAACTGCGTCACAAGGCAAGCCCCACGTGGAATCCTCAGTTTCAAAGGGAAAGAGGACGACCAATGAATACATTACGTCGAGAAATGGAGACATTTATGAGAAGAATTAGCAACCGTCGGATAGAAGTGGAAGGGAAGTCGCAGGACAGAGTAGGTTGGAGAATGCTGGTCGACGGTCTATACTCCATTGTGAGTAACAGGTTTAGGTAAGTAAGTAAGTAATACCTTTTCAACATTTTATATTAAAAAATGACCGTGGTATGTCTATAGAGTTAGATGTTTTATTTGTAAAGCTTTCACTACCATTCTGAACATTTTCAGAACTTACTCTGTGCAACAATTTTTCAATTATTCTACAAGTATTATAGTCATTCATTTTAATTGTTTGACTTATGATTGATAAGTTTTGTAGATCTTGTTCTTGTATTCATATTGTCTGTCTTCGTTGGTTGATTTCTGGTTTTGTGATTAATTTACCACTTCTGTGTAGGTCCAAGAATTAAATTTATTTCAGCGTGCCTGTTGATGGCTAATCGATCTAAAAGTAATAATTCTAGAACATTTCTGGAATTGCTAGAGTTTTCCTAGTGATTAACTTCAATTATTCTCCAATCGGATACATACCCATGGTTGTCTTTGTGTATTGATATCCATAATGCAATATCATTTCGCCTCACTGCTAGAATATGTTCATGTATGAATAAATAATGGAGCCATCTATTTTACCAAATATGATATTTCTAGAAGTCTATGCAATTCATGTTGCAGGCGATTACGGATCTTTCTTCGTTTATTGTTCCTTATTAATGCATATACAATGAAATAAATTAATTGTGTTCGTTTGTGATAGATGTTGATTTCAAAAGATTGAACAATCCTTATGTATTCATACAAAACTGATTTTATGAAATACTGAAATCTTTATTATTCAACCAATTTATATCTTTAAATAAATCTTTCAAAACCTACTTATTTTTGATTGAAATTATGAGTCAACTGAAGCTAGACCACCATGGAGAACTGGAAGCACTGGACAGCCGTTTCGTCCTAGTATGGGACTCCTCAGCAGTGGGCATCCACGACCCCGCACCCCGCGAGATTCGAACCCAGGACCTATCAGTCTCGCGCCAGGCGTTTAACCAACTAGACCACTGAGCCAGCCGGCATCCATCGGTGTTAATGTCTAACCCCAACCAATACACGAAACTGCGCGACCATCCTCCATCGTACTGAGGTAGACACCTGTTTCTACCCGACACGGATTAGGTCCAGTGATCACAGCTTCTTACCAGAACTCTGAGAATTTTCTCACGAAGCTAGTCACTAGTGATTTCAATCAAAAACTTAAACATCTCCACAACACCTAAACTGATACCTACTTATTTTATTTATTCGAATAATCTTTTCTCAAAATATTCTTTAGGTCAGTTAAATGGAAAGTAAACTTAACCTTACCCTGAAGGGTTAATTATAAATAAATTTTGATAACATTGGAAACGAATTAAAAAATGACTTTTTCTTTCTTTATTTATTCAATTTTAAAATAATTTATACTTATTAGAATATTTTTTTATTTATTTTGTTAACAAGTGAAATTATTATTTTTTATTTATTTAGAATTTTATTAAATCGCTCAAACTGATCCTTAGAAATATAAAGTGACTTATAATTGAACATTAATTCCTGTGATTGTCGTCAATACGAAAAAAAGAACATAACAGATTTATATATAACTTATCATTAAAAGGTAATTCAATTGAGTTTTTTTCTTTTTTAAATAATGAATTAAATTAAAATTGTGACCTCGAATTTGCCACAGACTAGGAACATAAATAATTGAATATATGGGTACAAGGTATGTTTATTCTTATTTTACTGGTGAATATTTAAAGTTATGTTTATTTTATGAAAATAGATATGTGATAGAGATCATTATAAACATAATGAAAGGGTCAAGAACTAATCAGAAATATGGAGATTGTGGTATGAATACTGTAAAGTTATCTTCTCTGAAAAAGTGCTGCAAATGCCCTTGTCATTTTGAGATGTTATAAATGTAATGGCAGTTGATGAAACTGTTATACAGAAAGAAAAAGTACAATAGAAGAAGGAATGAAAAGAAAGACTGAGTAAATAATTAGTTTACGCAACTGTGGTAGTGTTAGGTATATAACATAGGATCTCAAAAGGTGAATGAGAAATATTATATTAGCAGTATACTCTGTATTAAGTTACGTCATCGTTTATGAAACAAACAATACAGAGCAATAACCGATCGATTTTCTGGTTTGGGTTTAACGATAGATCTTTGGTATATATATATATATATATATATATATATATATTTGCAAGCGTAATTTTCCTGTAAATTTCTCTTTATGTTGAGTCACTTTTAAATCAGGCTACTGTGATGGATAAATTTTGATTGTACGTAGTATTTAAATGCCAGACTAGTCACTACAAAAATTTTGTCAGAATGTTAGACTACATTTTCTGAACACTAATATAACAACAAATTCAAATATATATACAGTGAATCTTCTTTTAAAGGATTTATTATAATGACTTGTTGTCTGCGCTATTCTGTGCCAGGTTAATACAAACTGATAATAAGACACCCCAATATTTGGGGTATCTCGTTACGCAACATAAAAAATATTTGCTATCTTTAAAGCGTGTTTCGTAGTTATTCAATTGTTAAAAGCATGTCAATAGAATCATAGCATAAAGTTTGAATACAATTTCTAAATTTTTTTTAACTTATAAACTTTGGGAATTTAATAGTGAGGTAAGACCTTTCTGAACCGTTGAATAATAGTTTGAATGTGCGCAAAATACTTTATACATATAATTACATAAAATAGGAGTCCCATACTAGGACGAAACGGCCGTTCAGTGCTTCCAGGTTTTCCATGGTGGTCTAGCTTCAAATGACTCATGATTTCAACCAGTGAAGTAATATTTTGCTTTCACATATAGTTTGTTCATTAAAATTGTTGTATATATCCGAATGTTTAAAGTATGGGAAAATATGATAAGGAAATTACATGTTTGACACCTTTAATGAAAAATTATTGCTTATCTAAATGAAAACAGAGTAAATATCATCTAATAGTAATTTTATAAATGTACTCGTTATCAGAAAAACTGATTTAATTTATATGGTTGTAGCTTTTAATAGCAATATAAGCAATGTAAATTATCACGCCAATGCTATCAAGATTGCTGGCAAATATTCTTCTGTGGGAAAACTATTGACATCATTTTTTATTGAAAATTTGGTATCTAACTTCATTTCCTGAAATCAGTGTACTTGTTGAGTAAATAAATCTGATAGTTTAACGATGGATGATTTATATATAAGTCAGGTTAGGAATGAAACTTAGAATTTCACTTTCTAGATATTGTTCTGACAATTTAGGATGGATTCATTTATAAGATTATCAGTACACAATTTTAAGACAGCAATGCAGCTTAAATCTTTAAAAGTATTTTGTTGAACACTGAACTTTCTTATCACACCTGTTGTACGGTTTATAGAAGTTTTATTCTACCATTTTGAATTACCATAGTGTTCTGAATGAAGTTTATATGGATGCGTTTACACAAAAAATGTTGGCTTCAAAAGCTTTTCCTTATATTATGAATAGTAGCTATCTATACACAAACCAAAGTTAATCAAGACCTCTATTGTTGAAAGTTTGGTGACATTTGCTGTATTAGAATTGTATGTCCACTCTTTTTAGGTTTAAACGTGCAGATCCCTTTTCATGGTGAGTTTAAACTTGTTCAGAGGAAAGTGACTCTGGGTTTAGCAATTAAAGCCAAAATACTATAAGGCGAATCAAACTGTCAGACACTTGTTACAACTCAATTCTAAAAGAACCATTCGACAGTTGTTGAGAGCTTACCTGTTCTTTATCTTAAATGATTCTGTCCAGTCAAAACTTTAAAATTCCTACATGATCAATAAAACAGTTTTATACTCAATGCTTAAACAAATGATTAATAACTCATTTGTTTCTGATGAACTCATATGCTAGGGTGGGATCTATTATGAATAATATCGTACAATGTCCGTATATTTTATTATAGAAGTTTTCTTAACTGCACTGTCATTATTTTTTCTGTGAAACAGACCTTGCTAGTATTTATGGTCAGCATCTCTAAAGTATCAAACCACGAAATTATACTAAGCATCAAGTCATTTTATTGCTTGTACTTTGTTTTAGCAGCGAAAACTATAACAGTTTCTCGCATTTTTTTAATAAATGAAAGGTAATTTACATTTCTTATGTGAAAAAGTTGTACAAAAGTAACCATTTTCTGTAAAACGTGTAAGCTGAAAATGTTAGGTCTTTGTTTAGAATAGATGGATTTTAGCTAGGAGTAGGATCCAGGACGCTAGTTCCGTCTTTTTTGAATCTGGCAGCTGGATGTACCTCTACCTCAGAGTAAATGTTTACTACTGATTTGGTCTCTACACGATCAATCCTTAAGGAATCCTGCTTGTTGGTCTCGAAGTTGGGTGTTTACGGAGTCCTTCATTCTGTTTAACAGCACTCCACCAAAGACTTTCCCTGGTATTGAGAGAATAGTGATGCCCCTGTAGTTATCACACTTGCTGAGATCGCCTTTCCTTCGTGTTTCGATCAGAAGTCCTTCTTTTCAGTCTGTTGGTACTTGTTACTCATCTCAAATCCTATTGAAGAGAATGTGGGGTATCCTTGCAGTTACCTCTACGTCTGCTTCCAATGCCTCTGCTAAAATGTCGTCTGGTCCTGCTGCTTTGCTACTCTTGGTTTGTCTGATGGCCGTGCTGATCTCTTTAACTGTCGGTGGGCCAACATCGATTAGGAGGTTCGTGGGTGCTGCTTCGATGTTGGGTGAGTTTAGTGGGGCTGGTCAATTCAAGAGTTTCTTGAAGCGCTTTTCCCACCTGCTTTGCTGTTCTTTAATGTTGGTGATTACCTCGCCTTCCGTGCTTTTCACTGGTCGTTCTGGTGTACGATAATTTCCAGCGAGCTTGTTTGCTGTATCATACAACTGACTCATGTTTCCTCCTCTTGCAGCCTTTTCCACCGTCATTGCTAAATCTTCCACATATTTACATTTGTCAGTTCTAATGCTCCTCTTCACTTGCTAGTTTACTTCTGTGTATTCAGCTTGTGTCTTGGCTTTCTCTGCTCTTTTTTGACTGACATTGATTGCTGGTTCTTGTTCTTCCTTTCTAGAATCTTATCTAGCGTATCAACAGTGATGGTGCTTATTGTGGACCAGAACCTGATGACATGTTGAAGTGGTTGCCTCCTTGATCCCCTTCCAGTTGCTCTCCACAGTAGTTCCTTCTCCATCGAGTAGATCATGAAAGGTCTGGAATCTATTGCCGAGGGCTATCTTGAATTTGTTGAGTTTGTCAGTATCCTGAAGGAAAGCTGGATTAAACTTTTGTGATGTTGTCCGCCCTATTGTCCAGTGCTTCTTGAGTTTCAATTTCATCTTGGCAACCAGCAAGTGATGACTTGAGGCTATATCACCATCTCTCTTGGTTCTCACATCCTCCATCGTCCTCCTGAACTTTTTGTTGATGCAGATATGGTCGATTTGGTTCTGTGTAGTGTGATCCGGTGAAATTCATGTTGTTTTGGTGTATGCGTTTATGTGAGAATATGGAAGATTACTAAAACAGTAAAATAAAATTGTCAATGTTAAAACGTTCAGTACATAACTTTAATTTGAATGAGTTTGTACATCATTTTTAAGATCAGTATTCTGTATTTTTTCTGATTGTTGTTATCATAATTTCTAACTGACGTATAAACTATTTAAAGCTAAATAACACATCAGGTATTTCAATCATAACAAATTTGTTTTGCTAACAATTCTCTAGTGCATTTTTAAAGAAATATATACCTTTTTAAGTTGATTTTTCCTTTGGGACATTATATTATGTTTAGAATAGTAGAATTTATTGAGAATTTCTTAAAAAAGAAATATCTTTCATCCAATTCAAATATATAGATGTGGGTGCTCACTGCTGAGTAGTCCCATAGTAGGACAAGACGGCCTTCCAGTACTTTCAGGTTTTCCATGATAGTCTAGCTTCAATTAACACATGAATTCAACTATTAAAATCACTATAATGTCTACAGAATCCCCTCTGATCAAGTATATTTGTTTTAATAAACATGGAAACTTTTTTTAAATATTAAAAAATTTCATGACAAAATATTTGTAATAAAATCGAAATTACTAGTTTTACGTTAAAAAGACACAAAAAGATGGTATTAAAACTGAAATTATTTTATATGAATATGCTATGAATGTTTTTTGTACAACATGTTGACTATAATCTAATAGTTGAATTCATGAGTCAAGTAAAGCTAGACCACCATGGAAAATCTGGAAAAAATGGATGGCCGTTTCGTCCTGTTGTGGTACTCCTCAGCACTGTGCATTCACGATCCCGCCTTACGAGATCCGAACCCAGGATCTATCAGTCTCGCACGTGAACACTTAACCTCCAGACCACTGAACTGGTATCCATCGGTGTTAATGCCTAATTTCAACTAGTCCATCATCCAATCCGCATCCAACATTGTCATCAGTGAATTACTGTTTGACAACAGACCCTGTTGAACTCCACTACTTCTCACTAGAACTCCAGAAAATACCCCTTGGAGACTGTCAATAATGAGCATATGGTGTTTATAATCAGAAAGTTGCTTTATGGATCTTATAGTAATTTAATAAATATGTCCAGAAAATGTTATATTTTCATTTATTTTATTTATAATAATTATTATTTTTCTTAAAAATGTAATTTTCATATTTGGTTAAATATTCTCAATATTTAAAACTTAAGTAAACTTTACGAAGAAAAAACAAATAAAGTTGAATAAATTTCAGATGTATATAATTTTGATCGAAATAGAGATGCAAATAACAATTCATTATTATTATTATCAGAATGGGTTTTGTGTAGATTTTTAGAAATTTCACTGGTTGAAATCATGAGTCAGTTGAAGCTAGACCACCATAGAAAACCTGGAAGCACTGGAAGACCGTCTCGTCCTAGTATGGGACTCCTCAGCAGTGCACATCCACGATCCCACACCCCGCGAGATTCGAACCCAGGACCTATCAGTTTCATGCCAGGCGCTTGACCAACTAGACCACTGAGCCAGCCGGTATCCATCGGTGTTAATGTTTAACCTCAACCAATCCACGATGTTGCGCCACCGTACACCAATTGACTCATGATTTCAACCAGTGAAAAATTCATTATTAGATTGTTTGTATTTATTCATAAGAAATATGATTTGGGTAAATTATTTGGTTACACAATGGAGCTAAAGACAACTTGTTTAGATTGTTTGATGTACATTAAACGTCGTTTGTTTGGATATGAATTTTATTATGATGATCAATATACAAATGAATAAAATAAATGGTAGATCACATGATCTGTCTAAAATATTTTAGTAAATAACCTAAATTAATATTTGTTTGCCTTTTTTTTGTATTTTTTTGTTTTTGACAAAAATGTTGATCATTACATAATCAGACAGAAGTAGAATAAGATTTTTATAATTCTTACTAAATCTTCTAATCCGACTTAAAAATATTAAGAAATAAATTCATTGAATGTAAAAGAAATAATTGGTATAAAGGATATAAAGAAAGAATTTGATTATGATTAAGAGTACTGTAGGAATTATAAAAGGATAATTACCATCTAGAAACCAGCTTCCAGCTGAAGAAGAAATTAGGAAAGGACGATGGAAATGGATAGAACATACATTACGCAAATGGTCAAACTGCATCACGAGACAAGCCCTAACTTGGAATCCTGAAGGAAGGTGGAACAGAGGAAGGCCAAAGAACACAATACGTCGGGAAATAGAAGCAGATATGAAAACGATGAATTACAACTGGACGGAGCTAGAAAGGATTGCCCAGGACAGGGTTGGATGGAGAATGCTGGTGAGCGGCCTATGCTCCTTCACGAGGAGTAACAGGCGTAAGTAAGTAAGTAAGTACCATCTAGAAAATATCATAAATTCAATGGCTATTCGATTTCATAATGCTTTTTGTAACATGAAGTGGAATTAGCTTTCTAGCATACAGTTTGTTTAAGTACACAAAAGTCAGTTGATATGGTGATTAAATGTTACGAGATTTATAATGATTAATAGTTAGAATGCTATTTCTTGTTTCACTGAATGCTATGAAGATATTTGATTTCATCATTTTTCACAAACAAATAGACTTATGAATATAATTATGAGAAAAAATTATCCTAGTTTTAATTCTTATTAAATTACTGTATGTAATTCCATAACCAACAATTCACGTACAATTCAATTAATGATTAATGAATTTGTAACAACATAAATACTTCTGAATTTGAAAAGGGAAAAAGAAGATTTGTAGCTCAAAAAGAATATTTTCTTGAGATTACCTTCTTTAAAGTGTGTATTTTTGTCGTTATGATTCTATTGTCTATCACGATAACGTTATCAGATAAGAAGACTTCTTTCTGGAGTTCCTTATAATGGTATCTGTAAGTACAATGTACGTATCACGATCAAGTAACCTAGTTATTTGTATTCTCATGTAATTTTAATTAATTCAAAGTTAACGTTCATTCATTTATTTTTATATTGTTATACAAAAACATAAGTTTTGGAGGGGTAAGTTCGGGAAGGAAATTAGTTTAGTGAATAAACAGATTACTCAGTTTAAATTACAAGAATTTCATTCATATAAGAAGAGGGGAAATTGACATAAAAAGAGGTGGAAATAGTATCATATAGATTCATAAAAGTGAAACATATGATAATCAATTTAAAAATAAAGAGTTCAGAATGATGCCAGTGATTTTGATGGAATTCAGTCCAGATCAAATATCGTTTCAGTTGACGTTAATTTTTTAATCATAATTTATTTTATGAGTTCAACTAGTTATCATGTGTTATAATTCATCGGTGGGCTTTCTATTATATTTAATTTCGTTATCTACTACTTTTATTAATCAATATCTAGACTTCTTGTTGATCTGAACTCAAGTTCTTCTTTCTACTTTTAATGTTTAGGGACTGCCAGAACGAACTTCTCACCATCAAATAATATATGGAAACTTTTAAAATCTTCTGGTTCTTCCTTATCACCCGGTTCAGGTTACGAGCAGGCTTGACCTCTATTTTTACAGTAGTCTACAAGTCATTCCAAAGGAAATTTCTGATATTTCCAGTATCAAAGTCAGCTGGAAGGTATCTTTATACTGCAATATTTTTCTTTCAGTATGGCAAACTAATCTGTGTTTGGACCAGAGCACGTTTGTAGTCTATTGATGTGCTCTACAAGGATCAGTAGTTTTTATCAAAGCACTTCATTTGTTATTGATAGTAATGTGAACTATTTTTTGAACCAATAGTTCGACGTTGGAGATCGTCAGGTCAGTCAATTTCTATCTCATCGTAGTAGCAAATGATTATCTAAGAATGACTTAAGGGAAACAATCACCGTAATTGACTTGGTTAACTAGAGCACTGAAATGCCAGAATACTGTCCTTCAACATAACTTTGCCTATCTATTTAAGTGTTAGAATCACTCATTAAGATTACCACTGAAGAATACCCGGGTATAAAGTTTTTAGTGAAACTCAAGTTTGATTTGATTCTAGTAGCAGTCAGGAGTGTGTTCAGGAGCTAGTAGGGACGTGTAACGACCTATTTTCTTACTTTTCTGAATAATTATAGGTTTATTCACTGGGATACTAAATCACTGAATATCTTCCGGAATTAAGCACAAATATGCCAGTTTTATTTTCATGCCTAATGTTCTGCTCCACCAGCTAATCTAAAGAATCTCTGGATAAGAGGAATGCATACCATGAAGTTTTCCCAGTCCAGATGAGGTTAGATGAATAATCATACATGAGACCCATGTACAAATTTTTGATACAAAAAATTATTCGGTTCTACAGAATTCTAGTTTTTCTTCTTTGTCAAACTCGTTGATCTATCTGATTTTGGGGTTGAGCATTGAAAGATGAAATGAATATTCTAGCGAATATTTATTTTTCATTATGTGAATATTCAACCACTACTTCTAGATAGTAAGCTAAATTATTATTAGAAAATTTAAATGACAATAAATATGGTTGCACAAGATGTGTATAATTAATAAAAAAAGGTTGAAAGATTATTCAATAAACAATTCAATTTATAAAGAGATAAGTTTTGTTGAATGTTGTTGATTCTTTTAAAATGACGATTGTAGATTTATGTGTGTTAAAGTAAAACAGGAAACAATTGAAACGGAATAAAATTGTAGAAATGCGAATCATTTAAGAAGGTTTATTTCCCCTCAAAACGTCCATAATATCTACTAACAAAATCACACATCACAACATTTTCATAGCACATGAAGTTAAGGTATAAGAAGTAGAAGTACTTCCTTCTTTGCAGATTTTAAATGTTAGTCAATAAGATCTTCTTCATTGATTGCATTAAACAGACCTTGGTAAAGCTATGCCATATTCAATTTTATCTTCTCAAAACATGATTTTAGTCTGCATCAATTAAAAATAAAAGAGAAGTTGAACTTGACAAGATTTTTTTAGTTTTATCGGTAGATACAAAATGACACTGGTGTGTGCTACTAATATTGACATAAGTAGTATATGATGATAGTCGTGAACAGAAGGTCTGGCAACAGAAAGACAGGAGAATCGAACAATAAAGAGTGGAACAGGATGCGATTTGTATGAAAATGTGAGGACAATGAAGTCTGGGTCATTTTGAGACAACTGGTGAACATTTTGCAAATTAAGCATTTACTTTATGATTGTTAGATTTTATTAACAAGTCCTGTAATTTTGTGTTAAATACATTTGATTGTCCCCACTGGTGTTCTTGTTCACTACAACAGAACTAAGCAAGCTGTCAATTGTTTTTTAACAGTTTACAAGATCTTGGAATCAAATAAACTTTGTGGTAAATTTTACTATTATTGTATTAGTAGTCAAGTTTGAAGAAAATTACTGAAGCAAATGTTGATGGATTCTATTGTTAGAAACTTAATATAATCACTGATAAGTTGATATTCTAAGTAATAAAATATTAAATAAACAAAGGCATTTTGATAAAATATAAAATTGGGAATTCCAGCTAGTAAAATAATGTTTATGAAACATATTCAAACGTTTGTTTTGTTATCCATTATGTTATTTAATTGATTATATTTTGACTACATATTAATGCTAACCATAATCCTCACCAATATTACGAAAAGCATGTTCAAGACTTTACTGTAGTTGTCTTCAAAGACCTGAAATCATTGGTTAGTTATTAATAACATTTCGTGATTTTTTTTATTGACAAGGTTACAGGTCTCTTTAAAATTTCCTGACTAGAGTATCAAAATATTTTAATGAGATGTTTTACAATTAAAATACAGTAGGCTCATGTCTGGACAACAAACAGCCACAACAGAGCTGATTATATTCTACCTTTTGTTTGATCAGATATATTAATTCTTACTATCATATTTTAAACAATCAATACTCAATAAAATTTGATGTTTTGAACAACGATACACGTTCCTCTTCTTACTTTTTAACTTTACTCAACTTCAAATGTTTGTATGCTGTCTAATACAGGCTATCGTTCTTTAAATTCTTACACTGAGCAGTGTAGTCCCTATTTTTTTTAATCTTCTCTTTCACCTTACTACTTCTTAATACTTTTTAGATCATTAATCCACTTCTGTTAGGTATTTGAACATCTTAATGAGACTGTTAGTAGTGATATACAATTTCATTTTTTATAAAATGGCCATTATATATAAAATAACCACAATTACGATTGTACAACTCCTTTCCGAATTGTCTTAAATAAGTTATTTTTCCGATGATGTAGAAGAAGAACTTTCTAACATAAATTAGTAATTTGTTTCCACTGTTTATACGGTTAATAATAAGCAAAAGAGGCGCTTAAGTATTATAAATTTTTACTGGACAGTAGAAAGCTGTTTAAGGTATACAAAAAGGGATTATTTTTATTGTAAATAAAAGTGGATTTAAGTCGTAAAGTCACACTTTATTTTATTTATGTTTTCCTACAAACGGTAATAAATAAAATATCCTGTTCGTTAATATCAAGACTTGTCAGCTTATTTCTGTTTGTACATTAATTTAAATCAAACATTGTGATGAAGGGAGTAGAAATGATATACTAATCAAATGGCAGTCAATTTATAGGCTATTTCAGGTGGTTGGTGATAATTGGCTGGAAGCTCTTTAGATATGTGGTGCGCAAACTTAACCAATCATATTGGAATATATTTGTTTACTGAAATCAATGTATTACCTGTCATTAGAATCCCAATGATGGATTTATTGTTTCCAATGTTTCAGTCACATAATATGAAGAGTTTTCTGTATATTTGAGTTGTCTGTTATTGTGTGGTTAATCAAATGGCATTTTTTAAAACGGCTGACTCTCGATTGAATGATATCTTAGGGAAAATTCGTTCTAGGATCGAAAAAAAGTTAACTATTTGTATTGCATGTATAAAATTATTAAGACTTATTTTTTTGAATGCTCGGTTTACAGTTTGTGGTTTTTTGATTCACATTGAAATTATCAGTTAATATTAATGATTGCGTTGTATTTCTGTTGAAAATCAAACGTAATATGTCCAGAAGATTACATGAGAGTTTCCCACAGTCAGTCTTCTTTCTTTCGCATCATATATATATATATATATATATATATATATATATATATATACATATATATCAATGAGTTATACAATATGTGAGATAGAATATATTTTCACCCAAACCAAGCCTTTACTAGATCCAGGTCAACAAGCTTACGCATGCCAATTTTGTATCATATTTTGAATATTAAAAAAGTGTCTAGATTATGTTAACAAAAGATGTCATAACTCAAAATGAAAAAAAATTTAATTTACCGTAGGTTTCTCGAGAAAACTGACGGATCGAGCTTGAGAGGTAATCTGAATGTTTTTCGCAGGATTGATATATAATCCTTAAAATACGCTAGATTTACAGTGAACATATCTTTTTTGGTTATAATGTGTGTTTGTTTTACCCACTTCTACTATTTTTTTCTATCTTTAAAGATATTATCAGCGTTATCGGACAATACAATTTTTTTCAAATGTCGAACAGACCAAGTGAACTGATTGGTTTTCTATCTCTTGTAACAGTGATTAATTTCTAATCCGCATGCTATTTATTGTTTATACAGTTTGTTGATACAAATGGAACAAGAACATTTTTTCACTTATTTTCATATGTAAGCAGATGATTTTGAATGCCATATCATTTTGGTGTGCGGTAAACACGAAATAAGGTCATTCATAAAAAAGCATTCATATATATATGACAAGCTTATATAGTTCCTATGTCTTTTCTTCTTGTTACAAAAGTCAATAGAATATTTGACATAAAACAAATATTGTACTACACCCCAGCAACGATTGTTTGATTTATGGATGAAGTATTCACATGCTAAACATCCATGCAAAATGATTATTTTGTAAGCACGAATTCATGATTCTGGTAATAATCTTTAAAAAGATATTTTGTTTTGAATACTGTCTGTAATTATGTAATATAACTGGTATTAGATGAGATCGTATGTTTATAATCAGATTGAATATTTCCTAACTATTTCTTATGTATATATTAAAACCAGTTGGTATTATTAAGATGGATTATACTTGGTTATAAGATTATATGAACTAAATATAAAAATGGGATGATTTGGCTCAAATCCAAGGGAAATCTTTTGGTTATATTTGACTTTTGTCAAATATGAAAGAAATAATGAACACTAACTTCTATCCATTTTAGTTGTTTTAAGTGTTCAGAAATCAAAACTAATAATCGATATAAATGAAATTTAAATTAGGTTAATTTTTGCTGAAACATGAATAGTGTGGTTGTTAACCGAATATAGCTGAAGCTTAACATGAGTATAACAATAGAAAATATGTTTTCGATATGATTAAAAAACATTAATTTATCGGTAAATCGTGATGATAATAAGAATTGTAAAGATATTGTCATTATTTAAGCTTTTAAATTATAGTATAATACAAACTAATAGGCTAGTAATAGCTTTATTTATCCAATGGGAAGATGAAGTATATCAGTACTATGTACGAAGTTCACTGCATTGTTATTGTTCTACTTTGACTAGTATATTTTAAAATGAGCTTCAAAGATATAGTTACGTGCAGGAAAGGGCTAAATATCATTTCTGAGACCGTAACTTATTATTATACTAATTACAATAACAATTTCATAAGTTTACTTAATTACCTAATAACCAACGTTTAGCTTATCAAATAGTATTTTGTTTGCTACAGATCTATTCAAAAGTAATCTAATCTACATTTTAATGCAGGTGTTATATACACCCTTCAGCATTATACTTAATTAGAGTCAATAAGAATAATTATCTTAAGGTTTGGTTTTTTTTGCACATTTATTTGGATAAATCTTACTATAACCATCTAAAATCTTTGCCGTTCTTACGTAGTAATCTCAATATGAATGAATGTGTTGGTTGACGTTTGTAATCATTAATACTTCTCTTGCTCAAACGAAATGTCTGTATATGGAAATCAACTTTCATAAAACAGCATTCATTGCTGACATAATATATAGATTATGTTATGGTTATAAACAAATGGGATCACTGGAAGCTTTAAGAAATTCTATTTAAATTGTTGCAAACACACACAAACCACTTTACAAGCATTACTGAACATGATTTATTAAAACAGTGAATAATGTTTCATTTATTAAACTTCAAATGGAATTCACTATAAATGTTGTTTTTATTACATATCGTGTTATTTGTAAAGTAATTTTTAAATCAAGTTCTTCATGAATGTCGTCATTTCTTACGAATCAAAGACAAAACACTAACAAACTATTCAAGGTTACATTAATTTGCCACATTCTATGAAAATTAAATGAAATATTTATAGTCAAATATTCTTTATAATTTATTATGAATAAAATCTACTTCCACTTCATATCTTTGATTATGCGGAAATGGCGAATTATCTTGATTACAATCTTATTTCTTGTGCTACTTTCTCATAATAAACAACTAATTCAAGAAAACAAATGATACATGTACAAAGTAATTGTAGAATAGTATAAAAGAGTATTAGTATTAGAAGGGGTTATTATGGATATTATAGTATTTTCAGTAGTTGAGATCATGGGTCAATTATAGCTAGACCACTATGGAAAAACTGGAAGCACTGGGCTGCCGTTTCGTCCTATTACGTTTGAATCTCGCCTAGCAGGATAGTGGATGCGCACTATCAAAGAGTTCCACGATAGGACGAGACGGCCGTCCAGTACCCTCAGGTTTTCTATGGTGGTCCATCTTCAAATAACCCATGATTTCAACTATTGAAAAGGTATTAGTATTGATTAAATTTTCCGAAATCCATACAGATGGACTTTAATATCACTAATATTCATAAGAATTTTTCTGATAACTTCTCTCTGTTTAAATCAAGCGGCAAAAGTGTTGATTTAATACATAGATTATGCCATAGACAGTAAGAATACTATTTATGTTTTATTTGTCTAATTCGAACATATTTTTTTTAAAAACATTCACCATTATAGACATGATTGATTCAAATATTGAAAATTAGTAGCAAAATAAAATAAATGTGCATTTATTTAGTGTTTTGTAAGTTGTATTATTGCCAGTCTCGGTGAGACTATAATTTATGGATAACCTTTGTGAGACATCGAGAATGTCAACCAACATACTACGGCTAAATGAGGCTTATAAACCTGTTTAATGAATATGGATTATGATTTACAGTTGGTGATTAGGCTTAGGAATTAGATCTAGGTCTTTCTTTTCGAAATGACATCAGCTAAAATGCCAAAACGCTATTTGTCCAAACGGATGAATGAATTTCGTACCAAAATCGAAGACCTTTAAAATTCTAAATCTGATTGTTTCGTCCATAAATTATAGTCTCTCCGAATTGTTTTACAATTTGTAAAAACTTTATTAACAAATCCAAATTTTACTTCCATTATATGAACGGTATATTTATCCTCTGTAAATAAAATATTGGTTAGTTGAGGACTCACAAGAGATTTAATGAAATTCATTTATTTATTAAGCTCACAAGCAAGGATGAAAATGAAGACAGAACATTGCTTTGAAATACTCTAATTATAACAAGTAGTATATGGATCACTCAAAAAGAACTTGAATAAAGAAAACTACTTAGACAAGTCTATCTAAAATTTTTCCCAGTTTGAACCATAATTATAATCAACCGCATTTGTTTTCTGATATTTTGAGTATGTTTATAAGTCAATTTAAAAAATGTCCCTACCAATTTAATTCTGAAGAATTTCTAGGTTAGATCTGTAACGTATATCTTGTTATTTTTATCCACTTTATTTTTAACATATTCCAGTCAACTTGGATATATGTATATTACAATTAAGTTAATGAATCCAACTAACTACCATCAATCATTTGATACAATAATTCATAAAACGCATAGAATTTTCAGGAAGCTATTAATAACGACTTAATAAATTTAGGATGATTAAAATCATATGAAAACCTCTATCCGAATTAATCGTTAGGAATGACGGTTGATGTTTATTTGAATCTGATTTTTTTACAGTTATTAATACTTTTATTTAACTTTATGTTATTCTGTGAAGTGAATGTTCTTTCACATTAAGTTCATTCAAAAATCTAAGCTTTAGTTTCAAGAAGGATTTAAAATCTTTGCATTTTAATATATTTGTTAGTACTGTACCTCTAAAACTTTCAATATTAAGGCATGTGGGTTTGTAGGATACTTGGTTTCAATGTATATTCAGTTTAAAAATATTACAAACCATATATCAAAATCACGTTTATTGAGGATACAGAAGGTCACAAAAACAATTTTACATTCATCACCTACCTAACCATGTTTAGATTTTTTAGCTTAATTTATGATGTGAATTCTAATTATTGATTATTTGATGTATTGGAAACGCAGTATATGTTCATGCATGTCTCTCCAATATATATTAAAATTTATGTACCACATATGATCTTACATTTCAGAGCCGTAATAAAATCGTTAGTATGGTAAACAATAATAAATTGAATTTGCCACAAAATGGGGAGACTAAAAACCAACTACAAAAATTGCATGTTTGTTATGATGTTACTTATCAAAAAATGTGGTTAGAGCAAATAAGCTTAAAAATTAAATTTATATTATTAGTATAGGATTGTGGAGACTGTTGAGTTATTATCGAGATCATGAATAGATCAATGCTAGAACACTATCATGTGAGACTAAAAGGGCTGGGTTCGAGTTTTATGTACAAGATTGTGGATGTGCACTACCGATGAGTCCCATACTAAGACAAGACGGTAGTCCAGTGCCTCCAGGTTTTCAGTGGTGGTCTAACATTGATTGGTTTATGATCGCAATAAGTTTATATTGTTGTTGTTGCTGACATAAACATTTTAGTTTTAAAAAGACGAAAGAGGAGTACAATTTGATTTTTCAACATTTTTTTGTTTACTGATAATTCTGTAACTTCAATACAAAAAATAATGGTACTTCGTTCACCTATTCAAACCATTTAGATTCCTAGATAGAGCTTAGGTTGTTATTTTTTCTCCATGTGTCATAAAATATTTTTAAGAGAATTTGAAGAAATTTAGGTTTATATATGGGCAAAAGAAGATAATTTAAATTAGATGCAAAGTAAAAAAATAGCAAATATTCTAAGATTTTAAGGAAGTTGAAAAAAAAACTGAAACAATCCAATGTTCCCTCGTAAGTTTCATCCCTTATATTACACGAAAAGAAAGTTTCTTTAAAACTTCTGACGTAAACGTTTTTGAATTAGAAACTATGCTAAATTATTAGAAGTCAGTGTTTCTAATAGAACGAATAAAATATGAAGATCAAGAAGATATAAACAAAAGTGACTCGTATATTTGTTAAAATATGATGATGTTAGACCAAATACTATATCACACAATACATAACGAATAGAACTTTATTCTTCAGGTTATTTTAAATGCTAAATGATGTTTGAATCAATTCTACATAAAGCTTTACATTTGGTTAGCATTTTTTGATGTGTTTATTCTTTATCAGCTTTTAATATTTATATATTCATAATATTACACATGAAATCAAATCAAACTTATCGAGTCGGTCTTTCATTTCGTCTGTTTCCAGTATTACTTACTTACTTACTTACGCCTGTTACTCCTAATGGGGCATAGGCCGCCGACCAGCATTCTCCAACGCACTCTGTCATGGGCCTTCTTTTCTAGTTCCATCCAATTCTTGTTCATTTCTCTCATGTCTATCTCCATTTCCCGGCGTAATGTATTCATTGGTATTCCTTTTTTCCTTTGGCCTTGGGGATTCCATGTGAGGGCTTGTATTGTCACGCAATTAGATGCTTTCCTCAATATGTGTCCTAACAACTTCCAGTGCTTCTTCCTGATTTCTTCCTCCAGTGGGGTCTAGTTTGTTTTCTCCCACAGTAGGTTGTTGCTAATAGTGTCTGGCCAACGGATCCGAAGTATTTTGCTTAAAAAACTGTTGATAAGCACTTATATTATCTGGATGATGGCTTTCGTAGTTCTCCAGGTTTCCGCTCCATACCGTAGAACAGTCTTGATATTTGTACTAAAAATTCTGACCGTGTTGTTGGTTGAGAGTTGTTTTGAGTTCCAGATATTCTTCAATTGTAGATATGTTACTCTTGTTTTGCCGATCCACACCTTCACATCTGCATTAGATCCACCGTGTTCATCAATCATGCTGCCCAAATATGTAAAGGTTTTTACATCCTCCAAATCTTCTCCAGTATAGCTATGAATAAATGAGTAATATAGAAATTATGTACATTTTGACGGAACAACTAGAAAGAATCAGGGAATGTACGTCAATTAAATCTCTCTCTCTTACTTACCTACTTATGCCTGATATTCTCTAATGAAGCATAGGTCGCCGACCAGCATTATCTAACCCATACTATACTGGGTTTTCCTTTCTAGTTCTGTCCAATTGTTGTTTATTCTTAGCATGTCTGTCTCCATTTCGCGGCGTAATGTGTTCTTTGGTCTTCCTTTTCTCCTTTGACACTGAAGAATCCCAGTGGGGACTTGCCTTGTGACACAGTCGGATGCTTCCCTCAATGTGTCTTATCCACTTCCAAGAAAGAGGGCATTGTAATGAACGTCATCCAATGCTATACACCTACCAACGATAACAATAAAGACGTTAAGGATCTGTTATGTTCGTTAAACTTGAATGCTACTACTGATTCGTCTTACTCGGAACGGAACGAAGAATCAAGCAACCAGAGACTCAATAGGCTATACTAGTCTGTTGTCCCCCGACTCAGCTAACTCGATCCAGAAGTCTTGGTAAGATGTAGAAAGTGTATTCTACAGTCAACCAGAAGATACCAGATCCCTCAAGCACACAAATCAAGCGTATTTATACAAAATATTTATAATCGATATTGCCATGGAAGTTTTTAAACATTTAATCGATAAGTTCGTCAATTAGCTATGTGCGTGTGTGGTAAGAAATGCCTGAGCATACATCTACATACAAGCTCCACAAAGATAAAATTACAAAATATGAGTTTTGGGGATCTAACCTACTGAACAGGATCAGATCTACGATAGGCTGCAGTCAATCGTTGAGAAATGCCCAACAAACGAATTGATCCATCTATCACTCTAATATAATTGATTTCAAAGCAAAGAAAATGCTGATTTAGATTCAAACAAATTATTAATATTTAGTATATTTACAGCTTATAAAAATATAATTTGTGAAAAATAAACTTGAAAATATAAATAAATAAATTCATTCAATTACTGAAAATTATTTCATAAACAAATAATTCTGTAGTGGCTGTGCTTCGTTAATTAATCACCCTCGAACCGTTATCGTATAATCTTCAACGATGTTTGAAATCAGAAGGCAAAAAGAAGCAGCTACTACAGTTTATTTAGTAGATAATTCGGACCAGACAGCAGAGAGGCAAAATGAATGAGCAAGCGAACTACGATTGTAGCAGTAGCAAGTAGTTGTAGTTGTAGTAGTAGTGAATGGGTGCAAATGTACACATATATATATGTATAGGAAAATGGATGAGTCAGCGAATAGATTAAGCAGTTAATAATGAAGCTAGCAGAATGAATACATGCGTAGGCGCTAAACAATGTTCAAGCATATGTATTTCATACAAGCATAATAATAAAGATAGTACAACAAGTTGTTATATCATGGATGACTTTGTCCATTAAATAGGTCAACAAAAGACCTTGATTGAACTAAACTCGATTGCACGTGAGTCACTATAATAGCTCCCCACTGCAAACAAAGATATATGGAAAAATGTCTGTGTTTGCACAAAAAAATATAGTAAACTGAGTAGGGTAGTTACAATCGTTTGAAAAAAAATGGTTTGTACAGAATTAAGATGAAGTTAGTGTGTGCTGTACATTTGGTTTGCGCCTGTCCGTGAGGTTTTAAAAAATAATAGCAATAAATAGAAGGAATGCGGTATTGCTTTACATTTTAAATAAAAATTATACGTGTAAGTGTAGGGGTACATAAGATATGTTGAGTTTTATAGCGTATAACATGAAATTAGTAATGCATGTGTATACAATGAAGTGGAAGTTATAATTAATATTTTAAATAGTAGAAAATTATTAATAGAAGATTGCAGCGACATAATGTTGGGGCCATCTTACTCTTCGGCCAGACCTTGTCGTTACTGGATTCTCTTCGCTTGTGTTCGTCGATGTCGTTGATGATTGGAACTGACGCTTCGATGATTCAACGGTTTTCGCAGTATCTGTATGTACTGGCTGATCGTAGGCTTCGATGAAAGCTGGTTTGACTCGGTCGATGCTAATTACATCCGTTTTTCCATCTTTTTCTACCGTGATAGTTTTGCCGTCTCTTTTAATCACCTTAAATGGACCATCGTAGGCCGGTTGTAAGGGACGTTGCACATTATCCCTTCTGACAAACACATGGGTACTGTCACTTAGTTGTTTGGGTATGTACACACGGCGTTGATGTTGTCTCGGAAGCGTTATCCCTAGACTACTCATATGCTGCTTAAGACGCTGTACATAGTCCGCTATATCAGTTGGAACGCTTTTACTTGCAGTGAAAAACTCTCCTGGCAGACGTAGTGTGGTTCCATAAACCAATTCTGCTGGGCAGCATTCTATATCTTGTTTGATTGTTGATCTTAAGCTCAACATGACTAACGGTAGCTTGCTGGCCCAATCATTATTGCTGATGACAGCTGTAAGAGAAGCTTTAAGTTGCCTATGCAATCTCTCTACCATACCATTCGACATCGGATGGTAGGATGTTGTGCGAATTCGTTTGATTCCGAGTAGTTCTGTGAGTTGTTGGAAGAGGCGGCTCTCGAATTGAGCTCCTCTATCGGTTGTGATATTAGTAGGTACGCCATAATGGGAAATCCAATGTTCTACTAGGGTTTTTGCGATAGTTTCGGCTGTAATATCTTTTATGGGCACAGCTACAGGCCATCGCGTGAATCTATCAATGCAAGTGAAAATGTAACTGAAGCCATTCGAAACCGGCAGTGGTCCTATAATGTCGATATGTACGTGCTCGAATCTGTTATCGGGATGACGGAAATGACCTACTGCGGAACTGGTGTGGCGATGTATCTTAACTCTCTGGCATTTTATACACGCTTGCGTCCAATTACGAATATCCCGATTCATACTTGGCCATACGAAACGTTCGCTGATTAGTTTGATGGTGGCCTTTATTCCGGGATGCGAAATATTGTGCATGGCTTCGAAAATGTTTCGCCTTAGCGGCTTTGGAATAAATGGTCTTGGTTGACCTGTAGAAATATCGCAGATGATGCTTACTTCTTCCAATGGAGTTTCTTTGAGAACTAACGAGGTTGTATTGGCAGACTTTAGTCTGTTTAACTCGACGTCGATATTTTGTAATGCTGCTAACTTGTGATAATCGATTTCGGACTGGACGAGAGCGTTGACCATCGTTCTGGATAGCGCGTCTGCCACTTCGTTACTATTGCCTTTGATATACTGTATGTTAGACGTGAATTGGGAAATAAATTCTAATTGTCGGATTTCCCTCGGCGAGTAGTTGTCCTGTTTGGCATTCAATGCTTTTGTGAGGGGTTTATGGTCTGTATATACTGTGAAAATGGTACCCTCAATCATATGTCGGAAATGTTTTATTGCCAAGTAAATCGCTAGGAGTTCTCTTCCGAAAGTACTATATCTTGTTTGTGTCGGATTCAGTCTTTTCGAAAAGAATGAGAGCGGTTCCCATATGCCATTTACTAATTGTTGTAAAACGGCTCCTACTGCTACATCTGATGCGTCCGTCATGATAGCTAACGGTGTTTCGCTCTTTCGTCTAGTTAGTGTCACTTCTTTATTTAGTGCTTTTTTAGCGTTCTCGAATGCTTGGATCGCGTCTGGTGATAATTGAAATGTCCGTGCGTTTCCGCGTAATGCATCTGTTAGTGGTTGTAATATTGACGCGCAATTCGGGATAAATCGTCTGTAATAATTTATTAACCCGAGAAATCGGCGTAACTTTTTCCATGAGTCGGGTAGGGGATAATTCCTAATGGCGTCGACTTCTGTTGTTATTGGTGTGATGCCTTGAGAAGTTATATTGTGACCTAGGAACTGTAAAGATTCTTTTCCGAATTCACACTTCTCAATATTTATAGAAATGCCGTGTTCTCTGAGTCGCATAAATAATTGCCGTAGTTGTTGCATATGCTCATCCTTAGTGTTGCTAGCTACTAATAAATCGTCGATATACGCGTATACCCCAGGTAAACCTCTAATGACCTGGTCGATAAACCGCTGAAAGGTTTGTGCCGCGTTAGTCAGTCCAAAAGGCATACGCAGGAATTCATATAGCCCAAATGGGGTTGTTACTGCTGTCTTCGGTATGTCTTGTGGGGCAACAGGGATGTGGTAGTATGCTCTGACTAAGTCGATCTTCGAGAAGATAGTAGTGCCCTCTATACTGTAGGTGAAATCATGAATGTGCGGTATAGGATATCTGTCAGCTACCGTTTGTTTGTTTAGTGCTCTGTAATCCCCACATGGCCTAATCTCTCCATTCTTTTTCGGGGCCATATGTAGCGGGGATGCCCACGGGCTGTTCGATGGCCTTATAATGCCTAGCCTCATTAGCTTGTCGAATTCCTGTTTTGAGATGGCTAGTCTTTTGGGATCTAACCTTCTTGGTCTTGCATTGATTGGTGGACCATTCGTTACGATGTGATGCTGAATAGAATGTTTGAGATCCGCTTTATTGTATGTTACTTTTACGAGTTCAGGGAACTCCCTTAACAACAATTTATATGGATCACCACAACTTTTATCTATCACAAGGTTCATTGAAACGGCTTCCGTAAGTATTCCTCTTATCGAAGTGGTTTGACTGCCGTTTATAAGTCTGTGTCGTCTAGAGTCTACTAGCAGGTCAAAGTTACATAAGAAATCTATGCCTATTATGGGCATCGATACGTCTGCTATGACAAAGTTCCAACGGTATGAAGCGCCACGTCCAAAATCTAGGGACAATTTCCGTTTACCATATGTCTTAATATCTGATTTATTTGCTGCTCTTAGCACTAACGACGGGTTAATGTTTTTTCTTTCCTCGTTAAATGGAGGTACTACGCTAATTTCCGCTCCAGTGTCAACTAAGAATTGTGCGCCAGTGGTCCGGTCTTGTATATAAAAGAGGCGACTATTTTCAGGCATTATGTGTGTTGATGCTGTTGCCATTGATACTCGTGGGTATCGGTTACTATCCCTGTTAAATCTACAAGGTTGTAGGCACTTTCTAGCCCTGTAGCCGAACATTTGATGATACCAACATATCGCGGGAGTTGTGCGTCGTCTAGAAGTTGACCGGGTCCTTTCACGCGAACGATCTCGCGATGACCTTCGTGGCTTTTCTCTCTGCGTTAACTCTGAGAGTTTTCGGCACAAAACATTTATTTCCTTCTGTAGAGTATCAAGTCTATCGTCTACCGTCACATTGTGTAGTGGAGGGCTTGCTTGCTTGCTTCTTTCGTATATTCTATCGGCTATCTTTGCTATATTGTCTAAATCAGCATCCGTATCTCCCACAGCTAGGATCTGCTGTATATTTGCAGGGAGTCGGCGGAGCCACAGTTGATAAAAGAGATTATTGTCAATGTGTCTATCGCCAAGTAGACTTTTCATATAGTTTTTTAGTTGTGATGGGGTTCTATCCCCAATTTGTACTTGGTTAAGAAGTTGTTCGACGGCTTGTTGGTCACTGAGAGAGAGAGTTTTAATTACAGCCTCTTTTAGCACGTCGTATGGTTTTTCTGTGTCTGGTTTTGCTAGTGCCTCTCGAACGCTGTCAGCTACTTCGTCTGGGAGTAGTGTGCTTGTCAGGCCGAACTTATGCTTTTGCAAGAGAATGCGGTTAGCGAGAAAATAATTTTCAAGTCTTATAAACCAAAGTTTTAGGTCTGCGATTTTAAAAGAAGGGGCAGGGAGGTTAAGAGACCTCACGGACGAGGCTTGCTGTACGCTTGAAACTGTGTTTTCATAAGACATGCTTATAAAAATTAAGTAGCACACGAAAATAATTTAACAATCACAAGGAAGAATAGACGGGCGAAAACAATGATAATAAAAAAATGGCACAATTTATAAAATAGAACAGACTTACTAAATTGCACCAATATATCAATAGTTTATGAATAATTGTTATTTATTATGATTATAATTGTCACGTTTAATAATGTTTGCAAAATAATGTAAGTGTAATTAAAATAATAATAATAATATAAATCCACAGTTGTAATTATAGTTCATTTGATAATCCAAATTCAGATGAAGGTAGTCGAATTTTTGGAATTTGATTATTTCATCAAAATTCGCTTCCCGTTCTCACGTCGGGATTACCAATTCTGTAGTGGCTGTGCTTCGTTAATTAATCACCCTCGAACCGTTATCGTATAATCTTCAACGATGTTTGAAATCAGAAGGCAAAAAGAAGCAGCTACTACAGTTTATTTAGTAGATAATTCGGACCAGACAGCAGAGAGGCAAAATGAATGAGCAAGCGAACTACGATTGTAGCAGTAGCAAGTAGTTGTAGTTGTAGTAGTAGTGAATGGGTGCAAATGTACACATATATATATGTATAGGAAAATGGATGAGTCAGCGAATAGATTAAGCAGTTAATAATGAAGCTAGCAGAATGAATACATGCGTAGGCGCTAAACAATGTTCAAGCATATGTATTTCATACAAGCATAATAATAAAGATAGTACAACAAGTTGTTATATCATGGATGACTTTGTCCATTAAATAGGTCAACAAAAGACCTTGATTGAACTAAACTCGATTGCACGTGAGTCACTATAATTTAACATGACCGTTCGACCATAACCTCTTAAAAAACACATTCATATTCCAATTGAATCCCATCAGATTTACTTCTTCATTAATTTCAATTGAACATTTGCAAATTATTTTATAACATTATTTTTACATCATTTGTTTAATCTCATAATAATCAATGTGAACAAATGCTTTGATTCGTTTGTGTACAGTTACAAATAGTAGTATATTAGAATTGTAAATAACTTTACATGGAATATGTGTTTTGAATTAAATACAAAAAATTGAATTACTCAAAATAGGTTTACTATTTATCCACCTATTATGTTGGTTACATTGAAAAGATTCCAATGACTTACCAGTATCTTGTTGTTGCTCTGATTGATCAATATTTGTCTTACGACGCAATAACTACTAGAAATTAAAAAAAAATGCTTAATACTTTGTGAATCTGAGTTCAATGACTTAGTAGTATAGGGGTTGTGGAGATTATCAAGTTTTTGATTGAGATCATGAACCGATTGATGTCAGACCACTGTTAGGAACCTGGAAGCATCGGATGTTATATTGATGTTAGACACTAACGTCATCGGATGTCGGCTCAATGGTCCAGTAGGTTAAGCGTTCGCGCGCGAGAATGAAGGCCTTGGGTTCGAATCCCGCTAGCGGGATCGTGGATGCACGCTGCTGAGGAGTCCCACGATAGGACAAAACAGCCGTTCAATGCTTCCAGGTTTTCAATGATGGTCTAACATCAATCGGTTCGTGATCTCAATCGAAAAAATCCAATGATATATTCTGCACTCTAATCATACTGAAATCTGTTTACGAATAATAATATTTTGTTTGTGAAAATTCCGTTAGTTATGAGAGTTAGGTAACAGGATATCGTATTTCATATAATTTATTACCTATAGACAGTATTTCATTTTCCATTCATAATAATAAGTCAACGTAAACAATGACAGAGTAGGATACTTATTGTATATACTTAACAACATATACATAGCAGACACACATGTATAAAGACTGTGAATAAACATAAACTAATGTTGAAAGTTAACCTTAGTCATAAAATATTAGATTTCAGTGATGTAAATGACAACAAAAATATATTTATCATGGGTTGAGTTTTAAAATAAAATTTAGGCAAGCATGGAGCAGAATACGAAATTACCCATATACATCAACATATTACTGATTATTACCAGAAAGAGCGAAAATGTAGCGAAAAACCAAATAACAGTTTTAGTAGTAACAAGAATATACTATATTTTGTTCTACAAACCTAACTCATTTTGAAATCTAATGAATTATTGTGATGACTATTATTCTCTTGACTTATATGAGAGTGATCTTATCTGATTCCGAAAGCATAAGTGGATCTTTAGAAGACTATCAACAAGCAAAAGTGCTCAATGTATCATTAACACCCTACATTCTTTTCATTTGGTTGACGTTTGTTTTCATGCTTATTATAGTTAATAACATTTTGTTTACTGACTTTGATTTCTACAGTTGACACTTGTAGTTAGCTATATCAATGAACAGCTTATTCTAATCATATAGCTTGAAATGGTTAACTTTAGGCAAAATTATGTTGAAGTTATAATCTGTTTTAATTAGTTCTATTTGCATGAATTGTACTGAGTACAATGGGAAAACATCTCACTTTTAACATAAATCAATATATTGTGGGGTAAAATACTTTTCATGAGCATATTATCGCATATTTTGTGTTGAAATACTTAAATTGGATTAAGTTCATTTAATGTGAGAACTCAATTCATTAACACTGGTTATTATTTGTCAAAATGTGAATCATAAATGTTGTTTTATTCCACGAATCTAATGACCAGTGAATGTTCAGTCAACGATAACCAAGTAATAGTTAATGATTAAAAGCAAAACACGGAAAAGATGAAACAGCTTGTTTGATACATAACTATTGCATAGTGTTATACATAAAACGTTCATCTAAAAAGCAAAACTTTTAAATGTAATCATGGAAAATTTGATTTCAGACAATCGATTTTTCAGAAAGTTATTTTTTGAAGTACCCTGAAAACTAACTTTTTATAAATGAGAATTGAAAGCTGTTTTCACAAAAACTACGTGTCCGAGCGAGCCCAATTAGCGATCGTCGCAGGCTTCAACACTCTGGAGGGCAATGGCGAGACTCCACCTGTGGCCCGGGCGTTCGTGATCAGCCAGTCCCAGCGCCAATTAAGTTTTCAAAATAATATATTAGTAAAAACTTTTATTTACAAATACTATTATGATTTTAATTAATGAGTAAAAAGGCAACTTTACAAAGAGTAATAAATTAGAAATAAGCATTTCTGTCAAGAGAATAATTATTAACAAACAGACTCTATGAACAATGCAACTAATATTATTCTCATTAAGTAAGAAAAAAATGCAGCTCTAGCTTTTAGTATTACAGTATCATGTCGGTAATCATCTGCCTACTGTAAAGTGTTTATAACATTTCACAAGAGGTACACAACTATAATTTAATGACAGTTTTTTGTTACATGGAAATACTCAAGGCATAGACAATGTTTAGGTGTTTATTGTTGACTGTTATATATGTTAAAAACTTCGCCTGTTGTTGTATTGTCATAATATATATGAGCTCATTCATACATAAGAATATGGTCTGTTGTGTTTGCAAATAATTTATTTACTAGTGATGACAAAGTAAGACTTTTCCAACTATATCAAAAAACCATTCAGACAGTACTTTAGATACTGTCCAACAAATAACTAGAGAAATGAAACGCAACCAACAGATGAGCAGTAGTTTCGTACTCATTTCACCCTTTGAAAAAAAAGTTACTTCAGATGATTTTATTAAAAATCTATTCCTTTCTACAATGTAGAAACTTTAGATAAAGACAAATAAAACTGGTCCATCAATAATCTCATGTCACACCTTTGATATTATATTTATTATTCTCCAATAATTATAAAAAAACAAATCCAAAAAGGATGTTTGTTTACACAGTCTTCAAGGGAAACAAAATAAAACTTTTGATAATTGCTTTCAGTGATTTGAACAAGATTCCATTTTTTGAAGAAATTTCATTTGACTTTTGCCGTCAGAGAGACTACTTTAAAAAAACCCTGAAAATTGTGATATTTATCCTACATTTCAGAAATCAAAACCAATTATCATCTTCACACTTCACATGTTGCTCAACGGTTTCAAAAGTTGAGTTCTTAATAAATAGTGAACTAAAATTTCTTGTCTAATGTATAGTAATAAAAGCCGAATCCATAGCATATAGGCACACTTTGGATTCTGTTGATAATTAAAACTAGGATTCCCAATATTCCTTTAAGAGTGTTGTGTTAAATTTCACAGTTCCTAGGAAATATAAAAATTATAAAAGCATCTATCCATTTTTGTTAACAGTTTTTCCTTTTATTAGTAATGAGGTTGTGGGGCATACTACTCATGTTGACAGATATAAGTAGTATGTGACATCAGTCAAAACTGGAATGCCCGCTAGCAGAAAATTGATGAGAGTGCATTAAAGAGAAGAGGGAGAGAAATAGAGATCAGTTATAATAACAACAAGATTGGAAGAAACTTGAACAACTGAGTGAAGATACACAAATAATGTAATTAATGTATGGTTTCCATATTTTATGAAAGTAATCAACCTAAGTACTCGACTTTTACACGATGAAACACGTTTATGAACAATATCTTAAATTTTATTGTTTTCTAAATAAATTGAGCATTAGATAGAAAGTTAATAATAATAATGGTATACTTTGTGATATCCGGATGAGCAGGAATTTGTAAGTCTGATGTTTCATGTCTTAATGTAAGTCATTTCTTCATCGAAACTTTAAGTTACGTAACATCAGAAATACAGATTTCTACAAAAAACCTAATTGTTAAATTTTATTTTTTAGTAATAACTCACATATCTGTTCAATAATGAACATCAAACTCAAATATTCCTGTACAGCAAAACCTAATTGATCATACGGAAATTTTCTGTTAACATCTTAGTGAACGAGTATAAATTCTTAAGTAGAACTTGACATTTGCTCTTAACAGACTATTTCAAGTTTGCTTTTAGAAAGACATGTTATTTATGTTATGTAATAAAAAAATATGGGCTATAAGTTGGATATCTCAATAATTCATTGTTGTGTTCTAAATCGGTTGTTCATTGTATTGTTTGATCACTTGTTTTCCAGTACTCATAACGTTTAGAGTATTGTACCAAACGCATTCTGAAAGCTGGTTAAAGATCAGTATTTTAGTTGACCTTATAAAACTTATGACTGTAAAAACCAAACTACTAAGAATAACTAATTCATTCACTGAAATTGTCTTTGTACGGCAACAGGATTATTTTATTCTTATGTATGATGATTGTTATCAACGCATCATTTGTGTCATCTGATACTTTTAAAGACAGAAATTTTTCTTCTGGCATATAAAGTTCAATCTTATTAAAAATACTTACCACCTCGAATTCAGAGGGCTGTTTATTTGGTGTTATGTAGGTGCGTGTGGTTAAAGCTTGATGGTCGGAATCAATGAAAATCCAATCTTTGTATTTAGAATTATGTTTCTGAATATTTATATACGCACAAATATATTTGGAATCTGTACTTCAAGATAATGAGGAAAAACATTTTTTGTTTAAACGCATAAGATATTACCAGGTTTGAATTCACTCTACTATGTTATAAGAGATTAGTTATGTTATTGTACTTTTCATTTACTCAATAAAATCGAAAATGATTTGTATCTGATAATAAGTGTCAATCAAGTAACTAACAAATTAACTGCAGAAAAAAAAAACAATTCAATATCATCTGTTATTCAGATTACAAAATTCTCATAATAAAACGTCTTAGGTATTTTTTCTCTACTAATGAGTAGATGCCAATTAGAATAAAATACTAATGATCATTTATTTTTAAACTGTTGTAAAAACTATAAAGTGATACCTATTTTAATATGATTAAGTAGTTTGAGTGAGAGATTATACATGATTAATTTTTTCATAAACGTAACTTAAGATAATTATTACCAAGGTAAAAACAAAAAAACAAATTACATCATTATTCCAGCATGGGAAACTTTCAAAAAGATATTGGTTTAACCAAATCAATTAACTAACACGCAAATCAACGGAAAAGATTATTCTGTTATATTGAATGCGTGAATAAATAAATAGATTATAATTTAAATATCATTCATCAAATAAAAAAAAGTGACTAAACACTTGGAAATAAAAAGATATACATATAAAAATGTTAAACAAATAAAATAATTATATCTAATACATTATAGATTATAATCAGAGAGGGGTTTTGTGGATATTATAGTAATTTAACGGTTGGATTCATGACTCAATTGAAGCTAGATCACCATGGTAAACCTGGAAGCAATGGACGGCCGTTTCGTTCTAGATTTGAACACAGTCTCGCACGTGAGCGCTTAACCACTAGACCACTGAACCGGGCGACATCCAACGGTGTTAATGTCTAACTTTAATTAATCCACAAAGTTGCACCTGGACGAAACGGCCATCCAGTGCTTCGAGGTTTTCCATGGTGGTCTAGCATCAATTGACTCATGAATTCAACTAGTAAATTACTATAATATCCACAAAACTCCATCTGATTATAATCGTCATATGCTCACTATTGAGGTATTTCCTGGAGTTCTAATGATAAGCAGTGACCAGTGGAGTTCAACGGGGTCAGTTGTGAGATTGTAACTCACTGATGACAATGATGGAGGGTGGTTCAATTTCATGGATTAGTTGAAACTAGACATTTACACCGCTGGATGGCGGCCGGCTCGTTGGTCTAGAGGTAAAGCGTTCGCGTGAGAGACCGACAGGTCCTGGGTTCGAATCTCGTGGTGAGGGGCGGGATTGTGGCTGCGTATTACTGAGGATTCCCATACTAGGACGAAACGGTCATCCAGTTCTTCTGGGTTTTTCATGGTGGTCTAGCTTCAATTGACTCATGAATTCAACTATTAAATTATAGATTGTTATTATTTCATTAAATGAAAACATGTAACGAACAATACATCTCTCTTTATTAGCTAGTCTTAAGCGGTTTTAGATGTATTATTTATTATGTAAGGTTTGTCTTTGTACATCTGTAGACTATTGTGTTAGCGTATATTTTTATTGCTTCCTGTAATATAGTCTACATGAATAAAATCTGCTAAAATCAATTTAAACACTGTGTTTTGCGAGATATTAGAATGGGTGAAATGGTTCCTTGGATCAAACTAGATAAAAGTGATCATTGTTACTAAAAAGTTTGGAAATAATCATATTTGTTACCCTGATAATTATAAAATATTGACTTTTCGCTTCAAATTAGCAGTACTAAAAACTAGGAAAGGTTAATAGATTATCTTTAATACACTATGGGGTTTTATAAATTGAAGCTGCATGAGAAAAAATGAACAAAAATAGGATAGAACTGGAAAGGAAGGTCCAGGACAGAGTGGGTTGAAGAATGCTGGTTGGTGGCCTATACTCCGTTGGAAGTAACAGGTGTAAGTAAGCATATAACAGGTCTAATGGACAAATATATCAAACTCATAGACTCATTACTGTTTGATTTTTTTTGCGAAAATTGTTGAGATTATCCACAATATATAAAATTAAACATGTTTTTATTAGGTATAAGTTCAAAACTAAATTTTAATTTTAATTCATTTTATAGAAATGCCATGTTAATGTTTTTTTAATAACATTTATTGATCTGTATGATATGTAAAGTGTACTTTGCATCATTCTTGATAATAGACCTAAGAAATAATTGTCATGGAAAAATGGACTTTGATGATAATGTAATTTTTGAAAAAAATAATACTGATGACTAGTAATTATTATTGAAACATACACTTGTTGTAAAAACCTTCAGAAAAAGCAGAGAGAAGAATCAAATACAAGGATGTTTTCAAGTGAATTTCTTGCTAATGATGTCATTTTGGCTTCTTGTTTAAGAATTTTTTAATAAACGGTCATTCCGATCACATTTCATCTCTGTTTCAACATTTTATGTTATTTTATCATGCTGAGCTACTCTTACCCGATGAATATCTAAGCCATTAACTATCAAACTTTCCTTGTTTTTAAAAATTTTTCTAATACCTTTGTTTATTTAACCTCACTGTCACCATGTATATCATAAGTTTATTATCAGTATTATTATCACCCTGTAAAAATAAGTATATATATTTGCGATTGTACAGCTTTGAAAATGAATTCGCCGAAAAGAGAACTCTTCGCTGAACTAATCTTTCTTTCTTATTCTTGTTTAAGCTCTTTAATTCAAATGGACTCGTGAAAAATGTGTTACACTATAGCATATGATACAACCAGTATGTGATATAAGAGGACTTGACATTTCTAATTCTTTATTATCTTTCTCACATATTTTTGTGTATAGAAACATAAAGAATATTTTAACAGAAATAAAAAACCCCAAACGTTCATTTATCCATATTAAGGCCCACAGATTTCAGCCATGATTTATTACCTAAAAACGATTTTATTTGACTTTATTCAAACAAGTATAATTAATCTAAATATGATGATAAACTTCTAAAAACATCTTTTCATAATTAAGGGATATCAAGACAAATATAAACAAGTTGAATGCTAATTCCAAATATTCCTGATTATTTATATTGACATTTTTCTTCGATCTATTGCACCGTTGTTCCTAATACAAATGATTAGATCTTTTGAGTAGCAATTTACATTTCGACAAAAAGTGAGGAGTGTTTAGAAATCGAATAATAAGTTTTGATGACCTCAGCTAAGCTGAATCATTTCAAGACGAAATATAAATCAGTGACTATGTCAGAATATCAAAAATTCTCATCGTGTCAGTGAAAACAATAAATATAAGCTTTATTCTAATATACAGTAAAGCCCGATCTAGCTGAAAACAATTTCGTTTGCGTACACGCGTTGTTATAATGACTTCTTTAAAGATAATTTCAACTTTGAATACATTGATTAATGTTAGAAAATAAAACATTTTCTTTCACTAATAATTACAATCTATCCGAATAAAACTAATTGCAACACATTACCATATCAAAATGTTTTTGTCCAAAATCAACTACTTTAGGCTACATAAGTAGTGTAATCTGTTCACAGACTACACCAACTACGAGTTTTAATTATGGAAATCAAAATCAATAAACTAGTTGTTTTAAAATCAAAAAGCATGAGATATGGAATTAATTCATCCGTGATTTTTACTATGTTCAAATTAGCTACACTTCTTTCTCTTCTAGAAAATGGTCAAGGGAATTAATCAAGTGTGTGACTAGTGTCAATACTTCTATTGTATATCTAAATTTGATCTCATTTTGTGATATGCAGATATGAATTGGTAATTCAACAAAAGTGGTTTTCTATTGTTTTACACTTGATCAAATATTAGAAAAGTTATCAGGTAGTAAACTGTGAAGTGACAACAAACATTGAAACTACTTCTTTTATTTCAGTGATAGATGTTAATAAGTTTTTTCTACCATTAAATCCATTTGTTTCCGTGTGAATGACAGTGTGACACTGTCTTAATGATTGTTCTTCAAAATGTTCAAAATATTGCAGAGTAAATATTAAAAAATTTTTTGATTGAGATCATGAACCGATTGATGTTAGACCACCATGGAAAACCTGGAATCACTGGACGGCCGTTTCGTCCTATCATGGGACTAATCAGCAGTGTGCATCCGCGATCCCTCTCGCGGAATTCGAACCCAGTTTTTCGCCAAGAAACAAAGTTTAAATTAAACATCATTGTACCTTGAACTGAACTGTGAAAGCATTATATCTTTGGAAATTTGAGCTACAAACTAGTATTTTCTATAATAGTTTGATTTTGATTTTATGCTTAAGACATGAGGTTAAATCACGCAGTAACATTGTCTTCCAAAAAGCGTTCACATTTCAATTGAAAACTGATTTGCAAAACTAATGGTAAATGTTGGATTATTTTCCAATAATATTTAAAATAATTAAAATCTCTTTCGCTTGATACTAAAATGTAAATTCTTTCAATCGCATTTGACCTCGTGTGTCGTTCATTTTTCCAGGTGATTCCAGCCTTCTAAAACCGTATTTGACAGAAATCTATTAAATTTCGTTAACTTTTCTGATCTCTCTCTCCTTCTCTAGAACCGGTTTTGGTCAGTGATTTGGAGAAACGTGAAGTTGAGAAACAGGATTTTTAAGCGTATTTTATTTGTTCAATTTTTTAGGTAGGAAATGTTGGATACAGGAGATAGTCAAAAGGAAGCATCCTAAAATCAAATAATTTGCTTAAAGATATAAATTGAAATTTATATGCATATGACTTATACTAAGATAAAGTGTTGGTCATTTGTTTAGATTTTTTTTAGCGAGTTTGTTTTCTAGGGGATGTGGTGGCTAACCCCACGCCCAACCCTCCTCCTTTACCTGGGCATGGCACTTGCAGTAGCCCAAGAGGTGCTCCAGGCGAACTTAAATGTATTTCTGACACAGAGGTTGCTTTACATCACAATGTAATACTCAACACAGAAAAAGGTTTTAAGTATATGAATTTCTATAGTACATTTCAAACTTGGACTTTATTCCAAGATATATACTTTCAAACAAGCTTGGTAACGGGAACACAAGAAAACAGGTAAGCAACTCATTTTTCTGGAAAAGGCCGGTATATTATGCATTAACGAAAGTACAACATAAACCATTTGCTCCATTTTACAATTTTCTTTTAGTTAACCGGCTCACAAAAAAACTAAAATTGTTATTACTTACCTTACCAGGGAAACTAAATTGATAATAGGATAAATAGCAAAACTATTTTGAGTAATTCAATTTTTTGTATTTAATTCAAAACACATATTCCATGTAAAGTTATTTACAATTCTAATATACTACTATTTGTAACTGTACACAAACGAATCAAAGCATTTGTTCACATTGATTATTATGAGATTAAACAAATGATGTAAAAATAATGTTATAAAATAATTTGCAAATGTTCAATTGAAATTAATGAAGAAGTAAATCTGATGGGATTCAATTGGAATATGAATGTGTTTTTTAAGAGGTTATGGTCGAACGGTCATGTTAAATTATTTGTTTATGAAATAATTTTCAGTAATTGAATGAATTTATTTATTTATATTTTCAAGTTTATTTTTCACAAATTATGTTACTGTAAATTGTAACTTTATAAATATTGGTAAAAATCAGTCAACTTACTGTATTTGTAAAAGGAATCCAATCTGTGTTAGGTGTGAAGTAGTTATTGACCTCAAACAATGGATGTTGAGTTGCTCAAATCGATGGGTCTATTTATGTTAGATATTAACACCGCTGGATGGCGGCTCAGTGGTTTAGAGTTTAAGCGTTCGCTCGCGAGACCAAAAGTCCTGGGTTCAGGTGTCTTATATGAGATCATGGATATGCACAGCTGGTGAGTTTTTGTATTAGGACGAAACAGCCGTTCGGGTTTCCAACCTAGGTCTAGCTTAGATCGACTAATGAATTCAACTGCGAAAAAGAAAATACATCTAATGTGGGAAAATATTCATATTAGCTTATGTCCTTCATTTGTTTTAGAATGACATGCTTTCTAAATTATTCTTGTTTCTTCTGTGTTTTTTATTTGTTGCAAAATATGATGAATTACTCAAGGAGAATAATAGTATTTCTATCTAATTCACTTTACATTTCCAATGTTCGGCGTTTAGTTTTCCATTTATCTTGATATACAGCTTATAAAAACGTTTTCTTATTCCATATAAACGACTTTCATTATGCTAGTGCACAGTTGGTAGTTCAGGAGATTTATTCATGAAACGTTTCTCAGAGTATCCATTCCCACTTATCACTAGAGACAACAATTACTGGTAAAGGAAAACTTGCTTCATTTTAGCTTTTTTCCAAAATTACTCCTAATTATGAAATAATTGTTGTAATCAATGTTCAGTATATCAAGATAATTAAAATTACTCTCATTTCTCAGTAATATGCGATAGAAAAGTTAGTATTGTTGTTTGAGATATCATCTTCATATTTATTTAATTAATCTACATCCTCGGGAAATATAATCTTGGTGGAAGCTTACAATTCGAATATCTAATCAATTTAAAATGTGCCAGGTGAAAACAGTAAGATTATTTCATGAATTAATCTTCATGAACTGGTCAGTGTCCTCATTACAACACGAATTTTTATGTTTATAACAACATGTATAAATTATGACATTAGGTATCTATAAAATATAAATGTATAACAGTATTACCAAGTACTAACGTGTTTCTGATCAGTATAGGTATCTATCAGTTTTTTTAGATTCTTCTGGATTAAATTAGTAAAGACTTAGTTAATAGAAGTGTATAAACTATTATGAATATAAAGTGATTAGTCGGAGTAATGGGTACAAATAATGATATTTAGTCTGAAATAACTGATTTTCATATTTTGTGTTTAATCGGTTTTGACCAGACAAACTAACTTTAACATTTACATTTGAAAATGATAAGAAGTGTACAGTTTGATCGTGAACATCATATTCCCATCAGGACTAATCATTATTGATAATAAAGGAATTACAAATGGGGGATTTTAAAAAATGTATTTGAAATGAATAATTTTAGAGTAATGCATTTTTAACCTACAAAGTAATATAATCACTTCATATGGTTGCTAAACATATAAACATTTTATGTATAGATCAAATAATCTTTGTTGTATAGTATTATAGTGTTTTCAAAAAAAGACGCTGCCGACATTCCTAGCGAAGGAAGACGATGTAAAAACATACTACAAGTTTGCCAGATACGTATATTAATGTTTTCGAGTATATGACCTTATTTAATGTATATCACATCATAAAACAATAAGATATTCAAAATCATGTACTCGTATAAGAGAATAAAACAAGAAAACTTATGACTTTGTTTGTATCAATAGACCGTGTAAATAATAAGTAGCATGCAGATCGGACATTAATCAATATTAACTAAACATAAGTGACAGGAAATCAATCAGTTTATTTTATCTTTACGGTATTTAATTAAATAACTACAATTATAAAACCAATGAATATCTTGTCCATAAATGGTATTTCAATCTAAAAATTGAAGGATATATAGTAACAAATTGAAAAAAATATTTAACTATAAGAACAGTTTATAAAATTTAACAGGGCATGAATGACAACTGAATTTTATTGATTAGCAAAGGATATCACTTAACTATGAATTTAATTTTTTCAGTCAAATCATTAAAAATTATAATAAATCAACATTCGAACTGCTGAGGAGTCCCACAGTAGGACGAAACGGCCGTCCAGTGCTTCCAAGTTTTCCATGGTGGTTTAGCTACAACTGACTCATGAACTCAACTATTAAATTGCCATAATATCCACAAAAACTTCTTCTGATAATAATTTACGAATTCACAAATACGATATTAATTAGTTGTCAATAATCTAAAAGTTTTGAAATGTATCCACTTAATAAAATTTAAATCTTCACCAGTCCTTTTTTACTTGAATTGGTAGACCTATTGATAACTTACAACTATTTTCTAAATGATGATAATTGTCCTGAACTTTTGTAACGGGTAAGTTTCTGTAAAATCAGGTAACTTCTCTATTTTACGGAATCCTATATTTGAAAATTACTAAATAATGGCTGAGAACAGTGAAGTCTATTAAAATTATTTAGGTATTAATAATTAGTGAAAAATGATATTGATTTTAACAGCTGAAGTACATGAATCAGTAGTTCACACCTTAACTGATTATAAAGAGAATGTGTTTCCAGGATCCTTTGAAAATGTTTTAGTGTAAAATCTAACATAATAATTAGCACACAAATTTAACTGCGAATACAGTTGTATAGCTTAAGTAAATGAAACCATCGAAAAGAAAGTTGTCTTTGCTGAGTATTGGCTGTAAGTGACGAAAAAGATTTATCTTCTTTTTCTCAGATAATCGTCTATCCGGGTATGATATTTAAAGTATTTCTAGACCTGAACCTGTTGGGGAAGAGATCGGGTTTTGTAGTTTTTATTGGTTGACAGTTGTTTTGAGTTTCATATGTCCTTCAAATGTAGTTATGCTGTCAATGACTTGCCAATCCTCGCCTTTACGTCCGCATCAGATTCTCCATAATCATCTATGATGCTTCCCAGATACATGAAATTTTTCACCCCTCAGAGTTTTTCCGTCGAGTGTTAGTGGGCTAGTGTTCCCCATGTTATCTTGGTTTTTCCCTTGTATATGTTGAAGCCTACTGATGCAGAAGCTACCTGACTAGTGACAGATAAATTATATCGTAAGTCCAATTAACTAAAGAAAATTTAATAAAATATAAAACGTTGTGTTATTGAGCTTGTCAGACTAGATTGATAGAATTTCATCTGTTCATCAAAAGAAAGTGTTCAAGTGGGTTTCCAATAAACATAATTTCACAAATTTGAATATTTTCAGCTGAATTTCTTTATAGTTGATAGTGCTTATTATATCAATCGGAACGAAATCTCTTTGATTAACATAAAAACTTTCCATATCTCTAAATGTTAGCGACTAGAAATTTATTAATTTAAAATTGTGCAAAACATATTCCTATAGTTTTGACGTCACATTTCCATGTTCGTCTAACATCAATTGACTCATGAATTCAACTAGTAAATTACTAAAATCTCTATTAAAACCCCTTCTGTTAATTATCATTGTATGCTCACTAGTGACTAGCTTCATGAGGTATTTCCTGGAGTTCTAGTGAGAAGCAGTGACCAGTGGAGTTCGACAGGATCTGACGTCAAATAGTAACTCACTGATGACACTGGTGTGTGTGTCGCTCAATTTCATGGATTAGTTGATTTTAGACATTTACACCGTTGGATGGCAGTCAGCTCAGTGGTCTAGAGGTTAAGCGTTCGCGCGCGAGACTGATAGGTTCAGTGCTCGAATCCTGCTATGTGGGATCGTGGCTGCACACTTCTGAGGAGTCTCATAATAGATCGAAATGGTTGTCCAGCTCTTCTAGGTTTTCCATGGTGGTTTAGCTTCAATTGAATTATGACCTCAAATTTTAAAATTACTATAATATCCATAAAACCCCTTCTGACATTTACTTATCTTCACACAGCATATATCATTAAATTAAAAGTGAATATATAATTAAGGAATAATGATATTCTAAAATAAATTTTAGGATAATTTATAAAACAAACTAAATATTCAATGAATTTATGATTCTTTCATTAAAAGTATAAACGTATCAAGTTACAAATCGTAGTAACAATTATCAATTAAACAAAGCATATTGTAAGCACAATATATATATATGTTCTTGTGATTGTTAGTCAAATCAATTTTCATTGTATTTACAATGAAAATATCTAAATAAGAGAAATATCCACTATATCAGATGGTTATATTAACGGTTATGGATATAGAATCAGATATGCAAAGGATGAATAACAACTGGAAATAACTGGAAAGGAGTGCCCAGGACAGGGTTGAATAGAGAGTGCTGGTAGGCGGCCTATGCTCCTCCACGAAGAGTAACAGGCGTAAGTAAGTAATTACGTTTGCAAATAATATTTAAATAACAATCTATTTAAGCAAACAATTTAATTTCAAATAATAAAAGAAAAAACAAACCATCGATAAGAAGAGACAATACAGATTAAGCTTGATTCTTAGAACTTCATAAGATCAATCAAATTATAGGTTAATTAAAAATATGATGAAATATCATATGGAAACAATTGGTTATTACAGATAATTAGTACAAAAAAAGAAATCCATTATTTACTCATAATAATTACATGTTAACTGAATAAAAAGTTGAAAAAAACTATTCTGAATTTGGAATTCGGGTACTTATTTTAGAATGACTATAATCCTGACTAGGTATATATTTATTTCATTCTTTTCATCATATACTTGACTATTGAAAAAAAGTAACTGATAGATGTTGAACATATCACTGGTCATAAAATTACTGTTAAAATAAATAGTACACTTTATGTCACTTATTTGAAACTCTGTTTGTAGTCATTCTGAGGTTAATTCCAGTCCTAAACCTGGGTAAGAAGCAGAATTTGGTATAGGGTTAGCAACTTATCATGTAGAAAACAACTTGTTATTTGTCTGATAAACAGCGAAAATGAAATTGATGTAGCACACAAACTTAAAATGACATCTGTATCAGAGAAGAAAGATTTTACTTTCTCAACATATTCAATAAATTAATAGGAAAGTAAGATATGTGGTTTAATTGAAAATAGTAACAATTCGTTTTACAAAGCTTTAAGGCTGAATCTAACCCTGTATAGTATTGAAAATTGATTGGGTTGAGTTATCATTTAGGTAACATGTTAATAATTAACCAGTGATTGACCTTATATTAGTCTAAGACAAATCATCAATACATGTGCTTAAATAAAGCCATCAATGTTTAAAAAATGTCCCTATATTCAGTAAAAGAACAGAATATAAACTAATTCTGATAACCACAATAAGGAATCATATTAACCGTCTGCTTCTTAATAGATGAATACAAAATGTTTTTGCAGTTTCGTGGTAATTTATGGAAATTATTAAAAATTTGGAATAGGTCAAAAGCTATAATGATGTTACTGATGACAAAAAGGGTTTATAAGCAAATATAGATAATGGCTAGCAGTGGAATCCAGGATGTGCGTTTCGTCCTATTTGGCGGCCTGCTTGAATATCTGGGCTACCTGTCTCTGCCATCTAATTACTTCAACAAATTACCTGTTTTTTCATTTGATTTAACTTATAATTCTGTCCATTAATTGCATAAATTATTCAGGCGCTTTTATGAAAAGCCTACGACCTTTCGCTGCACAAGTTACAAAAAAGTACTATAAAAGACATCGTGGTGGTTGGCAATATGAGTTAAAGAGAATGGACATTAATCGTATGTCGATTCCCGAGCCGCTAAATTCTAACTGCCGATCACTAATCAACAAAGTAGACTATCTGCAATTCCTACTAAGTCAAAATACGTATCGTAATTGTGATGTCATCACAATTCAAGAATCTTGGTTAAATGATTTACAGGATGAATGCCTAGTATCACTACGTGATTTCAAAATTTATCGTCAGGATCGATCAAACAATGAAAAGAGGTGTGGTGGCGGTGTAGCTACGTTTGTAAACATAAACTGGTGTCGATCTTTGTTTGAGTGTTTTAAGTTTTCAAATGACTTTATCGACTGTCTAACTATAAGATGTCGTCCAAAACATCTGAATAAATACAAATATGTTTATGTTACCAATATCTACGTGACTCCAGATTGCACATCATCTGCGCTATCTGTTTTCGCTGATGAATCCACTGAGTTTACTGTTACTGCCTTCAGTGATTCACTTTCAGTTGTATGTGGTGATTTCAATTCATGTGACTGTAGCTTCCTAACGTCACTAGGTCACCAAAATGTAGTAGATTTCCCTACCCGTTTGGATGCGCATTTAGACTTCGTCTTCATTAATGATGTGGGTACATATGCGACTCGTAAACGTGCTCGATTGTCTTGCTCGGATCATTGTATAATTCGTGTTCTACCTAAAGTATATGGAAAGCATGGGAAGAGTACACTCTTACATCAAACCAAGAAAGTCAAATATAGGAATTGCTCAGAAGAAAATATCCGAAATCTGAAAAACATGTTTCATACGACCAACTGGGAATTATTTACGAATGACTCACTGGAAAACACTACTGATGTTATCACTTGTTACCTTAAATTCTGTTTTGATATTTAGTGTCCCACTGAAACCATTTTTGTAAGTTTTGATCGACTTACATCTTCACAACTAAAACGACTACGGAGGATGAAAGAAAGAATGTACAAGGAGAAGAACTCTAATGAAGTTCGTAAGCTAAATGGCCTGATAAACCTTGAGATTAGACGTCTCAACTGTATGTTTACTCAAAAACTCTTGTCTTGCAAAAACTCTCCAAGTATGTGGAAACTCTTTACAGAACCTACAGGTGACAGACATTTTAGAAGCGATGACCAGCTGAATGTTTGTGACTTAAATAAGTCTTTTGTACGTCAGTCATCTGATGTGATGCTCCCTCTATCCACAGGTTTAAATAGTAGCTGTGTTCCTACTTTCACTGAAACTGATGTACGAAGATGTCTCCAGTCGCTTAATTCATCTCGATGTTTGGGACCTGATGGTATCCCAAACCTCCTTTTAAAAAGTGTGCTGATGTCCTAGGTTATCCGTTCACAACTATCTTCCACAGATCCTTCTCATCTAATCTCATACCGAAAATGTGGAGAAAGATGAAGATAATTCCTGTACCGAAGAAAGCATCTGGTGATAAGAATGTAAAATTTAGACCTATTGCAATAACTTCACCCTTCCTCAAAACAATGGAAAAATTATTATTACTTCCACTTCAGCCTGCGATAAAATAGCATATTGATCCATATCAGTTTGCTTACAGACGCAAAAGAAGCACTTTAGATGCTGTTGCTGTTCTGCATCACAACATAGTGTTCAACTTAGAAAAGGGTCAGAAATATGTTCGATGTGCTTTTCTGGACTATACTTCAGCTTTTGATTCTATACCAAGACAACGTTTACTTAACAAGTTAATCAGCGTCAACACTGAGGGCTGGATAACCAACTGGCTATGTTCCTACCTCTCTGGAAGGGAACAGTACACTGTGTTTGAAGGGAAGTGTTCAGAGTCTCTACTGTCTCATGAACGTATACCACAAGGAGCTGTTCTTTCACCTCTTCTTTTCTCTTTCTTTCTGTATGATCTGCCATCTTCCACAGAAAACACTTTTGTGAAATATGCGGATGATCTCACAGTATGTATGCCTATCTCTTCCTCTTTACATCCCGTAGAAATGAATGAGTTTTTGTCTCGTATTGATTGTCGGTCTGTTGGTAATGGTCTCATACTTAATCCGTCTAAATATCAAGCTGTTAACTTCAGCATGAGACATGAACGGAATCTGTTGGGGTGATCCAGAAATCGCTTGCAAAAGACAAGCAAGCATCAAGAAACACTATGAAGTGTTTCGTCCAATCAGCGTTCATTTGGAGTCTTGACCAGAAATATCAGGGTAGCGAAACGTCACATGCGGAAGCTCTGATTGGTTGGCTACTACAGTGCTACTATATTTAGTAGCATTCCAGAATATTCCAGCGACCCAAGGACATTTAGATATATTATAAAAACCCTATATTTTCTGTAATAAAGTGAACCTCGGAGTAAAGTATTTTCCCTCATACTTGCGTCTTCTCTCTGGTGTTCAAGTCACTGTGCAGTTCTAGCTTTCGGGGTACCAGAATAGCTTAGGAAACTAATGTAGCGTTCAATCAATAAGACTTATCAAATCTAGACACCATTTTGAGATCCCATAATGCTTGTACCGTTGGAGAGTCTTTGATAAAGTGTCGAATGTCAATTATCTTTGTGTCACCTTTTCCTCTGATCTGTCTTGGTCTTCCCACGTTCTATTGTTATCGAAGAAGGTTTTCCGTCTGACCTACTACATAAAGAGATTGCATGCTTTGGGAATTACTCGTCATTTACTCTTACAATTTGTCAATTCTTGCATTTTACCTATTATTCTTTACTGTTCTCCATTATTCTTTCCCGGGCTTTTGAGAAAAGACTTTGCTGTATTGCGGAGAGTGCTGAAGGCAGTTAGCAAGATGTGTGGTGAATCTTACGAGGTCATAATTAATGTGGTTGTGGATAGACATTTAAAATCATGCAAACTCCTGGCAGGTGTTATTTTGTCAGATACTAGCCATCCCGTTCACTCTTATCTTTCTCCTTGTATATCTTCTGGTAGAACGAGACGTAATTACATTAGAATCCATGTACGCAAGCAAAAGTATAAAAGTTCTATAATACCTTACCTAGCAAATATACTCTGTGACGAACAGGTTGTTAGAGTTAACCTAGTCAATAACCTGCATTCTTAACATGTCTCTAATTTTAAAAGTTGTACAGTTTTTCGGGTTTTATTTTAAAACCTTTTTTATTTGTTTTTGTATTTGTTACTGTCTTTTTTGTTGTTGTTGCGTAAGTAACTTGTTGAAATACGCTGTGCTGAGAATTCTATATTGTCAGAAGGGGTTTGTGGAGATTTTTGGAAATTTTCACAGATTGAAATCATGAGTCAGTTGAAGCTAGACCACCATTGAAACGGTCGTCCAGTGCTTCAAGGTTTTCAATGGTGGTCTAGCTTCAACTGACTCATGATTTCAATCTGTGAAAAATTCTGTATTGTACCAAAATATAATATTGAATAAAGCCATTAATAATAATAACTCATCAGCTGGTTTTACCTGTTTATCAACAGTTTTCTATGCAAAATACTTCGGATCCGTTGGCCAGACACTATCAGCAAAAACCTACTGTGGGAGAGAACAAAGTAGATGCCAGTGGGGGGGGGAGGAAATCAGGAAGAAGCACTGGAAGTGGATAGGACACACATTGAGGAAAGCATTGAACTGCGTCACAAGGCAAGCCCTCACATGGAATCCTCAGTGTCAAAGGTTAATAGGAAGACCAATGAATACATTACTTCGAGAAATGGAGACATTTATGAGAAGAATTAGCAACCGTCGGATAGAAGTGGAAGGGAAGTCGCAGGACAGAGTAGGTTGGAGAATGCTGGTCGACGGTCTATACTTCATTGGAAGTAACAGGCTTAAGTAAATAAGTATCTAAATATTCTGAGATACTGGAAAGTATTATAACAGAGACTAAACTATCCTGCATAGAGACAAGTTATTTTTAAAAGTTTGTTCCAGTCTATGAGTTAAATTACAAAAAATATTCATCGAAATTTTGTCATATGAAAATAATTTTTTTTTAAAAAGAAACAACACAACAAAGATCTTATTCTAATTTGATTGTTGTTGATTTCATTTTTAAGTGGAAAAGAATTTATTTTTTGTTACTTCATCAAACGTGTGAGGTAAAAATCCAAACGACACATAGTTGTGTTGTAAATTATATGCACATAGTCCCAGATTGATCTATTATCTCCCGGTACTCGTGACTTTTCAAGTACTGTGACTGGATATTTTTTTAATTTTAATTATTTAGTGACAGTAATATTGTTAGCCAGGTTTGTTTTTACACTTAAATCATGATTTTGGTGTATGTTATTTAATTTATTCTTTAGCATAATTTATTTTACACATATAATGATTCTTTTGTTTGCTTTATACAATTACAAAGACAGACAAATATGAATACATACAGTTGCATACCCAAGTGAAAGGCTAATATTTTCAAAGCTGATGTGAGAGAAGTGTTAGTTTATTAATGAAGATGAATTTATTTATGCTGTTTGATATCAGTAGGTCGTTGAAATGAATTTATGGTTTATTATTAAGAATAGCTATTGTTATCAACAATGAACGTAGAATTTTTATACACCTCACTATAAAGATATATATGTTTAGATCATTTTAACAATATAAAGATGTAATGGTGAGAGTAAGTCAGTTTGTTTTGTTAAGCTGTCCTTCAGCCTCCATTCAAAATCATCAGAAATTTGTTCAAAGTTTTGGCTATTTAAAATTTTTCTAGTCTGTTATATTGTGTCAACAGACTAAAGTATTTGATAGATTTTGAATGTCGATCAAAAAATAGGTCTGACTAGTTCAATGTTATGTCATTCTCGATCAACGTGATTTATGAGATGTTTTCGCGTATTTCTTGGTTTGTTTAATGGATGAAAAATTTGACATTTGTAATGTGGAAGAAAAGAGTTGAATTTTTATATATAATAGTGTGAGATATGAATAAAATCAGGCGCGGTTGCTTGTACAGATGTTCCAAGTCGGATAGATAGTGAGTCTTTCTTTTCTTAGCAATATATGGAAAGCTTTCGCTATCCACTTCTTTTTGTAGTTGAAATAAACTTTTTGAACTTTAGGGACTCGAAATTAGACGGGCGATAGCAGTCCTTGGCATAGTAATAATAACAGTCAGATATGATAAGAAAAAACAAATTTCTATGGAATTGAACAAGATTTAAAGACAATTGAGTGATGATTTTTTTTAGACAATATCATTTACTCATGTCGTACAACCGTATTTATGTTTAAGTGATAAATAAAATAGTCCATTAGAAATAGGAGAACGATTACATCATATCATGTGTCAAAGGAATTTACTTAATGATTGTGAATTGAAAAGAGATAATAAGATGAAATTAAATGTGTGAAAGATAATTGTACACTTGACGAGTTTGGAGAAGGTGGAAAATAAATTGAAAATGTGAAAATGATCATAATGTTTGACTAAAATTCAGGAGATTAAAAATACTAGAAGGATGTATTGCAAAATCAAATTACCGTTTATGATATATAAGCGTTTGGGCCATGAAAGAATGACGACTTGTACGTATCTCTTTCGCACAGTGAGTTAAAGTTTGAAAAGATGATATCCTAGAGCCTCTGCAGAGTGTAAGTTATTAATTTCCGTTACTCATGTACTAAATAACTTTACTGCGCAGGTGATTTAAAACGACTTATTAAGTGAAACCATGTGACCAGAGTTCATAAGATGTTCCTTTATTTAACTGTCGATTGATTTTAACTAAATGTGGGCTCACTATGTATGATGAATTTATTCAATATCCACCCCTGAATCTACTATATTTGACCTAATTATTTTACATATTACGCAATTTCCGATTTCTAATCACAATATTCTCTCTCTCTCTCTCTCTCTTACCCCATGTTGACCATATTTATTCTGATAATTTATCTCACAATTTCATTTCACTTATAAACTGATTCAAGTTAACACTTCATATTAGTCAGCCCCAACATTAACGATTTTATTTATATAACAAAAAATTCCTGATTCACATATTACAATTTCCAAATGATGTATTTTGCCTTAAATCTGGCCAATTTTATGGATTGTTAATCTGGATTTATAATTGTAGAACCTGGTGAGAAATTACTGAAAAGAATATTCTTCGTTCATACAATTGTATATGTTTTATTCTTTATTACTTTTGAAGGATCTAGATAGGTAATTTATTTCGAGTAGGGATTAATAACAAAACGAATACGTAAATAATGCAGAAAGCGTAACCGAGTTCTCCTAATATTCATATACTCTTATAGTATTTGTGTTCTAATTTGCATGAATCCTAAGTGACATGTCATTTTTTTCACATTGAGGTAGTCTTATTCCAGGACTTGGGTTATAGTCAATAAATGTAAGTGGTAAGTAAATTGAAAAGGAAGTATACCACTCAAGGTTGGTTTACTTCAAGTAATTCATGCTCTTCTTATCACTATTTAATAAACTATCTGTAAACAGAATGCTATCAACTTCCATTCCAGTCTATTTTATCTCCGTTGTACCCTACTTTTCATTTCATAATTATGCCTACTAACTTAATCTCATATTTTCGAGATTTCTCTTTGATTTACAGATTTTAAAATGACAGAAATTTCTATATAGATAATCCGTAACTGTCTTCATAAAACCTAAGAATATTCAAATAAATACAACATAATTCTTCTACTATGGTACTAAAGTTCCAGTTTTCTCTGTTTTCGGTTTATTCAAGGTTAGAACTATTGTGATTTTCTAAAAAGGTGTTCTACTGATCATCTTTACCGATGTGACGATTCATAGTAATAAAATATACGGTGGAATCATGTTCGTTTAGAAAAAAAGTGTGAGATAGGTTTCAATTTCAGTTATCAAGCAGATATTTGTATTCACATTACTGAGGAGTTCCACACTCGAACGAAGTCGATATTCAGTGTTTCTTGATATTTTTAAACATCTTTATTTAACTATAGTTAGCCGGTAATACAAAACAGAAAACTCTATAGTTTCCATTAAATCTTTATTAGTCATCTCAGTAATTTAGAATAAAACGTGATGAAGATTAAATTGAAAACAATATTACTCACTTAAATATTTTATTCTGAGAACTTCTTTAAGAGTTAGTTTTACCTTTTAATACATCATTACAATTTATTGTGCATAAAACTTATTACAACAGTTTAATATTTTCGAAACGGCCATCCAATGCTTCCAGGTTTTCCATGATAGTCTAGCTTCATTTAACTCATGATCTCAACAATCTCCACAAACCATCTGAAAATAATTCTGTTCAGAATTATTCATTTCAAAGTAGAAATAACATTTATTCATTGACTTGGTTAATTATAAATTAATAGTAAAAATAAAGGAAAAAAACATTAAAATCATTCATCCAAATATTTAAATGTGAAAAATATATATATTAAGTCATATAGAACTAAATCATCCATCCATAATTCTGTTTATATTCAAATTTGATTTGAAAATATAATACAAAGAAACGAATAAACTAGTGATTGTAGTTTTCAACTGTAAACTTATTTCATTATGTACAATATCTTATGAAAATGTGAAATGTTAAGTAAGATAAAGTTGTATGTGATAGTGAACTATTGGTGTGTTGAAATCAAAGTTTCTAGTAGATATTTTCTTGTACTGTTTAGAAATCTCAAAAAATATGATATATATATATATATATTAACACGTCGACTCAAAAACTCTATTGAAAGGACGTTTCACACCGCCAAGCTACATATAATTTTCTCAACTAAACCAGTACTCACACAACTAAACAAGGATAGGTTACTGAAGATGGGCTCTTCCATGTGTGTATACCAAGTCAACTGCTCCTGTGCAGCTAGTTACATAGGCCGTACTCAGAGGGCTTTATCCTTGCGTGTTCGTGAACATGTATGAGCATAGTCGGGAAAAGAAGTTACTAAATAGATTAACAGCACCATTCTTTCTCAATTGGTATATAGTGAACATCATATCAAAATAGAGGAAGCTTTCTCTGTTTTATATCAAGTTCCAAAATATCTACTTCAAGGAGATAGATTACGGTTACTCTACATAGCCGAAGCCATCTGGATCAACTCCAGAAAACCAAACTTATGTATCCAGAAAAGGCATATCCAGCCTCTATGTTTACCTTGGCTTTTGACTGGATCATCAGATACTTAAACTGGATATTGTAAACCTCTTACTCCCTTCTTTTTTTACTACCTTTATCTTAATTTTCACATCCATCATTCCAAATTTGTTTGTCGCAATTACTTTGGTAGCACCCCCTTATTACATATTATATTCACACAACAATATTATTATTATTATCAGTATAGGGGTTGTGGAGATTGTTAAGTTCTGAATGAGATCATGAACCGATTGATGTTAAACCACCATTGAAAGCCTGGAGGCACTGGACGGCCGTTTCGTCATATTATGGGACTTCTCAGCAGTGCGCATCCACGATCCCGTTCACGGGATTCGAACTCAGGGCATTAAGTCTCGCGCGCGAACGCTTAACCTATTATTATTATTATCTCAATTGGCAATATGAAATTCTCCTACTGTTCATTTTGTTCCCACAATTATTTTGCATTTTTGTTTTTGCTATTATACTATTCTATTGATTGTAATTGAACATTTTACTCCAAATCATCCTAACCTTTATTGAATGACCTTTCTGATTTGCAAATAATACAATTTTGAAGTTTATATGTCGTAACAGATGCAAACGTTCACCATTTTTAACACATAACATTGTAAAATCAATTAATAGATGCCTTATTTTGGCTTTTGTAAAATATCAAAATTATGGACTTATAACTGTAGAGCTTGATGATGAAGTTATTGAAAACAGCTGTTCACTCAAATATTCTTCATTTTTCAATAATCTGTGGTGATTTTTGAACTGCTGAAATTTAGATTTACTTTGAACTTATCAAGATGAACTATGTATTAGTTGATTATTATAAATTAACTAACGATTATGACATTTTATTAATAGAAATGAAGCTAGAATCTCTGTTGATAAGTGATTTTCACGATTTTTAGTCAACTATAAGTACTTACTTTACTCAATTATATCTACAAATTATGTTTTCCATTAGTAACTATTTATGTAAAATCAGTTATATGAGTTAATTCAAACATAGAATTCTCAAAGTTTATACTGAACTCAGCATCCACTGACTTTATAAACACCGACTTCGGTATGCCAGCATTTTGTGGGACTGATTTAACTTAAGCAGATATGGATGATAGCTATCAATGAAATCCAGGTTTCGCGTTCCATCTTATTTAGGACTCTTCAGCTGAATGTCCCTGGATTAAATAGTTGGTGTCTCGAACCCAGCACCTTTCGCTTTAAGCGCTGTCGCGCTATCTAGTGAACTCTACTGCTGACCACTATCCATATGCGCTTAAAATGCTTATACTTACTGACAATATCGAGACTATCCGCACAGGATGTACATATACAAAAAAAACCTGATCGGTTGCAGTCCTAAACATCAATGGGAAAATCTAAACAACTTATATATGTTCAGAACTGATCCAATAATTATTTGTTATTTGTGAAAATAACAACTAATTTGAAGTATTAGCAGAAAGTATTACTATCTTCTAGTTACTTAGAAGCTTCAATATAGCACAGTTTATAATTTTGATTTTCATCTTTCAAGATGTACATGTAAAGTACTGTTCTAAATATTACATTTAAAATTGAACAAACATTCTATGAATGGTCACATTTGATTCTATAACGGACTATAGTAAATAAAATGCATACCTTAGAAATTCATTTGTTTAAACCGTAATTTATTCATAAACTGATATTATCTAGTGATCAAATCAGAGATTCTTTGCTAAGAGCTACTGATAGGAGTCATTCATTGCTCAATCGCTTGAAAGACACTAATTTCTAATATACTTATTTTTTAAGTGTTCTAAGAAATCTATTCATCAACAAATACAATGAATGAAGTTCTTGATATTTACAGTTTGATGGATATTAACTTTTTAATTATAGAAGAAGTAGTGTCATTATTTTTTAAATGAACTTTTCAATATATTAAAGGATAATTACTTAATAGAATTTCCTTCGAGATGTAGTTTTCTCCTACAATTAATTTATGTTATTATATCAAAATATCAGCCAGATATCTAAAGATAACATTCTTTTTAACCGATAAATGTTAAGATAAACAATTTAAGTTCATAAAATATTACAAGTATTTCGTATAGACTTTAAACGATGGTACATTTCATGCACAAATAAACATAATTCATTTAAGTATGTATCAATGACTTTTTAGATGATTCTACTGACATTTATCTTGAAAATATTTGGAATCAGTCTAAAACTTTATCATATATATACGTAATTTCGTCTGAACTAAAGGCTAAAGAGTCAATATATTGAAAATCACTTTCTCTAATGTGGGAATAGACCGGTAAAAATCTTAGTTTGTTTGTATTGACAAAACAATAAAAGTAGTAGGTAGCATGCTGATTGATAATTTAGTGATGTTAGTGAAATATAAACTGTAAAATATTGGTCGGTTTACTGTATCCATTCTCCAGTTGAAAAATCGACTTCCATTATGAAATCAATTGAACTATTTACTATAAAAGTGTGGTTATCTTTATACGTACGAGAAAATTGAGAGATAAAATTGAGTGATAACTGAATGAAACATGAACCAAATCTAAATCTTACGGATTCTATAAGTTTATAAAGTTATTTTCTTTTAGAAAAATTATTGAGAATTACATTAATATTACATTCAATTAGTCCACAATATAGAATATAATATGAATCGGTTATCAGTGGTTTGATTATTTTTAAAATACATACGTATAACTAAATCATCATCATATCAATCCCCTACTATTTGAATTGATAGGTTTGTGATCACCTCATTAATACAATAAATAACCTAAGATTTTGTCTATAAGGTTAGAAACATCACTCATCAAAGCCCTTTTTCTGAAAAAAATATTTTAAGAATTTAGACAGAAAATACATTATTTATTGTATCTTCATTGTTTTTAAACTTTCATAAAGTAATTGTTGAAATTTCTTGTAGTTAGATTATTGTACATTACGGTGAAGAAAAAAACACAGTAAAACTGAAAAATTCTTTTCATATTTTGAACTGTAATAATTTGAAGTTATGTTATGAACACTCAGGAAGTAAAGACCGGTGTTAGGCAAGGTTGCATACTCTCACCCTTTCTCTTTCTCCTGGTGATCGGTTGGATTATCAAGACGTCAAGATTTGAAGGGAATCATGGGATACAGTGAACAACTAGAATGCAGCTGGACGATCTAGACTTCGCAGATGATCTGGCCCTTCTATCGCACATGCAACAACAAATGCAAGAGAAGACGATCAGTGTAGTAGCAGCCTCAGCAACAGTAAGTCTCAACATAAACAAAGGCAAGAGCAAGATTCTCCCATACAACACAACATGCATCAATCAAATAAAAATTGACGGAGAAGACTTGGAAGACGTATAAACGTCTACATAACTGGGCAGCATGATTGATGAACACGGTGGATCTAATGCAGATGTGAAGGTGTGGATCGGCAACGCAAGAGCAACATATCTACAATTGAAGAATATCTGGAACTCAAAACAACTCTCAACCAACAACACGGTCAGAATCACCAATACACGTGTCAAGACGGTTCTACTGTATGTGGCGGAAACTTGGAGAACTACGAAATCCATCATCCAGAAGATACAAGTGTTTATCAACAGTTGTCTACGCAAAATACTTCGGATCCGTTGGCCAGACACTATCAGCAAAAACCTACTGTGGGAGAGAACAAAGTAGATGCCAGTGGGGGAGGAAATCAGGAAGAAGCACTGGAAGTGGATGGGACACACATTGAGGAAAGCATTGAACTGCGTCACAAGGCAAGCCCTCACATGGAATCCTCAGTGTCAAAGGTAAATAGGAAGACCAATGAATACATTACTTCGAGAAATGGAGACATTTATGAGAAGAATTAGCAACCGTCGGATAGAAGTGGAAGGGAAGTCGCAGGACAGAGTAGGTTGGAGAATGCTGGTCGACGGTCTATACTTCATTGGAAGTAACAGGCTTAAGTAAGTAAGTACTTATGAACACTAAGACTGTTTCGTAAATCCTATTCTAAAATAGATTTTAAATGACTTTCTATATCATATATTTAAATAAGGTCTGTCGTATAACAATGCACTTTCTTATTTCCTCAAACATTATTGTAATCATTCAATGTGTTAAAATCAAGCTAAACTAATGTATATTTATCAGTATCTATAAATTAAGTTTACTGACAGTTCAATAAAATTAAAGGAAGAGCAATCATAATAGACCTATACCGGATCAATTCATCAACACTATGATTCCAAGAGAAATATATGTCATGTATTTTTAGACGGTATTGTTATTTGTCCTTATTATTTGATAAGATTATGTCTGTCTCAAGTTGATTTATATCTACTCATAAACTACAAAGCTATATGCATTTCCAATAGCATTAGTACTCCTTACTGAAGATTTCTAGGAAATTACATGATTTACACAATTTACTTGGGTACACACAGTACTAGTTCATTCAACTACATAAATTCTTTCCTAAATTTTAGGCGAGTAGATGATGGAGGAAATACGCAGATTTATTTTAATTGTTTCTTATAGTTGAATTGACAATATTTATTTGACAAACCCTATTTCCGGTTATAAAATTAGGTTATTTAGACTATCTATATAACTTTTAATTAATATTGCTAATTTGCATATACGATTAAACTGTTTTGATTTGACCAAAAATCACAATTTTAGTCAAAAAAGTACGAATGAGTTTAAAGAAACGTTTTATTGAACTTCACCCTGAAGGCATATTAATCGAGGAAAGTAACCTCGATTTCTCGAATGTAATAGCATAAGATACTTTGGTTTTATAATAATACATTGGTAAGTTTTGTGACGAAATTAATGTTCTCAATGTTGAACACTTATAACGGTGTCAAATATTGACAGTATGTAAACATAATTATAGTAACTGATGTGTTTTGAACAGTTTTTATCTTTCAGTTATTTGCAGAAATGTACACATCTTTCATTGTTAGGGTTATGTTGGTTAAAATAAATGTACTTCTAGGATTCTGTGCAAACTATCAAGCAGATACATAATCTACATCACATGTATCCTTAAAACTATATTTTCATTATTCATAATACATTTTCGCATCTTATTCACTTTTACTCGTCCAAATCGTCTAACCTTTAAGTTCTTTTTTCATTTATCCATTAGACTGAGGATTAAATAAATTCTTTGTTATGAACAGATATTACGAATATTACTTTTATAAACTAAAGTTTTTAATTATTGTATAATTTCTAGATTTTATAATTGCTAGAGCTTACATATCAGGTTGAAATTTACATTTCTTTGTTTATCGTAAATTTGACATTTTGATGTAATGGTTTGTTAAGTCTAAGCGAATAATTGGTAAATAGGCATGTAGTGATTTGTTATTATTCGCTTTCATTCGTTAAATTAAATTCCACAGTTCAATATAAACATCTGGATTAAAATATCAAACAATATTTGTTGTGAGGTTTTTCTCAGACACTATTTCTAGTCAGTTGATGTCTTCAGTTAAAAATAAATCATCCTTGTAAGTTGTACACAGTAGGAACTAGGTGTCTTGTTATTGACAATCAGTCTAGACATTTAGTGGAAGGTGACTAACTACTTAGACATATAAAATGGAAAATCAATAATTATCAACTATAAAAGCCTTTCATATCTAACAATATCTCTGCATTATATACCCTAGTGAATTATTCTATAAATCGCTTTGAAGTATGTCGATAATTAGATTAAAATATCTTTTCGTATGTTGGGTCTCATTTAAAAATACATGGTCATATTTAATGTTGTGTTTGATACAGCATAGAATTTTCGGCACAAAGTATTTCAACAAGTTTTCGTTTCCTACTGCTTGATCGATCCTGATAATAAATATTGAAATCTTGTAGGATTCTTGAATACTGATTATAACATAACTACGATACATGTTTAGACTTAGTAGAAATTGAAGACAGTCCACCTTGCCAATTGGTGATTGGCAACTAGAATTTAGCAGTTCAGAAATTGATATATGATTAATGTTCATTCGTTTCAGTGCATATTGCCAGCCACTACGATGCCTATGATCATAACTTTGTGAGTTGTGTAGGGAAAGGTGGTAAACGTTTTATAAACACGTTTGAATAGGTTATGCGACTAATAGACATAGTGATGTGTTAAGACAAACAAAAAAACAGGTAACGTTTTGCAATATATAAATGACAGGAAGAGGTAGCTCATATGTTTGAGCAGGACACCAGGTATGGACAATAAATACTTTTAAGAATATAATGTTTTTAACAAATTTGTTGCATGAAAAGCAGACCAATGGATAAATATATTTTCAATCTTAAGAAGCCGCATTTTTATAGCTTGATTCAATCTGTCACCTGATCAATATTTTTCAATAAGTATAGGTAGAATATTTAGATTTTTTAAACTCATTAGAAGTGATAGTTACTTAATTTCAAAGTTAAAGCCAATACATCTTAAAAACATCATTAATATTACCTTATATTAATAAGCAATAATTATAGTTGAACAAGCAATATATTAGGATGTCGAGATTATAATTTATGGACTAACCAATTACGTATAAGATAACAGGTCTTGGATTTCGACGCGAAATTCATTCAATCATTCGGATAAATACAGTTTTTGGCATTACAGCTAACACTGTCAAGGCCAGTCAAGTGTCGCTCGAAGATCGTTCATATATATTATACAGGTTGAAATCGTGAGTCAATTGAAGCTAGACCACCATGGAAAACCTGGAAGCACTGGACGTCCGTTTCGTCCTAGTATGGGACTCCTCAGCAGTGCGCATCCACGATCCCGTACCCCGCGGGATTCGAACACAGAACTTACTGGTGCGCACTGCTGAGGAGTCGCATACTAGGACGAAACGGCCGTCAGTGCTTCCAGGTTTTCCATAGTGGTCTAGCTTCAATTGACTTATGATTTCAACCTGTGAAATTTCTAAAAATCTCCACAAAACCCATTCTGATATATATTATAGTCTCACCATTAAAATAATACATTGAAAACAATGATAAATTTTTAATTAGTAAACTTAATAAACTACTTTAAATATTAATATTAGTAGCCATTCAAGTTAATGTTCATCAATCAGAAATAACTAATTATTGTTATTGATAATTTCAAAAAGTCACATGATCACATGAATATTGGGAAAACAATTTTCACTTGTAGAAACAATTCCATTTTCATAATTAAACATGAAAAATTATTTTCAAACAATCAACATCGATTGAAAACCGATATGATGTAAAATGTTTATGTAAATTTATTTTTAAAACAATTAATTTTATTGGCATAAACTATGACAATAATATTGTCAAACTATTTAAAGATAGAAAATAAAACTAAAAATTATCAATCAAATAAAATAGAAATTAAAATGGATTAAAGAAGAATTCGCATTCCTCAAGAAAACCTTGAGGAAAAATGGTTACCCAGAACGTTTCATAGAAAAGAATATGAATAGAAGTAGCTGCGACAAGAAATCTAGTTGTTCCGTCTCGAAGAAAAACATTTATATAAGTCTGGAATTTAAAAGTGATCGAACATCAGACGTAATCAAAAGTCATCTAACGACAACGATTAGAAGAACATTTAATGCGGCTAAACTAGTAGGAACTTATTTTCTGTATCCGTAAAAGATAAGCTTCCGCGTCTGGTCGCCTCTATGTGAATCTACCAGTTCACCTGCTCTTGTGGAGCGAGGTACATTGGCCGTAGCCAGCGCTCGCCTTCAACTCGAATATGGGAACATATCCCAGCTTGGTTCTATAAGGGTGAAAAGAAAGCAGTTAGGAGTTCTATACTTGAACACCTAATCGACTGTAACCATTCTACAGATCCATAATTTGATTTTGAGGTTGTTTATATGATTCGTTCGAATCTACCCAGATTTCTTCGTATCCAACTCTTAAAAGTAGCCGAAGCTCTTACGATCCAGGAGCTTAAACCAGAACTATGCGTACAAAAGAAGTACGTCTTTTCGTTATCGTTACCTTGGCCTTAATTATTTTTATTATCCTATTATTATTATTATTATTATTATTATTACTGAATTCCCCCTTTACTTATGTCTTATATTCTCATTGTTTTATTACTAAATGCTCATCATATCACTTTATTTATTTTTTACACCTCTATGACCTTTAAATTTTATAACAAAAACATTTTAATCATCTTATTATATTCACTAAATCTATTGTTATTATTCGTATTACGTAATCTAGTATTATAACCTTTTTTCTTACGTCATGGTTAATTGTGTTCACATTTCCTCGCGGAATTAGTACTTTTACAAAAAACAAAAAATTTCATATATATGCGATTGTAAAGCTTGATAATAAATTCGTTGAAAAGAGATCCCTTCGCTGAACTTCGTGTTTTAATTTTAACATAACGATTTGTATTTTCATGTTGTTAACCAAGTTAATTTTCAATATATTTACGATAAAAAGCACATAAGTAAAGATGGATGTTAGCTAAAAGTGAGATACAGAATGCGTATTTCTTCCTATTTGGAACTAGTAAGCTAGATGTACCTGAATCTGAATGTTGATATCCATTCCAGGGCATGAACGCAGTACCGTTCACTTCAAACGCCATCGAAGTTATCTATTTAACTACTGAGTCCTGATCGCCACCGTTCATTTTTGTTTATAATGCTTGTGACTTAAAAGAATATTGTGGCAGTTTGCACAGGATGCACATATGCTAATAAGAGATTGATCAATTGCAGTCTTAAACAACAATAGGAAGATACGAGCAAACAATAGCAAATGAATTTAAAAAGCATATAACTTGTAAGAATCTTTACTTTATTTGATGATGTTGATAGTAGGAAAATATCATACTTATCATGGGTTTTTAAGTAAACTATTGATAATTTTTAAGGTATTATACTATTTGAACTGTTAAAAGTAAGTTATGGACAAAAAACGAATTGTATGTTTTCGACTTAATTCACACAGATTATTGTTATTATTCACAAACACCTTATTAGTACATAAGTGTTATAAAAGAAATCATTTTGAGTTTCTTCAAAAATGCAGTTATACACAAATTTCAATAATATTTGTATAATATTCACCATATTTAAATAGGTACTGTAGAATTTAGAAGAAAGAAAGAAAGAAAGAAAAGAAATAAATGGAAGAAACGTGAAATATGTAAATAAATTAATGTGTTTTTTTGAAAACAGAATAAGAATTAACGGTAATATATACATTACAAAGTGAATCAAAAAATAAATCACTAGGGAAATAAGTCGTTAATGCAGCATGACTTGATGGTAGAATAAGAGTTTGTGCTGTAATAATTTTATGCTGAACCGAATTATTTAGTCAATTCAGTACTAACTGAGACTAACTACTAAGTTCACATTATCTAAAGACATAATTTTTTGGGTTATATTTTGAATTAGAGTGTCACAAATAATCTAGAACATTCAAATTAGAACCATTGGAAATAATTTCATTCAATAATATATAAATAAGACTTTTGAGCTATATTAAAATCTATGTAGCACTTTTTACAATTACATGATAAAAACTATTAAAAATTACTATAATATCCACAAAACATCTCTCTGATTATAATTATCATGTACTCACAAGTGACTGACTTCAAGAGGTATTTCCTGGAGTTCTAGTGAAAAGCAGTGATCGGTGGAATTCAGTCGGGCCTTTTGTGAAATAGTAACTCACTGAAGGCAGTGGTGAATTTGTCGCTCAATTTCATGGATTAGTTGAAGTTAGACATTTAAACCGTTGGATGCTGGCCGGCTCAGGGGTTTAGAGGTTAGGATCATGGATGGGCATTGTTGAGTAGTCTCATACCTTGACGAAACAGCCGTCTATTAATATACAGTGCTTCCAGGTTTTCCATGGAAGTCTGGCTTTACTTGACTTATGAATTCAACTATCAGAAATTATTTTTCAAAAAATTTAAGATAAACTACCTTTACTAATCCAAATATTCTGAAACGATCATTTGTATGATAATCGAAGTTAGAGTCCTTTTTCATAATACTTTACCAAAGTTTTATTTAAACTGTTAACTAAATTATGAAGGTGTTTACTAGTGTGTTATTATATGAAAACAAATTATAAAACGAATTGAATCATTTTTACACAAATGCTTTTGACTTCATATTTGACAAAATGAATTTATATTTATTTCATAAACATATGTAAGAGAAAGAATAATACTTGCAGTTGAAATGCAGAGTACATACACTCAATTCATCTTTTAATATTCCGAAGCTTGTAAGTTTCACGTGCTGTAAAAAAAGAAGTATCCATAGACATTGATATTGTTATTCAGATGTTTTCCAATTATGTTTTATCAAGATATATCTGTATCGAATTGGATTGATTTAGTAGATGAATTAATGTTAACATAGACATAGATACGATTGTATAAAGCTGGTAATCTGTTTATTAACTGAATTTTCATTGTTGAATGTATTGAATAAGATTTAATGTATTATTTATGCATCACGTTTTTTAATGAACGTTCACAATATTGTACAAGCAAAAATTATTTTATCAGTCGACGAAATTCATTTCATTCATGAATTATGTTGCCCGACAACGTCTAGAATTGCATAAAATAACATGATTTGTAATTAATGGAATTGTGATAAACGAAGATTCAGGTATGGTAAACCAATTTTGTATTGAGCAAAATCACACACTGCATTTGAAAAAATATGGAAACAACACGTGTAATACATCATTTGCACATTTTATTTGAGTTATTTTTAACATACTTTATAGTTCTTTTATTTCTTTCACTACTTGGACTGCTCATGGTTTTCTTTCTCTTCTCTTTTTGCTTCTGTTCTTTCATTAGGAATATTTCTAAATCTTCGTACATACTATTTATATCTGTCCGTATAAGTAGCACCATAGAAAAAGTTATTCGACACAATCGAAATAATGCATAGGTAACCAGATACTCAAACAAAGCACAATTGTGCACAAAACAATGATTGATTTGGTCAACGAAGTTATCAAGTCTCGTGAATTATTATTTAAGGTCAACTGTCAAGAATTTTGCATGTAGCTACTTATGAGTTACTTATGGGTTACTCATGAGTCTTCTGATATACAATTCAATTAATAATTACGTTTTTACAGTTAAACAAAAAAGAGAAATGAATATGAGGCAATAGGTTTTTTGAAATAAAGATAATTTACGATATTTTTCACACGAATTCACATCAATTGAGTATTATAATGAAAGTTATGTGCATATTATTCTAAGATTTTCCAAATGAATGTTAGTTGAAATAGCCTTCAATAAACACATAACTCTCAGATGCATGTGTACTTCATTTTAAATGCATAAAAAAAATCAAAAGTCAGAATGTCTAATAAGTTTGTTTTATTAATTATTAAATATATTCGACTTTCGATTTTCTTTAATAATTTGTACAGTACTGTACTGAATTCAGACTTCCTATATTTGGATATTAAGTCTTTCCTCAAAAATACCCCAAGTAAGTAGTTGGAATTAAATAGCAAATTACTGAATTCTAAAATGTTAAATATACTACTGGAGAATAAATTATATACGATTGTATATAAATAAATTATTTTTCTGGTTATTGTTTTTTTAGCGAGTTGGTTTTTTACGGGATGGGGTCGCTAACCCCATACCCAACCTTCCTCCTTTACCCGGGCTTGGGACCGGCAGTAACTCTAGAAGAGCTACAGGCGGAGGACAGCTGACAGACGCATTCCAAGTAAGGACCGGAGTCAGACAAGGCTGTCCACTCTCTCCCTTCCTTTCTTCTGGTGGTCGACTGGATTATGAAGACCTCCACATCTGAGGGAAAACACGGAATACAATGGACAGCTCAGAACCAATTAAACGATTTGGACTTCGCAGATGACCTAGCCCTCCTATCGCATACACACGAACAAATGCAGATAAAGACAGCCAGTGTAGCAGCAGTCTCTGCATCAGTAGGCCTCAACATACACAAGGGGAAAACCAAGGTCCTCAAATTCAACACGGAAAACAGCAATCCAATCATTCTTGATGGTGAAACTTTGGAAGATGTAGAATCCTTCACATACCTGGTAAGCATAATCGATGAACAAGGAGGATCAGATGCAGACGTAAAGGTGAGGATTGGCAAAGCAAGGGTCGCATTCCTTCACTTGAAGAACATGTGGGACTCAAAACAACTTTCAACCGATATCAAAGTGAGAATCTTCAATACGAATGTCAAGGCAGTTCTACTGTACGGAGCTGAAACTTGAAGAACTACAACAACCATCATCAAGAAGGTACTGACCATCCATTGGCCGGGTACCATCAGTAACAGCCTTTTGTGGGAGAGAACAAACCAGTTTCCGGCTGAAGAGGAAATTAGGAAAAGACGATGGAAATGGATAGGACATACATTACGCAAATCATCAAACTGCATCACGCGACAAGCCCTAACTTGGAATCCTGAAGGAAGGAGGAACAGAGGAAGGTCGAAGAACACATTACGTCGAGAAATAGAAGCAGATATGAAAAGAATGGAGAGAAACTGGAAGGAGCTGGAAAGGAGTGCCTAGGACAGGGTTGGATGGCGAATGCTGGTGAGCGGCCTATGTTCCTTCACGAGGAGTAACAGGCGTAAGTAAGTAAGTATATAAATAAGATAACAAAAAGGTAAATTCAATTGTGTACCATTATGCTAATCTTATAAATTCAAATGTATAAATAGAAATATTTTAAAATTATTTTTCTAGAATTTTTAAACCATGTTTTCATTCAATAATACAATAAAACAAAATTTCATTATTCCAATAGAAATTGATAATTTACTCTGTTAGTTTATTTAATAATATGATTATATCTAAGATTAAAAGGGTTAGACACGTGAATTCTTAATGCTATCGTTTGTATACATAATCCTAGTTAATCTTGTATTCAACTGATATCCTTGACTTTTAAAGATAATGTAAACAAATAATTCTGACAAATTACCAAAACAAATAACATTGTTAGTCAAATCGTTTTATTCAAAGCAATAGTTGTTCTTAATTTCTATATGTTTTGAATTGATTGTCGATTTGGCATCTTTATTTACTTATGAATTCCATCTGTTCAATATTAGATGCAAATACTTACTTGAATAATGAAGTTTATATAGATTATCTACAACTCTCTTCTTCTGACAGTAACCACGTAAAAGATAGTAGTTTATCTGTACCACTTTGAATAATGATTCTGTTTAGTGATTTGGGAGCATAATTAAGCTAACTTAATGCTTGTCTTAGAAACAATTGTTTCTTGTTAAACTAATGAATAAATATTAATCTTGTTTATTGGAACAAATAATTCTGAGCTTACCAATGCTGTCAAAACTATGAGCATCAGGTAATTTTACAGTTTTGAATTTGTGTTGCAAGTGGTCATCAGAGAAAATATTCATTTTTATAACTATTCGTGTGTACTGTTTAATCTAGTTTAATGAGATGCAAATAACTCTTCTGATATTTTTTATACATCCAACCCCAAAAAGCCACTTTTTATATGCAATAATGCAAAGATCTATTGACAAAATATCTTGCGAACCACTAATTTACATATCACTGAGCGTTTGTGTGAGTCCTAGACTCGAGTCCTCAGTGCAAAATCGTGGATAGAGACTGCTGAAGAGTCTCATACTAGAACAAAATGGCCGTCCAGCGCTTTCAGGTTTTCCACAACTGTTCAGTGATAATAATTTATAAATTCTAGAGTGTTATTTTAATGTATTTAAAGTTTTTAAGGATTGAATAAAAATAGTTGCATCATTTAATAAATTATTCAACACTCATCAAGAGCTCACTGATAAGAGGAATAATCTATGGAATAAAACATATAGATAAAGAATATTCTTCGTTCACATAATTGTGTTTTAATAAATATATCTGTCTATTTAATAAAGAAGTTAACAATTAGCAATTATAACATGTAGGATTCGAAGGAACGCTAAGAACATGGGAGAATAAATGTTTCGAAACTATGATAAATTCTGAAAATTTGTGGTAACAGTTTCTATGCATCATTGATGATATCTGTAGATTTGTTTCAGAAATATGAGAAAAATTGACTTTATCAACAATACAAAAATACATATCACTATACGTCATTCATATATTCTTTAATTAAGATGAGAATTAATGGATTCAGTTTGGAGAAATCTTATAGATACATTGCAAATAATCAAATGAGTTAACTACTAGAAAAATTCGAAAATATGATGTACATAATAAAAAGTCTATATAATATACAAATATCACGTTATTGATATTTTGGATCGGCCTTTACATATTTTGTAGGTGATATTATTTAAACTTTGACATTATTTGAAGAGAACTAGATAACTTTTTCGTTTTAGTATACTACTCATTAACGTTGAGTACTCACAAATCAAGAATAAGCATAGCTATCATCCAGTCCCATTGATACGTAACTATCTGACTTATGGTTAAAATTTCCTCGTCATAACTGCTAACTAAATATCGGGTATTATATGTAATACATTTAGTCATATAATAGTAGTAATATGATATGTTGTATCTATCTCATCAACTATTTGCTGCATAAATATTTTGAAAACTATCTTTTGGCCAACTTGATAACTGTTTATAATAACTGATGTAACAATGTTCATATAAATTCAAAGAATATGATGTCATAGATATGTAGCTATCTGTATTATTCGCTTGATATGCGTAAAATTAATATGTTTCTATTCCAAAAAAAGGGAATGATTCTTACACACTAATTATTCGTTTATATCTAGTTATATTCAAGTTGTTAGTTATAATTCCCGTATTATTTCTTCATCAATGTTTCCATAATTATTATTAATTGAATCATTTTCAATTATGATAATTATTTTTCTTATTACTTTTACTTAACGTACAATTTATTTATGTCAGAAAAAAACAAAAAATTTTTTTTTTAAGATTCATTTGTATTATAAATAATTGGATATTAAATAGCTGGTATTTATTACAATAAAGATTTCTATTTGTTTGAATCATTCTATGTAAAGTTTGTTTAATAATAATAAGAATACTTTGTAATAATTATTAATACTCAAACTTTACAAGAATTGGTGTATTTATATTATCTCTAATAATAGAATGATCTAATTATTATCATTACTTCGATCATTACATTGAAGTACTATATATATATATATATATATATATATATATATATATATATATATATATATATATACTCGCCTACAGACATTCACAAACTAAGTTTATTTAAGTCTGGGTTTTTTTCATTAAGATTAATAATCTTCATCATAACTGTTACTTCACCTCCTCCGCAATAACTTTGAATGACTAGCTATCGAACAGATAAATACCAATCAATCTTACTAATAATAATAATAGTTTTTTTTCATTATTAGTTATTTAGTTACCATTGGGAACTCTCTGTGTTAGTTTTGCAATATTGCAATGATTTTCTCTTACAAATAAATTTGCGTTGTAATAATTCAAGAATGGCCGTACACTATTAGCAACAACCTACTGTGGAAGAGAACAAACCAGATCCCAGTGGAGGAAGAAATCAGGAAGAAGCGCTGGAAGTGGATAGGACATACATTGAGGAAAGCACCCAACTGCGTCACAAGACAAGCCCTCACATGGAATCCTCAAGGCCAAAGGAAAAGAGGAAGACCAAAGAACACATTACGCCGAGAAATGGAGATAGATATGAGAAAAATGAACAAGAATTGGAAGGAACTAGAAAAGAAGGCCCATGACAGAGTGGGTTGGAGAATGCTGGTCAGCGGCCTATGCTCCATTAGGAGTAACACGCGTAAGCTCAAGAATTACAGTCTATGGATGTTCGTTTGAATATTCAATATCTGTCGCTCATCTTAGATAGTGAAAGTTTTGTGTAAGTTGAGATGCAACAACCAACATCTTTTTAAAACTACCATATGTTATAAGCAAAGATTGTTGGTGGTTAGCAGTGGAATTCAGGATGCGCTTTTCTTTCTGAAATGCACATCAACTCTTGGATACAGGTACATCCAGTTGACCAGTTCCAAATTTGGTGAAACACGCCTCTTAGATTCCACTGCTAACCATCATGCATCTTTGTTTATAATATTTGTGACTTAAGACAATATCAAGGCAATTCGCACAGGATTCACATATACCAATAAGAGCCTGATCAATTGCGGTCTTAAACATCAATGGGAAGATTCAAACAAACCGTATCACATGAATCCACCACATATTAGATAGATTAATCCTATTATATTCGTTTTTCGATTTGTTTCTAAAGATACACTAAGAAAAGTACATGCCAACAATTTCAATATTTCAATTTGAGATTTTTAGTATTTAACATCCCAGTGATTTGTAAATTCTTCATAATACTACATGATTGCATAAGTTACGGTGCATAATAATTCTGTTGAAACAAACCCAAAACAGGAAGTTTTATTGTAATATGAATAGTTCAAATATTCAAGGAGGCCGGTGTAAATTTTTTATTTAGCATTATGTTTACTTAATTATATTCAATGTCTTGTTTTTCGTCTTTTTACACTTCACTTCAAATATCCATAACACAATTTCAGTAACAAACGAATGTCCAACCTTTTATTTCGAATGATGTTCTTCTCTACAAAGTCTATTTACAATATATATGAATGCTATAGACAGAATGATAAATTAATTTTATTCTATAAATAATTTTTTCTCAGTTTATCATTTAAATAAAAATCCAATTAAGGAAATATGTATCTTCATACTAATTAAATATAGTATCTACTTAACGTACCAACATAGAATGTTTTAGTGATTAAACCGGATGTTAAAGGTTGGAAGACAACTGCGGTTAGGAGTTATAGTGGAATCATAATATACTTTTGTAAGCAAAGAGAATATTATTGTGAAACAAAGTTATTTGGTGACGTTGTAATTTAAGTAAACTTAGTTTAAAGGAGAAGCTGTCAATTTTTTGGTGATATATATATAAGATGACTATTTTTGTAATCTGACAAGCTTATTACCAATGAAATTTCCATAATTTTCTAGTGTCTTAGTTTCGTTAATCGATCACCTTGATGAGTGTTATTATACAAATTTCAACGCTGTTTGAATTCACAAGACAATAAGAAGCAGCAACTACAGTTTATTAGGGGATAGCACTGATCACAAAGTTATAAGTACATCGAGCGAATTTGAAGCAGAAAGGCTAATGTGTGTGAGTGAGTGAATACACAAGTGAATTTATAGGCAAATCGAATGAGGGAACAGCAAGGCAAGGCAGAAGCTATTAGTAGGATTAGAGTACATATATACATAGTAGAAAGATTGATTCATCGAGTGATATTTAAACTATCAATATTTAAGCTAGAGAGAGATATGTACATAGGCTTTCATATATGATAAAGCTTACACGTTTATACAGAAAAGATAGTGATCATAAAAGTACAAATTAATAGACAAATCGTTACTGTCCGAAAAACATTGTCTATTAAATAAGTTAACATATTGGTTTAACAAAATTTAGCCATCATCAAAATTAATTATAGGAGAGGTGCTATAATTTACAAATCTTCTATAAATTAACCCCCCGCCCACAAAAAGGTAAGAAACTTAAAAACAAAATATTAATTTTAACATTAATCATCTTTGATGATACAGTAGAACATTAAAACGAGATCATTTTTATCCCTATCAAACCTAGAAGTAATATTCACATTCTACCACAGTTCATATAAGAGTAGTTAAGAATTACTTATTTCTATGTGTTAGCTTCTTATTAAATAATATTTACCAAATAATTTGATTATATGAACCCAGGACCTATCAGTCTCGCGCCAAGCGCTTAACCAACTAGACCCATACTAGGACGAAACGGCCATCCAGTGCTTCCAGGTTTTCCATGGTGGTCTAGCTTCAATTGACTCATGATTTCAATCTATGAAATTTCTGAAATCTACACAAAACCCCTTTTGATAATTTGATTATAAATCTAATCATATATATTTACATATTATCGATATGATATATATATATATATCACTTGGAAAATGAACAGATGTTTACAATGATGTAATTCATATTTCACGTGCATCGGCATTAAACATGATGTTTTTATGGACAAGTAGAATAGTCATGGAAACTTTATATACTAGTTATTATTATTATTATGTATTATAAAATTAATAAAATCCAAATCATCATATGTCAATTAAGAAAAAAGTAAGTAGAGTAGAGGATAAACATCCATCATCCTCTATTACCAAACATATAATCTAAACAGACTATATGATTGATTTCAGCTGGATTTTTGTGTTGTATAAAGGTGTAAGAGTGTATTGCGCTAATATATAACACAGTTCTTATAATCTTTATCTTCTTATTACACTATCGAAATTTATCAAACGGACTAAGTGCTTTAAAAGGCAAGTCGTTAAGAAATTATTCTTGTCAGAAAGGGGTTTTATGGATATTATAGTAATTTAATAGTTAAGGTCATGGGTCAGCTGAAGCTAGACCATCATGGAAAACGTGGAATAACTGGACGACCGTCTCATCTTAGTATGGAACACCACAGCAGTGCGCATACACGATCCCACCTAGCGAGATTCCAACCCAAGTCCTACCAGTCATGTGTGCGAGCGCTTAACCACTTCAATTAATCCATGAGATTGAGCGACTTATTCACCATTGTCTTCAGTGAGTTAGCATTTCACGAAAGACCCGACTGAATTCCACTGGTTATTGCTTCTCGTTGGAACTCCAGGAAATACCTATTGAACACAGTCACTTGTGGGCATACGATAATTATAATTAGAGAGAGGTTTTGTGAATATAATAGTAATTTAATAGTTAAGTTCATAAGTCATATTTTCCATGTTGGTCTAAGTTCAACTGACTCATGAACTTAACTACTAAATTATGATTATATTCTAAAATGTCTAAAAATGAAATACACTAACAAGTAGTTAAATATTATGTTGATCTGAATTTGTTAAATAATTCATCGATCATTAGTTACTGACTGATGTCATATATGTCTAATCCTTTGGCGTTGATCAAATTCTGTCAATAAAATTTCAATGTAGCTACTGATGTGTGACTCGACATCTCATAAAGTACATTGAAATGTCAGATGGTTAAAAGGCGTGAGTTAATTAGTGTAGTGAAGCGCGATTCGAAAGAAGTCATGACTAGAAGTTTTCATCGATGGCAAAATCGAAAATCAGTTCCTAGTAACTCGATCATTTTTGTCTTAAGTCATCAATACCAAAGAGTTCCTCTAAATCTATGAAAAATGTGGGTATCACGTTGGATTTAATGAACAAAATAACTAGAGAAATTTTTCGTTTCTACTCTTATGTCTCTCTCATATTTCGAATGCACCATAACAATAAATCGCGTAATGAACAAGAACACAAGTGGGGACAATCGAATGTATTTGAACACAAAATTACAGAACATCTTAGTAAAATCTGAGAACCATACAGTAATTCGGCGAGACTATATTTTATGGACGAACCAATCACGTATAAGATAACAAGTCTCGAATTTTGGTGTGAAATTTACTCATCCACTTGGTTAAATACAGTTTTGACATTATAGCTGATTTTAGTTCGTGATGAAAACCCGAAATCTAATTCCTAACCTTAATCATCAACTGTAAATCATAATTATAATTCCTCACATTGCTTTATAACCCTCGTTTGGTCCTAGTTATTAGGTGGGCACTCTCAAGGTCAGTTTGATGTCGCTAAAAGGTCGTCTCATCAATGTTTCATTTGTGAAATATCAATCGATTGTCTTAAACTTGACTGTTCCTTTTACAAGTATCAGTTAATTATCGCAAACTTCATTGATCCTGCATTTTCATACCAATTACTCTCTGTTCCTGTTCCTTCCTCTGCTTGGCATAACTGGCGGCCTGCTTGAGCATCTGGGCTACCTGTTCCTGCCATCTAGATACTTCAACAAGTTATCTATTTTTGTTTGTCATTTCTATTAATCGCATAACCTATTCTGATGCGTTTCTGAAAAGTGTACAACCTTCCGTTGTCAAAGTTACAAAAAGCCCAGTAAGAGATAATGTGTTCGCTGGCAATATGTAGCGAAAAGAATATACATCATTCAGATGTTCATTTACTGGACTGCTAACATCTAACTGGCCATCATTCAATATTTATCGTCAGGATCGACCAAGAATTAAGAAACGGAAACTCGTTGAAATACTTTGTGCTGAGAATTCTATATTGTATCAAAAATATAATATTGAATACAGCCAATAATAATAATTGTTTAAATATTCTGTACAAAGAAGTGATAAAAAACCTACAGAAGTGAGGAAAACAAATTTCGTGATGGAAAACGATTCATAATGTGCAGATAATCTCTACTGATTTTAAATTGTTTCTATGAAAGACAAATTTTTTTAAATGATAGTAAATTTCTGCTTGAAACACTAAATCACTAAGTTTCCATTGAAACTTAAATTTGGTTAAGAAATTAAAACGAACGCTCGTTTACATGACTGTTTCATATGCCTACTGATAATTATTTAGTTTCAATAGTTGAAATCATGAGTCAGTTGAAGCTAGACCACCATGGAAAACCTTTATATGTATATAGGTTCACATTAGATTTGGATTACAATCGATCACCTAAATTGATATGAATAGTCTGACCTAATTATTATTTCTGACAATAGTCTTATTTGCGATGAAGAGCCTCAATAAACAGGTAACAATAAACTGGTCAGGAAACCGAGTTGTTCTGTGGCATAAATGATTCACTTTTGTAAAAAATATACGCATTGAAAGTAGTCATGACTTGATATCAGTCATAATATATGTGATTCAAGCCGTCTGTCAGCCCATAAAATTAAGGTTTATCAGGTTAACTTATTTCACACATCATCACACAAAGGAAAATATAAAGCGTGCTAAAGATAGGGTATGTGAAGAATATCGTCAGTTTAAATGTTTCATAAAATGAACATTACAAACAAATAATTATGAATGATTGTCATTCATCAGTATCGATGAGCTTAAAGTTTATGGTTATTGGAGCTCGTTAAAAGAAACAATTCGGTTAATAACTGGATATTGAGAATGAAAAGTGAATATTTGTGACAGTGAAGTTCTAGGATAAAGCGATAAAATAACTGTCTTAAAGTTTGAGATTGGTAAAAAGAGTCAATGAAAATAAAAGAGCTTTAGTGGTCAAAACCATTGAAATGTTAGGAAAACATGAAACCCAACAGAACAATATAACTATTTACGTAATGATTTACTAGCCGTTAAATTTTGTAATAGTTAGATTATATAATAAAATCGATAGACAAAATATTATGTACTAGCAACAGATTTCACATGTTTCTTTGGGTGTTTATTCTCTGCATTTAGATTTGGTGAAAGCTGGTATAAACAGACATATCTTCAATTTCACTGATGTTCTACTAAATTAGTATTCAATTAAAAAATCGATGTATCATAGATCCTATACTATTTCTAATCATATGGGAGTTTCTTCGTTGATGACTTGTAGTAAAATTTTAAATATGAATATGAGTAAAATACTTTTAGATTTTAATTCGTCTTCAGAAAAATTAATCTTTCATTTTAATATATGCGAATATTCGTCAAGATTAGAACGAATAGTTTGACAATAATTGGGTGCCGACTATTGAGAAGATATTCTATGTGAAAATTATATTCGCAATAATCTCAGAGATTGAAATTTGAATAATTCCAACGTTTCATCCGGCAAACTTGTCTGGACTTCATCAAGGTAATAATCAAAATCATCAAAGAAATATATAGCGTTTTAACAATCAAATCAGATCAAATCTATACTGTGTTAATCCAATCATATTTGGATATTGATATTTTTCGTAAATAGGATAGCATGAGTCAGTTTACATGGTAATCAAGTGAAAAGTTCACGACGTGGAAATAAATGACTGAACGAATTGTGTGTATGTATGTATGTATGTATGTATGTATGTATGTATGTATGTATGTATGTATGTGTAAGATCTTATTGATTATTAACCTGAAGAAGTCCAGACAAGTCAGCTGGACGAAACTTGGGAATTATTTTAAATTTCACGTTCATTTTGCAACATTTATTTGTGTTGTAAAATTAGTGAGTAGCTAAATTCTATAAAGTTCTTGTAGTTGGATAACAAGATAGATAAGACATGAATTTTTTGAATTACTCATGACATTTAGATTTTGAACAAAACAGATTATTCATTAAAGGTACGTGGTTTATTTCATAATAAACAGAGTAAATATTAACAACATCATTGTTCTAGAACATTTGCCATTAAAGCAATGAGTAAAAACCGGTGGTTAATTTTTATGATTAGACACATATACTGAAGAAAAAATCTAGAAGTATAATAACTATGAGATGTAGTTACTTAATGAATAATGTTGTCATATTTAAAGTAATCCTATTCTATTTGATATTTGAAAGGTAATAGTGAAAGCTATCTTTCAATGGTGCCAAAAGTGAGAAAATCATAATGAAGTTAATCAATGGTTTGTTTTCATTTCAGAAACATAAAATCTAACAGAATGGGTTATATGGAAACCAAATTTTTATCAAAGAATTAAATTAAAAAGAAATTAATCTCATCTTATAAACTTAATTTGACTGGTGTGTGGTTGTTATAACTATTGCTTAATCTGTCTGCGTACATGAAATGCTTATTTAATTTACATTGATTATAGCTGGCAAGCATTGATAACACTCTAATGATAAAATCTTAGACAAGAGATTAAAACTATGAAGGGAATAATGATAATTAATCGTTTCCACAAATCTAAAATCACATCTATACAGGATTTAACTTCTCACTACTGGGTTATTGAAGTAAAAAATAAATTTTGAAAGTCACTAAGTTCTTATCTTATTATTAGTGAATCTAGAAGCTGAATACACGGAAATAAACAAACAAGGGAAGAGGAGCATCAGAACCGACAAACGTAAATATGTGGAAGATTTAGCAACGACGGCGGAAAAGGCTGCAAGAGAAGGAAACATGAGACAATTGTATGACACGACAAAGAAACTCTGGAAATCGCCGCAAACCAGAACGACCAGTGAAAAGCAAGGAAGGCGAGGTAATCACCAACATTGAAGAGCAACAAAACAGGTGGGTAGAACACTTCAAAGAACTGTTGAATCGACCAGCCCCACTGAACCCACCCAACATCGAAGCAACACCCACGGACCTCCCAATCAATGTTGGCCCACCAACAATTGAAGAAATCAGCATGGCCATCAGACAAATCAAGATTGGCAAAGCAGCAGGACCAGACAACATCCCAGCAGAGGCACTAAAAGCAGACGTAGCGGCAACTGCAAGGATACTCCACATTCTCTTCAATAAGATTTGGGATGAGGAACAAGTACCAACAGACTGGAAAGAAGGACTACTGATCAAAATACCGAAGAAAGGCGATCTCAGCAAGTGTGATAACTACAGGGGCATCACTCTTCTCTCAATACCGGGAAAAGTCTTCAACAGGGTATTGTTTAACAGGATGAAGGACTCCGTAGACGCCCAACTTCGTGACCAACAGGCAGGATTCCGTAAGGATAGATCGTGTACAGACCAAATCGCAACTCTACGGATCATTGTGGAACAATCAATCGAATGGAATTCATCACTCTACATCAACTTCATTGACTACGAAAAGGCATTTGATAGCGTGGACAGAACAACACTATGGAAACTTCTTCGACACTACGGTGTGCCTCAGAAGATAGTCAATATCATACAGAACTCATATGATGGATTACACTGCAAAATCGTGCATGGAGGACAGTTGACAAAGTCGTTCGAAGTGAAGACCGGTGTTAGGCAAGGTTGCTTACTCTCACCCTTTCTCTTTCTCCTGGTGATCGACTGGATCATGAAGACGTCAACGTCTGAAGGGAAGCGCGGGATACAATGGACATCTAAGATGCAGTTGGATGATCTAGACTTCGCAGACGATCTGGCCCTTCTATCCCAAACGCAACAACAGATGCAGGAGAAGACAAACAGTGTGGCAGCAGCCTCAGCAGCAATAGGTCTCAATATACACAAAGGGAAAAGCAGGATTCTCCGATACAACACAGAATGCACCAATCCAATCACAATTGACGGAGAAGATTTGGAAGATGTAAAAACCTTTACGTATTTGGGCAGCATCATTGATGAACAGGGTGGATCTGATGCAGATGTGAAGGCGCGGATCGGCAAAGCAAGAGCAGCATATTTACAACTGAGGAACATCTGGAACTCAAAACAACTGTCAACCAACACCAAGGTCAGGATTTTCAATACAAATGTCAAGACAGTTCTACTGTATGGGGCAGAAACCTGGAGAACTACAAAAGCCATCATCCAGAAAATACAGGTGTTTATTAACAATTGTCTACGCAAAATACTTCAGATCCATTGGCCGGACACTATTAGCAACAACGTACTGTGGGAGAGAACAAACCAGATCCCAGTGGAGGAAGAAATCAGGAAGAAGCGCTGGAAGTGGATAGGACATACATTGAGGAAAGCACCCAACTGCGTCACAAGACAAGCCCTCACATGGAATCCTCAAGGCCAAAGGAAAAGAGGAAGACCAAAGAACACATTACGCCGAGAAATGGAGATAGATATGAGAAAAATGAACAAGAATTGGAAGGAACTAGAAAAGAAGGCCCAGGATAGATTGGGTTGGAGAATGCTGGTCAGCGGCCTATGCTCCATTGGGAGTAGCAGGCGTAAGTAAGTAAGTAAGTAAGTAACCAACTTAAATTGTTATAAGATCGTCAACGATAGAACTATCATGTAAGCTAACCATTGACGTCACAGGTTAAACTGCAACCCACATATTTTATTTTAGATAGCTAACTTTTATAGAAAATAAATTATAAAGGCGAAAACGATAACACGAATCTATACTTGATGAATGTATTATAATAACACCCACAACGTTATTTAAAAATGATTGGGATCAACAAACATCATATAATAATTTGATTTTTCTACTTTAATTATGATGTAAACAACACGATGGAGGTAATACTATGTTAAAGTGTCCTGTCATGGGGTTTGAAGTAGAGGTCTTATCACTAAATTGGTTATTTTGATAATCATATATAAAAAGAGAAACCCTCCTGATTCGTTTCCTCTGTGTGATTAAAGATTTTATAGAGTAAGCTATAACACCATACTTTTTCAGCATAAGCTGTGGCTGCAGATGTAACCACTTCAAAAGTTCAATTTTACTGAGTATTTATTCAGTTATAGCATTTGCATTCCATCTAGACAGTTTATACTGTCTATCAACTATAAATGGCAGAATTCAATAGCCACCTTTATTCTGAATTTATCGTCTAATTTTCAAGTAGCTTATTTAGACTTATTAATCATGATCCCCCAGCAGAGGAAGAAATCAGGAAGAATCGCTGGAAGTGGATAGGACACCCATTGAGGAAAGCACCCAACTGTGTAACAAAGCAAGCCCTCACATGGAATCCTCAAGGCTAAAGGAAAAGAGGAATACCAAAGAACACATTACGCCGAGAAATGAAGATAGACATGAGAAAAATGAACAAGAATTGGATGGAATTAGGAAAGAAGGCCCAGGACAGAGTAGCTGGGGGAGTGCTGGTCAGCAGCCTATACTCCACTGGGAGTAACAGGCGTAAATGATGATAATCCGAATCTTATGAATACCTCATTCGTATTTATATTCCAAATATTTCTTCATTTGTAAATTGATTGTTAATTTCAGAAAGAGCTCATCATCACTTGATTAATATTTATTTCATAAATATATTTATGGGCAACCTAAATATTAGTATAGATGCTTGATGAAACTGATCAAAAAATCCATCTCTCTTATTAAGTTAATTACTCGTTTTTTTAGGAACTTTCACTTTTGTATGATCGTCTAACTTGATTAATGTCAAGCAAATAAATTCATGTTCGCTAAAGTTATCTGAATACATTTTAATGTTAGCAGATGGAAGTATGATGAACTTTCACTTTATCTGCAATTTAAAACAAGATTATATGATGCATTCTGTCTTATCTCCAGTTTTTTAATAAAAAGTTAATCAATGTTACTGATATTCGAAACAAATATTCTCTTTTGTTAAACAATGCTGGAAGATTGATCACTATTGCTTTTCTGTATAATCTAAAATAAATTTATTTAATAACGATTAACATACTGCATCTACCAAAACTGTTGCACTCCAATCAACCAACATACAATTATGAAACTTTTCAATACTGTAATTACATCCAGCTTCTTCAACCTTATCGTATCCTCGAGAGGAAAGGTATATAGGCAGGTCAAAGAACACAATTATCTGAAAATTGGATTCAGATATCCAAAGAAAATAAAGTTAGTTGAGGATTTCTGGTCGGTGGCTTATGCTCCATGTAAAGTGACAGGTGTCGGTACGTAAGTAAGTAATCTTATTTACATGCTTATATTTAGACACGTATATCAAAAAAGTTTATTACATTTAGTAGATTCTTTACATGTTCTACAGTTATATATTCAAAGAAATAATCCAAAAGGTTTCCGGGTTTGCGACAAATACATCATTTAAAATCATATCGTGTGAATCTTAAATTACTTGTAAAATAAAATAAAATAGTTAATGTCGAGGTAACTAATACGATGTGTTAACGTGAAGAAGTTTATATGCCAGATGAAATTACTCAGTAATCAGAACAAATATAAATAATGTAGGGTGAAAGAAATAATAATGTAATTAAAAATCAAATTAAATCTTTAATAGAACACCACATGGTTCAGTGAGTGATGTGAATTCCTTAAGTATATTTAGTAGTAATGAAATAAATTTTCAAATACTTTGTTTATCGTAATGTCACATGATTAATTTGATGTGACCGATTAATAGTACAAGAATGGTGTGAGCTTATTCCTGTTGTTTAGAGCCACAGTAACTATTTTATTTACATGCAAACAATTGTAACTGCCAGCTGTAGTACTTGGGACTAATAGTTGCAATCAACCTATTCCAATCATTAGTTGATTTCCTGGAGAAAGAAAAATGAGATTTAGTAAAAGTGACATAAAAATCTTTTAACAGTTAATAAATAGTGTGCATTTTCTTTATTCAAATTTTTTGTCCGTAACCGACACAAACTTGATAAGTGAAGTTCGTTGAAGATTTGTTTTGAAATGTATATTGTTCAAAATATTTACTAGTAAGGGAACAGTAAATGATATTTCCTAGAAAAACACAACTTGCTTAAATTCATACTGTGAATCATAACATCAAACTGGTATGATAAATTTACTATTCGTAAACAATTTGTTACTATGGCAAAACACAATAATTAAGATTATTTTTTTGAGTGAAAATAAGAACATTGATTGTTAGATGTGAACAAAATGAATAACCAATGTTAATCCAGTCAAAGCAATTACAATTAGTGAAAATCGTTTAATACTTCGAAGTGATTAATAACAATTTAACAGTAAAAATATTTATACCGCTAATTGACTTGATTTTTGGAAATAGTATAATAAAATTTATGAGAAAAGATGGATAGCGGCTAGCAGTGGAATCCAGGGCGTGCGTTTCGTCCTATTTGGGACTAGTCAGCTGGATGTACTTACATCTCAGAGTTGATTTTCATTTTGAGACTCGAACCTAGTACCATTCGCTTTAAATGCCATCACGTCATCCACTTAGCTATTGAGTCCTCATAGCCACGTGTTTGTGCAACTGGGTGAAGTTATATTCACCTGGTTTTGTTTACTTGGATCTTCTCATCGATGTTTAGTACTGAAATTAATCAGTCTCTTACTGGCATAAGTGCACACTGTGCGTATTGCCCCTATATTGCCTTAATTCACAAACATTAGAAGCAATATCAAGGTAATACACACAGGATGCACATATGCCAACAAGAGACTGATCAATTGTAGTCGTAAATAACAAAGGGAAGATTCAAGTAAACAATCCCAAGTGAATTTAAATATAATAAACTTCTATAAACAATTGATAATTTTTCTATTTGTACTCACAACTGTACACTAAAACAGACGATTTTTTTAAAAATCAGTATCTAATTGAGATGGAAATTATTTAAGTCATTATTTATTTTATTTAATAGTACTAAAATGTCTTAATTCTTTTGAACAATACTAAAACATTGTAGGTTTATTTGAACTTGGAAAGTATTAATGGAGTGCGATTGAGGTCAGTTCAAAACTATTTATGTACTAATTAAAATAAAAGGTTTCAAATTTCCTGACCATGAAAAAAAACGACTAAAGATGAAAGGTTTATGAAACGTTTTGAATAGTTCATAAACCTAACATTTAAATCTTTTAAAAAATACGAATACAATTAGTTATAATGGAAAAATAAGTACCATAAGTAGTATATATTTAAGTGTTTTAGAAAGTGCGTTAATTGCTTTCATCACTGATAGATAAATTCATTTTGAAAGGAAATAAGCTACATAACTAGACATTAGCTTAGCTAGTTTCCTAATATTTTTTGTCAATTATAAGTCACTAAAACATTCCTAAGAGGGGACAAATCTCATAATATTCATGTTAAGAGGGTGAACATAGAAACATTTGTTATTCAGATATTTTTTTTCATGCTAACTAGATAGATTGTGATATTATCCGTAGGTAAATGCTCGAAATATTTACTTGTAAATCTAAACTATTCATTAATTGAAATGAAAAATAGCTAAAAGTTAACAACTTTGATGTCAGTTTAGCAGAACACATAATTATGGAACTTATTTACAAATTCATATCCGTAAAATCCTCCTGCAAATTGAAAATTATATTACTTTGAAATATTGATTTAACCCCATAGTAACCTTCATAAAATTAATCATCACAGAAATTTACTTAGATAATCAAGATGAATATAAAATGATAAAACCAGTGTTTATTTTTAGCATTTAAGGTGCACTGTACGTCTTTAATCAATATGATAAGGTAAAAAAACTACAAATTTGAATCTTTTGTTTACTATACAGAAGATTTTTTATTTTGCCTCAAATAATTCCGTTATCAGATTAAGTGAAATTTGCTACCAGTAAAAGAAAAAGTGATTAACAAAAACAACTTGGATAATAAATGATTTAAATAATATTCACTGTCATGAAATATTTTTTTATTAAGAAGGTTGGGACTTAACCACCATTTAATCTAAATAACATTGTAGAAATATTGAAAAAAACTATGTTCAGGTTATGTCATTCGTACAAAAGTTAACTTGTTCCTTTATTCAAATACTGTGAGTAATATTGTTAAAGTAATTAGTTCAGGGTTGATTTATGTTTTTATCACCGATCAGGTTAAGATATTAGGGACGTGATAAGAGAAATCAATACAATTATATGAATTAATTAGTTAAGTAAGTCATTTTAGCTTCTCATCATTCAAGTAATAATTTATACCACTAGTCAGTAATTTCTCCAATGTAATTGATTATGAGATTCAGATACATTGTAAACATAAGCTTTACTCCTCAAATTTCAATTATTCAATAAACCATAGTGGATTATTTTCATCATCCCATACCTTTTACGAAATCACTGACTGCCACTGAGTTATTTGTTTTAGTATGATATTGCTTTATTTAAAAAAATATGAATGTAATAGTTTTGTTACAGGTTCATAACTTGTAAATTTATGTATATCATACTGTTTTCAGATGTTTTAAAAAGTGATATCCATGTCGTTAGTAACAAATCTCTCTAGCTTAATATTTGTAAATTGGGGTATATTGTCAGAGCTAATTGAGTGAAGTTTAGGAAAATGTTTTTATAATATAAAATCATATGGAATAACAAACTACCATTAATGAACAAATTAAGGCTAATTATTGAGAGGGATTTAGTTGAAGCAATAATGAAAAAAAAACAGTTTTTAATGTGTGGTTAATTGACAAGAATAGTTTTGTAAACTCATTTCGTACTATTTGTTTGAATCTTCCCATTGATATTTAGGACCACAATCGATCAGTCTCTTATTAGCATATGTGAATCCAGGACACGTGTTTTGTCCAGTTTGGAACTGGTCAACTGGGTGTACCTGCATCCGAGAGTTGATGTTCACCCCAAGACTCAAACTCAGTCCTGTTTGCTACAAGTACATCCAGCTGCATCCCAGAGTGAACCTTAACTCTGGGATGAAGGTGCATCTAGCTTTCTGGTTCAAAATAGGACGAAACACAAGTCTTGAATTCCACTGCTAGTCATCATCCAGTTTTGTCAACTGTTTTCTACATTAAAATCATTAGTCGAAGCAGAATATTGAAGAAATATTTATGAATGTGTTGTAATCATAAATTCATTCATTACATAAATGGTTTCATATAAATAGTTCATATTCATTATAGTTACGGTCAGAATTAACCATTATTCATCCTGTTAAATCGAATAGTACAAATAACATACAATTCTATATAGAATGATGATATGAAGAGATGAATTATAATGTGATAAATATCAAATATCTTAACTTATAAAATTCAGATAATCAACAGTGTTACTCGATTGTCTACAGTATTTCATCATCTGCTCAAAAAATGTTAATTATCATGTTACTTAACCTTTTAGTTACTTCCAAAAAATTGTTACTTTTTTAAGTAGTTTGTATAATAAAATTTTGAGCACAGCATATGATTCATCATGATACTTAAAATGTGAACTTCCAAAAGAATATTTATAAATACTCTTAAATTCTCAGTTAGAAATTCAGTTACATTTAACTGTACACGTTAGCCATTGCCCATTTTAATATATTTCTAGTGTTCTCAAATCATATAATGTAACAAGTTTCTATATATATATATTGTTGATGGGAGACTTTTCTGTTATTTTACAGACAAAAATTGTTACTACCTAACTTATACCACTAATTGTACTTTGTTTTTTCTCTTTAGATAACAACCAATAAATGTACTTTTGATAATGATTGATAAATATAATTCATTTTATTTTGCATCAAGTAGTCTAATAATGAAATTTTATCCTTAGAAAATATTCTTGATAATTAGAACTATCATTCATATAGTTTTTTAAAATTCAGATGTGAATACAGATAAATAAAGTTCATTATTCAGTTAAAATAACTTCCTTTAAAAATATCCTATTCATATAATGATGAGACTAGAATTTATAGAAAGAACTAATCAGATTTGGGATAACGGATCTTGAATTGTGGCGCGAAATCCATCCACTGACTTAACTAAGTGGAGTTTTGGGATTATAAGTGATGTCAGTTCGTGATGAAAATCCTAAATCTAATTCTTAATCATTGACTGTAAATCATAATTCTAATTCCTCAAACAAGTTTATAACCCTCATTTGGTCATAGTTATTAGGTGGAAACTTTCAAGTTCAGTCTTGTGTCGCTCAGAGATCATCTATAAATTGTAGTCTCACCTGTATATTTAGTTATTTTCATAATAAGTAGTTTATTCATATATTTCTCACTATTTTGTCAATCAGTGTATATACATATTAAACTATCATATGCATTAAATTTGTTTACTCATTGAACACGTGAAAATAAAAATACACAGTTGTATTATACAAGAACGAATTGAATATACAAAAATGGAGTGTAAATTTTTTCTTTTTTTTCTTTTTCAAAACAACATCATGAATTTGTGATTATGTTTATACTTAAAACTGATATGGAAAAAGTGTGTAATTTTATCCATACTTTTTGAATGAATGAACGAATAGAACGAAACGACCATCCAGTCCTTCCAGGTTTTCCATGGTGGTCTTGCTTCAAGTTGTTTGATCTTTCAAAGTTTGTGGTTTCATGTAGTAGACGAAATCTTATTGAAATTACTGTTTTATCTAGAAAATCAAGTATTTGACCATATGAATTTTTTTATTAATGTAATTTTCTAAAGCGGTTTTATTTATTTGTGGTTGTACTTGAAAGATTTGATTGTTTTTTTTTTTGATTTTTTTTAAAAGCAGGAATTAATTTTCAACCGTAATTCAGAAAATTTTAAGTTGGACATTAATACCGTTAGATGCCGGCCGGTTCAGTGATCTAGAGGTTAAGCGCTTCCGCGCGAGACTGATAGGTCATGTGTTCGAATCTCGCGAAATGCGATCGTATGTGTGCATAGATGAGAAGTCCCACAACAGGACGACACGACCATCCAGTGCCTTCAGGTTTTCCATGGTTGTCTAGCTTCAACTGACTCATGAATTTAATTATTAAACTAATATATTAAAGTGTAAGTGTTTACATTTTCTCTGGAATGTTTTTTGATGATCTGATGAAATAATTGTAAACAAATTTATTACATTTGTTTAACTTATGAAATTTCAAGCGAAACATGTGATTAATTTACTGGTATGTAGTTCGAGATGACTCAGTGTACAGAGATGCAAAACAAATAAACAAATATATTAGTAAAGAACGATCATGGGTTTGCATAATTGTTAACATTCACTTTCCGATATAATATCGTTTCGTAAATAGTTATTTACATACATATAGACATTTGTTAACTATTTTGTATTATATACAAAAAACGCAAGTATGAACAAAACACCAAATCTTTTTTTGATATATAACATGCAATATACTGTCAGTTAGAGACTAGTAAGTGAACACAGTACAAACGTTTTCGTTTCATATTTGGTACTGGTCAGCCGGATGTTGCTGAATCTTAATCTTGATGAATATATCTAGTAACGATTGGTTCAAAAACCTTCTCGTTCGTTATCTACTTAACCAGTGAGACATTAGAGACATGAGTCTATTTGTTGATAATGAAATTTATTATTATTCTTAGAGATTTATACTTTTGCTTCGGATCAATTTCTGTTCGCATATGAATTGCTTAGTCAAGTGTCACAATAACGAATATAGTAGCTACCGGTAAAGTGAAATTTACGTGTTTCATATTAAGCTATATTACTTCGTCTTCCTTTCAAACATCCTGTTTGATACCACAAACACGCATAAATTTAGTTGATCTGTCTTTAAATAAACAAAATATACAATAGATAACCTTTTCAGTTGAGATTTATACATATTTCACTAAGTTGTTTATTCACAAAACAGAGAGATACGTCTACCACTTCATGTTGGGCGATTAGTTATATACAAAAACTTAAAAAACACGAAATGTATAATATCGAGGGACAGATACCGTGAGTTTACCCAGAGATTAACAATTATTGATGAAATGAAGTTCATTCTGGTTGATTGAATAAGTTGTGTGAGCTACATCTGCCCGCGAAATGATTTCTCACACTGCATTTTGTGCTCAAAATGTTGTACTAAATCTGTAGCTATATTACTGAAAAGAAATGAATGCACATAAGCGTTAGTAAGTTTTTAAACATGTAACCACCATCCGTTTACTTGTAAAAAAATTCGACAGATAATTACCCAAGTTTTTGTGAGAAGCCGTGCCTACTAGTTCAGTTATGTGAAAGATAAAACAAATATTAGTAATGACGATGAATGATCATTGTGTCGTGTCACCAATTGATTGAAGTTAGAAATGCAAACCATTGGAGACTAATACAGTGGCTTGAATGTTTTCTGCTCTCAGCTAAGTGTGAAGTCTTCCATTAGATTCTTAGTAGACTTATGAATGCTCACTGCTGAGGATTATCATCCTAGAGTGAAACTGCTGTTTAGTTTTTATTATTTCTGGAGGTTGTCTACATCAAATAAGTCCATGATGTGAAAATATGGAACCATCTTTGTTCAACGATGTTTATTTAGTTCTCTTTCCAATCTGTGTTCATGTAGTCTACATTTATCTAGCTGTCCACTATCATAAAAAACGTTACTACAATGCTATCTTAAAACAATAATATTGTTTACATGAATATTTCCGTAATTCAATTTAAATATTTTCAAATCAATAGAATATCAACACAGTGAATGTCATTCTATCACAAAGACATCGAGTGATTTACTTCAGTTTAGGTTTGGAACTAATATTGAGTTTTTACCATCCTAAATTCATTGTACTCTGTTACTTTAACATCCTGTTAAAAAATTTTAATTGGAAAGTAATCATCGCAAACAATCAACATAATCTCGTAGTTCACTGACAATGACTACAATTGAGCGTAGACAATTACACTTCATAATGAACTTCATTCTGTAGATTGTAGATATATCTGGAAGAATTAATTATATTTCAAACGATTTGTTTAATATAATATAACAGTATCTCATTTAAAACATCTACCTGGCCAAACTATTTTATTTTTTCCCGAGAATTGTAATAAGAGAAACTGTTGTTTTCAATCAGTATCTTTAAGTTACTGTCTTGGACTCGGAATAAACTACGTTAAGACATGCATTCAACACTACACAGTGACTTCACAATCAATTTCATTGTATTATCGAACTGTATTCAAAAAACAGTATTTTTAATAAACCATAGTTCTGTTCTTTATCTCCTGCCAGTTTTTGACATGTAGATGTTTTACAAGTGATTGGAAGTATCATTGTAAACATCGAAAACATTACAATTAACGACACGTGGCTATTAGATAGTTTTGATTGTGTTGTTCAACGTATACTATTCAAATACCTGATAAAGTTGTCCTATGAATATTATTTATGGATATATATAACTAATAGATTGTTTACTTAATTTACAGAATTCTTGACTAAAAAGGATTTTGGTTTTAAACTTATGAAGTATTTAAGTTAATTAAACTATATTTAGGCATTTATTTGCATATATATATATAATTCAAAATAGACGGATTGTGACTAACAGTGAAATTCAGTCATTACTTGAGCAACATGATAACTCAAACCCTTAATGATAATGATAACATTAAACCGGTTGAAAAAGTCAATCAGTCTATAACTCGTAAGTTATCTGAAACTGAAGGTTCTGGGTTCGATTTCTGATGTGAATGTAAAAACTGAGATGAAGTTACATCTAACTGACAAGTTATATATAGTAATAAACGTTCATCCTGGGTTCCACTGCTAGCAACAATCAATTGACTGTTAAGTAATCACAGCAACGTCATGTTTATCAATTTTAAATACAGTGTTCAGCCTATTCAAGTGAAAAAACATGAAATATGTAGCCAAGAATGAATCTAAATTTAATTAATTGTTTGATTCACAAAAATACATTTGTCAAGTGATAATACTAACAGATTGAAGTAAATATGAAGTTTCCATGAGCTTAATTCGTTCCTAAAATTATTTCTGCCGCTTGCTAACTATAAATTCTATGTTTGCCACCAAAAGACTCTTCTGTTTCTATCTCTTGGATTTAAAAGACTCTTCGCCAGACATAACTATATCATCTGTGTGTTATAAGTCAATGAGTGAACCTCCTGGTAGGAGATCAGTTCCTGAAGATTCAGACGACGAGGACGTTAGTTCCGTCAGTAGGTCTATGATGGCATTAAACAGAAATGGAGCTAGTGGACAGCCTTGACGGAAATCATTTGAGGTTGCGAAATCAAATGACAGTTCGCCACATGCTCTGACTCGACTGGTAGTGTTTGAGTGAAGAACCTTCACAAAGTTTATGTACTTCTGAGGTAAACGTTTCAGTGACAGACGCTGCCACAGACCCTCTTGGTATACAGAGTCAAATGATGCTCTAAAGTCAAGAAAGATCATCAGTTTCAGGCGCAGATCAAGAGTCTTTGTTAGGCGCCCGAAAATTATTGAGGCCAGTATTGTAGATGCTACATTACTTAAACTAATCCCTCTATGGCTATCACAGGATGATTTTGACCCCTTCTTATATATTGGGACAATCAGTGATTGCGGACAGTCAGATGGGATTACGTTTAATTCCCAGATTTTAGATAAAATACTAGTCAACCTAATCATTAAAATCGGACCACCATACTTAAAGACCTCTGGAGCCAATCCATCTGGATCAATTGCTCTTCCTCGTTTCAGATTAGCCATAGCTATTTGAACCTCAATTAGAAGCCCAGCCGAAATGCTCCTTAAAGTGTTCCACCTATTGTTCTAAACGTCTGGACTGAGAGCAGATAAGTGTCGTCTTTTCCCGATATTGTCTCACATTTGACTTCCTAATACCAGTTTCGTTTAATAGTCTAAAAAGCTGTGTGCTATTACCTACAGACGCTGCTTTTTCCATCTGTTTTGCTTTCGTTGCCCACCACTGCCCTTAATCCTTTTGCAAACTTCTGGTTAACCTAGATCTGATTTATTTTCCTTCTTTGTCGTGTTTGGAGCCAGATGAGACAAGTTTACGAGAATCTGTCAGTGCAACAGACTTAGTAGAAATCCACTGATTTTTCGTGACCCTTTGGTTCAAGTCACTAATAGATGTCGCTGATGTTTCCACAGCTGTTCGTATATCTTTCCAAGCAACATCTGTGTCAGTCCCATTTTCAGAACTTCCTAAGTGTGATCACAGTTGTTCCTGGAATCTAATTTTCGCTTCCTTGTCATTGAGTTCGACTCTTATGGGTCCTCTTAATGTGGTTTTTCTGAGTCCAGTGAGGCGCGAAGAAGTGGGTGCTCGTATTAGAGAATGATCAGAGTCCGAACATGTACTCAAGAACGAGCGGCAGTCTTCTATCGAGCTTCTCCAACGACGACTGATGGCAATATGGTCTATTTGAGTTCATCGATGATTTGGTGCAGAAGGTCGCCATTTTAGACGATGTCTCTCCTTATGCTTAAAATTTGTGTTTGCTAAAATAAACGATTTTCCGAGCACAGTTGCAAGAGACGATCACCATTATCTTTTCGCTGAGTCGGAATACTAAAATACCAATCCGTGTGATAAGGTGAAGTGTGCATTTCATGGATCGGTTTCTTCTAACCCCACTCCTCCTTGTGGGAAGGCAGTATCTATGTTAAGCTGGTTGTGTGAAGAAAACAATTTATTGCCGTCACACTTCTGTACATTCAGAAGTACGACTTCGTCCTCCGACCTTGAGCTTGCCGTTTTTAGTTTTGCCGTTCTTCAACCGACTTGTCTGGCATGGTAGGACCTTAAGGAATGGTTTTTCCGGCCAGTATAGCTCTATTGGTTCATCACGATAGGCAAGCCCGTATACCGCGTCAAGGTAGCAGCGACGGTCGGGAAGGCTAAAGTGTACGTACGAGTTAGTCGGCTATCAAAATGGAGTTTCGATGTCATCGCTCATAGTTGCGCGCTATCGTAGACTGATTGAAATCAGATTTATACATTGTTGGAATCCGGCCCCGTGATCTAGATGTCAAGAGTTCATGCACCAAACAGTAAGTCTTGTTTTTGACTCTTGCGCACCGTCTCACACTAGGACGAAACATCCATCCAATACTTCCAGGTTTTCAATAGTTGTCTAACTTTATCCTGTTCGTGATCTCAACAAAATTCAAATGATTTTGTTGTTTTTCCATCTTATGGTTACCTGTTTCAATAAACAACAATAACGTAATTGCAAGGAAAGTAGTTGCTCTACGAGACTACATAATGTGATTCGAGTAAGGGAATAAAGCCAGTTATTGTAAGTATCAGGGTTACGGTTATTGTTAGAGAATAATGCTGATATGATGGGACGTGGAGATCTTAGCCATATAAATGAATATTCATATAGCTGTTTCTGTGATTTCGTGTCTCAAAGACCTTTAATTAATGTTTACGAACTCATAAAACGTGTTTAAAAGTTATGCATATTTCAAATTCAAAACTAGCTAACTGAATATCTAAAAATTGGATTTAATTATTTAAGGTCATTTCACGAGTTTCTTAAGTCCTTATCTCAACCTTAGCTTTATAATACATTTTTTTGAATATTATTATACTATACAGTTGTCTAATTATTTGTTGACAGAGTATTACTACTGTGAAATCCGTTATTTATCAAATAATCTTGATGTATACTGAATTGGATATACATTAATATTAGTGATCTTTGTCACTGCACTTTAAAAAGCATGCGTCTGACTAAAATTAACCGTATTTTTTATTTATAGTCTATGTCCATAGTATAAAAGAAGAAACTTACTTTTTAAAGTATATAACCCATATCATTCTAACCGACTATTCATGTATTTGCTATACATTTAATTAACATTATAATCACTTCCTTAAAAAAGAAATACGCAGTAATAAAATCTTGTATCATTTTGAAATTTAACTCATAAAATTAAAAATTAGTATATAGGTGTTAAATAAACTTTTCTTACTAAATATATAATAAGAAAAACAAGCACTTTATTTTTTTTAACGAAATTTTGGTATTTTTAAAAACATATAAAAAGACTGTTGCTAGGTTTGAAGCGGCTACAAGTTCACTTAGTCTGCGAATGAAACACAGGCTCGGTGACCAAAAATTAATAAGCTAGCTATTCGATGCACCCCAGTCCCGCTAACTAAAGGAAGAAGTCCAAGTTCGGAATGGGGAAGTATATCCCGCAAAAGCCAGAAAACGAGAGATAACAACAGACATAAATCAAAACGTATATATACAGCACAAAATCGTCTTTGGGGAAAGTTACCAAATAGCATACTAAAAGACACAACGGACCAATGGCATTTAAGATTCTCTCAAGTGAGAAATACGACATGAAGGTGAAAAGAGCGCCTTTGACGCGGAAATAAAGAAATTCAAATTTTCTAAATAAAATTACAAAATTTCTGGGGATCTAACGTCCCCAACAAGTATTCATTTGGTGTTATTTACTTGCATCTTCCCATTGTTATTTAGGACTACAATTGATCAGTCTCTTGTTTGCATATGTACATCCTGTGAGGACTGCTTCGATATTGCCTGAAGTCTCAAGCTTTATAGGCAAAGATATTTGATGGCTAGCAGTGGAACACAGGACGCGCGTTTCGTCCTATATGGGACTTGTCAGCTGGATGTACCTGCATCTCAGAGTTGATATTCACTCAGTCCTAAATAACGATGGGAAGATCCAAGTAAACAAAACCAAGTGAATATAACTTCACCCAGTTGCACAAACACGTGGCTATGAGGACTCAATAGCTAAGTGGATGACGTGATGGCGTTTAAAGCGAATGGTACTAGGTTCGAGTCTCAAAATGAAAATCAACTCTGAGATGTAAGTACATCCAGCTGACTAGTCCCAAATAGGACGAAACGCACGTCCTGGATTCCATTGCTAGACAATATCCATCTTTTATGAAATGAGGTAGAGATTTCGAAAGAACACTAACTTATAAATATTTTGATTCTTAACATTTTTTATTCATTTAACAAGAGTTTCTACCAAATGTAATGACCTTTAAAATCGAATCATATCAAATATATCCTGTGATGTAAGTAATACTTACTTTGAAACATAATAATATAAGGATAAACGTCAATTCGGCAACAGAAAAAAAGATTTTTCTTTAGATTAATCGACTGAACTTCTTTTACGCATTAAAAATTTAGCTAATCTTAGCTTAATTTACCTGTTATATCATAACAAGTAGCATCATTTCTTAATCAACGACATAATTATCTTTTTCCTTAAATTAAAAAAGTAAAATATTCATTTTTTTATGCATTAACTATTGTCTAAGTCTTATTGAAAAAATCTTATATTTGTTGTCAGATTATTTACTGATGCTCGAAATTGTTGAGTCAGTCGTGGATTATAAACTAAATCACTACAGGTACTTAAACCTTGTTGTTTTATTTCTTCCAATGATTGAACAATGATACTGCAGTTTACATAAGGCTAGTTCACTAATATTATATATATATATATATATATATATATATATATATATATATAAACTGTAAAGTAGAAAACTATTGAATCTAAATATACTATGTTTATGAGTATCGCTTAGCAACCTATGCCGGCTATACACTCAGTTTTTAATACGGTCGACATTAAATCTCAAATAGGTATTAAATAAAAATGGAATCGGAAAACTGTTTTTCTATAAGTTAACACTATGCACATTTATTTTGTGAAGAGTTTTTAGAATGTTGTTGTCTTATAAGGAAAAGAATTTTGAAAGTGAGTAAACGAATATACTTAGTTAAACAGAACCGTGTCTTTTCACACTACGATGTCATTAACATAGACTATCCTATATATTGACATGTGAACTATAAGACTTTCAAAGTATTGTTCTTGAATGTACTAATCACAGACCTTAGAAAATTTCACAATACTCTCAAAAACAAGTTCTTTTGCTTTGATCATCCATGACAATATGAAGCCGAAATATATTGTCCACAGATGACAAAAAGTTGCAAGGTAAAATAAGAGCTTTTTCCAGTCTGATTTTATCTGCTTATTTGAATTACAAAAGTATTACTGCATGATTGTAAGGATATAAAAATATGTTCCTCTAGCGAAGCGGAAAAATAATAAGACAGTCTGTAGGGAAACTGCTAATTGGAGATTAAACATTCAACGATTTATTTTCATACTGCAGTTAATCATTTTACTATACTGAAACTCATTCGGACGTACGCTATCAAATGGCCCTAGAAATTTGAGAATTATAAATATATATGATTATTATCATCAGAAGGGGGGGGGTTTGAGATTTTAGTAATTTTATAGTTGAATTAATGAGTCAATTAAAGCTAGACCACCATGGAAAACCTGGAAGCATTGGTCAGTTCTTGTTTCACAAATACAAAGTGTTAAATTAAAGATATAATCCTTTCAGACTAATCAGTTAGATGAACTTTGGAATTCGCTCTCAATATTTGAAATGATAAGTTTCAAATATTACGATACTAAACGATATAAAATATACACTTTTTGCGTTGTCTGTTTTTTGTGCAGCTTTTATTTTCCTTTTCAATGACAATATAAGCTCCTACTATGCAAAGGAGAAAAAATTTAAAATGATTTCATACATGTTAAGTCAGTCCATTATGATGACCGTAATCATGACTAGTTGTCTTTATATGTTCTTACATGAATGTTGATTGTTCTACTCAAGTAACCTCTGGCTGTGTGGCTAACTGACATTTTTGTACGAATTTGGGTTGCGTCAATATGTGTGTTAATTATAGACCGTTCTCTAAACTGTTAGTATTTCACTAAATTCAACCTATCACATTTTCCTGTTCACCTTTGTATCTGCAGTTGTCTATGTAAAATGATGTGACCCATAGCTTCAATGCTAATCTGCGTTCATTTATGTATGTGTGTGATATGATTAACGATTGTGTCATACTATACGAACGACACTTCGAGTCAGGACAAAACCGATTCCATTTAACTTACCTTGAACTACTTCGAAACACAAAACTTGTGAGAACAATTTTCTAAGAAAGACCCTCAGAAGAAGAATTTTCATTCAATTTCTTTGAATTTTATGACGATTACATAAGGTGATGGTTGGATACACAACTTGTAAGTTATGGAATTGTCATTTGATGACAAAATCATAAAAAGAGTTTTTGTAAATAAGAATTATACTGAGGTCAGGTGAACAATAAATCAAAGTACATTAATTAATAAAAATTAGTAATATACTGAACAATAATTACACTGAATTAGAGCTAAATGAACATAAAACCTGCTGTAGTTTGGAAGAATCTCCCGGTCTCCCACACTGTACGAGTATCCCATGTACTTGAAGTAATGGTTGCTCTGGTTGTCAGAATGGGCATCAGCCTCGTGACTTCCGAAGGAACTGGGCTTTCACCATGAGGCATCATAGCTCTTCTAAATGAAAGACCTTCTAACTCACAGGGTAGAGCTTAAATGATTTAAATTATTTTTTCTGGTTAGCGTTTTTTAGTGAGTTAGTTTTCTACGGGATGGGGTCGCCAACCCCACGCCCAACCCTCCTCCTTTATCCGGGCTTTGGACCGGCAGTAGCCCCAGAGGGGCTCCAGGTGGAGCTAGCAGAAAACTTACTGAGTCAATAAGAAAATCAACCGAATGAAAATCACATGTAAAATCATTCCTAACAGGATGTTACGGGGGATATTTACTTTGTTCAATGTGGTGCTACTCATAGTAAGACCAACTCGTTTAGTAGACGGTCTTGGACTTTTATTATTCTACTATTAGTTTTCTTGATCAAGATAAAATGGTATGAAGTGATTGTATTGATTTGTTACTAACTCTTAATGTAGAGAATCCTTTGTTGTGATTTTCGTAATGTTCTTCATATGTACTGAGATCTAATTTTTGGCTTTTAGTAGGATTATAAGATAGTTCATAAACTTGGTAGACTCCGTTTGATAAAGTTGCAAAGTATCCAATTCTAAAATAGACTGAATCGAGATCGGTCTCTTAAACTTTTGGTAGCATTTGAGCTAGACAATAGGTCTAGTATCTACTGAATAATGTTTATGAGCAAATCTTTCTGTGCGCTTTTGGTTAAGTATTATTTCTTTGACCTTCATCAAGATGTTTTTAGTACCAATAATCTCCCATTCAGATCAAATAGGACACCTTTTAAAAACAAGATTCATTATGGAATAATTGTAAATTTGGTATTTCGTTATCTGTATCCTTATACATAATTGGGCTTAAAATTAGGTAAACAATTTATATTTGTTTACCAAAAACAAATTGCTGTTTCCATCTGTCTGCAGAATATTTGGCGAAAATCTCACAACAATTAAGAAAACTGAACTAATTAGAATTTTTTAATTTTGTTTATCCTTTTCTATAGATGTATAATTATCATATTCAAAACCCTATCATCAGTTAAGCAAAACAGATTTGTTCAAATTTCATGTTAAAAATCTAATCGTACCTATTTGTTTCAATGCTTTCCTACGTCATGGTAATTAAAACTAAATGAACTTGATGAGAAAATTAGCTTTAAAAACGGAAGCAGTATTCATGAACATAAGCCATTCCTGAACGAGTATTTCATGAAACAATTATTTACATAGCCAAACAACAGCTATCAAAACAGAGACATTATTTAGGAAAGAAACATAGAGACCTGATTCAAAGTTAACTTTGAAAAAAATAGAAGGAAAGTTAGAAAACTCGACCTATGCAACTACACAGTAAACCTTTCATACACTGATTCACAAAATAAAAGATTTAACCTGGGTAATATAATCTTAGTAATTATAAATCACTTAAACAAACATGCTGTTTTGACAGTATAGATATAATCGTAATAAATCTTTGTACAGTTGATTTTAACAATGAAATTATCGACCTGAATTCGTAGCGGGAGATTAATTTATTTTTAACTCATATATAGTCACGTAGGAATTAAACATGCTAACTGTATCAGTAAATTCACTCAGGCAATAATTATACCTTTGATTACATGGAATACTAAAAAAACAGTTGTTTTCAAAACAAACTGCCATTTTCAATAATTTATGTTATTATTTACTGTCAAATGAGTTAGTAAAAATATTCCCTTATGCATGAGAGTTGTAAATCTGATTGTTATTATTATTATTAGTGGCTTTATTCAATATTATATTTTTGGTACAATATATAACTATCAGCATAAAGTATTTCAGCGTGTTTCCGTTTCTTGTCTCTTGATCGATATTGACAATAAATACTGAGTGATCACCAGTTAGATATTAGTATTTCAGAAGTCAACATTTGAATAATATTCGTTCTTTTCAATGCATATTTCCAACCACCACGATGTCTCCAATTGTACATTTTTGTAACGTGTACAGCGAAATCTCGCAAACTTTTCACAAACGCAGCTGAATAAGATATACAATTAACTGACCTAATAATCTTTTAAAACAAGCAAGGAAGCAGATAACTTGTTTAAACATCTAGATGGCAGGAACAGATAGCCCAGGTATTCAGGCAAGCCGCCCAATCATCGTTTTGTAAACAGAAATTCGACAGTGTACATTTTTCATTATTTGAATAAATATAAATATGTTTTGAGTTAAAAAGCTTTAAACTGAATCAAATTGCTGATTAGTAAATTTTTGGAAGGTAAAACTATAAGAATATCAAAATAAAGATTTAAAAAACAGTATTTCTAGATAACTGGAGTGATAATTTTGAAAGGTTAACGGTGACGTGATCACTCATTATAACTAAATTTTATTAAATAGTATACGAAGTTATGAAAGAGTGGCAATTCGTGAATGCAAATGTAACCATGATTAAATGAGGCAAAAAATCAAAACAATGGCTAGTTATATTATATTACTGTTATCAGGGTTAATGAGGTGAGACTGTAACTTCACTTTGACAAAAAATCTGTTTTCAACCTTTCAAATATTCTGCTCATCACGAATTTCATTGTAGAAGAATTATGTATTCTGCCCATCATTCTAGAAATCATTTATATTATACACTCCTTTTTCTATAACTAAAATGTGAAACGTAATAGGACTAAAAAATTGCTTTTTCTATCGATGTGTAGGGTCTTCAGAACATTTCTAGTTAAGCCGTCGTGAATGCAGCTTTTTGTTCCGTATGATGTACCTACTTATTCAAATATAAATAATATAACAGATCTTGACACACATGACATTGATCACCAAATAGTGATCAAGAAATGCGTGTTCGTTTTTTGTTCGACCTTTTGAACAATTCTTTTGAAATACAGAGAAAAATTCCGGAACACGAAGTTTATGTTAAGATATTTCATTAAGGATGGTTAGTTTCCTTGATAGTTGTATTAAGTATGAGCATTATTCGTACTGTAGTGATCGAGAACTCAAGTGGGGAAGATCGATTTATTGTTTAACACAAAATTTCAGAGTGCCTTTGTAAAATATGAAAACCATGGATTAAATACATCATTTACACATTTTCCATCAAATGTTCCTTATAAACTTCATTATTCCTTCATTTCTATTGTTATCACGATTACTCTATGTTTATATTCTTGTTCTATTCAATTTGATCTCAATTTTCTGCTGCCAGTAATTCCACACCTGATTGGTGACAAACACAATACGAACTAATGTTTCTTTTCACGTTTATGAGTTTCTATCTTTAGGTGGTTCTTGTGACTGTTTTTCTTCGTGAATGAACATTTTTTCAAATATCGTGTACTGATTTCGAGGTTTTCCATACAGTATAATATTTGGGCTACAAGTTTGAAACGATTTAACCAAACCAGGACAAAATAGGTTATAAACATAATTTATAAAAAAGGTTGTTTTCATATTGAATTTCTTAAGAAATATATATTTGATAGATCTCACCATTTCTTCTGAAAGTAATTATTCCTACGTGATAAAAATTGTTCTTTTTATATTCTTTTGTGAATCTGATGATAGTATGTGAGTTATAAAACACTTCAAGCAATTTTATTTATATGATTTACATTTTTACATGAAACAAGTGGATCATCAACAAACGTTTAATAGAACAAAACGTAATTGATATCAGCTAGCAACTTTGTTCTTTTTTAATTTGTACAGAATACGAAAGCAAGAATGGGTTCTAAAGAGTACTCTTATAAACATAATATCCCATTAGTAGTAGGAGCTTTTGTTAAATAGGAAGCGAATGATAAATTTTCACTATATGCAAGCTTTATTTCAGAAAGCAAATTATATAGACAGAGAAAATCCTATGTTTTGTGTGATGAAGATGAATAATCATACCTTTAAAACAAAGGACACAATTTTCAAATAATTTCCTTTACACTACCACTTAAAATATGAGACTTAGGTTATATTATAAAACCTATGCACGGAATACACTCAATTCATTAATTTGATTTATAACCAAATTCAATTTAACCTTCTGTTGAACAATCATTCATATATACAGTCTTCCCAAATTTTTGATCAATACTTAATTGATCCAGGTTTACGTACATATCTTTTACATTAGCCTAAACAGTCCCTATAAAAAGTAAGAAGTTTAGCCAAAAATCTTAGGTCCATATAACATTCTGTTTCTTTAAACAGAAACAGTTTTTCTCATTAATTCTCGTACGTTATAAGCAAGTAAAAGAACCCTAGTTTTATTTGATAACTTTATCCCTATCAGTTGAAGTATGACAATAAAAAAATTTAATCATGAGAAAATAGCGTATTCAATATCTTAGTTTTTCCATCAATCATTTTACCGTCAAGTTTATATATTAGGACTTCATTTGTATTAATATTTCATTGAATGAATAATTTCTATATTCAATGTACATTTAGGCATTTTGTTTGTTTTTATTAAAACTCAATGTAAACGAATTAATGTAGCGTATAAAAAGATGTATTATAGTTTTATTGTAATAATATGAATATGTAACTATTCTAAATTGACGTAATTAACAAATGAAACCTAAAGTGCATGACTATATTTATCATTTTGTTATCTTATAACAAGAAGGATGGAAAAAATCCGTATATGATGTTACTGATTATTATTATCCTTGTACGTAATTTAAACGATTTATTCACTACATTTCATTTAGGGAAAAAAGCTCTAATTATGCATTATTTAGTCAATATCAATTTTCGATTTTTAAAAATATGCTAGATTTTTTAGATATTCCTTGTTGAATGGATTCACATGAATAAAGTTCACTAAATAGATCATGATGATCACACTAGTTCACTATAAAAATTATGGGTGAGACTAGAATTTTTGGACGACCTTTGAGCGATGTTAGATTGACCTTGAGAGTGTCTACTTAATAACCAGGACCAAATGAAGGTTATAAACCAATATGAAGAATTATAATTATAATTTACAGTTGCCGATTAAGGTAAGGAATTAGATTTCGGGTTTTCATCACGAACTGAAATCAGCTATAATGCCAAAACTCTATTTAACCAAGTGGATGAGTAAATTTCGCACCAAAATACGAGACCCGTCATCTTATACGTGATTGGTTCGTCCATAAAATATAGTCTCGCCGAATTATGATCAGAGAGGTGTTTTGTGGATATTGTAGTAATTTTATAGTTGAATTTACGAGCCAACTGAAGCTAGACCACCATGAAAAACCTGGAAGCACTGGACGGCCGTTTCGTCCTAGTATAGGGATCCTCAACATTGCGCATCCACCATCCCGACTCGCGAGATTCAAGTTTAGAATTATTATCACAAATATATAATAACTAATTAATTAAAGTATTTTGAGGAATAACATCAATAAATGTAATAAATCACTAAGAATGAACTATATATTATAGCAACTCTCCTACAATCATTTTCGATGATGGCTAAATTTTGTTAAACCAATATGTTAACTTATTTAATAGACAATGTTATTCGAACAATAACAATTTGTCTATTGATTTGTACTTTTATGATCACTATCTTGTCTGTATAAACGTGTAAGCTTGATCACATGTGAAAGCCTATGTACATATCTCTCTCTAGCTTAAATATTGATAGTTTAAGTATCACTCGATGAATCAATCTTTTTACTATGTATATATGTTCTCGAATCCTGTTAATTGTGCTCTTATTCGATTCGCCTATAAATACGTCAATGTATTCACTCGCTCACATACATCAGCCTTTCTGCTTTAAATGTACTTATAACTTTGTGATCAGTGCTATCCGCTAACAAACTGTAGTTGCCGCTGCTTATTGTCTTGTGAATTCAAACAGCGTTGAGATTTGTTTATTATCGGTTGTCAAAGTGATTGATTAACAAAGCAAAGCTACTACAACTTCTTGTATCCTCTATAAGGTTTGCCATTGACAATTATAAAATAAGTGGACATTTTTCATTTAAAAATATATATAAAATGTCATTGTAATTAACTAGTTTGCTTAACAAATTACTCATTATATATATCATTGTAAACAATAATATACATATGATTTCTGTTCTGATGACTTATTTCGATCAATGTTGTTCTGATATTATAATCACATCATATTAAATTGCAAAAGTTAAGGTTCTGGATTTTGTACTGAGATCAAATGTAATATGTAATATTAATGGTAATTCCTCAAATTGTTGTTATAAATAAAATCAATACTAGTAATTTCATATTTCTATAACAAAACATTCGATGTTAAATCACAATAAGAACACATAAGACAATAAATATTTATGTGATACATAAAGAATTGAACTTTAAAATTTCCATGTTGAATACATATAACGCTTTTGCTATCCTAAAATAATGTAACTACTGAGTGAAATTTGAAGTATTTAACTGGATCTAGCATGAGATTGTTAAATCAATATGAAAAATCTATCGATGAGAATCCTTTTTCTTGACTTTACAAATGGTGTGTAAAATAATCAATAACTCGATGCTTTAACATGCTTTCAATCTCGATCAAACTGCTGCACCGGAAATATTCTTCAAAATCAAAACAATCAGGTTCAACAAGGACACAAATCAATAAATTATTTACTTTAACAACGCAACTTTTTAATCCTGAACTGTGTAAACGAAAGTAACAAGAGCAAATTCTTATTCAACTGTGGCCATCACACTTAATTTTCCCTACTCGTTAAACTAGTGATTCATACTTTCTCATGATGTTCCTTATTTTGATTATTCGCTGGTATGACCACCGTTTTAATTTATTTCTTAATTCATCTTTTACCCTTCAAATGAACAATCATCATTCGCACAACTTGCTGAATTCTATTACTTCCCTTTAACTTGGTTGTCGAACAACAACATGTAACTTTAAAAACAACTGACTATGTAGTACCTCTTTTACTTAATGATAAACTACTTTATTTGTTAAATCATTACAAATACTATTGTGCAGCTTCAGTGAATGGCTTAGTAGTAATAAAGAATTTCTGTGATCACTTGACTTTAGGTGTTCACCAGTGACAAGTTTCTCTCGCCATTTAAATGGAATTACATAAAAAAATATATAATCAATGGTTAATACTCGATCTAGAAACACAGACTGACTGATTTAATCTGATTAGAATACTGTTTTTCCTTAAAATCATTGTACTGCTTATATGAACATTTCTGGATAGAAGAAACTCAATAAGTTTATTTTGTCACATACGTGATCTGATTCCAATGAAATTCAATTGGAATTTGCACATAATTCCCAGTAGCTCTCATATGTTGTCCTGAAGCCATATTTTCATAAAATAGTGAATGTTCGTCTACACGTTTGCCCAAATCATATAAGGAATGTCTCTTTTTCCATTATTATGACAATTGTTTTCTTGGATAATGTTGAAGTAAAATTTATTTGCATAAACCAACAGTTTGGCATGTATGCTGGATTCTTATACATGATATGATTATTATAAGTCACTTAATGAGCGACAGGCAAATTAAATTGTACGCAATTTTAAAATGTGCACACCCAATCAATTCAATCATCTAATGCAAATATAAATGCATATACATTTAATATTAACTATCCGATTAATCTGAAGTCCGATAATTAATGATTACCACAAGTTTTTACTTAGATGTTTCCATAAATTAATAAAAATAAACCCTTCATTCTACGATATTGTTCTAACATCAAAAAATAAAATTTTTTTTGAAAAAGACATAAACTAATACTGGACAAGCTGAATGTGCTTACTGTCAGATAATTTGATTTAATAACTGAAAGATAAGAACTTAAATATCACTGTATCGCTTCTTTTTAAATACTAGAGAAAACTTTCATGTATGTACATCAGTTTGAGAGTCTACACAAGCAATGTTTCATTAGAAAGCTACAGGCAGACTAGTGAATGCAAACAAAGAGAAGATAATTTATGGAAATGTTGATTTTAAATAAATAGCGAGAAGTAAAAAAATGTTTATTAGTGATCATTCACTCTGTTGAAATCATAACCGCATTCAGAGCTTTAAGAATCTTTAGAAAAGTGATTTGATTTCTTTAAAATTTTCTTTAGAACATAAAATGATAGGTCAACCTACTATAAATGAATCGAAAAGGTTCGTATTATCAATATTAGAAGTTCATAAAATTATAATTTGATATCAGAAGAGGTTTTGTGGATAATAATCAACATATGCTCACTAGTGATTGACTTCAAAAGGTATTTCCTGGAGTTCTAGTGAGAATCGGTGACCTGTGGAGTTCAACCGAGTCTGTTTTGAGATAGTAACTCACTGAACACAATGGTGGATGTAAATGTTTCAGATATGCGTTTTTTATTTTAGGCAGTTGAAAGTAATTGACAGGAAACTCAGTAATTATGTTTCATGCTATTTAGTATATATTTGACTAATAATAATGAATTCAGTTGGACTTAGGTAGTATGTGTGAAAATATCTAAGCTAAAACACTACTCAGGTGAAAATGTTTTTCCATCATAAAGTTTTAAATTTACTAATTTTACAAATAAATCAAAGAAGAGTAGTAGTAAGTTTGATGAAGGCCTGTTTTCCGTAAGCCGAAACTAATTGAGTCAATCGGTAATCAAAAATGATTTCATAATTACCTTGATTGAAGTAGCTTACCGTTTCAGTGAATTATTGAATTGACTGATCCAAACAAGGTCCTAACAAGTAGTGAAACGCGCCTATCAAGATGCCTTAGACAAACTAGATTTATAGCTTGATTGAAATGATTAAACTGATTACGGTTATGCGCAAGTGCTCTTCATGATTCTATTGAAATTAGGTCATATGACTTATGTAATATTTGTTTTTTTCCATTCAAAACATACGTTCTGTAAGATGGGTAGACCTTGTATTTACAGGAATTACTTGTGTGGTCATCCGCTACACACATGCCTACTCCGTGGAAAAGTCATGACTCTGTAAGTTAAAACGAAATATGACAATCATTATTAAAAGCATGTTAGTTGTATAGACACTGTAAAAGGATTTCGCAAAAATTTTCGCCACTGATTTCTGTACTGTATTATTTAGAGTTTTCAGTAAAGTCAGTCGTCAACATTGGCATTTAATTTACACAAAGCATTTTTGCCGCTTTAAAATGGCAGAGAGCCATAAAGTTATCATCTAATCCTCGCTTAGTTTACTAGTATTTATTATTTACCTCATTTGCAAATCACATATTGACTGAAAAGTGTCAAAAAATAAAAGTGCGTCACACGTTCTCCAAAGCGGCTATCAACTCCAAAAAACACATATGTGGTTGTTCTTAATGGGAGATACTACTGAATAAACGACTCTAAATGTTTCAAAATCAGTCATGAATTCAATGTTTAGAGAAAGTTTGTAGGTTCCAAGTGTTCACTGAAAAGCAAACGGTAACTCCAATACCACACTTTCTATATCGCCTACAGTGAGAAATGTGGTAGTATGTACAATATATTATAAATCGCTATCTTGATGTAACCTTTACTTTGATGGTTTTCGAAGTTAAAATCCATTTTATGCTATATGGGAAAACGATATCTGCAATTAAGTGCAAAATCCAATGTCAACTTTTCAGATATCTTGTTGAAACGTTCCTGTTAAATAGCATTATTCAAATATGAGATAATTAGACCTTTAAAACGAATTTTTATTTAAACAAGATTATTAGTCTATTGATATCACTTAAATCCACGTGTTTATTTCGATAAACAGGATTTACACATAACAATGTACGTGGGAATTTGAAGCTAAATATTGATTGGATAATGCGGACAATAATTGTTTACAATAATATTCTGAAAATTGGAGCAATATTTTAGAAGAGTAAAGGGGTCTTGCATAATGTCATTTAATTTCACTTTGCAGCGAAGTACTTTTAGATGTAATGTGCTTAACTTTAAAAGATTGTCGAATTGCTAAGCAATGTATAATAAGAATTTTAAAAGTTGTCAGTAGTTATTAGAGTAGGTTCATTTGATCATTTTTTAAAAGCTAACATCACTTAAACACTTTAAATGCATGAGAATTATGAGAACTGATAATTTCTAAATTCAACAAGCTAATCTACGTGAATAGAGAGCTTTTTTTGAACAAAATAACTTTACAGCTTATGTTTGAAGACTCAACTAGTTTAATTCAAGTTTCTTATTATTAAATAGAGCAAGAACAAACATTCATACTATTCTGCATCAATGTTTGTTCTTGCTCTATTTAAATTCATAAAGGGAACCAATTGCATGAAATTTCTTATTATTAGCCAGACATTATCAGCAACAACTTAATAAACCAAATCCCAGAGGAGGAAGAAATCAGGAAAAAGCGCTGAAAGTGGATAGGACACACAATGGAGGGAAGCACCTAACTTTGTCACAAGGCAAGCCCTTAGTTGGAATTCTCAGTGTCAAAGGAGAAGAGGAAGACCAAAGAACACATTATGCTGAGAAATGGAGACAGATATGAGAAGAATGAACAGCAATTGGATAGAACTGGAAAGGAAGTTCCAGGACAGATTGGTTTGGAGAGTGCTGGTCAGTGGCCTATGCTCCATCGGGAGTAACAGGCGTAAGTAAGTAATTGTTTTATGAAAATGAGACCAATTTTATGCAAAATACTTGCTAAATAATAAAAAAGGATTTGTTCAAATTTTATGATTTCCAAATATACTTTTATAACTAATCATTGTACAAAAAGTAAATATTTTTCTGTCATATTTGTTTTCAAATATTATTCAAAAATAGTGTACAAATAACGCTTCAATGAATTTGTGTTTCTGTCTAGTTTTTATTTATTCATATGATCTAACACAATAGAATAGATGTTGTGGCCAAAATTAAAATTTATATGTCACAGTGAAAATAATAGTAATTAGTTTTTCGAAATAACTGAATTGAAGTATTCTAGATGGTAATCTTAATCCGTTATTGTCATGAAGTCGTAATCATATATATTCATAAAGAATACATAAAGAACGAAACGCGTCAGAATTCATTGGAACTAATTAAGCGAATGAATTACCAAGTTAGAATAAAAGTAATCCAAACAGGATAAAGAAATGAAATTAATAAATTACTAAGTGAATGAACAATAGTTTCATTGAATAAAATAAATATGTCTTATTGTATTACATTTTGAATAATGACAGTGGGATCACATAAATAAAATACCTGATTAATTAATGAAAAATTATACTGAACTGGACGTGGTATAACTAATTACGGAAGAACAATTACTGATAATCAACTACAAATAAATTTGGTACATCAGATATAGAAAATCAAGCAAAATAAAAGTCTATAATATTAATTCATTAATGAGTTCAATCTGCTTCTGTTAGATATTACTCTGGTGACGTCAACAATACAGTCATGGAGGATAAACGAGGGTGAATTCGATACAACTAAACAGGTTTCGTCAGTACAAATATGCCAACTTCATTGACAACTAGTTAATTAATTTCCATAGAAAATCGTCTTTGAACAGACAATTGTGTTAGTGAACAGTTTATGTTACTTTCCCCGACCGTAGCTGCTACCTTGATGCGGTGGTCGGGCTGGCCTATCGTATTGACCCAACCGAGCTATATTGGCTGGAACATATGTTCCTGTAGGTTCTACCATGCCAGGCAGGTCGATTGGAGAACGGTAAGACTAAAAGCAGCAACTGAAGGTCTGAGGGAGAAGTCGTACTGCTGACTGTAGAGGGGTGTGACAGCAGTAAGGTGTTTCCCTCGGACAACCAGCATCTGCAGCGATGCTGCCTTCTCACAAGGAAGGAAGGGGTTAGAAGCGGTCGACCCTAAAAATGTCACACCTCACCTTAACTCATGGATTTCCGTCTCCGGCGGTAAGGCCCTTTGAAGAACGGAGCTAACACGTCAAAAACCTCCCACAACAAGGCCGTGCGTGACCGGCCTCAAACAGTTGTCCCCTGTGCCCTGCGGTCACGCTCCCAGGCCTTTAAGGCCGATAATAATCCAAATTCCTTTTCAAGTTCCTCAAGAAATACCCTTCCACGGTGTTGGCAGCCGGGAAGTGACACTAGCCCTCATACCCGTAACAGCACACGAGACCAAGTTGGTCACATTCAAATCCTCCCTACGTCTCTTAATACCACTCTTATCTCCCCGACTAACCCTTATCACGTCCTTTTTTCACCTCGCACCGCTAGTGCAAACGATTTGAGTACGCGGAATGTTATTCCTGACCTACTGAAACCACCCTCTAAACTACACGTAGGAGCTTTTAACGTCTGAACACTGTGCTAAATAGGACAACAGGCTTCCTCAGTTGGTACTTTAGAATCTCGTGCCATCGATGTGTGCTGCGTCTTCGAAACGTGCATACAGGATCCGATTAGCGTCATTCATTTGACCTCACCATGTCAAAACAAAGAACCAACTCGATTCACACTTTGTGTATCTGAAAGCTCAGATGCTGCTTCTCGTGGACTCGCCGGCGTACGTATAGCATTGAGTCCTAGGGCAGAACTAGCTCTCTTGGACTGGGTCCCAGTAGACAGTCGTTTGTGCGCTGTCCGACTAAACGGAACAATAAGGACTCGGAAAGATAGGAACACTCGTCGTTGCCTATTCGTCGTCTCTGTCTATTCTCCCACTGACTGCAGCTCAGACGATGTAGGAGATGAGTTTTACAAAAAGCTTTCCGACCTTCTCCGAAAAAGCTAGGCGCTCTGATGTAGTAATAGTGGCTGGTGACTTTAATGCTCAAGTAAGTAAACTAAGCAAAAGAGAAGGACACCTGCGTGGATATTATGGTGTCGTGACTCAAAGAACAGATAATGGCGACCGTCTGTTACAGCTATGCTCAGATAAACTCCTGTTTCTTGCAAATGCTAACTTTAAGCATAAGGAAAAGCATCTTTTGACATGGCGACCCCCTAATTCGTCCCAACGTTGGACCCAAATAGATCACATCGCTATCAGCCACCGATAGAGGGGCTCGATAGAAGACTGTCGCTCATTCTGGAGCACATGCTTAGATTCAGATCATGCTCTAGTGCGAGCGCGTATCTGCCTGCGTCTTACTGGACGTAAGAAAGACACTGCAAGGAAACCTCTTAGGGTCCTGTTTATTGATAGTCAAACTAAATGTATATTTCAAGAACAACTAGGAAAACAGTTAGGCAGCGATGTATGTGATGTCCACCCCGAGTCATTATGGAATGATATCCGAAAAGCTGTGGAAACAGCAGTGATATCTGCTAGTACGGTAAACTACAAGGTTAGGGAGCAACACTGGATCTCAGCAGCATCTACCGCACTGATAAATGCTCGAAAACTCATTCCATCTGGATCTAAACATAACGAAGAGCGGAGTCAGCTTAAGCTCAAGCTGACAAGAAGCCTACGCAATGATCGTGAACAGTGGTGGGTAGCGAAAGCAAGAGAGATGGAAAAGGCAGCGGCAATAGGTAATAGCAGACAACTCTTCCGACTTGTTAAGAAAACTGGTATTAGGAACCCAACTGTTAGTGAAACTCTCTCGAAAAAAAATGAACACACTATTCACTCTTAATCCGTGAGATTGGATCGATGGGCAGGATATTTTAGGGATCAGTTCAACTAGCCTTCAGCCACACTTCGGTTTCCCACGATCTCCAGTAGACCTGAATGGCAAGTTGATGTAAGTCCTCCAGCTCTTTACGAAGTTGAGAAATCTATAGGAAATCTGAAGCGAGGGAGAGCAGCAGGCCCTGACAGGTTCACTCCTGAGATTTTTAAGGATGGTGGTCCAGTATTAGCAGTGAGATTACTGAGGTCCTAGGTAAAATTTGGGAACTGGACGTAATCCCATCTGACTGGTCTCAATCACTGATTGTGCCAGTCTATAAGAAAGGACAAAAGTCCTCTTGTGACAATCACAGTGGAATCAGTTTGACTAATATAGTGTCTAAAATATTAGCTTCAACAATACTTCGACGCCTAACTAAAGCTCGTGAAGAGTAGACTGGAGAAAACAAGACTGGTTTTCGACCTGGACGTGGTTGTATAGACCAGATATTCACACTACGTCAGGTCCTAGGACATGGACACACATCCAGACGCCCCACAATCGTAGTATTTCTCGACCTTAAGATGGCATTTGACTCTGTTCCACTCTGTTGATCGTGAGGTTCTATGGCAGTGTTTGTCACTGAAAGGAGTACCAAAGAAGTACATTAACCTTGTAAGGGCTCTCTACTCGAACACAACAGGCCGAGTGAGAGCTTATGGCGAACTGTCATCAGAGTTGATTACCACAAGTGGTGTTCGTCAGGGCTGTCCACTCTCTCCATTCTTGTTTAACTTTATCGTAGACGTGCTTTTAGAGATGACCCTTTCCTCATCTAAATTTCTAGCGGTTGAACTCCTACCTTGTGATTCACTTTTTGACTTAGAATATTCCGATGACATAGTTCTATTTGGTGAAGACGCTGACAAAACGCAGAGTCTTCTGACCACTCTAAGAAACAATGCAAGCATGTTTGGGATGTGATCCTCCCCCTCGAAATGCAAAATGTTGCTTCAGGATTGAGTTGCATCGACACCCGAACTAATGATAGGGAGTGAAATAGTTGAGCGTGTCGACCGCTTCACTTATCCTGGGATTCTCATCAGCTCTTGTGGTCTGGTGTGCGACGAAATCGCAGCACAGATACAGAAGGGTCGACTAGCTTTTGCCAACTTGCGTCATTTATGGCGTAGGCGAGATGTCCGTCTATCAACCAAAGGACGTGTTTACTGTGCAGCAGTTCGTTCCGTCCTACTTTATGGCAGTGAAACATGGCCGGTAGGAGTAGATGATATCCGTAGGTTACTAGTATTTGATCATAGGTGTCTTCGAAACATTGCACTTATATCCTGGGACCATCGAGTAAGTAACGCAGTTGTTAGGAAACGGGTACTAGGTAAGGATGGCAAATCAATTGATGACGTAGTGAAACTTCATCAGTTGAGATGGCTGGGACACGTTACATATGCCCAACGACCGACTGCCTCGACGAGCGATGTTCAGTGGTATAGGAGTAGGTTGGAAGAAAGCTAGGGGCGGCCAGACCAAAACATGGCACAAGTCCATGAAGTCACTGACAAGTGAACTGAGTTATGTTGGTAGGTGTAGACTACCTGGTTGGGGACCGCGAGATGATAGCACCCGATGATTAGAGACCCTGAATGACATGGCTCAAAATCGTTTGCAATGGTGTAAGTGCATCCAATCTTTGTGTTCTCCTAAATTTTAATCTCTTTATTCCTCCTTGTCTCTTTTTTCTCTTCCCAAATTTATTTCACTGGATTGTACTCCTTGAATAAAATCTCCAAACCTCAATCTTTCCGATTACTGCTTATACTCTTACTACCTCTATCAATAAGGAATTTGAGTCGACAACTGCATCTCTGTGCTAATGTGGTATAGCAACTCGAACTGATGTACATACGTACGACTGACTAACTGACTTATGTTACTTTCACAGATTTTTCTAAAATTGATATCTTTAATTAATTACAGTATGAACTACTTCAAAAACACTTAATACTATAAGAAGAAGAATTTATAAAAATATATATTTTTCTTTAATGAGAAATGTAAAATTACATAGATGACTGAAAGTATACTAAAGTAAATTTTAAAAAATAAATTCCAATAAGCATTAATGTATAATAGAACTTTTTCTCTGTTGTTTATTGAATTTTAACCATCTTTATGCCCTCAAATGCTCCGGTACGGCCGAGAGTGGGGAGAGACCGCTCTTCCTCACAAAATGCTCTCACATGGCCACGCATATACAGCCACTGCCAGAAAACCACGTGCTTCGGTTTGGGCAGCCGGGCAGTATCACAGCCCACACACAAATCAAGTAACTTGTGTGGCGCATATATATTCGGTAACCTTTTGTACCAATATTTATGTGTTCAAATAAATAAAAATAAAAAACAATTTTTATCAGGTTTCAATAAAAACAAATCTTTCTTGTCAATGAAACTCCATATTAACCAAAAGGCAACGTGTACATATAATGATGTCAATTAGAAACATCATAAAAATAAGTCAATCCATCAAAATATTTATTCAGTAATCTTACTTAATTTCTAATCTCTTTATTTGTTTAAGTTGTTTAGATGCTTCAGTAAATTTTATAATAACAGTCAAGTAAAACTTCCATTTATTTTTAAAACTTGTATTTTCTATTGAATCGAAAACGTCTTCTTAATCAAATTGTTTGCGACAAACCTAATTTCATAATAACTTAATCCAGTTACAAAGGTGGGGTATTTAAAGACAATGTTAACATAGGCAATGAAGATAAGATATGAAATCTAAATGGTTATAAAAGCATAGTGTTGATATTATTGTTAAAGGATATTGAACAATAATATATATTATCACTTGTTAATCATATGTCGTCTTAAAGAGTTAAACTGAATCAATTAATATAATGGTAACTAAGATAGGTTGGTTTAACGACGAGTTCTCTTTTCGGCAAGTTGTTTTTTTGTTGCTGTACAATTGCAAGTATATACTTATTTCCAAAAATTTTAATATTTTCAGTAATAGTGATACAGAAGAATTGGAGAACAGTACCCAGTTTGGCTAAAATGAGATGTAAATAGCTCAGTGAGAGACTCAATATTCAGACAACTTGTGAACACAGGTTATTCAATGAAAGCGGATTCAGCGTTCAAGGTCATCTGTGAATTAAGTAAAAAGCTACTAAAAGTTGTGGGGCCCTTAATTTTGTCGTTATTTAGATCGGACGATGTTGTCGAAAGGGCTCTCCACTTTAGTGGCCCGTGATCTGACTCCAATTTAATCGTATGAACAATTGTGATTGAAATATATATGTCGCCTATCCTCGTATATAATCATCGACTTCAATCACGTTAGTCAATAACGGAATTAAATAAGTCAAATAACGAGAATGAACTTGTGAATACATATATTTTGTGCATGAAGCGAATGTAATAGAGAGAAGCGAAACAGCGCGCAGTCGAGATGGCAGGTAAGCCAACTCCAGTTTAACCAAGCGTTAATCAATATTTATAGTTGCACAAAAATAAGTTACAGACATGTGATGAGTAATGGGATAAGAAGTGCACACACCTACGCACTCATATAAAAACAGTAAAGATTGATAAGCGAATAAATAACAAGGTCAAAATGTGACTCAATTAGAATGAACAGATTGAGCTGTCTGAAAGGTAGAATACGATATATGGGTTTACCATAATAACAGACAGTACAAGGTAATCACACTCTATCTTTGTATTGTAAAGGTACTAGCTGTACATCTGGGAAAATCAGAATTATGTATCCAAATAAAACACGTACAACTTCTGCCATAGTCTTAATTTTCCGTAATTTTTTCTCTTTCACAGTCATTTACTTCCTTTTTATCTGATCTATAGACATTTTACCCTCAACTGACTTGTCTTTGTTTTTCTATGATATTCCTAATTGGAGTCCATCTCAATTTGAACATTTTATCATATCAATTCCAGCCATCCCTTTCCAATTATAATTTTATTATCTATCTTCATGCTGAATAAACAAGCTCTCAACAACAAAATTACCATAAGTTTCCTTAATAAAATAACATTTTATGTCTTTGTTTGTTTTACTTCACTGTTACCATTGTTTAGATGAATTAATTATCACTATTACTACTATTATTATCAATTTGAAAGGTATATATTTGGGACTGTACAGATTTGCGAGTGAACTCACTAAAAACAGAACTTTTCGTTAAACCATTATTTCTTATTTTATGTCTCAATGAGTACAATGGTAAATAGAAAAAGGTTTTTTGGGTTTTGAATGCAAAACAATTAGGAGCTCGAAATCTTGTATCATGTAAATATTAAGATCAGCAGAGATTTTGAAATTTTGTTTCATCTTAATTTGGACTCGTTGACTAAATGTAGTTAGACAACAGAGTTGATGTTAACTCCTCAACTAGAACCCTATGCTGATGGCTTCAAGCAGCATCGTATGATGAACTCAACTACTGAGCCCAGGTAGCGATTGGCTTGTGCAATAGAGCAAATCGTAATTCATATATTTCGGTTGTTTGGATCTTTCGATTGGTCAATTTCTTTAGAAATATGTGCCAAGACTAAACATAAATATATAGATTTATTCAAAGTTGGACCTAACAATTAGTGAACCAACTTCCTATCGCATAAACAACCTTCGTATGTTGATTACAACAGAACGTAGTGTTTCTAACAAATTAACGAAAAGATGAACGGACAGTCCTATATATTCGTAGTAAATACTCTAATACAGTGGTTTTAAATAAATAAACAGAAATCTTGAAGTTATAACCCTTCAATGTAGAAAACTACAGTAAACATGTCCTTTTGGACTAAGATCAACAATAGTCGGCTTCTAAGCAAGTTAGTGTAACAAAAACTAATTAATTAATTGATCGACATGTAACTAGAAAAAAAGGGGTTATCTGTTTATCAAGGTAAGATCCATAAAACCATTTATACTGCAAAGATCCTGGTGTTAATTTCATTTATGATGAAGAGAAGTCATCTAATTTAATGGGACTTAAACATAAGGAGGGGTATTCTTTGTAAGTACACTGAAGTGCAATTGAATAATTGGTATGATAAAAATATTAAAAAAAGGAATAGTGCCATGTACTAAAATCGTTTCGTTTTGCATAATTATAGTTCCAATAAATATCGTTAAATACTATAGAGTCGGTTACTATGTTAAGCCCACATACCTTATTCTAGCTTCTGGATAGACTAATTATCCATTCTTCTTGAGTCACGTTTTGACCATGCTAATAATTTACTTATCAACCTTGACTGTTTTTATATAAGTATATGTGTGTTCATTTCCTATCTTACTCATCACATGTCTGTAGCTTATTTTTATTTGACTATAATTATTGATTAACACTTAATCAAGTGGAGTTGGCTCACATTCCACTGTGCGTCAATTCATCTCTCTCTGTTTTATTCACTTCTCCGATCTTTTGTCTAAACCAACGATTGTATGAAATATACATATTCGAAATTCATTCTTATATTTGACTTATTTAATTTCGTTATTCACTAACGTGGATAATTAACATCAATAATTATATAAGATGATAGACGACATATGTACTTCAAATGCATTCATACAATTCTAGGCCACAAAAATACTCATTATGATTTAGTTTTTATAATGCTCGGTAATTTTACGAATTGATATGCATTTTGTCAATAAGTAAAGTGTTCGTGAAAATTTACCAACCATATACTAAACATTTTAATTCTTTTTTTATAGCTGTGGACGGAAATTTGACAACGCATAACAATTATATATATATCCACAACGAATTTGTATATTTCTCATTTCTGATGAGCTTACAACATCGAAATAGAGAGTTTTGAAAACTGAAAATATCATCCAGTATTTTCAATAATTTATATTCAGGCTCTATGGATGAAATCTATGAAAAATATGATTGTTTGTTAGTGATTTTGTTTTCTTTTTAAATATATTATTTATAATATATTCTAAGTTTTCTTAGAAAAAAACAATTTTGTTTCAAAACATTGTTTACACTCATTTACCCAAAATGATAGTCTAGGTAAAAACAACAAAAAATATTTAACGACAACAAATCAACCTACTCATTTATGTTCTATCGTTATTCTATACTTTAAAGCAAGGGTTCTTAAAAAAACGTGAGGACGGACATCCGGTTACGAAAACGTTTTCTATGATTATATCTATATCTCAACTACTATATATTCGGATAGATTGGAAGGAAACGGAAATTATTCTAAATTGCATGAGAGTCCGAAGGAGACTGTAATGCAGTTGGTGATTGAAGAATAACTTTCAAACAGTCAAAATTAGTATACTTTGTTTTAAAATAATAATATATATGTTTATTTATAAAGAAATGTGAGATTGTTTCGGATTGCTATAATTTTCGATTAGTAGTGTTGAAACGGATTTAAAAAGTAGGACGAAGCCTCCAGAGGCTTTAAAGGAGCTGAAGAAATTCCATCCAATCAGAACCTGATAAAGCCTTGAAGAATATCAACGTGATATGCTTGCCTCCTTGAGGATTGGCTGAATTATAATAATGTTGTAAGTAATGCCGATAACTATAAATACCCATGTTTTTTCTATACATTTTTGATTCTTACACATTCGAGTGCCTTCAGTTAAATATCGTATTCTGCCTTAACCAAATAGAGGGGGTAACACTGGCGACGAGATATACCAATAATATTGACAATCACAATCACTCTTGAACATCTAGAAACTTTGCTTGAACCTAAGTGAAAACAGTATGAATAGTTCCAAGTTCGTACCCTACAAATCGTAACGCAACAAATCAACCTTAATCACAGTGGATTTACCGGTGATTCTTATAATCCTCATACCGATCCCATCATTAATTCTACTCATGAGTTTCACTTCCATAGTTTGGTTGGTATCACATTCGAATCCTGGTTCAAGAACTATGGAGATCTGTTCAAGGTCGAACTCCGTAAACTTGATGACACCATCAAGACCAAAACACTCCTGAGAAAACGTGGCACGGTTGAAGACGAATGTCACAGTAACTTCATCCTTCGAAAGAACCCAAGAGATTTTTCTTTTCATTCACCAATTAATATTGTGTTGTGAATCTTTACTAAACATTCATCTTTGTTTAGCATCCTTATAAGTGCCTCAAGATAACAAAAGTCGACGATGATGATGACTGGGTGAAACATGCAGGTTTTCTTCATCTCGAATGCGAGCAGTCTATACTATCAGCAATGACAGAAAGTTAGTTTAAGTGTTTCGTGTTTGCGTTCAGTCTCCGATCTTCAGAAGACGCTGATACCAGAAATACAATTATGCGTAAAACTGAACAGAGTCTGAACATAACGCTACAAGAAGTAGACACGGAATGCCAGAGATCGGTAAATTTGAAACGTGATACCTTCATGGTTTAAAGCAATAGTCGGTCACTGACGTCATTCATCCAAACTCCATTTCAAGAAGTACAGATCTGGTACGATAACTAACAAAATATTGATAACTCGTAAATGAGCAGAAATTTATCGCCGAAGAAAATATTTAACTGTAGATAATAATAAACACCGTATTCGTCTTCAACTTGATATAGCGTCTGACTTTACTCATTGGCCCAGAAACTAAGAAGAATATTGGAATACCTGCAGTTCGCCCAACAACGCAATTACCATACAGTGCTCCCGGTGGAAGGTTAAATATTGTTGAACAAGTATCCTGTACTGTTCCTAAAAGTAGTGCGAAAGTACACATTACAAAGTATCTAGCACCCCTATTTTGGGGGGTTAGATCTGATAGAGTCACTAAAATTAGCAGACTTTAATTAGCAACATCTGCAACTGAGTTAGAACCGATAATCACTTAAACGTCAACCAGAAGAACGCAGTGTCACTAAGACATCACCGTGTGTTTACAGAAGAATCGGGAGAATGCACGAAAGCTAAATCATTACTAACGCCAACATCTGGAGCTACTTCCGTTTGTTTGCCTAAAAGGATTGTGCTTTATTCTGCTCTCCCATTGGTTTAACAGGAACTAGAACGGCTTTAGAAAAAGGGTGTTACTGAACCTGCAAACTTCTCAGATTAGGCTGCACCAATGGAAGTAGTCAAGAAATCCAACAGCAGCGTCCGTTTGTGTGTATGTTACTCCATTGGATTAAATGAAGCTCTAGAATCTCACCAGTATCCCTTAACTTTAGCTGAAGATTTCTTTGCGAGGCTGAACTGCAGCAAGTATTTCGAGAAATTGGATTTATCAGACGCTTATTTACAAATTCCTGTAGCTGATGGAAGTAAAGATCTCCCCACGACCAACACACACAAGGGTCTGTTCCGATATAATTGACTGCCCTTTGAAGTGAAGACGGAACATTCGTTATTCCAGCGAATTATTTATAACATGTTACTAGGTATTCCAAGAACGGCGGTTTATTTGGACAATATAGTCATCATGGGATTTGAGAAAATGAGCTTTCAAAAAAATCTTGACCAGGTACTAGTACACACAACTGAATATGGTTCTCACCTCCGCGCAGAAATGTGTGACTTTTGTATGCAGCAGAAATGATACCTCGGTTTCACAATAGATAAAGAGGGACGACGACCAGATCCAAGGAATATGGAAGGTGTAACAACTATTCTCTGACCAATGGACAACGGTAGACATAGTTTAAGTAGAAAATATTATTTCTATTGTGCTTACAATGTTAGGAATTCACAAAAGATAAACAACCCAATCTCTCTCTTTCTTTCCCTCTCTCTCTCTCTCTATATATATATATATATATATATATATATATATATATAAGGTTTATTAGTACGGCAAGCTTTTTGAGTATTCTGCTGGAATAGTTTACTCATTTACTTTAAAAAATTAAATATTTCACAGAGTATCTTGCTAGTTAGAGACCTACTTTTTTTACTATCGTTATAGATTATTGTTCAACATTACAACAATCACTTTTGTCTGTTTTGTGATATATATTTTGATTCTAGTTTTGAGCACATCAAATCCACAGTGTACGGAAATAAACAAAATACATTTAGAATGAAATGAATTTTTAATCTTTATGTGCTGGAATACAGATATTTTAATTCTAGTGGCATTCCACATATTATGAACTGGATGTTCTTATTCTTATAAATTGTATCATTTTAAGTTAAAATAAATGACTTCATTTAATATGAACAAACAATATTGAATCTGTTTATTGTATTTAAGAATATGTGTTTAACGATATATCATGTTTCATAGGATTAGTAGTGAATGGCTTATTATGGCTTGAAATAGATTTGGCATTTGACCATCTGTTCAAAACGAAGATGCATTCAGCTTAATATCTATGAATATTAAAAGAGAAGCATATGTATTTTGAAATATTGTCAGGAAGTAATGTATTGAGAATTTCTATGGTTTGACTTGTGATAAATATCCAGATGTTCATTTTTTTCGTTTACTTATTTACAAAAAAATATAGTTTTCTCATTTTGGCATCTCTTATTATGTTTCCATTTCTTAGGTTTACTGCTAGATATGCAGTTTATTGATAAAACATCTTAAATATTGAATATATTGATAAAGCTACTGTTTTGTACACATGCGGAAATCTAAATAAGGTGATATAATAATCTTATTGGTAATATACTCTTTTATTTGTTACCATTTGGCTGAAAAATAATATATTTCGATGTAATTCAGAAAATACTCTATCTTTAAACGCTATGGTCTCTATTAAATGGAGAATTTATAGCTAAATGTTCACTTAACTTATGTGTTTAACGTTATATGTGATAAAGATTATTATCAGAAGGGGTTTGTGGAGATTTTAGAAATTTCACTGATTGAAATCATGAGTCAATGGAAGCTAGACCACCATAGAAAACCTAGAAGCACTGGACGATCGTTTCGTCCTAGTATGGGACGCCTCAGCAGTGCACATCCACGATCTCGCATCATCTGCTCACTAGTGACTGACTCCAAGAGATACTCTTGGAGTTCTAGAGAGAAGCCGTTACCAGTGGAGTTCAACCAGGTCTTTTGTGAGATATCAGCTCACTGAAGACAATGGTATACGGTGGCGCAAATTCGTGGATTAGTTAAAGTTAGTCATTAACACCATTGGATGACGGCCCAGTGGTCTAGTTGGTTAAGCGCTTGGCGCGAGACCGATAAGTCCTGGGTTCGTGGATACGCACTGTTGAGGAGTCTCATACTAGAATGAAATGGCCGTCCAGTGCTTCCAGGTTTTCCATGGTGGTCTAGCTTCAATTGACTCATGATTTCAATCTGTGATAAAGATTATTGTTAAATTATGTTATTCAAAGCCATAATCCGTTATTTTTAAGATGAAAAATTCTTACAAACTGAACTGTGATTTTCAGTGTGCAGTGCATTAATATATTTTCATTTGATGACTTTGTTAGGTGTAAGTATACTGCTTCTTGTTAATGTTGTAACTCACAAATACCAACCAAAAAGTGAAATTGATAATGATGCTACTTTGGTTCATTTTGAAATATCGCAATATTTCACTATATTTCATTCAACGACCCTACTTCAGTAAACAATATTGCATATTTGCAATGCTAATAAAAACTAATGGTGTTTTGCTTAAATTCTTAACTTTGTTGTTATGTTGAAGATGTCTAAAAGACAAATAATTTATTAGTTTATATCCAAATTATAAGTTATTCAGTCTATTAGGTTTTTTAAGAACTCTGGTCATCATAATCTATCAAATGTAATTATTATTGAAAAGCCTTTTCATTCTGTAGTCATTTTTCTATTAGAGCCATAACAACAACTTGAACACTATATGCATACTGATAGAGACAATAGACATATTGCAATTTTGCACATTTTTTTACTGAAATTTTCTTACTGTAATCAAATAATGGTGTTGAGCGGAGCAAGTGCTATTATTTCATGTGGGAAATCGATGTAACCTTGTTACAGTACTTATAGATTCTTCGATTTTAAAGTCATCTGGACGCAATAATTAACATTGTGTCATTTATTGAAATTTTTAATGATTTATCAGTAGGAAATGTACTTGAATGTATAGGATAGTAGTCTAGAAGGCAGCAGTTTTTATTTTTTGACTTTATTGACATGTTAATAAAAAAATAAAACCACGAATCCTAAGCAATGATGGATAGTGGCTAACAGCGGAATGCTTGGGAATTAACGCAATATCGAGGCAATACGCAGTATATTCACATATGCCAATAAGAGACTTATCAACTGCAGTCCTAAACATCAGTGGGAGGATTTAAGTAAACAATAGCAAATGAATTCAAAATCACGAATCATTTTTTTTGTATGCAAAACTCAAAGACAAATTAAAAATGAAATAAAATGTAGGCGTTAAATGATAACTATGTCAGTTCATAAATAACTTTAATAAGAGTGAAAAATCTTGTGGGACTGAAGTTTCTAACAATGATATAAGAAAATTATTTGGACCTCATATATATCCTTCATTATTTTATAATTAAACTGCTTAGTATTTTACAATGCATCACATAGAATAGAACTCCGTTTTTTTAATAAATTTGTCTTCATTACAATAGCATCTCTTGCGTCAGTGATCAGTGTTAGTAATATTCTACTGATATGATTCTAAACTAAACTGTAGAGAATGATTTTATTAAAAACAAAGATAAGTGAAGCGAAGACAAAAAACTGTAATTTAGTTGAACAATCTGAAAAAAACAATAATGAAACAACAATAGGACGAAACGGCTGTTCAGTGCTTCCAGGTTTTTCATGGTGCTCTAGCTTTAATTGACTCAGGATCTCAACTATTGAAATTACTACAATCTCCACAAAACCCGTTACTGAAAATACATATTTGTTTTTATGAACACTATTTAAAAACACTATCTTGGTCGACATAAATTCTTAACTTACTAACTCAACAATTTGTTAGGACATTGAGCATTTCATTTAACAAAATCAGTTTTCATCAACATGTTTACTTTGGAATCATACGTCAATATATGTCAAATCATTTAGCAACAAGCATTTATCTTTTTGTGTTTCTACAATGGAAGAAATTTCAAATAAATGAGCTAATCGTCTTTTTTTTCCAGGTAATAAAAAAATAATTCAAGTTGAGTTGACCAAAGTTTTTTTTTATCACGAAAAAGCTACGTACATATTCTTGCTTGGTAATAATGTAAGAATAGACATAGACAACTTTGAAATGAGTATTATGTCTGGTTTGAATTGAGTGGGTGTAAAATATTACTTTACTTCTTAGGAACTATATATTTACTAATAGAACTAGACAGTTAATTTTAGAAAATGATTTATATGAGTCTCTTATGATAGATTTGGTATGTAAACTAATGTATAGTCAAATCTTTTAGTGTTTAGTTTTCACTTAAGTACGGTAAATATAATATATTTTTAGAGAACTTAAAAGCGACTTATTTATTTCAGTGGTAGGCTTAATGTATAGATCAACAGTATACATTTATATTTAAAGCAGACATGTAGTTTATTACAATATAAAGACATATGTATGAATGAAATGATGATAATCACATATATCAAAAAAATACAGTGTGTATGTGTGTGTCCAAATATTCGACACAAAAATGAAATTTTAAATTCAACTTCAAATCTTGTTTTAGGTGACAACTTCGTGTATCTGCTAATTAAAATATACAAGACCAAAAATATATATTTCATCCAGTTTGAATTTTCAGGAATCATTTTGTATTTGGCTTAGGTCGAACAAAGTCCTGTTACGTATTCTGAGTTTATTTTCCATTATTTATCATACTTTTAAACAAAAGTAAGTGTAAAATGTGTGTTCTACATACTCTAATAAACGTAACTGTATTCATTAACGTCATGATAATGGTGATTGTGTATCTTCATATGGTAGCTTCTCGAGGAATCCAGTAAACGGGCTTCTTTTTATTTATGATTGGTCGACTGGATGTACCTATGCCCAATGATTACAGTTAGATTCAATCCCAATTAACTGTTATTTGAAGCATCAGTTTAATTTCTTCTAAGCTACTAAGTTCAAATTATTATTGATATGAAACGTGTGTGATATTGTTGATAAGGCTTTTTTTGGTATTGTCTTTTTCTAGATTATATTAAATTACTCTTCGCTGGCATATACGCATCCTAAGCAAAACGTTTGTTGATGCCTATAACTACACGCCGTAGGCTAGCTTTTACAGAAGCATCTGATAAAAGTGTATATTTAGCAATATATGCTTACAACCATGGCTCAACAGAAATCCTGAAAACATAATCCTAGCCATCTTTTATGTGAAAATCTTGGTCACCGTCAATATTAATTAAATGTTTCAAATAGAAACCATATTAGTCAATGGAGGTCTAATTCTAGGTTTAAAATACATTCGTTTCTTATTTCTATTTAAAGTCATGTTACTGATTCACTTATGCGAATATCAAACTAGAAAACATAACGTAAAAACATTGTTTAAAAAATAATTTGTTGTCAATAGTGGATTGATTTGATCAACTATTTCCCAACCAACCAGTATTTTCAAATAAGCTTTTTCAGATCCTTCGAACATCTATTCTAGTTAGAGTCACTTATGGTAAGTAATTACTAGGCAAGATTAAAATACATTTTTTTCGGCACACGAATATTGATTATTTCCGGGAAACATTATAAAGGATTATAAAAACGCATGAACTGACGTAATTGTTTTCTGCACATAGTAGATCTTAAACGGTAAAAAATTATTGAAATTTTCTTGTTTAACATCTGTAATTAATCTATTAGACATTGTGCATATATTTATATACTTCTAGAGAAAATAGTTTTTAAAGTTTAAAGGTCACATAGATACTTTCTACTATTATTATTATTATCGTTATTCTAAAATCTAAAATTCTCTTCTGAAATATGTTCATGCCAAAATAACATCCACTAGCTTTCATTATTATCATATTAAGATATGATTTTATTGTAATACATCTAGATTATAAGGATATTTCAATATAGTGAAAATTCTCATTTTGGAATTTGGTATATATATTAGTATGGATATTTGTTTAAGGCATTTTATTCTTAAAATTAATAATTTCAATAATAAAGAGTAACGTATCCAAACACTTGATATTTTCAACAAAATTCAATAAGAACATAATTGAAAATTACCGTTTAATAGAATTCAAGTTCTCATCAATACAGTGAAATTAACTTAGAACAGATAAAGTGTGTATAAGCAAAGATGGATAGTGACTAGCTGTGTAATCCAAGACGCGTGTTTCGTGCTGTTAGGGACTCGTCAGCCGGATGTATCTGTACCGTAGAGTTGATGTCAACCCTGAAACTCGAGCTCAATACTGTTTGCTTTAAACGCCATTGCGTTATCAACTATGGAAGATATAAGTAATCAACACCAAGTAAATTTAAGATAAAGTATGTAATTTGGACGAATATACTTTGTAAATGTTTTTTAAAAAAAACAGATTTTAAAGTCATTTGTAAAAATTTTTCTTTTTCACATAGTGTTTGCAATTATTATCACATAATGCATGAATCTCCTATTTAGATGATAGGAAATCACTCATGAATAATGTTTTTCAAGTTATCTTAAATATCAAAATTTTTAACATTTATCTAACCTAAATTTGTTATTATTATTCTCAATGATCTGTTGTCAACAAAACAAACACGTAGATTAGTATATAAAACAATATTAAACTTGATATTAAAAAAATTAATTACAATAGACTATGTCTAAAACTAAAGTCGTGTAATTGTTTGCATTTATCACAAGTAACGTCAAAACATTTAAAACTTAACAAAATTTATCAAAGTCATGTTGAACCATTCTATAATTTCAATTATTATAATGTCAGTTATAAAGGAAATAAAATTTTGAGTAAATTGTCCTTAGGGAATAATGAAATCTTTCGGTATAATTTTGTTTTAATCTGATACTATTGTGGAAAGCGAAATCAATGACCATCCTCCTTAGCTGCCAAAAATCAACCATATAAAATATCCGTACTCCCTATAATTCATTTGCATAAGAGGTTGAAACCAAGTATCGTATAATCAATAAATCATTAGTTAAGGCATAAAATTCTACCATAATGCATTCTTTTAAGTTTTGTTTTCAAACGACGACTTAAAATAAAACTCATTTATCAACCCTTAAAACATGTTTGATTCGGCGGCCTGCTTGAATATCTGGGCTACCTGTCTCTGCCATCTAATTACTTCAACAAATTACCTGTTTTTTCATTTGATTTAACTTATAATTCTGTCCATTAATTGCATAAATTATTCAGGCGCTTTTATGAAAAGCCTACGACCTTTCGCTGCACAAGTTACAAAAAAGTACTATAAAAGACATCGTGGTGGTTGGCAATATGAGTTAAAGAGAATGGACATTAATCGTATGTCGATTCCCGAGCCGCTAAATTCTAACTGCCGATCACTAATCAACAAAGTAGACTATCTGCAATTCCTACTAAGTCAAAATACGCATCGTAATTGTGATGTCATCACAATTCAAGAATCTTGGTTAAATGATTTACAGGATGACTGCCTAGTATCACTACGTGATTTCAAAATTTATCGTCAGGATCGATCAAACAATGAAAAGAGGTGTGGTGGCGGTGTAGCTACGTTTGTAAACATAAACTGGTGTCGATCTTTGTTTGAGTGTTTTAAGTTTTCAAATGACTTTATCGACTGTCTAACTATAAGATGTCGTCCAAAACATCTGAATAAATACAAATATGTTTATGTTACCAATATCTACGTGACTCCAGATTGCACATCATCTGCGCTATCTGTTTTCGCTGATGAATCCACTGAGTTCACTGTTACTGCCTTCAGTGTTTCACTTTCAGTTGTATGTGGTGATTTCAATTCATGTGACTGTAGCTTCCTAACGTCACTAGGTCACCAAAATGTAGTAGATTTCCCTACCCGTTTGGATGCGCATTTAGACTTCGTCTTCATTAATGATGTGGGTACATATGCGACTCGTAAACGTGCTCGATTGTCTTGCTCGGATCATTGTATAATTCGTGTTCTACCTAAAGTATATGGAAAGCATGGGAAGAGTACACTCTTACATCAAACCAAGAAAGTCAAATATAGGAATTACTCAGAAGAAAATATCCGAAATCTGAAAAACATGTTTCATACGACCAACTGGGAATTATTTACGAATGACTCACTGGAAAACACTACTGATGTTATCACTTGTTACCTTAAATTCTGTTTTGATATTTAGTGTCCCACTGAAACCATTTTTGTAAGTTTTGATCGACTTACATCTTCACAACTAAAACGACTACGGAGGATGAAAGAAAGAATGTACAAGGAGAAGAACTCTAATGAAGTTCGTAAGCTAAATGGCCTGATAAACCTTGAGATTAGACGTCTCAACTGTATGTTTACTCAAAAACTCTTGTCTTGCAAAAACTCTCCAAGTATGTGGAAACTCTTTACAGAACCTACAGGTGACAGACATTTTAGAAGCGATGACCAGCTGAATGTTTGTGACTTAAATAAGTCTTTTGTACGTCAGTCATCTGATGTGATGCTCCCTCTATCCACAGGTTTAAATAGTAGCTGTGTTCCTACTTTCACTGAAACTGATGTACGAAGATGTCTCCAGTCGCTTAATTCATCTCGATGTTTGGGACCTGATGGTATCCCAAACCTCCTTTTAAAAAGTGTGCTGATGTCCTAGGTTATCCGTTCACAACTATCTTCCACAGATCCTTCTCATCTAATCTCATACCGAAAATGTGGAGAAAGATGAAGATAATTCCTGTACCCAAGAAAGCATCTGGTGATAAGAATGTAAAATTTAGACCTATTGCAATAACTTCACCCTTCCTCAAAGCAATGGAAAAATTATTATTACTTCCACTTCAGCCTGCGATAAAATAGCATATTGATCCATATCAGTTTGCTTACAGACGCAAAAGAAGCACTTTAGATGCTGTTGCTGTTCTGCATCACAACATAGTGTTCAACTTAGAAAAGGGTCAGAAATATGTTCGATGTGCTTTTCTGGACTATACTTCAGCTTTTGATTCTATACCAAGACAACGTTTACTTAACAAGTTAATCAGCGTCAACACTGAGGGCTGGATAACCAACTGGCTATGTTCCTACCTCTCTGGAAGGGAACAGTACACTGTGTTTGAAGGGAAGTGTTCAGAGTCTCTACTGTCTCATGAACGTATACCACAAGGAGCTGTTCTTTCACCTCTTCTTTTCTCTTTCTTTCTGTATGATCTGCCATCTTCCACAGAAAACACTTTTGTGAAATATGCGGATGATCTCACAGTATGTATGCCTATCTCTTCCTCTTTACATCCCGTAGAAATGAATGAGTTTTTGTCTCGTATTGATTGTCGGTCTGTTGGTAATGGTCTCATACTTAATCCGTCTAAATATCAAGCTGTTAACTTTAGCATGAAACATGAACGGAATCTAAACATCATTTTGAGATCCCATAATGCTTGTACCATCGGAGACTCTTTGATAAACTCAGTGTCGAAGGCCACTTATCTTTGTGTCACCTTTTCCTCTGATCTGTCTTGGTCTTCCCACGTTCTATTGTTATCGAAGAAGGTTTTCCGTCTGACCTACTACATAAAGAGATTGCATGCTTTGGGAATTACTCGTCATTTACTCTTACAATTTGTCAATTCTTGCATTTTACCTATTATTCTTTACTGTTCTCCATTATTCTTTCCCGGGCTTTTGAGAAAAGACTTTGCTGTATTGCGGAGAGTGCTGAAGGCAGTTAGCAAGATGTGTGGTGAATCTTACGAGGTCATAATTAATGTGGTTGTGGATAGACATTTAAAATCATGCAAACTCCTGGCAGGTGTTATTTTGTCAGATACTAGCCATCCCGTTCACTCTTATCTTTCTCCTTGTATATCTTCTGGTAGAACGAGACGTAATTACATTAGAATCCATGTACGCAAGCAAAAGTATAAAAGTTCTATAATACCTTACCTAGCAAATATACTCTGTGACGAACAGGTTGTTAGAGTTAACCTAGTCAATAACCTGTATTCTTAACATGTCTTTAATTTTAAAAGTTGTACAGTTTTTCGGGTTTTATTTTAAAACCTTTTTTATTTGTTTTTGTATTTGTTACTGTCTTTTTTGTTGTTGTTGCGTAAGTAACTTGTTGAAATACGCTGTGCTGAGGATTCTATATTGTACCAAAATATAATATTGTATAAAGCCATTAATAATAATTAACTCAAAGTTTACTTTAACTCATCTAACACTATCTTACTCCTGTTTTTTGTTAAACATAACATATATCTTTATTCTTATTTGAAATATATTTCAATTTAGTGGAATGATAATTTCCATTAGTTTCCAATTACTTTGTTGATTATTATGTATTGTGTTGTAGTGTTAATTAAAATCAGTCAAATCTCTTCAGAGGTTACAGTTAAAAAACATTAGTTTATTACGATACTAATAAAAGACTATTTATTAGTCAAAGTCCAAAATTAAAGAAAAAAAGCACGAAATGCATAATGATTTCATAAACTTGTTACAAATCAACTTTTTTTCTACTGGTCTTTCCTTATTCTGTTAACTGAAATCTATTACTTTAACATGTAAACTAACTTGAAGTTGAATTCGCTTGGTATTGTTTGGTTTGTATCTTCCCATAGGTCCTGGGTTCGAATCTCGCGGGTGCGGCATCGTGGATGCGCACTGCTGAGAAGTCCCTCGCTAGGACGAAACGGCCGTCCAGTGCTTCCAGGTTTTCCATGGTGGTCTAGCTTCAACAGACTCATTATTTCAATCACCCCATTGCACAGGCAAGTGGCTTTCAGGACTCAGTAACTGAGCGGATAAAGCGATGGCGTTTGAAGCGAATGGTACTGAGTTTGAGTCCCAGAGTGAACACCAACTCTGAGATGCAGGTACATCCAGCTGACTAGTCCCAAATAGGAAGGAACGCGCGTCCTGGATTCCACTGCTAGCCACTATCCATCATTGCTTACAAACAATTTGAATTGTTTTTTTCTTTGAAAATGAGAATCATCAAGTGTTTTATTTTGGTTGATAAAGTATACAATCAATTTCATTAAATATTCATTATTGGTATCATTTTAGTATGTATCCTTTGTGTCAAATTATTTCAACGGCGTTCTAATTGCAAAGCGGTATATTCTTACTTATTTAATTTCCATTTGGATGGAATAATTGAATTATAATATGACATAATCTTTGAAATTCATTTATAATTAAAATGTAATAAAAAAAATCATCTTTATTAACGCTTCAAGATTAATATTCTCAGGAAAAAAGTATTTCAATTATAGCAACTCACGTGCAATTGAGTTTGTTCTCATTTAACTCGGTTAAGCCCTTTTGTTAGTTTATTTAACGGACAAAGTCATCCGTACTATAACGACTTATTGTACCTTTATTATTGTTGTGCTTGTATGAAATATGTATGCTTGAACACTGCTTACCGTCTACGCATGTATTCATTCTGCTAGCTTTATTATTAACTGCTTAATTGATTCGACGGTCCATTCATTTCCCTATATATATATATATATATATATATATATATATATATATATATATATATATATATATATATATATATATATATATATATATATATATATATATATATTTATATACGTGTACATTTAACACTCTACACTCTCAGTTCGCTGACTTATTCATTTGCCTCTATGGTTTTGTGGTCTGAGTTATCTGCTAATAAGACTGTAGTCGCTGCTTCTCTTTGCATTCTGGTTCCATCTAATACCAAATTGTAAATAATTGAATGAGCACTATATTTAAGTAAGATTCTGTTATTAGTATTGTAATCTATAAAGCCATATGGTTCATTACATTTATATATTTAGTTATATCATGAGATATTTTAAATAGAACAAGCTGTTCAAACTATTAAACGCTTGATATTTTTTAACCGTTAACTAGTTAATAGGTAATATTATTTACTGTAAATATGTATGATAACAATAAGTGAGCATGTGTATAATGCTTTGCTATATAACAAAATGTCTTTATTTTGAAAGAATGAATAATAATGATAATAATAATAACAGATTTATAAGCAGAGATAGTTAATCGCTAGCAATAGTGACTTAGGGACATATCAAAACAATTCGCACAGGATGTAAATATGATAATAAGAGACTGATCAATCACAGTCCTAAACATAAATGGGAAGATTCAAACAACCAATACAAAAATGAACACTAGATTTGCTTCATAAAGGTTATGTTTTTTAAGTACCAAAGTTTGTTTTAAATATCTTTCTTTTTTGTGAATTATTCAGATAAATGAAATCTCAGAATTACTATCATAGCTTGATAAGAAATTATATTGAATTGTTTGTTAGAATAAAAGTTTAAATCTTCACATGTTAGTTTAAAATAGTAATATAATGTAATCATTATGTAATACTTGATTTATTTAGGATTTTAAGTTATGGTTCTTAGTTAGAAATAAAATATTTTAGATCAAGGTCATGAACCGATTGATGTTAGACCACTATTAAAAATCTGGAAGCACTGGACGGCCGTTTCGTCCTGTTGTGGGACTTCTCAGTAGTGTGCATCCATGACCCCGCTCGTGGGGTTCAAACTAAGGGCCTGCAGTCTTGCGCGCGAACGCTTAACCTACTGGACCGCTGAGCAGGCATCCAATAGTGTTAATGTCTAATCTCAAACAATCCACGAAATTGTGCGACCATCTTCCATTGTACTGAGGTAGATACCTGTATCTACAAATATTTTTGTTTTCAAGAACCTGAGGTGATATATCATTGTTAGTATGTGAATTGTTTTCATAGTAATGTTATAAACAGAAAATAAGACTATTGATGATAAAGTTCGATATACTTCAGTAGCTTCATCGAAGAATTTAGCCATTTCTTAATATAGATCAAATAATTTTTCAAATCCTAAAAGCTCTCTAGATTCAATGAGGTCATTGTAAATCTTTTGAACATTAATTTGTCTTTCAAGTGAATAACACAATAAATCTACTAGTTTTATATGTATCTTGAATGACTATTTAGTTATGATGACTTCATTTACTTATAAATTTTTGTAAATAATTTCTAAGCTATCACATAGCTAATAACTACAAAATTCAAGTTGAATCACAATGGGATATGTTTCTCGTCGATTGTATTTTTAAAGAAATGATTCTTTCCATTATTATGTTACTAAAATTCATTGTTAGATTGGATAGTATCTACATTGTTGACTAGAGATCATGATAATTTTACGTCATAACTTTACCGAATCTAAAATTAAGACTGGTATATAAGAACAATTTCATTTTTAAAATAAATTCTACAGTTCAATAGAAATTTTTGTGATTTATATTAATTAAACATAATTCAATGGATTTCACTATTATATAAGACATTTTCCTTGAACTTGAGAAGTCATAAATGATATGAATTGTCTGTCACTAAATTTTATGTAACTATTTTGTAACACTTCCCAAAGACAGTTTTGTACTGTATATATATATACATTTTGATTTGTGTCTGTTGTTATCGCTCGTGCTTTTGGCTCTTTGCGGAATATACTTCCTCATTCAGACTTTAACTTCTCTCTCTAGTTAGCGGGGCTGAGACGCAACAGAATAGATAATTTATTCGTCTTTGTTCATAATCGCTTCAAACATAGCGGTGACAATAATGAAGTCGCTACAATCTGCACTTCAATTCTAGCTGTTTACAATACAACCCCTAAAAACTACTTAGAAAAATATTCTTATCAATTATTCTTATTTTTTTTATAGTTTTCATCAGTAGAATAATTCTCAATGTTAATTAACTTTTCACCAAGTTGATTTGTTTGTGATGCATTGAGAGAAATAACATTCATCATAGAGATAATAAGAAAAAACACGATACAAGATATAAAATTAATTTAAACTATACATGTTCATTATTGATAAGCTAATGAATAATCTATAAATGGATGATGAAATATAATGAAATATATTTTTTGCTGAAATCTTCACTAAACAAATTATACTGTAATTATGAAAAGAGTATGAATATAAATATAAAAAAAAGAGAGAATTATTTTCCATTTATAGATTCTGTAAATGCATAATAAGTAGCTGATAAACTAACAACTAAAGAATCTTTTCATTGATATCATATTTTAATAAGAACTTGAAGAAAATATCTAATTTGAAATAAACGATTGAATTAGTTAAATTTATATCAAAATTCAATAAAGTAATTCATATATGTTTTAGGTATTTGGTATTGAAATGAATAATATGGCAACTTATAAATATCTTTAGTTAGAGTATATTTCAGTTAAGTTTATATTAGTTTGTAAAGATCAGTATTATGTATAATGATTAATATGACCAAGATCATGGCCATAGTTATTAAATAATCATTACAGTGACACAAACATATACACATTACACTAAATGTCACAACTTGATCGTATATTTTACATTAAGTAACTGGTAATTATTCAATACAGATGTCAAGACAGTTCTACTGTATGGGGCGGAAACCTGGAGAACTACGAAATCTATTATCCAGAAGATACATGTTTTTATTAACAGTTGTTTACGCAAAATACTTCGAATCCGTTGGCCAGACACTATTAGCAACAAACTGCTGTTGGAGAGAACAAACCAGATCCCAGCGGAGGACGAAATTAGGAAGGAGCTCTGGAAGTGCATAGGACAAATATTGAAGAATGCACTCACATGGAATCCTGAAGGCTAAAGGAAAAGAGGAAGACCAAAGAATACATTACGCCGAGAAATGGAGATAGACATGAGAAAAATGAACACGAATTGAATGGAACTAGAAAAGAAGGCACAGTACAGAGTGGGTTGGAGAATGCTGGTCGACGGCCTATGCTCCATTAAGAGTAACAGGCGTAATAAAGTAAGTGACTGGTAAATTTCGGGAACAAAGTTAATATCTTAACATGACTACGCAATTATTAAACGATAAGGTTTGATTGATGTTTAGGCTTAAACGACATACTTTAAGAAACAGTCTGAAATGGTTTAGTTTAATTTCTGAGACTTTAGAGAATTAGATGATCTATCAGTATTTATTTCTTTTGATACTAATAGTATTCTTAGTTCTATTACTCTGGAATTTCTGTTGATAATTTAATTTAATTGAGCTAATCTTGTGTAGCTACTTGAATTAATGTATGCATGTACCAGGCTAACGATGACTGATTGATGTTTAGATCAAAACTAGTAAGAATCAAAGATCTAATACACAAGGAGGAACAACAGAACTGTATTTATGGAATAAAATGTAGTGACTATAATCCAACATATGTAATTGAAACATCAAGGCAACTGAATGTGAAGGTTCAGGATCACAAACTATGCTGAAGGCACATTCCTAAATCTTCAATTTATGTAAAAAATCTTGAGAATAAATCAGCGATAGCATTACACTCGATATAATCGGATCATGCAATTGATTTCACTAGCACTTGAATCCTTCCAAAAAGCCTTAATTCTTACAAGACAAGACTAACAACCAAAGACTTACAAATATGAGCTAATTCAAACAGTATTATTAGGAGAGATGGAATACAACTAGCTGTCCTATGGCCACTAACATTTAATAAGTAAACCGGAACTCCTTATTCCATTCGATCTACATCGAATTAACTAATTAACAGATATTACATTCAACCGTTCAAATCAGTTATCTTATATGAATATGTTAAACAATTGACTGGAACATTAAAATAACACAAACCTTCAATTACAAATACATTGTTCCTCTTGAATCCATCCTTTCATCTTGTTTACTTATCTTCATTTTATGTTTGCTGTGACATTTTTGATTCATATCATATATCAGAAGGAGTTTTGTGGAGATTTTTAAAAATTTCAATAGTTGAGATCATGAGTCGATTGAAGCTAGACCACCATGGAAAACCTGGAAGCACTGGATGGCCGTTTCGTCCTATTGTGGGACCTCTCAGCAGTTCTAACCCTGCGAGGCGGGGTCGTGGATGCGCACTGCTGAGGAGTCTTACAATTGGACGAAACGGCCATCCACTGCTTCTAGGTTTTTCATAGTGGTCTAGCTTCAACTGATTCCTAATCTCAACTACTGAAATTCATATCATATATAAAAATCATATGTTTTCTTAATATTCATCGACCGAAGACAATATATAGTGAATGAAATTTCCTCTGACTTACGTATACACACAATCTGTTATCTTAACACTCTTCGTTTCACATCACACATCTCTTAAAAAATAATCAAAATCTTCACTTTAAACATTGTTAACGTTGATTGGATAACTTATTCAGTATACAGAATCGGAGAACCATGTACCTATTTGTATTAGATAGTTCTGATGTTTTATTATATTTCCTTGAAAAAGCTTGAACCAGATTGCCAGGCAAAACGTTGAATTTACTTCAAATTCATTCGCTGAGATTTTACAAATAAATTCTTCCACTTTAACGTCTCACATCAACTCCGCGCCCAAATACTGTGAAATTATTCGTTCAAATTTAGACGAAAGTCCTTATTGATGGATTTTTAGTTGCTTAATATTTACAAATACGATTAATCGCTGAAAAAAACACTTTTCATTGTATTATTCTGCTTTTATATGGAATTTCTTAAGAAATACTGTTCTCTATCTTTGAATTACGAATAATGAATTCTAAAATGGAGTTTATTACACTGTAAGACGGCATGATGACAGCATACCTTAAATGTTGACATGATCGTAGATTTCAAATTAATTTGTTTACGTAACGTTGTCAACTTACTAGTTCTCATTTAACCTACTTATTTATTATAAATCATTTAGAAATAAGTAAGACTTGATTTTAAAAGATACCTGTGTTGATTATGAAAAGAAACAATTAATTTAAATTGTGAATACTAATAAACATTAAACCAAAAATGAAACTTATCACTTCTACCAAAAAAAGAAATTTCGGATAACAAACCGCGCCGAATAAATCAGTTTTTTTTTTTAAAAAAAAAGACATCCTAAAAGATTGCAACAAAGGTAAAATATATTAAATGATATTTTTGATGTTAACAAGCTGTGTACATCTTTCAGCAACTTGATATATACATGAAACCTGGTTGTTTTAAAGATCAATCTGAATATCAGTGGTAGAAAAAAAACATTCTAATTCTCTTCTAACTTCCCGACTGCTAAAATCGGATTTCTTCAGATATTCAGTTAAATTATGGGTTAACCATCCTTCACCTATAATGGGAGGTCTAGAATGAATAGTCATCGAATTTCAATCGAAAACAATGTATTAAAACTGCTGAGGGATTAAGGAACTATGAGAATAACATGAATAAATGCTACAATGACTTTAAAGTTATAGTAAAAAAGTTGTTTAAAGGTTTAAATCAGAGATTGGGTGATATTCAATAACATAAAATGTTAAAAATATGGTAATTTGAATCACGTCACTACATGACAAATAGTAAACATTTGCTAGCATTGATTTTTTCATTACATTTGTTCAGAAAACTGTACAGTACGTGTTATTTTATTAATGAAGCAAAAGGTTTAAAATAAACACATTGTTTCACGTTTTTGATGTACACAGAAGTTCTGCATAGCATACGGAATTTTTAAATTAATGTACATACACATTTACGTGCTTGGAAGGTATAAATCATTTCATCAATCCGGTTTTATTTTTTAGAATCTTCGAATACATTTGGAATGATTCAATAGAAACAACCAATTTATTGTTACCTGAATGTACGAAAATATTGATATTCTCATCATTCGATAGATGCAAAAATGTTTGTGAACCATCATGGAAAACCTGATGGTCTAGCTTCAATTGACTCATGATTTCAATCAAAAACATAAGGATATATATAAAGAAGATCTTAGTTATTATAAAAGCATGCTGACACATACATTCTAAAGGAAAACATCTCACAGCAAACTGATAAGATTAAAAAGTTTCATTATCAGTAGGAAAAAAGACAGTTTCAAAATAAAAACGTTGAGATTGTCACAGTTGAATAGATTTGCAAGTATAAAGAAAATATTTTTTTCCTTCTCAACATTTACCATGGTGAAGTGTGCCATTACGTCCATTGGTTTCTAATTTTTTTTTGTTTTTAGAATCCCATTCTTTGAAGTTACATCAATATCACCATACGTCTAAATCTAATGTAATTTGAAAGGGCTGTTTTATTAACCACAGAACTGTATTTAAATTAGAAATTCGAATAGAATTCAATCACTTTAAATCAAAAAACTATACAAACTTATTTAAAATGGATAACAATGAAGTATTGGTATATTTTATTTTGAGTACACTAATGGATTATTTTTATCGATCCTTTGTAAATAATAATCTTGTTCACATCAATAATGAGATGGATGGTTTCATTGTTTTTGTTGAATAAATTTGTTACAATATTTTTTTCGTATAATTACCTTAATTACTGACCTACTGCAGTGAATGAGTTTAAACGTAGTATACTCATCCATTTGATGCACTCACTCATATCAATATGTCTGTTCCACTTGAGTGTGTTGGTAAACATAATTAACAAATTATTGACAGTAAATTTTAACATCATTTCTGAATTTTTTTCTCCCAACTCTTTATAGTTGAGAGAAAAGATTGTTCAATAATAACATACAAATTTTCTTTTTGAAAGTTTGGATTTTTATAGTGAACAACCTAAAATATATCTCAGTTTTACTATGTGAGTTACAAAATAATGATAATTCTTTCATAGTGCTCACTGCATTTATTTACAAATTTGATTTTGAATATCTAGATTAGCATTTCCTGATTTATCAATACACAACTGTGTGTCAGAATTTAGCAAATACACATATAAACAATGAATCTGTTTTTGTTGACAAAAGCCTAAATTTTCTTCAAATTTAATTGCTCAAATTATTGTTAAAGGACGTCTGATTATGCGTCAATTATCTTACTTGTTTACTCCTGTTACCCATTGTGGAGCATAGGCCACGGACCGTAATTCTACAAGCAACTGTTCAAGGCTCGCCTTTCTAGCTGCTTCCAAATCTTGTTCATTCTTTTGATGTCCAATTCCTGGTGTAATGTGTCTTTTAATCGTATTTCTTTTCCTTTATTTTCAAGATTTTATGTTAGTGTTTGCCTCATGATGCAGCCTAATGATTTTCACAATGTATATCCTATTCACTACCAGCGTCTTTTCCTAATTTTCTCCTCAACTGAAAGTTGGTTTGTTATCTTCAACAGTAGGTTGTTCTGAATGGTATCTGGTCAACGGATCTTAAGTATCTTGTGTAAGCAATTATTTATAAATACTTATGCAGTTTGATATTGGTTGTAGTAGTTCTCCAAGTTCCAGCTTTGTATAGTAGAATGGTCTTGGTATTGAAGATTCTGACAGTTGTTTTGAGTTCTACATGTTCTTCAATTGTAGGAATGCCGTTGATTTATCAATCCTTGCATTCATGTCTGCATCCGATCCTCTTTATTCATCGATGATTCTATCCAGATACGTGAAAGTTTCCACATCTTTCAGAGCTTTTCTATCGAGTGTGACTAGGTCGTTTTTCCCCTTTTTTCATTTGAGGATTTTGCTTGTTCCATTGTGTATGTTGAGGCCTACTGATGCAGGGGCTGCAGCTACACTAGTTGTCTTCATGTGCATTTGTTGATGTGTATGAGATAGAAGGGCTAAGTCATCTGCAAAGCCAAAATCTTGTAAGTGATTCTGAGCTATCGAATGAATTCCGTGTTTCTCGTCAGATGTTCAGGTCTTTATAATCCAGTAGACCACCAGAAGAAAGAGGAAGAGAGAGAGTAGACAGCTTTGTCTGACTCCGTTCCTCACTGGGGATGCATCTGTCAGCTGTCTTTCACGCATGACACTGGACTGTAGTCCATCATATGAATTTCAGATTATAGTTCCAGATGATAATGATGATCTTCTCAGGTAACACCTAGCGTCGCGAAAGTTTCCATAATGTTCTCCTATCTACGCTGTCAAACACCTTTTTATAGGTAATGAAGTTGATGTTGTTGTTCAACAATGATCCGTAGTGTCACGATTTGGTCTGTGCACGACCTATCAATACGGAATTCAGCCTGTTGGCCTCGAAGTTTGGCGTCTGCTGAGACTTTCATCCGGTTCAGCAACAATCTGGTACTGACAGTAGTGTGATGCCCCTGCAGTTCTCACATTTGCTCAGATCTCGTTCCTTTGTGATAAGTCTTGCAGGTTTGAACGCTATATTCGTCTCCTAAGCTATTCTGTAACCCCCAAGATAGAACTAGACAGCGACCTGAACACGAGAGAGAAGACTCAAAGTATGCGAGAAGTAGTTTACTCCAAGGTTCATTTTAATACAGAAAATATAGGGTTTTTAAAATATTTTAAATGTTCTTGTGTCGCTAGAATATTTTGGAATGCTACTAAACATAGTAGCAGTGTAGCAGCCAACCAAGCAGAGCCTCTACACGTGACATTTCGCTTCCTTGATATTTCTGGCCAAGACTCCAAGTGAACGCTGATTGGACGAAACGCTTCTTTGTGTTTCCTGATGCTTTCTTGTCTTTGGCAAGCAATTTTCTGGATCACCCCAACACTTTGGTAGCTTGATGAAATGTCTTCTTTTCCAGTCTGTCGGTACTTGCTCTTACTCCCGAATCCTCATGAATTGAGTTTAAAACATACTTGCAGTTGCTTTTCCGTCTGATTTTAGTGCTTCAGCTGGTACGTTGTCTGATCCTGCTGTTTTTTCCATCCTTGATTTTTCTGATGGCCATCCTGCTTCTTTCGATCGTTGGTGGAGTGACTTCTATAGAAACATCTGTATATACTGCTTAAATATCCGGTGGATTCATCATGATTCCTTATGATGGTACGTCTTGCGGTCCAGCACCTCTTGGTGTGTTGAATTTAGTACTTCTTTAATCCATTTCCAGGTGTTTTCTATTGTGGTATCCTCTTCGAGTAGATAATGTAAGGCTTGGAATCTATTGCCGAGTGCTACCTTGGATTCACTGAGTTTGTCATTATCTCGACGGAAAACGTTATTAATTCTTTACAATGCTATCTTTTCAGTTATCCAGTGCTTCTTTGATTTTAGTTTTATTTTGGCCACAACTATGTGGTGATCTAAAGTTATGTCAGTCCTGTTCTTTGTCTTCATGTCTTCCATTAACCTGGTTTTTTATTGATGCGCATCTCTCACCATTCTCGTTCCTTCCTCCCAGTTCATGTTGTCCAATGATATCTCCATATCCGGTGTCGTCAATTCCGACTTTGACGTTTAGGTCTTTCACCACAATGGCCAAGTCATTTCCTACGCACTTCTCTATGATTGATTGCACTATCATTTGTGGGTGCATAATATGGGATAACATTCTTTGTTGTCCCCTCCTTCTTTGTTTTTAAAATGTTTTGATGATTCAGGATCCATGAGATTTCCATCCTATAAGTGCTTTTTGTATTTCCTCTGATAGCATTGGTGCATTAGTTAATTGTCGGCCTGATTTTCATAAGCAAGATAGGTCGCGCGATTTCCTGAAATTCTCTGCTTCCACAATGAGGCGTCACAAATCTTCAAAACGAAAATCTTTTACCTCTCAAGGCAAATTTGAAATGGTCTAAATGACTTTTTCTAGTTGACTTTTTTCAGCAAGCTTGTTTTTTATGGGATTGGGTTACTGATCCCTTGCTCAACCTCTTTTATGCAAGTTTCAGACAGGCATTAACCTTAGAAGGGCTGAATGTGGTGTTACGACTATTTTTTACATAGTTGATAGCATTTGCATACATAAATGTGCACAAATTTTCACAATGGTGATATACTTCAGTTCCCGACAGGAAGCATTATTAATATATTGTAAAAAATCTCATAGTTTCATTCCACGACAGCATTCAATATTTCTCAAATCAGAATAGCTTTGAGCTTCCTATGTATACTTCTGTTAAGAAAATTGCCATTTTAAACATTTCCGATAATATTTTTGTAGTTTTGATCTATATTCTTTTTATTTACGCATATTCTTTAACATATTTGATGAGTAGTTTAATATGCGTTTTTGCAATCAAAAGAAGTTTTGACGAATAATTTGGTAATAACAGTAGTGTTTCACAAAATTTTTCACCGATCTTCTTATCTCTTTTTTTCTAAATTAATTCTCTTTTTTCAGAATATTGGTCTAGTTTTCATTTCACAAATTCTCAATTGTTAATATTTTGCAAAGTGTTGTCATAAATATACATATTTTTCTGATGAATGTTTTACATTATTGAAGTAAAATTAACATATTTCTTTGAATGAGATCATGAACCGATTGATGTTAGATCATCATTGAAAATCTGAAATCAATGGACGGCCGTTTCATTCTATTATGGGACTCTTCAACAGTGTACATCCCGCTCACGGGATTCGAACTCAGAACCTTCAGTCTCGCACCTGAACGCTTAACTTCCAGACCATTGACTTCGCATCTAACGGTGTTAATGTCTAAATCTTAATTAATCTCCACAACCTCATACTGATCAATTATTATTTTAGCATTTTTCATTGTTGATCCTAATTGTTATTGTTGTTTAATTTTTCTAATAAAACAAATTCATTATCAAGTTTCATATATTTTCCTTCTTGAAATATCTTAATTAAATATTTTAATTTGTGTATTTTATTCCTCATGTTTTGAAAATAATACGATTTTATATATTTATTTTTTTAAGGAAAAGAACTACTTCATGTTACGTGACTTAATTCAGATTTTGTTTTAAATTTAATGAATAAAATCAGTTTATTTTAAAATAAAAAGGTTTTGTGTTATTTTTCATTATATGGAAGGTATTTGTACACTTGAACAACAATTTAGTACTCAGTTCAAAATAAGAAAAGACTCAAAGTTCATTGAACTTAGTATAGAAGATATATATATATATATACATATATATAGACACTGACTCACCAAACAAACTTTTTAATTGATTAAACATCACTGGTATAACAAAAATATTGTGGGATATAATATTTGTAATGTTGTATCCAAAAGAAAACTAAATTTAAATGTTGCATGCAGTATGCATAAATAAACAATGAAAAAAAGAACTTTTTGAACGATAAACCGAGTAACAATGTTTCACTGAAGAGATCTCTTCCCTGTTAATTCATTCCCAAGGCTATGTGATTGTAAAATTTATAATTTTTGTTCACAATGATAATGTATAATAAATTTATTGACGATAGGAATTATTTACCGAATATAATAACAAAGGGACAGATTCAACAAAATATAAAAAACTTATTGTTGTTGGGAAATAAAGACGTATTTGTTTTTGCGGCGTCTGTTTATTCGTTTTTTAATTTTAACTATGAGAAATTTAAAATTTGATTGCTCTAAAACTTATAGTATTTTAAATGATTTATAAAGAAAATTGCATAAATATCAAGTGAACGACGAGAGACTTCAGTAATAAAATCTGTTATATGTGTTCCGCCTCCATTTATTTTCTGATTATTGGTCTGATATATCTACGACTTGTTAGTTTATAAAATAAGATTATAACAAAACACACAACAATATTAAAAAAATACGGTACATCAAGTCGTCCTTACATCACAGAACTATTAGTCAATTGGGAAATTAACTATCAAGAATTTTCTAAAGTAATTTAGTTTTCCATACGGTCAGTCTATTTATCATAACTGTAATCGGGTACGCTATGATAAGAAATGGATAGGACATGCAATGAGCAATCATTAAACTGCATGAAGAGGCAAATACTAACTTGGAATCTTGAAGGGAAATGTAAAATTGGAAGGCCAAATAACACAGTGTCTGAAATTGGAAGCAAACGTGAAAAGAATGAATAGTAACTGGTAACAAATGGAAAGATTTGTCCAGGATATGGTTGGATGAAGAGTGCTAGAGGGAGGCGTATGCTCCTCGACGAGGGATAACAGGCGTACGTAAGCAATTATGCTAAGAAAACTGATAGAGATCAGTAGAGATCAACAGAACGTAATAGTAGTTTTCATCCCACAAGATACCCAAAAGTGGACAAGATTTGTAGCTCAGGTAGATGATTTTGATGGAGTTTTGTTCTCTGAGCTGGATGGTTTGGTCGTGAAGCTTTCATCGTTCTTCCAAACGACATCATCAGCACAAACTTCAAATAGAAGAGGAGTGTTCGAATTTCTCCATGTGCGTTTCACAGCTTGTTCTGCTGTGTAGTAATTATAAAGAGAAAAATTGACGATCTATTCACTGGTTGATACGACATTGCAGATTTCAAGAACGGATAAAAATAACACATTGAATGTGAATCAAGATATTTTACACTTAACAGTTCATTATATTGACTATTAACAACCACATTTGTTTACATAAAGCGTTTATCGTGGATGCGACTGCTGGGAAGTCCTATACTAGAACGAAACGGCCGTTCAATGCTTCCAGGTTTTCCATGTTGGCTTAACTTCAATTGACCCATGAACTAAACTATTAATTTACTATAATATCCACAAAACCCCTTTCTGATAATACTTAAACTTAACAAATTATTTTTTGATTACTGTATCCATTTAGTTGTTTATCAACATTCTGATTCATATAATTATTGTTAGCAAATTTTCATATCTACTCTCTGAATACATAAAATAATTAATAAATTATGATGACTGATACCGAATTGTAACAATCTGTACGGTAATTGCTAAAATACACCTGGACATACAAACAATCAAAAAGACCGATATCTTGGATGCTGATTCATTCTTCATACATAATCTCGTATTAAACTAATCTTTGCACTGATCGAGTGTATAATATTCAGTAACTACGGTTTGACAATTCTTATACAATAAATTTCGATTTCCCAGTCAAGTTTGTTCTAATAAACAGAAATATTAATTTATTACTAGTTTATACATTGATAAACGTTTCAGTTTTCACATAAGAAGTAGAGATAAAAGATGATAGCTAAAAAAATTCTACTATTAACTAGTACGGAGGATTAATCAATGCTTACCAAATAAACATCTAAAGATAAGACAGTTAATAAAATAAATACACAATGTGTCAAATAAATTTTTGCTAATGACAACTTAACCGCTTATATCGTAAATAAATAATTCAAGCAGAAATCAGCTAAATGTAGATTAACAAATCGAAATATACTGCTACAGAATACCTCAAAAGTGAACCGCTTTTCAATGCTTGATTGCGATTACGTCATCAATGTAAAAACAATATCATCAACCATTTGATCTTGATTTAGATTTAGTAAACATCATCAATATTATATTCTAATACTGTTTTATGATATATTTCCGGTATATTTTTAAACAATAGTTATTGGATAGCAGAAATGTAAAACTATATCCTGATTGTTATTCATATATATATATATATATATATATATATATTGGGCGCTATTCGAAAATAGATTTAACTCCAAACCTTGTATAACCCGGATATTCATTATGAAGGAACATTAACTATGTTGTAAACAATGATATTTAAACAAAATAAAAAAATCAATAAATAGTTCCCATTTTTTTACAAGTTAGTCACACGGTAATATGTATAATATATTAAAGAATATGTAATGAATTATATTTCCGAAATAAATTAATCATTTTAAATTTACTTAAAATTATGATTAAATAGGAAATGATGTTTTCTATTGAATAAATCATTTTATTTACTAACAATTAAATATTTTTGAATGTGAACCAGATATGTGTTAAAATAAAATTAATCGATTTATTAAATTTTTTTTAAAATTTCTAATGCAATTTGATAAAACACATAGCAACAATAAAATTAAGAACTCAAGTGGTCTCAAATCAAGTTGAACATTTTAAGTTTACTTGCTTCAATGTATGCAATTTGTCGCTAAGTAATAACCATTATTTATTGATAGAAGAGTTATATATATATACAAGCACAGATTAGATTTGATTGTTAAATATTATATATTTCTTTGGTAATTTTAATTCTGATCATTACCTTGAAGAATCCCAGACAAGTTTGTTGAACGAAATGACGGAATTATTTGAATTTCAATCGCTAAGATTAATTTAAATATAGTTTTTACATATAATGGCTCCTGTTCACTTGGCGCCCAATTTTTGTTAAACTATTTGTTCTAATATTGACTAAAATTCGAATTATATATGCTATAGCTCCTTAATGTATGATCTGAGATAGAAAAAAAATTAACGATTGTAAGTTTACATGGTAAAACTTAGTATCTTTTTGTATGAAACATTCTTCATTTTCATGATTAATATTAAAACATTTAGTCAGTAAGCAGTATCGGAATTCGTTGATATCCGTGTACAATATTACATTTTGAAACTGCGATTAATACAACAGTAATAGGTTAATCTTGCTATGAAGTTATAATGTGGTATAATGTGGTATTTACCTTCTAGCAACAAGTGGTCTAATGTTCACAAATCTCTACAATCAGTGACGAATTATGACAAAATGATGAAATGCGTTAAAAGAAAGATTCGACTACAAGTTACTTTTAGCCTGAATTGCAAATAATACTCAAAATACAGGATAAAATTTATGTGATTTAAGTAAATAGAGGATTTCGAATGGAAACTAATTCTCGTTTCGTAAAATTGATAATGCCCTCCAATCCATAATTTTATAGTAGCAAAAACGTATATTATAAAGCAACTCAAGACTACTGTTTGAGTACCATTAAACAATGCGAAGCATGACTTAGTACTTCCGGAAGACAAAATGAAATTTACATCTATTCCCATGTATCGGTTCAACTCTATGTTCCCTGAATAAATAATGATTACTGATAAAAGAAAATTCGACGATGACAATTAGATAAATGTTTGGCTGATTATCAAATACTGTGGTTTAAAAGAGGAATTTCGCTATGTACAATTAATTTTGACATTCTATTATGTAGTAACTTTTGTAATAGCTAGATGTCTTATATCCAGGTAAATAACTGATAACATGAATTTCAAGCACTCGATTCCTTTCATGAATTTAAGTAAAGCCAGAACAAACATGGATGCAGAATAATATGAATTCATTAAATTTCGTAGTTACTCATCTGTTGCTTACTAACTAATTGATTTGAATAAAACGAATAGCCATCCTTGATATTTGTTATTGCGTCTTCTCATTTTTAACTCTGTGTATAACAGCAAAGCCGTTCCCCGATGTCGTAAGTAAGGATTAAGTAATAAACGAATGACGAATATTCAAATTATTAGGACCATTACTTAGTATATTGTTACGCAACTCGGTAACAGTATGTAATATATATTTATATACACTGAAAGATTGAAAGTAAATAGTTTTCTTTAGATTGTATGATCTAATTTTTAACAACCAAATGACAATGTAACGAATAAATTATACCGATCACTTTTAAGGATATCTGTGCATAGATGTAAGAAAATATCAATGTATTCGTTCTTAATATGTTCATTTCAGCCTTAAGTATAATTTTACTGATTTCGTTTATTTGATAGAGTCTTTTAAAGCACTTTACAATTGTTTATTTTCTATAATGATTCAAAAGGAGATGGTATAAAGTGTGTTGAATGAAAACTTTAACATTTTGTTTGAATACTTGATCATCTTATAATTAGTTTATTAGCCGTCAGTTACTAAACTTCCAGTATCATATAATGATATTTTTTCAACACTAAACTTATATAATGTATTTGAGTAAATCGAATACATAAACAGGTTCTATTCCAAATTGAATTGACAGAAAGTCTGTCAAATTTTGGAGTGTTACTTATTAGTTCTATGTTTATTTCATTATGTCTATTTTTTTTAATGCCTGAAGTATATATAAGGAAGAACTTATCTAATATATATGTATATATTTTTTTCATTTTGTTAATACAAATAATCTTTCAGAATAAGTTTTTGGCACTAGTTGTTGTTGAGAACAAATTGATAAATCAATTTTCATCCAGTATTTGTACATTTTTTAAAACATAACTAATCTTATCATCGAGTTAGCCAAATACTAACATCATTGATTATTCTGTCAACTGTAAATCTTTATTTAATTTTACACTACAAAATGATTCCTTTCGAAATTTTGTCACAGTTTTACATTAGAAATTGCTTTATGTAAGGCAGTTCATTTAGGGTGAGATGTTTTATAAATAATAATATGTTACTTCATGAAATTTCATTTAGGGTAAAAAGTGAACAGATTGTTGAAAATATTTGTCAGCTTTATTAACCATGTATTTTATTCATATTTTTAAGAAAACTGATAAGTTTTAAGTAAAATTAGATAAAAGCAAGCAATGGAATCCAGCTCAATCATTTCATCCGTTTTGGTACTTATTGATTGCATGTACCTGCTTCCCAGTGCTGACATTCATGTCAGGATTGTAAATCAGCATTTTTCTATATAAATACCCAACATGTTATCCACTGAGTTATTAAATCAAGATAATCACTAGCTTTATGATGTGATCTGATTTATTTTTTTATTTTTGTGATGGTTTCAGAATCTTATCCTATTGCATCTAGCTGCCTATGATCAAAACGTGCGTTCTGGATTCCAATACTAGCTACTATCCAATATTCCTTAAAAACTTGTGACTTCGGAATTTTAAGACAATCCGCTTAGAACGGACGTATGTCAAAATTAACCTATCGAAATTCACTACTTGATATCAACAACTGGAATCTTTAATAAATCTTTGTCCCCAAAAATATTAATACAAAATCAAACTATTCTGTGTATTTGAAAATTTCAATGACTACTGAATATCTCAATTGAAATCGTGCCTAATGTGTTCATATTTTGTATTTTAATATTTAATATGTTTTTCCTCACAATTCCTCATAAAATTCCATTGGCCTAAAGCATGAACAAAATATATGGGTTATATTTGATAAAAGAAGTATAGGTTTTAAAGTTTTAATAAGTTTTGTCATATGACCACCTTTTGAAATGTAAAACTTTAATAAAGAAAAAAAATATGGTCACAACTGTAAAACATTAAATGATTTACAAAAAAAGAGATTGAATTTCTTTATATCTTGTCAAATATTAAACAAAGATTTTTGGAGAAAGAAAAAAGCAGAAATGGAGTTAGAAAATCTTTTCAAACTAATTTCAATTGATATAAGTCTGCATATGATAATATATTACTGATGAAACATTTAAGATAATTTTTACTCACATGGGTTATTGTGAATTAAATTTATTTTTGGAAATTATTTAATTTAATACTACCAACACTATGGGTGAGAATATAATTTTTGGACGAACCAATCAGATTTAGGACAACAGGTCTTGGATTTTCCTGCGAAATTCACTCACTCATTTGGCAAATATCGTCTTGGTATTTTAGATGATGTCAGTTCGTGGTGAAAACTAGTAAATGTAATTCTTAATCCTAATTATTAACTGTGAGACATAATCCTTATTCTTCAAACTGCTTAATACTCCTGATTTAGCCATAGTAAATATGTTGACACTTTCAAGGCCACTTTGGTGTTGCTCAAAGATCGTCCGTAAATTATATTCTTACCACATTATGCCTAAAAAATACGTATTCTTCAGTCAGATAATAACTTAGCAAATGGGTTTAATAAAATGATTTTCATTTAGTTAAATGGCTTGATGTAATCAAAAAATAACTCTTAAAATTACCAAGGAGTTAAATCGTTGTTCGATATCACGTAGCTAGAGGAAATAAGGAAAGAGTTTTAAACATAAACTTCTTGAGAATTTGTGCAGATTAGTATGAAACAATTGTATTATTTAAAACTTTGGTATTGCTCCTGACACCAAAATCCCATATCACTGGTCGCTTTAAGGAGAATGCTAGATGTCAAACAGCAAAAGTTCTATCGAGTTAAACTACTGGGCTTCAGAAACTGCTATTACTTAGTGATGCGTTTGGAGAAATATATATTCGTTCATTGTTGGTTAACATTATAAATTTACTTTAAGTATTACATTGTTAAAATATACAGACAAACTTGATTTCTCGTTGACCAGTTGTCGGTTTAATTATCAAACATTTATCATTTACAGAAACTTTTTTATTGGAAGTCAGTGGTCATTTTCATATGCCAAGTTGAATTCAGCAATAGATATTTTCATCCATAGACGAATGATATATATATATATATATATATATATATATATTTGTATGTGACTTACAGGTGAGCTAACAATTTTCCTAACACGTTCGTCGTTTGATTCAATATCCTATTTAATGGAACCCGAAAGACAACGTTCCCAGCATGTTATCTGTATTTACCAATAAATATTATTCCACAAAAGATCCAATAAAAAAATACACATTGTTAACAAAGATTCATATACGTATGAGTAGAAAACTTGTATATTTTGTGATTTAAAAATCCCAGACAACCTTCATTTTAGGTCTTCCAAAATCTATTAATCAAAATCTTTAAATGTTTAGAGGTGAATAAACTCAGTGAACTTGTGTACTTTTAGCATAACTCAGATAATAAGTAAACATTTTATAAATACTCAATTTCAGTTTATTATTCATATAGTTAATAAGGAAAAACTTAAACCAAACTTAACCCAGAAAGCATTTAGTAAATTTGTTTCTTCTCATGTAAATATTATTAACAGCTCACTATGAGTTAAATTACAAATAATGAATAGAAGTATGAATGTAGAAATTTAATCAGTTTTATATTATAATAGAAAACAAGAAACAATGAACAAACAGCTAAATGATAACAATGAATATAGTATAAATTCACTTAGTTTTGTTTTATTCGTATCTTGCCATTGTTATTTACGTCTACAATTGTTCAGTCTCTTGTTGGCATATGTGGGTCCTGCGTGGATCGCCTCGATATCACCTTAAGTTACAACTTATAACCGGTACTTGGTTTGAGTCCTGGAGTGAACATCAGCTCTGGGACACAGGTACATCCAGCTGACGAGTCCCAAGTAGTACGAAACACGCATCCTAGATTCTACTGCTAGCCACTATCCATCTTTGCCTAAAAAATTGTATAATTTAAACCGTTGAATTATTCAGATAATTCATTGATATTGTTTTCACTTTAGTAAATATATTACTTGCACAGTCCTTGAAGAATCGATTATAGTGTGGTTTTTGCTACTTATGCTGACATATTTAAGTAGTATGTAGCGCTAATCAAAGTTAAAAAAATAGTACCATATTTTATCTGATTTTTTTTTAGAAATTTAAAGAAGATTAATAGTATTTATGATGAATTTTATTTGTAAATGTTATCAAATATTATATACATAATGAAGTGAAACACTAGTACAATGTTGGCGGTTGGAGGTAGTCAACTGAAAACCCTGGATCTTGTTTTCGTGCTATTTGGCACTCGTCAGCAAGGTGTGCCTGTAATCTTGAGTGAACTGATGCTCCCTGACGGATTCGGTGCTATATCACCCAGCTTCACAGTCAGGGACGTTACCACTGACCTATCCGGGCCGCGACTTACCCTCTGTAGGACTGAGATGTATTTACAATTGATAGATCACTGGGTGGCGATCAATTTTATGTATGTCAGGTCCTTCTTAGTACAGATCGAATCTTACCGACCAAGTTGCAATATGACCACCGGTCTATATGACTCGACTTTGCATGCACTATTTAGGAATAAAATGTTTCTTTTATTTAATTGTAGCTTTTACAATGATCAGAAATGAACTCATCTAACATATTTGATACAGTCTGGTAAAGTTGAATGTAAGAACACTTATTTCAAATATCAGTAGTGTTATTATTTTATTATATAACGTTATTCATATAACTGCTCAAAATAATCTGCCACGTTGTTAACATGTGTTGTAAAATTTTTAAAAAAATATCAATCGATATACATTGTTCCCTCATTATGATATTCAGCAAAAGTTTCAGTTTATAGTGTTTTGTTTTGTACTGCCTAGGATTATGTTGAAAGAAGATAATATCAAGAATTTTCTTGATTTTTTAGGGTAGCACATTTTAAATATACAGAGACTATTATAATTATTTGACAAAACATGATAACTTCATTGAATAATACGTCAAAAACAGGATGATATTTACTCGATTGTCGTGCAAATATATCGAAAACAAAAGCAACTCAATCCATAAAATATAAAAAATATAAAGCTATCTAAGAATGTTTCTAGTTCGAGTGACGTAATGAATCATTACACTATGTACGGTCCCGGTAGATCACCACTGATAGAGGTGTGTTGGTTCAAGTGCCAAAACTTTGTTACCACGACCAAATGAAGATAACATGATGAAACCACAATATTGTAGTAAAAATAAGAAAAAGAAAGGCTAAAGATTGTGATTATGGTCTTAAAAAACAAGGTTGAAAAGTATACATGAGGAAACACTGGTACTCAGGAGTGATAGCATTTAAGCCATTGCAAACGATTTTGTGCCATATTACTCATAATCTTCAGCTCATGATCATGGTTGTCACACCACTCATAGCTGGATAGTGTTCACATATCAATAAAACTCAGAACAACAGTCAACTACTTAATGATTATATCATGTATTGGTTTGACCACCCGACCAATTACCCTTTTTTCACAATATACGGATGTGCGTCAAATAAAAAAGCCATAAAGAATATAATGTTGGTTTCTGTGTGCAATAACGATGCAGGCGATTTTCGAATCATTATGTCTTGGATATTATAAATCAGTAGGATATTTTAAATGAGCAACAACTGGTGTCTTATTATTGAATCTTTATAATTTTATGTTTTGCTATGTCTCAAATTGATCATGAGATTCACTATTGCTGTATAGCTTGAAAACGTGACTACAACAATACTAACAAAACGAAGGTCTCAAAATCGATAACATACTATTAACGGCTCTTTAGATTAGTGCAATCTTAACCGGTAAACTGTCAGTTTATTAATGATGAAGAAAAATTAATAGCTAACCCGTAACAAATGGTTGATCGGTCAGTTCATATTTCTAATATTTTATCAGATTATGAACATTATTATTTCATCAGAATGACCTAATTATTGTTAAGAAATTCTGAAAAACGAGTCCCCTTTAAGCAAATAGGACAAACACATAGAAGTTATTTCCCATCATCAAAAGATGGATTATGTAAGTAACAAAAAGAAATAAATGTGATATTAGTGCAAATATAGATGATAACAATTTTGGTTGAATGAAATGTGGTTCATTGACGCTGTAGGAAACTTTACTAAACATCCGCTTGCTAATGTTGACAAAAAAGTACACTATACACATTATCACGAGATGTAATAATCAATCCTTCCATAGCTTCAATATGAAGAATGAAAACACATTTGTTTGTGTATAAATGTAAGAATGTTAATATTATTTTTAATTATCATGTATGTGAGAACTAAGTATCTAAAATGACAATCTCTAAGAGCTGAGCTTTAAAAATATTTTCGATTGATAAGTTGTCTTGTGCTCTATTAATATTATATAAAATTAGTAAGTGAGGCTACCTTGATAATGCATCATCGATTCCAAACAGTTAATATTTAGTTGGCATTTATTACTACAATTTCTATAATCATTCAATTTTAGCGATGACGATACTTATCTACTAATGTAAACATAATTACATAAATCATTTATGGTTATAATTCGTGTCTATTTGCCCAGTAAATAACTACGCTTTTATTACTTTTCTATTAAGTGGATACTTTAGTTTATTCATTAGTAGGCTCACATTAACCACATTGGATCTCAAAATAGTCTCTATATATCTAATGATACAGTTGATATTTATGAATGTAGTATTTACTTCCGTAGTTCAAAATTATTTCATTTTTTAAAGAATAAATAATGATGAAAGTAATCTGAAGTGTTACATTTTACATTATATACATAGTATTAAAGTACAACTATAAATAATATTCATCTTTGACCACTGTACATAAGATCTCAGTGATATTTCTATTAATTAAAAAAAAATATTGAGAAAAACTAAGAACAGGCAAAATTAAAACGTAGTTTAACCTTAACATAAAATATAAATATTAATTTAGTCCGTTGAAATGAAAAGAATTCTTAAGTTCACATATATCCAACCTGCATATAGTATATGAGCTAGATTAGATACATTTTAGTGTAGAATTTATCTTCTTTATATTATGAAATGTTTATGAAACAAACCAAAAATAGATGTTTGAAAACATATACATTTTGAATTCGAAGCTGGGACGGAAACTTGACCTTTTTACAAATAAACAGAATATAGGGCAGCTAAAAATGAGAACATCATAATTGATTATCGATGAATCTTTTTTTCATTAATTTTAAAGCTAAGTTTAACTCAGTGAAATAAAACAATATACTTTGGATCTAAATCCCAAAGTTTGAATAATATAAAAATATTGAGTATGTAACAGTAGTTCATCTGGTGAAACGATGAAATCATTTCATCTAAATTTCAGTATAAGATTATGAAATTTGTTGAACTTCATTTAAATAATGAACCGATACAAGCTTGACGACCATTAAAAACCTGGAAGCACTGGATGATTGGACTGTTGAGGAGTCCTATACTTGGAAGAAATGGCAGTTCAGCGCTCCCAGGTTTTCAGTGGTTGTCTAAATTAGATCATTTGATGATTTCAATGGAATTTTACGCCAATTTATATATTTGGCACAAATTTTAACAGTAGGATTAGTGGTTAATCCATGAATATTAAATATCAAAAATGACTAGAATGACTAGAAAAGAAATTTATTCAGCACAAAACAAACGGGTAATATATATATATATATATATATATATATATATATCACAAATCTGATTGACTTATTGTCTTTTCGTGACAAATCAACAACCAATAATGGTAAATGCTAGAAAAATTCTAATCAATTACCTGTGGCAAATAGTCATTGACAAGTAATTGGACCCTTTCTTTATTCAATCTGTTTATTTCACATGCATCGTTATTTTGACTGGAATTAATGTGAGTTATTTTTAGCGATACAATTATGTATTTGATGATTCTCATTTTTACTTGCACTTCAATGATTCAGAAACAATTTTTTCAACCTTCAACTTGCACTTTTATTTTTCCTTCATATAAAAACATTAATACCGAATATCATTATATGTGAAAATTATATTTGAAATAATCCCAGCGATTGAAATTTAAAATAATTTCAACGTTTCGTCCAGCTAACTTGTCTGGACTTCTTCAGGGTAATAATCAAAATCCCGAATATCATTCATTAATAACCCAATCTTACACATACATACTTACAAACACAGACAATTCGTTTCAGCCATTTATTTTCACATCGTAAACTTTTCACTTGATTACCGTGTAAACTGACTCACGCTATCCTATTTACGAAAACTATCAACATCCAAATATGATTGGATTAACACAGTATAGATTTGATCTGATTTGATTGTTAAAACGCTATATACTTCTTTGATGATTTTGATTTTGATTATTACCTTGATGAAGTCCAGACAAGTTTGCCGGACGAAACGTTGAGATTATTTAAATTTCAATCTCTGAGATTATTTCGAATATAATTTTCACATAGAATATCTTCTCTATAGTCGGCATCCAATTATTGTCAAACTATTCGTTCTAATCTTGAAAAATATTCTTATAAATTATCTGTGGCATTGCGAATTATTATGTGATGTTCTTTAAGACCACATTAAGTAAATATTCTTCTTATCAAAATAACTTTTAACGTGCAGGTTAGATATTATAATCATAATTTGATCAACATTTGTATCAATATTTTTTTATTTTATTTCAAATATATCATTAGTTACTACTCAAATTTCGTAGCATCTAAATGATCTTGTTGGAAACAATTTTGGTGGTATAAATGTAACATTATATCTCTTAGCTCTTAATTGTTAAATATAACTAATAACAGCACTGTAATATGTGAAAACATACGGTTACATAGAGGAAGCATAAACCTTCACATATTTAGGAATGTTACTAAATGGTTTTTGGAGCTTTTTAAATTTCAAGGTAATGATGTATATTAATTACCATATTATAGTCTACAATAAATCTATACCATGATAAGTGATTCGGGCGAACTGTTTCAAAGATTTTTATAATTTAAGAATTATGCTTACCAGAATCTCGAGTGAACACATGGTTATTTACACTGTTTCGACAAATATAGTTATAATCGGAAAAAGATCGCATCCATTGAACGATACGCGCGATCAATTGCCTGAAATGATATGATCATGACCACAGTGACGACTACTTATTAATTCCGAATACTTGACCGAATAAACGAATATCAGGATACAGAATAGTTAGCCAGCAAAGTATGAATCGTTTTATATCATCATAATATCACGTGTATAAAATTTATTTAGGGGATCATGGAATATAAACTCACTTAATGTTGTTTACTTGTATCCTCCCATTATTATTTAGGACTGCAAATGATCAGTCACTTATTGGAATATGTGCATCCTGTGCGGACTACCTTGGTATTACCCTAATTCACAAGCTTTATTAGCAGAGATGGATGGTGGCTAGCGGTGGAATCCATAACGCGAGCTTCGTTCTGTTTGGAACTCGTTAGCTGGATGTACCTGCATCTTAGAGTACCGTTCGATTCAAACGCCATCACGTTATCCACTTAACTACTGTATATGTTAATTTAAAGATGAGGTTTAGCTAAGGGCTAAACATTGAAAAACTTAACATCTAATTAATAATGATGTACATTTTTGTGCATATCAACTCAGACATTCCATTGAAAAAATATACATTTTAAATCTAAAACAAAATTGTACATTTCACTTACAAGTAAAATACAAATCCAATAAAAGTCCCACGAATATTATAAAGTACCATACAGTTGCATATACATATATATATGTCTAATTTATCGATTACATCATTTGGTGGTAAAAAGTCTGATTAGGGAAAATATGGGAATGATTTACTAATTGACTATACCTTTATAAAATGTGTTTCAAAATATTATTTAGCTAACAAGTAAATTTCTAAAAAATTAATAAATAACTCCAACTAAAGTGATTCATAGATTAGATCAATAAAAGTGCCAAAATCAATTTCACACTATATATTCTTTAGTTCATTCTTTTGTTCCAAAAACACATGATACTTAATCTTGTTTGAAAGAATTCAATAAATGAAATCGAGCTTAAGATTATTACAGTTAAGATAATAGTAAATTACTTCAGAATTATTTTGTACATTTAAAATATCTCGACAGGAAGCCCATAAACTATTATGTAACGATAAATTTCACCCGTGTATGATAAATTAGGAAACCATTTTATCACGTACTTGTTTTAGATAATTAAAAGCTTCAAAGATCCTACAGAAATAGTTTTTTTTTAATTGACTAATATTCTAACAAAAGAAGATGAATATGTTAAACACGAAACTTAGATGATAGATCACAAAAAAGATGTATAGTACTGGTATTGTAATGTCTATGATTGTTCTCATTTAGCAGAAAAATGAAAAACGTTTTACTACGAGTAATTTTAAACACTTAGAGATCGATATTTGCAAAGATTTACCATTGCATGAAGTGATGCATAGTTACAATTTACTTCGATTGATTTCATTAATATGACATTCATTCATACATAACACAACTTTACAATGGTTTTGCTTCTTTTAAATTTTTATTATTCAAGATAATGTAGATATAAGAAATCAACTTTACTGTCCTGAACCAATTATTCTTACCATTATTTGGGTTATATTAATAATAAACAATATTGTCTGATTTTCTACAGCTCCATATTACGTATCTATTCTGTTTTAATAGAAAGCTTTAATCAAAAACAATGTAATTTATAAAACAAGAACAAATAAGGTATAGCAAAAGAGTCGCATTCATTTTATAACTAACGGTAAATATTGAATGTAAATAACTTTATTACCGAGATGTATTTCAGTTAATATTGATCATGAACCATGACTATTAATCACGAAATGAACTAGAAACTTACTTTTAAAAAAATACACTCGTTTGGGCAATTTAATGGGACACAATTTAAGACTATTTGAAGATAATAAAATGCAATAATTGTTAAATAAAAAAGCTTATAACTAAGTGAAAGTCAAGTATCTATTGATGGTCAATCAAGATTGTTTTAACTTTTAAAGAGAAAGTTTATAAAAATGAAAGTTTTGTCTCACTTCATTCCATTTGATTGTTTTTTCAAAATATTTCTCTTGAGATTAATATCATTCGAATTTGTTTCTAATTTGGATTTATGCAACATTCTGTTTAACTTTATCGTTAAATTTTTATTCGTACGATTTCACAGTGTTGTACGTGAAAACAAACTAACTGATTCTTAATACACAATGTTCCAATGCAATGAATCCTAATGAACTAATGAACTTCAAAGTAAATTTGTAACTGAAAAGTGTATATGGATTGTTTATAAATATATGCTACAAATATAACATCTCATATCATTATATAATGCTTGAAGCTTGTGTTGTGCCGAAAAAAACAAAAGCGCTGAATCACTTATACTCGGAACGAGGGACCTCGGCAATGCCCACGATGCGAAAGTAAGAACACAAGACTGGTATAAGAGAAGATTTATTAGCCCAAACACTATGACAACGACGAATCGAATATAGTCTAAAATACACTGGTTTATATATTGATTGTACACCCATTTTGATTAATAATTAAGATTAGATCACATACTCAGTTATAACAAATCATGTCAAGTGAATGCAAGAATGTCGTATATTATACAGAAGAAAATATCATACTAGAAAAACAATCAAATACTTCACTGAATGATCCTCATGTTGAATCAAAACGGATGTAATATTGAATAAAACTCATAATGAGTAATTCAATCGATAATTGACTTTTCTTTCCATTATATCAAGCAATGAATAATCTACTGGGTATAACTTGGGTCCTAACAGCCTGATTTTCTACTAAATTATATTTAGTTAACCTTATCAGCATTCAAAAGAACTCATTTTGTATTATTTGTTTGGAACTTCCTATTCATGTTTAGGACTGTAACTGAGTGATCTCTTATTGGCATATGTGCATCATGTGAAGATACTGGATTCGAGTGCCGGAGTGAACATGAACTCTGGGATTTAGGTATATCCAGCTGCCAAGTCTCAAATAGGACGAAACGTACGTCCTGGATTCTGTTGCTAACCGTCATCCATCTTTACTTATGATTTAGAAAGACATCTGTTTCTTATCTCATATTTTCTGAGTATTATTTAAATGCTCATGTCTTAAGTATTTTTGAACATGTTAATTTTCGAAAAATTCTATAAGGACAACTTTTTCCTGAAATTATGTCTTCACACGAAACTGAACTACAAGGTGTTACAAAAACCACTGACTTCCTATTTTATATTTTTCTATTCACATTTATTAACGACTTCCTGATCACAAAAGATTGAGTGTTTAGAACAACAATAAGCTGACTTAAGTTTATTTAGTAATCATAATAAACTATAATTTAATGATTGTTTACTATTTTTTCTCATGCCACTGACTACTCACAGTTTCAAATAATATTGAGCAGACATTATTTTTGTGTTTATGACCGCAACCTGTCATTTTTTACTTGGGTTTGTACTTTTGTGGCACTTCCCTACAATATACCATGTTGTTTCTTATTAGATAAGTTATGTGAGATAAACGTTTAGCACCGATTTTCACGATTGACTGAATTTAATATGTCACGAGTCAAGCTTTTGACACAGAGGTATTAACGACTAGTCAGTTTATTTTCAAAATGATCTTGTTTTTCCTAATATCCATTTATTTAAATTTGTTTTTATGATACATTTTTCTAGTAGAATGATAAATTTATTGACTTTTCCAGTTTTTCATAAGATAATGCTTCTGAGTAGTAAAAACTCTTAAAAGATCCTTATTGATGAGAGTGTCTCTTCTCTGTAAAATTTTGAAATGCCTATAGCTCATTACTTTTCACTACATCCGATAATGTGAAACTATGCGAATCGGTATTTATCTCAAAATAACTTCCACAATATGTTACTTATTTTCATTACAGATATATTGTAAAATGGCATATAAGTTGGCGTTATGTTAACAAATATTTTGTTTGGTATTGTGAAAACATTTATTTAGAATATTTTTTAGTATGTTGTATTACTACAGTAAGTTGTACCAAAATGTAATATCCAGCACTCTTTAGAATAAACCCATCTGTATTGCTTCAACTGTAGGTAAGGGTAAATATTAAATACAGTTTAGACCTAATTGCTTTGTAGTCAACACTTAATTATTTGATTTATTATGAGTTTAGTGTATGATTGTTCATGAGTAAAATGCAATTAAACAGTTTGCCCTTTAATCGATATGATCATGTAGTTCTGATGGTGGATGTTACCTGAAGAAAACCTTTGTAAGAAATTTAAAATGGAGAAAAGAAAATAGACTGAACTTAAGAGGTTAGAGATTTCACTGACTATTCAATAATTCAATGAGTTTGGAAAATATTAGTTTTCAAATGAGGGTAATAGTTAATTAGCATGATCCATACAATCTATTTTAATATACCATTTTATCAAGTTCTATTCCTGAAGGTAAAACTTAAATTAAAATCATGTCATATAAAAAAAATGAACAAACTGAGTGAACAACAACAGTAAACCAGTAAATATGAATTTAGGTTTTATAAAAATGTAGGAACAACTTTTTTATTGTTGGTAACATACTGATCACTACCTAATTTTATTTATAGTCTATAGATCATTAGGATAATAGGAGATGCGGAAGGATCAACATAAATCATAGGAATGATATCTATTCAGAAATTTGATCAGTGGAGATATTTAAAATGTTTCTTACGAAACCATTCTTAATAATTATTATTTGAATATGTGTAAGTGTTATGCATTGCAACATAATCACTACTATTACTATTATTAGCTTTATTTAGTATTATAATTTGGGTACAATATAGAATTCTCAGTGCAAATTATTTCAAAAAGTTTCCGTTTCTTATTTCTTGATCGATCCTGACGACAAACTTTGAGTGATACCCAATTAGATGTTAGCCGTTCAGGAATCGACATGTGAATAATGTACATTATTTTCGATGTATATTGCCAGTAACTACAATGTCTTTGATTGTGATCTTTCCTAACTTGTACAGTGGAAGGTCGTGAACTTTACACAAACGCACCTGAATATGTTCTGCAATTAATTGGAATAATGATCTGTTGAAAAAAAACAAAAGATAGATAATTTGTCTAGGTATTAAGATGGCAGGAACAGGTAGCCCAGATATTCAAGCAGGCTGCCAGATCCTTATTCTCAACTCAATATTCATTTTGCATAATTTCAAATTAATAAGCATTGCATTTTTAGGATACACACTACTTGACATGGAACCTGTATATAATGTATTTTTCAAAGTTCATGATAAATATAGTTCTTTAAGTAATTTTCATCAATATCTTATTTGAACCTCATTCTTTTTGAAGCTCAAAATAGCCTTAAATCAAGTTGCAATCTTGAGATTTTGCTGAGAAACATTTTTCCAGTGGTATATAACCTCCATGAACCTATGATGTAACATAACATTGCACTTCAAAGAAATCAATAAAGTGAATAAGCAGTGATAACAGGACATTTCTGAGGTAAATAAAGGTAGTTCTGATCCGAGTATCGATTTAATAACTCAGGATGATAAAGGGCACTCAATACTGCTATCGAAATAGAATAATAATAAATTAGGCGGTGATTGACAAAAAGTGACTCTGTAAAAATACACAGCTAAAAAGTTGTATTTTAAAGGTTTCTCTGATTTAACACATATTTGTGGTATGATTATTTTAATTAAAACATTCCCTTCGAGTAAAACAGTCATACTCAGATTCCTATGTCGATAAACATCTGAGTTATCTTCGCACGTTACTGGAAAGAATAGCGAGAAATGTGAGCATCATGATGTTTTTTCTTGATAGAACTAAATTTAAACTTAGCTTTTAATTCCATCATTGTTGTAAAACCAAATAAATGAGTGTAATATATGCCTATTTGAAGAGAAGTCTTGTTATGGACTGACAGCTTCAAAAACATGTGTTAACAGCAGGTAATATATAGCGAGACGTAAAACATTAGACTGAAAGACTATATAATTGCTATAAAACAGTATAGAAAACACACTTATCAGTCCGTCGTACACAGTAAAACAACCCTTACCTATCCCTTGAATAACATGTAATAAATTCCTATGCGATGGATAAATCAATCTATTATACTGGGACTGATAAACACACTTCAGCACATATAGGAGAGAAATATTGTCTTCAATCAGAACCTAACTAGACTGCTTTAGTATATAGTAATATTTGTATCTATATATGAAAATATACTACACTGATCACGGAAATTTGTAAGTGATAGCATAGATTACATAATTACGGATTATAGAAGAAACGTTTTATATTTTGATAATAATTCGGATTCCTTTAGAGAACCATGGTATGGAATGTTTTTTATGAAGTAGAACGTGATCTGCGTGAATAAATCCATTGCAGTCCTAAAAATCAAACTGAAGTTCCAGGTACCCAATATACATGAAATAAAATTATTATATATAAAACTACTAAAAATAACCTGAACAACGTTGAGAATGTTTTTGAACGGAAAAAGGATGATGAATTTCCTTACCATTTGACCAACAACATATATTTAGATTATTTTGTTTCATTCAAATAATTTGAAATATGAGTTAGTTTTGATGTCTCAGAGTTTCTCATATCTAGATTTTACACAACTATTATACATAAATTTTATTAGTATAACTTTCAAGTCAAGCTCTATTTACTTCAAGTTTTGAAGTAATAGACACTAATAATTGACTACATATCTTTTATTGTTTTTTCGGAAATATGGTTTTAACACATTTTTGATTTTCCAATAAACCTCCATTAATAAAAGTGAATCAGATTTCAAGTTGATTACAATATATTTTAAAGGTGATAAACTTACACTATTGATTTGGTTTATTCAATATTTCACCCACCCTGTTTACGTTTGTCGTTAGTGATATGAGTAGAAATGATAGTTTTGACACTGACAAAAAATATACTTCTTGAATTATCTTTATTAGAACGAAATTAATATTTTGATAATTTCTCGCAGTTGCTCAAAATAATACTGAACATTATTCCCCTAATATATAGACCATTAATTCTGAACTTCTGAAATATGAAACTCCTATATTTACGCTTTGATCATACACTCGTTTTGAAATGTAATATATATGATCACCTATAGTATAAAATTAGTCTTCAATATATATGATGGGTCATTTAAGCGAAGAAATTAGTTTATTATATATATATTTATTACCTAAACATCAAATTAACATCATAAAGTAAACTGTTCGCTCATCATTCAGAAATATAATTTCAAAACTCTTTCACCAATGTTTCCTTAGGCATATAGAAGCATAAAAAATATTTAGTAATTTATTGACGATTTTAAGTTACATTTGTAATGCAGCTAGTTATTGAAAAAAAACTACTACTTTTTAAAAGTGTATTCAGTAATATACATTTTCAATATCAAGGTGAAAAGTACAGAATAGTATAATAAATTATCATTATTCTATAATGTTGTTATTCTACACTTTTGAAATCTAAGCAATTTTATCACCATTAATACAAGTATCCTAGTCAGTAACAATATATATGTAAATCTTACCAACTGTTGTTGTTGTGTTTTTTTTAAAACAAACCTTTAAGTGTTTTGTACACAATCATTAATTTTGTTTACCTATTAAAATAATTATTGTTGTCTGTACAATTGATTTAAATTGAAATGATAATTAATTTATTAATGTAATTCATTTGTGTGAAATGTAAAAAATAGTATCTATGAATTCCATCATAAATATCTCTATTTTTAATGTTATGGAATAGTTAATTGCTAGTCATTTTTTTTATGTGAAACTGTACAATATTTAGTTATGTATACATTTATCAGTTTATGTTTCCATAACGGAAGTTTGTGTATAAGCTGCGCTTAAACTGAGACGTGTAGTAGCTGGTTTCAAATCTGATTTCATTATTTGTCCTGTAGATTTATTTTCTTTCATTAATAATTGTTCACTTTCTTTATCCATCGATGCAATATCATGTCGTGAATGCCATGAATTCATATAATGAGTAGATGGATTAGTGGTTTTCCGTTGATTATTATGTATTCCACATTTATTGATTAAATTTCTAAATAAGTCTTTCAACTGTGAACGAAACCGTCTTCCAAGAAAAACGTAAACAAAAAAGTTTACACCACTATTTAAACATACTAAAGCATTTGTAACTGGACGAATAATTTCGATTAAACTTCGATGATTAATCAGATAAATAATTTGGTATCCAACAGCTGGTAATTCACACACTAAATATATTATAATTACTCCAACACATAAACGATTTACTTCCATTGTACGAGAACGATTAGATTTTGTAACACGTACAAAATAAGCATGATTATCTGAAGAACTTGGTGCTCCATGACAACATTTTGGGATAGTATGATGATGTGATGGGTGTTGTTTTTGAGAATGCTGATGATAGTCTCTGTGAAGAGAATGATAACTACATTGTTCAAACTGTCTGTTAGCGCAATCTATTCTAGCAATAATTTGTGCTCTTCTCTGATTCGCATACTTAATTCCTCGAATAAGTAACACATTAAAAATGGCAATGATAACATTAGGTAGAATAACAATTAAAATTGTATAACTGATTAGACGATAAATTAATCTGAAGGCATAGTTATTATTCACCCATGACCTTATAGCACTATGGTATATGAGAATACCTTTGGGTAATTCCGTAAAGTTATAATAACCAGAATGTAGAATATTTGTCTTGTTGTCTTCATTAAAGTAACACAATAATGGCATTGCATCAACAATAAAAAAATGTGGAATATTGTAAAGCGATGATAATATAACAATAAGTGATATAGCAATATGCGCTTTTTTCCGTGTACATATACTAGGTGCATGAAGTGGTTTACATACAGCTACCCAACGCTCTAATGATACTAGAACAACAGTCCAATTTCTCATCATTCTTACCGCCATTCCAGATCCATACAATATTTTGCTCGTATGCGCATAAAAGTTTATGTATGACAACCATAAAATATAGAAAGATAACGTTTTCAGAAATTGGAAAAAGAAGCATAATATTAGAAATGCAGTATCAAATACGGCTAAGCTGGTTAATATTAAACTAGTTGTTCCATGAGATCTGTCACGTGCTAGAACGAACCCACTCAAAACATTGCCAGTAATCCCAGCAAGCAGTATACAACCAACTAAGAATACATCAAATGCTACATTATATAGGACAACCCAATTTGGTTTGAAAAGACCTGGCATACTTCCAATGTCTTGAATGAAATATGTATTATTATTTGGTAATTCGATCAGTTCAGCACAGTTTGATAAAAGTTTTAATAAATCTTCCGTACTCATATCCTTAGAGCTCAAAAAATTAGTTTCATTAATTAATTCCATTCTTACGAGATGCTCAATGTATTTTATTCATAATAGAATGATATATTTGAATTTTGAGGAAACGATGCTGAACAAACCATTAAATAGCTATCGCTTTGGCATGATACTAAATACTATTTGTTATGATTGGTTGACAATGAACCAATCATAGACGTTTCAGAGAAAATATCCCAAAGCACGTCTAATATTGATGTCTTATTATTAGTACACTGAACTTCTTTAATAAAATCAACTACAAATTTTGTTTTGCAAAGTACATCCATAGCTACTTTACGAATTTTATTGGTTTAACAATGTGGAAGCAATATTTACCATATTACAATAATTTGAAAGTGATTCGAATTGGAACGCTTGTTGACATTTCATAGTATAAAGTGATTTATACACTGTGTTTGTATTATTAAAAAATGGATAAAATACAAATACATTTTTACCCGATAAGGAGCAGTTTTTCACATTTTATGTTGTTATTTTAATAAAAAAGCTATATATACTATGACTGCTAGGTATCGAGAGAATTATAAACTCAATATGATTATTAGTTTTAATATTGAGTTGACTTCAGTGTACGAATTGTTGGTCCCTAAAATGATAATGTTCATTGAGGAGCTTCGAATCATTCTTTTCATGTTTATTTCTTGATAACGAGTATCAACAAACGTAAATATGAATGGTCCACAGTAGTTGCTAGGTTTAGAAAAATTTGATGTTTAATAATATTTAGGAAATTACTTTTATATGTGACCTGATAAAAATTTCACTTTACATGAACTGTAAACATTTAAAAGCATTATCGTTATTATCTGGAAAGTATGTATTTCATCTCCCTTGAGTAAATGAACAACAGTAATAAGATATAATATATTGATTTTAGGTAAATATATATTTGTTTCTATCTCATTAAATATAACTATATTCTTTAACTGTTATTACAAAGCATTTTTGAAATTATGTTAACGAATAATGAATTAAGTATTGTCTGTTTATAATATAAGTACCTTAACAGAAATACCCAGATTCATATTTTTATTACTTCTATTTTATGACTTTATTTCGAAAGGCAAAAAAACCGAACTTCTATTCAGAAATTAGTTGTATTCAAACCCATAGTATTAAGTTATTTATATATTTTATAGAAATAAATTTGAAGTTTTCTTTCAGCCTCTCAAGAAATTCTTTATGTTATCTTTAAAAGAAAGCAGATTTTTTTTCTCTCTCTATCAATTCGAAGTTATAGAGTATAAGGAAAAATTCTGATGACATGTAGTTGTAATCTTTATTGAAATCTTGACATTTCAACATATGTTGTATATACAATTGATGCATATTCGTAAAAACAAAAAAAATTAAAATGTTATCATGAAAGTTGATTTCAAAATGAATCATATCTAAAATTAAATCTTCTTCAGTAATCCATCAAAATATGAGGCGGAATCTTGGAGAACTATGAAAGCTATTATTCAGAAGATACAGGTGTTTATTAACAGTTGTTTCCGCAAAATACTTTGGATTCGTTGGCCAGACACTATAAACAACAGCCTACTGTGAGAGATAACAAACCATATTCCAGTGGAGGAAGAAATCAGGAAGATGCAGTGGAAGTGGATAGGACACACTTTGAGGGAAGCACCCAACTGCGTCACAGGGCAAGCCCTCACTTGGAATCCTCAAGGCCAAAGGAGAAGAAGATCAAAGAACACATTACGCCTAGAAATGAAGACAGATATGAGAATAAACAATAACTGGATAGAACTAGTAAGGAAGACCCAGGATAATGTGGGCTAGAGAATGCTGATCTGTGGCCGATGCTCCAACGGGAGTAACAGGCATAAGTGTGTATTTATAATCTTTTTAAGTTACCCCAATTCGCACAACATTATTATCAATAATTCAAGGTAAGTTAATGGGTATAAGACCATAAAATGAAACAGAATAGACAGTATTTCATATTTTCCATAATCCGTTAAACTAAACTACTTTAAATTTAAAAAAAAGAATATGAACCAAGAACAGCGTCATATAAACTTTTAGTTGTGTGCGTGTAATTTAAAAAGTCGAAAACTCAGAAAGAGAAGTTAGGTTAATAGTACGTTACTGCTATAGCTTGACTAAACATTATAGGGAAAAACATCCTAACACACTAAAACTATTAATTATTATAGAAAATTTCGAGTTCTTTTACGTTCTTTTAAGTACGTATAAGGGTGACTGATACATACGTATTAAACTATCGTGAGCTGTGCATACGTTTTCTTAGAAATACGAACTTATAACAACTCTTCTGCAATTAATTTCGATTATTGTTAATTTGGGATAATCCTTTTTATTAACTTAACAGATAATGTTAGAATAAAATTATAAGTTCACATATTTCTTTGTACTATTATGATTACGATCATATCTGTATAAACGTGTACGCTTGATCACATGACAGACTGTAGCGAAAATGCTGATAGCTCAAATATCACTCGATGATTCATTCCGTTTTCCATGTATATATGTACTGAAATCTTATTATTAGCTTTTGCCTTGCATAGCAGCTTCTTATTCAATTTGACTATAAATTTGCCTCTGTATTTGCTTACGCATACACACATTCACCTCTCAGCTTCAAGTTCTCTTGATGTACTTATAAAATTGTGATCAGTGTTATCCGCTAATAAACTGTAGTTTCCGCTTACTTATTGCCTTCTGAATTCACACACGTAATAACGGTTACAAAGGTTATTGATTAACGAAGAAAAGGCACCACTACAGACTATCGTTTTGGTAGAGCATATAGATGTAAATAATGGGCACATTATTTTGTCAGTATTTCAGTAATCATAGCCATGTAAAAAATGTTTGGCAAGAAAGATATTTATAAAACAATATTTTACTAATAGCGTTTACTTGATAAACCACATCAACTTACTTTGGATTATTCTGATGGAATGTTGTAATCAATCTAAAGATTTGGCTGATAGGTCTTAGGCCTCCATATTAAACTATTTTAAGGACAAAAAAATAACTATTTTTCTCCATAAACTGGGATTTTAATAAAGGATTGAAAAGTATGGTAAATTACTGTTTCTTAAATTCCATAATAAAATGCACACTATTATACGAAATGTATTCAGTGTACAAGGAAAGATATTGTTACACAATAACAATTCATTTGTTTCTTGGATTCTATTTAGATGATTATAAGTTCAAAGTTTAATATTAAGAAATCGGTAAAGGACTGTTTATGTGTTTATATGAATGTATAAATCAAGCTTACAAACATCAATTTAGAATAATTGAGACAGTAATGAAATATTATTATTGGTTAATAGTATTCTAATATTCTGGAAAAATGAACTATGAAACCTATAAAGACAATGGATTTTCCTTTTTTAGATTAATAATTATTTACAATGAAAAAACTACCTCAAACAAAATGATCAAATCCCTAATAAGGAGCAATGAAAACTAATAGGGTTCTTGACTAGTTGCAATTGAAATTGTATAACAATGATAACTGTTTTCTTTTTGTCTATATCAATGATCCTCTATCAATCTATGTCATTAATAACTTTGAATAATTCTTTTCATGCAACTTTTGCTATTAATTTTAAGCTGTTATTGGGTGAATAAAGATAACGAATAAATTGATACACATTGTTTAACGATGGTTTTTATTTTAGTAAATAAAGAAATTTATGTCAAAACGTCTTATTTGTTATTGATTATACTTTTTCACACAGGTTATGCTTGTTCTCTTAGTTGCTAAATAATCATCGGAGGATTCAGGCATTCTATTATTATCAGTATAGGGTTGTAGAAATTGTTGAGTTTAACTTGATGACATGAATGGATCAATGTTAGACCAATATCAAAAACCCGGAAGTACTGGACAGCTGTTTCTTACTAGCATGGGACTCCTCAGTTGATTAGCGTTCCCACTGTTTGTTTTGATACTCTTACTCAACAACCGAATGTATACTGCATACTGAAGTGTATTCTAAGCTACCAAGATTTCCAATTCAACTTGGGTGTCTGTATATGCAAATTAACTGAATCTAATCGCTGTTGGAAATTGTTACAGTCATAGTTTACCAGTGGATTAATAATAGTTCAGGGAATCCAAAATTTAAAGGCCCATTTTTTGAGTAAAATACACATTTGTTAGTGATTTGCTAATGAAAAGTGATTGATTGATTGCTGTGTAATATACCTTTGATTTTGTTGACTATATCTGGAATTCAATTTGATCATATCCCTCTAAATTTCGTTCCACAGTGTTTGGTAAGCAAACGAATGTTACTGGAAGAATGTTGTGTGCATATCATCTTGATTCTTATTCTTCGCCATAAAAACATTCAGATTTAGTAATGCAGATATTAAGATCATAATTAAACTGGTTTTATTATCACAATCAGACCTAAAGTTCTTTGGTGTTCGAATGACTATATTTGCGTGTTTGACAGTGGTTAGGGTACGCAAACTTAAATCTCCGAAGGAATATACTATATATATACAATAATTCATTGTTTACTTACGCTAATGGTAAATAGTGAATCAGTTGATCAAACAAAATAATACATTTCATAATCCAGCTTCTTAGAATAATGCAGCATTATAGGTAGTTCGCCTAGAAAGAGTGAGAAGCTTTTGTGTAAGAATAAAGATTAATGATTTCGTTTTAACACAATGCTCTATACTGATTTTATCACGTCATATAAATGGATGAAATATCATTTGTTGTATGATGTTTAGGTAAAAGTTTTAATTTTGTAATCAGAAGACATGAAAATGAGAATTTTTTTCAACAAACCAGTGAGAGCGTACATTAGCTGTTAGATGATCTTTTTATCTGCTCATTTATTATTACTTCAAAATAATACTTGGTTGGGTAAAAATGTCGAAGATAATAAGGACGAATAATAATTTTTTGTGGTGATCATTGTTAGCAGACCAACCAACGCTACAAAAAAAAACATAATTTTGACAGCCGACTTATAAATATATCTATTTTTAACGCCTTCCTTAATAGTTTAATTGGATTTTCACTGCTATCTATTTATACTGAATTACATTTACTAGGTAGTAAAAGCAATATTTCGTCACAATCCTAGTAATTTCCCATTTTAAAGTATCATGTCAGGTTGGTGGTCCTAGTAAGAATGTTATTATATCTAAGGATTTATTGGTTGAAATACTTTAATAAAGGAAGCTAAGTTTAACAGGTTGCTTAGAAAATTCATATATGGAGGACAATGATGAAAATATCTTTTCAAAAGTTAAAATGTTATAAATTTTATTGTTGATTCAGATGATTTTGATACAGAATACTTGAACATAAGAACCCATACAACAGTTGATCAATCTATCGATCAACAGTGTGAAAAATGAATAGTATTTTATTAAGTTGCAGTATTTCCATAAACGTTTCAGGAGTTTAATTTTCATATATTCATCTGATTTACAAAGCAATATTACAGTACCTCATTAAATCATTTCAACTCACTGAAATATATTTTCCTGAAACGCAACTTACAGAGAGAAGATCTACGGGACAACACTACTAAGATGATACCTTTAATCAATCCCTGTTGCACCATCAAATCCTATGCGTATTATATCCATTTCGGCGTCATTCCCATAACTATCTGTTATGAGCCTCATGTATTTACTTATTTAGCAATAAATTACAAAACCTTTAAGTAATAACACGCTTCTCTTTTCTACTTTGTGATTAAAAAAAATACAATGTTATCAAACATCATGTTACGTTGCTATAGCGATTCATCTAAAGCATTCAGACCATGTTATCTTCAGCTTATCCTTTTATTAGTATCTTCTTTTTTGTTGTTAATGTTATTCGCTTAAACACTAGTGACTTTAAAAATAAATTTCATTTGTGCTTTAATTAATATTAATAAATCTTTAAGATACTATTCTTCAAAGTCAAAATGTAATGCAATTCAATTTACTCATAAATCTATACGAAACCAATAACACATCAGTGATATCTTAATTCCATTTCATTTCATAACAATAGACATCAGATCATTTATTTTAGTGTTCTGTAATTTTTAAAGTAAAATTCATATAAGTATTTTAAATTCTTTTAAACAAAAAAAAACAACATTTGCCTACCATCATCTATAAAAGTACTTACGGTGACTTGATAAATTTTAAATGAAACATATTTAAACATGTAATTGTTTATATTAGATGAAAATGATATGTAACTGACCTATTGATTTATATATGAAGCAAATTTATGACTACACTATACATTGAACAAAAGAAACCACATCAATTATTATCTTTTTTTTTAAAATAAGGTAGATAAGAATTTTCTTTCTTTACAAACATTTCAAATGACATTTTCAATGAAAAACACTATGAAGTATAACTAGAAGTTTCTAAAGTCAATTTAAGGTCATGATTGTGATAGAATTTCAAACATTAAATGAAACAAAGAGTTTTATTATAATTATGTTTCTATGGAATAACAAATATCAATCATATATGTCAATGGTTTCTGTATTTCATGTTAGATCAGTCATTTAAGAAGAAAAAAAAACAGGCATACAAACAACTGAATACTAGGTCAACTTTAAAAAGCTATTTCATCTTTATAGTTATTTCTAATTATTTCTTATAAGTAAAATTAATTATTGTCACATTGTAAAGACACTTTAAACATTATCATCATGGTAACATATGATTTTAAATGATCTGACATACATTAAAAACATTTTGAATAATACGATTCTAAATACATTTCTGATATGATATAGTTAATTATGTTAAGATTCTCATAGATGGAAGGATAAACTAATTGAAATGTACTTAGATAAGTCTTAATTCACTACAATTAAAACCTATAGTCAATCCTTTTGAAAAGAAGTGTTCCGTGTTTTTATCAACTGAGTAACTGAATAATCTGGTAAAAATGTGTAAGAAAAAGAAACAGAAAACGTTTAATACCAGTTGTTAATAATATACTATATATATTTATAAACTAAGTACATTTTAACAAGTTGCAAGTTATATGATATTATGGTATATGCTACTTATATCGACATAAATAGCATATACAATGTCTGGCAAAAAAAGATGAAGAAGGAAAGAATGGGACTACAAAACAATTGCTATGGAAATGCAGGGACAATAAATTTTGAGACAATTAATGAATATTTCACAAATTAGATAACAGAGCATGGTTTTTCTATTTTACCAAGTGCCTCTGTAATTTTGTGTTAATTATAATCGGTTGTCCTCACCTATATCAAGTAATGATTGTTATTTTAAACTCATCCTATTAAATATTTATCATTTAATTATTCCTTAATTATTCTATTAATATTAATTAAATAATTGTGAAAAATAATGTGAGTATCTTTGTTCAGACAAAAATAATTAAAATGGATTAAAAAATTTGAAAACAAAATTGTATTACTGTCCTGAAAAATTTTTTTTGACTAATTCAACATAGTTCACGTTTTTACTTTCAGACATACATTGATAACAATAGGATCTAGTTTAATTATATTCTACTAATTAAAATCATGAGTCAATTGAAGCTAGACCACCATGGAAATCCTGTAAGCATTGGACGGCCGTTTCTTTCTAGTCTGGGAATACTCAGCAGTGCGCACCCATGATCCGGCCCCCGCGAGATTTGAACCCAGGACCTATCAGGCTTGCGCCAGGCGCTTAACCAACTAGACCACTAAGCCGGCATCCAGCAGTGTTAATGTCTAACTTCAACCAATCCATGAAGTTGCGGAAGCGGGATCGTGGATGCACACTGTTGAGTAGTCCCATACTAGGACGAAACGGCCGTTTAGTGCTTCCAAGTTTTCCATGGTGGTCTAGCTTCAATTGACTCATGATTTCAATCAGTGAAATCTCTAAAATCTCCACAAAACCTCTTCTGACTATAATTATATTTTAATTTACATTGCGTAATCTGTTTAAATGTTAATGATGAACAACAAATAAATGATGATATTAATTTCGCTTTAAATGAAAATTAGAATTACAATGCTAGTTTTCTTTAATCTAGAAATATGACGTATATGAAAATGAGATTGTAGTTAACATTTCACCTACTAATATCAATATCATATAAAAGGATAACAACATTTAAATATGAATCAACCATTCAGATTACTTATGAAAATTATAAAAAAAATACAGATTTTTAATTTCCTCATTAATGAAAGAGTGAATTTCTGAAGTTTAGAGGCTTAGTGTAAGCAACTTCTTTAACAAATCATTAAATGAAATAATTAAAGTGATACAAGTTCAATTAAATGCGGATAATCAGTATTGAATATTCTAATTTATGTTATCAACAAGATACTATTTATTAGTAAGCAGGTAAATATCAGACTTCTATTTCCTACACATTGTAAATATATCCTTTTATTATTATCAACAATACACTCGATGTTCAATTTATACGAAATTATCAACTTATTCCTTTGTAGTAATACGTTCAGATTGAAAGAATTATTATTATTTACATTAATTGAATAAAATTTGTTATGAAAATTTACATTTCTTTAAATAGTTGAGATGATGAGTCAATTAAAGATGGATCACGAAGGAAAACCTGAAATCACTGGATGATCGTCTCGTCCTATTTTGGAACTCCTCGGGAGTGCGCGTCTATGATCCCGCCCCGCGGGATTCGAACTCAGGGCTAATAATTATATTGAAAGACAACAGTAATTTAATCCATCATTCAGTATAACATCTACCAATACTAAAATATAAATTCATAAAAAATGATAAAAATCATTTTGTTTCTAGTTAAATTCGTTAATTTAATTTTTTTTAAACGAATGAAAGATTGATGTAGACTAACACGAATACTTTAACACCTCAAGTATGTTGTTCATTTTTTTAAAGAGTTTATAATTCTCATAATTATTTTAATACACATAGATGTTTAAACATTTTATAAAAAGGGGGTAAATGTGTAAAATGTAACAATTATTGGTTATCTGTAAACAACTGTTGGGAGCATCAGCTTCGTGGCTTCCTGAGAAACATGGTGGTGACCACGAGACGTTATAACTCTTCTAAATGAAGACCTGACTCCCAGGGTAAAGTTTAAATGGGTTGAATTATTTATTTTGGTTAGCGCATTTTTAGTGAGTTAGTTTTCTACGGGATGGGGTCGCTAACCCCATGCCCAACCCTCATTCTTTATCCGGGATTGGGACCGGGAGTATTGCAAGAGGGGCTCCAAGCAGAGTGGATAGAACACACACTGAGGAAAGCACTCAACTGCGCCACAAGGCAAGCCCTTACCTGGAATCCTCAAGGTCAAAGGAAAAGAGGAAGACCAAAGAATACTTTACGCCAAGAATTGGAGACAGACGTGAAAAGAATGAACAAAAATTGTATAGAACTAGAAAAGAACGCCCAGGACAGAATGGGTTGTAGAATGCTGGTCGGTGACCTATACTCCACTGGGCGTAAGTAATAAATAACTAATAAAATTATATTGATCGGTGAAAAAATCTCAACAGCTAGTGGATAAACAGTTATTTTATTTATTTTCAATAAATGTATTTAAACTTCATTATCTATAATTCTATTCTATTCACAATACTAAGTCAAGTCTAGGTTTTTACCTCTTATTGATAGTTGTTCTGAAACGGACTATTTCACTGAAGTATGAAAACGTACAGGTTCTCAGTTCTCTGACTTGCTATTGACCATTTGCTAATAATTATTGAGTTATGTAACTCTTATATACTGAGATTTTCTTCCAATAATATATTCTATAGTTTTTCTACCATATATTTCACGATAGTGAACATATTACACACGAAAATATTGACAATTTTAGAGGCAAATAAATAATAATTTATCACAGTTTTATTTGAAATCACATTAATAACATGGTTCATATTTAAATGTTAGTTATACAACATAAAATATAATAAATCCCATAAACGACTTTTGAATATTTATTGAGGAATCAATTTTCTGAAATCGTTTGTTTGATTTTCAGTAACTAATTCGTTATATAAACTCTATAAATAGGTAAGTAGTGCCAGAACAGGTCAGAGTAAAATGAAATCATTTTATGGCATATATATATTTAATCATGTGTCCAAAGTGTTAAAAACCGTGATGATTACATAAGTCTGATTTCATTGTATTATCATGAGTGTTAAAGCATGAACACTCTTCCTAAATTATTAGTAAAAAAAGAGCCTAGGAATTATTTGTAGTCATATATGACATTAATCTACTGAAAGGGAAAACGATATGGGAAATATTTTATCTGATTCTTGTTTCATTTAACAGATGATCATTTATTTTTTAAATGATGTTTAATACTAAGAGTTGTGAAAATCAATTTTTTTATTTAAATACTTTGAAAAAGATAAATATTAAATAGATATGAATATCCTTATATTTTTCCATAGTAACTAGTTACGTTTGAAGTATACAATTCGAATAATTTCAGACGGTTAAAAAAACGGTCACATTTCAAATCAAAATATTTAACCAGACAAGATACAAGTGTCCCTAAAAACAATAATATAATGAAAAAGTGAGAAATTTCTCTTAAACCACTGATAGCATAAAGAAATGTAGAATATGATGACACTCATTCTATGGAAGAAATTTGCGTAGGTGTAATGTTTTAAGAACAATAAGTATTTGATAGAGGCTACCATAAATTTATCTAAATATCAGAAACATCGAACTTTCCTGCATTAGCTTATAGGATTTATCTAAGTGATGATTAGTTTTTGACTGTTTTCTCATTAATTCACTTGATACCGTTTTATGTCATTTAGAAATATTCTTTGAAAACTGAAAAGCATACTTTACTTTTGTTAGTTTGTTAAGCTTATTGAAAGATAACAAACAGTATATGAACATACCTTACCGTACACAAGTGTTAAACAGAAAACTAGTTAATATCAGGGCTATTTAAAAATAGTTTTCTATTCTTGAGTAACATATATCGATAAATCTACCGTAGATCAATCTCAAGATCTATGGGCTTCTAGACAACCAGATATAGTTAGGTCATTAAGCTAATTGCTTAGTTATAGTGTGATTCACACAAAAGTCTGACATTTTAGCTTCACGTAGCGTAGTAGCCGCTTATCGATTATAAGTCCTAATCTGGTAAACATCTATCCAAATGTTCCTAGTTTTTAAGAAACCTTTATATGATTCAAAATGACAGTGAAGCATGTTTACAAAATAACCTAGTTTTTATTTAAATAGTGGCCAAATAATTGAAGTCAATTTCAATAAATAATAACTAGATTATTGTTTTAGTATCCAGTTTTAGTTCAAAATCATTAAATATTCGATACATGAAAATAAATGAAAACAATTTGAACTCATCTATTCATAAAATGGTTTCTTTTTTAATTAGATCTAAATTAAAATGATGTGATTTAAGATAAAACTGTTATCTGACAACCTTAAAATTGAATCATGCAAGCAGCGAATTTTTCCTGGCCGCACAATTGTAAATAAGAACAATTAAGCAATTAAAGTCTTTTAGATTGAACAGTATTTGAGTCGAAAGTATTGTAGCAGGTCGATGAATGCCAATCTATTAAGCAACTTTATTAACTTAAAATATGCTGAGTGGTCTGACTATGATTAAGTGAAATGGGTTCACTTTAGTTCTTCTGATCTCATCATAATCTGGTTTGCCTGCAGAGAGTTGATAACGTTAAAGTAGTTAGTCTTTTATGGTTGCATGTTGACCTACTTCAAACATGTTGAGTTTTTGTTTATATAGTTCTCAGTTTTTATTTACATTGTTATCCATATATTAGATGTAAGACGAACGAATATTGCCTATTTGTATACTTCTAGATGGTTAATTGGTTTCATAAATCTTTTGATGCTTCCTTTGGTTTTGAAGGTATAAATCTTTCTTCTGAATTCTTGAAAATAATGTTTCTTCGATATATTTCTACATTTGGTTATGCTTATTTTTTATGATGTCCTTCTCATTAATATAACAAATATCACAAATGTTTTATCTACCTTTACGAAATCTATAATGTGTGTCATTGGTCATAATATTCAAAATATGTTTTGAATTTTATTTAGTCTGATAATTGCTCTAGGATTTCATTAAATCCATCTTATCTTTTAAATGAATCATAGAGGGTAATTACAACAATGTTGACATTAGATTCAGATATAATGCACACAATATTATGTCTCCAATCTCTGAGTGTATTGTTTAAAGATTAATCAGGGTCATTGACGTAACCGCGGCCAATGACAATTTCGATAACTAACATTTAGATGTATTATAACATCTTTTCGTTATAAAATTATTGCACCGTTGAAAAAAATTACACTGGGAAGCCATCGTACTGAATTAAAAGCTGAAATTATAATGCGTAAAATTCACATTGATTTGGAAACGTGATCTTGCCTTTTCTTCTGTCTTAACAGTCAGTCAGCTCACAACCCACTTACAGTGGTCTCCCTTACGTATGGATCTCTGACCTTGTTTAACGTCAAATTTAATTTCTTTTATACATTTTGAAGGTGCTTAGATTTGAGGTTCATCTTGACTTATTCACATCAGTATAAGTCAGAATAATGTCACTGTTATCATTTCATTGTCTCTACATTTTTATACGTGTGCTTTTTTGAGTAAAATATTTAACTTAAGAACATACTAACAGTAGGTAAGCAGGAATACTTGTAATATTTATTATAATCCTTAGAGCAATTGTATAATATGAATTACTGCTGTCGTTCGTAAACCAAGTATACAATAAATATAATGTATCAGAATACCTACTTATTAGAGAATTCATAAAATAAATATCACATCATTACCAAGTCGTCCTCGTGTACAGTTGAAACTATTTTTATTCTGAAGCATATCAATTAAAAGGGTTGAAGTGATCAAATGTAAATCATTAGCGCATTTTAAGATTATCAATGTTTGATAATTCAAGAGGACTTTGAAAAGTAACTATGCTTTAGCTTAAAACAAATACAACCAAGTGAAACAACTATGTCGATTCGGAGCAGTCAGATATATATATATATACAGATATAGAATAACCACGTTTACTGCAATCTATTAGTTTTCATAGACCAGCTAATTCAAAACTAGCTATTTATAATGTTAGATGATTCTTACACTCTTCTACTTAGAAATAAATCGTAATTCTACAACAAACTAAAACATGATTCACTTGATATTGTTTTACTTGAATTTTCCCATTGATGTTTTAGGACTGAAATTGATCAGTCTCTTATTAGTATATGTGCATACTGTGCGTATGCCTCGATATTGCCTTAATTTACAAGCATTATAAGCAAAGATGGATAGTGGCAGGTACATCCAGCTGACGAGTCCCAAACAGGAGGAAACGCGCGTCCTGGATTCCACTGCTAGCCACTATCCAAACTAAAACATGTTTGCTAAAAATTTCGAAATAACAATCTGGCTATCAAAACAATTGAACTATTGAAGCAAACATGTTACGATAATTTCAAGCGTTAAATAAATAATTCACATTATCCCTTTCACTTTTGTATGAAAAAAAACTACCATAAAAACACTGATATCATACAGATTCTGTTATAATTTATTCCAATTCAAATAATGTTAGTTTGTCTAAAGTTCTAGAATGGTAAAATGATATTCTATGAACCACTTAAAAAGTATCCCATTATTATATATAATCATACCAAATTATTTGTTCAAAAAATAATCTGTCATTTCTACTTTTCTGGAAAAAAAAGGTGAATATGGTAAAGTAATTGATTCTAAAACATTTTCATATGTTTTACTTATCCATTTGTATAAATTTTAAAATGATGAATAAAATTAAGGTGAAAAAATGAAGATTATGAGAACTGACAACATATGTTCTTTACAGATAGGATTAATGGTATCGTTTAATAAACTAATTATTTAGTCCAATGAATTTATATTTGCATAACAATAAAATTCGGTCAGACTATAATTTATGAACGAACTTTGAGCGACACCAAAATGATATTAATAGTGTCTACGTACTTACTAGGATTAAATAAGGGTTGTAAAACAGTTTGATAAATAACGATTATGATGGTAAGTGTTAAGAATCAAATTTAGGGTTTTCATCACAATCTAACATCAGCTAAAATATCAAAAAGTTATTTAGTCAAATGGGTAAGTGAATTTCATGATCTGCTATTCTAAATCTGATTGATTCGTTCAATAAATCTTGTTCAAAATTCAAAATGAATATTCAGTTGAATTCATTTATTTACATTAACCTCTCATGTACAATAACAATTAAGAAATGTTATTCACATCCTTTCATATAAAAAGAAACATCTAATAATACATACATAGATAGATATTCATTTATTATAATATACAATACATGATCTATGAAAAAGACTTTCTAAATAATTAAACAAGTGATAAGTTAAATTACTATCGAACAAAAGTATTTTATAATCAAGCATAAATTTACAAAGCTCTATTCATTATTATAGAGATGTAATTAAGCATCAAATTAAAACAAAAGAAAAAAAAGGGAAAAGAAAAATTGGCATAAAATTTGTCGATTAAATAAAATTATACGCAATTAAAATTCTTGAAAAATAGAAAAAACGAAGAAAAAGTAAGATAGAATATTACGTCTATAATTTAATGAATCTTAATTTAAATATTTAAGCTTTATATGTTACTATGAAATGATGTTTCATTTAGATTTTAGATTTTAAATGATGAAATGTATGAAATAAGTTAGATAGTTTAACATAATTGTGAAATGAGATTATGCTAATTCATTAGTAACTATTGAGAAAACAAAGTTTTAAACATTTCTATTTGTTTAATCTTTCATATATCTTGAAAAAAGGGAAATTGAGAAGCCTTATTTATACATTCCTCAGACAAATCTAAAAACAAGTCTGAGTTTATATATATATATATATATATATATATATATAAAGTCAAGATTTAAAAGTGAAGATAATAGTGAACACATAATCTTCAAATCTAGCTAATTATATTATTATACATTTTGTTATTTCATGTAATAGTTAGAATATACTTCAAGAACCATGATTCGGATTAGTGAGTTAAGAAACCTAAGTGAAAAATTAACATGCATTGTGAGAACACTAGTTGACATAAATAATTCAAAAGTTCTGATTATCCAGTAAAGCGGACATTTTCTGATTAGCTAAAGTACAAATAGCGTTGAGACAGTATTATATGACTAGAACTCGTAACCTTTTATAAAAATGGTTAGATTCTTGTGAATAACGTAGTGTAGTGCAGCGTGGAGTCCCTTTCTTAGTACTCAGAGTACAAACTTAAATCTGTATAAATCAGAAAGTTTTTCATGAATCTACTTTTGTTGGAAATTCATTGAAAACCAGAGGGCACTGGATATCTGTCTCATCGTAGTATGCGATGCTTCGGATGTGTTCATCTAAAACGTCTCTGAGGATAAGGTCCAGGATCTTCAGTCTCAACCGTGGAACGCTTAATCTTTAGACCACTGAGTCGTAATTCAATCATGATTATGTCTAACTCCATTCAATTCACGATACTAAACAATCATCTTCCACATTTTCCGTTGCGCTAATGCATAGAAACCTTTCACTTCACAAATCATAGGTTCTCAGTAGTATTCAAGAACTACATCTTGAAATTAGTCACTAATGATCACTAATGATCTGTAAAGAGGCTTGCGGTAATTCTTGAATGAAGGGATATTTTTCATTTTGTTTTAAACATTGCTAACTAGACATTTTCGAATGATTTTTTTTCATTTGATTGAAATTTTGATTTGCCTACCCATATGTTAAAGCATGATTTAAGTGCAGTAAGGAATAAAGAAACAACAGTTTATAGTTTTTTGATTTCTTTCAAATACTCAATCTTTTTTGGGTAGGAATAACGACCATTTGATTAAATAATCATTGAATTTAGTTTTCTATGTTTTACAATTCCTTCCATCCTCCGTTATTTATTTTTTGTTTCTTGTATAATTTTAAAAACACAACTACGAGTTTGGCAAAAGTCAAAAATGTTGGTTAAGTCTTAAAGGATTATTTCTTCTCATTTAGATTCATATTATGATTTAACTAATATAACTGTATCATAGACAATCGTATCAAATTTTTTAACTGATTAATCATAAAACGATAGTATTTGATTCAGAAACGTTTTTGATTAGAACTGTAATTAATACGAGTCCTTAACAAATATGAAGTCATCCTTATATATTTTGATGTATGCATTGATATTCGCTAAATTTTGATGATATATGTTGTGTATGTCAATAAAGATTTCCCTTTAGTTGACTGACCACTGATTAGTAGTCAATATATGGCCTTTGCAGTCCAAATTATTAATCTCTTTCTTTGATCAAGTCAACTTGTGTCAGTTAATCCATGTTATATGAAATGGATCACTATTCAATAATCAATCATTGCCTGTCACCACCTGAACAGGTCTGTGAAGTCAGGAGTTTCAGGAAATGTTATTCCACGCACAGTTGTAGGTACGTCATACTGAAAAGTATCAGCTAGTATCAAATCTAGGCCTAAGGTTTCCTGCCGATTACATTCAACTACGTAGTACCAAAACTGTTCCCAAAGTCGTTTAATGCAAAGTTATTATCAAAAAGGTTTAAGATTTAAAATGCGTTGGAAATGGATGGAAAATGTTATCCTCGTAGCAAATAAAGTTGAAAATACAATCTAACAAAGAGTTCAAGCCAGAGCTTACATTACTCCATTTTGCAAATTCATGCCAGACTTTTATCACTGTGTGACATAGCATATCTTTTGCAACCGTTGTCAAAAGTTTGGATCAAGTTATGAGTTACATTCTTCAAATGAAAAATCTCGTGATGTAAAAGTAACTTCAACCTTGGGTATTATAGAGTTCATATTATATCATCCAGAGTGTATAAAAATATCGATTTTATATTTATATACCAAGTTTATTAGATATTATTTTAAGTACAGGAATTACGTGAGGAGCATTTGTTTTCTATCTAACTGGTTCAGTAGATGAAAAACCAATTAAGAATGTTTAAACAAATATAATCACCTTATCTTTACTTTTACTTACTTACGCCTGTTACTCCCAGTGGAGCATAGGCCGCCCACCAGACATTCCATTTACCCGAATTAATGTTTACTCTGGTTGTCAGAATAGGCATCAGCCTCGTGACTTCCTAAGGAACTTGGTTTTTATCATGAGACGTCATAACTCTTCTAAATGAAGACCTTCTAACTCCTAGGGCAGAGTTCAAATGCCTCAAATTATTTTTTCTGGTCAGCGTATTTTTAGCGAGTTAGTTTTCCACAAGATGGGGTCGCTAACTCCATGAACAACCCTCCTTCCTTATCCGGGCTTTGGACCGGCAGTAGCCTCAGAGGGGCTCCAGGCGGCGTTTATCCTCTTTAGAGAATATTTTATTGATTTCAGCCAACATATATTTAGTTTAGCGTTAGCATGTTTCAATGGTTTGCTTATTCCTATTCCGATTACGTAATCAAACATCAAGAAAATTTTCACAAGTCATGATCCAACAAATAACAAAATGAATATTCATTTCTGAAAATAATTTGAAAACTAATGAAATTTTCGTGCAATGACTATAACAGACTTATGCAAAATCTTGATACATTCCAAACTTTAGTTTACTAAACAATCCTTTTAGCAGTCGCATAATATCATCAATTTATTGTAAATGACAGTACATACTGAATAAATACCCTACAACTATGCTTTCCCATTATGTCAGAAGGTACTTTTATTATCAGATAATTCGATTTATGTTTATGTTACAATGATAATTGTGAGTTTCTCACGTATATAAAGCTTTTATATTTCCAATATGGCTTTTTCCCGATATAAAAATATTTGTTTTCGGTTAAAACACATTTAGAACCAAATAGTTCCTTATTTTGAAAAGCAATAATATCGGAATAAATATTTTACTAAATTCAATAAAGAAACTTGTTCGCAATGAAATATCTGAAATAACTTAATTTGTTATGATTACGTCATATTGCCTATCATATTATCCTACGTTTATTTAGTGTATTACCGTTAAGCGCTGTTTTAATGTCCAGTCTTTAAAACTAGACCAAGAAACTTGAATTAGTGAATGGTTTTCCTCAAGGTTAAATGCTTAGAGACATAGGTAAAATTGTTGTATGTTGTACATAATTGTTCGGAGTTGCAATAAAATGTGTTACGTAGCTAATGTTCTGTTGTATTATGGAGTAACCATCCTCATTGATGTGCTAACATTCTCAACCATGGTTTAGACAACTGGTAAAAATTCTAAACAAATATCTAATAATGCGTCAAAAAGCTAATCACTTTTTGTTATATTGGAAGAATACTAAATTGTAACTTCTGGGAACTATTTATTGACTGTTATGATATGTATATATATCCTATAACTGATAATTAACTACATTATATATATTTATATTTATAGTATCATAAGCTTCCATTTGACTTATCGGCTAGTATTATACGATTTACCATGTTTAAGTTATTCCCTATTTACAGTCTCCCAAACTCACAGTCATTTTTGTCTTGTTCATGTATAATTGTTATTTGTTATTTTATGATGTGATGTGATCTGAATATAAACTATGTATGACTGAATTATACTATTCATACAGTAGAGGCTGAGATTGTGTTCTGAACTCAACGAAGAGGGCAAGGCAATAATGACCAATAAATGCTCAGAGTTGATGCAAGGCTTCTAGTGCTGGTTGACTTGTCATTGGTTTAGAACAGGAACAAGGACGTATAAGTTAATATTCTGACTGAAGATTTTGTCACTTGATAGTTGACAAGGGCAAAAGACAAAACAGATTTGTTATAAAACGTGAGACAAAAAAGTAGTCCAGATAAAAGACCTCTTCTGAAAGAAAATAATTTCTATCAAAATAGTTAGATAAAAATCAAATGAAAAAAGTAGAAGTAGGATTTACCAAAACTACCCAACCTTAATGAATGAATTCGCACATCTTTATTTCCTTCTTTTTTGAACGATTTATCATTTTCAATAAAGTACTGTTGTAATGATAGCTTAGTTAATCGATGAAATTGCTGGAAAGGTTTGTGTTGCTAAACTTATAGTTAGCAAATAACCCCCCCAATCTTAATTGAATAATATCAAAAGATAGAACAACTGACCAACTAGCAGAATAGGTAAGAAAATATAAATATTCTACAAAGTCTCAAAACTAGATTAGATACATCTTCCATTATTTTTGGTTATTTTATTAAGAAAAATACCAGATGATCATTATTAATAGTATTTATGTAAGTGAAAAATAAATATTTGACCTAAGTGAAGGTAGTAGGTTATCTTACTTTTATTGTGTTCACTAAAAAGTCATATAAGAATAGTATTAATTGTTAATTTATTTAATTATTAACTATTTAATCCCTTTGTACTTGATTAAATCTATAATGTAGGAATGAATTAGTTTAAACTGTTCATTCTTATTAGTGTTCTTTAAGCAAGAATGTATTCTACGGAATGACGTTTCTGACCCCATGCTCAAACCTACTCCTTTACCCGAGCATGGGATCGGCAATAATCATAGAAGAGCTAGAGGTGGATAACCTAACTCTTCTATCCAATAAACAGCAACAAATGCAGATTAAGTCAAACAGGGTGGCAGAAGCCTTTGTATCATTAGGCCTCAATATACACAATGGAAAAACCACGATACTCAAATACAACAAGAAGAGAACCAACCCAACCGTACTTGATGGAGAAACTCTGGAAGAGGTGGAAAGTTTCACGCATGTAGGGTAGCATCGTCAATGAACAAGGAGGATCAGATGCAGACGTAAATGCAAGGATTGGTAAAGTAAGGACAGCATTCCTGCAGTTGAAGAACGTATGGAACTTAAAAAGTCTGTCAAACAATATCAAAGTGACAATCTTCAATATAAACGTCAGAACAGTTCTACTGTATGGATCTGAAACGTACAAGTATTTAAAAACAATTGTCTACATAAGATATTCAATGTCCGTTGACTGGATATTGTAAGCAACAACCTACTGTGAGAGACAACAAATCAGCTTCTAATTGAAGAGAAAATTAGGAAAAGAAGTTGGAAGTGGAAAGGACATACATTACGGAAATCATCAAACTTCATCACGAGGTAAGAGCTAACTTGGAATCGTGAAAAGAAGAGGAAAACTGGAAGTTCAAAGAATACGAAGCAGATATGAAAAGGATGGATAACAACTGGAAAGAGCTGGAAAGGATTGTCCAGGCCACAGTTGGATGTAGAATGCTGGTGGGCGGCCAATGCTGTTCTACGAGAGGTAACAGGTGTAAATTAGTAAGTAACAGAAAACAAAGTTAGTTGACCATTAAAAATGTCTGAAAATTTGTGTATGAAATTTAATGTTAAATTTACTAAATTAAGAGATAATTGGACTGTAAAATAGACAGCTGGATAAATATTTGGCTGTAAACAACTTCAGGTTTCTCTAAATATAATAAATTTCATACCAATCATAAAAACAGCACCCACAAAATTTGATTTACTCTCTAAGTATCTGAAGGTTTTATTATATTCTGATTCCCTAAATTAGGAATTCTTTTAGTAATAAATTATTGGTTAGTTGACTATCATTGCCATGTTTCTCAAATTTATGTTATCCATGAAGAATTTTCATCACAAGATGAAACAAAGAGACAATGAACGGTTGCTTCGTTTTAGTGCAATGTTTTTTGGATCTTATATATATAATTCATTCACTCCAATTATGAAAATTTAAGTAATCCACGTTTTTAAACCTCTTTTGATTCTCAGTTGAACTCAATTACCATCTAATGGTTTGAATAGGTATCCATCTCATTTCTTACATTTTTAAATCGACAGTTCATAGCTTATTTCTTGAAATCCGTTTTGTGGAAAACAGTCGAAAGACACTAGATTACTGTTTACTAGTGTATGATAATGTTTGTTCAGTTTTACGAGTCTTACTCCATTTTTAGTGTCAACTATGAGCATTTTACTTTGATTAAAGTAAGAACCATTTCACAAATGTACGGTAATTAACTTAAGCTGCTTAGTGAAAGCCGTAATCACAGATTCGTTTCAGAAGAGAAATGTTAGTTAGTTAGTTATTTAAGAAAATCGTTTAGAGAAATAGCATGTGAATTTTAACAGAGACCCTCAGACGTTATATTTTACCATAAGAGTAATCGAATACAATAATATACCATATTGTACCTGTTTTCAATACCATTATACAGAATCATTTCACGAATAAAATAATTGAACTAAGTAAGTTGCGTGTACAATAATCCTTTTTATGAATTGTCTTAATACAATTATTACTAGGGTAACAATGCGGACGAAAAAAGTTATCAATCCACAACATCATATAGAGTGAGCTAAAACATTAAGGATATAAGTTACCATTTAATGACTAGTAGCATCCATCTGAAACCAATGGAAACACATATGTGCAGTTCCGATTCCTATTTTATTACGTAATTATGTAACTCGTTTAAAAGAAATATTTTTGGAAGTAATCTGCATGTTCAAATCTGACATTTATTAATACATTAATTTTATCGTATTCTACACTATAGTATCTCTGATTGTGTAATCATAAATAACTAACACTAGACGAATTGCATCATAATCAGAGTGCACTTATGGAATAAACTTTACTGACAATTTTACTTCTTATTTCCTAATGATGAAGGAACAAGATATGTCGAATAATTAAAGTAGGATAAGTATATAACGTCTTATTATTGTTTTGTTATTTTCCAGAAATTTCCTGTCACGCATGAAGAACAAAATTGGAGTTTACTTTAAATTAGTCTAAAAAAACACAAAACTCTAAAAACATTTTATTTAAATCACAAAAAAAAATTTAATCCTTAGGTGAATGTATTTACTTTAGTAACGATATTTATATTAGTTTTTCTATATGTTTAGTGTTTAGCTATTAACGATAACAAGGTGAATAAGACAACTGGATTTTATCAATGATTAGAAATATAATGAAGTTCGGAAGTTCATTCAACATTTTACCTTAAACCAAAAGAAGAAAACTTTATTTATTCATTCCTTAATGTTTGGATCAAGCAATAGTATTTAACTTACCTACCACATTATAAATAGATATAGTAGCTCTTCATTAATAATTAGGAATCATATATAGTCTATTGTGGATGATGTTATGCTAGTCCAGAATCATATCTTGAATAATGAATGTCTTTGTACAAACTATATAGGATAAAACTACAATGTAATACTAAAAGAAAATATCATTATATACTTTCAAACGTCGACAAACATATCTTGTTTGTGTAACATAAAAATGGTTCATTTTGAACTACTAAGCTTACATTGACAATGAATTGTAACTTATTTTGCGTTGAGTTAATTACTGACACTAAAAAAGCATATGTTTGTGGATTAACAATAACTATCTAGTAACCAAATATAAAAACGTAATGTAGTTGTATCACAGTCACTTTAACACAGTATAACCATCATTGCTAAGACCCAAAGCAAATATATTCGGGATTCATATTCCGAAAATTATAATTTAATTAATACATGATTAACATTCTTCTACTTTTATTTCTGTGAACATTATCTGATTTTGAATCAAACTAGTATTTTTCAATAACTCATATTTTTGCTCTAGAGTTTTTGTAATTATATCAACTTACACCTTACAGCTATGTGTTATACTGATTTCACATCGATTGATTTGTTGGAATGACATTCTCTATGTTCAGTGAGTTAATTACCAGACAAGCTTATTCTCTCCTGAGCTACAATTCTCTCCTATCACACCAATTATTATAAATTTAGTGATTAGTTCATCTCTATCGTATTCGCATTTAGATATTCAAATCGAATAAATAGTGTAATCATTGTTATCTTAAAATAAATCTCAGTCATAAACATTTTGTTGGCATCTATCATTTTTGATACTGATATATTATTTGTGAAACATTTATCTGTGTTGATTTTAAACATTTGTACTGATAATATATAATAAAATGAATAGGTAAAAGAGTCCATGAATAAACATAATCTACACAAATTTATCACAATAATTAGTTGTATTAAAATTCATCTGAATAAAGTGATTTGGCTATCTATGTATATTTTTTTAAATTAAATGGTGCATCTTCATTTCTAAGATGCAACTGAAAATACTGATTCGTAATAAATTATCAGCTTTCCAAAGTAAAACTAAATTAATTAACTGTATGAAAAGCTACAAAGACACAAACGTACTCGCAATTCCAGCATCTGTTTATAGTATGAAAGACTTACTAAGAAATATCGACTTTTCACATGAGAGTTCAAGTAACAATTGACTGTCATCATAGCCAGTTGACTCATCACTAGAAAATCACTTGAATAACATGGAAAAGCAATAGTTAGTTCACTAATGGTGATGTTTATATCCAACCTAAGTGAAGTATAACTCCACCTGGAGTCGCTCCGGGAGGAGGTTTGGGCATGGAGTAGCTACACCATCCCGTAAAAAACTAACTCGCTAAAAAACGCCAACCAGAAAAAATTATTCAAACCTTTTAAACTCTGCCCTGGGAGCCAGAAGGTCTTCATTTAGGAGAACTATAACACCTCATGATGAAAGCCGAGTCCCTTCGAAAGTCACGAGGCCGATGCCCCTTCTGACAACCAGAGCGACCATTTATTTAGGTACATGGAATACTCGTACAATGTGGGGCACCGGGAGAGTCTTCCAAATTGCTGCAGAAATGAGGAGATACAACCTAGAGGTGCTTGGGATCAGTGAAACACATTGGACGCAAGTTGGACAACAACGACTAGCTTCATGGGAGCTTCTGCTATACTCCGGCCATGGTGAAGAAAATGCCCCACATACACAAGGAGTTGCATTGATGCTGTCCAAACAAGCACAAAATGCACTTATAGGATGGGAATCTCATGGACCAAGGATCATCAAAGCCTCCTTCAAAACACAGAAAGCGGGCATTACAATGTATATCATCCAATGCTATGCGCCCACGAACGACTACGATGAAGACGCTAAAGATCAATTCTACAATAGGCTGCGATCAATCATCGAGAAGTGCCCAACAAAGGACCTGACCATTCTGATGGGAGACCTAAATGCCTAGGTTGGAATGGACAACACCGGATATGAAGACATCATGGGACGACACGGACTGGGAGAAAGGAACGAAAATGGTGAGATTTGCAAACCTATGTGCTTTCAATAAACTGGTCATAGGCGGCACCATATTCCCACATAAACGCATACACAAAACCACATGGACTTCACCGGATCACTATACACAAAACCAAATTGACCATATTTGCATCAACAAAACGTTCAGGAGGACGATGGAAGACGTGAGAACCAAGAGAGGAGCTGATATAGCATCAGATCATCACTTGCTGGTCGCCAAAATGAAATTGAAACTCAAGAAGCACTGGACAATAGGGCAGACAATATCACAAAAGTTCAATACGGCCTTTCTTTAGGATACTAACAAACTCAGCGAATTCAAGATAGTCCTCAGCAATAAGCTCCAGGCCTTTCATGATCTACTCAATGGAGAAGGAACTACTGTGGAGAGCAACTGGAAGGCGACCAAAGAGGCAATCACTTCAACATGTCATGAGGTCCTGAGTCACAAGAAGCACCATCACGAGGAGTGGATCACTGTTGATACACCGGATAAGATTCAAGAAAGGAGGAACAAGAAAGCAGCAATCAATATCAGACGAACAAGAGCAGAAAAAGCCAAGGCACAAGCTGAATACACAGAAGTAAACAAACAAGTGAAGAGGACCATCAGAACTGGCAAACGTAAATACATGGAAGATTTAGTAACGACGGTGGAAAAGGCTGCAAGAGAAGGAAACATGAGACAACTTTATGACACGACAAAGAAACTCTGGAAATCGCCGCAAACCAGAACGACCAGTGAAAAGCAAGGAAATCACCAACATTGTAGAGCAACGAAACGGGTGGGTAGAACACTTCAAAGAACTCTTGAATCGACCAGCTCCACTGAACCCACCCAACATCGAAGCAGCACCCACGGACCTCCCAATCGATGTTGGCCCACCAACAATCGAAGAAATCAGCATGGCCATCAGACAAATCAAGAGTGGCAAAGCAGCAGGACCAGACAACATTCCAGCAGAGGCACTGAAAGCAGACGTAGCGGCAACTGCAAGGATACTCCGCATTCTCTTCAATAAGATTTGGGATGAGGAACAAGTACTAAAAGACTGAAAAGAAGGACTTCTGATCAAAATACCGAAGAAAGGCGATCTCAGAAAGTGTGATAACTACAGGGGCATCACTCTTCTCTCAATACCGGGAAAAGTCTTCAACAGGGTATTGTTAAACAGGATGAAGGACTCCGTAGACGCTCGACTTCAAGACCAACAGGCAGGATTCCGTAAGGATAGATCGTGTACAGACCAAATCGCAACTCTACGGATCATTGTGGAACAATCAATTGAATGGAATTCATCACTCTACATCAACTTCATTGACTACGAAAAGGCATTTGATAGCGTGGACAGAACAACACTATGGAAGCTTCTTCAATACTACGGCGTGCCTCAGAAGATAGTCAATATCATACGGAATTCCTATGATGGATTAAACTGCAAAATTAAGCATGGAGGACAATTGACGGACTCGTTCGAGGTAAAGACCAGTGTTAGGCAAGGTTGCTTACTCTCAGCCTTTCTCTTTCTCCTGGTAATCGACTGGATCATGAAGACGTCAACATCTGAAGGGAAACGCGGGATACAATGGACATCTAGGATGCAGCTGGACGATCTAGACTTCGCAGATGATCTGGTTCTCCTATCGCAATCGCAACAACAATTGCAGGAGAAAATGACCAGTCTCAATATACACAAAGGGGAAAGCAAGATTCTCCGATACAACACAGAATGCACCAATCCAATCACAATTGACGGAGAAGATTTGGAAGATGTAAAAACCTTTACGTATTTGGGCAGCATCATTGATGAACAGGGTGGATCTGATGCAGATGTGAACGCGCGGATCGGCAAAGCAAGAGCAGCATATTTACAACTGAGGAACATCTGGAACTCAAAACAACTCTCTGTCAACCAACACAAAGGTCAGGATTTTCAATACAAATGTCAAGACAGTTCTACTGTATGGGGCAGAAACCTGGAGAACTACAAAAGCCATCATCCAGAAAATACAGGTGTTTATTAACAATTGTCTACGCAAAACACTTCAGATCCATTGGCCGGACACTATTAGCAACAACGTACTGTGGGAGGGAACAAACCAGATCCCAGTGGAGGAAGAAATCAGGAAGAAGCGCTGGAAGTGGATAGGACACACATTGAGGAAAGCACCCAACTGCGTCACAAGACAAGCCATCATATGGAATTCTCAAGGTCAAAGGAAAAGAGGAAGACCAAAGAACACGTTACGCCGGGAAATGGAGATAGACATGAGAAAAATGAACAAGAATTGGATGGAACTAGAAAGGAAGGCCCAAGACAGAGTGGGTTGGAGAATGCTGGTCGGCGGCCTATGCTCCATTGGGAGTAACAGGGGTAAGTAATTAAGCAAGTAAGTGAAGTATAATTAAATCACACAACGTACGATAAAATATACAATTAACCTGCAGTAATAACAGCTATCAAAATTTAATTATGTCTAATACAATGGAATAAGACTCTACTGATATTTAAAAACGTTTATGTATCTCCTACAGAATTCTTGAGAATGAAAAACGCATCCTGATAAAAATTTCTACCGACATTATTCTTACTGTTGTATAGTTATATTGTTACGAATTCTCACTAGTATTGATATCAAGTTAAAAAAACAAACAGTTAGAAGGAGACAATTTCAATTAGATTAGACATTGTAATTGTATCTTTATGTAAAGTTGATATTTGACATTTTAATCCTGTAACATTCGTACTCCATTCGGGTTAATAAATTTAAATGGTAAAATAAAATAAATATTTCGTATTAAATTAAAGTAGTTTGAATTGTGATGTAATTGTCTATTTGATTCTTATAAAGTATTATTATTTTCAGTTCATTTACATTTTTTTAAAAATCAATATACAAATAAAATAATTCTATAGATCATTGTGATGATCACAAATTTGATAATGGAATTGAAACCCCAAATGTTTATGGTTCATTCTAACTCTTGATATGTTTGCTTAGAAAAATACATTTTTAGCCAAATGATCGTACAAAAGTAGAAATAGTCCCAAAAAAAATAATTTCATAAGGATAAACATAAGTAGTAGAATTATGTTTAATGTAATGGATGGATGAGTGATCTCAATTGAAATACGCTTCTAAAGAAACTGAATATAGTTAAAGAAATGGTAGCAGAAATTAGAATGGCTCATGATGTTTATCTGTGACTGGTGTAAATCTAACATGTCTCTAGTAAACTGAAATATAACTGATGAACTACTTTTGTTTTCGTCTACTTGATTTTCAACGTATTTATATTAGTTCGCCGACATATTAACTTAATAACGTATATTACAAGTATTAAGATGGACGGTTTAATATAACACTTATAACATTTTAGATAGTAGAATTTATAGGTTTCGAAAGTTTGAATAATTTTCTCATTCCATGGACTAAGCAAAATATCACTTTAAACCTAATATAATATCTGTTATTCTCATAAATATAAACCATGATAGATTTTATCTTTTCTTTAATCCATGATGATTGTTCAATACAATATTCAAAAATGTCACTAAATGGATTTTATTTAATCATACATTAAAAAACTGCATATTTTATAACATATCCATCATTGTATTTATATGGCTTATGTGTATCTTATATTTAAACTATGATACACGAGAAACGTAATTCAATGTGTCACAATTAGTTCTCCCATTGAAGTAATAAGTATTTAAGAAAGCTTCATATTTCGAAAATATGATAAATTCAAGAATGGACAATATGATTTGCTATCATTTTGACTTGATTGGTATGCTAGACTTGAACTCGAAAGCTCAATCATTCATTGTATTCAGAAACACTGACATCCCTATTTTTCCTAGTATTTCATAGTACGTAAATAAACTGAAATCTGTCATATTTAATTTATTTTCGAATCAACAATATTTAACTCATTTTAAGAATTAGATCAGGTTGTTGCTTGTTTAAAACACAAAGTGGTAAACAATGTAATCTGAGCTTTGTTATGTTACACAAAGTTTTAATACATTAAGAAATAATTTAAGTAGAAAAATTACTTTTGATTAGATCCTATTCAAACTTTACGGAAATCAACCTATGCGATAAGTTTATTATTGTCAATAAAAAAATATGAATATGTATGATTAATTCGGTGTTTTACATAGATCAGGTTTAGTGAATTCGAATTGGAATGACAAAATAATATTGATCTATTGTTCATTGTAATATAAGAACGAAAATATAAGACCAGTGGAGTTCAACCGGGTCTGGTGTGAGATAGTAACTCACTGAAGACAATGGTGGATGTGTCGCCCAATTTCGTGAATTGGTTGAAGTTAGATATTAACACCTTTGGATCCCGGCCGGCTCAGTGGTCTAGGGGTTGAGCGCCTGACGCGAGAATGATAGGTCGAATCTCGCGAGGCAGCGTCGTGGGTGCGCACTGATGAGGGGTCACACAATAGAACGAAACGGCCGTCCAGTGCTTCTAGGTTTCCCATGGTGGTCTAGCTTCAATTGACTCATGATCGCAACTGTTGATATAAGAGAATAGTTTGAATATCGGTTGTATAGAAATTAGCACACTAATGTACGAATGAAATAAGAACATTTTAAGTATAATCCATGATGAATTTTTACCAGATGTAAATAAGGTATATTTGCTTAATACAAACTATATTATTCAGAGAATCGCAAATACGAAAGGTATACAATATTTTTATTATTTGGATCTCATTATATAACATTCTAGTCAAATGTATTATTTAATATCAGAGAGGTTTTTGTGGATATCTTAGTAATTTTAATAGTTGAGATCACGAGTCAATTGAAGCTAAACCATAATGTAAAACCTGGAAGCACTGGATGACCATTCCGTCCTATTGTGGAACTCCTCAGCAATGCGCAGCCACAGTCCCGCCCCTGGACCTATCGTTCTCGCCTAGGAATGACTAACCTCTAGACATCCAACGGTGTTAATGTCCAACTTCAACTAATCCACGAAATTGAGCGACACATCCACCATTGTCATCAGTGAGTTACTATCTCACAACAGACCTGGTTGAACTCCACTGGTTACTGCTTCTCACTAGAAATACGTCTTGAAGCCAGTCACTAGTGAGCATATGTTGATTATTATCAGAAGGGGTTTCGTGGATATTATAGTAATTTTAATAGTTGAGATGACGAGCCAACTGAAGCTAGACTGCCATGAAAAACCTGTAAGCAGTGGACGGCCGTTACGTCCTATTGTGGGACTACTCAGCAGTGCGCATCTACTATCCCGTCTCGCGAGATTCAATTCGTAAGAACTTGACTAAGAGAAGCAACATGGATCCCATCTGATGGGTAAAAATAATTCCACCTAAATGACACCTTATTAATAGAGTTCATGTCTTCTTTAAGGTATGAAGAAATTTTATTGTATCTTATAATAAAAATCCTTGACTGATTTAGATCAATTTTCAGACATGATTAGATTATTGTTTATCATTTCATCCTAGAATCATACATCTTTAATTGTTTAAGTGTGAAATTTAAACTGAAGTGCTAAGGTTATATGCAACATTCTTCAGTTTAAAAACTTCCGCATGAAATAAGAAAACTTTATTATTAACATGCATTTGAACGTATTATAGGGCTTTTTTAAAAATAAATAAATCTGTTACCTGTGATATATGTTGTCTATGAATACTAAACAAACACTATGCCATAAAATCATCTCATCTGGGTGTGATATGAATGATTAAATAATACAGACTTCTCAAAACATTGCTTCTTTGAACACTTAACTGACTTTCTTGATCCTGGATTTACGGTTTCTGTATATGGATTTAAAAACAACTTATCAAGTTGAAGTTTTCTTAAGCTGACTTCATTTATGAATTCTAGTTTCTTATTAAGATCTAATCAACTGCAAAATTTCATCAACATCTATCCTGAAAACTAGAATTATTTTCAACATCATTAAAAAGTTTAATTTCTCCAGCTCCTTACAACACTATAAATTGTGAATTTTCTTGTCTATATATTTTAATTCATTATTTCTGTTACCTTTGCAACACGGGTTTTTATTTTGAAAAGTCAGTCATAATTAATCGTTTTATTCAGAAATGTTTGTAGTAGCTTTAATACGATAAATTTACAGGTGTACTTTAATATGTGAAGATGCAGCACAAATAAATGGTTAGATCACCTTGATTCATCATCAGAAAAACACTATATGAATTAATAACAAACGAAAGAATTATAAAATCCCGTCAACGATAGAAGTTATTGATATAAGGAGATTATGAGCTTTAACAAAAGATTTTTCATAAGCCAGATGCATCTGAGACATAAAATAACAGATAATATCTTATGGATAGAATCACAGTTTATAAAAATACACTTTAGTGAATAACACTTTCACAAATTAATATACATGGGATTGGTTGATACAAAATTGTATTATAACTAAATTATCCATTGGTCTTAGGAACGTTAGGTTATATCATCATAAGGCCTTTCATCTCATGTCAGTCCTAAATTCATATCACTGTCAAATTAAAAAAAGCCTTTCACTTTAATTTTTATTCCTTTCCTGGAACTTGTGTAAAAACCTTCACCGTCATTATTAATAAATTAACATTTTATAATTTCAGCAGTAGATATTAATTAATAAGTGACAACAGATGTACATCGCTCGACATAAAATCTAGAAATTTTTGTATTACGTTAATGACATTGCCCTCACATGCCCTGGTAAGGCCGAGAGTGGAGAGGGTCCGCTCTCCCTCTCGAAATGCTCTCACATGGACACGCGTATTTAGCCTCTTCCAGGGAAGTCCAACTCACTGCCTTCTCGTGTTGTTTACGAAATTGAGAGGGCAGAAAGCGAATGTCCGACGCTTTAACCGGGTTGGTGGACATGGAGAGTCCACCTAGGAGAGTTGGAAAACCCTCATTCCAAACTAATGGTGAACATGGGCTCTAGTATCCTGAGGGAATAAAGAGCGTATGAATCAATCGTTGGTCATCGGCTACCATGGGACTGCATCTCCTTACGATGCTTCACTGCCTTGTGGACTTAACCTTTACGTCGAAGGCTCTGGGTGTGGCCTTCTAAGAAAACCACCTGCTTCGGTTTGGGCACCCGGGCAGTATCACAGCCCTCACACATATCAAATGAGATTTGTGTGGTGCATATGTATTTGGTGCCTCCTTGTACCAATATTTATGTGTTAAGATAAATAAATAAATAATATTGACATTTCTTTTTTAGTTATCATGAGTCAAATTGCTTTCAATTTGTTTGGACGTATGAAAATTCCACCATCACTGATAGTTTTATCATTATTTGAACAAAAAGACCAGATAAAATAACTGTAGATTTTAAACTAAAACTGAAATTTTCATCAACAATTATACAAGCATCATTTGAAATTATAGACAAAATAATGAAAGATCTCAACAATTGTGAACAGTTTTAAGGGACTAAAATGGTGTTAAATAATAGGGAAGATAGAAATACTGTTTATTAAATCTGTGGTATCTTATCAACAATTCCTAATCCTTAGTCAAAGACTATCTGTTAACTGGTTAAAATTATGAAAAACCAGTTGTGGTCTGATCATATTTGTAGGGTAGAATAAATCAGAAATATCAAATAATAACGTAATATACTATTAATTTAAATGCACTCTGATTTTTTCATCTAAATAGTTAGTTGAATGTACGGAAAGGAATGAATTACCGTTCCTCTCTCTAAATACATAAGAAAACGAATAGAATCAAAGCGAATACATGAAAAGAATTACCAGTGTTTTCATGAAAATTTACTGCTCAAATTCGTCCTTCAATAATAATTTACGCTTTGAATAAAATAGCTTAAGTAGGCCCATTTAAAACTCTTTGTGTCTCAATAGATAATATCACACAAATTTATTTGTATCTTATATATAATTTAGTTATGTAAGAACATTTTTATAAAAAAGATGATAACTTTATAACTCTTTATCGAACCATTAAATGTAAAGTACATCTGATAAAACGAAAGAAAAAAAGTATTTTATCAAGAATAATGCTATCAAGTTTATCATCATTCCTAAATAATCCATGTTATCCTTTAAACGGAAAAATTCATTAAAAGAATATTTATGACTGATAATAAAGTATTAAATATTAGCCAATTGTTTACAGTCGTTTCATTAGATTAAAAATCTTTTATCTTAATGAAATTTTTTTAGAGGTAACTAAGTAAACAGAATTGAGAATTTTGTCTAAGGGACAGGTATCTACTTCAGTACAATTGAAGATGGTCGCGCACTTTTGAGAATTTGTTTAGGTTACACATGAACACTGTTAGATGCCGGCCGGTTCAGTGGTCTAGAGGTTAAGCGTTTGCGTGCAAGAAGGCTCTGGGTTCAAATCCCGCGAGCAGGATCGTAGATGCGCATTATTCAGGAGTCCTACAATAGGACAAAACGTTCGTTCAGTGCTTTCAGGTTTTCAATGGTGGTCTAACATCAACCGGTTCATGATCTCAATTTTTTAAAAATATAGTTTGAAATAATAACTCTGGTAAATTGTATACATAAATAAAAATATAATCTGTGTACTCTGTGGTTGCTACATTTTTTAATAATTATGGAAATATACTTAACTGAAAAAAAATTCAATTAAAATAAACAGAAATATATTTGCGTGCAAAAGTGTGTAAGATAAACTTATGTAATCTATTCACTAAAATTTCAGTGAAAACAAAATTATATTTGGGTTAATAAAAGAAACTACGTAAACAACACTATTTATTTATTTTCAAATAATGAAATGTTTAATTATTCCATTGAACGATTTACAGCAATTATAGTTTCATTTAGGTTAATGTGTATTAAGGTCTAAGTAAAAATAATAATAATAAACTGTCAGTGGATAATTAATTGCCTGTTTAGATGAAAGAGTTGAAGCAGTAAATTAATAGTTTTCTCTAATAAAAATATGTTGTAGGTGTATATATTTCCCCCTCTCTTTATGTATGTATACATTGCCAAAATTTAGATTTAAAAGTGGAGGTTTGATGGAATACTGAAAACGAAAAAAACATCACTGATATGATTAAACTTTTCAGAACGTACAATAACAAAATATTTATTCAAATGTTGTTTATTCATCACATGTTTAGAATAGGTAAATAATATGAAGTGAAATCTGCCAATGTTATGAGAAAATAAAGCTGAATTTAAAAGTCTGATTATATATATATATATATATATATATATATATATATATATATATAGATAGATAGATAGATAGATAGATAGATATAGATACATATACATCGGTTTCGGATGGAAAGTTTGTGAGCGATGTTTGATATAAAGTTGGTTTATGTCATGAAAAAAATTAGGTAAAGAAACCACTGGAAAGTTGAGATCAATGAGCAGACTTTCCAATCTATAATGTAATTCATCAATAATGTATATGACCAAAAGACCCGATAGAAATAATATCCATGATTTGTCAAGCCCCGTGGGAAACACAATGACTTTGAACCACTACCTTGAATAACGGTTTTTTTATGGAATAACATCTAAAACTTATGTTGTTTTCATGAAAGGTGCTATCTGTCGTCAAGCTTAACAAATTTGTTTTTCATTAGTGATGTTTTTTACATGTAAAATGATCAACAGAGACCTTTATTCAAGCAAACTAATGTAAAACTCTTACATCTGGCAACTACTTTCATGGATTTTTTCTTAAGACTGAAAAACAGCAATTCGAAATTAATAAATACTTTAAAACAGTGTGAATGAACAGTTATCGGTAGAATTTGTTTCGTAATAAAGTAAGCTATCATATAAACTACTAATCAGTAGCCAAAAACAATATGATAAAAATTATAAGGACAAATGATATACCTTACCTGAAATATAAATAGCTTTCATACATATTTTCAAAATATCCTGATGTAACCAAAATTTATTTACTAGTGCGATTACTTTCTTGTTTTCTAATGTATATTTTTTTGTTTAGAAATTATCCAATTTAGATTATATAGAATAGGAATTGTTATTGACATCCTGAAGAACTTTATATTGTTCATTCTTCAAGTGGACTGTATTTTTAACATTAATAAAAAATCGTTTAAAAAGTTTGTTCTGACGACATTATCATCTTAAACCTTGTTATCTCCATTACTTCACTTTTGAAAATATCAATAGAGGGTTTTGGAGATTGTTGAGTTTCAATAATATCATGAATGAACGAATGAATGAATGGTGAAGCACCAATAAAAACCTGGAAGCATTGGACTGTCGTTTCACCCTAGCAGTGCGTATCCACAATCCCACATGTGAAACTCGAACCCAGGAACTTCAGTCTCTAGGCAGAATGCTTGATCTCTAGATCACTGAGCTGGCATCCAATAATATTAACTATAACTATTTTACTTTCATCATAAGGATTTATAAACCGGATAGATTTCGGAATCCCTAAATACTCTATACTAATCTAAGTCACGTCTTCCTAGAAGTTCTCTGAAAATCTTAATATTCCCTTAACCCATAATTTCAATTCTTTCCTTATTAAATTGATTCAATGATTTTAGGTTTATATAATAAATTTGAAAATTTGACTTTTACTTTTCATAACAATGTTCAGAATGACAAAAAAGTAATTACATCATCAAATTTTTGAAAAAAACGTCTATACAATCAAAACTTTCAATTTTCTTTCCTAACGTTCTCTAATTTCAATTAATAATATATAAATTATTTTGCTTAAAGGCAACAAAGTTTATGGTAATTTCTCATTATTTCAAGTGTATGTTTATTCAGATTATTCCAGACTAATAAATCGCAAAACCAAACTAGAGAAAACTATTAAGATTATAAATTCTTTCAAATAATTATGATTTCATCATATTTACTTCTATTGACAGGTAATTCCCATTTAAACATTAAAAATTAAAAAGACAAAATTCAGCGATGGGATCTCTTTTCAACGAATCTATTATCAAGCTGTACAATCTTATATATATATATGTATATATATATGAAAATTTTTTTGTCAGAGTACTAAGTCCGTGAGGAAATGTGAACACGAATAACCAGGATGACGTAATAGAGAGATTAGAATACTAGATTATGTAATGCGCTCTCTTTCAACTCGAATATGGGAACATGTCACAGTTTGGTTCTACAAGGGTGAAAGGAAACCAGTTAGGAGTTTTATACTTGAACACCTAATCGACTGTAATCATTCTACGGACCCATAGTTTGATTTTAAGGTTGTTTACATAATTCGCTTAAATCTGCTTGGATTTCTTCGTATCCAACTCCTAAAAATAGCCGAACCTTTACGATCTATGAGCTCAAATCAGAACTATGCATACAAAAGAAGTACGTCCTATCGTTATCGTTAGCTTCGCTTTAATTAATATTATTATTATTTTATCATTATTGTTATTATTGCATCTCCCTTTACTTATTTCGAATATTCTTTTATTCATAGATCCTTCTTATATCTCCACATTTGTTTTTTTACAACTCTGACCTTTAATTATTGTAAGAAAAACATTTTAATCATCTTATTATATTCACTAAATCTGATGTTATTATTCGTATTACGCAATCTAGCATTACAATCTTTCTATTACGTCATCTTGGTTATTCGTGTTCACATTTCCTCACGGGCTTAGTACTTTAACAAAACATTTTCATATATATACGACTGTACAGCTTGGTAATAAATTCGTTGAAAAGAAATCCCTTCACTGAACTTCATATTTTTTATTCTTAATACTTAGTTCTCTTAAACCGTTTCCTTTTACTAAATAACAGCTTGAGAATACCAAGTAATATATCAAAACATCCCAACAGATTTATCATTCAAAAGTTAATTAGAATGAAATTAAATACAACAAATCACATTCCGTCTGTGATAATGACTAGTTTATAATAGATATCTATATTATCGAATGTCTGATAACTTACAAACTATTCATCTATAATAAAAAAAATATTATTTATACTTCAATTAGGTATTAACGTCTTCTAGTCCAGAACAACAAATATAATTTTAAAATTAAATCACTAACCTCAGACACCGTAACTATGAAAAGTCTTCATCTCTCCGTTGACCAGATACCATCAGCAACAGTATAATGCAGAAGAGAACAAACCAGTTTCTAAACGAAGAGGAAATTAGAGAGAAACTTTGGAGGTGGATAGAATATGCAGTGAGGAAATCATCAAACTGAAAGCATGCCCTTACTCGGAATCGTGAAGGTAAAGCGAAAAGAGGAAGGCGAAAGAACACACTACGTCAAGAATTGTAGGCAGACGTGAAAAATGAATAGCAACTTAAAGGACTGTCCAGGTTAGAGTTGGATGGGAAATGCTGGTGGGCAGCTTATGCGCCTCCACGAGTGATAAACAGCGTAATTTAATACGTGTATAGACGGCCGGAAATACCACTTGGTTACCAAGTGACTAATGCTGTATATTAATCATATGCAAGACGAGAATTCATGCAAAATTGAAGCATAGTTATTTATTATCTGGTAGGTATTAAAATTATTACTAAAAGAAGGGAATATTCGACATTTAAAATTTTAAACCAAGGATTTTATCAATTTTGTTCATGCTAAAAACTAAACCTTTAGTTCAAATAAAAGATGTTTGGTCGAATGGAAGTTAGAAAACAAAATATGTGACGGGGATCAGTCTAAAATTTGGTTCTCATTATCTATGGAATCTATCAGACTTGACTTTTAAATTACTTGCATTCACCTAAATTTGAAGGGTTTTCTTTAGCGGCACACTCCAAATACAAGTGAGGAAAGCGAAAAATGGTTAGTTTTATGTTGCTAAAGGAGTGACACTCATATTATTATTGGCTAAAAGCATCAATGTTTCATGAGAAAAGTAGGATACATGTTCTTACTACTAGTAAGTAGTATGTATAGCTAAATACAATGTGATGGAGAATGAAATTCTTTTTTTTCTGGTTTTCAGTGAGCACTGAGTTTTCATTTAAAGGAATTTAGTCAGTTAGTATCGTAATATTTTAATTTCACTGCGGAATAATCAGTACGAAAGTCAAAAATAGTTAATCGGTACTGCACAAAAATCAATCTGTTATCAACATTTCGATTTATTTGATATCTCATCGTAGGGTTCAGTCATCGTGATTTAAATGTAACTATATTGATATTCATTTTATTGCCAGCTCACTAGAGGAAATGATTATACTCTGAAATAATTGATATCATAGCGTATTTCCACCGACACAAATATTATTAATTTGATGTATGTAATTAAGACAACCAGTTCAATTAGACCATAATTAGAATATAATGAAATAATATCAACATTTCAATTAAAAAACATTTTTTTCACTTTTTCGTTAATTAAACATACATTACATCAATATTCCTAATTCGATGCAACAAGCATTCGAATATATTAATCAAATTCATTCAGAAATCACTTATTCTGGTTAGGGAAAGACATTTGTGTGGTGTGTACATGTAGATTAACAATTATGTGTTGATAATACCTACTTAGTAGTATGTATGATCATGTTAGTATAAATATTGGTAATGAACTTAGTTATTCACTGAGTACTTTTTTTTGTCTTCGATAGACTTATATCTGACAAAATGAAGTAGGCAATTTAGTATCGAACATGTCGTAGGACATTGACGAGTATATATGTTAACTGGTAAAACGTTTCATTTCTAATAATTGAAACAGCCAAACTATGTGGTTTTAGTTAATTGAGGAATTCAAGTTTGATAGTTCCCTAAAAAAATTAAACAGCTAGTTTATTGTTAATAGTTAGACTTTCCCATATAGAAGTTAAGTTTTAGTTAAGGAAGTTTTTCCAGAGCCATTCATTTTTCCTCCAGACCACTTTATTAAATTTTTTTGTTGAAATCCTCAAATTATTCGATGTATGGTCTGATGTACCTAATAATACAAGCCATTAACTCAAAACTAGCACAAATAAATATAAACTGAATGTAGACGGCATAAAAAGCTTCATCTGTTGAGTTTCGGATCAATAGTAGTTTCAGTTAATATCTACTTACAGTTACTCATCACAAACCGAATGGTTGACAGATGGTGAGTAACTTTAACTGGATTAGGTAGACCACTTTTCCGGCAAAAGTAAGGCTACACTTGTACCTGTCCTGCTATTCAGCCTATGTTAAGAGTGATTTCCAAATCACATCTGATTTGCTCAAAAGATTGAGAACATAAAATTAACATGAAATCAACCATATTCTGAACTCAAGGTGCCAAACCTCTACTCTGTTGACACGGATGTAATAGTATAACACTTTATCAACAAACTGTGTATGTACAGACGAAAGAGTAACTACAGTTATGTGAACAAATTTCTGAGTATAAATTTCGGTGATATTGGGTCCTTTGGGCTAGATAACTTAGTTGCGGAGATTTGACTGTCGTTTTGGACATCATCAGAACGTGCTTTATGTAGAAGTAAGCTTACAGCTATTTTTAGTGGGACCCTTTATTTTGTCGTCATTCAGATCGGACGATGTTGGTGAAAGGGATTGTCACTTTAGTAGCCCGAGATCTGACTCCAATTAGATCGTATAAATGATCGTTATTGAATGATTGTTGTCGAAATGTATATATCGCCTATCCTCGTATATAATCATCGATTTAAATCGCGTTAGTCACTAACGGATTTAAATAAGTCAAATAACATTGGTGCATACTGACAACTTTTGAAATGAATTTAACTGGGAATTGGTCAAAATGTTAGAAGGAGGAAAAAAAGAAAACCAGATACTTTTCTAAAAGCCCTGAACTCGAAGCGTACATCTGTAAGTTAATAAATAAAGCGATAAATAACTGTAGAGCCGAAGATCAATCCTGAGGAGAAAACAATCAAGATAAATATGCAGTGATAGCAACACTTATGGGCAGCGTTAAATGAAAATCTAAGACAACACAATAAGTTGTGGTACAATTTCACTTCTTTTCAAAACATGTACTGATGGTGGTGTTCAGAAAGACAATGAATTTTTCATGTTTAAATCATCCAGTTGAGATGCTTTAAATAACTCCTGTAAATAAGCCTCAGAAATATTGATTCATTCTACTGAACCACATGAGCTGTTCGTTAATAAATATGTTATGGTTAGTGAATTACTTCCAGCTTATTCTAAGGAACATAATTGCACATATTGATGCTTAGAATACGACTGGATATAATAACAAAATAAAATAAATATAGCACTTTAGATGGGAACACAATGCTAACGAAATACCTGTTTGAATATCAAAAAACCGTCATATTTAACCAATATGATTGATTACCTATAGTAGTTATCTATGAAATACATCTACTCCTCAACGCAGAACTTCTGGAATTAGCATGCCTATAATTACCAACATAGTTGGATATAGTTAATTTGTCCTGGCCCATGATTAGAAATTTCCTCTACGGTGACATTCAATAAATTACCCTCAGCTTATATTAGAAATAAATCAAGTTGATAACAGCTTAGCTCCAAAGAGCAGCAGGACAGATCTATTATAGTCAACTAATTGTTCTTGAATATTATTTGTTGCGGCTTTTGCTCAGTTAATTATCACGTGACAAGATCGCCAATCGGAATACGACAAATACAATATTAGTACTTTGCCAAACCAATGACGTATTGACCAGAACTGGCAGCCAAAAGTCCTTATTCTTCCTTCTCATCTAGTCTTGCCTGTTGAGTCCAGAACACAGCTTCCGATATATGAATCATTTATTTCAAACATACTTGGTTGTTATACAAGCCATTCAGACTACATCACACCATAAATAAAAACAGCAATTGTGCAAGATTAAGTGGATATGATTATAAGAGACTGTAATTAATAAATTGGAAATAAATTAAGAATAGTAAACCATACAATGACAACCAATAGGTCAAATAAAAGCTTGTGATAAAAGGAACATAAATTTATATAATCTAGTTACTTAATAGTTATACGATAAGAATATATATATATATATATATATCATAACAGTCCATAAATAGATCCTAGCAGTTACCGTTCGTTTATCCTTGGTTTGGTTATAACATTAATAATGTTTTCTAAATTTCAACAAATATTTATTCTATACAGGTGTATATTTTTGCTGAAAACCGAATTCCGTAGTTATTATTAATGCTATAATATATGCATATATCTATTTATTTGTTAATACTATACACAATATATAGATATATTGCTATTGACAACCAGTTTAGCTTACCTTTTTTAAACATAACAAGAAATAATAAACAATCACTTGGTTGTACTTCTATTAACAGATGTTTTTGCTGGGTTGTTTATTTATTTCTATTTATTGTGAAAACGTATAACAGCTGATGAAAAACACTCAATTTTCACTCTACATTCCTTTGTTTTATTATTACTTTTTGTTATTACGATTAGGAAATTTGAATGCTTGCGCTGTGGCATAAAATTAATTTAATCTAGAGCAGCAATACGCAGGTTCATTATTCATACATCTAAGAATAAGTACATTACAAATCAAACATCTACCTTTTTTAACTTGTTTAAATATTAGTGTACTGAAAATAAGCACTAGTCAAATATTATGTGAAAAACACTAAAGGATCTTTGTCAGTATGATGTTTTAGAGAAAATCTAAACCTATAATATGTTTGATGTGTATTTTACCCTGGCCAACTTTGGGGCCAACTAGTTAATAATTAATTTTATAATATGGCGACATAATCTGATTAATGTTCATTTTATGTCCCAAACTTATTATTATTATTATTACTATTGCTATTATTATTATTACTATTATTATTATTGTTATCATTATCTTTACACTTGATAACCGTTTGAGGAATTTATTCAATATCCACCCCTAAATCTACTACATCTGACCTAGTTCATATTATTCTACATATTACGTAATTTCCGATTTTTTTCCATTATTTTCTCTCGCACCCCATGTTGATCATATTTATTCTGATCATTTATCGCACAATTTCATTTCGCTTATAAACTGATTCAAGTTAACATTTTATATTAAATAAATTATTGAAAAGAATATTCTTCGTTCATACAATTGTGTTTTAATATAATGGGCATTTTTCAGTTATGTGTATTTATTATTCACAAAAGTTTCCTCTTTCGCTTTTTGTGCAGTTGTTTCCGTTTAATAGATGATGTATTTTTGTGTTCGTAATTAGCTAAATCAATAAAAAGAAATTAGTACATATTCCTCATAATTAAAATAGTTTTTTATCTCTTTTATTAATTATCCTTCAATTTATTGATTGAGAATATGATTTCATAGTAGTCATAGTATCTGTTAATTCTGCATAAAAATGGGATTCAAAAAGGTAATCTATTTTTTATATGATAAACACATGGTCACCTGAATATCATGTGGATTTAACATCCCTGTAATTACCACTTTATTATATGAGATTCTGACAGTTATTTCTAAATAAGGAGTCGAGCAATAGTTTCGTCTGAATTCGTAATGGCTTCTAAAATGTAAATTTAATGAAAATTGAAAAACTATGTCTCCTAAAATTTCATAAATGTAAATAAAATCTTATTTTAGCCTAAATTTTACAAGGTTTACGCTTTAATCACTTATTAAAAAGGTTTAGCACAATAAGTTGTTATTTTCTAGAAATATTCGCATTTCAATACATTAACTTGGGAAACATCACATTCGATAAGTTCATTTGCTAAGCGTAGGTATTTTTTCCTGTGTATTAAGAAGCTTTGACTTATTGGTTTATCGTACTCGTAAGTTACTTCTAAGATTTGATTTTCCAGATTTATTTGTCTTTAATGCTCTCAAAACATACTAAAAAGAAACAGTGAGATATGTCTAGTAAATGTGGATATCTGAGGCAAATTTTCCTACAGTAATTAATATTGTCATGTAGAGTATCATATTAATTTTGTCATAATAATGAAATCCGAAAAACGTTTATGATGGCAATCACTAAATTTTAACCAACTAAAGTTCAAAACCGCGGTAAATATCGCTGTCATCACTCGTACATTTCTTTAGGTAAAGTATTCACAAGGTTAATTGGTTCAGTAAAAATGAGTGATGTAACGTTACTGAGATAAATTAGAATATTTCTTGATCGAGATCATGAATCGATTGATGTTAGACCACCATTGAAAACCTAGAGGCACTGGATGGCCGTCTCGTTCTATCATGGGACCCCTTAGCAGTGCGCATCCACGATCCCGCCCGCGGGATTCAAACCCAGAGCCTTCAGTCTTGCGCGCGAACGCTTAACCTACTGGACCACTGAGCCGGCATCTAACGGTGTTAATGTCTAACTTCAACCAATATTTTTAGTAAGCTGACCTGATAATATAAACATCATTTAACCCTAATTTTATTTACATAGATTACACAATTTAGATCAACAAGAACGATATGATCAATTGTTACACAAATTCTTCCTAGTTGCGTTGAAATTATTATATAATAACTTAATCCAAATGACGATGAAAATAACCAAGCAGAACAGTTTTAAAACATCCCGTTAAATATAAAATAAAAATATATGGTGAATCATTACTGCAATGCTATATACTGATTGAAAAGATATATCTGACATAAAGTGATTCACACTTTGCTGACATAACTAAACACGAGATGCAAATCACTTACTACTTATAAATCAATATAATTTATTGAACTTATTTAAACCGAACTTAATTATGTAATAATCGTACTTCAAACGGTATCCTCAGGTGTGTTTTTTTCTAAATAGATAAAGCAAACAGAATTGATTATATATGATCTCACTTGCTCAACAAATGAAAACTGTCTGTATGGATGTAGTTAACGAACACAGGTTGGAAGACTAAGGAATCGTTTAATACGAAATTACAGAATGTCTTTTAAGCTATGAAAATCATACATTAAATACTTCATTTGTAAACCTTCCATCAACTATCATTTATAAACTTCATCGTCCTGTAATTTTTGTTGGTATTAAAATTACTATCTGTTTACGTCCTTGTTCTCTACAATTTAATCTTTTCAATCTTCTCCTGCCACATATTCCACTTCTGATTTATGTTACATACTACTTATTTTTATGTCAACATAAGTACCATACACCACATAGGAAACAAAATGATATTATCAATTTGAAACTATTACGTTTACTTCACCTCAAAATACATTTAACATATAAAATACCCGAAACATTTATGAAAGGAATACTAACAATCTCTATTAACTAAATAAAAAGTTATTTAATATTCATTCCTATTTATTTTTATTATATCTAATAACATTTAGAGTAGATAATATATAACCAAATTTAAATAGGCATTTTAAATAAAAGTAGAATTGTACTAATAACAACAATACATATTTCAGAAGAATAGTTTAAGTGAATAATAACAAATTACAAATTCACATAGCTTATATTTTATTGTATCCAATGATAGGAACGGTTAGTTATCAATCATAGATTAATAAAAAATGTTTACATTTGATCCATGTGAACTTGATGATTATGATGATGATGATGATGATGATGATGAGACAAACAGTTTCTTGTTGGTCTAATAGTCTCTTTTGTTTAGAATGTAAATAAATACTTGTTTTGAATTCAAATATTACTTATACTGTTTGAATACAATACATCACCATGGTATTATTTATGTAAACGTGAATGAATCTTCATATTTAAACAGGTATGTTAATTTTATTTCAAATGAATAACACACAAACATTTGATGATAATATATACCATTGATTGATTACTATATTTACGTGTTGTGTCAAGTATAAAAGCTGTTGGCATATCTTAAAAATAAAATTTAAATTATGCCTAAAGATGCTTATATGGTTCGCAATTTATTATTATTATTATTTATACTACTAATAAATGAAGGTATATAGTACAATTTTATTCATTTAAAAAAACAATTTTCAAGACTCATTGGTACAGGCTTTAGATATGACATCGGAAAACTATTATCCAACTGATAAGTAAGTAATAATTCATAGACATAAATATCAATCTACTTATGAAGTTGTTAAGGTAAGATATAAAAAAAAACTTTTTTCGGTGTTTGATTTATTCTGCATTTTCAAAAAAATCTTCTGAACACTGGACAACTATAAAATTTTTCGAAGAGATATTATTGTATAAAGTATAACTAGTTTAAATGACATTTAGTAACATTGTTGTCTTACGATAAGACTGTCTCATAAAAAGTGACTTTTTTGTACTATTTTTTGTTTTAAATGTTATAGGTATACACTAACCATTGTTATCTAATACACTGAAAAGTATTTACAATACAATATATTTCATTTGTGTTTAATATCAGAAAGAGGTTTTGTGAAGATTTTAGTAATTTAATAGTCATGAGTCAATTAAAGCTAGACTACCATGGAAAACCTGGAAGCACTTGAGGGCCAGTTTGTCCTAGTATGGGACTCCTCGGCAGTGCGCACTCACGATCCCACCCGCGAGATTCGAACCCAGGATCTATCAATCTCTTGCGTGAGCGATTAACTTCTAGACCACTGAGCCGGCATCCAACAGTTTTAATGTCTAATCCTAACCAATCTAAGAAATTACGCCACCATTGTGAGCACTGCTGAGGAATGCCATACTAGGACGAAACAGCCATTCAGTGCTTCCAGGTTTTCCATGGTGGTCTAGCTTTAATTGACACATGGATTCAACTATTAAATTATGTTTGATATTTTAGTGCTAGTCTTACACTAATAAATAGAATCAGACCATATCTAAGTTATTAATTATTGACTGATATAACTTCAGATTTTACGTGGCCTACATTGTGACTAGAACGGGTCAAATAAAATTGTGTTATGTCAAATCTACCATAATTGATGAGATAGTTATAGAATGATAATGAGCATAAAATTTTATTGAAGAACCACTATTCTGTTTGTCCTATCCTCACAAATATGAATGTTATCTGTGATTCACTAAGAAAGATTTCTACTACAATAGATCAAAAGAACTTTAAGGATAAATTATTGTTAAGAATGAGTGAGTCTCATTTGTTAATATTTGAAGTGACTAGTTTTTCAATATTTTATTCAGTAATATACATGTTAACTGTAAAATATGTAGTAAAGATAAACTTTACTTGGATTCATCATGTTAAAGACTTACGTATACGTTACATAATAAGTGACCTTGATTTTTATTAAAATAATTTCAGTTAATGACAAATTATATGAAATTTCATTTATTATAGTGAGTGCTTACATGATCAATGTTATATACAGAACTGTGACAATCTATTGACAGGTAAGAATTTTTAATATAACATTTGTACTTTGGAAAATACTCGTTCTTCATTAAAGCTTTATTACACTGAAAGAATATCTTCTAATTGTAAACAAAAATTTGAATTAGACTGTGCGTTACTCGTTAATTGATTTAGTGAAAAATGAGATTTTGTGAAAATTGTTCATTGATCCTGATAACAATTAATTTCTTATGTTATGAAATGTTTATAGCTATTTTCAACATAAACTAAGAAAAAATGTCATTCAATGAGTCTATTCAATGAAATGTTTTCAGTCATCTAGCCATTTAATAATATTATTTCCCTTCTATTCTTATATACATATAACTATACTAGTAATGAATATTCAACAAAATATGTTCGGGAAAATCATAGGATATAAAAGGTGTCCTATGAGTAAGTGCATCATACACTTTCTAACATCTTATATTGTTCTACAGAATGTCTATCTTTTATTATGTAACTCTTTTGTATTAAATTATTGAAGTACTTTTTAATCTGTTATATATTTGAAATGAATTTACAAACCCTAGTCTGCTCAAAGTTGGAAAAAAGCTCTTCCTGGTGTAAAATGTAAGTTGTTGACATAATGGAGTGTTACTTTCGAAAAGTGAAGACGGTTTAATTATATAATAGTTATCATCTGCTTAAAAAAATAGTTCTCAAATGACATTTCGGTTTAAATTCATATTACTGAGATAGTATACACGTATATTGTCTGACGACAAACATGTATTATCTTACTTACTGATGACTACAATAACTTATCTGTAAAATGTATGCTGGTTTATTTTTACTAATAAGTAGTAAGTATAATAAAACAATCGAAATCGGTAACTTTTTATACAATGAAAAAAATTTATATTGTAAACTATAGATATCCCGAAATTCGTAACAAATACGTTCAAATTTCAACTTAAAAGGATGATACCACTTACTTCTGAAGAAATTATTGGTCAGTTGACACTAGTTAAATCGATGAATCCTTTCATATTATGCAGAAAACTTAAATTCACTTTGGAACATAACTCTTCTGGATTACCAATATATCTAGACAGCAGTACGGGTGTACTACGTGCAAGTCAATCACTATGGCAAAAACAAAAAGATAAAACACTATTACTAAGTGTCACTGTAAAAAGTATTGATCATGATAAGTTTTCAGACAGTGCGTCGGTTATTATCTCATGGAAAGATGAATACGTAAGTGGAAACCATAACAGCAAAACTGGTTATGATGAACGAGATCGCGTCCCTGAAAAGGTTGAAAAACAAATGCCAAAATTAAAGATAGCTACACGTGTAAGTCAATGTAGTTTACCTGTTTTCATATTGCCTTATGTTTCCGTAACATAAAATAATCTAACCTATATGTCCTTTAGAATTCAATTTCGGTGAGTTATACCATTACATACAACAGATATGTCTGTTAACGTTTTTTTAATAAAATGCTTTGAATATAGAATTACTTATTTTTACATTTTACTTATGTATGTATTACTCACTGTTAAATTTATTAAAGTCATTTATCAGATCACATCCTATTGAACTTGAATTAACCCGAGAGGACATCAAACCTACAGAGAATGTTTGTCATGGTCAAGCATGGTCAATTACTGCGAAGATTATATTCCCGCCTGGTAACCACAATGTTCATATTGAATTATTAGCACCAAGATACGTTAATGATCTTTGTGGCTACGTCAAATATTTTGGGGTTTCATTTATTGGTCACCATATAAAAATAGGTAAAATCAATTTAACTAAACTAAATCATCTTGGAACTACTCCTGATGATTCGGAGGTATATTTATTTTTATTTTAATGTTCTATGTAATATTGTTAAACTTGGAATTTACCTATTTTACTAAATTATTTCTAGTCTATGTATAGTAGTAATTTATAGTCATTTCAAAGTAAACTACCACTGTATACTAATTCATTTATTTGTTGGTTTACGTTGAACATAAACAATAATACGTAATTAGTAGTAGCTGTTCCATTCGGAATATGATTTTCATTTCAATATGTGATAAAACATTAATAATTTACTGATAAAAAGTTTGTGGCAGAACATTGTTAGCAACAAGTACATATAAGTAAATCAAAGGATGGTACGATCATAAATAACAAAATGGAATTGTATGTATATAATCTTTGGTGAAAACAATTAGTTCAACTAACAATAATAGAATAAAAGTAAACTTTAAATAATGACACATTTATCGTAATATTAACCATATTACAAAACTTCATTTCTAGATTGCTTGATTTAAACAATGAAAACTAACAGTAACGTTTTTTACTGTCAAAATGATCAAAATATGCAGTAATAATGACTTGTTATCATAGTTACTAAATTTTGTAAACAGTATATACATTTGTATAGATGTTGTGGAGATTATTAAGTTTTTTTGATTGAGATCATGAACCGATTGATGTTACATCACCGTTGGAAACCTGGAAGCACTGGACGGCCGTTTAGTGGATTGGTTGATGTTAGACACTAACACCGTTGGATGCCGGCTCAGTGGTCCAGTAGGTTAAGCGCTCGAGCGCAAGACTGAAGGCCCTGGGTTTGAATCCCGCGGGCGGGATCGTAGATGCGCACTGCTGAGGAGCCCCTAAATAGGACGAAACGACCGTCCAGTGCTTCCAGATTTCCAACGGTAATTTTTATTGAGTCAGCTCCTCTACCTATAAGTATGTCTAAGGAAGTAAGCTTTTTGGTTTTTTTCTTCACAGAAAAAATGATATGGTTTTAAAGAGCGTCACGTTTATTCAATAAACAATTCATATCCTCCTTTTTATCACATAACTAGGATGTCATCTACACATCGTTTATAAAAGGATATATTTCTGATTAGTTCTTCAGCTAGATTTTCAACATGTACCATAAATATGCCATCTTGTTTTTGTTTAATTTTAGCAACTTCAACAAATCATATTGGAATTTGAAAACGTAGAAGTGGAAAAAGCAATGAGTCCAATACCCGATCCATTTAGTGTATATCTGAAATTTGCTATGATAATGTTGGAAACTGTTAGTTTGCCTGTGGACGCAAAACTGAAAGCCGTTATTCTTTTGGGAACGAAGGACTTAGTATTGATTGGTTTGCTCAGAATGATATATTCGAAGACATGTCCAACACTTCCAATTGAACTCAATATTTCCTCGTACCCAAAGAAGATGGTACCAACCGACATCACTATTGTGACTGCGGATGTATTTTTACCAATCCTAAATGAAAACTACACTGTGAGTTATATTCTTCATATGGGAAAAATGCTTGTCATCTTATTTGCTTTTGGAAACATCCTTTCTGGAAGACGTCTTTAGTTGTTCTCCAGCAGCACTGTAAAAAATAACGAGAGAATGAGAGCTGGCTATGAATAGTGAATGATAAAATTTGCATTTAAATGTTAGATACAATTTATGGTGTAGGTTATTTTTAGATTCATATAATTAACTTGAATTAATACATTTTACTTCAAGAACTACAAACTAGTAATTATTTCTGGGTGCTTAGACTGTACGAAAGGATGACTTCTGTAACTAATTAGAATTCAGAGCCAAACAGTATGCTTATGAGATAAACACAATACTGAAACTTACACTTGTGCAAACATTGTACCATTATTATTGATATATTTTACAAGATTCCAAATTACTTGGAATAATACAACTAACCAGCATACTTTTATGCATTTTCTCATCAGTAACTTAACAAAGGAACCATAGTTGACTGAATGACATGTTTTTGGAGTACTGTATTTTACAGTTATATAAGTTAATTATTACTGCATGCTATCGTGTCCATTACTTTCTACATAGAGGGGAGTGGTTAGCTATGTTTTAGCTACGAAAAGGTATTCATTTAAACCTATTATGTCTAATGATCACTGATGAAGTTATCCGATGATAAGTTTTCTATCGTTTGACATCGTTTGTAATGTTTTTTTAATCAGTCGTTTTACAGTACGTAATGCTGGTAATCTCGTTCGTCTACGGGAACGAAATAAAATATAGCTGGTTCTAATATGTAACGTTATTTTGCTTTCTAAGTAGGTGGAGAGACAACGAATTGTATCTTGGTAAATATGAGAACCATACATCATTTTTCCTTCACATTCTGTGTGATTATCCCGATTTACAATCCCATTCTAAATCCGTTCCTTTTCCCATCAAGACAACATTTATAGTCTTCTGATCCCAGGTTTCCCACTTCCGATTGGAGTGACATATTACTTATGTCGACAGATATAAGTAGCATTCACCACACAATCACTTATTAAAACGTAATATGTACACACTTTTCTAATCCATGCTTGATAAGCTTTAATTTTATTTAAACAGATAGAGATTAAACTTACATTATTCTATTTTGACGTTAACAAATATATTTCAACTTGTAGTTCTTCCATAGGTCTACTCATAATTATTCAATTAATCTGTTAGTACTATCAGTAAAATAAAATCAATTAAAGAAACTGAAGAAAATGAGAAGGAAGTTATTATTTCCGTCATAATTTCTTTCTCTTCTGTAAAATATATTGTTTGAATCATGAAAGTAATTCTTTTGGAATGTGTGTAGAAATAGTTGATTTATAGATTTCTACCTGACTGGATTCGAACATCTTATTGACTCGTGTATATAGATTGAATAATTTCATAATTTGCTTCCATTTAGCTCTGTGATAAGAGCTATCTTTAGATGTATTAGGTATGCTAATGTCCACCAAGTCTGTTAAAGTAGGATGAAAGACAACTTTTAACAGAGCATGTTCAACTGATGTATTTTTACGTTATCTATACGTGCTCAGATGAATATAATTCATTTATAGTTTACTGTGCGTTTCATTAAATGATTTCCAGTTTATTATATCAAAATGATGTTTATAAGAAACTGGAAATACGTCTATTTCATGAAGGGAAAACTCACTTGCGTTGTTTCAATTTTCAAAGCGTTTACAAGAGAAAAAGATTATTGTGACAAACTTAATAGTTGAACGAACATACTTTCTGTTTTTGGATTGTTTTCAAATCGGATGTGATTACAACAGTTTGTTATCGGTTTATATCTAGTAATCACTAATCTATAAATCATGTTAGTTCATCATATCACTAAGGCACATGCGAAGAGGATAACTTATGAACAATGCGGTCTTATAAGAGAGCATCATATATTTAACAGGTTTCGTAAAACGCTTCTAAATATGCCTTAAACTCTTTGAAATCGGTTTACAAACACTTATTAGTTTCATCCAAATACTGATGATCTTAATATCTATGTTATAATATATTTAGTACATTTAATCGATGATGAAACTACTCTATAAGCTAATTAATCAAAGTGAATTTAATCCGAAATAATCTGAAAAACATTTAACATTACAAATGAATTTGTTAATTCATAACCAATAAATTACTGATCATTTCAGTAGTTCAGTCATTAAATTTCTCTTTGACTGAATATACAATATTTAGAGAGTATTTACACTCTTTTCAATGAAGTTTTGCTTAGATTTTGAATACTTAGTAAATTCATGTTACAGATTCTTTTGTTATTCATGATATTTTTAGTTTTCAGTTTATTCAGTAGGTCAATCGGCAACAATCGCTTCATTGAATTTAGAAAAAGGTGAGGGATTCAATAAATATGAGGCTAAATCTATGATGAAAACTACTCAAGAAGAAGTACTGAGTGATTCAATTATCACTAAAAGAATTGATATGTTTGTCGAAGAACTGCGTAATACCTGTAAGCTGTTGTGTTTAGACTTTTAAGTTCAAGGTGCATCCTCATTTTTTTCCTGCTCTCACACTCTAATTTTTGATTGATCATAATATTGAAAACAATTAATTTACATCTTCTGAGAGATCCAGGTTTTAGATCATAGGTGAATCACCCTATGAAGCCGACCATTTTGTTTTTAAACAAATCAAGCAAATCACGATTCTGCTGTTGTAGCTAAACAGTCAAAATAGAGGCACATTATAAAATGACAGCTATTCATCTAAATGTCTCAGGCGGATATTTTACATCTGGTTTCCTATCATTGTTTCTAGCTAATTTTTTCACACATATCCAAAATATCAAGTTGTCATTAATGCTTTACCATACTCCGTCTGAAAATGATGGACAGCTTTTTAATGTTTCAGTTTGATTGAGTTATTAGGAACGTTCTCTCTTCAGTCTGTCTTGTGAAAATATATTAACACTACTTCCACCTGAGATCAATCCAAAGGTTGTTTTTCTAAATAAAACATCGGTTATATCGGTCATATTTATTGGCAAACCACTGAGCCCCTAGATCGTTGATTTGACATTTTAGTTTTAAATACATTGTTTTTTTGTATATAACTGGAATATTTCTCAATATTTTAAATGTAGACGGACTTCTTTACCATGCTTCAAGAGAAAGCAAGACTGTTAAGTTGGTTGTTTATATACAAATATTGAATAAACCGTCAACTAGAGTGATAATTGGTTTTCGTGTTCACGCTTCTAACAGAAAAGTTATCTATGAAGAATGTAATATACCGATTGTTGCAAATTCTAATGACAAGGGGAAGGTATGTCTCTTTTAGGTAATTTGTCATATCAAGAATTTTAACTCAAAACACTTCAAATAATGAATAAAAATCACGGAATGTAGTTCATGGAGATAGGATAAATAGATTGATAATAAATAAATGGCATAAACAAATGCAAAATACGAGATTTCGATGTGATTTTTATTACAAGTATAAAGTCATAAGGATATGGATCGATTCATGGTGAACATATATGAATATTCGTAGTAGAATAAATCTAATACTTGAATTCTATAGAAATACATTCCCATTCACAAGTGGAAACCAACATTTCAATTGATATATCATAGTAACCATAAAATACCAAAGTGAACAATGATCACTCACGGCTCCACTAGGGATCGAACTTGGGATTTTTAAACCTCAGGGAGAAAGCCTAAACGCCATAAACACTAGACTGGCGTCTAACAGTACATATTTCAAACTTCAGTAGGTCCAAAATTAGGTAAAATAACCATTAAATTCTGACGAATCCTACACTAAGGGGAAACTGTTTTCCAGTGCCTTCAGATTTCCAATGGCACTGAAACAGATCAATCTGTGATGAATATCATTCACAAATAAGTAACTCTCATGAAATCCCTTTACTTCAGTTAACATTAGGGTTTATTTATGATTTAATAATCCAGTTTTCCCGTGATCACGAATTGCACCCTATGATCTCCATTTATTATAGCAGTGTATTCTGACACAAAAATTATTTGTCAATTCAAACTAGATTTTCTCATTATTTTATTAAAAAATTCAAATTCCTTGACATGAACCTAAGACATTCATACAGGACTAAATGCTAATCACTAAACATGAAAAGCAAACACCTAACGGTGTAAGGATTTATACGAAACTGAGAAAACATGCATTTTGTAAGGTTCTCAATCTTCTCGTTGATATTAAGAACTGAATTTTTGCTAGTCTTTTCCTGGTATATGCGCACATTGAGCGAACTGTCTTGATAATACATTTGACACGTTTTAAAATAAATATACATAGCGACTAGCAAAGGGTGATAAGAAGCACACCTCGTCCTATTTAGAACTCATCATCAGGATGTATCGGGATTACGGTGTTTACAAAAATCCAGTGCCTTGCACTTCAAATGCCTATGGTGTTATCTATTAGCCTACTGAGTGGGTACAGTTTAGAATTACATGATAAATGTACTGAAGGTCCTATAACACTTAAGAATATTTCACTGCACTTTTTTTCTCTCTTCATTTGCATCCGGTGACCTGTAGAGGCTAGTGTCCTCTATATCTGACTCCAATAAATAGTATCTCGTTAACTGAGTATTTAATGGAGGCTGAATTCCCTAGTAGAATTATGGATTTACTGGAGATTATTCAAAAGCACGAACATCAGTTATAGAGATAGTTTATTGTTAAAGGTTGGTAAAATCCGCAAGTGTACACGAAGCAAGCACACAGTGAAAACAAGAGTGTGTGTGTGTGTTAAAAATCCATATATATTTTTAAGTGTTAATCAAGTATGAATAAATTATTGATTGTCTATGTATTACAATCAATGGGAGAATAGATTAAAAATTAACATGTGCTCAATCAGACTCACACAGAAAATTACATAGTGGATCAAATGTCTAAATTACTGTGAACAGATAAATAATAAAGTAGTGGGATGGGTTTACTACTACAGACCGACACTAAACTCTCAATAACTTTTGAATCTAATGAACATCCCTTAGTCATCCATATGTGCTTTGTTTTATAACCGTATAAGTATGTATACAATTATATACGTAATACTAAACATTTCATTTTCACAATTCTATTAGTAACTTTTTGCATGATTGTTTAGTTTTGTCTATTAAATGGCCAAATAATTTAATCAATTAGTTTACTTTCAGTTGGTTGTAATGAGAATGCCTTATAGTTATTTGATTTACATTACGTTACTTTAATTTGATAAAAGTACTATAATTTTACCAGCCGTTTTTAGATGGACATTCATTATTTCGCAACAGTATAAAACAAATGATCTTTACACGTCGAACATATTATTGTTATTTTCTTATAACCTTACTGTTGAGAAGTACCGGAAAGAATTTAAACACCTATATTCAAATGGTTACTAACATAATCATCATGTATGTTTTTTTAAATAATCAGTTTAACGAGATTGTTAGTAATCAACTAACCATTTGACCACTCTTAATGTGTGCAACAAAATAAATTAACACAACAGTAATCATGTACTGATAATTATTAGGCATCTAACAAGAAGTTGATGAATTTGAACACTGGATAACAGACCTGAACTATAACTGAAACACTACTTTCTAGCTTAAATTAGATGATCCATATACTACTATTTAAAATTTTATGAATGACATTTTTAACTAATGATAATCTGAGTACCCATCGCTCTTTAACTCACCTTTATTTTGAAAAAAATTTGTTCATAGTTTCAGGCTTCATACATTGAAAACAATCATTCAGCTCAAGTTGAAACAGAAAAAGTTGGTGAAATTAACTTTAAAATCAGTTTTCCATCCAATTCAATGCAAACATATTCACTAAAACTAAAATTTAATAAGTTTATACTTGGGGAAATATGCTATGCAACTATTACAGATATTGGCACTGGAATTAGGCAAAGGATTATTGGTGTAAGTTATATGACATCATTTTTTCATGAACCTAGTTATCTTTTATGACAATATCTATGTACATTTAAAACATTGTCTAAAACAAAAAGCAAAGTTAAAGCCATACGAATAAAAAAAATCACAAAACGTCGACAAATGATTCACTATTGAGAGAACATTTACATATTAAATATGGGAAGAGAAAGATTTTACCGACAATGATGAATTAAGTTACAACATTTTTCATACCTTTTATTTTATCGCAAATTTGTAAGTTTCCTACAACTGGTCCTTTTGACAAAATTAAGTAAAACAAGCACGACAACAATTTATTGCATTTTGTGATTTCTCTTCAGCTCTTTTAAAGTATCTCATTTGCATATAAACATACATTCTCTTTACTAAATGACAAGTTTTTTTCTCAAGACATGTGATGAAAATCGTCTAAAAAGTTATCTAATAAACACAGAAGTATGATTTTACAATACATCGTTTGGATCTCCATAATTTATTGTCTTTAAGTTTAATTTGTCAAATCTAAGCATAGTTGATTACGGTAAATCTTAGGTTCAAAAAATTGTTACGTTTCCTACCATCAGGATTTGGTATCATTAAAATTCTATTGCAGAACACTTCACTGTGAAATTAATTATACGACTCGATGTAGATAAGATTTCAAATAATGGCCTACACTGATAATAGAAAGATATCATGACAGAATATAATTATCTGATACAATTCATACCGTTTAGTGAAATATTTAATATACTGATTTAAGTTGGCATTAAATGCACTTTATTTATTGCGCAAATAAAAAGGTTATATGTTTTAATTTTTTTTGTTTCAGATGAGGCTGCACACAAGTTATTCAACGCATGGAATAAATAAATTAAGATCTGAAGCCACAGTTTATCTGGGATTAGTGGAAAACCCAACAGATGACACAACTAAACACTACATTACCTTAAATGTAAAAATAAAGCCCCATCAAGAGAAGAGTTTTCCTAATGTATTCACTACACAACTAATAACTGATTTTATTTTAAGTTCAGGTCAAAAAGAAACCTCATCATTGTCTTTTAAAGTTACTAAGTCTAAGCCACAAGTTATTCCAGTAAGTTTTCGATAAAATAAATATGAGATATTTTAAATTGTTTTAAACTAGGACGACTCCTATACTTTAAGCTATTTCTGTAGAAATATACTCCATCTCTCTATGTTAATTGCTAGTCTGTTGATCCTAAAGTAAATCAAATCCGACTACTTCAAATGTTTTTTGATGAAGCAACCGACTAATTTGTCAAATATTTCCCGTATTTATTAATGATTATCGAAAAGCAGCAAAGATAGGTTATAAATGGTTCTGTCGAGGATTTAGTGATCATTAGTAATATTGGGAGGATTTTCGTTTTCGACGAATTTTCTATAGTTAACTCTTAACTCAAGTAGGAAACCTAAGTTAGTGGATGTTAGTCATTTATTAAGGAAAGAATACTTGTCATTATATTCTCTGATTTATTCTATTCAGTCTACAATGGTAGCCTACTTCATAATCTCGAGATGATTCTAAAATGAATGGAATCATTTTCTGAAACATTTAAGGCAGCAACTGACATGCACAGTTCTTCAACCGTAACCCTTAACGATGAAGCTCAAGAAAAATGAAGGAATGCTGAAAAAATCTTTATATTTCAGAGAAAACATATTAACTTGGAATAACACTTTATATGTAGTAACCGAACAGTACCTTATGATACGGAGTAATCGGAAAATTAAAAGTAAGAGAAAACATTGAGAATGTAACAAAGACCATGTAGAAATACGAATGCAAAATTTGTGCACATGGCTGTGACTTAAAGAAAAATCTACTATTTTTCAGAAAACTAGATAACCTGAGTACCTCTTGCAAATACAAAATTATGTTAGTTATCATAAGGATAAGGGTCTTCAAAACGTATAGATTTATTTAGTTCGGTCTTGATATGATCTCGATTGCGATTATCAAAAGACGTTCCGAATAATTTAGACTGTAAATAAATACTGTTATTAGTAACTGAACGAATTTTAAGTCATGTCCTATTCCCTCGCAGAATGATCGTGAGATTTTATGTTTCGTTTATGTTCAATATTGTTTAACACGAATGCAAATTTTTGAACCTATATCCGGCACCCATAGATTTAAAGTCTAGAATTCAAGAATGAATTTAAACTTGATATGTCCATGTACAATATTTTAAACTATATTTTTAACGTATTTGTTGATAATTATGGTTTTAGTCCCATAAAAGGCCTATAGCTGTCCTAACTGTTCTCAATCCAATAACAAATGTTCGTACAAAAAACTATTATACAACAGTGTTTGCCGTTATTACTTGGTCTGAGATGATTTTATACAGTCCAGTAAGCATAATTCTTCAAACATCTTCTCATGAATCGGAGCTAATCGAACAGCAATTTTGTTCAATAGGTAAAGCTTTAGAAACAGTTGTCCCAATTAATGCTGAAAAATCAATTAAAAAGTAATTGATAAAATTATAAAAATTTCAGTTTTAAAGATAAATATTTTATCTAATATTGAAGTAATTTCAATAGTTGAGATCATGAGTCGATTGAAGCTAGACCACCACGGAAATCCTGGAAGCAATCGACAGCCGTTTTATCCTATTGTGGGACTCCTCAGCAGTGCACATCCGCGATTTTGAGATGGTGGAGAAAAAAGCGTCCATGATCCCGCCTCGCGAGATTCGAACCCAGGACCTACCAGTCTCGCGCGCGAGCGCTCAACCTCCAGACCACTGAGCCGGCTGGCATCCAACAGTGTTAATGTCTAACTCCAACTAATCCACGAAATTGAGCGACACATCCATCATTATTATCAGCAAGTTACTATTTCACAACAAACGCGGTTGAACTCCATCGGATGCCGGCTCAGTGGTCTAGTGGCTAAGCGCTCCCGCGCAAAAAATATGAACAAAATGAATAATAAGTTTTTCTGAATATGGAGAAAATTTTCATTGATAATTAAGCTTCATATTCGCATATACTGTGGAAATATCAGGCCTATGAATCTAGAGTCATTGATCATTTAATTAGCGTAAATTTTGAAAAAAATTCTGAATTCGTTTCTATTTACTTATAATCCTTTCAAAGTTATCAACTTATTGATTGAAAGTAAGTCAATGAAGGAACAAATCAACTTTCACATTTTTAGATGAATAAATCTCAAATCTTTCTAGTGGAAACCACATAACTAATTGAATACTTATTTGGAAACTAACAAGAATAGAAATTATTGTGTAGATGAAATAAAACTCATATAAGAATAATAAAAATGAATACAAATTTGCTTCTGCATACATGATTATCTGGTCATGTTACAGTTGTTGAGGCTTCTGATTGGTTTTAACCTCCTTGATGGTTAACATGAATTGCAACATAATATTCATCATTTACTTCAATGTTCGTTCATCTTAAATGCGTATCTTAACTGAACGAAGTGTTCGTTAGATTGATTTTCATATTAAAAAGACAATGTACAACAAAAAACCTAAAATAACAGTGGAGAAATATATATCAGAAATGAATTTATCATGCTTTGAAACTTAATTGAAGTGGACATGACGATACACCCTTTAGAGATGTACAGTGAATAGAAAAGCTTGATTGAAATATCATGATTAAACACTCAGTTCTTTACATGTAAATGACACTGGAATTAAGCACATTACATCTCATTTACCACTTGACCTATATCGTATCATCAGATGAACATTTTCATCATAAAATCAGCGATATTTCTGTCATTTTTTCAAAAATAAAGTCATTTGAGAATCAGCTAACTTTCATGACATTGTAATTTAATTCATTTCACTATCGGTAAATAACCTTTTTTATTGACTATCTGCCCATGACATTTCCACTCACGAGACATGCGGTTTATGAATGAACATACCCAAATGAAAAGCATTATTATAATTAAAATTATCCATCAATTATGAAAATTTGATTTCTCGTATTCTAAAGTCAAGTTATTCTTATTCTAATGCCTATAAGCTCGGATTTAGACACACTTAACAACCTATATATTAAATCCACTTGATGTTGTTTGCTCGTATTTTCTCATTATTGTTTAGGACTGCAAGTGATCAGTCTCTTGTTACCATATGTGCATCTTGTGCGGATTGCCTCGATATTGTGTTAAGTCACAAGCTTTATAAACAAAGATGGATAGTGGCTAGCAATGGAATCAAGGACGCGCATTTCGTCCTATTTTGAACGTGTCAACTGGATGTACCTGCATCCCAGAGTTGATGTTCACTCTCGGACTTGAACCCAGTACCGTTCGCTTCAAACGCCATCGCATTATCTACTTAGCTACTAAGTCCCAGGGTAAACATCAAATCACTGATGCAGGTCATCTAGCTGACGAGTTTCAAATAGAACGAAACGCGCGTCCTGGATTCCACTGCTAGCCACCATCCATCTTTGCCTATATATTAATGCTTGTAAATCTCTAGCTTAGATGAATTCAATATTTAATTTTCTAATTATTTCTCTCTTATTACTTGCAGTAATGTTGGACGTATTGAGCTACCTTCAGTTTATATACAATCATTTGGTAATTATACTAACGAAGAACGATCAATGACAATAAAATATGTAATACAAATCAATGAAATTGAGGATATTATACTAAGTCTTGATATTCTATTTAGTGGAGAAAAGATAACAAAAGAGATCACATTATCACCTACAACTAATACACCTCAATCTGGACTTGTAAGTTTTTTGAACTATTATTCATTCACAATAATCATATTTTCAAAATCTGAATTTCAGAATAAATTTATCTACTGCACCACACAAACAAGCAAAATTCATACTGTTAAGTAGATTATTTTCCTCACCAATATATCTACTACCTTTTACAATTTGTTGACAATTAAGACAGAAAACAATTGTTATGAATAGTTATCGGATTTTATTTTTATTTTCCGCCTGGAGTCTCTCCTGGGGCTACTGCCGGTCCCAAGCCTGGATAAAGGGGGAGAGTTGGGCAAGGGGTAGGTACCCCATCCCGTAAAAAACTAACTCGCTAAAAAACGCTAACCAGAAAAAATTATTCAAACCTTTTAAACTCTGCCTTAGGAGTCAGATGGTCTTCACTTAGAAAAGTTATGACGCCTCATGATGAAAGCCGAGTTCCTTCGGAAGTTACGAGGCCGATGCCTCTTCTGACAACCAGCGCAACCATTTATTTAGGTACATGGAATACTGGTACAATGTAGGAGACCTGGAGAGTCTTCCAAATTGCTGCAGAAATGAGGAGATACAACCTTGAGTTGCTTGGGATCAGTGAATCTATTCCATTATCTTGGTTCAAATCTGTCACATTAGAATTTTATGATCATCTTCATGAACGATAAAGTAATAAATGATAAATGTCGATTATTATAAATTTTTGCATAACACATGATTATTTCAATTAGATATGATAACAATTTGTATGATAAACATACGCTAAAAAAATCGAATTACTTATTACGGTTTTCTAAATAAAATCATACTGAAGTGTAAGTATGTTTTATTTTGTTCAAGTTAAATTGTTTTTTGGTTTCACTTTTCTAGTCTTTAAATGAACAACCATCTGGACTACTACAAAGTCTTCTAATTAGTCGTGCAGATAATTATCTTCATCCAGATTCATTCAGCATTATTATGGCAAGTGTAGTCATTTCTCCAAGTGCTAGACAACAATGCTCTATGAAAATTGAAACATCTAAAGTTCAGAATGAAGTCAATTTTATTGATCCTAAAATTTTGGATACTGGTTTGGCAATAACATCTCATAAATTTCAATTTAATGTATCAAACAGCATAGTATATATAGGGATTGGTAATCAACAATTTGAAGGTGAGATGTTTGTTTCACAGCTTCTACAAAACTATATTCAGTAACTGGCTTATTTTGCAAACTATAAAGTATAATAAATAGATTTAATCGAGCATTCCTGATTCTACATAATTTCTAGCCAAGGATAAAAATTACTTACTTGATCTTTTGAAATAAAACATGATTTCTTCCATGTGACAATATCCGTATAACTTTTGTTTTAATACGATTTTAGTTTGGTGTGGGTTCTGACTAATTAATTCATACATTTGAGACAATTTAGAGAGATAATAATATAGGGACTCGTAATATGAAAGCAAGTATTAACGCTATTGAAAATTAGTGTGTTTGTACTTCTTTGTATACATGTATAATGTTTTTGAAATTGTAGTTCAACTTATATTCTTTTTAATCTGATCAATCAAATCCATCAACCATTAGGTATTTTGTCATACTCTATTTTCATTAATTCATAATTCTGGATAACTCTACGTAATTAAATTTATCAAGAAGGATCCATATAAGTTCATCAGGATCTCTTATTTGTCAAGTTTTTAAATTTTGAACCGTCAAATATCATAAACAAACTTTATAAACAGCCTACTATTTAATTCGTTTTGTAAAAAAGAAATTTATTTACTTATGAACCAAACATATGCAACTGATTTTCATTTTGAGCACTCGCAATTAGTCAGAAACTCATGAATAACAATTGTGTCACTAAATGCACATACTTTTATTTAGTTTTAAAACTCTTGACTATTTATTACCATTATAGACGAGTGGGTGATTTATATTTATTAAAATTCGCCATCTTTGTTAATCTATCAGTTTATGAGATGAAATAACTTTATGCCTAACACATGCTGTCATGATTTATGGGTATTATGGTTTCAATTAATTCCCTTATATAATCCTAAATGTGACAATGATTTGTGTAATTATACATAACTTATTCTTTGAAATTTTATACATCTTTGTATACATTAGATAATCAACAAGCAAATGGTGCGGTTACCAAAAACGAACCAACATCTATTAACATTATGATTCCGTTAAACATTACTTCCACCGTTTCTAATTCCATCGATCTGAAGCTTGTTTTATTTGGTGAAAAGCAAAATTATGAATTCCCATTTATGTTTAATATTGGTCCTTTGCAGGTAATTTTTAATTACTTTCGTTTCATCTATTTTTTCAGCGAACTGCTGAGAACACTGGTATGCATTTTACTAACAAAATTTTCTCCTTACGAACTTTATACAAAATGAACTGAACAAAGACATACAGGCACTCGGGAATTAAGAGGTGTGATTGTCTCCTTACACCAAATATTACCATAGAATCTTCCAGCATATTAGAAAATAAAATAATTTATTTTAGATGTACAGATGAATGACATTATAAATTTAGTAAAAGTGCAAAGTTATGTAGAAAGTAGGTTCATCCCTCACAGTATCTGATACGAATATGTGTTCTCTAATGCAGAATATTCTTCCTCTTTTGATTCCCCGTCTACAGAATGCATTTAAATTGACGTAACTTTCGAAAATTTTCTATTCTTCAGAAAAAACAACCGTGTTTTTTTAATTTAGACTCGCTGAACCGAATAGTTAAATAGTATCAGTTTTATACACTTAATATGTTTTAAAAACATTTTTCATTAGACTATGCCACCTACTGCTCTCTTATCAATAACATATGAAATTGACGCCATAAACATTGATAAACAACCGGATCGTACCGATACGCCTCTTACTCCTGGTGAAATTGGACGAATTTACAATCGAATTTCTTTAAATTTACCGAAATGTGAAGAATATCAAATATCATTTTCTACCTTACCTAACTCTCCATGGCCAGTTGATATAATTGATATCCTTATTTTGGATGTTAGTAATTACATTTGGATTTCCGATTTGTCAGATTATCAAGTTATTAAATATAGTAGGTAAGTTAATACTCAAATAAGACTTCTACATTGTGAAAATATTTCGTGAAGAAAATGTTTTTTTCGACAGCAGAATATATATACTAATTAGATTATAATTCTTTTAACATATGTGGGCCAATTAATTTGTAGGAGCTATAGTTCAAAGAAACTGACATCATTAGCAAAGAATTTGTGTTTATAGGAAATTTACAAGTTTTAAGACACAGTACATACAAATCGCTCAGATGAGTTATCCAAAAATTTGAAATGAATCCACTAGTTAAATAATGAATGATAGTTACCTTTGGGGTGACACTTATTTGTGCTAACAATTATTGCGAGATGGATACAATTTAAGATCGGTACCTGTAGCCATCCAGTAACTTGTTGAATATAACATTATTTTGTGAAGTGTTAAGTTTTAAATTAAGATCTTAGTGAATATTGACCACGCGATGAATTTTCATCTAGACAGTGGGTCCTGAATAGGACGAAACACTGATCTTGAGTTTCGATTCTAAAGTGTCTGAAGATGTGTTCAATTTCTGGAATTAATTTGATTTTTTCCTTATTTAGACCTGGTTCACTTACAACTGATTTGGCTTCAGTCAAACTAATGATATGTGCTCCTGCTGGGTTCGGAAATGAGGTTAGTATCGTGTTTTTATAATTGTGCCCAAATTAACTAATGAATTTTTCAAAAGAATAAGTTTCAAAACAACTTATTAAATAAAGTGATTCTTAGCGTGACTTACTCAACTATGTACTATTTACGAAGACTTAAGATTATTCACTATGTCTTAGTGAGAACTTAAAGTGATTAAATTCGAGCATGATCTAGTCATCTAAAAGAGGATGAACCCATAAAATGTCTCCATGATGAATTTTTCCATGCTTGCGATACTTAGAAGACAAAGTTAACGATCAATTCAATCTTAGTCAACGAATGCAATATCTGATCTCAAGTATAACAAGTTGAATGAGATTAATTAAAGTTTCGCTACGAAGTATTAAGCCGTTAAGTTGTCTAAGAGTGGGGATTATAACTTTGAAAGGAGTAAGAAGCAAATGAGTGATTCATAAATGAATAGTTCTCATACCTTCAAAAAGTAGTCATGGGATTGTTGAAGTCTTAACGTGGTTTCAGAAATCTCTGGTATTTGGACTCTGAATGGTCATCGTTAGCTAAAGTAGTAAGTCTCGTAACTTGGGCAGAAATCAAAAATGTCTTTTCAAAATGTTTATTTTATGTAGTGTTGTAAATGCTCGCCTAACAGATTAGATATAGAATAAATACCGTTATGATTCATTGCAATTAAATTTAGTTTCCTATAATCCATATTCAAAGATGTTCTTTGTTACAAAGCTGCTTATATCCAACAATGAAATTATATTTTCAATTCCTAAAAAGAAAGTAATCGTGAGAATACCACGATGATCCACTAGTTCGGAGAATAAATCTTACCTCGATTAAGTCTAAAATGTCTGATATCACTTTTATCTTAATCAATCATTCATTGTATATAGGTACGGGTTGATGTACTTATTCGTCCATGGATTCGAAACAATAATGAGAAATTAAAAAGTCAGCAAAGTGTTACAATCATTGGAAATGTAAAAATTAACAGGATTAGCTCTGAATTTAATCTCACTCCATGTATATTTAACGTTTCTTCGGAGAAAAGTATGAAACAATACATCCCTGAAAATAATAAACCTTTAAATGCTAAACAGGTAATTTTCAAAATTTTTCTAATGTTATCCTTTTAATTTTAAGCTGATAAAGACCGACTATCTATTAATTTTGTTGATGTTTCTCACAAACCTTAATAAATTACGCAATATGTATCGTACTGTAATGAGAATGAATAGACGAGGTACATTAGACAACCAGTGATTACAAGTTTATTTACTTCTGATTAGAATTCCTATTACAGATTTATAAATTTTTAGCAAAACAAAATTTATCTTAAACTTAATGAATTTATCAGAAGGGGTTTTATGGAGATTTTAGTAATTTCAGTAGTTGAAATCATGAGTCAATTGAAGCTAGACAAAGATGTGATTTCTTGAATTATCTGTTTGTTCACATGTGCTTCTCATAAATAGGATTGTTTATTAAAAAAAGTATGAATGTCACGGAGTTTGTTTATTCTTTACAAGTTTCAACTAGATGCTAGTGCTCCCAGTGCATATAGTAATAAGTATATGAGAAATGTAAACTATCTCATTTAGTTTATAATATGCTGCTTCTTGTAATTCCCAATCCACAGTTATACTTTTTGTCATATATATTAACCAAAATGTGTGCAATCAAAATATGTTTAAATTAATTATCTACAATTTCATTACTGTTGCAGTGAACGAAAACTCAAGCGGGCTTTTGTAAAACATGAAAACCATACATTGAATAGATCATTTGCAGATCTTATATGCGTTGTTCCTTACCTACTCCATTATTTTTCTATTGTTATTTTGATTGATCTTCAATTTCCTTTCTATTCTCTTAAATTCAATCTTCTGCTGCCAGGTAATCCATTTTCGACCGCGGCTACATACTACTAATATCTGTCAGTATAGGTAGCATAAACCACAGAATTACCGTTCAAATTCAACTAGAGATATTCTCTTTTCATCTAACTTTCTAGTTAAAACTAAAAACACTAAAGGCAAACACCTTGAAATTAAGCTCATTACAAAAAGAATTTTAACAGTCTCATCAACTAAATCTAAAATTCTTTTGTAATTTTTATCCATGTGTTTGCTAGTTTAGTTTAATCCATATGATGTACTAATTGCAAACAACTAATTCAAAGTACCTAATCAACTAGTTTAGTCTTTATTACTTTGCATTAAAAATAATGTTTACATCTTATCAATAAATTAAGCATCGTATTTTATTACTGAATTCACCCGAATTAAATAAAGATTCAGTAACAACGATTATAAAATCTGTTATTGTTCTAAAGATCACTTCATGAACATTTCAGGAATGATTTAGAGCATAGATGTGGTACTTTTGATGTGATTATGTTCTTTGATCTAGATTATTGAATGAGATTCATTCAATATTGTTCTGAAAGATACCATTTGTTCTTACTTCAGCTTCGCATGTGAGTAAGTAAATAAATAATTTAGTTTAAAGAATATAACCAAGATATTTGATAAGTATCATTACCAAGGTTTGATTTGATAATTCCGAATAAATTGAGCATTAGGTAGATTGTTATAAATAAATAATATATATGATAAATAATATATCTCTGAAGAAGTGGCTTACACTGTGTCAAGAAACGTCAGAAAATCTAATTCTTCTACTCATTGGTATATTATAAATATATTATTTATTTACAAGATATTCGATGTTATACTACTTTCCACGATTTAAAGCAATTTGTCCCTTTGTCAAGTTTCGATAGTGATAAGAAGACGAAGATTATCAGAACTATGTGATATATTCGCGCAATGAATTTCGAACAACCTGATCACACATATACTTGTTAAGAACATTTATATATTAAAATAACAGGTCAACTAGACTGGAAATGGGGGTAAAAGGAAACAAGGATAATAATAAGAGTAATAATAATAATAATAATAATAGTGTGAACACAATTTAAAACCCAGTCACTCTGGCCAATAAACCAATATTACCAGGGTAGGTTTAAGGTGAGAACAAACTGCTTTTGAATACACAAAGGGTATTTGAATTTTCGTATTGCTAAAGCTTCAATATTTCTTAGTATACGCCCTTTTACACTTTTATACAACACTACAAAAGCCAAGTTAAGATCAATGAATAATATTGTCCGACCGGCCATTTTTTTAAAAAAAAATTTTCCACCCCCGAATTACAATATTTTTCATCCCGTGTTTCGTCCAATGAAATGGCTAGTTTCAAAAATTAGATTTAATTGGTTGGTTATGTCTTGAAAATTGTTATAAATTATCAGTACTTGTCGACGAAGCACAATTTCAATCGTCATTATGGAGCAGAGTAACGCGCTGGTGTTTCTCACGTAACGGAAATGGAGGAAGTCTTTTTGACTACCCATGTGCATTGCCTTTTTAAGTCGCGAAACGTCAACATTCATTTCTGCATTCCTGCGTTTTTTCCAACGGTGTACCAACAGTCGACAGCTGGTAGGCATTGTGACCGATGATTCACCTGCAATTGCTGCTGCTATTACGCAGGTGTATCCGAATGCACACCATATTCTGTGTCGCGTACACCTTGTTCGGAATGTGATAAAGAGGGTAAGTGTTTCGTTCATTAACATTAACCCAGTAACCGTTATTGTAGAGGATGCGATCAGAAATTGTACAACTGTTCTTTCGCCTCATGTTCACTCGAACGGTTGAAAGGTAAATCAAAATCTACATAAAATGATTTTGTAGTTTTAACAACGTACTTTCGTTAATCGAAATGTCGGACGGAACGTTTGGCAGATACGTCAGAGACCACCTTCTACCACGGAAACACAAATGGTCCACTGCTTTTCGACCGCCATTCACTCTCTTTGAACTGAACAATACGAACTTCGTCGAGACCAGTCACCGAGTCTTGAAGATGTATCACCTTAATCGAAAAACACCGGTTTAGCAATAGAGGATGATAAATGTTTATCCTCTACTCTGATTGGGTCACTTGATTGTTTTTGTTGCTGCAACCATTTTGATACATGTTCACACGCCTTAATTTTCAGATCACGACTGCTCCTCCCTATGTATGTGTGACCACACACATTTAAATTGGTAAACACAGTGAGATGTGACACAATCGTTTTCATGTCCCTTAGGTTTTGGATGAAGCATGCACCTTGTTCTTCCTTTGATAGTGACCTTTGCTGCACAATATGTCTTGTTAATGACTGATTTAAGCCTTTGTTTCTATAAAAGGCTGTTTGAATCACTTCTAAATGGTTAAGTGATGTAGAACGGCTTCTTTCCTACCAAGGCTACAGTAGGTCTCACTGTACCACGAGTGAATTTCAGAGGATAGCCATTTTCCATCAGTGTTTTATTTAGCAACCTAACAATGTCATCAATGACGTCATTTGTACAAATACGACCAAGCCTTTTGAATAGGCACCCTATCAAATCCCGTTTGTATTGCACAGGGCAATAACTATAATAACTAAGATATTGACCTGTTCACGATGGTTTTCTAAAAATGGATGGTTTGATTGGGCCATCTTCTCGTCTACTCAGAAGTATACCTAGGAAGGGAAGCTGATCGTTCTTCTCCTTTTCACATGAGAGACTGATATAGTTTTGGAGAGTGTTAAATTTATTCAACAAACAGTACATATAATTATTTCTTTCACAAACAACTAAGATATCGTCCACATATTTCTTATAAAGTTACATGTTTTCGATTAGGTCATCAGCCAGATTTTCAACATGTCCCATGAACACATCTGCTAATAATGGTCCTAGCGGACTACCCATAGCAACCCCATCAATCTGGCGAAAGTATTCACTTTCAAAGGTGAACCCTATCCGAAAACGTTTATTTAAGTATCCTCTGAAGGTTTCTTTTGAATTAGTCGATCATTTAGGTGATATTAATATCAAGGAAAAGATAATGTTTGCATGTGATGGGAATCCCTTGTTCACAAATGTATCTTTGAAAAAGACTATTGATATATTATATGACTACATATCTTTAAATAACACTAAATTACGTGTCCCTTTAAAAACTCTTAGATTTGCTATTATTACGTAGTGACAAAGTTCAGTTCATTATTATTATTATATGCATGTTCTTAACAAGTGTATGTGTGATCAGATTGTTCGAAATGCATTGCGCTAATATATCGTCTTCTTATTACATTATCAAAACTTTTCACGATGTGGAAATTGAAATATTCTAAGTAAACTGTATTTAATATTGTAGGAATAATGCTTATTTTCGGATTTTATTCGAGCAACCCGTTGATATTAATTTTGTTTGATCTTCCTTCTTCAGATACTTATCGTATCGGCTAATACAACGGACAACTTATCTCCAGGAGTAGGTGAAACCACTAAATTCACATTCTTTATTCAAGTCCCAGAAAATTCTAAATTGCCAGACTGTTCAGTTGTATTTAGGTCCGGCTATAGCAATATAAATAATGAGTCAGAATTGACCATTTTGAATGTAGATATAGAATATGGAAATGTATTTCGAAACTCACAACGAGAGAAATTTAGAGTTCAATACACATCCAAGTATCTTAATGGACAGAATGATACAGCATCAGTTGATTTTGGCAATCTGGTCAACCCAAGTACGTTTTTTCGAAGTTGTTTGCTAATATCCGATGTGTTTTATCATTTATTTAAATTTTGATGATGTCACTGTTTCCACTGGAAGGTTTTTGTTAATGACATGTCGGAAATAAATCTAACTAATGGTTTTCTAAAATAGTATTCATATGAATAACGGACTGAGAGTGGGTAATTACGTTTCTACACCCAAGTATGTCCTCTTAATCAGTGTGAATTATTAGTGATGTTCAAAGAACGCTCATAGTACTGAGAGATACTTAACGAATAAGTAGGTACATAAGTCATCCGATGTCCTCATAGACATTTGTAGTGATAACATTCTGGATTAGGATCGTAGTTGAAAATGTGACGGGGTCAAAATTTTTACTTTCTGTGACTATTTCTTACTAATGCTCCAATTTTTTATTCGGTTTGGTGATTAGTCGCTGAATTATTTATTTTGTTCTCAATGCAAAACTTTGTATGGTATTGATTTGATCTGATTGTGACCTTTACATTAATTCTCGCTGGGTTATACAGCATGATTCTCTTGCAAACGTCCTGTATGGTATTTGCCAACTAACCCTGAAACACGGTTATTACATTTTGGTTAATATGCCGTATTTATGGAGGATAAATGATAATCATCACCAGTTTTTCCTTACTATTTTGTGAAGTCTAAATAACAATGTGTTCCTGTTTCAAATATTCACCACCCTTGGTTACAATAATTTTCAGATGGATGGGTTATCATTGATGAGATATGATAATACTTAATAGATTGCTATGTCATAAAATCTGCTTAAGAATACATGTATCGAAACGATAAAGTTGAACTATTTTCCATTAGTCATCAATAATATGAAAAATAGTTCACACCTTGCGACGTTGGCTTATTAATTCACTAATTACATGTAAATGGTTTCTGAAATACAATATCAACTAAGCTCATTAAGTTTACATGAAATTAACATAAGTTTTTGTCTTTTTTTCCTTTTTAAAGGCAATTTCAATGAACACTCTAAAAGTATCATAAGAATTAATGTCATTGCTCGTGTGTCCGATAGCAGAGTGATAAACAGTGGATCAAAAACAAAGTTAGGAATGACAGCAAAATTTGGAAGCTTGTCAGGAACTACAGAAGTTTTTCAAGTAATCAAAAGAAATGGAAATGAACGAGCAATCATTTCTATGAATTTACAGGAGATACATGAAACTGGAAAAGATAAACAATTGTATGTTCTGAGTATAGCTACAATCAACTAAAAAAACAATCAAACTAATAAACTTTTTGATCAGTTTTTTAGTGAGGTCTTTTTACATAACGATGTAATAGATTGTTTAAAGTCGACTTTTAAATGTTGGGTGATTTGACTTATTTACAAATGTTCAGTGTGGTATCAATCTTTTATAATTTTTTGGTGGTTAGTAGAATATTACGTTTACTGTTACTTAATGTACAATCGTCTGAGGTAACCGCCTATCAAATTCCAATAATCATAATAATATGAATGAGTTTACTTTGCAATACCAAACTGTAAGTCAAGTTATTCATCAGTTAATCAATAAGAATGAAGTCGCATTGTCATCTTACCAAACATATGATGGATAGCTAGAAATATAAGTTCATAATTTAAACTAATACTTGCCATATGTATCACAACATACATAGATCATTCGAATTTATTATCTGCTCAAATTTCTGGCGTAAGTTATTCATTAAACTACTATGAAACTTTATGAGATAACATTTACCTAAAGTATTAATTAGGAGCGAGAAAGAAATGAATTTGGCCACTGTCACAAACTAAGCAAATGGAATTTTATAGCAGCTATTCAGTTAACTATAATAAGACCCTAAATAACAATAAGCAATTCAAAGAAAACCAGCTATATTTATTAAAATGGATTATAACATCACCGTCCAGAAGCGTTAGTATAAATGACAAACTACTTATTACGTATAAGCATATGAAGTTTATAACTAAAAAATCTGTCTTGTTTTTTATTCGAATATTTTTATTATGTAAAGAAAAATTATTGATAGCATTATAACTAATATTCTAAGTACTTTGTATTAAATACACATATCTTGGTTTCTGAAACTTCCCAGACATTATTACTACAACGCAGAATATAAAATTAATTCGAACTAATAGTCAATTATTTTATCAAAGAAGGATTATTTCATCAAAATTATGAAAACATTTGTGATGTTTTGTGAAAATATGTGCATTTCGAAGAAGTTTTATGCAATCGGAGTTCCATAAGACCACTTTATCGAATGATAGTCTGCTAATTATCAGCAAAACGTTTACTGGAATACTTTGTTTCAGTTGTGAATAGAGTGATTATTCACCACAAACATTAAATGGAATTTTTCATGAATTCTATGAAAGTGAAAAATTTATTTACCAGATTCCAGTTAACTGGCTGTACACTGTGATTTCTACTTTAATTTATGGGTGCTCGAGTCTTGACCTCAGGTATTGAAATGAATGTGGTAATGTGAAGTTCAAAGTGATACTAATATCTCTTTAGTGCATTCTTGATTTTTACTTACTATTGTTTATGGGATGCTTAATCCGAGAAATTTTGTTACTATAACATTTCTGCTGACAGTTATGGTGAAGGGGATATACTTATATTAAATCTAGAAATGAAAATGGAACGAAACTCCTCTCTTGAATGTTCCAGGCATACACTGAATGTTTATCCTGGAGTGAGTGTGAAAAATGTAGACGTCTCACCGCTTCAGCCAAATCTATCATTCATGTACTACAAAGTGCCAAGTACCAAACAGTCTGGCCCACTTGTATTTAAAGTGAGTTTAATAATATGTAATCTCCTAAACTTCACTTCATTGCCTAGGTAAGTGAAAAATTAAACGAATCCGATACATAGTGGTTTATTACAACAAAAATATTGAGGATGGTACACGTATTTTGTGTTAACAAGTATACATTAATGTTTATCTTTCTGTATATACAACCTATCCAAACTTGATGATTACATGTGGTTTCAGGATACAGATAGAATCATATTACATACACTAATAGATACCAATCAACCGAAATTTCAGATAATGCCTATATTAATAATTAAATGTGAAGATGTGTTATGTTGATCCAAGAGGAGATCACTAAGATCTTTAAATGTATTAATTAAATGAATGTATATTATTGTTGAGGGTTATGGGGAGTAACAGACAAGATTTTTTCTTCTTATAAATGCATTTTTCAAAGATTGATATGGCGCTACTAGTTATATTCAGTCTCGTTTATTGAATTTATGTCCGTACACATAAGGAAGAATTCAACGATAAATTTGGTTAATGGACCGTGTGCAGAATTATGATTCAAATAGTTCAGTGTGTCAGCATTTGGATGATAAGAATTATAATATAGTCACTTTATTTTCTTTCAACTTACAGTGAAGAAATGCCAGTTTCTATCACTTACTTTTCTATCTTCGTTTTAAGCCTAACTCTGTCCGATATTTTGTTGACAGTGACCATCAATGGGTCTGTTGATATAACTTCCTATATTATCATAACTATATAACGAGAATAATCTCTTAAACGTTTTAATAAACTTACACTTGAAGAACGTAATACTTCAAGAAATTGGTCATTATTAAACATACATAGACTTGTGTATCCACATATTTTGACTAATTGTAATTTATTAGGATAATACTAAAGATGTGAGTGTATGTAACTTAACAATTCTTTCAGCTTTTCATTGTAGTGAAGCTAGTTTTTTATTATGAGGGTTTCTGGATAAAAAAAACTCTTAGAATTCCATCGTACAATAACCGGGTAAAGCTTTTGTATATCTTCAAGAACACTTTTTTTACTTTCATTGAAATAGGGAAATTCCTTTCGCTTTGATAATGCAATCTCGGTCAAAATCTATGTCTACTTCAAAGACCAAATATTTTTACCATCACAAAAAAATACGGCAAAATATACTGTCGTCGCAGAGCTTGTTTGTATTTCCACAAACAGACCTCAACAAGTTAGCCCATACATCAGTAGATTCATGAGTAAAAGAACCGTTACACTTGCTAGCACAAATTTCATCAGTAAGTTATGTTATTTTTCTTGAGTTCACCTGAGTTCATTAAATTTTTCTAAGAATGTCGCGATTATATAGTGTACAAAGTTTTAACAGTTTTGGAAATGTCAAATCAAATTTACAAATATTTGAGATCTAAAGTTTTTTTCGGTTTAAATCATTTGTAATTTCTAACAACAATGTATTACTCCAGATGTGTGGAGAAGACCGATATTATAACACTGAAATGTAGTGTTTTCAAGTTGAGTTTATGAACAGATTCATCTATTCCCATCTAAGATAAGTACGAAGAAAAACCCACAAGGTACCAATCAGTTCCACTATGTAAATTTCGAATCAAGTTCAATGATGACTCTACAAGCTCTTAGAATGAACATACGTTTGACGATAAATAATCATATTCAAAAATTTTAATCGACGAGTATAGATTTAAAGAAATTCTGTAATTAGAAATTGGACACGGAATGACAAAATTCTAAATAATTTCAATTTTGAAAAGTAATAAATAGAGCTCGGTTTAAACTTGAGATAATGAAGACGAATTCGGAACAAGAAACATGCTTGCATTATACAATCATTCAAAGAGCGAAAGAAGCATTAAATTACCACTTGATATAAAGGTCTTGACTAAAATGTTCATGGCTAAACCGTATAATTTTTGTGCATATAAAACTACTCATTATAATTCAAGTCAATTTGTCCTCTTTGATTCCAGTAATGCCTTTAGCAAAAGAATAAATATTAGCGGAAAAATAATAAATACAACCCATTTATTGTTTAGTTAAAAAAGATTCGATGACTTTTTGAATTCTACTAAACTAATACCCACTGAAGAGTATTAGCACAATTCTAATCAATCTACAATAATTTAATGACACAAGTTTGAAAAATCTCCAAAATATAAAAAGATTCACTATGTAACCATTCAATTTACATATAAACGTTGGGTAGTAGAAACTAATTTCCAAATACTTGATTCTCAAAATTTTATCTGTGCGTCTAAGAGTTTATTTGTAAGCGATTTAATAGTTGGAATCATGAGTCAATTGAAGCTAGACCATCATGGCAAATCTGGAAGTACTGGACGACCGTCTCATTCTATTGTGGGACTCCTCAGCAGTGCGCATCCACGATCCCGCCCCTCCCACGAGATTCAAACCCCGGACCTATCAGTCTCGCGCACGAGCACTTAACCATTAGACCACTGGGCCGGCGCCCAACAGTGTTAATGTCTAACTTCAACCAATCTACGAAATTGCGCCACCGTACACCATTATCTTCAGTGAGCTGACATCTCACAACAGACCTGGTTGAACTCCACTGGTAACGGCTTCCCACTAGAACTCCAGAAGTATCTCTTGAAGTCAGTCACCAGTGAGCAGACGATTATAATCAGAAGGGGTTTGTGGAGATTTTAGAAATTTCAAGGATTGAAATTATGAGTTTGACATTAACACCGTTGGATGCCAGCTCAGTGGCCTAGTTGGTTAAGCGCCTAGCACGAGATTGGTAGGTCCCGGGTTCGAATCCCTCGGGGTGCATGATCGTGGATGCGCACTGCTGAGGAGTCCCATAATAGGACGAGACGGCCGTCTAGTGCTTCCAGGTTTTCCATGGTGGTCTAGCTTCAACTGACTCATGATTTCAATCTGTGAAATTTCTAAAATCTCCACAAACACCTTCTGATAAAAAAATTAGTCGAGACTATAATTTATGGACGAGCCAATCGAAAGTGCTTGAGGGATTTCAAGGTCGCGGAGCTAATTTCAGTACCTGATACTCACGTACAATTGGGTCACAGCGGATTTTAGAGCAAATAGGACTACAAAGAAGTTCCTTTATTTGTGATGATGGTAATCAAATGACTTGTGGACCTTGTGTAGACTGGCGTGACGACGTTGTCTTTCGATGTAATACATGTTGGACGAAGAAGTTCGCTAGAATAAGAACTTTTTTCCCTCGATTCAGATTGAGACTAAAGCAAATTATGATAATTGTTGCGAACTGTATACCAAAAGCATCAGTAACGTTGACTGTAACATTCTCAGATGTTACTAAAGCTTCGGCTGTTAAGTGGTATGAGTATTGTAGAGATATATGCATAATAAAAATGACAAGCTTACACAACCAGAGGGCACACAAACAATACTGAAGCTATGTGGTCAAGGCTAAAAGAGTTTTCGTGATCTTATCATGGCTCCAGAGGCCTACTATTGTGGAGCCATATGGGTGAGTTCCTCTATCACATACACTACGATTTTATAACCTCTGAACCTCTTTCTAACTTTGACAAATTTTTGAACCACGTAAAAGAAGTGTATCCATTTTCTTTCTTTGGTTTTGTATAATATACTATACTTACTGTTTTCTGACTGGCTAGTATTTCTCGAGATCACTTGAGCTTCATTTAAAGGTCTTCCACAAATTATAATTTCGAAGGAAATCATTTGATGATACACATTCAAATAGTTGAAATCAAAGAAAAATTTCAGTAGACAGTCGTACAATTTTCTTATTCTATTCAAAACCACATTTTATATGGAATTAATACAACTTGTACATACTGAATCTTCAGTAGTAATAATACATCAGTATAAATTTAGACGTTTTTGCAAAAATAATTCCAATTTTCTGTATATTTACAATTCAGTGTAAGATCTATTAGTGAAATAATCAAAGATAATAACTTGTAATTCATTCCAGATATAAATTAGATATTTAAAATCGGAATATCTACCCAGTAGTACTGTAGTGAAGGAGAACACAGGTAAGGACAACCGAATTATATTTAGCATAAAATTACAGAGTTATGTAATAAAATAGAAAAATCGTACTCTAATACTTAATTTGCAAAATGTTCATTAATTGTCTCAGGCTTCATTGTTCCCGAATTTCTTAATCAATTGCTTTCTATTCACGTCCTTCCCTTCTTAAACTTCTCGATCTTCTGTTGCCAGACATATTTCTGACTCACGTTATATGTTAATTATATCGATATAAGTAACACATACCACATTATGATATATTAGACTACCAACAAACACCTTTATTCCCTACAAAGATCACTAGCTTCAATGGTAAAATTGTTCGGAAATCTCAATTATATATTTTCTAGAAAATACTCAAACTTTGATAGTGCTCTTTTTTGTCTAGTAAATCTTAATAAAAATGAATTTCATTTCCTTTTTGTTATTAGATATTACAAGGAAAAAATGTGGTAATGTTGTAAAACTTACAGAAAAGCAAAATATTCATAACTGTTCAGTTAATTCATTGTCTACATTGAGCGTACATGACACTGTAGGAGGATCACAATCAAATTCTCTTATTTCACATCAACCTATAACCATTCTCTTCGATCAATTAGTATATGTTAGTCAAATTAGTCCTATTTCACTAGAATCAAATAATAAAATAAAAATATTAAATGTTTCAACAACTACCGATGGAATATTATTTAAACACATTGTAACGGTAAGTCTAAATTAAGTAAGTTTTTAACTACCAGGATCTATGTTTGTGACACCGTTTGTAAAATGGATATAATAGATTCCATTGACCATTAAGTAGGAAAATAACACACTGAATGTAATTAATGACTGATCAACACAACTATTACAGATTTACATTTTAATCGTGATTTAAATTGCTTATTGGCACTATCACTATAGCAATGAGTAATACAAGAGTATGAGTCTTGTCAAAACTGTAGATACATCTTGTTGATGAACCTCAAGTAGTCTCAAAACTTAGTAAACGGCTTTCAACCACTTATTTCAGCCACTTTGCATCGAAAATGAGCATATCAGTAAACTTTCTAGAGTTTCTAAATGATAATTTTTGGATGATTCGAGTGTTATATAAACAATCATCTAACACTTTCATAAATTAATTTTCATTTTAGATGAAGGAGAGTATAAAACAACCGTATATGGAGAATATATACTTTAATCCTCTACTTGCTACAAGAGGATTACATTTTATTACTATTGACGCTCAAGATAATACGCGAAATGCAAACTTTTCAGTTGAAGTTTATGGTTGTAGTGCTATTTGGGATCCTCTAAAATTCGGTAAGTTTGAAGCTGCTGTTTCATTTTAGTCTTTATTTTATTCATGAATAACATATTCACAAGTGTTTTGGCATTATTCTTTTACATCAATTTTCATACCGATAACATATTAAAACTTATTATCAACGAATATTTACATACAAAACATTGGGCTAACGCTTCATAAGGTAAAGTTAAATATGAGGATATTGTATAAAATGACTCTACATAAAACCCAAATCGTCAGTAAACACAAGTTGATATCAGTTAATAAATCCCTCAAAGAAAGATATGATGAAATGTCTTTTAACTTCTTTTTGAACTGTCAGATAATATGAAAACAAAGACTTTCTGCACTAAGAAGGACCTGACATACCTAACATTGATCACCACCCAGTGATCAATCAACTCTAACCAGAAGTCTTCTGTTGTTTAGTCCATAAGACATTGAATTATTTAATATGTAGATTGTTGCATAAACTTCTTTCAGTTATTTACTTTTCTTCGTCACCTTCAGATCCTTGTTCAAAAAAATTTGTTGAAAAAAACAATGAAAACAAACCCTTAAAAACTATGTTAATGACTAAAGAATTTATCTTCTATTGTGAAGTATCACCGCTGAAAATCAGAAACATTACGAATGAAAAGCATTGTTTTATGATTACAGGACCATTTCCAATTACTCTAACAGGTAGGCCATTTCTAACCTCCATATTACTATGATCATCATCAAATTTTGAAATTTATACTTGGTACACGTAACGTACATCTTTTTTGCACATTTGTTTCAGACATGGGACATGGAATAAACGAAATTATAATGTTACTAAAACCAAGTAATGTTATCGTGGGAAGAAACAGTCGTAATAATAGTACACTTATAAGTGAGAATATGGGAAAGTCATGGATAGTTACAAATCAATGGAAATTGAAGAATATGTTGTCACAATCATCTGAGATTATTAATTCTTATGAAACTCCGTGGTTCAATATTCAAAATAAATCCTGTGATGACTTTACTATCAGTCTATGCAATCCAGGTGGTGATCCATGGAAATGTAAGTAGTCTGATTATTATGCAACAAATTGTTTAAATGAAATACAGATGTTACTGAAGAACGTCTAGACTATTAAATATGTGGTCTATAACAAAACAAAAATCAAGAAAAGCAACTACAAAACCAAAGAAACATGGAATACGAAAATAATTTAGCTATAACTAGGGAAAAAACAGCACCAGAGAACGGAAAAGTAGGAATGATTGATACTATATATGCATCTTCTCGATGGAAACGTGTTTACTTTGTAACTTAACTTTTTAGATTTCGCCTACATAATTTGTGTATTTATTTAGGCCTAAAAATGATATTTTTAACCAACAACATAATGAACATTGAACCGGTTTGTTTCATAAGTACCTCAGAATCCCGGTATTAATCAGTATCTCAAAATAATCATCAAGGGTTCAATCACATTTTATGGTATTTATATTTTCATTTGATTTTGGTTGTTAGATCAGTTTATTCTGAAGAGATTGAACAAGCGAACCACATATCCTATAGACTTTTGATATATTTACACTATTATTAGTAAATTTGGATCAATAATTCTATTTAATTACGAATAATACCTTATACATTTACTAATTTGGAATTTACAGATTATCTAAACAACTTGGTGTTTCTTTATTTCCAGTTTGTTACAGCGGTATATCATGGGGCAATCGACTGATCACAAATTGGAATGATCGCCAAATAACTTAATAATTCAAACTTCATTTCTTTTATATACATATTTCAACTAATAAATCAAGAATGATGTATGAAATATATGTCACGTTTTTATCAGTCTCATTTATAATCAAATAAATACCAGACTTTAGTTTCCATTGATTTCAGTTATTTGGATCTCTTTTTGATGCCCAGTATCTGACTTTAACTAAATCGGATGATGATTTTATCGCTACACACATCACAGCTACCCTCGTATATAGTTATCAACTTAAATCGCGTTAGTGAATAACGGAATTACATAAGCCAAATACGAGAATAGATTTTGAATGAGTATATTTCGTACACTGATTGATCTGAGCAGACAATCAGAGGAATGGAACGGAGAAGGCCAGTGAGCCAACTCATTTTGATCAAGCGTGATTCAATGCTTAGAGTCAGACAAAAATAAGTTACAAACACACAATGCATTGGGCAAGCAATTAACACACATACGCTCATATAAAAACAGCCAATATTGATAAGCGAGTAATTGACAAAATCAAAATGTTGCTCAAGAAGAATGAATAAATTGGTCTGTCCGGAACCTAGAATAACCCAGGTCGGTATGCCATTATAATAAACGTTACATCATGATTCTTACTGTTCCTGATATGATGTCGTACGTACCTAAGATTGTGGGTCTTGTGTAATAGATTCTGATAAAAATGCTATATAACATATATAATACGATAATTCTTGATATTTTTTCGGTTTACACATGGTTAATGCTAAACGGATGAACAATGGAAAAATCAAATGTGAATAAATCGTATGGCATATGGATTTCGGGTTAACAGCCAAATCGCTAAACGAAATAAGACTCAGCTTATCCAGCCAAATAAACAATGAACAGAAATGGATAGCGGCTAGCGGTGAAATCCAGGACGCGCGTTTCGTCCTACTTGAGACCTGAATATTAGAATTGATGTTTAATCCATATATTCTATATTAACTAAAATCATAATGTCTATATCGGGGCAATTCGCACTGGATACCCATATACTACCCAAGGCTGGGCGAATTTTAGTCCAAATATAAACAACATAATAATGCATGTCATTCCAAATTGAATGGATACCCATATCCGTTACACAAGTGAGCGGGTATCTGAAATCAGTAACTACTTGGATGATTCTGTACTTGGTTCGAGTCCCGGAATAAGCATCAATTCAAACACAAACGCATCCAGCTGACATGTCCCAATTTGGATCAAATACGCGTTCTGGATTCCACTGACAGTCAAATTTGACCTATTGTAAATTAACTGAGAGAATATGTCTGTTATATGTCCCAAGTCATCCATGCATTATTATGCTTAAAAACAAGTGAGCATTGGAATGGTAAACACTAGTTTTAGTTATTTTAAGATTGTAATTAACTGAGTAATATTAGTTAACTTTGTCGAATTACAAAGATGCTCCTTCTCAAGCTTTGTTAGATTTTAGGGCAAGCGAGGGCAGAAATTAACCGTTGATAGTGTTTAATTAAGCAGTGATCAATAAAGCTTAAATAAATGTTGAAGAATCTATAATCTTATCTTTAATAATCCTTTGAATACTAAACAAATGATTTTTTCTAGCTGAATTTCATATTCTGATAGGACAAATATTTGATAAGCACATTAAGTATATAAGCAACTAATATGAACCAGCATGTGAGTGTAAAAGTAAATCACATTATCTTAAACATTTTTATAGTGAAGGAAGGTAACATTGTCAAATTATAAAGATATTGAAGAATTTATTTATAAATGAATCATTAGTTGACCTGTTTTTATCCAGTGCATACCAAGGATTAATCGTTATTATAACTTTTGTGGTTTGTGTGTGTATAGTCAAGAATACTTTCAAAAAGACATTTTATAAAAAAGTGCTTATATTTAATTCATTTGTGCGATCAAGTACAACGAGCTGATGGGTACCAAATAGAACAAAACACGCGTCCTGGTCGTCAAAATTAAGTATTATCATACTTTGTGCATTTTCAGCAGCTAACATGTTTCACAACAGCAAAATCTTGTGTTAGCAAGAGTAAAATGCAAGTATATACTTTTATTACGTCCACTCCAGTTCATGCGCATTTTATATGTATAATTCGAAATGTATTTTATAATTTCTGATAACTGTTTGAGAATAAACTAAGGTGAAAAGTTTTGTAAAGTGACTAATCACACACAAAAGATTATTTACAATTTTCTCAGTTATTTTGTTATTTAGGATGTTAATATGATATCAAAAGATAGATTCAGTGTGAGACCATTCAATAACTGAATGTACGTTTATAAGATTTAATTTTTCAATAGGAAATACATCAGTTTCTTTGTTGTCTCAATAATAATTGATGAAATATTAAGAAGAGCACAATATTAGTAGTTAGAATTGTAGTTAATGAAGCATAACCGATCTATTATGAGAAGTGAATATTATTTTATCAACAATACGACGTATACAGTGTAGGTATGTGTTATGACGCGCGGTGTCCAAGACTGATAATGATATACAGAATTCCTGTGCCAAAGTTCCCGACTAGATTCTCAGCCAGAAGAATTGCAGTGGAGATAGTTTACTAGGATTAACCGATATATATATATATATATATATATATATATATATATACTAATTTCAATGGTTAAGATCATGAGTCAGTTGAAGCTAGACCACCATGGAAAACCTGGAAGCACTGTTGTGAGATAGTCACTCACTGAAGACAATGGTGGATGTGTCGCTCAGTTTCGTGGATTAGTTGAAGTTAGACATAAACACCATTGGGTGCCGGCTCAGTGCTCTAGTGGTTAAGTGCTCGCGCGCGAAACCAGTAGGTCCTGGGTTCGTATCTCTTAGGAGGCGAGGTCGTGGATGCGCACCTCTGAGGAGTCCCACAATAGGACGAAACGACCGTCCGGTGCTTCCAGGTTTTCCGTGGTGGTCTAGCTTCAATTGACTCATGATCTTAACCACTGAAATTACTATAATATTCACAAAACCCATCTGATATATATATATATATATATGTACCTTAGTAAATAAACCTATTTCTTGGTTAATAACATGCAGTTGCCATTAAAAGATTTTTGATTGTCAATTTTTGGTTTCTGTTTTATTCACTTTCGATTGACTCAGTGATTATATTATTCAATAACAATATAATCATCTAACTTATTCGGATGAATAATCTCCAAATACCAAGGTCTTGCAAAGTCAGATCTATACATAAATAAATACAAGTATCATAATAAATTTCAAGAATTTTGATGTCTTTAAAAAATCATTCAAATAACAAATTGCTGATAAAATTTGGAATCGCACTCCAAAATTAGTTGTAAGAACATTCTAGTTGTAAAACAAAAAAATATTTTAGCGAGCAATAGTTTATGATGACTTCTTCAGACACTTCACTCACAAATCCATGACTAATATGATAAAACCATAGAATGTTTTTGAGTCAGAATACTAACATATAAACAACGAATATACTTTTAAGTTATTGTGCACAAATATCCAAAATGCTACTGGAATATTCTCAAAAAAACTATATTTATCCAAACTTAAAATCTTTTAAACACCATGTACAAAATGTTATCGATTCTATTTGTTCACGCATCCCGTTAACAGAATCCAATATTTCGCCAAGACCTCCTGTGCTATATGAGTTATCACCCGACGAACACTATCCTTCCACCGAATATGTTATCAGAGTTACGACAAAAACACGAAATTATCGAAGCATAACATAAATTTCTGAACAATTGTGAGAGATATGTGTTTAATCATTCTTCAGTATCCTTAACAAATGTACAATTAGAAGCCTTGTGGTGGTCGGTATTCGATATAATCTCTAAACTTCGTATACAGCTCGTCTTGATAACCGTTCTATATAACGTCCCAACGGTATATTAATCAGAAGGCAAATACGAAGTGTTGATTACTTTTATTGCGAGACCACACACATATATCCAAATGTACAGATGCGTTAAACAAGCATAGAAGAGTTGTGCTGAAAGGCAAGCAAGCGAGCGAGAGCCATAGCAAGAGCGAGACGGGAGTGTGTGAGTGAGTGAGTGTTGAATATGAATAACATGGACATATATATACCATGTGAAATGAAGAGTAATTGAATCAAATAAGCGGTTAGTAGTAAGACTAGCAGAGTGAATAAATGCGTAGGCCGTAAGCAATATTCAAGCATACGTATTTCATACAAGTAAAAAATAATAAGAGTACAATAAGTTGTTATAGTGCGGATGACTTTGTCCGCTAAATGAGTTAGCAAAAGGGCTTAACTGCGTTAGATGAGACTAAACTCATTTGCACGTGAGTCACTATAGCCTCATCTCTACAAACAAAATTCTTTGACAAATTAAAAAACTAATAAACTTCACACACATGTTCAATTTGAGAATTTAATCAAACAAACAAATGATATTCGTACATTATCTGATCGAGAATCCCAACATTTCCAATCTACTGTTCTCGATAGCTGCAACCAGTATATTAGTATAAAAGTAACAGGTAAAATTCTTCGAGCGAAAGAACATAGAAACCCAACCAAAACTACTTACAAACAATAAAGACTTTTTATAATACGTCCAGATAAATGTTCATGAACTTCCATTTTAAGGTTGGTAGAGCTACAAACGTCTTAAAGAGGAGAATTACCAGAGTCTTTAAAAAGCACTTTCTTCGCAGCAACGTTGCGAGTAGTATTCTCCAGCTGATTATTGCTTATCAATAATTTTAGGAATTAATTATCTCATCTGACCAACACAATATGCATTTACCAATTTTTGTGCTTATGTGGAGCCAGATATATAGGTCGTTCGGTGCGTACTTTATCCAAACGAATTCAAGGACATTACCTGGCATGACCAAAATGCGGCGGAAACCGTTCAATAATCCAACACCTTGTGAACACAGGTCATCCAGTCAAGACAAACTCTGAGTTCAAAGTCATCTACAAGGTAATTTGAAGTCTGCCAATGGCAGTTATATTGCATCTTGTTAACTTTACCGAAGTGATACGCATACATTTGGGAAAACCAGAATTTTGTGTGCAAAAGTGGTTGGCACAACCTCTTCTTCCACCATGGTCTTAATGTCTCATCATTTCTTCCTTCATACTCTTCATCCTTTACAGTCATCTGATTCCCTTCCATCTTTTCCTTGAACTTTTTATGTCCAACTGGTTTATTTCTGTTTCTACGATCCTCCTAATTACATTTTATCTTATCATGCTGAGCCGTCCTTTCCCAATGATAATTTCCCTAACTATCTCTATGATGAATATTTAAACTCTCAACAACCAAACTATTATTAGTTTCCTTGGTTAAAAAAATTCTTTTAATAACTTTCTTTATTCTACCTCACCGTTAATATGTCTAACAGAAGTTTACTATCATCATAATTGCATTTTCAGAAGGGATTTTGTAGAAATTTTAGTAATTTAAATAATTAAAATCACGAGTCAATTGAAGCTAGACCACCATGGAAAATCTGGATGCACTGGATGGCCGTTCCGTTGGATGCCGGCTCAGTGGTCCAATGGTTAAGCGCCCACGCGCGAGACTGATAGGTCCCGCGTCCGAATCTCGTGGTGGAAGGTGGGATCGTAGATGCGCACTGCTGGGGAGTCGCATACTAAGACGAAACAGCCGTTCAGTGCTTGCAGGTTTTCCATGGTGGTCTAGCTTCAATTGGCTCATGATTTCAACTATTGAAATAATTGCATTTATTGTAATTATTACCATCCTGAAAAATAAGTATATATATATATATATATATATATATATATATATATATATATATATATATATATATATATGCGATAACTCATCACTGAACCGATGTTTTTTATTTAATATCTCAATGGGTGTATTCCGTTTACTAATTCTTATTTCCGAATGTTTGTTAATGTCATACTACTTATCATTACTGCTATTTTTCCTCATTGCCATCAGTATGTACTTTCTAATTATCATATTTAATTATGTAATCTATTTTCTTGTTACCAGTAATTTATACATTTTATTAATTGTCTAATATTATTCGATTATCACTTATCGCACGATCAGTTTTGTATTTTTTGTTTTGTAAAAATTTGTTCATCTTATTTTTTCTAATGGAACAATTTCCACAACCCCACACTAAAATGATTAGTTTCAAAATGGTAAATATTGGTTACTGATTTCTGAAAACTGATATAAAATGTAAATATTCTTCGACTGATCAGCTTTTCTCTAAACTATGAACGTTAATAACTTACAACGCACTAGATGTATTTTTCTGAATGTTGTCACGAGCACAGATGTGTTCATGAGTAGCTTTCCAATCGTGACAAAGTATCTTAACATATGGGCACACATTTTCAAAAAACTAGTTAACCAATCGCTTATTTTTTTAAATTTGTTTAGTCACACCTAAAAAATCCTCATCACTAGGGTTCAGAAATCACAATAAACGTTTAGTATATGTTAGTCTTTTTTTTTATATATATAAGCATTGAAAATACTTATATGTATTTATTTGAAAACGCGGCCGTGCAAAGATTTCATTCACTTATCTTTCATTAATAAAATAGATGTTGTCCTCTGTTTACAATGATACTAATAGCAATAATAACAGTAATTATTAATGCCATGTTAAGATGAATTTATAATTGAAAATAAGAATTTGTCATAGAAGGGAGTTGGTACAAATCTCAATGAAAGAATAGGGGAAAGAAAATTTATGATTTCTTTTGATAAAATTTGATTAAAAATAGGACATTCCCTCTGAAAACCAAGGCTAACAACAAGACCGATATATCTTATATGCGGATAAATGTGGTTTTCTTGAGTTGTTGCTAATTCCTTTCTGCTATGTAGAAGAGACTTAATCTTTTACGTTTAAGCATCGTACATCGGACTTTATATAAAACTCGTAGGAAATCTTCAATCTTTGTGCGGTGTTTATTATCAGTAAAGTGAAAGAGAATGACACTGCTTACAGACATAGTGATTCCTTCTCCTTATTATACTGGTACATGTTAACGATCTGCTAATGACAGAGCCCTTTAGATACAACTGATATAACTAACCTCACAGGGACTTCCAAACTGATGAACAAACTCAACTAGATGCATCATTGATATTATAGCCTTGTTTTATTAGACTAGGATTTCGTTAGTTTAAAAAATGACCTGATTAACATTTCACTCGATCTATTGATCTATAGATTTATTAGATTATCAATGGAATAACCATCATTGAAACAAAGTCATAAGTGGAAAGCTCCCTTTTCAATTGTAACAATTCACATCATGTATAAATGTTAAAAACATCAAATTTATCTACTATGAAAGTTTTTAAAACATGCATTAAATAGATACAATAAAATTCATTAATAACAAATGAATGAGAGCTAATTTTCTTTTTCAATTGTATATCCAATTAAAAGAAATGTATTGTTGGGAGAATTATCTAAAATCTAACATTTATATAAGTAGTATACAATTATTGTGTGAAAAAGAGAAAGCATTCATTAATTTACAGAAGATTTTCTTTTATTTCAAAAAATTAGAAAATTTAACTTTTATTACTTTTAATTGATATTGATATAAACGTTTTGTTTGTGAATTAAAACAAAAGAAGAATATGTTTATTATATTGAAAATTAACAGTAAAGAATATAATGTTTATGTATTACAAAGTAATTATCATTTTATTCTATAACAATCGGAAACTTCCTAACTAATTCTTATGTTTCCTAAAACTATTGTTATTTAAACTATTCACCATAGCAACTATTTTATTTGATTCTTCTTCAGCTAATATAAAGTTTATAAAACAAAAAATAAAATCATAGTTTTACTGACCAAACTTTTATTCATCCCTACTAATGATGAATTATCAGAAAATACTACTGTCTATGAATATAATATTAATCATGATCAAAAGTATGATTTGCAAATTGATGAATAATTTCATGGAAATATAAGTCTTTATTCAGGGTTTATCCACAGATCATCTTGACGTATTAGCTAATCAAAAAAATGTTTGCCCATTTAAAAGGTAAATAAATAAATCATTTTGATATAATTTATGCTTAGTAATCCATGAATTTTATTATATTTTTCATAGTTTGATGTTCTTTAGATTTCAAAGATACCTTTGAAAGTATTCCAAACCTTAGATATAATAGTCAACCGTTGTATCATATCTTTATGTATTATAAACAATATCAATAAAATATGAATAAATTTATTTATATCGATATTGAGAATTAGAGTTTTAGACTATTGGTAGAGATATAGAAACAGGTTTCTCTTAAACTGAAAATTGAGTGAAGATTTCTGTTCTATGAGCAATAAAAAGATATTAATTAGTTAAATGATGTAATGCACAATTTTAAATGTAGACTTTGGTTGAACCCAGTCATTATGAATTATGTGTACTTATACGAATATGTTCGTAGTTAGTTTGACAAAACGCTACGTAACATAATATGAATTGTAAGATTTTTAAGTTCCAAACTTTGATTCTAGATATTTAAATTCAATTCCTACGAATTGGCTTGGTTAAACGTTGTTTAAATACTTTTTTCGAAAATTTACTATCTTTTCTAGAAAATAACAAAATTTAAATAAAAATTCGAAATTCTTCTTTTGGTAGTCACTTTCCCATCAGCTGAAACTTTTTATGAAATAAAAACTAACCATTTGATCTGTGATGAAAGGGAAACATTTCAGAACACGTACTACTTAAATGATTGTTAATAAGTTTCGCAAAATATTAAAAGCCTCATAAGCTCAAACATTAAACTGTGGTGTTGAGAAAATAAATATTTCAAAACTATTATTCTTTGGAGAGAGGGGGAATAAAATTAGTAAACTTACTAATTGTGCTCTTATTAAATATAGTATAAGTGTAGTAGACGTCACTCACAGGGGTATTAATAAGTAACGTGTGACGGAATGTGTCGTCGAGGTTGCAATGATTATCAGATGGAATGAAGAGTTTCAGTGCATCGAAAACACAGCGTTGGCATAACACTTGGAGACCATACCAGAAAACAGTTCAGATTGCAAAACATACCGAAAGCTACAAATGGACGACCGAAGGCTCTGTATATGTAATATGTGAATACCCGGCAACATTCCTCGTGTTTTACACAAGTGCCATTCATATATATATATATATATATATATATATATATATATATATATATATATATATACCCTTAACTCTTCAAAAAACCAAATCAAATAACAAAAAGACAGGCAGTTTTGTTTTTATTTACTTTTAAAATTAATCACGAAGTCTTAATAAAGTATCTAAACAAACCATTGTTTTCAAACCTAAATTATTTTGAACATACAAGATAAATTTTATATCATTGAATAAGAAAAGAGAATTCAGCTAAGAAAATTTTCTTTTCGACGAAATCATTTACTTAAGCTGTACATTCGTATATATAGTTATATGGAAAATATATATCGATAGAAGGATAGAAAGGATTGTATCACAAAAAGTTGGATTCGAGAATAAATAACAAATGAGGTTAACGTACTAATCAAGGGGTAAGGAAGAACAGAATTTATGGGTCAGATAATAGTCCATTTGGCAGATATGAAGAAAAGCCACAAACAACAAAGGTCATAATAATAAACTGAATGATAATAAAGAAAACTTGTATAAGGTAATAATAATCAATGATTAGAGTTTAAAATGCAAAATAATAATTTAAAAAATATCGATAATACTTAGATAAAAGTGCAGAAAAACAACCAAGACAACGGAAAAAAACACCAACACAGAAACATATCCATTAAGGGAATTAGGGCCAAGGAAGAATGAGAGGTTGGACAAATCGTTTCTGCACGCAAAGTTCAGGCTTGAGTTTGTGGATTGCCAATGTTTGTGGCTTTTCTTCATATCTGCCAAATGGACTATTATCTGACCCATAAATTCTGTTCTTCCTTACCCCTTGATTAGTACGTTAACCTTATTTGTTATTTATTCTCGAATCCAACATTTTTGTGATACAATCCTTTCTATCCTTCTATCGATATATATTTTCCATATAACTATATATACGAATGTACAGCTTAAGTAAATGATTTCGTCGAAAAGAAAATTTTCTTAGCTGAATTCTCCTTTTCTTATTCAATGACACTATGGGTTATTTTAAAAATCTCATATCAATCATTTGATCACGATATTATTATCGGTAGTAAGTAGACGTTTTAGAGAAACTGTGTGTATATTGAAATTCTTTTTTGTTTCATGACGAAATAACTTTCTCATCTTCATTAAAAAATAACATGATCAATCAATATGATCAAATGAAGATGTGAACATGGTGTATGCAATCAGAAGAAATGTGTATGCGATAACTGTTGGGTAGGCAAATTTTGCGAAGTATCAGGTTAGTGAAGTCATTTAAGTTACATGTAAAACAACTTTCGTTTACTAAGAACAGATTTCGCACTAATCAAAATATTTTCATCGTTATCTCATTTCCTATAGATCATAATCATCCCATTGTAATTATAAATGATTATAATGTGATCGCGTAAAGCTTTTTGATCACTGATCCCAAATTGTGGACGAGAAAGCAATTTTGAGTGGTTTCAAGTATTGATGTTTTATGAAGTATGTAACACGATTCAAAGTAACATACAAGACATAAGGAAACTTCTATTATTGATTGGAGCAAAAGGTGTATATGGAATTTTTAGTTTTAATTGTGTGAAGAAATATAAACCATAAATAAACATGATGGTATAATGCAAAGATGATAATACTAGATTATATTGCGTACATTATAATGATCAATGTTGTATAACTGCAACAGCATGTGTACAAATAAAAAGCATGTAAAATTAATAGACTAACATTAAGTTTTTGGAATTTACAATGTGTTAATAATCTTGAACAGTATGGAGTATGACTCGATCTTCATGATTGAAACTTGACACAATGATAACAAGTTAGTCCATATGTTAACCGTTTGGAGACAAAATAGAAATATTTACGAAACGTTCAGTTCAAAATAAAAGCAACATTTATTTCCTCAAGTCCTATGACTTTTTATTTATATCAAATTCAAATTATATAACTATAAAATCACTATTTAGTTAGATGGATGTCGAAAGACCTTATTTCATGCCCATTAAAAGCAATAAATTCTTGTTGAATTCTGAATTATATCGACCTCCCGAAACCCTAGTTTTTAATAAACTTATGAAATGGTAAACTAAGATCATTTCTAAATCATATTCGTCGAGATAATTAATAGCCTAGAAGTGATTTGGTTTTCATGATGCACTTCTTGAAATATATTGAAGTTACGAAGAATAATCATATAAGTTATAAGATGAAACGTTTCATTTACGTTTCTAAAAGCTTGTCTTAATTAGTTGCTAACATAACAAGTAAATCATTCTTCATTTTATAAACAGAAATAAATGAAATTATTTAAAAGTATAACCAGTAACATAGATATCAATAAACACTACCGGAAACTAGTCACAAGAAAATAATAACACAAACTGTTCATTCCAATAATATTTAAAGTTGTTTGGCTTGAACTGACTGTGTTCGAAATATTTAATATTTATTTTAAACTTGCGGCGTGTATTTAAGTTGGCGCCACAGTTAACCATTCAACTTCTGATATATCAAGACATCACATTATACTTGGTGATTGCTTCTATCCAGTTTTAGATAATATTCGTTTTACCTCAGATAGTTTTAAAATTACTGTGTCACCAAGTTCTATCGGCATTCCAAACAAAATTATTGGACAACTTACATTTCGAGATGTACGAAGTGATCAAATAGAGGAATGTGGGCAATTATTTTTTTTACTTGGAGGAGTCCAACATTATAACTATCCAATTTATGTAGAAAACGGTACAGGTTTCATTCGCTTTAGTCCCCTTAACAATTTTAATTGGCCAAAGCTGATACATCACAAAATTTACATGACTGTAAAATTATATGTCAGACCAAATAAGGAAATGGATTCATCGCGAATTGTCATCTCCTGGAATTATTTTACGAAAGATCAACAAGGAAAACAGTCGAAGTCCCAAAACGATGATTTCCATCTGGAGAGGCTTAGGAGGGTGCGTACCGTTTTTGAGTAAAATTAACCATTTTTTTGTTTTGACAGAGTTACCTTTGAAACACATTTTCGATCTCCAGTTAAAGGAAAAGAACTTTGTGAATAAACTAATCTATCGTGTGGTGGATTTTAGTGCCGTATTAAGATTTAATTAATAATCAGCAAAATATGGGTAAAGCGTTTGAAAATGCAAAAGCCAACCCTTGCCTTAGTTCGTCCAAAATCTCACATGAATGCGAAATCCTGTATATTAAACAGTCAAACATTACTATAAACTAAAAGGTGTAGAAATTTTTCATGTATTGGTTTTCCACAACTGAGATTAAAAATTTAGTGTAAAAGCATGAAAGGAGATTTTTAGCTGTTCTCGTATACTAATTTCATAGTCGATCAAATTAATTTAGTGCTTAACATGGAGTCACTAATACGTTTGATTTGATTACCTAATCTATGGTTTGTTGAATCGTTTAGCAGTTAGATGTAAAAAATATAAACCACCTGCTAATAATCACCTTCACATACCTTAACAAACTGTATGAAATGAAGTATACTGCATTTGTCAATATTCTTCTGACTTTAGAATTATCTGTGTAAAACAACTGACTTCTTGACGTCATTGGATAGCTGAGTTGGGATGTTTATTTTCATTCCGAAAGTGTGGAAATCATTGAAATGACTTCCATGGAGGCGATTCAATACAAAACCTCTGTTGGTTTGTCAGATCCAACAAAGTAAAATATATCTAGATTACTGTCTAAAATAAGGTTAAACACTAGAAGATACTGTAAGCCAATTACTTACATATATAATTAACAAATAATTCTATAAAACCATATATCCCTAAGACATTTAAATTTATAGAACTGAATTGTATAACGATTTTTGGGTTTACTTGCCCTCAGAAAGTTACATCAGTAAAAATTACAATTATTAACATAACAATACTTGAAGTAAATAACACTTAAATGATATCGAAATCTAGAACCAACAACGTTCTCATATAAGAATTATTTCCCAATCCAGGATAACAGCATTTTTGAGTATATTATTAGATATATGTGCATTACTTCTCGAGATCGATAGATAACCATAGAGAAAAATATAAAATAAATGGTTGAACTTTGCTGTAGTCATAGAAGAAAAAAGTATTAAGAATTATCATACTTGATTATAATTTTCGGAATGAAATCCAATATTGGATTGGGCTCCCAAAGTAAACGATAACCACAGTCTTTTTAACAGTAACATTAATACGACAACAATATAAATAAGATGTAATGGAACGCGAATGAAATGAAATTTCAATTCAGCCGTTTACTAGCCAAAGTGGAGATTCGTCTGGAATTCAAGTTATTTCAGCAGTCCTGATTCCAGATTCATAATATTCTGTAGAATTCTTACATATAAAACCTTTATTGTAAATGTGATGCTATATTTAATTATAATATCGTGATTATTTTTCACAAACATTCTAATATCAGAATTCCATCAAAACAATATTTGATGAATAATTTTAGAGTGTGAACCCTTCAAACCTACAACTTCTCGTGACGAGAAGTGATGCAGCTACCAATACATTGTGTCCGACTGAAGTAATAGCACTAAGTGTTCAGCTTGGTCTACCTGCTGGTACAACTGCAATAACAGTTGAATTGTTTGGTCCTACTAAAGATACTATAATCTACGGTTTTGTTGAATTTATTGATATTTCATATATTGGAGTAAGAGTTTCAAACAGGGATTTTTCAATTGGCGTACGAAACACGACTATAGAAACTGATTACGAATACAAAGTAAACTATATATTTTGGTGTTAGTTATGTGCGCATGTATTAATAAGAAGTAAGACATTAGGTTTATTTGTTAATCTATGTCATAATGTGGATAATGTTCAGTAAAAAATACATGTGGTTTTATGAACTTCCCTATAATGAATTTCACATTTATCTTTGCTAGTAGTTTTTTTTAGATGAAAGGATTAAATCATATTTCATTTCTGTATTTCTAACGACAAACAATCCGATTATTAAATGGAATCTGTTATAAAAAATAAATTGAATAATTTGATCGTAAATGATGAATAACAATTTTTATGAACTGGATATCATAAGGATATAGATGTTATACATCCTTTAGTGAGAACCTTACATAATTCAAAAATAATATCATCTTACATTTCTCATCAAAAGAAAAACAAAACAAGCCTATCTTATCAAATTCAGAATTAATAAAAGATATATCGAAAGATACTCAAGATTATGTTAATAGAATTTCTAACATATATTATGAGAAATATAGACTAATAATAAAATAATATATATTTTTAAATAATTTATTAGGTAATGACTTTCAAAAAAGCATCGAATGGCCATTTTGTCCTAATATGGGACTCAGCAGAGCACATTCACAATCCTGCTTGCGTGATTCCAAACTAGGATCTTCGGTCTCGCGCGCGAGCGATTAACCTCAAGACCACTGAGCAGGAATCCAACGGTGTTAATGTTTAACTTCAAATAGTTTTGATATTGATATGCAAAGAGTTGAGGTTTGTCCATGATTTAACAACCTCAACTAATAAGTATTGATAAAATAATCTCTAAAATTGTTCAGTAGGAAAAAACATCTACTGCTTATAGTACTTAAATCTAATAACACAAGCACATGTAATCATTCATATAGCTGTCACATTGAATTAACGAAAGGATTTACTTTTTAACTTCTTTACTTCAGAATAAAGAATACTAACCTTTATACGAATAGATTCGAATGTTTCTTACTTCATAGTTAAGACATGAATCACATTCCTGACTAAATAGAGTTACAAGCATCATCCATAATGTTGTGCGCGTTTTTGATTCATTAACACTATTTATTATATTTCATCCAGAATTTAATTTTTTTTTCAGAATACGTATACAGCTGTTGATTTATCAAGTATCACAATGATAGATATACCAAATGTTGTAGAGAATTATAGTTTAACATTGCGTTTTGCTGTTGGTTTATGGAGTAATAATTCAATAGTAGATGGAATGCAGTTTATTTGTAACTGTAAAGTTTCTGACGGTATTTCAGTGGTAACCAGTACAACTACAATCACATCACGTAAATTATGTACAGTTTTTCAACCAGAATTAAACATGTTATCTAATTTTCCATACATTGTACCGGGAGATATATTACTGTTTCAAGCAGAAGCATATTTTACATTTGAAACCGGAAATTATACGGTAAATTCTGTTTCAAATTCCGTCTTTATTTGGTTAAGAAATCCTTATATTAAAGCGTAAAGATAATAGTTGAATACTTTAAAAAGTAGATGCTTAGAGTGGGAACATTGCTTCTTGTTAATTATTCTACAGTGTGACGTAAATTCTAGTTTATAAAATATTTGTCTTTCATATTCTTAGCTTTTCAAAACCATATCTCGAATCATGGAGAAACCAGTTGTAAATAGACTGTCTTGAATTTGTTTTTTGTAGTAGACATATATTTTTCGTGAAATAAATTTTTTTGTCTATATAGGGTTGTGATACCGCATGCAATGGATGAAGAGTTGCGCACGATCATGAATTGATTGAAGCTAGACATTAACACCGATGGATTCCGGTTCAGCGGTGTGCAGGTTAAGCCTTCGTGAGAGACTGAAGGTCCTGAGTTCAGTGGTGTGTGTGAGATCGTGGATTCGCACTGTTGTGGAGTCCCATACTAAGACGAAACGGCCGTACAATGACTTTAGGCTTTCACTGGTGGTCTAACATTGATTAGTTGATAATCTCAATAAAAAAACCTTGAATATTCATACGTACGGCTTAAAAGTTGTTTTTTGATTACTTTGTGTTATGCATTAATTAGTGATTTCATATTTTAAATGTCATCATTACTGTATTTCTAGGAATAGGCAACAATATTAGATGTATAGGTAGTGTGAAAGACCAGAATTGTTCAGTTTCCCTTTTTTATAACTCGTTATTTGATTGACCAAACAGTTAGAACATTAAGAGTGTCATATAAATACAGTCTGGACAGATAATGTGTGATATAATATAAAACACCAAAAATCATTTCCCCAAGAAAATTATAGATTTAGCGTTAAGTTTACGAATGCATTGTTATATATTTAGTAACAACCGATAATTAGCTAATGAGTAAGTGAAATAATGGTTATTAACTTGATTTCAATTCGTTTGTGCAAAATTAATGGTCATAAGATAAAAGTAATAAAAATTCAGGATATGTTGAAGTAAAAGCAGATTAATGACTCGTAATGTATTCTCATTTCTGTCAAATAAAGAACTAAAGGATTAGAAATAAAACCGAAAAATTTACATTCATAAACATATATATGCTATCTGTTAGGAAATCGTCTATCAATATAGATGACATATAATTATGCATTTCTGCGATTTATTCTATAGAGTGATCTAACTTATTTAATACATTGTGACTAATAACTGGTCCCTCTAAATTATCATCTATCCATATCTGTAGTTTGATGGTATGTCAGTTAAAACTGCTGGTTGTCGTGCATCTCGGTGTTGTATAAATCATATATTGTTCAAAAGATTTGTTAACTAACATAACTTACTTATAACACACGTCAATATCTCTTTGAAATGTTTAACAACAAAGTCTTACATACGGATGTGAAGTAATATAAGGTAACAGTTTTTCGGTTAGTTTTGGAAACATACCTTATTAACATGTCTCAACCGACACATATCTAATTTCAGGATTTAATGTGGATGAACTATACGAAAACAGTTCTTGTTCATCACAACTTTGCTATGAGTAGATGAATTCTAATAAATACAGAAGTTACAGAACATTTAAGATAAGAAAATACTCTTATTTATTTATAAGCACTGAGAAAAATGTGTATGGTGTTTCAAAGTCATAGCCAGTAGAATATTAAATATTATAAATAACAGTCATAAATGATAGTTAAATAATAGTTATCACTATGAGTAAAACAAGAAAAGGAAAGAAACGTATTCTATATAAGGCGGTATATTAATGAAGTAATAGATCAAAGAAACATTACTTTCAGCGATGAGGTTACCAAAAATATTACGGGTTCATGATTGACAGTGTAAAGTGTTGCTTATTTGCAAACGAAACGATATTGATTTTGTAACTTATTTGTAATAAAAACACCATTTATAAAGATATCACATAGTGACGTAAATAACATAAACATCAAGAAATATTTAGTATTTCTATGTTGTCATGAATTTCCTAGGAAATATTCTTATCTAGAAAATAATTAATACACTGTATTGAAACCAAAAGTGAGGACACGTTCTAAGTACTTCAGTAATAAGAAAGACACTCCGAATTCTCGCAGAACCTTGTCATATATCTGTTAATAAAAATTGAGTTGACTACTCACTTTGAATATTTACAGAAAAACATGTTCCCGAATAGTTTATAGATACATTCACTTTAAATTAATATCAGAATTTAGTAATCTAAGACGGTAACAGTATAAACAGAGAATAAAAAGTTACATTCGGTTTCATTCACTAATATTTCATCTATTTTACAGTTCACAGTATATATAATCGGTTCCTCATCTACTATTAGCAACTTTGAAGTAATTCTAGGTAATGGGATGAACTATCCAGAAGGATCTGAAGTCAGGCAATCCGAAGATGAGCTAACACTTACAAAGCAAATTGATGTACAAATGAAAGGACTTAAAAATAAAAGTAATACGTTTTAAAAGTTTAATAGATTGAAATTTAAAATGAGTTATAAGATATTTATAATTTCTTTTGCTTTTATTTAAAGTGTGTTTTGTTACCATTAAAAAGTGGCAATTTTTCCTTGTATTATTCAACATTTATTACATACGAGTTTATTTACATGAAATTCCAGATAATGATCTATCATAAATAATAAATCATATTACATACAAAACCAAGGTATTTACGCTATAAATAAGTTTATAATTAATTAGTAGTAATATGTAAATTGAAAAAGATATGGCAGCATCAATGAGTTAAATGAAAGCTTGCAATTAGAAAAATATCAACTGTTTAGCCACAACATTATATAAATATGTATATGCTAAATCACTGGTGAATAACTTCCAGAATTCATTATATCTATATGTATTAGTTCATTTATTTCAAAACACAAATCATAGTAAAGGGTAGTTAGTTATTTTAAAATCAATAATGTTTTTAGATTGTGAACTTTCTAATGTGAATTTCAAAAATCATATTCTAATGTTCATGATACAATGAAGTTGTATATTGAAACCTACTTGGTTATCCTTAATAAAATGACAAAAGTCATATTCACCATCGAAGATGACTGGAAAACATTTCATACATATTTAAAAAAATTATATTTATATTTTATTAAGAGACATTTAAATATGATACAAAAATTACATGATTCTGATAGCTTACCACTTAACCTAGTGATTAATTTATCAAATAACTAATAATTTCCTCTGAATATTTTAGTAAACATAACCAAAGCGTTAAGAACATAAAAAAATTAATTCTAACAGGAGCTCAGAAATACTCTATTTGTATTGATAATAACACTTACTAGATTAATTTCCTGTGGGTATTCTTAGCTTTAAGTAACTGAGTGAAAAAAGTGGATAATCCGATATCTTATATTAACTTACGTTATTTGATACAAACATTCTAAATAATAAAACATTTGTGGCCCTTTTCTCAAAAACTTATTAATTTAAGTTGATAAAATTCCCTAACATTATACAAATAGCCATAAAATTTATAAAATTTTCAATTAGAAGACTTCATTTTCTAGATAGTTCAGAGTAATTAAACTTATTAGTACGAAATATATGATTGATGTATGTTATAGGAAACTACTTACGGTTGTCTAGTAAATAAAAAAAATGAAATGTTTCAAAGGTTTTGACATTTCCTTCTGAGTTTTTAGACTAGGTAGTTAACTCTCGTGAATCTAAAGTAGAGTGGCTTGGATATAAGGTACGTTATCACATTTAATTATTTACACAAATGTTGTTGATTATTGTTAATAAGTAAGTAGCTTAGGTAAAGAATTGCACGTCAACCGTTAATAAACAGGTAAATATTCGAAAATAAATAAAGTACAATCAACAATTAATGAATAGGTTTTAATATTTCTAAACGTCCTAACAATTTTTGTGAATATGAAAATCACTTCAGATGATTTCTGATTGATTGAGTTTATTTTCACGATACATCAACTTTATTGACTATGAGAAATCGTCTGACAGTGTGTACAGGAAGAACTTACGGAAATTTCTCCGACACTATGGTGTACCTGAGAAGATCGCCAGTATCATACAGAATTAATACAACGGACTACAGTGCAAAGTGGTGCATGGAGGACAGCTGATAGATGCATTCCAAGTAAAGACCGGAGTCAGACAAGGCTGTTTACTCTCCCCTTTCCCCTTTCTTCTGGCGGTTAACTAGTTTATTAAGACCTCGATATCTGAGGGGAAACACAGAATAAAATGGACAGCTCAGAATCAATTAGATGATTTGAACTTCACATATGACCTAGCTCTTCTATCCCACACGCAAACCAATGCGTATGAAGACAACTAGTGTAACAGCAACTTCTGAATCAGTAGGACTCAACATACACAAAGAAAAAGGTGAGATCCTCAAATGCAACACGGAGAACACTAACCCAACCACTCTTGATGGAAAACCTGTGAAATCTTTCCCGTACCTGGAAAGCATCATCGATGAAAAACAATGAGCTGCTGCAGATGTAGGGGCGAGGATTTTCAAAGCAAGGACAGCATTCTTACAGTTGAAGAACATATGTAACTCAACTGTCAAACAACATCAAATCGAGAGTCTTCAATACGAACACGAAGACAGTGCTATTGTACAGAGCTAAAACGTGGAGAACTACCACAATCATCATCAAGAAGGTACAAGTATTTATAAACAATTGTATACGCAAGATCCGTTGCCGGATACCATCAGCAGCAGCCTTCTATGGGAGAGGACAAACTAGGTTCCCGCTGAAGAGGCGTAGTGTGGTGTGTGTATTTATATTGACATAAATAGTATATGATGTAAGTCAGGAACAGAATGTCTGGTAGCAGAAAGACAAGAGAATCGGACTGTAAAGAATGGAAACAGAATGCAATTTGTATGAAAACACAAGATCAATGAAGTCTGGGCCATTTTGGGACAATTGATGGTCATTTTGCAAATTGAGCATTTACTATATGGTTGTTAGATTTTATTAACAAGTTCTGTAATCTTGTGTCAAATATATCCCATTGTCCCCACTGGTGTTCTTGTTCACTACAGTAGGAAATGGATTGAACATGCATTGTAGAAGTCATCAAACTGCATCATAAGGGAAGTACTAACTTGGAATCCTGAATGGAAATGGAAAAGAGGAAGGTCGGAAAACGCACTACGTCGGGAATCGGATACAGACATGAGAAGGATGAATAGCAACTGGAAAGTATTGTCCAGGATAAAGAGCAATGGAGAGTGCTGGTGGGTGGCCTATGCTCCTCCACGAGAAGTAACAAGCGTAATTAAGCATGTAGGCATATTATGAGCTATATTATATCGTTTATAGCTAGCTCAATAGGTGAAGAAGCATTTTAAAGGAAATAATCACTGAGAATCAAAAAGAAGGTAAATTTTCTCTACAAATGTTTTCAAATTTAAAATTATTTTTTTAACATAAATGTACTCAACTGTATTACGGAAACATTACAGTTCATAAAAAATCTGTTTTTTTTTCATTTTAGATGCTAGAGCGACATATCTGACTAAATCAAACCGCTCAGTGAAATTAAATGCATATATACAAGCTGTAACATACCCATCAACGAGAGCAATAGTTGGATTTCGATTCCGTTATTCTCAAGCTGATGTAATTATTCGTGAGCTTCAAATACCTATTATAGCTAATTATAGAAGCTTTATAAATGTAAGCGTGTTATTACTGTACTTAATTAATTGGTAGATATGTACAGTTATTGAGATGGTGGAGAGGATTTGTAGCTCAGGTGGACGATTTTGATGGAGTTATTCTTTAAGTGATTCTGTGAGATATCAAGTAATATGTTGAACATTAGATACATGATGAACATAAGCAGAAAAGTCAAGTTCGTTCTTTAAATTATCTGTATCTTGTTATACTAGTTTCAGTTAAAAGCTGGATAATCAACAGAATTAGGAATGAAAAGCGACCAATATAGAAAATGGAAATATAAATTATCGGGATTTTACAGGAGTATTTATATTAATTTAACGAATGTAGCAATCTGCTAGAAATATGACATATCAAAAGGAAGCTGTGTAGTGATCTTCAGGATTTATGTCTAAGAGGACCAGTTTATACAGACATTTATCTTGGTTGGTGTTCCAAATTTCGGCCAAAACATTTTTTTCATCATGGAGTAAACATTTTTTAGCCTAAATTCTTAGAAAATCATTTAAAAACAAAGCAGACAATATTGAATATAGTGTTAACGGAAACTACAGTCAATAACTTCAACACTGATTTCATGAATATCCTATCAACTGCCACAGATTACAATTCTTACAATGAAAAGGAATAACATTTCCTGTTCTGATCCCTATGTAAAAGTGAATTATGATGTGCAAAATGGTGAAATTATGATATTTAAACTTTTCTTAGTACTATGCTAACTCGTTCAACTACTGGCGTACGGTGATGAGCATTATGTTTAGATATAAAATTTACAGGACCCAACGATGTTAAGCTAACTCATTTCTAGAGTAGCACTAGTCTGTTAGCTTAATATTACAAAAATAATGATTATCAGAATTTTTCGCTAATGTATTCGTATGCGTACATTTTGTTTACTAAAAAACCAATTAGTCGTTAGTAAATCATTTATTGGTAAAATTTGATCAGTTCAGTTCAGTGGATTTCAATCACTTTTTATTGGATTTTAAATCATAGTAATTTTCATCTCTTAAGACCACATATATAGAATAATGCCATTAAAGTTTGTCATAGGTAATTAGGTATATTAGTTGTAAGGCACATTGGCTTAACTAAAAAGCTTTTCCTTACCTGTGGACGTTTTCAGAGTACAACAAATTGTAAAACACATTCAAAACCTTTAGTCACATCTACAATTTAATTTATAGAAAATGCTTTGAGTAACATGTTTTTTCAGTAATGTTCCGTTCAATATAAACACAATATAATAACCGATATAGATTCAGATACACTTCTGTGGGTACTCCTACTATAGCACTTTAGTGATTTTCATTACAATGATGTTTCGGTTGTTCGTTCTCTATTTTAAGAACCATCGATATCTTGCTATCATTAAGGAACTTTCACGTCGAATAAGAACAACACAAACAAGTATTGCCATTAAATTTACTTCGAGTGTCGTGATTTGGTACACAACTGTATTTTTATCCCATCCAAACAAACACCCTTTCAAGAGACGTTTTGGGAAATTGGTTGGATTGAAGTCGGTACTTAAAATATATCGCAAATTATTTTCTTTATTCGATTGATATTCATATGACGGTCCTAGAGAAACTAGATGACTTCTCAGTTCATTATAATTCTTTGAATAATATAAATTCAAACAGATAAATTTGCGTGATAGATTTGACTCAGAAGATATTTGTTTGCCTCATGAATAAGAAATGCTGCGGATGCATTTGCTTGCGAATCGAAGTGTCTTAAAAGTCCCTTACGCTTAATACAACGAAACCAGGAGATGTTATGGGCCTGTTTCCTAATACACGAATTATTCTCATATGCCAAATAACCACATTCATAACTGTGATAATATTTCCCATAATATGTAGTCCTGTATACATATACCGCTTTGAAAAAGATAAATACTGTTCACATATTTCCGAATCTTTGAACTAAATAACCCTAAAAACTCATTAACTTATCCCCTTCTATGAAGATAATACCTGGGTATCCTTCGTGTTTTCCAACGAATAAGCTTTACATGTAGTTATTGATTCTGATGTAAATGAAAATCACTTATCGTGGAATGAAATTAGGTTATCCTGTCGAATTCCTCATGTTCGTTCTTTATTTCAACCAGCTAGAGAAATTTTATGGGGAACAGTGTACTTATGAATTAGGTTTCAGAAATCGTGATCATGTTCGAACTAAAATTTAAATCCATGATTACACAATAACCACAGTTCAAGGTTAAGAATAATACAAATCTTCCACAAATTACTGACTTTTTATACCTATTCTAAAATAACAATGACCAACCATATCATTCTTAAACTTATTGACTCTGTCAGAATTGATAAAAGGAAAAATATAACGATAGGGTAAGTGTAAATATTGAAACTATTATTATTCAAGTTAGTGTATGATGAATTCAAATAAATTTTCTCCTACCTGAAAAACTAACTACACTTTGACTAATGAGAACAGTGACATGAGCGACAAAATCTTTCTAAAACCACACATAAATCTGTAAATAAGTGTTTACGAATTCTAATTTAATTAAAAGCATTCATTTACTCATAAAGTCAATTTTAATTGAATTTGTCGTTGTAATTAATGTAACCACTCACAAGCCCATTGCTAAAGTATTATCCCACAGTAAATTTCATTGTGTGGTAAAAAGTGTACCAAAAGTGTGTGCTCTGTATAAAAATCAGGTTTATGACAGTGTTATAACCAGTTACTTCAATAAAATTATTAAAAAATGAATCTTAATCCAATAATTCTACTCTTCGATTCATTATTATGTCCCTAGGCTTCAAATCCTACTTTCAACTTTTCAGGAATTTCAAATCCAGCTAAAGTTGAAACATTCGCTGAAGTTTTTTTCAGTCTTAGACTTCCTCCTTCATCAAAACAGATTTATGCTGTAGAAGTAGGCTTTGATAACGTTTCTTTGGGTGAATTCTGTTATTCTACCATCACAGAAGTTGGAAAAGGGATCACAAACAGAATAACAGGGGTAAGTTACTAACATTAAAATACTTTACAGAGTAAACTATTTATAGGAGAAATATTCTGTAATCCAAGTCTAGATTTCGATTAAGTGATATTATTTGGTCACTAGTCTAAAATACAGCGACGAAAATATACTTAGTGACGAGACAATGACAGTTAGTAGATTTATGGTCTTAGATGACGATTGAACTGAAATATTTCGCGAATTCAGAATAACACCAGTTTTAATGTTTAAATTTGGAACATAACCTTAAGAATAATTTACAACTTTTCAGTATGATTTCTATAACAATCATAAGTAAAAATATTAGTGATTCATGTTATCGGAGAAATCAGGAAACGATTGACATCTTAATTACCACTGTGGACAAGAGAAAATGAGATAAATTTATTAACAAACTTAGTGACCGGTACCGACCTTTTGAATATTTTAAACAGAGCAAGAACGAAGATTGGCGCAGAATAATATGAATTCGTTTTATTTTGTTAGGTTCTCATCAGCTGCTTACAACCTAAAATGTTTGAAATTCAACATTGTTACAGATATTGACGTATTCATACATAAGAAAGTGATTAAGGATGAATAAATGTATCATGGTGTAGCGAAGATTCCGATAGAGTTAATGAGGTCATAAAATTTTGTCTCGAATATATAGAGTTTGAGAGAGAAAGTTCCGGAACATTGAAATAGTGATTAGAACTCATGAAAATAGATTAATGGTAATGAAGAAAATGTGAATTGAAATCAGTCAGTTATGTATGATGTAATTTAATTTTGGATATTCTTAGTTTAATCGTAAATGTTCATTTTCTTATTTATCAGGATGTTTGATATTTATGGTGACTAGTAAATGAAATAAATTTCATTTCCATAATCTTTGTTTAGGATACAAAAGTTCTTCTCAACTTTCACTATGCACTGGGTTATATGTTGTTTAAATGTTTATATCCACGTTAATGATTTTGTTTTTTTTAATCTGATAGATGAGATTGTATACGGAATATATGACTCAAAAGCTAACAATGCTTCGAAGAATGGCGGTAATAAATCTTGGAGTATTGGAAAATCCATCAGCAAATAATACAGAGTATTATGTGAATTTCAAAATAATTGTAAGACCATCCATAGATAAAGCTTTTCCAACAATCAGTGAAACTCAAATTAATGCACGAGTTTTTATTACGGGTACACCTCAACAACAACAACAATCAATTGTATTTTCTGTTGTCGATGAGCCAATTTTACCGATTACAGTAAGATTTTAAAATTAACTTAAGCTGTGGATTAATTTTCAATCTCTATATTCAAAAAATTTGATTTCATAAATAAATTACATAACAGACGTTGCATTACAAGTTTCTTCTGGACAGAACTTTTTAAAGCATATTTACTTAGAAAAATGAAAAACAATTTAGTTTGTCGGGAATGAGTATGTACATCAAAGTGTTTGGTAAACATCATATCTGATCTGTCCACTTGAAACTATTCTAATTTCAGGAAGTGAAATTAACATTCTTATTAGTATTCTATGAAAAACCTAATGTATAGATCTGCCATAGTTATTGTAAGTAATCGCTTCAGAAATAAAAGCCTATTATCTTATTATATACCATTTTAAGTGATTTTCCGTCATATTAACGGATTCAAAATTATTTCTTTTATTATTTTTTAAATGTATGCTTAGTAAAACATCATCGACAGTAATTATATTTCGGTTTGAAGTATTAAAATCAATGGAATGAATGTTCACGCTGTATTTATGTTACATAAGTACTAAACAATGCACATAATTTGTGAAGAATTGAGAGTATTTATAATATGAGCTTCAAATCCACTTTATGTGTGGGATTAAACTCAAAGCTATTATTAGTGGGGTTTGTTAAGTTTTTTCATTTAGATCATGATTCCATCAATGTTAGACTACCAATGAAAACCTGGAAGCACTGGAAAGCTAATCCATGTCGGGTGTGAGGCAGTTACCTACCGGAGACAATCGAAATGGCCGCAAAATTCCGTTTATTGGTTGAAGTTAGATATTAACACCATTGGACGCCAGCTCAATGGTCTAGAGGATAAGTATTCGTGCGTAAAATCGAAGGTCCTGTGTTCGGATCCTGTGTGCGTGATCACGGATACGAACTGCTGAGTCCCATACAGTGACGAAATGGTTGTCCAGCGCTTTCAGGTTTTCAGTGGTGGTCTAAAATTGGTTAATCCACGATCTCAATTAAAGCTATTACTGTTGAACTAATTTTGAAAAGTCGTCAGTCTGATTCATTGCTGATGTGATTGCAGTGTCTTTAAAGTTTCCACTATGAGAACTTGGACTGTATTTTGAGAACATAAACATATCTTCAACTTTACGTTCTTGGTAAAAAAAATACTGTTAAGGCCAAAATATTGTGCAGCTTATTTTACGTGTGTAGACAGGAAAACTTCACAAAATGCGACATTTTTCATTTCCAATTTGTCTTTTTCTAAAGTACCACAAGATGGTTAGATTTTTTCCAGCATATTTTTGTTACGTCCCACAGTCAAGCCATACGCGTAGACGACCGTAAGCAACCAATGCACATCAAGGACTTGAGAGAATGATACTTTATGCCTGACGGTTAGCCCAATACTAACTAGCTCCAGACGAAAAGGAAGAACACAAGACCAGTCTTCGCCAGTCCAAGATCATTATTATATTTCGGACGTGTATTTATTTGTATGCTATGACAAACCACACAACAGACCAATTCGGGTGACTGTATTAACATGGAGCAACAGCATTAATGATGAGAAAATGGAATACTTGGTGCAAAAATAATTGGTTCTAGTTTATGAATGGAAGATGCTATAGCAACAAATTATACTTCAAATGAAAGCTTAGAACTTGAATAACAAGAAAATAATAAAATCAAAATACAATCAATATATAAATAAAACCGTCTATAAATAGTTTTAAAAGTTTTTACCTCATAGTTAAATCATCTTTAGCAAGTACTTTAAAGGTTTCAAGCATGGCTTTAGAGAGAGTATGCCTAAAGGATGGTAAAGCTCATAGTCTTGAAAATATTAGTGTTTAAGTATAGTGAGAAAAAGAATTGGGATAAAAAGTCAAAAACCAATTTGTTTCCGTATCTTCAGATACATTATTTATTCTGACAAAATATATTGGTTAAAAAGAAATCAACAGAATCCGTAGAAATAAAATAACCGAAATGACAGAAAATATAGCTAATGGTTTACTAGAGAATAATTGTTTTAATTTTCCTGAAACATGACAAGTTTGTATCACCCTACTTTGTCTTCTGCTTTCCCTCTATTCATTCGAGACAAACCTGGCCCAATATATAAAATCAGTTGAGTAATCAGATTTAATATACATAGAATCACTGGGATTGAACCCATATATTTAAAGGACCCAGAGGTATGATGTCTTAGTTGACTAGTAATCATTTTGTAATAGTAAATTAAACATGATTTGATATAACTATTATCCAACATATAATTATCTATAAAACCATAAGTAGCTCAAAATGAAATGAAACATTGTGCGAATTATACTACCATTTATCGATATTAACTAAACCTTGGTACGTTGAATGCAAGTGTGAAAAAGGAAAGTTCACAGAAAGTGAGTTTTTGGTCGTAAACGAAGGAATCTATGATATAGAAAATTTATGTACTTTTACAGGTTTCTTATTACATAAGCGTCAGATCAGATATTGAGTCCATATTACCAAATTTAACTTACCAATAGTTAATATAACTCACTATTCATGAGAAATAAGCTTTTCAGTAGTTTTCAGGTAAGAAAATATCATAATTAGGAAGAATCAAATGGGATTTAGATATTTGATTCAAATCTTCACAAACATCTAGGGCATATTCCTTTCTTTCTTTTTGTTTCCATGATTAATTTCAACCTTCAGTGAAAGCAATTGAAATGAACAAGTATCTACGAAACACCTAATTAGTCACTATTCACGGCTCAATAAGTAACCAGCCTCAGGATGGAAATCCAGATTTTTCAGTGAGGCACTTAATTTTCTGGGTAACTAGGTTAGAGAAAATCATATTTTCACAACCCACACATATCAGGATAAATGAAAAAGTCTCTGAGGTGCTATTTGAAAGCATTTCGAGTTTAAAGATCATTTTATTGAAGGGAAATCTCTTCAATCTGTTGACTATTAATTTACTATAAGTTTAATTATGCACACCACTCCCAACTACGAACTTTTCTGCTGAACATTTAAATTATCATCTCATTTGAGCTTTTATACTAATCACTTCCCTAAAAAGTTTACTGAAATATAAGTAAAGGCAAACAACATCTGTCTCACTATTCAGCTATCCTATTGTAGAAAAAACGATGTCTTAGAAAACTATCATAAATTTTTATCATACGAATAACTATTTATTTTTCTTCCAGGCAAATAATTCACCCAACGTGAACCTTTACAAAACCGAACCTGCTCTAAGTGAACCTATGGACGCATATAACGGAATTCTATTTGCTGAAATTTCTTGGGTTGAACAAGTGATCTATAGTCCCGTCAAGATTTTACTTAGCATTGTAGGTTCCGGAACAGCATTAACTGAAATAACATTTATTTCTATTGGAAGGTCACTGATCACTGTAATCCCCAGAGCTTCAAATATGTCAATTACAAAGCAAGTTTTATACTGTTCTTGTGTTAACATATAAAATGTTTATAACATTTAACAAATAAGAAAACCATTTCGTCAAGTATTCGTAGGAAATAAAGTTGATGAAACACTAAGTTATCGTATTCCATGCTATTAATAAATGGTGTACTGTTTGTGGATTATTTCAATGTTTTCCTGCGCGTATTACACTGTGAAGTAAATAGATGTAAGTACCAATACAATAATATTAGTAATCAACCAGTTCATATAAAGATTGTGTCTTACCTAAAGATCTCTCAGATAATGACTGTATATCCTTTATAAATATTGAATACTATCGCCAAAATTTCAGCGGTTTTATTTGAATACGCGGACGTCATACATTTACATTTTAGTATTTTAACTCTCAAGTGAGAAAGTGGTAAAAATGTCAAAATGAATCCCTTGGAGAATCTGGTATAGAGTAGATAATACATCAAAAAGAAGTCCCGGTTATTTTGCTACAAGTCTAAAGTCAAGCTGATGGCTATCAACTAAATAATAGTTTTTTTAGTTTACAAAATATTTTTTCAACATATTAACCGACTGATATTTGACATGAAGCAAAGATTTGATGAAGTCATTTTTTAAGAGGACGATATATGGTAGGAAGAATAAATTAGACTAAGCAAAAGGATTTATCTTATAATCGAATTTATTTTAAAGGAATACTATAATGAGTTAGTTCTTATTTACTGCTGACGTTTATGGACTGGATTCCGTTTTCACAATTAACTGAAAACGGTATGTTAAAATTGGTTCAATTTCATTCATTTAAATTTCCGAAAATAATTTCTACGGGATTATCTGCCGTATTCTAGAATGATATTACGATGAAATGCAAACCCGACTAACTCATTATATCATACAATCGTAAATTTACTACTGAAAGTATATAAAATGGAGTGATTTTTAGTATTAAAATACACTTATTAAGTGATTATATCTTCAACATGTAATTCAACTGAAATTAAATTGTAATGACCAAATGGTTGCCTTGGATATTTAATGTTTATCAACAGCTTATTGATAATATGGTGAAAATTTCCAGTTTATTCTATCACTGATAATTTCTGAAAGTTTTCGTGCTCTTAGGAACAGCATTAGTAAAATTGTTATAATACAGTTTGATAAACTTCTGCATATAAAGTAATGAATAAACTTTTTAGATCAGCTTTATTTTAACAACTCATTCTGAATTTTTGATTTTCTTTTTTATAAGAGTTTTCATCATTAGATATTCCCTGAGACTATATTTTGTTGAATTATGTTAACAAATAAATGACGTTTGCTTTCTATGAAATATTACTTTAATATAATTTGAAGCACTCTTTAAGATTTATAACACCTTGTAGTGGCTGTGCTTCGTTAATTATTCACCCTCGAACCGTTATCGTATAATCTTCAACGATATTTGAAATCAGAAGGCAAATAGAAGCAGCTACTACAGTTTATTTAGTAGATAATTCGGACCAGACAGCAGAGAGGCAAAATGAATGAGCAAGCGAACTACGATTGTAGCAGTAGCAAGTAGTTGTAGTAGTAGTAGTAGTGGAAGTAGTGAATGCATGCAAATGTACACATATATATATGTATAGGAAAATGGATGAGTCAGCGAATAGATTAAGCAGTTAATAATGAAGCTAGCAGAATGAATACATGCGTAGGCGCTAAACAATGTTCAAGCATATGTATTTCATACAAGCATAATAATAAAGATAATACAACAAGTTGTTATATCATGGATGACTTTGTCCATTAAATAGGTCAACAAAAGACCTTGACTGAACTAAACTCAATTACACGTGAGTCACTATAATAGCTCCCCCTGCAAACAAAGATATATGGAAAAATGTCTGTGTTTGCACAAAAAAAATAGTAAACTGAGTAGGGTAGTTACAGTCGTTTGAAAAAAAAATGGTTTGTACAAAATTAAGATGAAGTTAGTGTGTGCTGTACATTTGGTTTGCGCCCGTCCGTGAGGTTTTAAAAAATAATAGCAATAAATAGAAGGAATGCGGTATTGCTTTACATTTTAAATAAAAATTATACGTGTAAGTGTAGGGGTACATAAGATATGTTGAGTTTTATAGAGTATAACATGAAATTAGTAATGCATGTGTGTACAATGAAGTGGAAGTTATAATTAATATTTTAAATAGTAGAAAATTATTAATAGAAGATTGTAGCGACATAATGTTGGGGCCATCTTACTCTTCGGCCAGACCTTGTCGTTACTGGATTCTCTTTGCTTGTGTTTGTCGATGTCGTTGATGATTGGAACTGACGCTTCGATGATTCAACGGTTTTCGCAGTATCTGTATGTACTGGCTGATCGTAGGCTTCGATGAAAGCTGGTTTGACTCGGTCGATGCTAATTACATCTGTTTTTCCAGCTTTTTCTACCGTGATAGTTTTGTCGTCTCGTTTAATCACCTTAAATGGACCATCGTAGGTTGGTTGTAAGGGACGTTGCACATTATCCCTTCTGATAAACACATGGGTACTGTCACTTAGTTGTTTGGGTATGTACACACGGCGTTGATGTTGTCTCGGAAGCGTTATCCTTAGACTACTCATATGCTGCTTAAGACGCTGTACATAGTCCGCTATATCAGTTGGATCGCTTTTACCTGCAGTGAAAAACTCTCCTGGCAGACGTAGTGTGGTTCCATAAACCAATTCTGCTGGGCAGCATTCTATATCTTGTTTGATTGTTGATCTTAAGCTCAACATGACTAACGGTAGCTTGCTGGCCCAATCGTTATTGCTGATGACAGCTGTAAGAGAAGCTTTAAGTTGCCGATGCAATCTCTCTACCATACCATTCGACATCGGATGGTAGGATGTTGTGCGAATTCGTTTGATTCCGAGTAGCTCTGTGAGTTGTTGGAAGAGGCGGCTCTCGAATTGAGCTCCTCTATCGGTTGTGATATTAGTAGGTACACCATAATGGGAAATCCAATGCTCTACTAGGGTTTTTGCGATAGTTTCGGCTGTAATATCTTTTATGGGCACAGCTACAGGCCATCGTGTGAATCTATCAATGCAAGTGAAAATGTAACTGAAACCATTCGAAACCGGCAGTGGTCCTATAATATCGATATGTACGTGCTCGAATCTGTTATCGGGATGACGGAAATGACCTACTGCGGAACTGGTGTGGCGATGTATCTTAACTCTCTGGCATTTTATACACGCTTGCGTCCAATTACGAATATCCCGATTCATACTTGGCCATACAAAACGTTCGCTGATTAGTTTGATGGTGGCCTTTATTCCGGGATGCGAAATATTGTGCATGGCTTCGAAAATGTTTCGCCTTAGCGGCTTTGGAATAAATGGTCTTGGTTGACCTGTAGAAATATCGCAGGTGATGCTTACTTCTTCCAATGGAGTTTCTTTGAGAACTAACGAGGTTGTGTTGGTAGACTTTAGTCTGTTTAACTCGACGTCGATATTTTGTAATGCTGCTAACTTGTGATAATCGATTTCGGACTGGACGAGAGCGTTGACCATCGTTCTAGATAGCGCGTCTGCCACTTCGTTTAGCTTGTCGAATTCCTGTTTTGCGATGGCTAGTCTTTTAGGATCTAACCTTCTTGGTCTTGCATTGATTGGTGGACCATTCGTTACGATGTGATGCTGAATAGAATGTTTGAGATCCGCTTTATTGTATGTTACTTTTACGAGTTCAGGGAACTCCCTTAGCAACAATTTATATGGATCACCACAACTTTTATCTATCACAAGGTTCATTGAAACGGCTTCCGTAAGTATTCCTCTTATCGAAGTGGTTTGACTGCCGTTTATAAGTCTGTGTCGTCTAGAGTCTACTAGCAGGTCAAAGTTACATAAGAAATCTATGCCTATTATGGGCATCGATACGTCTGCTATGACAAAGTTCCAACGGTATGAAGCGCCACGTCCAAAATCTAGGGACAATTTCCGTTTACCATATGTCTTAATATCTGATTTATTTGCTGCTCTTAGCACTAACGACGGGTTAATGTTTTTTCTTTCCTCGTTAAATGGAGGTACTACGCTAATTTCCGCTCCAGTGTCAACTAAGAATTGTGCGCCAGTGGTCCGGTCTTGTATATAAAAGAGGCGACTGTTTTCAGGCATTATGTGTGTTGATGCCGTTGCCGTTGATACTCGTGGGTATCGGTTACCAGCCCTGTTAAATCTACAAGGTTGTAGGCACTTTCTGGCCCTGTAGCCGAACATTTGATGATACCAACATATCGCGGGAGTTGTGCGTCGTCTAGAAGTTGACCGGGTCCTTTCACGCGAACGATCTCGCGATGACCTTCGTGGCTTTTCTCTCTGCGTTAACTCTGAGAGTTTTCGGCACAAAACATTTATTTCCTTCTGTAGAGTATCAAGTCTATCGTCTACCGTCACATTGTGTAGTGGAGGGCTTGCTTGCTTGCTTCTTTCGTATATTCTATCGGCTATCTTTGCTATATTGTCTAAATCAGCATCCGTATCTCCCACAGCTAGGATCTGCTGTATATTTGCAGGGAGTCGGCGGAGCCACAGTTGATAAAAGAGATTATTGTCAATGTGTCTATCGCCAAGTAAACTTTTCATATAATTTTTTAGTTGTGATGGGGTTCTATCTCCAATTTGTACTTGGTTAAGAAGTTGTTCGACGGCTTGTTGGTCACTGAGAGAGAGTTTTAATTACAGCCTCTTTTAGCACGTCGTATGGTTTTTCTGTGTCTGGTTTTGCTAGTGCCTCTCGAACGCTGTCAGCTACTTCGTCTGGGAGTAGTGTGCTTGTCAGGCCGAACTTATCCTTTTGCAAAAGAATGCGGTTAGCGAGAAAATAATTTTCAAGTCTTATAAACCAAAGTTTTGGGTCTGCGATTTTACAAGAAGGGGCAGGGAGGTTAAGAGACCTCACGGACGAGGCTTGCTGTACGCTTGAAACTGTGTTTTCATAAGACATGTTTATAAAAATTAAGTAGCACACGAAAATACTTTAACAATCACAAGGAAAAATAGACGGGTGAAAACAATGATAATAAAAATAATGGCACAATTTATAAAATGGAACAGACTTACTAAATTGCACCAATATATCAATTGTTTATGAATAATTGTTATTTATTATGATTATAATTGTCACGTTTAATGTTTGCGAAATAATGTAAGTGTAATTAAAATAATAATATAAATCCACAGTTGTAATTATAGTTCATTTTATAATCCAAATTGAGATGGAGGTAGTCGAATTTTTGTAATTTGATTATTTCGTCAAGATTCGCTTCCCGTTCCCACGTCGGGATTACCAATTCTGTAGTGGCTGTGCTTCGTTAATTATTCACCCTCGAACCGTTATCGTATAATCTTCAACGATATTTGAAATCAGAAGGCAAATAGAAGCAGCTACTACAGTTTATTTAGTAGATAATTCGGACCAGACAGCAGAGAGGCAAAATGAATGAGCAAGCGAACTACGATTGTAGCAGTAGCAAGTAGTTGTAGTAGTAGTAGTAGTGGAAGTAGTGAATGCATGCAAATGTACACATATATATATGTATAGGAAAATGGATGAGTCAGCGAATAGATTAAGCAGTTAATAATGAAGCTAGCAGAATGAATACATGCGTAGGCGCTAAACAATGTTCAAGCATATGTATTTCATACAAGCATAATAATAAAGATAATACAACAAGTTGTTATATCATGGATGACTTTGTCCATTAAATAGGTCAACAAAAGACCTTGACTGAACTAAACTCAATTACACGTGAGTCACTATAATAGCTCCCCTGCAAACAAAGATATATGGAAAAATGTCTGTGTTTGCACAAAAAAAATAGTAAACTGAGTAGGGTAGTTACAGTCGTTTGAAAAAAAAAATGGTTTGTACAAAATTAAGATGAAGTTAGTGTGTGCTGTACATTTGGTTTGCGCCCGTCCGTGAGGTTTTAAAAAATAATAGCAATAAATAGAAGGAATGCGGTATTGCTTTACATTTTAAATAAAAATTATACGTGTAAGTGTAGGGGTACATAAGATATGTTGAGTTTTATAGAGTATAACATGAAATTAGTAATGCATGTGTGTACAATGAAGTGGAAGTTATAATTAATATTTTAAATAGTAGAAAATTATTAATAGAAGATTGTAGCGACATAATGTTGGGGCCATCTTACTCTTCGGCCAGACCTTGTCGTTACTGGATTCTCTTTGCTTGTGTTTGTCGATGTCGTTGATGATTGGAACTGACGCTTCGATGATTCAACGGTTTTCGCAGTATCTGTATGTACTGGCTGATCGTAGGCTTCGATGAAAGCTGGTTTGACTCGGTCGATGCTAATTACATCTGTTTTTCCAGCTTTTTCTACCGTGATAGTTTTGTCGTCTCGTTTAATCACCTTAAATGGACCATCGTAGGTTGGTTGTAAGGGACGTTGCACATTATCCCTTCTGATAAACACATGGGTACTGTCACTTAGTTGTTTGGGTATGTACACACGGCGTTGATGTTGTCTCGGAAGCGTTATCCTTAGACTACTCATATGCTGCTTAAGACGCTGTACATAGTCCGCTATATCAGTTGGATCGCTTTTACCTGCAGTGAAAAACTCTCCTGGCAGACGTAGTGTGGTTCCATAAACCAATTCTGCTGGGCAGCATTCTATATCTTGTTTGATTGTTGATCTTAAGCTCAACATGACTAACGGTAGCTTGCTGGCCCAATCGTTATTGCTGATGACAGCTGTAAGAGAAGCTTTAAGTTGCCGATGCAATCTCTCTACCATACCATTCGACATCGGATGGTAGGATGTTGTGCGAATTCGTTTGATTCCGAGTAGCTCTGTGAGTTGTTGGAAGAGGCGGCTCTCGAATTGAGCTCCTCTATCGGTTGTGATATTAGTAGGTACACCATAATGGGAAATCCAATGCTCTACTAGGGTTTTTGCGATAGTTTCGGCTGTAATATCTTTTATGGGCACAGCTACAGGCCATCGTGTGAATCTATCAATGCAAGTGAAAATGTAACTGAAACCATTCGAAACCGGCAGTGGTCCTATAATATCGATATGTACGTGCTCGAATCTGTTATCGGGATGACGGAAATGACCTACTGCGGAACTGGTGTGGCGATGTATCTTAACTCTCTGGCATTTTATACACGCTTGCGTCCAATTACGAATATCCCGATTCATACTTGGCCATACAAAACGTTCGCTGATTAGTTTGATGGTGGCCTTTATTCCGGGATGCGAAATATTGTGCATGGCTTCGAAAATGTTTCGCCTTAGCGGCTTTGGAATAAATGGTCTTGGTTGACCTGTAGAAATATCGCAGGTGATGCTTACTTCTTCCAATGGAGTTTCTTTGAGAACTAACGAGGTTGTGTTGGTAGACTTTAGTCTGTTTAACTCGACGTCGATATTTTGTAATGCTGCTAACTTGTGATAATCGATTTCGGACTGGACGAGAGCGTTGACCATCGTTCTAGATAGCGCGTCTGCCACTTCGTTTAGCTTGTCGAATTCCTGTTTTGCGATGGCTAGTCTTTTAGGATCTAACCTTCTTGGTCTTGCATTGATTGGTGGACCATTCGTTACGATGTGATGCTGAATAGAATGTTTGAGATCCGCTTTATTGTATGTTACTTTTACGAGTTCAGGGAACTCCCTTAGCAACAATTTATATGGATCACCACAACTTTTATCTATCACAAGGTTCATTGAAACGGCTTCCGTAAGTATTCCTCTTATCGAAGTGGTTTGACTGCCGTTTATAAGTCTGTGTCGTCTAGAGTCTACTAGCAGGTCAAAGTTACATAAGAAATCTATGCCTATTATGGGCATCGATACGTCTGCTATGACAAAGTTCCAACGGTATGAAGCGCCACGTCCAAAATCTAGGGACAATTTCCGTTTACCATATGTCTTAATATCTGATTTATTTGCTGCTCTTAGCACTAACGACGGGTTAATGTTTTTCTTTCCTCGTTAAATGGAGGTACTACGCTAATTTCCGCTCCAGTGTCAACTAAGAATTGTGCGCCAGTGGTCCGGTCTTGTATATAAAAGAGGCGACTGTTTTCAGGCATTATGTGTGTTGATGCCGTTGCCGTTGATACTCGTGGGTATCGGTTACCAGCCCTGTTAAATCTACAAGGTTGTAGGCACTTTCTGGCCCTGTAGCCGAACATTTGATGATACCAACATATCGCGGGAGTTGTGCGTCGTCTAGAAGTTGACCGGGTCCTTTCACGCGAACGATCTCGCGATGACCTTCGTGGCTTTTCTCTCTGCGTTAACTCTGAGAGTTTTCGGCACAAAACATTTATTTCCTTCTGTAGAGTATCAAGTCTATCGTCTACCGTCACATTGTGTAGTGGAGGGCTTGCTTGCTTGCTTCTTTCGTATATTCTATCGGCTATCTTTGCTATATTGTCTAAATCAGCATCCGTATCTCCCACAGCTAGGATCTGCTGTATATTTGCAGGGAGTCGGCGGAGCCACAGTTGATAAAAGAGATTATTGTCAATGTGTCTATCGCCAAGTAAACTTTTCATATAATTTTTTAGTTGTGATGGGGTTCTATCTCCAATTTGTACTTGGTTAAGAAGTTGTTCGACGGCTTGTTGGTCACTGAGAGAGAGTTTTAATTACAGCCTCTTTTAGCACGTCGTATGGTTTTTCTGTGTCTGGTTTTGCTAGTGCCTCTCGAACGCTGTCAGCTACTTCGTCTGGGAGTAGTGTGCTTGTCAGGCCGAACTTATCCTTTTGCAAAAGAATGCGGTTAGCGAGAAAATAATTTTCAAGTCTTATAAACCAAAGTTTTGGGTCTGCGATTTTAAAAGAAGGGGCAGGGAGGTTAAGAGACCTCACGGACGAGGCTTGCTGTACGCTTGAAACTGTGTTTTCATAAGACATGTTTATAAAAAATTAAGTAGCACACGAAAATACTTTAACAATCACAAGGAAAAATAGACGGGTGAAAACAATGATAATAAAAATAATGGCACAATTTATAAAATGGAACAGACTTACTAAATTGCACCAATATATCAATTGTTTATGAATAATTGTTATTTATTATGATTATAATTGTCACGTTTAATGTTTGCGAAATAATGTAAGTGTAATTAAAATAATAATATAAATCCACAGTTGTAATTATAGTTCATTTTATAATCCAAATTGAGATGGAGGTAGTCGAATTTTTGTAATTTGATTATTTCGTCAAGATTCGCTTCCCGTTCCCACGTCGGGATTACCAATTCTGTAGTGGCTGTGCTTCGTTAATTATTCACCCTCGAACCGTTATCGTATAATCTTCAACGATATTTGAAATCAGAAGGCAAATAGAAGCAGCTACTACAGTTTATTTAGTAGATAATTCGGACCAGACAGCAGAGAGGCCAAATGAATGAGCAAGCGAACTACGATTGTAGCAGTAGCAAGTAGTTGTAGTAGTAGTAGTAGTGGAAGTAGTGAATGCATGCAAATGTACACATATATATATGTATAGGAAAATGGATGAGTCAGCGAATAGATTAAGCAGTTAATAATGAAGCTAGCAGAATGAATACATGCGTAGGCGCTAAACAATGTTCAAGCATATGTATTTCATACAAGCATAATAATAAAGATAATACAACAAGTTGTTATATCATGGATGACTTTGTCCATTAAATAGGTCAACAAAAGACCTTGACTGAACTAAACTCAATTACACGTGAGTCACTATAACCTAACATTGAATACTTGGTGAAACATTATGAACAGTCCTACAATGTATGTTCTTTCAGCGGATGCCGTGTTCTTCAGCTAACAAGAACTCTCATCTTTGACCAAAGCAGTTACATAGAAAGCTCAAACTAATACTTATGAACTCTAGATTGTCTGTAAATTATAGGAAAGACTTAGACAAAGGTATGTGCGCGGCGACCCTGGTTTGATGTGTATTTCACTTTTGATAAACTAGTTATAATGTTCCAACTAGGTATGTGTCCTTAAGGAGTCATGATCTACCTGGACTTGCCATGAAGGTGAAAAATGTATGCATTTATATACGTTGAATATCACGTCAATGTACTTATTTGTGAAGTCGAACTGAAGGTAAATAATACTATTCTGATAACTTGATCACTGCCTTCAATTGTTACATTAGTCTTTTCATTACGTATTATGAATATGGAGCTGACCTAACGAAATTATTTTACAGTTACAGAAGCCACCCAACTGTTGGGTTGAAATTATTACAGAATGTTTATTCTAATGAAATATATATGAATTGCTACAATTAATTTTCATAAACATTACTAATTTATTATTTTCATTTTTCTTTAAAAGCAACACTGGTATAATCGAACTTCCCTCTGTATATGTTGTTCCCACTCCTTATAAATATGACAATATACTAGTCATCAAGTATTCGGTTAAAATCGTCGGTACAACAAAATTCAAAGTTATATTAGATGTTATAACTGGAGGATATACAGCAACTAGTCAGGTTAACTTCGCACCGATTGCTGCCGTATCACCTCCGCAATTGGTAAGCTATTCAAAAATATACTTCGATTTTACGTTCGCTGTCAATTATTATGATTAGCTTTATTCAATGTTATATTTTTGGTACAATATAGAATTCTCAGCAAAAATTATTCCAACAACTATTTGTTTCTTACTTCTTGGTAGATCCTGACGATAAATATTGAGTGATCGCCAATTAGAAGTTAGCAGTCCAGTTAATCGACATCTAAATAATGTACATTATTTTCGCTGCATATTGCCAGCAACCCCAATATCTCTAATTAGGTCTTTTATAACCTGTACACCGAAAGGTTGCGCACTTTTCAGAAACGAACCTGAAGGGGTTATGCGATTAATAGCCATAATGATGTATATAAACAAAAGAAAATTAGATAACTTGTTGAAATATTTAGATGGCAGGAACATGTAGCCCATATGTTCAAGCAGGCGGCCATTTGCTCTAACGGTTTAGTTACATGTTTGAAAGCATCAGCATCTTAAAATAAAACGATAAATCACTATATGATTTGCCAAAAATTTAGTAGAAACACTACTTAGTCAAATTTGAAATTTCCAATCAAATTAAAAACAGTCCTAAATTAAAAGTATTTGAGAAAATCACACAATCTGTGTCAAGTGTGCATCATTTTGATAAATGTAGCGAATCCTCTAGAAATATTTATAATGAGTATAAATTTATTGACTTCTATTTCAGACAAGTAGTCAGTTACCTTACTGGGCAATCGATAGTTTGGCAACGTCTCGCAATAATAATAGTGTAGTACGAGGTGCATTTAATTTACTTTCATTCTCCATGATTATATGTTCAGGCGCAAGACAAACATATTCAGCTCAACTCTACATTTTACAAATTACAAATATTGTAACTTTTATGAAGACAAAAACTATTGTTTTTGGTCGTTCTATTAGTAAGTCTGGAACCTCTTCTACTATTGTCAATGCTAATACTGTAAACTTAAATATGGCTTCACAATACTTTGATAGTGAGTAAATTACTATTAAAAACTTTTATATTCATTGGTAATTTTCTTCCGTTTTTATTGTATTTACTTTTCTTAAGTGATTGACATTAAAATAAAACACGAAAGAAATATTTTATTCCAAAAAAATGTTGTTTTAAGTTTATAGTAATTAATGTTTTCTTCTTTAGAAGCAATATCTACTTACATCATCTGTAAATAATTTTATCTAGTTACATTATCACAATTGATTGATCACTGGGTGGTGATCAACGTCATGTGCGTCAGGTCCTTCCTAGTGCAGATCGAATGCTATCGACCATGTTGCAATTTGGCCACCAGTCTAGGTGACTCGACACTGTGGGCACTATATATTGAGATTAGATGGTGGTTGGAGGTAGTCAACAGGAAACCCTGGACCCAGGTTTCGTTCTACTTGGCACTCGTCAGCAAAGTGTATCTGTAATCTTGAGGGAACTAGTGCTCCCTGGCGGATTCGATCCCATGTCATCCAGCTTCACAGTCAGAGACGTTACCACTAAGCTATCCGGGCCGCGACCGACCTCCAGTAGGACTGAGATGTAATCACGATTGATTGATCACTGGGTGGTGATCAATTTCATGTGTGTCAAGTCCTTATCTAGTAATCGGACACGATAAGCAGTGATACAAGCATAAATCTAAGATGATCTGTCTTTCTTAACTTAAAGCTGGTGGTGTAACATTTGATTGTCGTATAATATAACAGAACTATGTAAAAAGCTGCATTGTAATTAATCGACAAATTGATTTACACTTCGTGATCACTTAAATTAGATAATCGGATTTAGCAAAATCATATGAAAGTTGCCTACGATCCGTTGAATGGCTAAATTGCTTACTAAATTTCCTACTTGCTTTTGCTTGACTAATTACTTAACTTAAGCATATTACAAGATTTATCAAATTCCGATCTTTAAGTTGACTAAATATAGTATCAATTTAAAAAGTAAAGTGCACAGTACAGTGTGAATTTTCATCCAGCATTATATGCCGACTAACCTAAGGTTTTTCTCTAGATAGTCAACAAATATTCTACTAATTAAAAACAAAGATCATAGCCATACAATCTGAATGAGAAATTATATAAATTTTATTTTATTTGAAAATGAAGGAAATATCATAGCCAGTATGAATTAGTACTTAATGTATCAGTACACATCAGATCTTGCTCTTGAATAACGTGTTTCTTCACTCGACAAATATGTAGTGACTAGTGACCTCATCAATAATTACATGATGTTTATTACTAACTTACTCTCTATTTGATATTCGAGTAAGGGAAAATTTAATGTTGCGACAAATTGGATTATGAATCGTTTCTGAGTGGTTCAGATTTGTTCATCTAATTCCAGATGATCTAGCTTGAATTTCCCTAATTGTTACCTCTAGAAAACCTGTTGCAAGAAATCGAGTTCACATAAGCCACCACTTTTCTAACTGACTTTAATGTACAAAATAAATCGAAAAATGCTCTAAACAACTTTTCTAAATATTAATTATTAGACTTTTTATTAAAATTAGAGAACTTTCATTTTATCTTAGTACTAACTAAAACTAATTTATTATCACATATGATTTTCAGGTAGTGAAAGTATCTCAAATTCAAAAAAGGAAAGATCAATAATCACTTTTCTTGTGCCCTTAAATGTCAATTTACTGGCATCTTCAGTTGTTTCAGTGAGTGTTACAGTTCAATATGGAACACAATCAGCTCAAACGTTCGTCAGTTTACCTGTTATCCAGCCTGAAGTAAGTAATGCCGTTTCATTGAAACTATTCATTCATTTTTATCATGTGATATGTAATTTATTTTACTTTCAGATAGACAACCTCTTAGTAATTTGTGAACTGTTTCATTCTAAATAATCTTCTTAAATCCTTACTCTTGGTAATAATCATGTACTTACTGGTAATTAGCTTTGAGATGAACTCCTGAAGTTCTAGTAATAAGCTGCAACTGATATTATTCAAGCATTTCCTAAATATTCCATACTAAACACGTTTTGTTGCATAGTGGGGAAAGCTAATTCTTGTTAGCTAAAATAAATGAGCATGATTAAATTATTAGACTAATACATATCTGTATTTAGTACCTGTATCGTAATGAAGGCATTTTCTTCTGTTCTGCTGTCATAATCTTCTACCTTCTGAATAATCCAACATGTAAGTGAATAGAGATATATCTTCTTCATTTGCACTGTATGCTCTCACTCAGTTAATCAAATACAAGTGATATCCCAGCTTTATCACAATTTTATTTAAAAACCAAAGTGTAGTCAAACGATTGAAAATTCTATTGGTTATATACAATAGAAAAATTCAGTCACAACAAAAAACTAATCATTGTTGATGGATAAATAAAGACAGATATACTATCATAAACTGCACCATTTTTAAAAGTTCTTAAAACTCATCCAGTTGTACTGTTCAAGCTTTATTTTTACTCTCTGTTTTTATTTTTAAATGTAGTTGAGTATACCACAAACGTCTACCAGTTATCAGATAGATGCTATTAGCTACCAAGACAGACCATATGAACGTACTTCCCTTGTCGCACTTGGACAAACTGTTCGACTTTATAATAAAATTGGTCTTCCAAACACTATGTGTACAACATACTCATTTGAATTTACTATGTCATCCAATTTATGGCCCATTGATTTTCTTGATGCACAACTCGTGAGCTATAGTGATTTTATATGGTCCACTAGTACTATCAACCCTTTAATAACTAAGTAAGTAAAAATAAACACTCTATAGAATTATAAATTTTCGGGTAGAATTCTTTGGAATTTTGATTTATTTGTAGTCATCCATAGTCTACTTATTTGATTTTTACTGACAAACTGAATGTCTTAAATGCTTCACATTGACCTTCGATCTAGATTGTAAATAAAAATCAGTGATAATTCATTGGATTATGCGCTTTATACAAAGCGTTTGCGGTAGCTAGATTTAGTAAACAAACAACATGCATACCTTTATTTAAATGATTTATATCAGATGGTAATATGACAGTCAAAATGTCAATTAACTATTTGAACGGTTGATTAACTGAATATTGGCTAAGCTTGTGACTTTCGATCCACAAGTGGTTGATATCCAAGATTGAAACTGTCTTTTCTGTTATGCATTTTAAATAAAACTGATGCTTTACTTATAGGCAGTGAGTAATCCACTGACGTGTTTTTCCATAATCACGTGGGGTGATTTTCAATCACATGTCCATGTCATATAACAATCGACCAATGAGTTCTTAATATTTATTATATTATGGTTTCACTTTATTCACGATATTTTCTAATCAGAAGATGATATCCTTGACCAGTTAAAAGTTTAGAAACACTTTTTGTCTATACATTTTGACCCATAAGAAACAGCTTAAAGAAAATATTACTTTCGAAATGTTAAGATGAAATATGACCTAAATAAATTACTTTCATGAAAAGTTTAAGTCCACTGAAATTTTCTATCAGTCTAACTTAGAGGCTGACGAAATATTAAATTAATTACTCATTATTTTTTCTTTAAACTTAAGTCAATGTTGATAGCCTATTCTTCTATCGACGTACAACATTTAAAAATTAGTTTCATTTCAATAACAATGTTAAGTCAATGATAAAATTTTCTATTTTATTATAAACTAGATTACCTAGTGAACTCTTTCATCACAGATACATATACATAAACAACGGTTTTGTAATTTATAACGATAACAAATAACCACTGTTATAAACCAATAGTTTATACTGAAAAATCATATAAACAATTTCGATTAGTTAAAAAACCAGTATAAACGGAATAAAGTCAATCTGAAATGATTGTATGCACATCGTACTGAAGAATTTACAATTGACCTAAATAAAGTGAAAAATTATATGTGAAAATTATATTTGAAATAATCTCAGCGATTGGAATTTAAATAATTCCAGTGTTTCATCCAGCCAACTTGTCGAGACTTCTTCGAGGTAATAATCAAAATCAAAATCACCAAAGAAATATAAGAATGATGACAATGAAATATAGGGATTTTAAAACTGTGTTTATCAGGTTTAAAGATGCTGTTCTGTATGTTCACGTATTATCTTCAAAATTCTGGATAAATCAATTAACTTTTAGGCTCCCTTTCTCTTATTATTCATCAAATAATCCAGTCAGGTAGTTTGGGATAATTGACAGTTTCGCCAGAAACTAACATCAACTAGAAAACTATTTTAAACGAAAGTAGGGCAGTTATTTTGCCATAATTTAAGTATATAATTTGAATTGCCGACTAAATGATCCGAATGAATACAGTTGGTGATGAGAACTATTTTCACTTCTGAAATTAATTGGAATGTAATGACTGTCATATTATTGAATTATTTATTTCAAGTTAGTTTCATGTTTTTGTGTTTTCTAGATTGGGTTCACCAACATACAACAAAATTACTATGGACTTGGGATCACTATGTGTTCCGGAAACATACGACAATCAGGTAAAATATGTAATGACTTTATGGATGTCTTCATTTGTATCCACTATACTACCATTTAAATAAAATTAGCTCCGTGCAGGGGATGATAATTTGTAATCGTAACTTATGATCTCTTTTTTATTTCTTCAGGATAAGTAACTTCATTCAGCATTTGACCTAAGCAATACCGACTGATATCTTATAGATGATATTTTAACTGTTTCATTTCTTTTGCTGTTGCAAGCTAAAATATTTAAAGGCCGTTTTGGAGTAACAACCTTATTGATCCATACTTGTTTGAAGTAGGCATCTATTTATGCTGTATATTTTCTTAGTCACCGCTTCATTAGTATAAAAGTCTTTTTAATATCTTTGACTATTGTTATTATTATAAAAGAAGTTACTTACTAATTAACATTCTAGCTTTCAGTGGTTGAAATATGCAGATATACACTTAACATTTCAGTTGTAATCAAATTCACCAAGAGATATACCCGTGGCTGTAATTATAGCTTGAATTTATTTAACTGCCCAAATGAATTGAAACAATTACTTGGGCGGATGATTAATCCCATCGTTACCCTACGTTCTCTTATTGATCTGTCCAACCATTCAAACTTAACAAACAAAACAGATCCACTTTAAATACACTATAAATTTATTCAGTAGGTTAAATTGAAACATATCGCTTCTATCATGCGCATTTGTATTTGTAGAAGTCATCAAATAAAGCTACATACACATATTTTAAGCTGTCACTGATAATGAAATTTGAAAAATTAGAGTGTAATAAAACGCATTAGTCATTACAGATGAACTCCGACATTAAGAATCCCGTGTATAGATAGTAACTGTCTAGCCTTATCATAAGTATTGTATAAAAATTCATATATAGTGCGTTTAATATGGGGTTAAAAGCCTTACTGTTTGATCATATCTATATATCATGTCTAGTCTCAAACAAGTAATCCTGTCAGTAAATATTTGGAATCAACGCTTGTTTTGACCATTATGTGCTAAATGATCAATTGTACTACAAAAAAGAATATAAAGATAACAGTAATTTGTCTACAAAAATTAATTGTATTACAGAAAATATGATATGATACTAATTACATTTTTCACTGCTATCTACATTAACTAACGCGTTAAACATGGTTACCATTATATATCCTCATAATTATTTTTAGTTATATGAAAATACTGTAAATAGAAAAATATCCTAAAGATTATAGTAGTTTGAGATGAATTTGTGAAATACTGTTTACATTTATTTAGTATATTGCACTTTTAAAAAATGGTAAATATTTTATTGCACATTTTTGGAAAATGATTCCTTTAATTCTGTGAAGTATTTAAGAGACATATTTCCCTGGATAAATTGAAAGAAACTCCGTAACATAGTTTTTTTATGAAATTGAAAAATTCGGCAATAACATCTACACGTAGCCTCCACAAAAAATCAAGTCCACAAGTACAATTTCAGTATTATTTGACTTTAGATAATTAATAGTTAATATCATCAACGATTGGAATTCATGTTCGATTCTCGGCCTTCTCAAGATCAGTTTAACATCAATTGCATGAAACGACTTTATAACATGTGATCAACAGCGGTCATTAGTTAAGATAATGATCTTTCCATAACTTTGAATCATAACAATAAGGATATCTGAATACTCGATCGTCATATCTAGTAGTTACGATATTTGTATGATTCCAAGTTCTTTTGAGATACTGAATCACATCAGATTCCGTTCACTTGCCAGATAAAGTATGCCGAAAATCCACACAAAATTAATTACTATATATATGCTCCATTGATTTATATATGTTAATTGTTAACTCCGTCGAACACATTTTCTACCTCTCATGAGGAATAAAAGAGACATATTACTATAATTGAAATCACAAGCCGATCAAAGTTAAAAAATCACTGAGTACCTCAAAGCACAGGACAGACGTTTAATGCTACCATAGGATTCCTCAACCAGAAATCAATTTCATAATCTTTGGTTTAGTGATCGAATGTCTAACCTCTAGACCATTGACTCAGTATCTGATAGTGTGTACAAGTCTAGCTTCAATCAATCTATTATTAGATCTGTACTTACGAAGTGACAAATAATGAGTGAACATTATGCAGATTTTATCACGAAATAATTATTGACAGAAATAATTTCACATAGCAATAGGAAAAATATTCAAATTTATTTAATTTTTTCACAGGTCCGAATTGACCTATTTTTTCGCCCAAGGAGTAATTTTTCAGCGAGTACTGTAAATGGAAATATAACTGTGTCTGTTAAAAGTTTGCTTACAGTGGGTACTCTATCTAGTCCATTGTCTCTGTCAACAGGCGTTTTTGTATTTAATAAAGATGCACTCATGAAAGAAAGTATGTATGTATTACCATCATTCAGTGAAGACAAGTATGTAAGTTTATCTTTTTGATCTACTAAGAAAGTAATGTGTGTCTATATATTTGCAGTGTGCAAATATCATTAAGTTTATCTGCAATGTTATAATTCAAATCAGAACAACACATATAAGCTAACAATTGTTTTCAATTAGATCGTCATCAGGCTCTAATATACATGAATATTTATACGAAAATTTTAAACCAATCAAGGCAATATGGGTCAATACTCACAATGAAATAGAATAAGTCTCTACACGTAATAGGTAAAAGTACAAGTTTATAGTAGGAAGACAGGTGAACTGATAATAGTAAGAATAATAAAATACAATAACAAAACTCTTATCAATAGTTAATCGTTGGAAATAGAAGGTCAAACAAACATGGGTAAATAGACTAGGAATAGTAATCACAAAACATTAAAATCATTAGGTAATAAGATGTGTGTAAATAATTAGATAGTGAAGAATACGATGAGGCGGAAAATTACAAACAAATAATGGATGTGGAAATAAGGTTAACGATAACACAAATAGAATTTTCGTATAAATATTCATGTATATTAGAGTAAAGCCTGATGACGATCTAATTGAAAACAATTGTTCGCTTATATGTGTTGTTCTAATTTTCACAATGTGAATCTTTAATATAATTCAAATCATCACAGTAAAAAAGAGTAATGAATTGTAATAATCTGCTATTTAAACTGCTTTTACTAATTAGACACAATGAGTGAATTTTTTCTGGTGAACTACACTACTTCTATAAATCTTATAACCGATAATCAAGAGAATAACCTCTTGTTAGGTATTCACTCTTAAGTTAGCAATAAGAATAATCTTTTCAAAAAAACCAGTTGAATCTTAAAATTTGATCTGATTTCAGAAACCTTGGATCAAAAACATTACAAATGGAATTTCTTTTCAACCAGGCATATGGACAAAGTTCACATTTAGAGTACAAGTACCATTTGCCTCTTATCTGCCTGATTCATCTATCTTTGTGGGTGGTGCTAATTCTAGTGCAGAGAATGAATCAATTTTTACTGTTAATGGTGCACTCTTAACTTTTGGATCTAATTTGGCTGGATTACGTTTGGATCAATTTAAACAAGTATACTCATCTACATACATGAATGGACAAAAGGATTTGTTGGAAATAAAATTGGGAAATGTTGTCAATACAGGTAGTAAATGATAATACGAAGTTAACACTCTAGTTATTTTTTCTGGCTATGTACACAATAAACTTATCAACTGATCGATCTTTAACACGTTTGTTACGTGTGAGACAAAAACACATTTGTTAGCTAGCATCTGTAAATATATGTCAGTTAAGTAAGTAGTTATATAAGTTGGTATTAATCAATCAGGTTGAAGATCTGTAAAAAGTTTGAAATTAATAATTAATCCTTAAATCTGACAAAGGTTATGGACTAGTTTTTATGAATAAATGTGACTATAAGGTAAAAATGTTATCTGTACCTGGTGATCAGAGTAAGTTTTTGGCGGACGTTCTATCCACTATTGATGTTAGAAAATAGGAATCCAGGTTAAATTTCAATCTAATGAAACTACTTAAAATGAATTTCATAAACGAAAAGGGATTTGATATAATGAAACCTACCGGTTATTTTCTCTAGAATTTATATGGATTGCCTAAAGTTCACAAACCTAATAATCCATTACAACCAATATTATCTATGTGTGGTTGATCTACACATGAACTAACAAAATGATTATCTGAATTAATGAGACTGATCCGTAATAAACTGCGCAAATTTCCCTTGAAAGATACATTTAAATTAAGTGATTTTCTTGATGACATTAGTATTTAAAAAAAAGATTAAGCATTCTTTCGATGTAAACTCTCCTTTCACGAACGTATCTTTAAATAAGACTGTTGATTTCCTGTGTAACCATTATCTAGTGATTTCCTCCTTTTTCCTACTCGGTCAACACTGTTAAAAGAACTACTTATGTTGTTATGAGTAGCCCTCTGGCGCCTCTCTTAACTGATGTATTCACGTCATATGTTGAAAATATGACGAGCAGGCTCAACAGTAAGGTAATTCTGTACAACAGATACATGGGTGATATACTAGTTATATATGATAAAGATTTCGATGTTTCTCAGTTATTAAATAAACTCAGTAGTGTACAGAATGATATCACAATGACCTATGAGGAAGAAAGTAATAACCAATTGCCCTTTCTGGACATATTTTTGAGTCGAAGAGAGAATAGAACTATAAGGTGGTTAGTTAAATGAAGCCAATATTTAAAATTTTACAGTTTCTGTCCATTGCAACACAAAGGGCGCTTGGTTAAGTGCATCCTTAATAGGATTAAAAGAATATGCGAGTAAAGAAGACACAAAACTGCTGACTAACTCAATAATATCAAAGTTTTATCCATTAAAGTCAGTCGACCCCAAAATCTCTCATTTATTTTGTTCTGAAGAAAACTGTTTATATCTCTCTAACATTTAGAGCTGAATCCAACAGCATGGTTTTAAGGTAGAGACTAAAAACAGCCATCGAGAAAACCTATTACTCTGTTAAACTGGTTGTGATTGAAACGACTAAGCCCGTGATTCTAAATAGACCCAGACAATGCACAAACGACTACGTCATAACCCATCGCATTTACCAATTTACATTTTGTGTAGACAAGCATACATGGGGAGGAATGATCGAACAATGAGATTAGGGGTTATGAAACATGTATCTCGATGATTTTTATAAGCAAACATTGATAGTGGCTAGCAGTGGAATCCAGGACGCGCGTTTCGTCCTATTTGGGACTCGTCAGCTGGATGTACCTGCATCTCAGAGTTGATGTTCACTCTGGGACACATATGCCAATAAAAGACTGATAAATTGCAGTCTTAAACCTCAATGGGAAGATACAAGCAGAACAATACCAAGTGAATGTACCTAGACGGCTCAAAAATCAGTTAATGTCAAATGTTCCGATCAACGTAGAAAGTAGAAAACCATGTTCATCAATAGCACAGCACATAAATAAAACGGAGCATAAAATTGACATCAATACTGCTTTAAAACGTTGTATAGAAATTGTCAAAGATGAATTCCTAGGTTTATAGAAGCCCTGGCGTGCAATACCGGAAGTCTCGCATTCGATTCCCGGATCCGGGGTCGTGGGTGCACGCGACTGAGAAGTCTCATACTGTGATGAGAAGGGCGTCCAGTGCTCCGCAATTTTCTGTGGCCATCTGACTGAAATAATTTCATGATTTAAATCATAAAAATAATGGTTCGTTAGGACTTTAAGTGAGAATATTTTTTTGAATGATCATTTACGATCTTTTCATCATGACTTTCTGTTCAAACATTTCTCACATTTTCAGAACTATTTATATATAGAAATCGTCAGATTGATTAAGTTTGTACGTGTTTGTTCGTAAATGTTTATGATCTATCAACCCTTCTTTTATAATCCTTCGGCATAGATGATCCTCTTTTGGCAGTATTTAACGTATAATAATCGCGAACTTATTTATTAATCCGAATCAAACAACATAGATCCAGCATAACTTTAAAGTTGTCATAACATTCTCAATTTCTTATAATTATGTATATGTAAGAGTGAAAAGCTTCCATTTATTTTTGATGAATATGAATATAAATTTCTGATGTTCCTTTTTTACGAAACTTCTAGGTGTTCTTTTACAACCAGATTCAACCAGTATAAATGAAAATGACATAGCGGTTGAAGTATCGATTCGCTTATCTGATAGTAAACTTAGTGATAATGGAACGAATGTTACGCTTCCTATTCGAGTTAAATTTGGTAGCCTCGAAGCTGTCAATCAAATGGAAGGTAAAGTGTTCAGGGTTGGAGACGAATTTCTTAATCTACAGATGAATGTTATAAATTTGGATGAAAACGTGACTGGCCTGGTATATAATCCGAAGTAAGTTTATCATTATATATATATATATATATATCAGCAGTCTGAAATTATGAACATTTTTTTGATTTTATGGCACTTTAGTAGTGTGTAGATTACATTGATATCAGATGGGACTAATGCCTTTCATACGTGTTTCCCTGAAGAATAAAGGAATACGGGAAAATCAACGGATCCTCGAAAGCTAAATCCAAACATAAATTGTTTTTTTCGATAATGCAATGAGAAGACGAAGTTTATCAGAATTATATGATATATTTGCGCAATACATTTCGAACAATCTGATCACACATATACTTGTTATATGAAAATTAAAAGAAACAAACGAATTCCAATGGTCAAATTAGATCACAGAATAGGCAGATATCATCCTTCATTGTGAAACATTTGATTGAGACTGGTCATAAGGTTGACATCAAATCAGCATTTGTATTGTTGTACAAAGGCCTTCAAGGAAGTATACTAAAGTTTATTGAAGTCTTGGCTATACGGAAACTGAAACAATTTATCCTTACCCTTAATCTACCCTGGTAATACCGATTTATTATCCAGAATGGTTATCACATTGTTTTTGTGTACTTTAATATTACTTTTCTTCTTTTTTCTTTGTTATGGCTTACCTTTAACCTGTCTAGTTGACCTTTTAATTTTCATATATAAATGTTCTTAACAAGTATATGTGTGATCAGATTGTTCGAAATGTATTGTGCAAATATATCACATAATTCTGATAAACCTCGTCTTCTCATTGCATTATCGAAATTTATCAAAGGGACTAGATGTTATAAATTGCTTTCTTTCTTTGTGTAACAAAATAGTTTTACATTATTTAGTACATTTTTACTTACTTGCTTACTTACGCCTGTTACCCCTCGTGAAGGAGAATAGGCTGCCCATCAGCATTCACCATCTAACTCTGTCCTGGACAATCCTTTCCAGTTATTTCCAGTTGTTATTCGTTCTTTTGATGTCTGCTCCTAATGTCTAATTCAGTGTGTTCCTAGGTTTTCCTCTTTTCAGTTTCCCTTTAAGATTCGAAGTTAACGCTCACCTTGTGATGCAGTTTGATTATTTCCACAATATGTGTCCTATCCACTCCCAGATTCTTATTCTAATGAATGCTTATTTTCTACACAGTTTCGACCCAACTTATAAAACTTTGAAATTACTACTCAGTCAAAACAGGTACATAATAGTCATTTTCATTTTTGAAGAAATAATGTACATCATAGACGATATATCACTTATACAATTAGATATATGAATGCGAATTGCTCAAGTGCTATATCATTTGTGATTTGAAAATATTACTCTTTCCAGTGATACAATAAACCTGAGAGCTAAAATTCAAATGATGAATAACTCGAAAATGGAATGTGGAAAACAATGGCTAAATATTTATCACAGTATGGCCGTAAAATCAGCAGAAATTCTGTACTCCATACCACCAGACTCTGTTCAGTTCAAAAGAAATGAAACAATAACTGTTAAGGAATTCACACGTTTTCAAGTAAGCTGACTTTTATTTTTCTAATGATAAACACCCCTTCCGACTAAAATTAATTTAAATGTTCATGTAAACTGGCTGAAAGAAATTATTAGTAAAATGTTTTGTCGAGATTGTTGAGTTGAGCTTACATCACCAGTTGACTCTAACTACAGAGACCACTGAAAACCAAGAAGTACTGAACATCTTCCTTGTCTAATAACAGAACTGTAAAACTATATTATCCCGTCACAGTACCCTAGGTTCGATATCTGAATGGTTGTGGGTGTGTGCTGATGATTAGCATACTACAGAGAAAAATCTATCAAGTGCTTCTTGGTTTTTAGTAGTTATCCATCTACACTCAGACTGTGATGTAAACTGTAAAACGAATTACGGAAACTGTAATATATCAAATGAGATGGCTGTTTAAACCTAAATGAACGTAAATTGTTAACTGGTTGTCATCCTATTTCATGTTGTTGGATTTATTTTAACAGTCACTTTTTAATATGACGAGTTCGCTTAGTGATGGAGCTTAAATTATGTGTGATACTCAGGGGTTAAACATATCCATTTATCGCAAATCCTGCTTTAATCTAGAGTTGTATCCCCTTTAATTAAGAATGAATATCTTGATGTTTTCGGATCTTCATAGAAACTATTCTAAAACTAGTGTTTTTTATGTATTTGTGTAGGTTCAGTAAAGTCTAATTATGAGTTCGACAGAAACTACAGTTGACATACAACCAAATCAATGTTTCAAAATTCTTAATACAGAGAATGCCCAAGTACTCATGAAAACTTTTTTTCCATATAGATTCCGGCAATTATTTTTAGAAATACTTCGTACCCACAAATGAAGTTTTGATTTTTCAATTCATTATACATGTACAAAGTATATTCTAAAACAAGTACTCTAATCATAAAAACGCAGTTGGTGTTCGGTATTTTACTTAAAAGAATTATTAGTATAACATGTAAGTCAACCAAATCAGACATGTCAAATCATAAATACTTAAAAATGTAAGGATTCGGACAATGGTCTCTTCAGTTAATTAAAAAATACAATTACAAAGCGTCTCACGGAAATTTCTTTTTCAAAATCTCTTTCTTATATTTAACAACCAGCAACTAAATAAAAACAATTCCCTTAAACTTAATTCTACAAATCTCATGTCGATTGTCTTTAAAGAGTATTATATTCACAGAGTAAAAATATTTATTTCATCTTTTTATGAAGCATACAGTTTGAAAATGTCACTGCATACATCTTTTCTTTTTTTAGGCAAATGGTTTCTATTTTGATAACAATATAGATCTCTACTTTAAGCTACAGCTAAATGACAAGATATTCATTCCAAATGGTAAAACAGAAGCAAATCTAACAATAGTTGTTGAACTTATTTGTATTACATATAATCGGGATAGAACTCTATTAAATTCATGCAATAATCCGACATTGAAAAAAATCATGAGGAAAGTTGTGGTTAAAACTAAACAACAAACTATAACGGGTAAGTTTTATTAACACACATGTTTTGTCATAGTTTACGCCATAGACTGGTTTAGTTAAATGACCACTGAAAATCAGGATTTATTGGACAGATGTTTTTGCTTAGTGTGTGACTCCTCAGCAGTCCGCATTTATGGCTCCATCGAGAATCAGGCCTAAGATCATCGATCCGACAGCATACTCTGGACATCTAAATCAGTGTTTAAACACTAAAATGTATTCTTATATCTTTTCGAACCATTATAGACTGAAAATTGCCCATTACAAAATTATTTTTTGTAAAAAAACAATTCAACCTCTAACTGACTTCGTCACTTTCTTTCTCAGCCAAAGCATTATAATGTTAATTCGGTAAATTGTTATTATTACTTCTGTAAAATTATTAAAAGACATCACAGCTTAACTGGATAACCCTATCTGGTTTCACAAATCTGTGATCCTTTAATTTACTTTAATCTTATCTTCATTCTTATAGGTTCAGATTGTGAAGAAGATTTGGGCCTTTCTAACAGTCAAGTAATTTTACCATGTCAGATCACTTCATATGTGTCACCCTATCTTGGAAATACAGAAGAGCAAATTAGATTCTATTCAGCGTCCGGTTGGAAATCATTTGTTCGTCCAGGACCACATGATCCTTTACGTTATATCACTATTTTATTCGGCCAACAAACAAACGTCAGTCGAATAGATATTAATCTGATAAACACAGCTAATCAAGTTATGGTTTTCCACTTGATGGGAACCAACGATGGTCAATCGTTCTTCGATTTTAAGACAGTAAGTACCTGACACTTAGAGTGGCCTGAAATCTCAGGAAAGTTGAAAAAGTAACACACCGATTTAATTCCTACACCATTTTTAAGTTAAAATAAGTACCATTCCAAAATGAAGTCCAAGTTTATTAATCAAGTTTCTTCAACATTACGTTAATCTTTTCATATATTACGTTTGTTAGTAAGCATATCGTATTTCCAAGTCAAATCAATAAACTGATTAAGGTGGTTGTTTCTATAAGGTTAACTTCTCTCATCTCACATATCGCTATTGATAATAATGAATTTTGATTATATTTTGACATTATGAGATTAATACTATACTATGTACTGTTACCCTATCCATAAGATAACTAGTACTTTTCTTTTAAATAGACATTGAATATTTCTTTATAATCGATACCAATATGAAATTTTAGCTTATGTAGTTCTATTGATCATGTACAAATTTAATATTAGTCACTAATGTGCAATCTTTTTATACATAGACTCAGGTTTCATGGCAGTACGAAGTGAAAACTAAATTGTATCTTTGAGCTTAAAAAGAAAATACTGATCCCTCCCACTTAATGTGAACCTTTATCATCATCTTATGAAGTTACATATGTTATCACTGAGTTAATCGAACTACAGTTTACTACCAGTAAGACTGAGATCCTGGTTTCATTAAATTGCTTAATATGAAATAAACTGTTGTGTAATGTCAAATCAATTAAACTAGTAAACACATATTAATTTAATTGATAGAATTTAGTCGGTATTAAACAAAAGATAACGTGACAATTTCGGAGCACAATTTGTTAACAACTTACAAAATTATATGGGGATACCACACATTATAATGTTATGGAGACACTAACTTGTATCATATCTAACTAATTAATGAATTTTTTAATCAATACTGTAAGCATTTATTAACAACTAAGATATAACCGAAACTTTATCATAACCATTATTTAACAGGTGTCAGTTTCCTACATAAATCAAAGTTATGGCCGCATATTTCTTCAGCCAAAATTTGTCTCAAGAGGAATGCGATTAATCGTCAGTGAGACAACAAATGAAAATAATGATGTATCTTTTACACTTGAACTTTATGGATGTAGACTTAACTTGGACACAAACAAATTTGGTATTTTAGTTTACCATTTTTATCTTGATGTTATTACTTATCATCATTATTATCTAAAATTACTGCGTAGATAAGGTTAATAAGAATTTTAAAAATAACCAATTTCCAATTGTACAGTAATCTTGTGCATTGCCACGCTTGTATATCTACGTTTTGCTTTAGTTTATAACCGATATTGTAGGGAAATATTATTATGATATTTAAAATGTAGTTTAAGTTTACTGGAAAATATTATGAAAGCCCACTGAAAAACAGTGCAAAAATTAGAGTTGAAACGAATTTCAATATAGTATCATACCATTCATTTACCATGCCAAAAGCAACAGTATATTTCCTAGTTATTACTACAAAACACCATAATTCACTTCTGTGATGGAAACAGTAAACCTTAAAATGATATCAAAAATTACGATTTCCTTATTTTGACTTATGAATAGATTTCATTCACTAATAAATAGCTAGGAATATTTTTCATCCCGGTACGAGGATTCTCAGAACTGCGCATCAAAGATCACATAGGAGATCCAAGCATGGAGCTTAAGTCTCATGCTAGCGCCACTGAGCCAGAATTTTATTGTGTGCATGTCTAACCTCAATCAAATATACCAATGATATTAATCGATAATCGGTAGTACAATTCCATCTATCTGTGGTGTATGCTACTTATATCTGTCGACATAAGTAATATGTAACACCAGTCAGAAGTGGCAGCAAAACGCTGAGATGATTAAATTGAATAAAACAGGAATGTAAATGTAGAGTACTTGTGATAAAAACAGGAATGAAGGAACGATGAAGTTTGTAAGAGACAACTGATGGAAGATGTGCAAATGAAGTATTTAATGTATAGTTTTCGTATTTTACAAAGACATTCTATAATTTTGTATTGACTAAAAATCGTTAACCCCCATCCTGAATACTCGTTTACTACATATTAACTAGTAATTGCTAGGGCTGTCCAATCCGTTCTCTAGTATTCATGAATGGACCAGTATTGAAGCCAAAAACCGTAGTGAACGCACATGGTACTACATTTTGTAATCCATATCAGGCTCTGAATAACGTACAAAGGAATCATCATTATGTACAATCATCACATATCTCCATGCAGCAAATGACTTAGATCAGATTTATTCATTTACCGATCATAAAAGCTTCCACGAATAATATGGTATGACTGGATATTATGTATTTGGTAGTTTCTGTGATAATGGTGTTATTTAAAAGAGAACGCTATTAATTTCAGTCTACTTTCGAAACAAGCTTACTGCATTGGTGGTCTGTCTCGTTCGTACAACTTAATACTTTTGTTCGAGATTATGATGTTTTGAATAATCAGCTGTGCGTTACGATTTACTAATGACATTGTAGGGTATATTTGATCTCAATTGAAGGAAATTTCAATAAAAAAATCGGTACCTAAGGTGAAATTTACAAACAGGAAGATGATCCATCCAAGGTCAGCACTTCAAAGTTATAACAGAAAAAGTAACATCAGATTGTACTTTCAATTCATATAAAGTATTTAGTAGATTCTGTGCAAAAAACAATAACTGTATTCATTTATACAAGCAAAAGTATTGCTTAAAATATGTACTTTCATTTTAACTCATGGTAATCCTCAATCCCTATTATCAGATCCATGTGGTGTCCAAAATGGTTATGTGAGCCCATCAAACAATGGTCTACGAAGTTATCTTTATGCTGATGGTTATCTTTTCTATTGTGATGAATTCCCTACCATAATAAAATCGTACCTTACTGAAAAACGGTGTTTCGTGACATACAACAATGCTGACATGAAGTGGACAGGTTAGTATACTAGCACATTTCAACAACGAATTACTGCGATACATGAAATACGTAAATTGATTTCTCCTTATTGTATATCACTAGATCAATCAAGAAATAAGGTCAAAAACTTGGAAATTTATACTCTGAACATATCCTGTTTTCCATTCGTACTGTTCAATTATAAAGTATCAACTTTAATTCTAGATAGGATACGAAAAGTTGACGTGAGCTAGAGATTTTAATTAATATGTGGAAAATATGACTAGTTAACTCTTACTCAAAGTTTCAGATCAGATGTTTTGCTTTAAATATAATACAATGTGCATTTTATGTCAGATTTTGAACGATACCGAAATTCAATCTAGTGATCACATAAAATACAAGAATTTATTTAAAAATGATATTTTTTGGATGACCCATAAAAAATACGGTTTCCATGAAAGCGAAAGTTAGAGTATCCCACTTCATTTTAGTGCGGTAATTTAGTATTAATTCCAATGTCAAAGTTGCTATAACTAACATGTAATCATCAGATGATGTAATACTTTTTCGAAATTTCATTGTCCTAATAATCAACACTTATGTACAATCTTCAATATTACATAGTTTCAGATTTTTAGTAAATTTTGTATATTTGATGATAAAAAAATTTAATTATTGAAATATCCACCGTGAACTAGGTTTCATTTACATGAACAGTTGATATAATTTTTAGTCATTAGAAATACAGGTTTATAGAAATAGAGATTACCAGTCACTTGACATTTTATTTACTTTATCAAGCTATGTTAAACTTTAGCCTTATTCTTTATTAGCGGAAGTGAGAAGGTATCAAATTAATAGGCGATCAAATAAATGATGAACTCAAACTCAACTTTAGGTCTAACTAAGACTATCCTTAGGAAATTTATATTCAACTATCGGGTAGAGAAACCACAAGATTTTACAGTCAAAATTTTTCAAACAGTAAATAGTCCTGATCATTTCAGAAATTCAACAAATATATTTATTTTAGCTTTAATACATTGCAACTTGAAAAGTAGGATAAGAAATCTAAGGAAATTTTTTACTGATAACAACCTTGGCCCATATATTGTGTTTTGGAAGAGATAAAACTCTAATGATATTAGTTTGGTCATTTCATGTGTTCCCAAACATTGTAATAGTTAATATGCCAATAAAATTAGTGTCAGTCTACGTGTAGTCATATCACCAAGTTATAATGATGTAAATTGGTTCACCGGTAATAAAAGTAAGTAGGACAAAAAGTCTATAAGATGGTGAAAACACTGACACTTATATCAAATTCTAACATTTTATATCTCATCACAGCCGAAAAGCAATGTTGTTCTATGCATATTATGTATTCGTGTTTGGATTAAAGTATTGCATTCTAACCAACTATCATGTTATGTACGATAACAAATGAATGCTAGATACTTAATTCAAAGAATAATTCGGTCCAGTTACAAACAGAATAACTTTTAGTTACATGTTATAGAATGATATTCTGTTCCAAAAACTAACAGAAGTAATCGTTATCACTAGAAAAGAAACAAAATTTTCACCTTTTGCAGTGACCTCCATTTCTTGATAGAAATAGTAATGTTTTTATCTGTCTAACGGATATTAGATAGGCTACTCATAATATTTCTAACATGTAATGCATATTATTATTGTATTAATTAACTATTGAGTTTTTGTACTTTTAACGTAATTTCACACTCTTCTTCCGTACCAACAGACCTAGGGCCATTCATTACAAAAGTCTTGAGTTACATAAGTCCTAGTAATATAATATTTGCTCAAGGTCAAAACGATGACAGTATCTTATTGAGTAGTGATTACGGAGAAAGATGGACCTCCACTAACTTGTATACACAAGTAAAATTGACCAGAAATGCAAGTTATTACATAAATTCAACTGTTATACCATGGACTTATGCTGCTGGATATTTTGATCAAAGTATTACTGGTATATCATGTCAGTTATACCAACAAAGTTCATATCAGTGTAAGTTTTATTTACCTCTGAAATAAATTATAGTCTACTGCTCTAACATACCGGTTTTGATTGATTAATAAATCTATTTAACATTGAAAGCAAATGTAACATAATTACTTATCGAATAATCTAACCGACTTCATACTTCATAGTTCAGCAATCAAAGTTTTAAAATCTTTATCAAACCCACTATAAGTGATGCAGATAAAATTACGTATAGAATACAGTGCATAGACACTATGGCTCCTTATCTAAGCAAATGCGATTGATATTCATTTCATGTTTTTATACAGATTATTGGATTGAAAAAGAAGCATGTTTTTAGTTTCATCAATTTTTACATGAACCATTTGCATTTAATAAGCCAGTTGAAAATTAGAGTTAGTCGATTGTAGCAAAAAAACAACTATAGAAAGACTTTTCGCATAATAAAAACACCCTAAAAGTTTATTTGATTACCAGACGATGATAAACAAAAATAAGGTAGCGACAGAAAACGATGCTAACCTTGTGTCTAGAAAGGCGTCACGTTAACTAGATTTCGATATTATCTAATTTATGGATCAATAAACAGTTGTCGTTATTGATTACAACATATTAACCACCAATAACCCTCTTTGAGCTTAGCATGAATGATTTGCTACTGCATTTAAAATAAACCTTGAAATTGTAAGATAAATAGCGTGAGTATTACTTAAGCTCTTCGTTGTTTTTGAGCATTTGGAGGTCCACTGTAATCCTAACAAGCATAAACAAGAAATCTTGTGAGTACAACATAAATCTAGCAATTCCATCAGATATTACTTTTCAAAATTTTTTTGACAGCTAGCAGCATAAGCTAAGTAATCTGTCAAACCATACAGGTTTTGAACAAGTCTAGCTGATTAGTAAAAAATGACAGGTGAATATTTAACAGAATGCTATATTCTTAGGTCAGCTGCTGATAAGCTTTAACCAACGAAGATTAGCATACGAGCTACTCTCATTAGATGAATCCTACTTTCAGGATAGAGTGATAAGAGTGACCCAAACTCCTATCAATCGACATTTTATCCTAATGTTCGTAGTTTATCGACCAATTAGTTTAACGTTAACTATCCTTTTCAATTTAGTTAAAAGACGATAAGCGACTACGTTTATACCATTTAGTGCGAACCTGTCTATTTTGTATTTTAATGTAAACCTCTATTTGTATATTTTCAAAGTAAAACTAGCATGGATCAGATATTATAATAAAAATAGGTTCCACATATTGTACCTCGAATTTAATACCAGATGGCAGGTAGTGTCGCTTCTGAAACTATGTAAATTACAAGGATATTTTAACAGCCGTTTCCTTTGACAACCAATCAGTCTAGCCTACGCGAGTTAAGAATATAAAGCGTATAAACACTGTAAAAGGAAATGATAGACTCAACTCTATGTCGAAATCATAACTAGCGCATTTTATAAATACTAGAACACAGTAAGAAGCAGACCTACAACTTATCCTTATCCCTTTTCTTAGTATTCAGTTTTGCGAGTACAACTCATCTCTTTGTTAAGTCTGATGATTCTGTTGCCGTAATAACATTTCAATGTTATCCCTTACATTATAGTTTGCTTTCAAGGCATTTACAAAACTAATACAATGGTGTCTGATTGGAACAGGATTTGTCCGGCCCTCCCTTAACGAAAATATCAATCGAAAATTGGATGAATATGCAACACTTGATCGCTATGCAGTTACATCTAAAGTAATCATTTACTTTATTAATGTGCACAACAACAGTAATGATATTTCATCGTAAATGATATTCATATCTTCATCCAAACAAAACACTAGTTACAATCTATAGAACCTTTCTTTCATTAAACTGATATTCTATACGTAAAGTAAATTTTGACGCTCAATCTTCTACCTTGTGATCCTCAGTCCATTTGTAGGCTCACGTTATTTATTTAATTTTCTTGAAAAATTACCATTCGATTGAATTACATCAGTAAGTCAAGTTTATCACATATCAATTAGACAAATTAACTGAACTTAGAAAAACCAAATTAGATATAAATTACAAAAACTTTCCTATCCCTTTTCAACTGAAAATCCAATACCGAAAATACTTTTAAGGAGATTCTTAACCTTATCGTCTGTGATAAGTGATACTGATCATAATAACTCATTGTTTCTAAATGAAGATTCTTTCTTCGAATAGTTGCATAAATAATTGTGATAGCTAATAAGGGAATACAAAGAAATGACACTGATTATAAGAAAACAGATCACTTTTTTTACTCTAAGAATAATAACAGTGAGCTGATTATTAGTCTACCATTCAAAACAATTTTTAATAATCCTATATATTCTATTTTTTTTAAGTGAAAAAAGGTGCATATGTTTGATAACTGTTGAAAATATAAGGCTACCATAGATTTTTGACTCAGTTAATTCATAGGTACTACAATTAAATAGCATGAAATCATTTTGACAAATTAGTGAATAAGGATTGCTGATTGATTGTTACGATTCAAAATTTATTTTCTCAAATTTATTGACTATTAACACATAAAAAGTATACGATTACTATAAACCATACAGAAAACTAATGTGTCTGTATACGTAGTTCACTACTCATCATCACTTAATACTTAATGATGTCAAAAAACACGAGATCTACTGAGTCAACTATTTCTATTCAAAATGTTGAAAAAATACATACAATAAAAGTCCTTTCACTTATTAGTTAATAAAATTCAATATATATATATATATATATATATATATATATATATATATATATATATATATATATATAGACATTTGTTCAGTTAAATAATTAATTAATTAATTGTAGGTTATTTCTGTGATAGCAACAATACAATTTTTATATATACTCTTCTATAAATAACTATGGTTATTACTTAGCAATAAGAAGAATATGTTAAAAGAAATAAACTTATAAATGTTCAACGACAGAAATATATAATTTAAAAATCAATTTAGTCCTGGTTAAATGAATGAAGGATACAATAATCAAAAGTTTAAATCAAGAAAACTACAGCCAAATTGTAAAATTTAAAAACAGAGAATGGGTTTAAGAAAAGAAAAACACTAGAACTTTAACGCTTTTAAACTCATCTATTTAGTTTATTTCATTTTGCCATTAGTTTATGTGGTTGTATTCTTTTCAACAACTATATATATATTAGTAGTGCGTAATAACGTAGAAACTATAAACTGTATCGACATTTACGAACCGCGATAAAAAACCAGTTCAAACAAAAGTCTTTTTTATCACATACATTATTTATTTGTATTCAAGTGACAAAAAAATGAAAAGAAATCATCAAGCTGTTTGTTGTTTGATTTGTTTTCTGAAGCAACCAATTATCCGAAGGTTTTACACCTATTATTGGTTTAAATAAAACTTTAGAAAAACAACTTACAAATCAGATGTATGTAAAATAGCAAAACAGTGTTAACGGGTTAAAATGACTGAGATAGGATACGGTCAGATGCAATTCAAGTTTTATTTCTTTCAATGTTCGATTGGATACCACAAATAAACAAATAATACTTATCTGTTGTGTTCCATGTAAAAAAAAACATAAGAAGAATGGATATCTGTACATATATGTGCATTGACATTCAATAACAGTATAACTATTCATACTTCAATGTAATTAAATGAGGAAAATGGCATGAGAAAATAAACAAAACAACAACCGTGAATCATAACAACAAAAGGAACCCAATAACAACATTTACGATCTACTAACAAAAAAATATGATGATCATTTGTTAACTAAAGCTGATCAATCAGTCAGTCAGTCAGTAACAACGTAGAACTACGTACGTACGTACACCAGTTCGAGTTGCCATACCACATTAGCACAGAGATGCAGTTGTCGACTCAAATTCCGTACTGATAGAGGTAGTAAGAGTATAAGCAGTAAAAGGGAACATTAAGGCTTGAAGATGTTATTCAAGGAGTATAATCCAGTGAAATAAATTTGGGAAGAGAAAAAAGAGACAAGGAGGAATCAGGAGATTAAAATTTGGGAAAACACAAAGATTGGATGCAATTACACCATTGCAAACGATTTTGAGCCATGTCATTCAGGGTCTCTAACCATCGGTTGCTATTGTCTCGCGGTCCCCAACCAGGCAGTCTACACCTACCAACATGACTCAGACCATTTGTCAGTGACTTCATGGACTTGTGCCATGTTTTGGTCTGGCCACCCCTAGCTTTCTTCCAATCTACTCCTATACCACTGAACATCGCACGTCGAGGCAGTCGGTCGTTGGGCATACGTAACACGTGTCCAAGCCATCTCAACTGATGAAGTTTCAATACTTCATCAATTGACTTGCCATCCTTAACTAGTACCCGTTTCCTAACAACTGCGTTACTTACTCGATGGTCCCAAGATATAAGTGCAATGTTTCAAAGACATCTATGATCAAATACTAGTAACCTACCAATATCCTCTACTCCTACCGGCCATGTTTCACTGCCATAAAATAGGACGGAACGAACTACTGCGCAGTAAACACGTCCTTTGGTTGATAGACAAATATCTCGCCTACGCCATAAATGGCGCAAGTTGGCAAAAGCTAGTCGATCCTTCTGTATCCGTGCTGAGATTTCGTCACACACCAGACCACAAGGGCTGATGAGACTTCTAAGATAAGTGAAGCGATCGACACGCTCAATTACTTCACTCCCTATCATTAGTTCGGGTGTCAATACAACTCAATCCTGAAGCAACATTTTGCATTTCGAGGAGGGAGGATCACATCCCGAACATGCTTGCATTGTTGCTTAGAGTGGTCAGAAAACCCTGCATTTTGTCAGCGTCTTCACCAAATAGAACTATGTCATCGGCATATTCTAAGTCAAAAAGTGAATCACAAGACAGGAGTTCAACCGCTAGAAATTTAGATGGGGAAAGTGTCATCTCTAAAAGCACGTCCACGATAAAGTTAAACAAGAATGGATAGAGTGGACAGCCCTGACGAACACCACATGTGGTAATCAATTCTGATGACAGTTCGCCATAAGCTCTCACTCGACCTGTTGTGTTCGAGTAGAGAGCCTTTACAAGGTTAATGTACTTCTTTGGTACTCCTTTCAGTGACAAACACTGCCACAGAACCTCACGATCAACAGAGTCAAATGCTGCCCTAAGGTCGAGAAATACTACGATTGTGGGGCGTCTGAATGTGTGTCTATGTCCTTGGACCTGACGTAGTGTAAATATCTGGTCTATACAACCACGTCCAGGTCGAAAACCAGTCTGGTTTTCTCTAGTCTACTCTTCACGAGCTTTAGTTAGGCGTCGAAGTATTATTGAAGCTAATATTTTATACACCATATTAGTCAAACTGATTCCACTGTGATTGTCACAAGAGGACTTTTGTCCTTTCTTATAGACTGGCACAATCAGTGATTGAGACCAGTCAGATGGGATTACGTCCAGTTCCCAAATTCTACCTAAGACCTCAGTAATATCACTGCTAATACTGGACCACTATCCTTAACAATCTCAGGAGTGAACCTGTCAGGGCCTGCTGCTCTCCCTCGCTTCAGATTTCCTATGGCTTTTTCAACTTCGTAAATAGTCGGAGGACCTACATTAACTTGCCATTCAGGTTGACTGGAGATCATGGGAAACCGAAGTGTGGCTGAAGGCCACTTGAACTGATCCCTGAAGTGTTCTGCCCATCGATCCAATCTCCTGGATTGAGAATGTGTAATATGTCCATCTTTCTCTCAGACTGTTTCGCTAACGGTCGGTTTCCTTAACAAGTCTGAACAATTGTCTGCTATTACCTATTGCCGCTACCTTTTCCATCTCTCTTGCTTTCGCTACCCACCACTGTTCACGATCATTGCATAGACTTCTTGTCAGCTTGCGCTTAAGCTGACTCCGCTCTTCATTATGTTCAGAGCCAGGTGGAATGAGTTCTCGAGCATCAATCAATGCGATAGATGCTGTTGAGATCCAGTGTTGCTCCCTAACCTTACGGGTTACCTTACTGGCAGATATCACTGCTGTTTCCACAGCTTTTCGGATATCATTCCATGCTGCCTCAGAGTGGGCATCACATACATGGCTGCGTAACTGTTTTCCTAGTTGTTCCTGAAATATATTCTTAGCTTGACTATCATTAAGTAGGGCCCTAAGAGGTTTCCTTGCAGCGTCTTTCCTACGTCCAGTAAGACGCAGGCAGATACGCGCTCGTACGTTGTTACTGACTGACTGGAGCATGACCTGAATCTAAGCATGTGCTCCAGTATGAGCGACACTCTTCTATCGAGCCACTCCATCGGTGGCTGATAGCGATGTGATCTATTCGAGTCCAACGTTGGGACGAATTAGGGGATCGCCATGTCACAAGATGCCTTTCCTTATGCTTAAAGTTAGTGTTTGCAAGAAACAGGAGGTTATCTGAGCATAGCTGTAACAGACGGTCACCATTATCTGTTCTTTGAGTCACGACACCATAATATCCACGAAGGTGTCTTTCCCTATCGCTTAGTTTACCTACTTGAGCATTAAAGTCCTCAGCCACTATTACTACATAAGAGTGCCTAGCTTTTAGGAGGAGGTCAGAGAGCTTTCTGTAAAACTCATCTTTTACATCATCTGAGCTGCAGTTAGTGGGAGAATAGGCAGAGACGACGAAGAGGCAACGACGAGTGTCCCTATCTTTCCGAGTCCTTACTGTCCCGTTTAGTCGGACAGCGCACAAACGACCATCTACTGGGATCCAGTCTAAGAGAGCTAGTTCTGCCCTAGGACTCAATACTATACCTACGCCGGCGAGGCCGCGGGAAGCAGAATCAGGGCTTCCAGATACACGAAGTGTGAATCGAGTTGGTTCTTTATTTTGACATGGTGAGGTCAAATGAATGACGCTACTCGGATCCTGTATGCGCGTTTCGAAGACGCAGCACACATCGATGGCACGAGATTCTAAAGTCCCAACTGAGGAAGCCTGTTGTCCTATTTGGCACAGTGTTCAGACGTTAAAAGCTCCTACGTGTAGTTTAGAGAGTGGTTTCAGTAGGTCAGGAATAACGTTCCGCGTACTCGAATCGTTTGCAATAGCGGTGCGAGATGATAAAGAGACGTGAGAAGGGTTAGTCATGGAGATAAGAGAGGTATTAGGAGGTATAGGAAGGAGTTGAATGTGACCAACTTTGTCTCATGTGCTGTTACGAGTATGTGGGCTGACATCACTTCCCGGCTGCCCACACCGTGCAAGGGTATTTCTTGAGGAACCTGGAAAGGAAGTCGGATTAGTGTTCGTCTTAACGACCTGGGAGCGTGACCGCAGAGCCCAAGAGATAACTGTTTGAGGCCGGTCGCGCACGGCCTTGTTGTGGGAGGTCTCAAACATGTTAGCTCCGTTCTTTAAAGGGCCCTACTGCAGGAGACGGAAATCCGTGAGGTAAGGTGAGGCGTGACATTTTTAGGGTCGACCTTTTCTAACCCCTTCCTTCCTTGTGAGAAGGCAGTATCGCTGCAGATGCCGGTTGTAGGAGGAAAACACCTTACTGCTGTCACATCTCTCTACAGTCGGCAGTACGAATTCGCCCTCAGACCTTGAGTTGCTGCTTTTAGTCTTACCGTTCTCCAATCGACCTGCATGGCATGGTAGAACCTACAGGAACATATGTCCCAGCCAATATAGCTCGGTTGGGTCAATACAATAGGCCAGCCCGACCACCGCATCAAGGTAGCAGCTACGGTCGGGAAGCGATCAATATACCGTAACAAATTCAAAGGAAAGACAATGACCGATACATCTAGCTTTAAGACAAAATAATTCCACTAAACAGATCAAAAGCTTTCTTTAGAAATAAAGAAAATACAATCAGTATCAAAAGCATTTGAATTATTGAAAAAAAACAAAAATAATACCTGACAAATTAGTCAAATGTTCAAACAACCTTGTGATCTCGTTGTTTACTGAAAAAGAGAACTTCATGAAAGTATGGTTAACAAGAAATGGTGCAAAGAAATCGTCTAGGCAAACGTCTGAGTAAAAATTAGAACAAGTTATGAATGCGAATCGGATGAATAAATACACAAGGAAGTGTAGTCTTTCATATACAATTCAATGATAACTACAAAATAAAAATTACAATAAGTAAAGCGTTAAAAAATCAAAAATATCCATATTTCTGTATAAATAATACAAATAAATGAGCTCAGGCGAAGAAAAGACGAAGCACAGAATATACTCACAGATAAAACGACATGAAAGGATAAGACTACGAAAAATTTTATTGTTTTGGCTTCTTTTCAAAATATTTAAAATCCTAATAAAAGAAAAATTTAAAATGTAGCAATCAGTTAAATCTATATTCAAAGAAATTTTTATGAGCATATATTAAAACCTGTGCATAAATACCGTCTCGCAGTGAACACAATATAATATCAAAGTCAAAATAGAACGTCTACTATTAATATAACAAGTTAGCTCAGATGGTAACGGAGTAATTTAAATATATATAGGGAGAGAAAGTCCAAACGATAAACAAATAAATTATAAGTAGCAAAATAACCAATACAAAACTTAATGTAACTCAGCACTGTCGTGTATTTACTTTTAAGTAAACTAGACATAAAGCCAAGTCGAGCAAACTGAAGCAAACAGAGTTAGGTCTGAATCTAAGAAACAATGATAAATATGCTACTGATTGTGATGTAAGTATAAGTCAGATACGGACCAGTAAATCCGGACTAATTTACTAATTTGATATGTTGCAAAATTATAGTCATAATGAAACAAAACTTTCTCAACGTCCCTCTATTATTCTATTAATATTAACCTTAAATTTAAACCTAAAAAATAGTTTATCACATTCGCAATAAATCACAATCATGTTTAGCAATAGTGTAACTTACAATGAGAAAAACAGCAGCTAAGAGAATCGCTTTTACTTTCACGTCTAAGTCCATCGGAAAAGAAACTCCAAAATTATCTGCATCAGTAAAGAATTCTTGGACAATATTGCTCCATTTTCTCGTAATTCTACCTATTTCGACAGTACCGTCAGCAGAAGTTACCTTGAAAAGATTATTTAAGAGATATTAAAGATTAATTAACCGGATCAATTCTAAGATCCGCAGGTAAAAACAAACACAAACAATCATTAAGCTAAATGAGTTAGATGAACTTCACGGCGGATCTCTTTGTATGTCAGTCAGTCATCATCAACATAAAGCCTGGTAAAGGTGTGCGTTGACACAAGTTACCATATCACCTTAGTATAGCAAGATGAAATTGACAAGATGTATAGAAAAAGAGAAATAATAAAGTTGCAATGAGGATGAACATGATGAAGCATTGAGAATAGAGTTTAGAAAAGTAGAATGGAGAGGCATTTCTGGAGAAATACTGAGAAGAGAAAATGCGTCTATTCTATTGTGAACAATTCTGAGCCGTATCACTCCAACCACAGATCACGGCTATCACGAAGACCTCAATCAAGTAGTCAACGTCAACAATCATTGAAGTACACAAGAAATGAACGAAATAAGTTTGAAGTGTAGTGACAATAAAATAAAAGTTCGTGAAGAATCTACAATAATGATAATAATGAAACAAATTTGTATTTTAACTGTTCATCGGTGATTCTTTTTGATGCATGGAGATGAGGCAGGAAAACAAAATCTATGGTGATTTCACAGACAGGAAAATAGAAAACTTTTTCAAATATCTGGCAGCTAACAAAAGACATTGAAACAGACTATATATTCCGTAAAGACTGATTTCAATGTACAACAAATAAAACCGGGTTACAGATTCTTATCACTTCACAACAGATCTTTGTACACTAAGCAAACTTTTTAACTAAGCTTAATTTCTTTCCTAAAACGTTAGAGAACTAACCTTTTGATAAGCAGAGACTAGAATCACACAAACAAAAATTCCAATAAATATGACAGGTACACTATGAACGATGTACGTAATCCGAAAGAAAAAGGATAGAAAAAAAACCCAGACGAAGTAGATTATCACTGATTGAAATCATGAGTCAGTTGAAGCTAGAACACTATGGAAAACCTGGGAGCACTGGACGGCCGTTTCCTACTAGACTGATAGATCCTGCGTTCGAATTTCGCGGGGTGCGGGATCGTAGATGCGCACTGCTGAGGAGTCCCATACTAGGACGAAACGGCCAGCCAGTGTTTCCAGGTTTTCCATGGTGGTCTACCCTCAATTGACTCATGATTTCAACCAGTGAAATTTCTAAAATCCCCAAAAAACCCCTTCTGATAAAGTGGATTACCATTAATTTCAAGTAGCACAATGAACAAAATTATACAAAGTGACAAATAAAGTCTATTTTGACAGTATTTATCGTCAACAGAAACAATAATTTAAATGTTAATAAGAAAGTATACCTTAAATATTATATCCGATCCTAAACATTCACAAAAACAACATGATGGACCATGTATTTGCAGAACTGTACTCTGGTTATTATCCAAAATGTGGTAATCAAGATTACAACCACTAAATACTCGTTTCACATAGCCGATACAATTTCCAGCTGGAGACTGAACTTCAAGTTCCTCTTGACAGCATTCTAAACACCTAGACCAAATCAATTAACACATCAATTAACTTTTACAAAACGAAACAATCTGATCTCAGAAATCACATTAGGAAATCATGTTACGGTAGCAAACGTAATCAATCCCTGATAAAAGTAGTTTCACTAATGATGGATTTGTTCGTAGTCAACAATAATCTAAACCATATTTTTACATCACAAACTAAACTGTGTACTTACAGTTAGTTAAGCAGTGGTTGGTGACACTACAGTACTCGACAGAATCGAAAAAAACCAAAACAATAGACGAATTCGAAAGTAAATATAGGTGGAGAACGACTGTTTTCCCCGTTCTACTGGTTACAGGATGGAGATAACTAACCCATAGAAGAATACACCAAATGTAAACTGAAACCAGTGAAGGATTACCAGCACCACCACATTCTCAATAATATACATCATTTCCCTGGCCATCTTTTCACCAATCTACTGTTATTTCTCAACAGCCTTCAAACTGGGCAAGGTGACAATCCCTTACTTTGATGCACAGTTCTAACTTGAACTAAAGCACGAATGGAAAAGCCTTGATGATGTAGTCATAACACGCCATCACATGAACTAATGACCACACTAAACCTCATTCAAAAATGTTGGTTTCATAAGTTGAATCCATGACCAGGGTGAAAATGGAACACAGCGTTCAAGATAGTATGTGTTAATCTTCAAGTCTTATATCATTAGCTTACCTATAATAATATAGCATTGATTAATCTTGAATTCTGTACAAAGTGAACACAAATTGAATACCTCATTGTCTTTGAGTTTGTATGAATCTGTCGTATTTTCTGTTTTTTGTTGACAGTTAAACATTATTTTCCTCACATAATATTCTAAATGAACAGTTCTTCATTTAGAATTGATCAAAACACTGTCCAAAAAGTACACCTATGATTGATGGGAATGATTAATAAATTTTACGTTATTGGTGCAGTATACTTCAAAGATAATGGCCAATATTCACAAAATTCTTCTTTTACTCAAGTAACCTCGTGTAGGAAAACAAAAATCAAGGGCTAATTACTTCATTACTTATATATATAGAAGCTCGGGAGTGTAAAATACTTAACTTCTATAACTGCCCATAAATTAATGTAAGGACTTTCAAATGACTTTGGAATAAGCTTATTTGTATAGCAAATTCAGAAGTGAAAATATATCAATACTAGTTCGCTAATCAGAGAAAACTTAAGTTTCTTTTGCATACCTAAAGCCTCAATTGTTGTTTCGTGTGTAACATTTTTCTGTTTGCTAGTGGAAACTAATCCATCCTCATGTTTTCACGGTTGTATTCTCAAGACTGAAACATTTATGGCTCTGACCAAAAGCTCTAATATATTTCTCGAAAAAATAAGAATATCTAGCAAGCTTGTACTAGTATAACGAGATCAAGCCCCATTACTTATTTAGGTTTACAGCCGGAGATGTAAGCTAATGTAATAATCTAGACGTATAAAAGATGTATGTAAAATGTAAGTATTAAGATAGAAATTTAATTTTTACTAAACTAATTGTAAATGAAAAAATATGATGCAAAGACAAGTTGGAAGGTTAGTGTACACATAAAAAGACATCAAGCAGATGACTTAAAACATTTAAGAGCAGAATTAGAATAACTGAATAAGAAAATATGTAGCAAAAATTAAGATATGTTCGTCATGTGTACAAAATCTGTGGTCCCAAAAAAATTTACTGAGATAATTGGGAATAGATTGGTTACTTTTACAAATGCATACCGAACTGAATAAACTGACATTCGACTAACGTCAAACCCTTTCGATAAACCACTGATATAATGGGGACAAGAATAACAGAGATTAAGAATAATCAAAATCAGTTAGCAATAAAGCATTTTGTCCAGGCAGGTTTGTAAGTGTTCAGGATATTATTATACATACTTCACCATTAAATAAGCGTCTCACTGTGAGTTGAAATGAATACAAGAAGGAATGAACAAATGCAATTTAATGTGAAATGACTTCAAAACAGCTGGGAGAAAAAGTACTTATGTCAAACAGCTACCTTTTTTGAATAGATATACGTTTGATAGAAATTAGTCATAAGATCAAATTGAAAAGTTTTAAATCTTTTTCTACAGATGCTACTATGAGTAAAAATGTAAGTCTGTTGATATTTTCGTAATTTTTATTTTCAGATCCTCTTTGAAGTATTTAAAAATAATTTGTTCTTGCGTTAAAATTTCCTCGGTAATTAATAATGAATCTCAATCTCAAGAGTGATGTTATGACGTACGTACTTCTTTAGCATTATTATAAGATTTTTGTAATTCTCATAACACATCATTGATTTACATAACTTATTTAGTCATAAATTAAAGTGTCTTTACCATGTAAATTTGATCAGCTTGTGAAAAAGAAATTACGCAAATAAATAATCAATTTTTTTAAAGTAAAACTTCAGTATTTTCATTACAATAAGTAAAATCGTGAAAGAAAACACTTGTATTCCAAGTAAAACAGTAAAAGTGATATCATAAAAGAAAAAAACTTATTATACTTACGAACAACAAGGGTAACAATCACATCGAAAAGGTCGAATTGCACGGATAACTTCAGAGTTATTATTGTTTAAAATATGTAATACGAAAGGTCTTGATGCTCCACAGAATGCACGTGAACAAAAGTCAGATTCTACGGAAAATAGAAAGATTACAAAACCCAAACTAATTAATACCTGTTTTGCATCACTCATTAATCAAGATAATAAAAATATTGTTCAGATAATTCGAAAACAGTGGAAGCTAAACACATCACTTAGTGGGAATACACTATTCAGTACTACGTATGTATCATTACCAAGGTTTGATTTGATAATTTCGAATAAATTGAGCATTGAGTAGATTGTTTTAAATAAATAATATATTTGTAATATCCCAATGAGTAAAAAATTAGATTTTCTGACCAATTTTCTACTCATTGGGATATTACAAATATATTATTTTTTATATTCAGTACTACATTGTATGGTTCTCAGAACTAACCGAATCGACAGTCGAATACTCTGCAACCTAGGTTTTCTATTTTAACTAATGAAAGAACTTAGAAAAATTACACTTGATACTTTACATTGATCATTTACCGTTCAGTAAATAACACATGGTCTAGCCCATAGTCACTGGTTGCAAAGTATGCTAGCTAAGGCTCAAAACGCTTAAAGGTAACGTCTTCAACGTCAGCACAACAAGACTAAGGTTCGAAAATCCGCAGATATAACTGGCTGGTAACTGCTAATTAACACCCCCGCTGGTTTCTCTACTTTCTAAAACTTAGCTCTAACTAAAATGTCGATATCATTAGTAAACTGTATTAACAAAATAACACAGTCTAAATAAAACAATCAACGCTAGAGAAGACAAGCCAAAAAATATTTGAAAAGGGCAGGAGTATGTTGTTATTTTTAAGCTTTCCTATAACACTCATACATCTAGCATAGTAAAGAGAGTTTTGATAGTCAGTCAGTCAGTAACAACGTAGAACTACGTACGTACGTACATCAGTTCGAGTTGCCATACCACATTAGCACAGAGATGCAGTTGTCGACTCAAATTCCGTACTGATAGAGGTAGTAAGAGTATAAGCAGTAACATGGAACATTAAGGCTTGAAGATGTTATTCAAGGAGTATAATCCAGTGAAATAAATTTGGGAAGAGAAAAAAGAGACAAGGAGGAATCAGGAGATTAAAATTTGGGAGAACACAAAGATTGGATGCAATTACACCATTGCAAACGATTTTGAGCCATGTCATTCAGGGTCTCTAATCATCGGGTGCTATCATCTCGCCCCTAGATTTCTTGCAACCTACTCCTATACCACTGAACATCGCACGTCGAGGCAGTCGGTCGTTGGGCATACGTAACACGTGTCCAAGCCATCTCAACTGATGAAGTTTCAATACTTCATCAATTGACTTGCCACAAGAGGACTTTTGTCCTTTCTTATAGACTGGCACAATCGGTGATTGAGACCAGTCAGATGGGATTACGTCCAGTTCCCAAATTCTACCTAAGACCTCAGTAATATCACTGCTAATACTGGACCACTATCCTTAACAATCTCAGGAGTGAACCTGTCAGGGCCTGCTGCTCTCCCTCGCTTCAGATTTCCTATAGGTTTTTCAACTTCATTAAGATTCGGAGGACCTACATTAACTTGCCATTCAGGTTGACTGGAGATCATGGGAAACCGAAGTGTGGCTGAAGGTCAGACTTTTAATAATAAACCGTTAGTTTAGATAACAAACAACTTGACAATCAGTTGTACATAAACGTACAATCGTATCCCGTTTACACAAGATAAATTTACATTGAATACTCTCTGTTACTGTTAAACTTGTAAATGAAACAAAGAATGTGAATAACCATTTCAATTGCGATATTTTTAAGTTTTGAATGAGATTTCGAAATGACGAACAATTTTAGGTGTTACACGTAAAGAATATAGAATCAGAAATTTGATATCAAATGCAGTCAAAAGTTTCCAAAATCAACAAGCCATAACAAAACAAAACGTGTTCGTTCAAACGTTTTAACAAATATTTATATTATACATAGGCGACCAAAATGCTTAACTGTGAAATATCCAAAACAATAGATTCAAACCAAAGCAAATATTTTGAGTTATCCAATCTATTCCCATCATATGTTAGATTGAATCGTCATTACAGGAAAAGTAAATTCAGGACACCTTTTAAAAGGTTGACACAATGACTAACAAACCAGATATGCGCTATCCCATATGTATATTATTGAGAATGTGGTGGTGCTGGTAATCCCTCACTGGTTTCAGTTTACATTTGGTGTATTCTTCTATGGGTTAGTTATCTCCATCCTGTAACCAGTAGAACGGGGAAAACAGTCGTTCTCCACCTATATTTACTTTCGAATTCGTCTATTGTTTTGGTTTTTTTCGATTCTGTCGAGTACTGTAGTGTCACCAACCACTGCTTAACTAACTGTAAGTACACAGTTTAGTTTGTGATGTAAAAATATGGTTTAGATTATTGTTGACTACGAACAAATCCATCATTAGTGAAACTACTTTTATCAGGGATTGATTACGTTTGCTACCGTAACATGATTTCCTAATGTGATTTCTGAGATCAGATTGTTTCGTTTTGTAAAAGTTAATTGATGTGTTAATTGATTTGGTCTAGGTGTTTAGAATGCTGTCAAGAGGAACTTGAAGTTCAGTCTCCAGCTGGAAATTGTATCGGCTATGTGAAACGAGTATTTAGTGGTTGTAATCTTGATTACCACATTTTGGATAATAACCAGAGTACAGTTCTGCAAATACATGGTCCATCATGTTGTTTTTGTGAATGTTTAGGATCGGATATAATATTTAAGGTATACTTTCTTATTAACATTTAAATTATTGTTTCTGTTGACGATAAATATTGTCAAAATAGACTTTATTTGTCACTTTGTATAATCTTGTTCTTTATGCTCATTGAAAATGATTACTAGATTAGTATTAGGTTTTGATGTTTTGTGAGATTATCGCGGGGGTCATTATTTTGTTTTTAATGATCCTATCGGCTTGCCATTGTCTTGTTAACTTATAACATATTTTCATTTTGAAGCAAGCAACAAGATTCTAGTGTTAAATTTCACAGTAAATCTTAAAAAACTTATATAACTCACCTTCGTAACATCGATATACACTTTGTCCCAATGTGTTGTAACAGGTATAGCGATTTTGCACTTCATAAGGCACGAATGCTGAATGCAGTTGTATGGGAAAAAATACCTCATGGTAAGTGAATTTAAACAACTTTCTTGCGTAAAATACAAAATACTATCAATAGAAGCTAATTAAGTCTAATAATCTTTAAGAACGGAAGCCGCACTGAATACGTTATTGGTAAGCTTTATCATAGGACTTATCAGTACCTTTATTTGATATCAAGCACGCAAATATAATTCAAAATTATTTTTTGTTTACATTGTCAAACCTATCACGTTGTGTCTACTCTCTTAACGAGCGACTTTTAATTTAGAACTTCATTAATATATCGCTGTAATGTTGTTAAAAAACTCATGCTGCAAAATTAGCTATGTCAAATCTAAATAATACATATGTTAAAAACATCAAATTTAAATTGATTGAAAATTAAACCAACTTCGTAACCTAATACAAGCTGAAAATAGATAAACTATCTTCCAAAGTTTGTTTGTCTGATCATTTGCTATGAATAAATCACTGAATTATTTAACCAGCTAAGCTTAGCTGGTCACTACTTTTTCTGAGGTAACGTTAACAAATACAAACAATTATCTGCTACTATCTGTTACCTATCCCTTACGTCTTTTACCAGAAAGTTCTCGTAAGGAGTTGGTAAAAACTACCTAGAACTAATTTTCGCAGATTCATGAAACTCATTGGAACAGCAGCGATAAGTGAAGATTTTAAGATATTTTGGTTAAAGTCGCTTACTTGATGATACCAGGCATCAAACAGATTTTGCTCCAATGTTAAACCAAAGATGAATAAGAACATACTTGACGATTTCATTAGCAAGTCTAGCTAATAAAAAATCTAGTAAAATATTTGTCAAGTACATTCATATGCACATAGATTCAGTTAAAACATTTAGGAAGGTAACTGATCCTTTAGAGAATCACTGCAACGGTTATGGATAACGGAACTATGTTGATGACAAAGTTAATGGCAGTAATTACTTTGTCAATAATCTTTATTTACGACTGAAGATTATCAACCGGGACTGTAAGAAAGCTTCTATTTGAGCTCAAAACATGTATACCCAATTCATCAACCACAAGAACACTTACTTATTTACTCTTCCAATATATGAAGAGATTTCGGTGGGTTTCTCCTTTCAACCCATCGCACTGTGAGTAAACGATTTCTAACTTGAAAGTAAACTAAATGATTCTAACTTTATGAGGCAGTTTCGAAAGGCAATTTGTGCAAACGTTGATTACCGAAACAACTAAAGTTCTCAAAAATGATACAAATAACTATTCGGAAAAGAATCATTATGACTAAAAAGATCACTTGATTAACACAACAAATAATATTAATATCAGGAACATTACCACCTATCTTGAATCTAACTTGAAGATGGTTTAGGCTAATTTGTAAGTACTAAACGCAAACACTAACTAAGCAAACATAAGTCCATAACAATGTGGAAAGGTTGGTAGAACGTACATATGCAGAAACCAGTAAAAGGATGAAACATGTAAATTAATAGCAGGTGGCTTGATGGTTAATTAGAATATGTAAGAAATTGGTAAAAAAATCTACGATAATATTGCCCAGAATCACAGTGAAAGTTCCGCAATTAAACCCTTTAGCTCAAAGGACTCAAGAACGAAATAATTCGAAACCGTGTATCCTGTAAAGAGACGTTTTTGTAGAGAGTCAGGGCGATTGGTACTGATAGTTTGCTCAACCAGGATGAATAGAAATTAAAGAAATAACGCTCTCACTCTCAACAACAAGTTTCAAGCCTTGCAAGATCTACTCACAGAAGAGGAAGCTGCTGTGGAGAACAACTCAGTCAGTCAGTAACAACGTAGAACTTCGTACGTCAGTACATCAGTTCGAGTTGCCACACCACATTAGCATAGAGATGCAGTGGTCGATTCAAATCCCGTAGTAGTAGAGGTAATAAGAGTGTAAGCAGTAGTCGGGAAGATTAGTGTTTAGAGATGTTACTTAAAGAGTATAATACAGTGAAATAAATTTAAGAGGAGAAAAAAAGAGACAAGGAGGAATAAGGAGATCAAAATTTGGGAAAACACAAAGTGTATGCACCTGCGCCATTGCAAACGATTTTGAGCCATGTCATTCAGGGTCTCTAACCATCGGTTGCTATTGTCTCGCGGTCCCCAACCAGGCAGTCTACACCTACCAACATGACTCAGACCATTTGTCAGTGACTTCATGGACTTGTGCCATGTTTTGGTCTGGCCACCCCTAGCTTTCTTCCAATCTACTCCTATACCACTGAACATCGCACGTCGAGGCAGTCGGTCGTTGGGCATACGTAACACGTGTCCAAGCCATCTCAACTGATGAAGTTTCAATACTTCATCAATTGACTTGCCATCCTTAACTAGTACCCGTTTCCTAACAACTGCGTTACTTACTCGATGGTCCCAAGATATAAGTGCAATGTTTCAAAGACATCTATGATCAAATACTAGTAACCTACCAATATCCTCTACTCCTACCGGCCATGTTTCACTGCCATAAAGTAGGACGGAACGAACTACTGCGCAGTAAACACGTCCTTTGGTTGATAGACAAATATCTCGCCTACGCCATAAATGGCGCAAGTTGGCAAAAGCTAGTCGATCCTTCTGTATCCGTGCTGAGATTTCGTCACACACCAGACCACAAGGGCTGATGAGACTTCTAAGATAAGTGAAGCGATCGACACGCTCAATTACTTCACTCCCTATCATTAGTTCGGGTGTCAATACAACTCAATCCTGAAGCAACATTTTGCATTTCGAGGAGGGAGGATCACATCCCGAACATGCTTGCATTGTTGCTTAGAGTGGTCAGAAAACCCTGCATTTTGTCAGCGTCTTCACCAAATAGAACTATGTCATCGGCATATTCTAAGTCAAAAAGTGAATCACAAGACAGGAGTTCAACCGCTAGAAATTTAGATGGGGAAAGTGTCATCTCTAAAAGCACGTCCACGATAAAGTTAAACAAGAATGGATAGAGTGGACAGCCCTGACGAACACCACATGTGGTAATCAATTCTGATGACAGTTCGCCATAAGCTCTCACTCGACCTGTTGTGTTCGAGTAGAGAGCCTTTACAAGGTTAATGTACTTCTTTGGTACTCCTTTCAGTGACAAACACTGCCACAGAACCTCACGATCAACAGAGTCAAATGCTTCCCTAAGGTCGAGAAATACTACGATTGTGGGGCGTCTGAATGTGTGTCTATGTCCTTGGACCTGACGTAGTGTAAATATCTGGTCTATACAACCACGTCCAGGTCGAAAACCAGTCTGGTTTTCTCTAGTCTACTCTTCACGAGCTTTAGTTAGGCGTCGAAGTATTATTGAAGCTAATATTTTATACACCATATTAGTCAAACTGATTCCACTGTGATTGTCACAAGAGGACTTTTGTCCTTTCTTATAGACTGGCACAATCAGTGATTGAGACCAGTCAGATGGGATTACGTCCAGTTCCCAAATTCTACCTAAGACCTCAGTAATATCACTGCTAATACTGGACCACTATCCTTAACAATCTCAGGAGTGAACCTGTCAGGGCCTGCTGCTCTCCCTCGCTTCAGATTCCCTATGGCTTTTTCAACTTCGTAAATAGTCGGAGGACCTACATTAACTTGCCATTCAGGTTGACTGGAGATCATGGGAAACCGAAGTGTGGCTGAAGGCCACTTGAACTGATCCCTGAAGTGTTCTGCCCATCGATCCAATCTCCTGGATTGAGAATGTGTAATATGTCCATCTTTCTCTCAGACTGTTTCGCTAACGGTCGGTTTCCTAATACCGGTTTCCTTAACAAGTCTGAACAATTGTCTGCTATTACCTATTGCCGCTACCTTTTCCATCTCTCTTGCTTTCGCTACCCACCACTGTTCACGATCATTGCATAGACTTCTTGTCAGCTTGCGCTTAAGCTGACTCCGCTCTTCATTATGTTCAGAGCCAGGTGGAATGAGTTCTCGAGCATCAATCAATGCGATAGATGCTGTTGAGATCCAGTGTTGCTCCCTAACCTTACGGGTTACCTTACTGGCAGATATCACTGCTGTTTCCACAGCTTTTCGGATATCATTCCATGCTGCCTCAGAGTGGGCATCACATACATGGCTGCGTAACTGTTTTCCTAGTTGTTCCTGAAATATACTCTTAGCTTGACTATCATTAAGTAGGGCCCTAAGAGGTTTCCTTGCAGCGTCTTTCCTACGTCCAGTAAGACGCAGGCAGATACGCGCTCGTACGTTGTTACTGACTGACTGACTAGAGCATGACCTGAATCTAAGCATGTGCTCCAGTATGAGCGACACTCTTCTATCGAGCCACTCCATCGGTGGCTGATAGCGATGTGATCTATTCGAGTCCAACGTTGGGACGAATTAGGGGATCGCCATGTCACAAGATGCCTTTCCTTATGCTTAAAGTTAGTGTTTGCAAGAAACAGGAGGTTATCTGAGCATAGCTGTAACAGACGGTCACCATTATCTGTTCTTTGAGTCACGACACCATAATATCCACGAAGGTGTCTTTCCCTATCGCTTAGTTTACCTACTTGAGCATTAAAGTCCTCAGCCACTATTACTACATAAGAGTGCCTAGCTTTTAGGAGGAGGTCAGAGAGCTTTCTGTAAAACTCATCTTTTACATCATCTGAGCTGCAGTTAGTGGGAGAATAGGCAGAGACGACGAAGAGGCAACGACGAGTGTCCCTATCTTTCCGAGTCCTTACTGTCCCGTTTAGTCGGACAGCGCACAAACGACCATCTACTGGGATCCAGTCTAAGAGAGCTAGTTCTGCCCTAGGACTCAATACTATACCTACGCCGGCGAGGCCGCGGGAAGCAGAATCAGGGCTTCCAGATACACGAAGTGTGAATCGAGTTGGTTCTTTATTTTGACATGGTGAGGTCAAATGAATGACGCTACTCGGATCCTGTATGCGCGTTTCGAAGACGCAGCACACATCGATGGCACGAGATTCTAAAGTCCCAACTGAGGAAGCCTGTTGTCCTATTTGGCACAGTGTTCAGACGTTAAAAGCTCCTACGTGTAGTTTAGAGAGTGGTTTCAGTAGGTCAGGAATAACGTTCCGCGTACTCGAATCGTTTGCAATAGCGGTGCGAGATGATAAAGAGACGTGAGAAGGGTTAGTCATGGAGATAAGAGAGGTATTAGGAGGTATAGGAAGGAGTTGAATGTGACCAACTTTGTCTCATGTGCTGTTACGAGTATGTGGGCTGACATCACTTCCCGGCTGCCCACACCGTGCAAGGGTATTTCTTGAGGAACCTGGAAAGGAAGTCGGATTAGTGTTCGTCTTAACGACCTGGGAGCGTGACCGCAGAGCCCAAGAGGTAACTGTTTGAGGCCGGTCGCGCACGGCCTTGTTGTGGGAGGTCTCAAACATGTTAGCTCCGTTCTTTAAAGAGCCCTACTGCAGGAGACGGAAATCCGTGAGGTAAGGTGAGGCGTGACATTTTTAGGGTCGACCTTTTCTAACCCCTTCCTTCCTTGTGAGAAGGCAGTATCGCTGCAGATGCCGGTTGTAGGAGGAAAACACCTTACTGCTGTCACATCTCTCTACAGTCGGCAGTACGAATTCGCCCTCAGACCTTGAGTTGCTGCTTTTAGTCTTACCGTTCTCCAATCGACCTGCATGGCATGGTAGAACCTACAGGAACATATGTCCCAGCCAATATAGCTCGGTTGGGTCAATACAATAGGCCAGCCCGACCACCGCGTCAAGGTAGCAGCTTCGGTCGGGGAGAACAACTGGAAAGGGATTAAAACAGCACTAACTTCAGCATGCCAGGAGGTGCTGAGCTGCAAGGAGCGCCATCACAAGGAATGGATCTCTATCAAAACTCTGAGTAGGATAAAGGAAGAACAAGAAGTCGACAAGTGGTAGCAGTGGAACAAGAGTAGATAAAACCAAGCTACAGGTCAAATACACAGAAGCAAACAAAAGAGTGAAGGGGAGCATTAGGACCAGCAAACGGAAATACGTGGAAGGTCTTGCACTGACAGAGGAAAAGGTTGAAAGAAAAAGAAATATGAGACAAAAAATCTTTTAGACAGGTTGATGGCTTTAATAACGAAGTTGGACAATCAAGCACTGACAAAGCTTTATAAAACTTGAGATGGAATCCCAAATAACAGACTTTTAAATGAAGTATCAAAAAAGTTTATGGAACTTCCTCCAAACGCTTTCAATCAAACGTCCGGAATTTTGTTGTCAAAAAGGTAAAGTAATAGCAGTCAGTGGTGCATAAGACGTCCAAGGTAACAGTTGAAGATGAGATACAAATTCATACTTTCATATTTTATTCAATTTAGAAATTAATGAAAGAATTTGTATGAGAAAAATCAACATTGTTACCAAGTAAAACCGATAACCTGTCAAATTTTGCCTAAGGATTACATATCTATTTGGTGCCTCTTCGTACTAATGTTTGTGTTTAAATAATATAAAATAAATAGGGATTACAAGTTTTTTTTAAACTTGTAAAAACTGTACTACAAAATTACTTAAGTGTGTTTACAGATTATTCATCTTTACTTGATAAACAAGACTGTCTCAAACTAGTGATCAAAAACCAGATGCATACGTTCCTTACTGTAGATTAAAATAAACTCGTTCAATAATCCTTACTGACAGATCCACATAGCAAAATTACTACCGAAAAATCGACAACACTGTAATTATTAACCTGCATAAGCGAGATAATTAAAAGTAACTATTAAGCTATTTTATGAGCAGTTTCAGATATATGCTTAAGTTTTTTATCAACAGTCCATATAAAGCACCAAGATTAACAGTACGATTTGTAAGCAGAACCATATTTTGAGGTGCTGTAAAAACCTATTAACTCTTTAAATAAACTCACTACTGTAATTGTTAAGCTATATGCTAATGCAGATGTCTAATCAGGCATAAATTACTAGCAGATACTTTACGATTCCTGAAGTTTTTTGTCACTAATCAGTTAATAAACCACGAAATATTTCCTTACATTTTATAATGACGGCGGTTAACTATTTACTGACACTCGTAAAATCCATATAAGTAAAATTAGGGTTATAAAACTTAATCCCCACCTGAGCACTGATTTTCACAACCATAGAAACAATTATTGCTGAGGTACAGTAAACTAAAAAATAAGCTATACTAAAACACTAGCTCATGAATATAATTAAGAGTATTAGTAACTAATGTGGTTGCGACTAATTCTCACATAAATGCTAATACCTATACATATCTGTTTAAGTCTAATGTTATTTTTCCACGAAATCATTCCATGAATAATTATCTTTAGAATTAAAAAGAATACACTAAAAAGTGTATGTCTACGATTATGAAATAGACTGAAAGGTATTGTCTTCTCACTTTCGATAGCATCAATCACCTGCTTAATCAGCAATTGGTCAATTTGAGTCAAATACTCAAGGCCTGGAGGACAATTGATCACGGCTGGTCTTTGCATCCACATAACTAAAATAAAAAAAACCTTCAGTTATTTGTATCTATTGAATTATACGATATTATCACAGGTTCTTTGTAATTTTTTAAATGGAACAATAAGTCTAATGCTACTATATATTCAGAAAACTACAAAGGATTTACTTAACAATATAGTGAATGACTGATGACCACAGATAGACTGTGAATAGTGCTATCTATTTAAGTTACTGACAATGTGCTGAGGATAAACACAACTATAAAAAATTCTATGAGTTATCCAAACCTTACAGACACAAGCGTTCTTGAGTAGAGTAATAAAAAAGGTGTTGTATTCAAGGACCAAACTGTAAATGGAGTTAAAGTCATAATTGTCTTGTGATATATATATATATATATATATATATATATATATATATAATATTGGTGTACTTGAGTCAAATCTGACAGAAAAATGAAAGACTTTAGATCTATATTATTTTTCTGTGAGGTGAGGTAGGAAATCAATAATATAGCATTTGAACGTGTGGAATCACGATGAAATTTACACTAGAGACCATTAAATGGTTTGTCAACTAAAAACCCAACCACTTTAACCGTCCCTTACACAATAGTTAGTAAAATTCCGTCCTGGAAAGCTCTCAGCTTTTACAGACTAATACATTGATAATAAAGCTATTAGATGACAGCTTTAGGTCTTCAAAACTCCTGAACTTACCATGGTATAAAGTGACCCATGTAGCGGTTATGAATACTGATGTAACCAGGAGCTTGATGGAACTCAATAAACTAATACAAGTTCTTTCGCCAAACATTGGGATTTATTCTATATAGTAAAAACCAGTACTACTGAGCTTCCCGAAACTAAAGTAGGTAGATCAGATTAAAAACTTGCAGATAGGTGGAAATCAAGTCCATAGACCAATAAGTCACCTTAAGCTTAGGATCTAATACTTCAAAAGTACCTGTAATTTACCACTAGAACCAAAACTAAGGCCATCCGTCAGCTTTGAGTCGTAGACTACCGACAATTGAATAGAGAATATAAAAAACCTATGACCTTCACTGGTAACCCATCCATAATGACGTGGGGCCCAGTATTTAATATCTCGGAGGCGAGCTAGTACACACTGATTGACTTATTTGCGCTCGCCTTTTGGTGTTGAGGTTCGGTTCCAGAATTTCATTATCGCCTAATATTGGCAGTCTAGATACTCAAATGCACCAGCTCTTTCCAGTTAAGCAATAAATAACAAACTAGTATGTCCTGATTATAGATGATTGCGTTCACCCTAGAACATTGGGGTTGTTATTGTGATATAGGGTAAATGGTTGGTTGACTTTAATACTAAAGATTTTACGGTTTGAATCAAGGAAAATAGTTGAAAGATATGAGTCTCTGGTAAACAAACAAGTTTATTAGTCAATCAAGAAAGTAATATGAGTGGATAGATAATTAAATAAAAACAGCGAGCAGAGTTATAACAAAAGATAATGCACAGGAAGTAGCATAATAATAATCATTACATATAAAGCGATAGTGAGTGGATCCCAAGATACGTTTCACATATAAATAACAAGTCAAAACATCATTATGTTATTTCAACCCCCATTTAAGACAAAACACGGTAGGATGTCACTAAACACAAGATTTTTTAACGTTTTTTTGAAGCTACATATCAAGAGGGCTACATGGACATTTAGCAAGATCAGCTCTAAGAGCTTCTGGAAAAAGACCTGTAACCGTACCGAAATAACAATAAACGAGCACAAAAGAATCAACCGGTTAATAAAAGCTCGTAACGAGGCTGTTGCTTATTAAAAGTGTTGATATTAACGAGTGTCTTGGCGTAAGAATATGTAAAGTCCGTATGGAAGCCAGTACTTCGGCCGAGGATTCGTAAAGTTGCGGAATGCCTTTACAAACGGCCTAGACTTCACAAAAATAATCTTCAGTATCCAATGTCTTCGGAAACTGGAAAGGATTGCCCATGATAGAGTTGAGTGAAGAATGCTGGTGAGTGGCCTATGCTCTTCCATTATGATTAACAAGAGTAAGTAAATGATTAAGTATCCAATATTTCCGTACTCAGATAGTGACTGAGCTATTAGATAGTAGTTATTGTACTAACAAATACAACGTTCAACGGCGGTACTGACTGTCAATAGCATGGGCCTTTACATCACCATGACAATTAGCATGTACAGACTATCTCGCTCATTACACCTCACGACCATCAAGCTTCCTCATCTGATGACTGTAAACTTCAGGAACTGAGAGGACATGACTGAGGCGCTTCAGGCCTGATAAGTCTAAAACAATCATCTCTTCAGTCACATCAGATGTGAAGATCGGTAAGGCGATAGTGAAATAGCCCAATAAACACACTAGTGAGTCGGTTGACCATGATCAACAACCTACGGCACAAAACACAGAGATCACGGTCTTGCTAGTGAGGTACTCCATACGGGTCGCAAAACCCACAGGAGCCGGTCGGCTAGGAATTGACCAACACGCTTTAAACAACGACCTGCTTAAAAAGCAGAAGACCGATAGTGCTGTAGTGGAGCAGCAGGTAGTGAGACAAACCATCAAGTGCCTCTACATCGGCACAGGAGAACTGGGGAGTAAACTAGGGGGAGTGGGAAACATGCGCTCAGATCCGGAGATCATAACATTCATAAGTGAGTGATAAGCCAGAGACAGATTAATACTAAAATATATAAGCTTTAAAGCAGTTTTAAGTTGGTGCGCTTTATTATACACAAATTCACAAGTAAACTCATAAGGACATTATTTCCCAGCCACAGAATCCTTGAAGTTGAATAATATGATAACTGGTAAAACCTACGTTGGCCGTTGAACACCTAGGTAAGGCCAAAAATGGTTGGCATGGAAGCACTCAGTAGAGATGGCACGATTGGTAATGCAAGATTGATCATCTTGTGAAACCTCTTGCATTTTAAATTAAATACATCACTGTGTCACAACCGTGAATTTATTCTGTAATGGTATTTTGGAAAAAACAACACGGGCTATCACAATAGGACAAGTCAGTGCAGACGACCATGAAACTTTGACGTAATATCTTATAGATTAGGTTGTTATATCACGGAAAGTTCCTACTACTGGATTTCGTTTATTATTATAGTAGCATAAATAAGTTCACTAGTACCGGCCTAGGCCCAAGTAACCCAAACGTATCTAGCAGTGTAATGTCAGACTAATATATAAGACAAGATATTATCATGACTGAACAGACACCTAAAGTACTCAAACTTAAGACTTTGTCCCCGCCTTCGTTTCAATTGACGCCTTTCTGGCCCGACAACATCGAAGCCTGGTTCTGCTACGCAGAAGCCGACTTCCACGAGCACGGCGTGATCGACACACGTGCACAATTCCTCGCAGTAGTCAAGGCACTACCGCGCGAATTTAACAGGTACGTAACACCTAGTATGTTTACTAGTGATGTTTCCGATCCTTACGAAATCTTAAAACGCTCGATTCTTAAACGAGGAGACTTAACCGATCGACAAAGGTTAGATGAACTCTTCAATAACATCGACCTGCAACACGGTTCTGCGACAGACATGTTGCAACGGATGAGAGAGATTATAGGCCTAAGAACTTTCGACGAAGGTCTATTCAAACAACTCTTCTTGTCAAAACTTCCCCAACAGGTGCAAGCAGTTCTGGTCTCGTTCCAGAACAACGCCTTAGACGAGCTAGCTGCATCTGCCGACCGCATTCTAGAAATTACGAAACTTTCTACTACCGAGGTATTTTCAGTCAAAGAAAAGCCTCACACGACTCAGAATGACATAACCGACTTATGTCACACACTCACGCGTTATCTTTGTCTTAGTACCGACCGTAAGAGATCGCGCACACCACGTAGAAGCATTTCTCGTAAGCGATCTGTCTCTAGACCACGAGAGACAGATAACCCCGACTGGTGCTGGTATCATAACCAGTATGGGAAGTTTTCCAGAAATTGCAGAAAACCCTGCAATTTTCCCAACACGAAACCGACTGATTCGAAAAACAAATCGGGAAACTTCCAAGCCGGCACGCGTTAACGGCAACCGTAGCCGGCGAACATAGCCGTCTGTTATACGTCACAGATGTGACAACGAGAGTTCGCTACCTCGTCGATACTGGCGCAGAAGTTAGCGTTCTCCCAGCGAATCCCAACGATCGGCTTCAAGATTCGGCTTTAAACTTACAGGCGGCAAACGGAAAACCGATCGCTACGTATGGCAAAAGGTACGTTTACCTTAACGTGGGTTTACGCAAACCCATCCACTGGATTCTCGTTGTTGCAGATGTTTCTATGCCAATCATTGGTATGGACCTTCTACAACACCACAATCTGATCATCGACACTCGCAAACGGAGGCTAGTAGACGGAAACACTAATTTGTCCGTTTGCGTAACTTCTTTTACTGGTTGCAGAGTATCCTCAGTCACAGTTAAGCATATGATAGACCCACTCTATCAGCCACTACTCGATAAGTACCCTGGGATACAACAAACTCAACCGAAACTACCGTGTGTAACCAGCAATGTTACACATCACATCACGACTACAGGACCACCTGTATTCTCTAAAGCACGACGACTAGCTCCTGAAAAGCTGAGGTTGGCGAAAAACGAATTCGATCACATGATGGACTTAGGAATCATACGACCGTCAAGTAGCCCATATGCATCTCCGTTGCACATGGTCCCTAAAAAGGACAGCAACGATTGGCGTCCAACTGGTGACTATCGGCGACTGAACGCGAAAACCATTCCCGATCGTTACCCGTTGCCTCACATTCACGATTTGACAGCTACCTTGAAAGGTACAACTGTCTTTTCGAAAATCGACTTGGTTAAAGCGTATAACCAAATACCTATGGCTACTGACGACATTCCGAAAACAGCTATCATAACTCCCTTCGGACTCTATGAATTTTTGCGAATGCCCTTCGGTCTAAGGAACGCTGCTCAAACATTCCAAAGATTCATAGACGACGTTTTTCGAGGTCTCAACTTCGTACACGCGTATGTTGATGACTGTCTAATCGCAAGTCCGGACAGAGAAACACATCTCAAGCATCTGGATCTTGTTTTCGAACGACTTCAAAAACATGGCATTACTGTAAACGTTCAGAAATGCCAATTCGGAACCGACTCGTTAGACTTTCTGGGACACACTATCGATGCTCAAGGTATCCGACCCCTTAGAACCAAAGTGGCGGCCATTCTGGATTACCCAGAACCGACCACCGTCAAGCAATTACGCACGTTCAACGGCCTAGTAAGTTTCTATAGACGTTTCATACCCAAATGCGCATCACTTATGAAACCTCTGACCGACCAACTTCGTGGAAACGCGAAATCCATTAACTTGGACGACACCGCACGAAAAGCATTCTCCACAGTTAAGGAACTGATTGCTAAAGCAACAATGCTCGCACATCAGGACACCCGAGCACCCATTAGCATCGCAGTAGACGCATCCGACTCAGCAATCGGAGGAGTCTTACAACAATGGGTTAACAACTCCTGGCAACCCTTGGCATTTTTCTCTAGAAGGTTGCTAGACACCGAATCGAGGTACAGCACATTCGGTAGGGAACTCCTAGCTATGTATTGTGCTGTACGGCATTTCCAACACTATATCGAAGGCCGTGAATTCACTCTTTTCACGGACCATAAACCGCTCACTTTCTCGTTAAGCTCTCCTTCTGACAAGTACTCTCCCCGTGAGTCTCGACAACTGGACTACATTTCCCAGTTTACTTCAGATATTCAACACATCTCTGGAGCAAACAATGTAGTTGCAGACGCTTTATCTCGCATAACTTCCTTGAACAGTTTCCAAGGAATCGACCTTAAACTCGCCGAGCTTCAAAAAGAAGACACTGATCTTCAGCACGAGTTATCGTCCACAACACTTAAACTACGCATCAAACAGATGGGAACAGGTAAGGAAACCTTACTGTGTGACACATCTACAGGTAGGGATCGCCCAATCGTGCCGAAACATTATCGACGCAATGTCTTCAACACATTGCACAAACTTTCTCATCCAGGTGTTCGTGCAACCATCAAACTTATAGCAGAACGATTTTGCTGGCCTGGCATGAATAAAGACGTGAGGGAGTGGGCACGCTCCTGTGTAAGCTGCCAAAAATCTAAGGTTATCAGACACAATAAATGTCCCTTAGGCTCGTTTAAAACTCCCGATGCTCGTTTCGACCATGTTCATCTGGATTTGGTAGGACCTTTACCAGATTCAAATGGATACTCTTATCTCTTAACCTGCGTAGACCGTTTCACTCGATGGCCAGAAGCAGTACCTATCAAGGACAGCACTGCTGAAACAGTGGCCCGCACATTCGTCGAACGATGGGTAGCAAACTTCGGTTGCCCTTCAACCATCACTACAGACCGCGGACGTCAGTTTGAATCTGATCTTTTCCGTCGTCTGACCACACTTTTAGGAATCACTCGCTTCCGAACGACCGCCTACCATCCACAAGCAAACGGGTTGGTAGAACGTTTTCACCGACAACTGAAAGCTTCACTATCAGCTGCAAACGTTTCACAATGGACCGACGCTCTTCCACTCGTCTTACTAGGTATCCGCAATGCAGTGAAAGCTGACATTGGATACACTGCGGCTCAACTCGTGTATGGAACGACACTTCGACTTCCAGGAGAATTCGTGGATCCTTCGTGCTCTTCGATGAACATGGATCTAACCTCCTACACGAACAGGCTTACAAACGCAATGCGTTCAGTTAAACCTGCTTCCACTCGACCACAATCAACTGATGTTTTCGTTCAACCTGACTTACGATATAGTACACACGTTTTCATTCGTCGAGACTCGCATCGACGACCATTCGAATCAGCATACGAAGGACCCTTCAAAGTTCTTCAACGTGAATCTAAGTACTATATAGTCGATAAGAACGGAACCAACGATAGCATCAGCATCGATCGCTTAAAAGCAGCGTATTTAGAAGGAAATCCTATCCACGTCGATTTTCCTTCGGTACAATCGAACGACACGACTCAGACACTAATAATACCTCATCCGACAACCAACGCACACGAAGATACTTCGACAGTATCCGAAAATAAACTTAAAACGACGCGTTCTGGAAGAAGGGTGAGATTTCCAGAACATTTAAACGACTATTGCACGTAAGGCACTTCTCGACATTTTATATTATTATTTTTTTTTGAAAAAAAAACAATTTTAATATGCTTATATATTTTTATTTCTATTAAAAAAAAAACAAAACAAAAAAAACAATTTTTTAACGCTATTACGTGCTCATGAGTTTTTTTTTCCATTTTTTTTCCGCCGACCTTGTGTTTTTACGCATATACGAGTGTATTTTCGACATGCACTTACATTTTCTTTTTTCTTTTCCAGGACGGCTGGAAAAGAACGATGACGTTTATGAGGATCCGAAATTTTCATTGTACATTTTCTTTTTTTTACTATGATTGTACCTCCGTCCCATATAGTAAGGAAAGACGACCAGACGCTGCTAAATTTAGTAAGCTATCAGAAGAGTGTTTACCAACGACAAACTCGTTGGGTTTAAACTTCTGGCTGGCCACGTCTTAGGGTCGTCACTGCCCCACTAGGGGGAGTGATCTGTAGCGGTAAATAAATCCCTAAAATAAATAGCTCTGTAAGTTTTCGACATTGGATGCTGACCATATGTTTTAGTGGACTCATCTAGCTGAAGGCGCTCGGTCAGGCATCCGCACCAGATCACGTGTAGTAACGCCGTGCTCAACATCAACCGCAATCGCTAGCCAGATTAGATCAGAGAATTCCGGTATATTGGTCATCGCCAAATATACTTTTCCGATCTCCTCGACTCTGTCTTTTGATTTCTCTTGGTGGGAACGAAATACATAAGAAGGTGTTACTGGTAGAAGCGTTGTCAAACACTGAATACCTGTGACATCATCAATATAAACCTTAATCACATAACCTTACTACAGATATAAAGACTGCAAGAACAGACCAAAATCGACAGAATCATTGTTTTGTATAAACAACTAAACCTTGGAAATAACTTGCACCATTACACAATAAATCTTAATGAAGAGGCTACCTCAGTGGAAAATTAGTAACACTCAAAAACTGTCTGTATAACCGTTTTCAGCATAGATAGTGTGAATCTATTCTTATCTGTTCCCCACCAGTTTCAATTTTTACCATTTTGTTGCTGTCCGAACATTAACTTCTAGAGGGTGACATTTTAATAAGTCAACTCGAGAGATATGTCAAAAAGAAATTCACGCCGCCAAGTTACATGTAATCTTCCCGACCAAACCAGTATTTTTACAAGAAATAAAAGATAATTTATCGATGATGGAAAGTTTCCATCTATGAATTTTATCCATATGATTTGTTTTATTTCTATCTTGTTGATTATAACTTCACACTCTAGTATAAATCGTTCTGATCTTTGTTACATGACATTTCCAGTTTACAAATCACACAATTTTGAAGCATTTATGTCGTAACGGACGCAAAAAATCACCAATTTTACACTTGACATAGTCAAATTCATTAATGCGTGCACGATTCTGAACTTTGTAAAATATCACAATAATTATAGATTAATAACTGCAAAGTCTGATGACAAAATTAGTCCGAACAAATGATCGCTCAAATATCTTTTGTCTTTGACAAATAGAATACTTAGTTATTTTAACTATTAGTTTGTTTCTGTTGACACATTTTGTCTGAAGTCCCATGCTTTGTGCCTTTACGCATTACTATTTCGGTGTCAGAGTGTGGAATACATATCTTTCAGTTGATGTATAATTCTAGTCTAACCGTCACTGTAAAAGGGCTTGTTATCTAAGAAAGATGGAGGCTGAAGTTACTGACCAGCAAACATAGATGGTGAGGGCCATGATTTCAGTCCCCAATGTTTGTGGAGCATAGCATTTTAGTTGTCCTCGGTTCTTTAAGATTAGTGGTGAGGCAATAATTGTATATATTGAATTTTCCCTCCTACGTTTTCCGGGTGAAACTATAATTTACGGACAACTTTTGAGACGTTAAAGTGACCTTGAGAGAGTCTATCTAATTACTAGGACCAAATGAAGGTGGTAAACCAGTGTGAGGAATTAGAATTATGATTTCTAATTGGTGGTTATAGTTAGGAATTCGATTTAGGGCTTTTCATCGCTAATTGACGTCAGCTAAAATGCCAAGACGCAATTTAACCGAATAAGTGGATGAATTTCGCGCCAAAATCTAAGATCTGTTGTTTTAAATCTGATTCGTTCGTTCAGCAAATTATAGTTTTGCCATTTTCTGCCTCTTGTGCGTTTGACCTTATAAGGTTACTACACTTCACTAAGTCGTCTTGTCACATTTATTTTTGGACGCTTGAGCGCAGTCCTAACCGTTGGCATTCGATAATAAGAATAAAAAATGAGGGGCCATAAATAAGTAAAGTCTATGCCGATATGTAACTTGAGAGTTCATACATATTAGATTCCTGTCGATTTATAGAAATCAATAGACATTGTTGCTACTTGACTGTTCAGCTTTTTTTCCATTAGCATAGGCCTAACTAGTGCGCTCTACGGACAGGCCGAGGCCCCCAGTTTTCTTTTTCTAGGATTCTCACAGCGCTGAATGGATTTTTCTCCTAGAATTTCGGAAAATAACTCAATTCTTATCTATTTAAATATTAACTGTAAATTTCATGTTATATGATAAGATCTCAGTTCAACATATTCATGGTATATGTGATCATATTCATACAATAATTCATAATCATATTCATTTGGTCTATACGATCAAACAAGAACCTTATATAATCATACTCGACAAAAAATTGCATTTCATATTTGCATTCTATTCATCATATCCTGTTTTGATGCTATAACCCACATATTTTATGTATTTACGGGATCTATTCATACCTCTACCTAATATCAAGATACATATGTAATCGTGTATGACAAAGCACTGTACTCACTATTTTATATACTATCCTTTAAGTTGTATTTGGATGCCATAATCCATTTATTTTCCGAAATTACCTGTTCAATGCGGCGAACCTATCATATATTTTGGTCAGTATTTTATCCATAAAGCTGTTCCACATATTTGGTCACAAAGCACCACAATAATCTTAGATGGTAATAATCTTTTGACGACTTATAGCTGTAGCCTCCCAAATGTTAAATAATGGAGGCTTTCAGTTTGTATATATATCATATACCGTACCCATTTTGTTTGATACTAATTATCGAAGGTTCTATATTACTTTATTATATAAGGCTATCTTTCCGTGTAATATGTGTTAAAATTTACACAATGTGCACCTTTATCCTGCCTTCACACATGTACTGACATACACACTGCATCTTTACTACGATCTTCCTGCCATTCTCCCCTCCTGTTTTTAATACCTTCACTAATCCTCACGATATATTCACCCTTGTTTTAAACATAGGTTTTGATTTCTAGAGTATCTTGAGCCCTCGGCATTGAATTTTTCACCCATTTCTATTTCCGGCATTTCGTTCGACCCATCTGCTATTTATCACTTCCTTATCATTTCACAAACGAAAACGAATCCCCATGCTTCAAGGCGTCCAGCCAAACATAGGAAGACGACACAATCCAATATTACTACCAACACGACGAGACGAACTACTTTGTTCATCTGAAAGCAGTCAAGCTTATGCCAGCTGTCTCCATTTCAGGTATGTTGAGGACTCTTGGTAAACAGTGATGATAATTACAACTGCAACCAAATGGATGATATAAAAAAGTTGCAAGTTGACATGAACATTTTTAATCCGCCTAAGTATCTCATCAACCCAAACGTCACTGAGACTCCACACCAAATGAACGATATAAATAATTTCCTAGATCGTTTTGCTTCAAAGGTATTTTAAAGAATAAGACGGCCTAGCGATCTTTAATATACCCGACACATATGCACCTAAATGTATCGAATCTACTCCTATTAAAGCCAGCAACATGACGCATGTACCATGTGTGTGCACAAGATTAAAAGTCACCCCGATATGCACTTACCGATCTTGTTCAAATTCAACTAGTCTGCAGACGCCAGTAAGTTTCTAGCTTTCTTCACTCCAACGAGACAAAATCAGATTTTCAAGGGTAATAAAATTCTTCCAGATAGGAGACCATGCCAGCGAAAAGCAGAAAGAGCTGGTTACAGACTACCAGAGTTGTAAAACTAAGTCCAATTCTAAGAGGACATGTAACTTTACAAATATGCCACCACTGATAAACTCTACTGAATCTCCTAAAGTTCAAGACCTAATAGAAAGTAATCCCGACGTGGGTGGTGTTTATCCTCTTAAGAATGTTGACTTGGATCTAACTCTTAGTAGTTGTGCTGATGACGAATGGGATAACATGGTCCAAATCCCTGTCAGTACAACATCCATTTGCAGTGACCGTGCAACGGATAACGTGAAGAATAGTCATAATATTTATATAACTGATCGCACGCTTAACGTCGATGTATTCGAACCTTGCAAACTATAGCAAGTTTGTTTAACAACACCTGATTCTCCCCAACTAACGAAGGAGCCAAATGAAACCACAACCATGGAAATAAACGTCTAGGACATGTTACCCATACGTCAGGTATAATGAGTAATCCGAATTGTAATTGGCCACTCCGTCTCACACATAAACCTAGTAGCTCTTTTGGTTTGGCTCCCAATACCTACACTATGCCTTTATCAGATGTTATGTTCAATGGCCAATACTAGGTGTATTCATAAAACCACTAATTGTGAGTTATATTCTAGCCTGCTTCACCATGATAATCAGTTTCTTATTCGTTCGTCCAATACCCAGTAAAATTACTCATCCTAAAACTCTTTTATTCCCTGTTAATTCAACCATTTCACTTATTATGGAAACGTGGTGCAAATCATATATTTCTGATCATGTTGTAACGTGTGAGTGACTTGCAGGTTTTTGATAAGCAGCGTATTGTATTGATCGATTGAATTGACACGTAAACACGGACGGACGACTTAGTGCCCTGATTGGTCCCGCTTCTCAGTCTGTCCCAGCCAGTTGAGTCAAGAACGCAAGTCACAGCCTTTGAGTTATGAATCGTTGTATTTCAGACATACTTTATTTATATACCAAACAAACAAACCACATCGTACCATAAAATAGGAAACAACATTTACAAAATATTTAACAAGTGAAATAAACATCGACCAATAAGAAATGTACATTTAAGGTCCAAGGCCACCATAGACTTAACACGATAACTGTTGGCATATTTTTCCGACTATCCTAACAGATCACTCTTTGCATGCAGATAACTACGTTTTCTTTAGAACCGATAGATGTCATGGAATGGGAGGCTGTAAGATAATCTATGTCTGTTCGGACATACAGGCGTGCAAATTAGAGGGGAAGTCTCTTGATGTTATAGACGACTCCACTTAGGTTACTGTAAACTGTGGGTCTCAAAATTATCTACCGGTGGGATGCATATACAGACCATCTCTTGCGGATGCTAATTTCGATAGATTGCTAACAAATATTTTTCATTGCTTATCATCAACCGCATACTTTTAAAACCATCGGAGGTGATTTTAACCCGCCAAACATTACATGAGGTTCGACTTCGGTACCAAATCGATATAACAAGTTCAAACACTAAAATTTTGCGGATGAGTCCTTCAAGAACGAAAGCCGACCAAGTGTAATAATATACTTGATTTGTTATTTACAATCAAGACAGACTCTATCTCAGTGCACATGTGTCATGAGTTCTTTATTAGTATTCATTGAGCCGTATTGATTATTATTCCTTCTTTAAACACTATACAACTGAACTCTGAAGGTTTACTAATGTACCAGAGTAGACAATTTGATCAACAAACCTGGAAACGGACTGAAACTCTTATTCGATGTTTACCATGGGAACCTTATTTTACCACAAGTAATACTGACATTGCGTCTTCCGATTTAAACCAAAACCCGGTATATCACTTTGACTGCACTGCTCCAATTATTGGACATGTGGCTTTTAACGCTAATAGAGGCCAGATTATTTCTAAAACATCTGAAAGAAAGCTGAGAAAATTGAAACACCGTCATCACGAGCATCATGACGTGTATGCATTTCAGAGTATACTTAACTTGCAATTAATTGTGACTTTGATAGCATCATTCCAAATTATTATTGCACAAATGTTTATACCAATATAAAGTTTAACCCTGAATCCTACTACATAACTTTACATGTATTCACCCAAGTGTACTAAAACCTAACAAAATTGACCGTTTGCTTCTGAGGTCGATATTAATAAAACTCTTATTATCATGGTTAAACCCTTTCACTAGATGTTCATTTACTTTCTCTCTTTTTTTCCTTCCAAATAAATACTATTCTTAAGGTTTTGAAGTTTATAATCATGGCAGTTACTTGTGTTACAGCTAAATTCTCAGACTCGTTTTGTCTTCACTACATATATGTGACATACATAATGATACTTGGTTATCCATTGCACTTAATTGAAACTTTTATATCATCACTCCCGAATATGACTGCACAAACACTTATTTTAACGTCATATCTTGCTGCAATAATGAGTTTTTTCATCATTTATTGTCTTATTTTATTTTTATTACTCATTTGGCGATAGATACATTGTAGTTTATTCCTGTTCTGTGTTCACAAGCACGCTTATTAAACTACTTGCCTATTTCGTGTCTAGTTTATTTTTGTTCTCTTATTTCTCACTCTCCTTTGAAGTTAACACAATATTCTACTCATTTATGTAGAACTTGATTTATTACTATTAATCTAATATCATTATTTTGTTTTTTCTTTTTCAAATGTGGCAGATATAATAAATTATTCTCATACAGCAGTTTGTTACACGAGGCATGCCAGTTTACAGGTAAGAATAAATTGTTAAAAAGGTACAATTTTCACTGTAGTAAATTACTCAGTTGGGTTGATATTTTATAAGATATGAATGTAGATGGTTTTAGTAATACCCATATTGTCATTATCACAGTTGGCGCCCTTTATAAAAGTTGCGTTGCGGAGTAAAACTGGTGGCCGTGAATAGATCCATGTGGAGTTGGGGGCTTCTAGAAACCGCAACCTTATATCCCTCTGGCATATCTGAAGCTTTAATGATAGTGCAGGGCGAGTTCACCCATTCCATATCTGTTTTCAGTGGCACATCTCAAGAGGGCTGGAAAAGGACGCAAGAAAAAAAGGACGAGAAGCAGAGGGGACAATGTTCATGAAGGAACCGTTAATGTATGACCACTCAGTCTATTTCTCTTTTATTAAGGTGGTTATTAAGCAAGAGCATTCTAATATGTTAAAGAAAATAAGTGTAAACAAGGTATGATTGCGTAAAGAACTGTATGAATGAAGGTGGTTCATAAAGAAGCCGAGAGTATGGGATTATGTATAGTTATAAAATTTAGTGCTGAAAACAGTATTCTGATGCACCAAACGTTCTCCCCACAGACATGAGTGGATTGAAACCAATTAGCCGTGTAGATTTAGAAATCATAGAGGAGACATGTTCTTCAAAGTTTAGGCTTATTGTGTAGTTGATTCCTAGATCGTGTACTAATTTGAGTTTCTGGATTCTACGTTTATTTAAACAAAGTTGCAAGTTATAGGGATGCTTTTCAAAATATATGATCCCGGCTTTGTCGAGGTTAAATGGTAATTGCCATTTTCACTCCAGATAGGTTATTGCCTGTCAAAAACATTTAAATACTGCGTTTAGTCCTCCCAGTTTATCTAGAGTTGTTTCATTGAATAGTTTGAGTTCTGCCTGTAAAATGACATGCCTTGACCTATAGTGGTGTTGAACCTTGACCACAAAGTCCTCAAGGTTGAACACAAGACAGCTTGGAAAATAGATATCTAACATTCAACGCGGAGGAAAACTCAACAATGGAGAAGACAGGAAGAAAAAATTCAATTGATTCGAATTCGTCGAATGGAATGATTCGGCCCAGCAGGTATGATAATTCTTGTATAGCCTATAACTTTTATTCATATCTCCAGCCCAAAAAGTGTTTTTCGTCATATATTGGTGATTGTTACGGTACGATGTGTCAGTGTAGACAATGACATGACTTCCATGCAAGATCTTATTTCTAACCAGCACCCCATTAGTAACACCGAAAAGAGGAACTCGGGGCAGGTGTGTATTCGCCAAGGTTACAGTTTGTACGATGTGCTATTTTTGAACAGATTGTTACAACCCTGGACTCGTGGTACAATACCGTTGTGGGGCATTCTACTTACACGGACAGATGTAAGTAGTTTCTGTTAGGCATAGGAAGTAGAATTCTTACGGACAGAAGAGGAAAACGATAAGATAAGAAAACTGAAAGTAATTAAAATAACGACAGAAATGAAAGAAATATGAAGTCTGTAATAGACAATTCAATAAATATGTGCAAACAGTGTATGTGATACATTGTTTTCATACTTTACGAAGACACTGTGCAATGATGCATAATATGATTGATTTCTCCTGCACAAATATTCATTCAATACCTATTTATCAGCTTGTTGTCACACCTGCATGAACATCCTACGATAAAAATTCACATACATTGTCTATTAACTTTACCTTGGTAGTGGCATTGGACCCTGACTATACGATTTTTTAAGACGGATATAGAATCACTGAAAAGATTTATATTCAGAAATTGAGAAGAAAGTTAACAACATAAATGGTGGGAGGAATTAATTCAGTTCAGTCGAATGGCATGGCTTAGCCTCATAGACGTGGTCATTCTGTATCAACCCTCTTTATTTACTTTAAATATATTATTCTGTCTTTAACTTCAATGCATCCTTCAGAAGCACTAAGCATCACATTGCTAATTATCACGATAAAACAAGTCAGTGTACACATTGTTGTGACTTCCGCGTAAATTTTACAGGTCAGGCAGCCACATCATAACAAATGTAAAATTTTAGAATTAGGCCTGTTATTAGAGCAGTACCAATAACGGACTTGAACCGTGACTGTAAAATGGCGTATACCTGTTATTCCAGAAACGTATTTCCATTAATAATCACATTATTCATGTTATTGTATGCGCATATTTCCCTGTTATATGACAAGTTCATCTTATTACACAACAACTTAACTAGGTAACTCACTATAGCATATCCTGTAAGATTTGTAGCATTTGACCCTGCCCGTTAATTGGCTTGTGTAGAATTATGGTCTACTTCGTTATTAGTACTGCTATAATAATAGACCTAATAGTAAAATTGTAGAGTTGTCGTGATGTAATTGCCTAATGTATATGATCTTACGTGAAAGTCATACCATTTTCTGCACTGCCTCGTCCTACCGTATTCATCATCAATGTTTGATGAACACATTTTAGGCTGCAGATAGAACGACATATTTAATACGAATAGAAGTTACACAAGAATGACCACACCTGCAGGGTTGAGCCGTGCCATCCGATGAATTGAATTATTCTCCTAGCCTATCATAGTTAGCCTTCTGTTCATGTCAATTGTTGAATATGGATGTTTTCAGTAATTACATGATCGGCTTCAAAGGTCGTGTTGTTAGAGTCTAATGCCACTACACACACCTAGTGTAACCTGATGTTATTTAAGGATAAATTATTGTTACCATTTTAGGGATAGTCTAAAGTGGTGTATATGTTAAATTTTCGCGACATTAGGCGACCCTCGTTCTACTGATAGAAGAAACCAGACTTGTAGTGAATATCTTAATTTGGCTTGTAGCGGTAAATAAATCCCCAAAATAAATAGCACTAAGTTTTCGACATCGGATGCTGACCATATGTTTTAGTGGACTCATCATGAGATACTACAAAGTGAAGCGGGAGGTTACTTGTTCACACACACAAAGCTTCTCAACATTCAGTATGAGACAGTAGGAAATATAATGCTTATACAAAATCAGGAAGTGAATGAATACTTGACCTCTATTGTTTTGACATATACTTGGTTGAGGTCAACCCTTAAATAATCAACCCAAGTTCTTACAAAATCACCCTAATTACCATGATTTTGGTGGCGACAACTTTGTGTTGGATCTACTTTTCTACGCCTATATAGCTGTTTGCCTACAAATAAATTCATGAAATGAATGTGTCCTACCCACATGCAGAACTTTGGTTTTTCGATTGACCATTGTATTAAACGCGATATACCAGGGTTTGATAAAAAACTTTTGGGAGACGTAGACAATCATGATATACAACAACTTCCAGAGGATAACATCCAAACTAAAATTTTAAAAGTTAGTACTCGGTCAAACTGTGATTCTGAATGTTCAATATGGCTTATCTACAGCATGATGGATATCATGCATGTGACAAGCTCTGATATAGGAAACGTGCATTTCATCTCTGTACGATCCGAATTCGAAAGCTCTGACAAAGTGATTTTCGCTTGAATCTAAGAGCAATAATTCCGAAACATATTTTTTGGTTCGAGAGTAATGGTTGCATGTATATTTCATCAGTTATATTCATCCAAAGTGGAAACATGGAAACACTAAGTGGGTCACCAAACCAGTTTATTATCTCAAATTAAAATCCGCTCAGGCCGCTTTGAGACGCTGTCATAAGTTTGAGGAAGGTTATCACTTATCTGTTGCCCATATCGTGGAAGGGTTCTCCTAGAAGTACCAGAAAGGAAAATAGGGTTAGAGTTGGTCTTAGTGAACTGGGGGCGTGACCGCAGTACTCAAAATACAACCGCATGGGGCCTGTTACGTACGACGCCCTTGTGAGTAACCTTTGTTGTAGCTTTGCACTTGTTGAGACCTTACGGCCAGGAACAGATATCTGTGGGACAAGGTGAGGCGTTCAATTTTAAGGTGAGTCTTCCTTACTCCACTCTCCCTTGCGGAAGGACAGCATCGCTGTTATACTAGTTGTTTGAGGGAAATACCTTACTGCCGTCACACCTTTGTACAGTCAGCAGCACGACTTCACCCTCGCACCTTGGAAATACTTCTTTTAGTGTTGCCATTTTTCAACCAATCTACCTCATGTGGTAGGCCGATCAGCCCATTACGATAGACAAGTCCGACTACCACGTATGATCTCCGTATTTAAAGTGAATAACCTGAGGTTACTAAATCACTTCATACACTTTGTTATCCGTTTAAAGACATCAATAATCTCTGATAACTAGACACGAAAGATCGCTGAATGAAGCAATAATTACTCGCTTTTACCGAGATTTGAAAAAAATTATTCTGGTTTGGTTAATGTGGCTTCATCTATTAGTACGAACGATCAGATCTGTCCTGGAACAATTTTTATCGCTAAATCGATCGGAAAACCTATCTTTATAAGACAAAGGCTAAGTCTCCAGGATCATTATCTTAAGTAAATTTTAGAAAAGTCGAAATAAGTGAGATTAGGCACAAAGCATGAAAAAAACGACGTGCATACCACGACATAAGCGGTTGCCTATTTTCTAAGAAAATTATATTATTATCCCGATGAACTAAAAGATTTACGTTTCTTAAGCATACGTTTGATGATGTCACAGGTATTCAGTGTTTGGCAACGCTTCTACCAGTAACACCTAATATATCTTGTTCCCACCCAGAGAAATCAGAAGACAGAGTCGAGGAGATCGGAAGAGTATATTTGGCGATGACCAATATATCGGAATTCTCTGATCTAATCTGGCTAGCGATTGCGGTTGATGTTGAGCACGGCGTTACCGCACGTGATCTGGTGCGGATGCCTGACCGAGCGCCTTCAGCTAGATGAGTCCACTAAAACATATGGTCAGCATCCAATGTCGAAAACTTAGTGCTATTTATTTTGGGGATTTATTTACCGCTACAGATCACTCCCCCCCTAGTGGGGCAGTGACGACCCTAAGACGTGGCCAGCCAGAAGTTTAAACCCAACGATTTTGTCGTTGGTAAACACCTTCTGATAGCTTACTAAGTGTAGCAGCGTCTGGTCGTCTTTCCTTACTATATGGGACCGAGGTACAACATAGTAAAAAAAAGAAAAAGTTACAACGAAAATTTCGACTCCTCGTAAACTGAATCGTTCTTTTCCAGCCGTCCTGGAAAAGAAAAAAGAATATGTAAGTGCATGTCGAAATACACTCGTATGTGCGTAAAAACACAATGTCGGCGAAAAAATGGAAAATAAACTCAAGCACACGTAGTAGCGTTAAAAAATAATTTTGTTTTTTTGTTCTTTTTTAAAAAATAAAAATATAAACATACAGGCATATTAAAATTGTTTTGTTTAAAAAAATTATATATCGTAAAAAGAAAGATCAGGATAATATAAAACGTCGAGTAGTGCTTTACGTGCAGTAGTCGTTTAAATGTTCTGGAAATCGCACCCTTCTTCCAGAACGCGTCGTTTTGGGTTTATTTTCAGATACATTCGGAGTATCGTCGCTAGTGTTGGTTGTCGGTTGGGAATTATGAGTGTAGGAGTCGTGTTGTGCGATTGTACCGAAGGAAAGTCGACGTGAATAGGATTTCCTTCTAAATACGCTGCTTTTAAGCGATCGATGCTGATGCTATCGTTTGTTCCGTTCTTATCGACTATAAAGTACTTAGATTCACGTTGAAGAACTTTGAAAGGTCCTTCGTACGCTGATTCAAATGGTCGTCGATGCGAGTCTCGACGAACGAAAACGTGTGTACTATATCGTAAGTCAGGTTGAACGAATACATCAGTTGATTGAGGTCGAGTGGAAGCAGGTTTAACTGAACGCATTGCGTTTGTAAGCCCGTTCGTGTAGGAGGTTAGATCCATATTGATTGAAGAGGACGAAGGATCCACGAATTCTCCTGGAAGTCGAAGTGTCGTTCCATAAACGAGTTGAGCCGCAGTGTATCCAATGTCAGCTTTCACTGCATTGCGGATACCTAGTAAGACAAGTGGAAGAGCGTCTGTCCACTGTGAAACGTTTGCAGCTGATAGTGAAGCTTTTAGTTGTCGGTGAAAGCGTTCTACCAACCCGTTTGCTTGTGGGTGGTAGGCGGTCGTTCGGAAGCGAATGCTTCCTAATAGTGTGATCAGACGACGGAAAAGTTCAGATTCAAACTGGCGTCCGCGATCTGTAGTGATGGTTGAAGGGCAGCCGAAGTTTGCTACCCATCGTTCGACGAAGGTGCGGGCCACTGTTTCAGCAGTGATGTCCTTGATAGGTACTGCTTCTGGCCATCGAGTGAAACGGTCTTCGCAGGTTAAGAGGTAAGAGTATCCATTTGAATCTGGTAACGGTCCTACCAAATCTAGATGAACATGGTCGAAACGAGCATCGGGAGTTTTAAATGAGCCTAAGGGACATTTATTGTGTCTGATGACCTTAGATTTTTGACAGCTTAAACAGGAGCGTGCCCACTCCCTCACGTCTTTATTCATACCAGGCCAGCAAAACCGTTCTGCTATGAGCTTGATGGTTGCACGAACACCTGGATGAGAAAGTTTGTGCAATGTATTGAAGACATTGCGTCGATAATGTTTCGGCACGATTGGGCGATCCCTACCAGTAGATGTGTCACAAAGTAGGGTTTCCTTACCTGTTCCCATCTGTTTGATGCGTAGTTTAAGTGTTGTGGACGATAACTCGTGCTGAAGATCAGTGTCTTCTTTTTGAAGCTCGGCGAGTTTAAGAAGGTCGGTTCCTTGGAAACTGTTCAAGGAAGTTATGCGAGATAAGGCGTCTGCAACTACATTGTTTGCTCCAGAAATATGTTGAATATCTGAAGTAAACTGGGAAATGTAGTCCAGTTGTCGAGACTCACGGGGAGAGTACTTGTCAGAAGGAGAGCTTAACGAGAAAGTGAGCGGTTTATGGTCGGTGAAAAGAGTGAATTCACGGCCGTCGATATAGTGTTGGAAATGCCGTACAGCACAATACATAGCTAGGAGTTCCCTACCGAATGTGCTGTACCTCGATTCAGTGTCTAGCAACCGTCTAGAGTAAAATGCTAAGGGTTGCCATGAGTTGTTAACCCATTGTTGTAAGACTCCTCCGATTGCCGATTCGGATGCGTCTACTGCGATACTAATGGGCGCCTCGGTGTCCTGATGTGCGAGCATTGTCGCTTTAGCGATCAGTTCCTTAACTGTGGAGAATGTTTTTCGTGTGGTGTCGTCCAAATTAATGGATTTCGCATTTCCACGAAGTTGGTCGGTCAGAGGTTTCATAAGTAATGCGCACTTCGGTATGAAACGTCTGTAGAAACTTACGAGGCCGTTAAACTTGCGTAATTGCTTGACGGTGGTCGGTTCTGGGTAATCCAGAATGGCCGCCACTTTGGTTCTAAGGGGTCGGATACCTTGAGTATCTATAGTGTGTCCCAGAAAGTCTAATGAGTCGGTTCCAATTTGGCATTTCTGAACATTTACAGTCATGCCATGTTTTTGTAATCGTTCGAAAACAGGATCCAGATGCTTGAGATGTGTTTCTCTGTCCGGACTTGCGATTAAGCAGTCATCAGCATACGCATGTACGAAGTTGAGACCTCGAAAAACGTCGTCTATGAATCTTTGGAATGTTTGAGCAGCGTTCCTTAGACCGAAAGGCATTCGCAAAAATTCATAGAGTCCGGAGGGAGTTATGATAGCTGTTCTCGGTATGTCGTCAGTAGCCATAGGGATTTGGTTATACGCTTTAACCAAGTCGATTTTCGAAAAGACAGTTGTACCTTTCAAGGTAGCTGTCAAATCGTGAATATGAGGCAACGGGTAACGATCGGGAATGGTTTTCGCGTTCAATCGCCGATAGTCGCCAGTTGGACGCCAATCGTTGCTGTCCTTTTTAGGGACCATGTGCAACGGAGATGGATATGGGCTACTTGAAGGTCGTATGATTCCTAAGTCTATCATATGGTCGAACTCGTTTTTCGCCAACCTCAGCTTTTCAGGAGCTAGTCGGCTTGCTTTAGAAAATACAGGTGGTCCTGTAGTCGTGATGTGATGTGTAACGTTGCTGGTTACACACGGTAGTTTCGGTTGAGTTTGTTGTATCCCAGGGTACTTATCGAGTAGTGGTTGATAGAGTGGGTCTATCATATGCTTAACTGTGACTGGGGATACTCTGCAACCAGTAAAAGAAGTTACGCAAACGGACAAATTAGTGTTTCCGTCTACTAGCCTGCGTTTGCGAGTGTCGATGATTAGATTGTGGTGTTGCAGAAGGTCCATACCAATGATTGGCATAGAAACATCCGCAACAACGAGAATCCAGTGAATGGGTTTGCGTAAACCCACGTTAAGGTAAACGTACCTTTTGCCATACGTAGCGATCGGTTTTCCGTTTGCCGCCTGTAAGTTTGGAGCCGATTCTTGAAGCCGATCGTTGGGATTCGCTGGGAGAACGCTAACTTCTGCGCCAGTATCGACGAGGTAGCGAACTCTCGTTGTCACATCTGTGACGTATAGGAAACGGCTATGTTCGCCGGCTACGGTTGCCGTTAACGCGTGCCGGCTTGGAAGTTTCCCGAATTGTTTTTCGAATCAGTCGGTTTCGTGTTGGGAAAATTGCAGGGTTTTCTGCAATTTCTGGAAAGCTTTCCATACTGGTTATGATACCAGCACCAGTCGGGGTTATCTGTCTCTCGTGGTCTAGAGACAGATCGTTTACGAGAAATGCTTCTACGTGGTGTGCGCGATCGCTTACGGTCGGTACGAAGACTAAGATAACACATGAGTGTGTGACATAAGTCGGTTATATCATTCTGAGTCGTGTGAGGCTTTTCTTTGACTGAAAATGCCTCGGTAGTAGATTTCGTAATTTCTAGAATGCGGTCGGCAGATGCAGCTAGCTCGTCTAAGGCGTTGTTCCGGAACGAGACCAGAACTGCCTGCACCTGTTGGGGAAGTTTTGACAAGAAGAGTTGTTTGAATAGACCTTCGTCGAAAGTTCTTGGGCCTATAATCTCTCTCATCCGTTACAACATGTCTGTCGCAGAACCGTGTTGCAGGTCGATGTTATTGAAGAGTTGATCTAACCTTTGTCGATCGGTTAGGTCTCCTCGTTTAAGAATCGAGCATTTTAAGATTTCGTAACGATCGGAAACATCACTAGTAAAAATACTAGGTGTTACGTACCTGTTGAAATCGCGCGGTAGTGCCTTGACTACTGCGAGGAATTGTGCACGTGTGTCGATCACGCCGTGCTCGGAGAAGTCGGCTTCTGCGTAGCAAAACCAGGCTTCGATGTTGTCGGGCCAGAAAGGCATCAGTCGAAACGAAGGTGGAGACAAGGTCTTAAGCTTGAGTACTTTAGGTGTCTATTCAGTCATGATGAAATATAAAGTACGATAATGAACGAGGGGAAATATATATATATATCCAAGAAAAAACACGAAAAAAAATCACAATGTTTAAAAAAAATAAAAAATAAGGCAATGATATATAAAAGTCCCAAAAAGGAACAGACTCACAGTTGCAATAAGATGTACCAGATCACGACGGTCTCACCAATGATGATGTCACAGGTATTCAGTGTTTCACAACGCTTCTACCAGTAACACCTTCTAATATATCTTGTTCCCACCCAGAGAAATCAAAAGACAGAGTCGAGGAGATCGGAAGAGTATATTTGGCGATGACCAATATATCGGAATTCTCTGATCTAATCTGGCTAGCGATTGCGGTTGATGTTGAGCACGGCGTTACCGCACGTGATCTGGTGAGGATGCCTGACCGAGCGCCTTCAGCTAGATGAGTCCACTAAAACATATGGTCAGCATCCAATGTCGAAAACTTAGTGCTATTTATTTTGGGGATGTATTTACCGCTACACGTTTAAGGTTTAATTATAGTGCGTTACTTCACAAGGTTTCGTTAACCGCGGTTGGATTGCTAGCTGTTAAATCATCGTCTGTAGGCAGTTCCAAGTGGAGGTTGTATCTGTCATAAAGGTTTCGAAGGTTAATATAGGCTGCTTAGCTACCCGTGTTTACGATTGAGGGCTGATTTGGTCATTTGATGATGCGAATAACATCCTTGAGGCTTCTTCATGTTCAATCACTTCTTTGCATATTTTATATTTCATCCTTTATTTTCGGGTTGTTTGTCCCTTTAGTGGTAGATTTACTGTCTCTTCCTTTTTCGAGTATACATGACATTTACAGGCTTTTCACTTTCCACTTAGTGACGGATGAGATTTGTGTTTTCATTTTTACAATTCTGGCCATTTTTATCTACGCAAAGCTTGTATTTCATGTATGGAGCAGAACTGAAATACTTTTCTTCTATTGGTTCGTAAATACGAGTGCCGGAATACTTGCAATTATCCCAGAGATTTTCTTCGGTAATAACATTTTTATCAAACGGATCAATGGGAATTCTGCATTTTTGTCTTCTGTACTCGTAGTTCTTATCCAACTAAGTATGGATCAATCACTTGTAAAGATCAGGGGTTTCAACTTTAAATCTCAATATGGTCTCCCTGCTGTGTCGATTACATTTTTGTGTTTGTGGACAGTAGGGTTTATCAGGCTCTCTTCTGGTATTTTGTTTTGTTATGGGATCCTGTGTAGTTGGTGCTACCTCCGCTTTCTGCAACGTCATCCTCAAGGAAGGAGAGGCGATTATCGTCCCGTGTTCGCGTTCGCCAGGTTTGCTTAAATTTTTATTCCATAGTTTGCACTATTTTTAGTTGGTTGTCCTCCGGTGAAACTAGTGTCACTATACCCGCATATATTTCTGCCAAGTTTACGTACCCATCGTTATGAGGCTTGCTGAACTTGTTAGTGTTAATCTTTCTATGTATGTGTAGGTTGAAACTTTGTTTTCATCTGCCGAATCTGACATTCAGAATGATTAGTCATTTTCTAATTTAATGTTTTTACCTGACCCAAAATTGATTTTCACTTGTCCCCATAGTTTTATTTTGGCAATATCTTTTATTTTAATCATTCGCTATCCGAGTACATTTCAGAAGTCCTCATCATAAGGTACTCATTATTTTTATTCATATAAAGAACGACTTCTGGTACTTTAGGACACTCGTAAGAAATACACCATAAATGATATTGTAAAAAGTAAATGAAAGAAGGGTAGTACAATCAATACTAGTAGTATTCACTCAGTCATAAATTTCAGTTAGAATTCAACCAAGAAGAACTCCCAGTTCATAATAGTGATATCAATTTTATGAAACTAATAAAAAACAACGGCAATTGGTTTCTATCCTAAAATATGTTTAATTACATCTCAATTTACCAAGCTATTTTAATGTTAGTTGCTAAAATTTTGGAGGTACAATTTCATGTTAATCCCTTCCATAAACTCAACACCAATCCGTTGTGAAATTATTTGTACAAATCTAGATGGAAGTTTCCACACAACGAATTCTCACTTTTTTTCAGTTTATTGCCAAACGGAACTATCTTGTTCATATAATGTGGAAATGCTAAGACGTGTAATTCTGTTACTGCATTTATTCTTCCAGTGGATATTTCGGCTCGTTCGATATATTGATGATGTTTGTTTTAAAATTAGCATAGTTTTGACTGTTTACTTTCTCATTGTCAGTCAGTAGTCAGTCAGTCAGTAACAACGTAGAACTTCGTACGTAAGTACATCAGTTCGAGTTGCCACACCACATTAGCACACAGATGTAGTGGTCGATTCAAATCCCGTAGTGGTAGAGGTAATAAGAGTATAAGCAGTAATCGGGAAAATTAGTGTTTGGAGATGTTATTTAAAGAGTATAATACAGTGGAATAAATTTGGGAAGAGAAAAAAAGACGAGGAAGAATAAAGAGATCAAAATTCGGGAGAACATTCTCATTGAGAATTTATGACCTTAGAAAGGTGACTGCTAAACTTCATATCTATATATTGCTTATCATGTCAACATTAATACAATGGACAATTTTGTTTATTTCTTAGACTCTTCCCCGAACCAATAGACAAAATAGTCTCGATTCCGTCCAACGTTTTTTATCAACTTCTACTTCGAACCAAGTTTTGTCCTGGACTAAAAAGAGAAAGTGAAGTTACTGTAGAACCTTTACTGACCTTCGGCCCACATGGAATGGTATCTTCTGATCCAGAACGGCATCGGTAAGTTTCGTTAGTATAAATATTATTTAGTGGACGATAGGCTACTGTATTAATAATGTCGATATTTTTGTCTACTGACGATTCTAGTTCATTTCTATGAAGTGTTTATGTGATAATACATGTTATGTTTCTCACATTGACTTATGTGTCAGCAGTGAAGAATGAAAATCTTTTTAGCATTGGAACTATTTTACTTTCCTTGGAGTCGCGCAGTCTAGTGTGGGTAATTTGATTCTTTTATTGTTTTTCCACAACGTTAGCACTTCAGGTAAAGTATCTGTTCACACTACTAGGTCTAAAAACTTATCTCCACTAAAATTATCCTCCTAACCTACAAGTTCTTTTTCCATTTTAAAGCTGGTTTACTGCATTTGTAAAATCAGTGGACATTTAATATTATCAGTCATTTGATTAGATTCCTCAGTAGAAAATGCACAGATCATTAGAAATCTGCAGTAGCAATGACATTCCGATTTTGCCTTATAGACTAATTCTTACTGTTCTTATGGGACTTAACCATCTAATGTTAATGACAAAAAACTAGTAATTTGCCCCTGGATCCTTGAAGGCGTAACCCCACCCACTTTTATGCAAGGTTTAAAATTTTCCCCCACTTATGTCTACTTTTTAAGCATTTATAATGTTCAGTATGGAATCGGTGAAAAGAATGTATGCACAGTAATCTTACAAACATATGCTAGGCATGTGAGCAATAGTTTTGATATGTCATCTTGCAAAATCATATGTATTATGAATTTATAACAATTTTACCGCGGTGATTACTGTCCGGTATATACCGAACTGTAGCTGCTACCTTGACATGGTAGTCGGGCTGGCCCATCGTATTGACCCAACCGAACTATATTGGCTGGAACATATGTTCCTTTAGGTTCTACCATGCCAGGCAGGTCGATTGGAGAACGGTAAGACTAAAAGCAGCAACTCAAGGTCTGAGGGCGAATTCGTACTGCCGACTGTAGAGAGATGTGACAGCAGTAAGGTGTTTTCCTCCTACAACCGGCATCTGCAGCGATACTGCCTTCTCACAAGGAAGGAAGGGGTTAGAAAAGGTCGACCCTAAAAATGTCACGCCTCACCTTACCTCACGGATTTCCGTCTCCTGCAGTAGGGCCCTTTAAAGAACGGAGCTAACATGTTTGAGACCTCCCACAACAAGGCCGTGCGCGACCGGCCTCAAACAGTTACCTCTTGGGCTCTGCGGTCACGCTCCCAGGTCGTTAAGACGAACACTAATCCGACTTCCTTTCCAGGTTCCTCAAGAAATACCCTTGCACGGTGTGGGCAGCCGGGAAGTGATGTCAGCCCACATACTCGTAACAGCACATGAGACAAAGTTGGTCACATTCAACTCCTTCCTATACCTCCTAATACCTCTCTTATCTCCATGACTAACCCTTCTCACGTCTCTTTATCATCTCGCACCGCTATTGCAAACGATTCGAGTACGCGGAACGTTATTCCTGACCTACTGAAACCACTCTCTAAACTACACGTAGGAGCTTTTAACGTCTGAACACTGTGCCAAATAGGACAACAGGCTTCCTCAGTTGGGACTTTAGAATCTCGTGCCATCGATGTGTGCTGCGTCTTCGAAACGCGCATACAGGATCCGAGTAGCGTCATTCATTTGACCTCACCATGTCAAAATAAAGAACCAACTCGATTCACGCCTCGTGTATCTGGAAGCCCTGATTCTGCTTCCCGCGGCCTCGCCGGCGTAGGTATAGTATTGAGTCCTAGGGCAGAACTAGCTCTCTTAGACTGGATCCCAGTAGATGGTCGTTTGTGCGCTGTCCGACTAAACGGGACAGTAAGGACTCGGAAAGATAGGGACACTCGTCGTTGCCTCTTCGTCGTCTCTGCCTATTCTCCCACTAACTGCAGCTCAGATGATGTAAAAGATGAGTTTTACAGAAAGCTCTCCGACCTCCTAAAAGCTAGGCGCTCTTATGTAGTAATAGTGGCTGAGGACTTTAATGCTCAAGTAGGTTAACTAAGCAAAAGGAAAAGACACCTGCGTGGATATTATGGTGTCGTGACTCAGAGAACAGATAATGGTGACCGTCTGTTACAGCTATGCTCAGATAACCTCTTGTTTCTTGCAAACACTAACTGTAAGCATAAGGAAAGGCATCTTATGACATGGCGATCCCCTAATTCGTCCCAACGTTGGACTCGAATAGATCACATCGCTATCAGCCACCGATGGAGGGGTTCGATAGAAGACTGTCGCTCATTCTGGAGCACATGCTTAAATTCAGGTCATGCTCTAGTGCGGGCTCGTATTTTATTGCGTCTTACTGGACGTAGGAAAGACGCTGCAAGGAAACCTCTTAGGGCCCTACTTAATGATAGTCAAGCTAAGAGTATATTTCAGGAACAACTAGGAAAACTGTTAGGCAACCATGTAAGTGATGCCCACCCCGATGCAGCATGGAATAATATCCGAAAAGCTGTGGAAACAGCAATGGTATCTGCTATTGCGGTAAACCACAAGGTTAAGGAGAAACACTGGATCTCAGAAGCATCTACCTCCTTGATAGATGCTCGAGAACTCATTCCATCTGGCTGTGAACATAACAAAGAGCGAAGTCAGCTTAAGCGCAAGCTGACAAGAAGTCTACGCAATGATCGTTAACAGTGGTGGGTAGCGAAAGCAAGAGAGATGGAAAAGGCATCGGCAATAGGTAATAGCAGACAATTGTTCAGACTTGTTAAGGAAACCGGTATTAGGAACCTAACTGTTAGTGAAATTCTCTCGGAAAAAAACGGACATGCTATTCGTGAGATTGGATCGATGGGCAGGACATTTTAGGGATCAGTTTAACTGGCCTTCAGCCACACTTCGGTTTCCCATGATCTCCAGTCAACCTGAATGGCAAGTTAATGTAGGTCCTCCGAATCTTAATGAAGTTGAAAAACCTATAGGAAATCTGAAGCGAGGGAGAGCAGCAGGCCCTGACAGGTTCACTCCTGAGATTGTTAAGGATAGTGGTCCAGTATTAGCAGTGATATTACTGAGGTCTTAGGTAGAATTTGGGAACTGGACGTAATCCCATCTGACTGGTCTCAATCACTGATTGTGCCAGTCTATAAGAAAGGACAAAAGTCCTCTTGTGACAATCACAGTGGAATCAGTTTGACTAATATGGTGTATAAAATATTAGCTTCAATAATACTTCGACGCCTAACTAAAGCTCGTGAAGAGTAGACTAGAGAAAACCAGACTGGTTTTCGACCTGGACGTGGTTGTATAGACCAGATATTTACACTACGTCAGGTCCAAGGACATAGACACACATTCAGACGCCCCACAATCGTAGTATTTCTCGACCTTAGGGCAGCATTTGACTCTGTTGATCGTGAGGTTCTGTGGCAGTGTTTGTCACTGAAAGGAGTACCAAAGAAGTACATTAACCTTGTAAAGGCTCTCTACTCGAACACAACAGGTCGAGTGAGAGCTTATGGCGAACTGTCATCAGAATTGATTACCACATGTGGTGTTCGTCAGGGTTGTCCATTCTCTCCATTCTTGTTTTGTGTGGCTCATATATATCTGGTGCCTCCTTGCACCAATATTTATGTGTTCATATAAAACAAATATTTGGTTGGTAGACGGATATTTCGCCTACGACATAAATGACGCAAGTTAGCATAAGCTAGTCGAACATTCCGTATCCGTGCTGCGATTTCGTCGCACACCAGACCACAAGAGCTGATGAGACTCCCAAGATAAGTGAAGTGGTCGATGCATTCAACTACTTCACCACCCTCTATCAGTAATTCAGGCGATTGTGCAAGTCAATTTTGAAGTAAGATCTTGTATCTAAACAGAGAGAACCGCATCCCAAACATACTTGGACTGTTGTTAAGCTGGTCTAAAGACGACATTTTGTGTCTTCACTAAACAGCTATATCATCTGCGTATTCTAAATCAACAAGTGAGTTTCCTGGTAGAAGATCATACCTGGAAAGTCAGATGATGAAATACTCTCACACGGCCACGCGTATACAGCCTCTACCAGGGAAGTCCTACTCACTGCCTTCTCGTGGCGGGGGTGTTGTTTACGAAAATGAGAGGACGAAAAGCGAATGTCCGGCGCTTTAACCGGATCCCAAACCAAATCAGTGGTGCACATGGGCTCCAGTATCCTGCGGGAACAAATGGCGTATGAACCAATTTTCGGTCACCGGCTACCATGTGACTGCATCTTCTTACGATGCTCCACTGCCTTGTGGGTTAGACCTTTATGTCAAAGGCTCGGGGTGTGGCCCCCTAAGATAACCACCTGCTTCGGCCTGGGCACCCGAGCAGTATCACAGCCCACACATAAATGATGAACTGTCTATAATTATGGGGACTACTTTTCTTGCTTCGATTAACGATCAAATGATTCAAATTATTATTATTATTACTATTACTATTATTATTATTTTTATTATTTACTACGTCATTATTCACCTTCTTTTATTCCTACTCTGTCTATCTTATTTTTTCGACTTATACAGCAGCTCGTCTATGGTGGAAATTCGACTGTATCTAAGCGTTCTCGAGTCACTGTCCGGTTGAAAATTGTAAGTTACCACCGAATACGAATACTAAAGCAGTTTTTCTGAAACCACGTGCACCATTCAAACTGGCTGCCTTCAACGTTCGCACATTTATGCAGGTCGGACAACAGATAGGGCTGGCTATGTCTTTGGAAAGTCTTAATATTGATGTTTGCTGTCTATCCGAGACCTGTATTCAAGACTCTGGTGAAGTACTACAAACTCGCTCTACATCTGTCTCTTCAAAAAGCTTGTTTCACGTGCACTTATCCGGGGACCCTGTTGCATCTTCGTCTGGTCTTGCTGGCGTTGGTGTTGCACTAAGCGCTAGAGCTGAGGCAGCACTAATCGATTGGATCCCGATTAACAGTCGGTTATGTGTTGTTAGATTAGAGAGTTCCATCAAAGTGAGAAGAAATCGGCGTGAGAAGCGATGTCTTTTCGTCATCTCCGCCTATGCTTCGACAGATTGCAGCCCGGATGCAATCAGGGATGAGCTTTATCACCAGTTAGCTGTTCTTCTCCAGAAAGTGCGTTCGACAGATATTGTAGTACTAGCCGGAGACTTGAATGCTCAGGTCGGGCGTCTAGGCACAGAAGAGAGTCGTTTAGGTGGCCGATGGGGACTTGTTGGTCTCAGGATAGCTAACGGGGACCGTCTACTGCAACTATGCACAGACCACAACCTGTTTCTGGCTAGCACTAACTTTCGGCACAATCATCGCCCATGTGCCACCTGGCGTCCTCCCTCTGCATCTCAAGCCTGGACTTAGATTGATCACATCGAGATCAGCTACCGCTGGTGTGGTTGTGTACAAGACTGCCGCTCCTCTTGTAGTACCTATTCGGAATCTGACCATGCCTTGGTCTGCGCCAATCTTGCCTTACTTTTCAGTGGCCAACGAAGTGACCACCACCAACGGATTGATGTTAGCAAGTTGGTTGCAACTTCTGTTGCAAGTAAGTATCGAACCGAGCTAGCTTCTAAGCTAGCTACCATTCCACCGAAAAGTATAGATGAGCATTGGTTGCAATTGCATGACGCCATGAAAATGGTGGGTACAGTCAGTTGCGGGTACGCGAAACGTCCCGCCTAAGGCACTGGGTTTTATTCAGGCTCCTTACAACTCATTGAAGCCCGTCGGTCTACTCCGGGTGACCGTGAGTTTGACCATAAACGAAGGATGTTACGTAATGAAATTGGGCGAAGCTTGCGTAAGAACCGAGAAGCCTGGTGGTCGGAGCGTGCTAATGAGCTGGAAGCAGCAGCTGCATCTGGTAATTACCGGAAGCTCTTCAAACTCATCCGAGCCACTGGCAGCAAGAAGTCTGGTGTGAGCGAAACAATCTGTGAGGATGACGGGATGCCAATCACTAACATCCATCGACGTCTTGGATGATGGGCAGAATTTTTCGAAGGGCAGTTCAACTGGCCTGCTGCTCCAGCAACATCGGTCAGACTGTCCTGCCCTCCATGGCCAGTGACGACTGATCCACCAAACGAGGCGGAATTCCGCAAGGAACTCCAACTCTTGAAGCGCTACAAATCACTTGGGCCAGATGACTTACCTCCGGCTCTTTTTAAAGATGGTGGTGACTTTCTGACTAGGGAACTGACGACGTTGTTTACAAAGGTTTGGGAACTAGAGAGTGTACCAACGTCATGGAATGAGTCGATGGTTGTCCCTATCTTTAAAAAGGGTTCACGTCGTTCCTGCAACAACTATCGGGGATAAGTCTACTTCCGATTGCGTTCAAGCTATTGGCCTCCGTCATAGTTCGTAGGTTGTTCAAAACCCGAGAAAGATTGACTCGCGAGGAGCATGCTGGGTTTCGTTCTGGTCGAGGATGTATTGATCATATCTCCACCCTCAACTAAATGTTAGAACACCGTCATACTTATCACAGACTAACAAGCGTAGTGCTAATTGATATCAGGGCTGCCTTCGATTCGTTGGACAGGACTGTTCTCTGGGGATGTTTATTGAAGAAGGGTGTCCCTGAGAAGTTTATTAACATCCTAAAAGCCCTATATAAAAACACCTCAGGCAGAGTGAGGGCATACAACCACTTCTCTCCATTGTTCCATTCGAGCAGTGGGGTTAGGCAGGGTTGCCCAATCTCACCATTCCTCTTCAACTTTGCCATCGACGACATTCCAGAAACAGCTCTGGTGGATGTAAGTAATGGTGGTGTGGATCTGTTGCCTGGAGAAAGACTTCTCGACCTTGAGTATGCGGATGATGTTGTCTTACTGTGCGATAATGCCCAAGGCATGCAATCCGCACTTAATCAGTTGGCAATCAGTGTCCGTAGGTATGGTATGTGCTTTGCACCTTCGAAGTGCAAAGTACTTCTACAAGACTGGCAGGATTCCAATCCTGTACTCACTCTGGATGGTGAACAGATAGAAGTAGTCGAGAAGTTCGTGTATCTGGGTAGCTACATAAGTGCTGTTGGGGGTGTGAGTGATGAGATCAATGCACGTATAGTGAAAGCCAGAGCGGTTTATGCCAATCTGGGCCATTTTTGGCGCCTTCGTGATGTTGGTCTGGCCGTAAAAGGTCGTATCTAAAACGCGTCGGTGAGAGCAGTTTTGCTCTATGCTTGCGAAACCTGGCCTCTCCGAGTTGAGGACGTTGGACGACTTTCTGTGTTCGATCATCATTGTCGCCGAAGGATTGTTGACATCCAGTAGCAACACCATGTTGGTAATGTAGAGGTTCGGCATCGTGTGTTCGGGCACAGAGACGATAATCCATTTGGTGTCACCATCTTGAAACATCGACTTCGGTGGCTTGGACATGTTCTCCGAATGTCGTCCCAGAGAATTCCACGTCGTGCATCAGTTGCCGACACTGGAACTGGTTGGAAGAAGCGGAGAGGTGGTCAGTGTATGACATGGTGACGTGGTATGAAGGAAAGCTGCAAAGTGCTGACTTCTGTTGGTCTTTTTCGACTACCTGGCTGGGGTCCGAGAGATGGCGCTACACAGTGGCTAGAGACATTATCAGATATAGCTCAGAATAAAGACCAGTGGCGGTCTTTCTATAACCTTTTTTTACTTTCTTCATAAAAAGTGGTTGTAACTTCCTTAACTGAAAGAATTCTTCTGGTTGTACCTTTCCGTTCCCCCATTATTACTATTATTATTACACTTACTTTACTTACTTACGCCTGTTACTCCTAATGGAGCATAGACCACCGACCAGCATTCTCCAACCCACTCTATCCTGGGCCTTCTTTTCTAGTTCTATCCAATTCTTGTTCATTTTTCTCATGTCTATCTCCATTTACCGGCGTAATGTGTTCTTTGGTCTTCCTCTTTTCCTTTGGCCTTGAGGATTCCATGTGAGGGCTTGTCTTGTGACGCAGTTGGGTGCTTTCCTCAATGTGTGTCCTATCCACTTCCAGCGCTCCTTCCTAATTTCTTCCTCTGCTGGGATCTGGTTTGTTCTTTTTCAGAGTTGGCTGTTGCTAATAGTGTCCGGCCAACGGATTTGAAGGTTTTTGCGTAGACAACTGTTAATAAACACCTGTATTTTCCGGATGATGGTTTTCGTAGTTCTCCAGGTTTCTGCCCCATACAGTAGAACTGTCTTGACATTTGTATTGAAAATCTTAACCTTGGTGTTGGTTGACAGTTGCTTTGAGTCCCAGATGTTCTTCACTTGTAAATATGCTGCTCTTGCTTTGCTGATCCGCGCTTTCACATCGTCATTAGACCCACCATGTTCATCAATGATGCTGCCCGAATATGTAAAGGTTTTTACATCTTCCAAATCTTCTCCGTCAATTGTGACTGGATTGGTGCATGCCGTGTTGTATCGGAGAATCTTGTTTTTCCCTTTGTGTATATTGAGACCTACTACTGTTGAGGCTGCTGCTACACTCGTCGTTTTCTCCTGCATTTGTTGTTGCGATTGAGATAGGAGGACCAGATCACCTGCGAAGTCTAGATCGTCCAGCTGCATCCTAAATGTCCACTGTATACCGCGTTTCCCTTCAGATGTTGACATCTTCATGATCCAGTCGATTACCAGGAGAAAGAGAAAGGGTGAGAGTAAGCAACCTTGCCTGACACTGGTCTTTACCTCGAACGAGTCCGTCAATTGTCCTCCATGCACAATTTTGCAGTTTAATCCATCATAGGAATTCCGTATGATATTGACTATCTTCTGAAGCACGCCGTAGTATTGAAGAAGCTTCCATAGTGTTGTTCTGTCCACGCTATCAAATGCTTTTTCGTAGTCAATGAAGTTGATGTAGAGTGATGAATTCCATTCAATTGATTGTTCCACAATGGTCCGTAGAGTTACGATTTGGACTGTACACGATCTATCCCTACGTAATCCTGTCTGTTGGCCTCGAAGTTGGGCGTCTACGGAGTCCTTCATTCTGTTTAACAATACCCTGTTGAAGACTTTTCCCGGTATTGAGAGAAGTGTGATGTTCCTGTAGTTATCACAGTTGCTGAGATCCCCTTTCTTCGGTATTTTGATCAGGAGTCCTTCTTTCCAGTCTTTTGGTACTTGTTCCTCATCCCAAATCTTATTGAAGATAATGTGGAGTATCCTTGCAGTTGCCGCTACGTCTGCTTTCAGTGCCTCTGCTGGAATGTTTTCTGATCCTGCTGCTTTGCCACTCTTGATTTGTCTGATGGTCATGCTGGTTTCTTCAATTGTTGGTGGGCCAACATCGATTGGGAGGTCCGTGGGTGCTGCTTCGATATTGGGTGGGTTCAATGGGGCTGGTCGATTCAAGAGTTCTTTGAAGTGTTCTACCCACCTGTTTCGTTGTTCTTCAATGTTGGTTATTACCTTGCCTTCCGTGCTTTTCACTGGTCTCTCCGGTTTACGTTGATTTCCAGTGAGTTTCTTTGTTATGTCACACAGTTGTCTCATGTTTCCTTCTCTTGCAGCCTTTTCCGCCGTCGTTGCTAAATCTTCCACATATTTACGTTTGTCAGTTCTGATGGTGCTCTGTACTTGCTTGTTTACTTCTGTGTATTCAGCTTGTGCCTTGGCTTTTTCTGCTCTTGTTCGGCTGGTATCGATTGCTGCCTTCTTGTTCCTCCACTACGTTACACCAATATCTTCGTTATGGTTCTCTTTTTCTAACGCTCCTTACCTTTTTTCTTTTTCCTTCTCTTTAAATTCTTATTGTTTTGTGTGGCGCATATATATTTGGCGCACTCTTGTACACCAATATTTATGTGTTCAAATAAATAAATAATAAAATGATGAAAGTGTATTCTTTAAAAACATGTCTATGACAGAGTTGAATAAAAATGGGGAGAGCGGACAACCTTGACGAACACCACTTGAAGTAATCAATTCCGATAAAAGTTTCCCATAAGCTCTGACGACCAGTAGTGTTCGAGTAGAGAGCCTGTACATGGTTAATCTACTTCTTTACTACGCTCTTCAATAACAGACACTGCCACAGAACCTAATCAATTTATTCAAATGCCACCTTGAGGTAATGTAATATAAGTAATCGAAAAGTATGTCTTTTTTCCAGAACGTGCCGAAGGTTGGATATTTAGTCTTTGCATCCACGTCCAGGTTTAAAACCAGTCTGGTTTCCTCGGATTTCGTCTTCACGAGCTCTCGGTAAACATCGAAGTATTATTGAGGCTAATATTTTAGACACTATATTAGTTGAACTGATTCCTCTGTGATTTTCACAAGAGGGTTTTTGTCGTTTCTTATGAACTAGGACGATTAGCGATCAAGATCAGTGAAATGGGAGTACGTCTAGTTGCAGTTGAACTCTAAGGGTGCTTCTTGCTGTGGCTTTTTTACGGAAGCAGACAAATGTGTTCTCGAACCAGAGCATGATTCAAGTCCAAACATGTGCTTCAGAGTGAGTGATAGTCTTCTGCCGAACCCCTCCAACGGTGGTTGATGGCAGTGTGATCTGTTTGAGTTCGTCGTTGAGTCGGTTTTGGGGGTCGCCACGTGTGGCAGTTTCTCGTTATGTTTAGACTTGGTCTTTGCTAAAAATAGAGTTATCTGAACATAATTGCAATAGACGTTCTCCATTATCTGTTCGCTGAGTCGCAACACCGTAAGATCCACCTAAGTGCCTTTCGGCTTGGTATGTTTTACTTACTTGAGGATATAAGTCACTCGTCACTATTGCGTTTAGGTTTGTGGATGAGGTTGGATAGCTTCCCATAAAATTCCTCTGTAGCTTCATCCGAGCTGCGATCACTGGCAGAGACCACGAAAAGGTAACGGCTTGTGTCTCCATTTTCCCGGGTTTTTACTGTCCCGTTTAGTCGGGCGGTGCACAAGTGACTATCTGTTGAAATCCAGTCTAACAGAGCCTACTCTGATTTTAAACCCAATGCTATAACTACACCAGCGAGTTCACAAGAAGTAGAGTTGGGGTCTCCAGGTACTCGGGGGGTGGGGTAAATTATGCTGGTTATAATCTTATTATTATTTTTTGTTATTTTATTTCTGTTAGGCATTACTACTGTTATTTATTCACATATATTCTATAGTGTAATTCTTGCTTCCCTCCCTTTCTACCCGTTATTTTATGATTATTATTTTAGGCGCATTGCTCTGAAGGCTCTAAATGAACGCTTCGCAAAAGCTGGTGTTTCTTCAAGGGCACAAAATGAAGTCATCGAATGGCCAAGCCTGATCGATCCTGATGACACACAAAAGACGGATAACAACAAGTCAGATGAATCCAGTGTGATAATCGAGTTGCCAACTATTACGAATCCTTCAAGTACTGATACTTTAAACACATTAAACTCATCTAATGTGTGAATCTTGAGCTAAGGAGATAGTTTTTATACAATTTATATGTGAGATCCTAGGTTTTGTACCATAGTTTTGACTTATTTTGTTCACTTTATTCATCCAATAACTTCTTTACACTTGGTTTTTTATATTGTAAGTTCTATTCGCTTAAACATGAAGTCATGTATTTTGTTACTAGCTTAAGCGTCTTTTTCCTTGTTATTTTTATGATTTTTGATTAAATATTTTGCTTCAGAGACCTTATCAAGCTCACTAGCGGGACAGTAGTAGTAAATGAAACTGCTAACGGAGGTCGAGATGTAGAGTTAAATCCAGTAACTTGTTTTAATTTATTCGTAATGAAGAATATATCTAAACTGCATTACGAATAGGTTTTGAGTTGTTAATGTAACAAAAGTAATAACTTGTTCTTCCTGCCATTACGGCTTTATCATGACCAACCTATACTCCCTATCTGTAGACAGATGTTACACCGCTTTTCTAGTTTGTTTTTTACTACCGTCCAGTCTATTTTGATGGGTATTTGGTGGGCTTATATAACTTTTCGTTGCCTTGGCAACTGCGGATTCACTACCCAATTATCTGAGTCTCTCTTCTTGCAGGCAACTTAGTTGAAATTCTGTTCCCAATCAGCCAATTTAGATGGTATATATAGGGAGGTATAGAATTCTTCAGTAGTGTTCTCCGGTAGTTACTGGGGACGTTTCAGAACTGCTGAGAGTAGATGACGGTAACAAAGCTTCATCCACTTGTAATCTGAGTCATCGGTTTGATCCTTATATAAAAACTGAGGTACAATTGTTATCGCAAAGCGTTCGAAAATCGTTTTGTTGTTTCAGATGTCGATTTCGTTTTCTATGTTGAGTTTACTCTTGGATGGTTTGAGCTGTGTTGGTAGGTTATATTAAATGAAACACTATCTGTTCTCATTTTGACCATTTTGAACTGCGAGATTAAGAGGATCACAAGATTTAAACCATAAATTAGGGGGCTGATGAACCACAGACTAGTTTCATCATCTGATTCCATAATTTGCAGCTAACTTAGTATATTTTCTGTGTTCTCCAAAAAAGTGACGAAATTATTCATACAGAGTATTATCATCTGGTTAAATGATGTGTATAATTTTTTATTGCTTTTTTCAAACTTCCCTTTTAGAAAATATATATCTCAAGTGGGTCCTAGAAGGTTTTGACAAATCTTAATCTTCAAGCTAAATGACTAAATTTTGTTCGACATTCCGTTGAAATTTGTTTCTTACGCTAACTAGAATATTATAGGCTCACATTCTACGCAACCCATTTTTATTTGACTCCTGTGGTGGCGAATTTCGTTCTCAGAATGCACACATAACAAAACGTGATTTTTACTACTCAACTCTACAAAAAGTCGTTGAAACTGTTTTGATTCGTGATCCTATTGTGACTTCTAAGGTCATATACTCTTAGTCGGGAAATTAGAAGTAGAGTTTAGGGGAAACTCAAGACCTTTCTTTTTTTAAAACAAAAATCTACAATGGCTTGTATTTTAAAATGTATCTAGTTATTTTATGTTATGACTATGTAGATGTAACGTCATAAGTTTTTTCCTAAAATAGTCCTAAATATCATCATTCGAGAATGTTTCTGACACTCAGTTGTGTTTTATGATATATTGAATAATAATTGCCTCTATATTTTCGAATGCCATTTTACTTTTCCAAGCGACTCTTGTCCGTAAACATGCGTGGAATTGAGTGCGAATTCTGACGTGGGGTTTAAGTTCATTGGTTTTTTTCTCACCTCCGGGCAATGCAAGTATGTATCCAAAGTTGATTTGACTTCACAAGACGAAAGCGATGCTGATTCTGTGTTACCAGTAGTCAGTTTACAAGAGAAATTATTCAGTCTAGCCATGTGATTGCTGAATCTATATCTTTCAGACTCAGATCCTGCAGCAAATAGGAGGCGAAAAACAATATTAAAATTACAACATTATCTTTCTAAACATATAGTTATGTGCATATCATACTGCAATGTGTTAACTTATTATTGGTGTAAGATGTGATAGTATCAAAACTATTAAAGTAATTTGATCGCAGACTAGGTATGTATTGGATTATGGTTATGCATCATTTTTACCCCAAACGTCACATTTAATGCATTTCTTATATGCATGGTAAAGCCAGGTGGGAATACTTATGATTTAGTTCAAACTCCCTATTTATTTGTTTGTTTTTGATAAGTGTGTGAAATCGTGTATTTGAAAGTAATTAGACATTTATCAGTGGTATTTATGAAATAACTTTGAGCTGTGTTTAGCACGATAAAAAGTTTAGTATCTTTGGCATCATCTTGTGGATGAAAATGTATGTAAAATTGATTTTCTGTCTTGTTTTTATCTCCTGGTACTATTTTGAAGAAACCTAGTGTCTAAAAGTCCCTCCCTGAAATGAGGTAGTTCGTCATCTCAACATTCATTAACCTTTTAATCAACCTAAACTTAGCAGGATTATGTAAGTGCATATCAGTGAATGTGTCTCTAGTTTCTGCTTAATCATTGGTAATCTCATGCTTTTAGTTTTTCTATCGAACACTACTTGTATGAGACAAAGATTCTTTATTAATAGTTCAAAAACTCAAATAATTACCGCTTCATGCTTCTTTTACTAAATGAAAGAGCATACATTCTTAATTTAATAATGTACATTGGATTCACACTCCCACTAACTGTGATAATTTACAGGTGCGTAAATTTGTTAACTAACGTCTAGAACTTTTAAGCACGTTAGTTTGTTTCCGAATAAACAAAAGCTAAGGAAAGATGACGGGTCTTCCGTTTTTTCTGCTCAAGTTCTTGGAAAGATGGTACTATTCCATTGTAAAACCGATCAGGTACCTATTTTTCAAGTTGCGAGCACCAGATCATACAACTTACTCATCGTACTCGTGTTAGAGCCACGGTTGCCCCCAACTTTATTCGTGAAGAACTTTAGCTCGAGTTATTTACGCCTGTTACTCCTCGTGGAGGAACATGGGCAGCCACCAGCATTCTCCATCAAAATCAGTCCTGGGAAATCCTTTCCAGATGTTATTCTTTTGGTGTCTGCTTCCAATTCTCTACTCAGTGTGTTCTTTGGTCTCCCCCTTTTACTTTCCACTTCAGGATCCCAAGTTTGCGCCTGCCTTGTGATGCATTTTGATGATTTCCCCAGTCTATGTCCTATTCACTTCCAACGTCTTTTCATAATTTCCTCTTCAACTGGAAGGTGGTTTGTTCTCCTGTATTAGGCTGTTGCTGATGGCATCCGGTCAACGGACATTGAGTATATTGTGTAGACAATTGTTTATAAGTACTTGTACAGTACCGTCTTGATGTTCGTATTGAAGATTTTAACTTTGATACTGGTTGACGGTTGTTTTGAGTTTCATAAGTTCTCCAACTGTAGAGATGTTGCCCTTGGTTTGTCAATCCTTGCCTTTACGTCTGCATCCGATCCTCCTTGTTTGTGAATGATGCTGCCCATGTACGTGGAAGTTCGCACCTCTTCCAGAGTTTCCCCATCAAGTATGATTGGGTTGGTGTTCTCCGTATTGTATTTGAGGATCTTGCTTTTTCCCTTGTGTATGTTGAGGCATAGTGATGCATAGGCTTTTGCTATACTGGATGCTTTGTTCTGTATTTGTTGGTATGTATGAGTAGAAGGGCTAGGTCATTCGTGAAGTCTAAATCGTCTAGTTGTTTCCAATCTATCTATTGTATTCTGTGCTTCTGCTAAGATGTGGAGGTCCCATTTAGTTAGAGTATGTCGTTAAAGGTAAAGCTAATAATTTTATCATTCGAAACGGATTGGATTAGTTCACAAGTCATGTTAAATGTCTTAATACCATTTGAATTACTCATTGTTCACGGAAAGTCGTATTATTAGAAATTTTTTAAAATTCCTTATTAATGTTTGAGTTAACCATAATTATTCTAATCAGTATTTTTACCAAAAATTATAACTATTAAGATGTTTTAAACTTGTTTCTATTTCAGTGACTTATACTACATACATTTATGTTAACAACGATTACTGAAAGCCATCGGAACTTAATAAACAATAATTATGGTAACCATATAAAAGTCTTGAGTATCCACAAATAGTACAGTAATTTTCACTTTTTAGACTTTTGTTCAATCTGACTTTCACCTTGCATGTTATTGTCAAACAAGACAGGATATGAGATATGAGTGACTATTTGATAGCTTATTTTGAGGAAATCTTGTTTTTTTTCTGGTTATTTATTCCTGATTATGTTATCTACTGGAAATCTTTGGTTACTGAAACTGGATTGATAGACTACTAGGTCTTTAGCTATGTAGTATAGCTAGGTCTTTAACTAAAGTGACAATAATATCAAGTTACCTGCATTACGTAATATTTGATCTGCACGTCGGCTCGCGAAATAATTACTTTGTATCCGATTATCTAGTTTAGCGTACAGTCTAGATTCTTTTTTATTGGCCCATTTCAAATCTTTTATTGCATTATATTCTGCGTTACCATCTGTGGTTCCGTAATTTGAGTCATATCGATTAGACGAATTGTCTGAATTCACTGAAGGCAATTGTGTATGTTCAATGACCATTTGTGGTAGGATCCATTCATTCTTTTCTGCATCAAATCTATTTTTGTTTGATAAAAAAATATTTGGTGCACTCCAAACTTAACTTCAAAAGAACATAAAATATTGGATGAATAAGTCGAAAATAAATACAGTTTGAACAGGAATTTATTGTATTTTTTAAGTAGTTGGGTTCCAAGAAATACAATTGATTTATGAATTCTTATAGAAATTTATATCAGTTTCCTATTGTCCATTTCACTTTCAGTAAGATATAAATTTACCATGAACATCCGTAAACATGCTGTAGATAATATGAGTAAATGGTTAGTTGAGAGATAAAATGTATACCGGTAAAATCTAGTTTATGGATAGACAAAGGTCGATAGATACACTGAAATTGAGGAGTCTATAGTGAACGAAGACTTGAGGATGACCAATTTATTGTTCGATGACAAATCATATAGTGTCTCAGTAAAGCATGAAAATCATTCGTTAAATGCGTCATTTTCATATCTTTGAAACGCCTCTTGCAAACCTCATCGTTCATTCACTCCTGTTGTTACATTGATTGCTATCGGTTTTCTTCTCTTGCTTTTTCTTCCTGTTGCCTTCAATTCAATCTTCTGTTGCCAGGCATTCCACTTTCGATTGGTGCTACATACTACTTATACCTGTCAGCATAAGTAGGATATATCCAAATTAATAATCCGAAAAATGGACAATACAAAAGTCTTTTAACGCCGGAGAACTGCGATTAGTATTTTCTACGCGCCCAATGTTTACACCGAAGCTAAAAGATGAATTACCTAGAATGACCACCTCATTTTGTATTTATCAGTTCAACTGCTCCTGTGGAGCGAGTTATATTGGTCGAAGTTCTAGGAATTCACATTCTCGTGCTCGTGAACACCTTCCAGCGTGGCTAAACAAAGGTTTGATGAAGAAGGTGAATAGCTCAATATTGGCCCATTTAGTACAAACCGGTCATAGTGCCAGTATAAACCAATCTTTCTCAATTATTTATAAGGTAATTAACTTTTTGCCAAAACTGGTCAGACTGAAAGTCCTTCAAACGGCTGAAGCAATAGTCCCTGTTATCTTTTTCATAAATCTTTGTATTATTATTATTATTATTATTATTGGTATTATTATTATTATTATTATTATTCGTATTATTGGTTAGACATCATTCATCTCCCTATACATGATTCATTCACTTCGCATTCATCCCTCCGTATTACGTCTTACTTATTTGATCGAATTGTAATTATCAGAATGAGTTTTGTGGAGATTTTAGGAAATTTCACAGGTTGAAATCATGAGTCAATTGAAGCTAGACCACCATGGATTGTACTTGCACTACTATTTTTCTCTCACCCTATTTGACCCATATTTATTCTGATCATAAATCTTAAATCTCACTTAACATATACGCAGATTCAAGTTAACATTCTATATTAGTCATATTAACATTAACAATTTTATTGTATTTTTTTATCACAATCCTAAATTCACATGCTCTAAACGATGTACTTTGCCCTTAATCTGGCCATTTTTCGGATTATTAATTTGGATATATAATTGTAGAACCTGAAGAGAATTTATCGAAATGAATATTCTTCGTTCAAATATTAGTCTTTTAATATGACGTGGATCTTTAAGCGAATAAGTAGGATACACTACAAGTCATAAAATAAGTTATTTAGGCTGAAGTAAATACAAATGCTAGGATCATAGTCGACAAGGCGTTGTTTCCTTAGGACTGTCTTGAATTTTTGGTACTAACTGTTCGTAAGAATACGGAAAGGTATTAATTAAGTTCTAAAGTTCTAGTTATTTATGTAGGTTATGTGCTCCTGAAAAATAATTTCAGCGTGACCATACTGAAACATATATATATATATATATATATATATATATATATATATATATATATATATATATATATATATATATATATATATATATATATATATATATATATATATATAATAAGCATACCTAGCATATATATAATAAGCATACCTAGCATATTACTCAGCTACTCCAATAGTCCTATGTTCGTAACTTAATCGATTTAATTATCTACTTTTTTACCAATAAATATCCTACTAACCTGTTTATCACTCAGCTAATGGTTTCAGTTATATCTACTGGAGTATACTTGCGATATACAACATGGTCTATTTCAAATGACTAAATTCCACTATCCCCGGGTTATATGGACTTAATCACTGATCAATTGACGCCGTTGGGTATCTCACCTGTATTAGGAGCAAGGTAATTTATGTAGTACCAAATAAAGCTGCATTCAGTTCGAGGTTCGTCTTTGAAGACTGGGATATTTTCCTGTAGAAGCAAAGAGATCGAGAAGCTTCCTACTCTTAAACTTAATGTCGATCCAGAGCAGTTGTTGGGTACCGTCTCACATCTGACAAGTTATACGTGGTCTTGTTTAGATCTCCAGTTATTCCTCCTGAAAGTCATTTCATATAAACACGTGAAAAAGTTCACACTTACATGGCTGTTCGTTTGATTTTATCGATGTTGTAATAATTGCTATCTCTGCGTATGCATGGCTGAACCTTTTCTAAAATCATATTCAGCAAATTTATTTGTTGTTCTTGGCGTCTTATAGTTTCCAAATAGTCACTTCGATCTTGTTCAAATTCTGACTGAACATCTTTAATTTCCATTTGTAACGCATATACCTGCACATAAAAGCAGAAGGTATAAAATAAGTTTTAGGTGCAAAGATGTATGTCTGTTTATTTGCTCAGCAATTTACTACAATATTGGAGTTTGAGCAGTCTATAAAGCAAAGCAATAAGGAAACAATATTTTTTTATACAATCAACAGGTGATACCAACCTGTTTTTGAAAGGATGCGCTTTATAATATGGGATTAATTGTCTAACATTTGGTTTATAGATGGGTCAAATGTACACACTTCAGGTCCTAGAACATTGGGATACTTAGTGACTATTGATCATAATTATATTTCCTGACCTTAGGGTGTTGTTCGACACTGCTGACCAGAAGGTGTTTTAGGAATGTTTTTCAGTAAAAGCTGTACCAAAGAAATACATCAGCCTAGTAAAGGCTCTCTACTCAAACACTACTAGTTGAATCGGAGCTTATGGGGATTAGTTGTCAAAAGTGACAATATCAAATGGTGTTCGTCAGTCTTACCCTTTACTCCTCTATTAAAAGTTTCGTCAAATATATCCCCCAAAAAGAAGAACGTTTTTCATCTAACTTTTCAGGAACTGATCTTCCTCCTGGAAACTCAGTAATCGACATAAATTACGCCCATGATATAGTCCTATTTGATGAATATATTAATACAGAGCCTCATGGACACATTGAGTAGCAAAGTAAGCATAATTTTAATCCGTTTTTCTCCTTCTGAATGTGGTCTGTGTCATTGCCTAGATTAATCATATGGAGTAAAATAGTTGAGTGCTTTGACCATTTTACTTATCCTCGAAGTATAATCACCCCTAATGCAGTGCTAACTGATGAAATCATGGCATAGATTCATAAAATTCGATTGTTACTTGCCAACCTGCGCCACTTGTGGTGTAGGTGAGTTACCCATCTGAGAAGCAGAAGATGAGTTTAATGTGCAGCCGTCCTCTCTATGGTACTCTATGGCAGTGAAAACAGAGGACATACGTGGGCTGCAGGTTTGTGATCATAGGTGCTTCCGAAGCGCTCCTCGAATATAGTGAGTACTGCTGCGTTTTCGCATAAAGTGTAAGGCCAAGATAGTGATGCTGTCCATAACTCCATGAGTCTTCATTGACTATGCATGAGTAATTCTGATGTATGGAGATTACCTGGTTGGGGTCCGAGAGATAGCTGTGATTAATGGTTGGAGATGTTAGATGACGTGGCTCAGAATTAATCGCAGTGGCACAGGTACATTTCGCTTTACGTCTTGAGTCTAAGTATTACTTTATGCATACACGTTCATTCCTCCCCAAATGTTAAGTCTTTCTTACTATCACTGTTATTACGATTGTTTCGAATCCTTTGATTTTAATTTGATTAATTAAATCACTTCGTGGTAATGTGGTATTAGGCTTGGCTCAACATACATTTGTGTTAGGCTCCATTTTCATTACAATTAACTAATACAGTGTCTAATTTTACTGCAAAAGCTCAGAATATTTTGAATCTTCAAACTTAGTTAACACACTGGACTTATATCTATACGTAATAAATGATAGCACCATGAGTCTATATATTCCATTGTATACCAGATGCACTCATTTACAACCGAATAAATGGTTATACGTCTAAGAAAGGGGGAGATGATAAAAATAATAAGGAAATATATTTTCATTACTGAATAATATTATCGATACAGAATGCATATCGTGTTGATAGCCTCATGGTGAGTTTTCAACCAAAAGATATTACCTTCTGTTTTTGTGACTGTAGAGCTTTATTTTTGTAATATAGTTCATCTTGTATTGTTTCATAAATATTTATCATAATGCCATCATCTTCTAGGTTTGCATTCGCTTCAACTAATCGACGTTTTCGTTCTTCAGCATATGTTTTTCGCCTTGATATTTTCTCGTTGACCTCCTTATTTCCAGCTTGCTCACCACCGACAATATCTGCTTCCAATAATTTCAGTCTGTTGAATTGATTAAATTAGTTATCACCAGATAGTATCTAGCTATTCTAAAATTATTATTTTTCGAAAGTCTGTTCAGTTTCATTAAATATAAGAGCTAAGATATAACTAACTATCTTACTTACGCCTGTTACTCCTCGTGGAGGAACATGGGTAGCCACCAGCATTCCCCATCAAAATTAGTCCCGGGAAATCCTTTCCAGATGTTATTCTTTTGGTGTCTGCTTCCAATTCTCTACTCAGTGTGTTCTTTGGTCTCCCCCTTTTACTTTCCACTTCAGGATCCCAAGTTTGCGCCTGCCTTGTGATGCATTTTGATGATTTCCCCAGTCTATGTCCTATTCACTTCCAACGTCTTTTCATAATTTCCTCTTCAACTGGAAGGTGGTTTGTTCTCCTGTATTAGGCTGTTGCTGATGGCATCCGGTCAACGGACATTGAGTATATTGTGTAGACAATTGTTTATAAGTACTTGTACAGTACCGTCTTGATGTTCGTATTGAAGATTTTAACTTTGATACTGGTTGACGGTTGTTTTGAGTTTCATAAGTTCTCCAACTGTAGAGATGTTGCCCTTGGTTTGTCAATCCTTGCCTTTACGTCTGCATCCGATCCTCCTTGTTTGTGAATGATGCTGCCCATGTACGTGGAAGTTCGCACCTCTTCCAGAGTTTCCCCATCAAGTATGATTGGGTTGGTGTCCTCTGTGTTGTGTTTGGAGATATGGCTTCATCCTCAACAATGTACACCTTATTATTGTGCCGGTGAGGAATGGTTGAGATTTACAAGAAACCGGAAATATAAATAATTAGATTTACTTTATTTACACTAATTAATGTATCTTTCGAATTTTATCTACCTATTTATATTCTTTACAAATCCTACTGTAACTGTATTTAGGCTTTTTATTGCTTATTGTTCTCTTTCACAATGACTTACTTACGCCTTTTACTCCTCGTGGAGGAGCATAGGCCGCCAACCAGCACTCGCCATCCAACTCTGTCCTCTACAATCCTGTCCAGCTCTTTCCAGTTGTTGCTCATTCTTTTCATATCCGCTTCTCTTTCCCAACGTAATGTGTTGTTTGGCCTTCCTCTTCTCCGCTTCCCTTCAGAGTTCTAAGTTAGCCCTTGACTCGTGATGCAGTTTGATGATTTGCGTAATGTATGTCCTATCCATTTCCATCGTCTTTTCCTAATTTCCTCTTCAACTGGAAGCTGGGTTGTTCTCTCCCACAGAAGGCTGTTGCTGATGGTATCCGGCCTATGGATGTTGAGTATCTTGCGTAGACAACTATTTATAAATACTTGTAGCCTCTTGATGATGTTTGTAGTAGTTCTTCAAGTTTCAGCTCCGTACGGCAGAACTGTCTTGACGTTCGTATTGAAGATTGTGACTTTGATATTGGTTAAAAGTTGTTTTGAGTTCCATATGTTCTTCAATTGTAGGGATTTGGCCCTTGCTTTGCCTTTCACAATGAACCAGTTACTTTATGCTGTGAGTTAAGTTAAAGTAATTAGATAAGTTTTACGCGTATTCAACACTTGCTTACCATGACGTGCTATGATTCTCAAGATATAAGTTGGTTGGAAAACAGCTAAAGATGGTTGAACCAATATACGGAATGAATCCATGAAGTTGTAGATAAATGGATTGGTTGATACTTCATTAATAAGCTAAACGGGTAGTTAAGGACCTTAGATGCAACATCTCGAAATCACCGTCAGATTCTCGAATTTATTTATTCCCCATTTTTCATTGGATCTTGACCTAAACGTTCTCAACTTATATTATTAATCTCACTTTGAAAAAATCTAATCTTCATGTTTAGTCTCTTACTATCGTTGATGCTTCTTTGCTATAAATCTTATCAGTTTATTCTCACTGTAATGATCCGAGATGTGATAACTTAGTTTGATACATATGTATTCTAAGTCCTGTGTTGTTTACTTTGCACTGATTTTTTCTTAGTGTTTTTCTGGTAACTGTTTAAGGCGTTTGAGGTAAATCATAAGGTAGATGCATAAACATCGAAAAACTGATGACTTTTCCAAACTAGAAATTTAAATATGAGCCTACTGAAGTTCGTTGATAAACCAGTTGTATGACTGATTCAAGGAGAAAACGAATGTACAAAAGAAATGAAATGATTGATTAATTTTAAAAACAATAATAAAACGAATAGAATATCTTGTACGTAATTAAATGAACAAATCGTATAAAATTTATAAACAACAAACCTTTTCAGTAGTTCATCTTTTGTTACTTCCTCATCATATGTATCAATACGTACATTAGTGTCGTTTTGTGTTACAATTTGTTGTTGGATTTTATCGTCTGATATTTCTATCAACTCTTCCGTTTGATCTAAGTCTGTTATATGAGGTGTTACATAAATTAGAAGAAATAACAAGGAGAAAGGATGTGCATATTTGAAGAGACGATTACTGAGTCATAAATTCAAGGTGGGTTAACTTTTATATTGACGTAAGTAATACGGTGTACATTGAAAGTGAATACGAGTTTCACTTTATTAAATAATAGACTTGTATTTTTTTAAATTACAAAACAAAATAAATATTTCCAGAAAGTTAAGATATTAGTGATTGTTTGGCTGACACTCCTAATTGTTTCCAGTTCCTGCCCTCACATAGTTAAAAAAATTGACACCGGTGTTAGAACATTGAAGGCTACTTAGAGAACTACAAAATAAATGGCAGTTAGTGGGGTTTAGTAAACAAAATTTAACTTTTTTGGGAGAAGTATACGAGGAATTTCATTTGGTTGATGTAATACTGGCCGATTTTGTCGACTTAATGATTCAGTTCAGCAAAATAGTAGTCAAATATGTAACGATATGTTAATAATTTAAATAAGATTTTAAAATGTGTATCTGACATTCACACATGTGATTAATTTGACTATAACTATTAACTTGAGACTCATTATTAATCTTTAGTCAAGAGATAATTGTTACCGAATACCAAATCAACTGTAGCTGAACTACAACTATTTGTTGTTTTGTAAATGTGTATTTTCATAAGCTTTAAAGAGAATGTTGACTGACTCACGAAATCGATCAACTTCCACACAAATTAGGATTGTTCAAGCAGAGAGAAAAAAGTGCAAAGAGGTTTAAGAAGATGGTTGCATGATGATTGTTGTAGTGGAAAAAATCACATGCAAAGTTTTGAGATGAATATGTTTTGTTGTATCACAATGTGAGAGCCTGATCGAGTGTGTAAAAACATAGTACACCAGCTGGATAGATACATTTGTAAATAATCATTTTAAGTATTATCGACATTTCGAAAGTTGACGAGCTCAGGTCACACTTTGCGAAGGCGGTATATATATATATATATATATATATATATATATATATATATATATATATATATATATATATATATATATATATATATATACTTTCTTACCACCAGTCTCAAATTCTCGGGTCATTACAATTAGTTGCTCAGCAACTTAATTGTTCTCTAAAGTTGATTTCTTAGGATATTTCTATAGATTTCATGTTTCCCTGACAATTTCATGAGGTTAACCTCTTTATTCTTACTTATCTTCATAAGTTACAAGTACTAGTAATATGGAATTAACAATGTTTACTACATAACAATATTTCAATGGTTTACTTATCAAAGTAATTAATAATAATTATTTTTATCGGAAGGGGTTTTGTGGAGATTGTAGTAATTTAAATAGTTGAGATCTTGAGTCAAATGAAGCTAGACCACCATGGAAAACCTGGATGCACTGGAAGGCCGTTTCGTCCTACTGTGTGACTCCTCAGCACTAAGCATCCAGTGTGCTTCCAGGTTTTCCATGGTGGTCTAGCTTCAATTGACTCATGATCTTAACTATTGAAATTATTATTTTTGCTAATGTTAACAGTGAAGTATGTTCACAATTACAGTTATAGTATATTAATTTACATAGCAATAAATTTTTCACTTTTGATAGTCTGTGTGATTTGTAAATTAAGATTAATTCTACGATTGATTAAGTAAACAACGTCATTTTAAACAGTGTAATGGTTCACAATAGAAATAAAACTTGGGCTGTTGAACTATTCATGAAAATAAACAATGGAACTGACTTACTAATCATAAATAACTTTGAAACTTACGCTGATTCGTTGATGGCTGTAAATTTTGATAGCTATTCAATTGCATGAGTTCGGCATCATATAATTCTTTTAGATGGGTTATATCCTTTAGCATTTTAGCTTTATCATCTGTTTCAGCACTATACTGGGCTTTCGTAGATTGCAATTTTAGTTCATAATCCTGTATTTATTAAAAAAATTAAGATAATAGTGCTAATATTCATTTAAGTGGTTTTGGTGTGAGATAAAATTCAGAGAAAATAGACAGTGGAAAATCTTCGAAATTAATACTAAATGTTTCTGATTTACACTCATTTATAACATGCTAATTTAACGCTTTCGAAATAGTTCAAAAGCTGACTACTACGTGAAGCAAGCATAATAATAGTAATAATGTGTCCGGAACAATAATTAAGTTTTTGCAATTAAACCATTCAGATAATAGAACACAACACTAAAAGACGGCAGAAATTTTTAAAACAAAAGATGGAACAAAACGTCATTTATTTCAGGACCTTATCAGTCTGTTGTGTTATCGCAACAAAACATAAACCGAAAATTGATCATTATTCTATATGAGTCATTAGAATTTTGTATCATTTACCTTACACTTATTTACAATGTACTTACTGTAGGCTACTAGTAGATATATTAATTTACAAGAAAATATTATATAAAATAATTGTTTAAGCTTACTTTTCTTAATTTTTCTTTCTCAGTTTCAGTATCCTCTATTTCAATATTTTCTTTTCCATTGAAATATTTAAGATTTCCTTTAGGTGCCTGCATATTATTTAACAATTCTTTAAGATGCTTGATTTCTTCTTGATATTGACGTAGAAGCGCATCCTTTGGATCTTCATTGATTTTCGGTTTATTACGTATATTTTTTGCTCGATTAGCATATCGTAAAGTACTCAATGTTTCGTCGTAGTTATTGTCTGCTGGTGACAAACAAGCTATCATAAGGGTTTTTGTATTTCCTCCCAAAGAATCCTGTTTGAGCAGTTGTAAATGAGGAAACGAAAGTTCGATTGCCTGATGAAGATATCCTGGTAAAGTTTGTAAATATGTAATGAAATACGAAGTGCTATTGATTGAAGTAATTCTAAGGGTACCAGTTACTATATGGGTGTTAGATTACTAGACATAGACACGTTAACAAGTTGATTTATTTTTAAGGATCCTTAACTACTTAAAATCTAAAGGGTTTATATCGAGTCATTTAACCGTTAGATGAACAGCGAAACCAAGTAGATTTTAGAGATTATCCCGCTTACAAGTGAGCTGTTTGAGTAGCTGAACGTGAAGCTGAGCGTAATTTAAATCTATTCAGGGGAAAACGATTATGTATCTCCTCATTTACCATATGGTTCAGCTTAGTATTTTTGATAGTTGATATATATCAATGTATGTAGTTTGTATTCGTCACGAACTGATATAAGTTGAGGTACCGTTGAAAATTGGGCAGGACTGGAAGGCCGTTTCGTTCAACTGAGCATTTGATCAGTAGTTCTGTCTCATGAAATCTTTTCGGTTAAGATATCTGGATTGTTCACCTGAGCAGATTATTAATTTGATAGCTTCAGTAGTTCACTATCTTATCAACTCAATTATTCCATCAACAGTAAATCGATAAACATTGAGGGAAGAGTTATGTAGTTAATTTTTCTGCCTTGGTATAAATATATGTATATGAGTCTAAAGTTTTTTGAATAAAATAATCTTTTTGCCTATTTATCATTGGTTTTTTGTTTCAAAATAAGCACACAAGTATTTATTGATATATCCTGCGTTAAATCGTTGAATAACTTTTTTAGTCAATCAGTTATAAACAATGTTGAGAATAACATTTCCAACCAATAATTTTCTGAATGTTTGCACAACATACAAATAAAAGAATGAAATTAGGTGAAAATAATCTGTTGCTTCTTTACTATAGTATTGTAAGCGATCTGTTTAGACCAACTGGTTCAAAACAAATGTTAACGATACTTACAAAATGAAATCAGTGCATTAAAAAATAGGAACACTTTTGTAATTAGACGAACATATACTTAACGGTTAGTTAGGATAGTATTATCCAGTTTAGCTCTACATACAGTTACAGAAATATTTGATGGTTATCTATGTTTTCCTATAAATGTACTTACGGGGAATATCGTGTGGTGAGATAAGATATAAAAACAGTCACCATCTAGTTAGAAATACCCAATTTCTAACGATATTTAACTTAATACCAATAAAAGTCTCAGCAATTGTCCAAGTTTTTACTATTTATCAATATCAATAACTGATTTTTTACTTTAAAGTTCAAAAGTACTTTGTTTGCAGTAAAGTATGAAAAGTGATTAATATCAAAAGTTTCTCATAACATTCATTAATTAACTGACTTTCATTCCTAAAATGTGCTTAATCAAATGTAAATGTAATCTTTTTTGTACAAAGTTAGTGTTAGTGCACAATTCATAATAAGCAGAACTTTTGTTCACTTGGTATTGTTTTACTTGAATCTTCCCATTGGTGTTTTAGAACTGAAATTGATCAGTCTCTTATTGGCATATGTGCATACTGTGTGTATGCCTCGAAATTGCCTTAATTTACAAGCATTATAAGCAAAGATGGATAGTGGCTAGCAGTGGAATCCAGGAAGCGCGTTTCGTCCCATTGCACAAGCAAGTGGCTATCAGGACTCAGTAACTGAGTGGATAAGGCGATGGCGTCAGGAGTGAACGGTAGTGGGTTCGAGTCCCAGAGTGAACATCAACTCTGAGATGCAGGTACATCCGGCTGGCGAGTCCAAAACAGGACGAAACGCGCGTCCTGGATTCCACTGCTAGCCACTATCCATCTTTACTTATTGAACTTTTGTTGTTTAGGTTAAATATTATGCCTAATCCATGAGTCATATTTCAATCATATCAAGTTGTTAACATAGTCTATATTTCCATACTGAAATAACTAAAACCAAGAGAAAGTAAAATGATTTAAATGATTCAATACGTCATTCTAGTTCTTAAAATTTAAAACTCATCAATATATGAAGATGACAGTTACTCAAAAACATGATGTGTATTTTACTAAAAAAAAGAATATACAATTATCACTATCATTGTTACAACAATATATAGTATATTTACAATATTTTTTAAAATAGAGAAATGAAGTTATAATATTTCACAAGGTGATGTACATCGTCTTTTTAGAGAATAAATATTTTTTCTGTAGAAATTGAAGTAGTAAGAGAGAAACATAAGCTAAGAAGTTTAAGCTTGTTATTATCAGGTTTGTCACGGGTGACCTATGAGTTAAATCCCAGTCGGTAGAAAAATCCAATGATATGATCTGGTTGAACGGTAGCTGCACTTGCAACTGTATTATTAACTTAAGTCTTTAAGTGATTGCCAATTGAAGAAAGGACCAGTAACGGGATAAACAGACTTTATGTCATAAAATAATATGCTTATTCACAGAAAATGAATGTAAAATAAGCGTGATAAGTCACATGTGATTGAAGAGAATTAGCTTATAGATCATTCATTCTTCAATTACTAAAGAACTGAATGTTAAACCCACTTCTTGGACATCGTATCAGATGAATACCTAATGGGTATTCATATGTATGTGGACGGATTTGAATAGATGAGAGGTAAATAGTGTGACTAAATGATTAGTTGTATATATGCACATGTAGTATGATATTGACGAGTTTGGATATAAGTTAGGAATTGATTACTCAAATCGGTTGGTTAGTGAAACCTTTCCTTCTATTAAGTAAGCTACGATTTATTATGATGTAAGGTGCATCCATTACCTGTATTTCTTTATTTGTAGTTGGTAAAGCCTTTCGGACGAGTTGGAATTACAAACATCGATGAGGTATTTACCAAACGCGAGGTTTCACATTCTTCAGGATTATAACGAAGAGTCTCTGTGTTCTTTGATACAAAATAGGATCTAACTAAATCCCTCTTATATAAAGTACGTTACAATTAACATAGAATAATCTCTGAATGTCATAACTGTTATGATAACAAGTATCTTATATTCCTATTGAATCTTAGCATTTCCAAGTCTGTTAGCTGTTTAATAAGCAGTTTTAATTCGGTTCTGTCTTGCGTTCACGATAATTCCTCAGAAATGAAAGTCGCGTACCTTCGAGTTCTTATGATAAAATGAAAACACGGTATTTATCAAAGCTAACGAGACAGATGATATCAAAAAACATTGCTTGCATCTCAGAGTCGATGTTCACTCTTCGACTCAAACCCAGTGTCTTGGGCTTCAAACACCATCGCGTTTTCTATTTAGCTACTGAATAAAAATAGCCACTAACTTGTGGGACCATCCAAACAATCAATATATGCGACTTAAAATTCATCCCATTGCACAGGTCAGTTGCTCTTTGGACTCAGGAGCTGAAGGTACTGGGCTTGAGTCAAAGAGTGAACTGCTACTATGAAATTCAAGTGTATCTAGCCGACGAGTTCCAAATAAGACGAAACGTACGTCCTGGCTGCTACTGCTAGCCACCATCCATCTCTGCTCATAATACTTGTTACTTACTGGTAATATCTATGCAATCCGCACGTATACCAAAAGCGACTGATCAATCTTTAGTCCTAAAAATCAATGATAAGACCCAAACAATCAATATATGTGAAACAAACTGCTACAATAAATTTTTGAAAATACTCAAACTGAATCGCAACACAAGATTTGATGCAAATGCTCAAAATAATTAAGTATTATTTAGATATAAAGGTCAGACATATTCTAAAAATCTACATCTTTTTAAAGGCTAACCTGTAACAGTCGAGTCAACTTGCTGTCACGGTAAGGTATATGTTTGACTTTGGAATCAACCAACGCTGAAATGACATTACCCAATGCTGATAAACTAAGATTAATTTTCGTAGCTTCTTTAAAACGATCACCAGTTGCACCAGTTTTTGTTTGCCTTTCAGAGCCCGCCAAATCAACTAGATTTAATTTACCGGCCCTTATATGGTTGTAATCAAGCAGATTGTCACTTCGATCAATCATTTCTAAATAGATCGTGAAAATAGAATGTGATCGACTACTGTCAGCGTTCATTAATGTTGCTCCAGTTGAACGATTTTTCCATCCACGTACCATTATATTCTGAAATGAAATATAATTTAGACAACTTAATTTTCGTTTTTAAACAGTTTAGTTCCTGGTCTGTGTACCAGCTTTTACAAAGAATGTGTAAAATAGCAGAAGTACGAAATTTTGGATTTATATGACAGTTTTGTGTCAGCGGCGGCCTGCTTGAGCATCTGGGCTACCTGTTCCTGCCATCTAGATATTTCAACAAGTTATCTATCTTTGTTTGTTTTAATATATCATTATGTCTATTAATCGCACAACCTATACTGCTGCGTTTCTGAAAAATGTACAACCTTTCGTTATTAAAGTTACAAAAAGCTCAAAAAGAGAGAATATGGTTGCTGGCAATGTACAACGAAAAGAATGTACATCATTCCCATGTTCATTTACTGGACTGATAACATCTAGCTGGCGACCACTCAGTATTTATCGCGAGGACCGACCAAGAAGAAAGAAACGGAAACTTGTTGAAATACTTTGTGCTGAGAATTCTATATTGTACCAATAATATAATATTGAATAAAGCTATTAATAATAATAATAATAATAATAATAATAATAATAATAATGAAAATAAAAAAAGTCATAAGCGGATTGAAACTTAGCTTTACTCAAGATCTGCTATCTAGTATAAATTATGTATTTATATTTAAGATGATGAGTCTTTTGGGATAGACGGGGAATGAATTGCTAGGTGGTAAAATGAACTATGAGAAATATCAATGTCGGGATTTATGGAATCATGTTTCCAAAAAAAACTCACTGGTAATGACAAAGAATCTACTTTCGATTAAATTGACATTTCTGTATAAGATTCTGTCAAGCAGGCCCGATGAGAAGGTGCAATGAAACAAAAAAAGGAATTAACCTGAGATATTTTAGCACTACAATAATGTATTTGATGATTCCCATTTTAAATGAACATTGATGATTCAGAAACAATTTTGATATTCAACTTATATCTTTATTTTTACTTCATATAAACAAATTAACACCTAATTTCAACTACTGATAACCCAATCTTACACATACACACGCATTCATTTATTTATTTTCACATTGTGAGCGTTTCACATGATTCGCATATAACCGACTCATGTTATCCTATTGACTAGAATCAGCAGATAATTATGATTGGACTAGCACAGTATAGATTTGATTGTTAATCGCTATATATTTCTTTGGTGATTTCAATTTTGATCATTATCCTAAAGAAGTCCAGGCAAGATTGCTAGACGAACCGTTTGAATTATTTAGATTCTAATTGTTGAGATTAATTCAAATATAATTTTTACATAAAATGAATTCTCTATACTCGGCGCCCAATTTTTGTCAAACTAATATTGAAAAATATTCGTAGAAAAAGGGTTAATTATTTAGTGAGTCATAGCAAAGCAAATATATATTCAAGGGAGTCGAGTTTAATAGTTTTGTAATTGACTTGTAACTAAATGCTTTACGTGCCCAAATACCTCTGATTACCAAGATCGAGACAACAGAGAATGGGTGACGAACTTCATGAGGTGAATTTGAAGGATTCTTTTTGATAACTACGTAAGTTGTATAAAAAATTTATTTCATATGATAATATAGAGCTTTTACCAATCAATATTCAAGTTTATTTTTTGAGGGTTTGGCATATTTGTGAATCGGTAAGAAACGCTCAATACCTAACTGATCAAGATAAACTGGAATGATCAGTATTGAAATCTTCGAACTTTTACATAAACCCAATATACGTATGGAAAATTAAATGACTTAATCATTATCAAGTAGTTCCTTGGGTTTAATCTAAAACAAGCATTTGTCACATCCTGTATTATTTATTGCTTCAATTATATTATTTCTCAGCTAGAAAATAACTAGTTGTATGTGGTATTTTGTTAAGCTTTTCTTTATGATGTTACTTCATATCCGTTGTTAGTTACTATAATAAGATTTCATCCTCAGTTTTTAGTGCTGTTGTCGCTCCTAAAACACAAACCACCCACAATTTTAGATATAACATTCGAAACTCCATTTAGTTAAAATGACTTTTAGTGCGAGGCTCTGAAAATTAAGAAATGAAATGGTTAAAATATAGAAAAATTCGACGTCTTTTATTTCAGTTTTACACAAAAGAGTAAAAGATAACATTATATTTCGTGCTGCTTGTTATTAATGCAGGGTTAGCACGAGATATCTTAGTGACCTACAAAGCTTTATATTTTTCTAAGGCGCATAACATCTAGCAATCATAAATCCATACTCTACTTTCAAACATTTATTTATGTAAAATATAACGGCTTGTTTTTGTTAATTTTGAATACCAACTAAGTAATTAGATGAGAATGTGTTGAGACTAATCATTGTTCCGAAAGCCTTCTCAATACAATTTTAGAAGTCAATAAACTTTTAATGATAAGTCACTACCTGACATTCTGCAACTGAAGTTATTTTATGCATTGACAAGCCAGCAACGTAAACTCCTTTATCTGGATTCTCCTTTAGCTCTAATTTAGCTCTGTAGTCATGTCCCAAGAGGTCACGAACTTCTTCATTGTATATTTCCAGAAATGATGCGTGGACCAAATATTTTGTCTTTTCACTTACAGACATAGTCTCAAATATTTGATCAAATGCACTGCGATTTAAAAAATAGAAGCTACAAGTTATCGCGATACGTTGGTACGGTATCATCAATATTCAGTGATAAAAATAGGATTGTCATAAAATTGACAGTGTCCCTGAATAGCAATAAATCTGTTATTGCGATTTAAATGCTCTACAATTGTCCTATTAGTCATTATATTTTGAAGCACATGGTGTAGCCCATTCTTTTAGAACTTGAGCTGGGATTCACTTAAACTTATGGCTCGCTGCTTCAAATGAAGTTATTTGTTCGAAGTCTAAAAACTAGTCAAGCTGAAGGCTTTATAATTACCATACATCACGATAGTCAGATGCAGCTAAATAGGGAATCTGAACTTGAGTGTTTGGCAAAAATAAAAACTACGGATCATGAGAAATTGGTAAGCTTTTTAAACCAAGAACAGAGTCCATAAAATATTGTTCGATTTCGTTACTGATAATCGTTATTGACATGAAAACAAGATCAAAAGGACAAAACTAATTCACTGTACTTGCTGTTCTCGCTATAGCCATTATATATATATATATATATATATCTTAAATCTAAGTGCAGCAAATGACTTGGGGGAAAATGAGTTATTTGTTGACTTAATGATTTATAAAGTGATCCCTTAAGGCATTATATGAAAGTTGAAAAATCGCAAAACTTTATTTTGTTTTTAAAGACGTTTTTTGATACAAGACACTAAGTTTTGAAAATTAAACCTAATTGTTTGGATGATCATGCGTTGAAACGCCTTTTCTGCCGACTAATAATTATTACATATTTATGGTGTATTATGTGCTGGCCGGTTCTGAGTGGTGAATGAGCTAACTCCTTTGATAAAATACTGAAGAAAACATAATGACCAAATATTGATTTAGGTAACTGTATTTTATGCAAATGATTTTTCATCGTTAGCAATGCCCAAGACAAACTTTAACATTATGTAACTGTTCTCTCTTAACCTGATTTTCGATTTGTGATTTGAGTAGGAGAGACTTAGATGTTACGATCGCCGGCAACAGTTATTTGTCAACAGTTCAGAATCTTCTGTATATAGCGTTGAAATATGCTTAATGACCTCCATATCCAGTATCAACGTTCATTTTAAAATACCTATCAAGTTTATGAGCTATAATCTTGTACACACAGATTTTCTTTCCTAGCAAATGTCTTTCTAGCTCGGTACGCAGTTTAATTCAGATCAATGAGCTGTTTTAATATGAAAAGACCTTTATGTAATTTTCGTTTCATAACTTAATTTTAATTACCGGGGAATTACTCCTTTTTGGAATGGTGGCTCATATACTCCCTGCATAGTGTAGGATTTTCCACAACCGGTTTGTCCATAAGCAAATATTGTGCCATTGTAGCCCTCAGTAACCCCTTCTACTAGAGGGTAACACACATCATTGTATATTTGTTCGGTAGTTGAATTCTGGTCATATGATCCATCAAAGAAAAATATTTTTGGTGGGCGTTTCTTGTCGTTTGGGCTTATAATCGAACACTGGCCAGTATCGCTGAATACCTCAAGAATATTATCACATTTGAGCAAATGTTCACGTTCGTTTAGTGGTCGTGCTCTGACAACAACTTTCACAGCTTCTGAGCCCATTATTGCACAAAAATTCACTATTGGAAGATATAAATAGATTTTAATACCGCAACAATACCTTTGAGATATTTGTAGGTTTTAGTTTAGTTTGTGGGTACGTTGTGTTCGGTGAATGGGAAGGATTAATGTGAAAAAGATGGAAGAATGTGGATGGTTATGGCCTAATAAGCATTCGACGGACCTTCAGCTAACAACGAAAGCAATAATTAGCAACAAGAAATAGTTATGGTGTGAAGTTTGAACCGTTCGACGACGGAAACTAATAGCTCATAGTGTTAGATTTCGGACACGTTACACCCTAGTCATTTAATTGGACTTTAAGGTCACTAGACAACTTGTTGTTATAGAGCTGGTGATTAAAACAAGATTCTGCAAACTTTATGAATGAGGCAGAAGACATTTGTGTCCAATAACGGGTGATCATTTTTACTTCTAGATAGAGAAATGAGTATACGAAACAAAAATGAATGAGTTGTATCATCAAATTATTTTGATATTTTTGTGACAATATAGGGTAAACCAAATTAATGTTTCGCTCCCGCTTGTTGATGTCAGTACACGGTTTCGGTTATTTGATATCGTCATCGTTGGCAGCTCAGCTTCACTAGCACTAGTGAATCCACGGTCTAACGTTCAGCCTCTTCACATACTTTAGCGTGTAACGGCACATATCCCTACATGCCTTGTATCTGACAGAATGTTTTTGTACCTTATGCGCTTGCAATCGAAAGGCTGTTATCTCTGGAGATCTCCTCGTCAATCGGTGGTAACCCAACGTTAGTCCATATCACTCATGCGGCTTCGTGGATGTCGAAATATAATCTAGAATATTCTCATATTTCGCTGGCTGTAGTAAAATTGCTGGGCGCTCTCATCCTCCGCAGTATCTTGCCTATGACTAAGATCAATATTACTGTACTATGGTCTCACTATCTCATTCACGCCTGCCAGTGGATGTTCATGACATATTCATCTCTAGTTTGCAAACGATGAGGTTCATGTGTAAAACGTTCATGTTTAGCCACTCGTGACAATCTCATAATATTATTCGACATAATAAACTGAACATTACTATTTTATACAGCAAAACTAGGAAACAGTGATTGGAGTTTGTCAAATAAAACGCACATTTCTCTCATTGGAGTTTGTCTGGTTGTGTAGTGTTATCATGAGCTAGCTAGTTTACGTTAGATTTGGTCTCCATTGAAGAGACATTTCAGTGACGATCATTCATCATTATAAACGATTTTTGTGTAAAATCATGTTTGATCTGGTTATCAGTTGTTGTTAATGTTTAGTGTAGCAACGGAGACAGAGTTTCATATTCAGTCGATTTAATTGTCTCCCACGTTTGGTCTGTAATCATTGGAGAGAATACTAGATGAAAAGTGAAGAAAGTAACTCAGACTTATTCTTGGCCCTATGTGATGTGTTGAAAACACTGGCAAATTCCTATCAGAAAGGGTAGCTATTAACTATATATTTCTAGTTCCGATCCCAATGGTGACTGAATCTGTTTTTTGCTAATGGTTATCCAATACTTTGCGTTTGTAAGCCTGGTCGTGTAGGAGGTTAGACCCATGTTCATTGAAGAACACGAGGGATCCACGAATTCTCCTGGAAGTCGAAGTGTCGTTCCATAAACGATTTGGGCTGCACTATATCCAATGTCAACTTTCGCCGCATTGCGAATACCTAGTAAGACAAGTGGAAGAACTCCGATCCGCCGAGAAATGTTTGCGGCTTATATTGAAGTTTTTAGTTGTCGGTGAAAGCGTTCTACCAACCCCTTTGCTTGTAGGTGGTAAGTGGTTGTTCGGAAGCGAGTGATTCCGAGTAGTATAGTCAGACAATGGAAAAGTTCAGATTCGAACTGACGTCCGCGGTCTGTAGTGATAGTTGAAGGGCAGCCGAAGTTTGCGACCCATCGTTCGACGAAGGCGTGGGCTACTGTTTCAGCAGTGATGTCCTTGATAGGTACTGCTTCTGGCCATCGAGTGAAACGGTTCTTTTGGTCCTTTCGAATCTGGTAAAAGTCCTACCAAATCCAGATGAACATGGTCAAGACGAGCGTCGGGAGTTTTGAATGAACCTAAGGGACATATGTTGTATCTGACCACCTTAGATTTCTGGCGGCTTATGCCCACTCCCTCCGTTCTGCTATGAGCTTGATGGTTGCATGATACCTGGATGATAAAGTTCGTGCAACGTATTAAAGACATTGCGTCCATAATGTTTCGGCACGATTGAACGATCCCTACATGTAGATGTGTTAAACAGTAAGGTTGTAGTGGCATTGGACCATAACCACACAATCCTCAAAGCCGAATACGAGATTACTCGGAAAATATATATTCGATATTTAACGCGGAGAAATACCTAACGATGGAGACGGCACGGACAAGGAATTGAATGAATGGGAGTTGATCGGATGGCATGGCTCGGCCATGCAGGCGCGGTCCCTCTGAATGTTACCCTATATCTTCTATTCATATTAAATATATTATTCCTTCTCTAGCCTAACCTTGTTCTACGTCATGTATTGGTAATTGATAGGATACAGTGAGTTGGTGTAGCCGGTGGCGTGACTTCCACGTAAGATCTTATGGATTAGGCAGTTATATCATGACAAATCTACAATTTTAGGATTAGGTCTATTATTAAAGCAGTACTAATATCATAGTAGACCATAATTTTACAAGGTTACCTTGCCTGTCCCCATCTGTTTAATGCACAATTTAGTGGTTGTTGACCATAACTCGTGCTGAAGATCAGTGTCTTCTTTTTGAAGCTGGGCGAGTTTCGGAAGGTCGATCCCTGTTACCGTAGCAATAAGTTCTTCAACTGTGGAGAATGCTTTTCATGCGGTGTCGTCCAGATTGATGGATTTCTCATTTTTACGAAGTTGGTCGACTAGCGGTTTCATAAGGGACGCACATTTTGATACGAACCGTCTATGGAAACGTACAAGGGCGTTAAATGTGCGTAATTGCCTGATGGTGGTCAGTTGTGGGTAATCCAGAATGGCCGCCACTTTGCTTCTAAGAGGTAGGATGCCTTGGGCATCATTAGTGTGTCCTAGTTAGTCTAAGGAGTCGGTTCCAACTTGGCATTTCTGAACGTTTACAGTAATGCCATGTTTTTGCAGTCGTTGGAAAACAAGATCCAGATGCTGAAGATGTGATTCGCTGTCCGGACTTGCCATCAAACAGTCATCAACATACGCATGTACGACGTTGTGACCTCGAAAAACGTAATCTATGAAACTGTAGAATGTTTGAGCAGCATTTCTTAGACCGAAAGGCATTCGCGAAAATTCGTAAAGTCCGAAGGGAGTTATAATAGCCGTTTTCGGAATATCGTCAGTGGTCGTGGGAATTCGTTTATAAGGTTTAACCAAGACAATTTTCGAAAAGACAGTTGTAGCTTTCAATTTTGGTGTCAAGTAGTGTATGTGGGGCAACGGGTGACGATCAGGAGTGGTTTTTGTATTCAACCACCGATAGTCATCAGTTGGACTTCGTTCACTGCTGTCCTTTTGAGGAGTCCCATACTAAGACGAAACGGCCAACCAGTGCTTCCAGTTTTTCCATGGTGGTCTAGCTTCAAATGATGCATGATCTTAACCATTGAAATAAACTCTAATTGTTGAGTCGTCGAAAAAAGTTGCGAAAATAAGGATGTAAAGAAAATGGAGGAAAAGAGATTTAAAAGTGTACTACATCTAGCCCTAGAAAAAAATCATTTGGGTTTTATACAACCAATAATTTGTTTTGATTAAAATATTTACAATTATGCTAGTGATTTTAAAGTAAAGAAGAAACCAATCAAATTTCATGATAGTTCTCAGAAATCATACCTGAATAAATGTGCCTAAAAGTTTTACAGAAGTTACAATTGTGAAATATTTGAAGATTATTGAGTTCATGCATGAATCAAGATTATTGAATCATTTTAAATGTATTTCTCTTTGACGAAATCATTTTTATTTGATCGAATAACGATTTAGATGTTACTGTTCTAAATAAACTTCAATATATATCCTGTAATAATATAATATTTCTCATTATTAAGAATGATGCAATTTAATTGAAATATTGTTTTGCTTGTAAGTCTAAACAAAGCATACGTTTATTTGATAAGTTTATAATAAAGAAGAATTACACAATAGATTTCATATTTACAAGGTAAGTTGTCGGTGAACAAAAATGACCAAATACTTGTTACATAATGAAATATCTGAACTAAATTATCAAACTTACCTTTATACATTACTTAAACTTCTTGAATGAAATTGATTGCTTTATAGTTAAACTATCTCAAAATACAAAAAGACAACTAGCGGTGTTGTTTTCCAGCTTCAAATGTTACCTATATAACTTAATACAAACTGATTACTTCCATTTTTACTTCATATAATGTAAGTTTATAAAAACATAGGAAAGTATAATTGAACCAGAAATATCAGACTTGATTTGAACAATAACAATTCCTCTCTTTCATACAATTTGTTTCCTTTCAAGAAAATGATCTTCATCATTTATGTAGGCTAAATACTTACGGAAACTACTTTTTTCTTTAGTTGTATTCATATCTACGATATCAAATTATGCAATAAGTGTAACTGATGTGGATAATCTATTTTCTTTTTATTAATAGGATAAAAATTAATTTATAGTATTTAGTTCTGGACATTTAATAGTTTTCCACAATTATCCAAACAATTATATAAAGTACATCTATTCACACTTGTTATTAGAATGGTGCAATTGTCAATGATAAAACATTCAAATTTTCAATAATTATTTATGCTCTATGAACAAGAAATATCTATTTATCTTACTAAATTGTATGTACCTTACTAGATTTGAGTGTAAAGACTACAATTAACAAATTTCATTAAGAGCAACAACACTTACTGGGACGAGGACGAATTTAACCGACAAGACAAAAAATGGATAACTTGGTGTGTAAGATTCTAACGCCACTGAATACTGAAAATGAGATTAAGTTGAGAATGCGACCGAAATCTAAGCTTCTGCTCTTACTTACTTAAGTCTGTTACTCCCAATGGAGCATAGGCCGCCGACCAGCATTCTCCAACCCACTCTGTCCTGGACCTTCATTTCTAGTTCTATCCCATTGTTGCTCATTCTTCTCTTGTCTGTCTCCATTTATCGACATAATGTGTTCTTTGGTCTTCCTCTTCACCTTCGGCCCTGAGGATTCCATGTGAGGACTTGTCTTGTGAGGCGGTTGGATGCTTTCCTCAATATGTGACCTATCCACTTCCTCCACTATCCTCCTGGGATCTGGTTTGTTCTCTCCTACAGTAAGTTGTTGCTGATAGTGTTTGGCCAATGAATCCAAAGTATTTTGCGTAGACAACTTTTGATAAACACTTGTATCTTCTGGATGATGGTTTTCGTAATTCTCCAAGTTTCTCCTCCATACAGTAGAACTGTCTTGACGTTTGTATTGAAAACTCTGACCTTGGTGCTGGTTGACAATTGTTTTGGGTTCTAAATGTTCTTCAATTTTAAATATGCTGCTCTTTCTTTGGTGATCCGCACCTTCACATCTGCATCATATCCACTGCCTAGATATGTAAAGGTTCCTAGATTTTCCAAAGTTTCTCTGTCAAGTGTGATTTGATTGGTGCATGCCATGTTGTATCGGAGAATCTTGCTTTTCTCTTTGTTTATGTTGAGACCTACTGCTGCTGAGGCTTCTGCTACACCGGTTGTCCTCTCCTTCATTTGTTGTTGCGTGTGCGATAGAAGAGCAAGATAATCTGCGAAGTCTAGATCGTCCAGCTGCACCTTAGCTGTTCACTGTATCCTATGCTTCCCCCTAGATTTTTATGTCTTCATGATCCAGTCGGTCACCTGGAGAAAGAGAAAGAGTGAGAGTAGGCAACTTTGCCTGACACTGGTCTTTACTTTGAACGAGTTTGTGAGCTGTCTTCTATGCAGGATTTTGCAGTTTAATGCCTCATAGGAATTCCGTATGATGTTGGTCATCTTCTCAGCCATACCGTAGTGTCGAAAAAGCCTCCATAGTGTTGTTCTGTCTACGCTATCAAATGCTTCTGTTTATGGAGAGCATAAATATCAACCGTAAAGAATTTGATAATTAAATAAAAACATTTATTACTACGCATAGGTTTGATTTTAACAGTATTCTTCAAACATATTCGATAGTGAAGATCATTTTGTGAAAGTGTGGTTATATCTTATTAGTTTTTTAGAAACTTGAAAGTACTTTGGCATTAATTCTCATTAGATAGTTTAAAGTAATAAAAAATAATGCAACTATAAAAATTAAAGGAGTCACATAAAAAAATTATCATAATGAAGAGAAATGTTTTTAAAAAGTTAGTTAACTTTGCATCCTAAAAATGAGTCCTTCAGTTACTCCATATATATCGCTTACCGGTCATTTAGTTGAATACTCAAACAAATATTATATATTTGCAGCAAAAATCCCATAAGGTGAAATTGAACATTTAAATCAATGTCAAAAAGTGGATATTTTTAAAATGAAATAGAGCGCATCATTTTAGTTAGTTATTTGCCAAAAGAAAAACTGCTTCATAATTTACGCATTATGTAAATGATATTTGTGAAGCATGAATAACATTCTAAATAATCCTTTAATAAAATAATTGGGTTAAATTAATGAAAAAATTGGTTGGAATGTCGATATTTGTTCTTTCTAGTGAATAAAATCAAATATTTATTAATGTTTTCAATTCTTTTGTAGGCTGATATTCTTTTGATTCGTAAAGCTATAAAATATTTAGGTAACTCATTGTATTCAGTTTCATTAGGTTGTGTTATAGTGAACAAGAACACAAGTGGGAACAATCGAATGTATTTGAATATAAAATTATGGAACATCTTAGTAAAATCTGAGAGCCATACAGTAAATACTTCATTTGCAAAATGTCAATCAATTATCTCAGACTTCATTGTTCTTTCAATTGGGCACCAATCATTCTTTGCACTCATTTTCTTTTCTTTGTTTTGCTTAACTTCCTGCCTCCAGGAATTTCACTTTCGATTGATGATACATACTACTTATATCTGTCGAGATCAGCAGTACACACCACAGTATTAGTTGTTGACATTATTGGTAAATTGACACACCATTCCTTTTAATGAGTTTATTTCACTTGATTTGAAATGGATTTGTTGATTTAATACTTGATGTTTACGACAAGTAATAAAATATGTTGATAGTTTGTTATTGTTAACTGATTATGTCTGCCTCGATGCTTGATGTATTTTTGTAAAAGTTTCATTGTAGATTGTCAGTTACTAATTACAAGTGTCTGAATATTAAACATTGAAACATTTTTGAATTGAATTACTGAGTGTGTGAACTTTTATCATTTATAAATTGATAATAAATGAAATCTTACTAGTATTTTAAACGGAATAACGAGACAACGTTTGTATTCGTAACTCATGCTATCTTCGTAACGTTCTTCTTATCCTCCTAAATTATTAGTTTCCATCGGCTTCATAAATTTTCTAGGCTGAATTAGGTACAGTAAAAGAAAAAAATTACGAATCAAAATTATGGAAATACAGGAATTCATAAATATCGGCTACCAATATTATCACGGACAGTTGCTTGACTTTACTTGTCTGAATTCGAAAGTGCTAAATACGAATCGTGTTTGTCTTGTGGAAATTTGCTCTGAAGGATTTCTAAGCTTTAATTATGAACATCCATTGATATCTTTCATCATAAATACTTCACAAACCTTCATTATATTATTGTCTCAATCACTGGTGTTGAAGCTTTTCAACTGACTGATTTACTATGAGCCACGTGAGAACCTAGTTAGCATTTACTAATGAATACTGATTCAGTACTTGTTATTTCATGCTCTAACAATTTAACCATTAAATGGCATATGAATCAAAAACAGCTAAAATCTTTCAGGGGTTTAAATGTCTTATTAGTATTGTTTATTAGTTTTATAATTTTTCTATGCAATTGATAAGAATTTAAAAACACTGTGTGGTGACCAGTGTTATTTTTTAAGTCATTCAAGTGGTGATCAAGTTCGGTCGATCTAGTTGTAATATGGTCAGCAACCTGAATGATTCCATTAGTAACGTTACTTTTTAACTTTACTTGAAACTTAATTGGTGTATGAAACATCTCCTCTGGTAAGAACAGATAAGAATGCATTTCTAAAAGAAATTATATGAAAAGGTGTTATAATAAGGGGATGGCGGAGAAGATTTGTATCTTAGGTGGATGATTTTGATGAAGTTTTTTTCTCTGAACTAGATGGTTTAGTCCAGCTCTATGACCAAACCATCTAGCTTAGAGAAAAAATCTCCATCAAAAAAAGACAATAAAGGGAATAAAAATCAATTTGCTAACATTTGAATACATTCTTATTAATCTTATCACTTTAAATCAGTTATCTGAATTGAAAATGTAGCGATATCTGTTGAATACATTTCCCATATGACTATTAATAATAATAATAATTCAATTTAAAAGTTTATTATCAACAAATGGATCAAGATTTAAACAATCATTTTGTTCTTTGATTTATTTTCAACAACAACAAAATGGGTAAGAATAATTTAAACGAAGAAAAGAATTGACAATAAAACACAACTAAATGTTGTTTTATTTTTATACTTTACCTAATTCAAAATTATACTTATCAGAATGAAATAAAAATGAGGGCTTGTAAATGTAGACAATTTATGAATGAACAAAACAAAATTAAGACATGATGGAACCAGTGATAAATTCGTGAAAACATTTCTATCGTAAATTAAGATGGAATAGTTACAAATCTTTATTATTAGAAAAAAAGGGATGTTTTATGAAGATCATAGTAATTTAATAGTTGAATTCATGAATCAATGAATGCTAGATCACTATGAAAAATCTGGAAGTATTGGATGATCGTTTCATTTTAGTATAAGACTTCTTAGTAGTGTGTATCTACGAATTTCCTTTGGTGGTCCATGTATTGTAAGATGCAAAAGTGTTCAGTTAGCTTATTCTCGATATTCATGATTTTAGATAACACAAATAAGTAATAATAATATCTCATTACTATGTAGTGTTTTAAGATGTAAAAGCACATACTGGATCTGTGAAAAATCAGAGTGAATTATCATAGTGTTATCATAGTACTGGTTCATAAATGGATCCCAAAAGTTACCATTCATTATGCTTATCGGGATATAACACATAGATTAAATAATTGTTTGATGTTAAATTCAAGATATTTTACAGTTTTTCTGAAGTGTTTTTTATGTCCATTTAATTACTTTTGTATCTTTGGTGTTTTTGTATGTATGCGGTTATATGAAAAGAAATATTTCTATACTTTAGTCTGTTTGAGTTTATTTCGTGACATGAAACATAATAATTTCTAGAATCTATTGTTGTGATCATAAATGTTAGTCAAGAAAATGCTTTATTTTGTAATCATTGACAAATGTACACCAATTAAAACAAGTGATCGAACAATAAGACGAAATGGATTATGGCTAGTAGTGGAATCCAAAACTTGACTTTTAAACAACCAATACAAAAATGAATATGACCGAAATAATATCACTACCATAGCTTTGGTAAGTGTTCCGTATACTCAAGGTTATCTTCTTTATTCCTTTGGATAACACAATGTTTTCATATTTTCATGATTAATAAGGAATGGTAACAGTAAGGACTACGTATGTTTTCGATTAAGACATTATGAAGTGGTTCGTAATTAAATGAATTGATCGAATGTCACTTTTTTCGTTATTTCTTGATCAGTATTTACTCATTCATTTATCCATGTCGTCTAACTTCACAGGTTACTATGCAAAAAGTAGACTGTACTTTAAAATGATTCTATAGGAAAAGAATCGTATTCCAGAGGAGTTAGTTAGATTTATCCAATGTATTAATTGAAATTTGTGGCATCTTAAAATTCCTTTAGTTTGAATGTTAAGTATAAGGTCTTTTCAGTAAAAAGGAGAAAACATAATTCTGTCTAGCGATCATTTAATTTGACAGCAAAAATGTGTCTGGTAATAATAATAAATTTCGATAATGCAATGAGAAGTTGAAGTTTATCAGAATTATGTGATATATTTGGGCAATACATTTCGAACAATCTGATCACACATGTACTTGTTAAGAACATTTATATATGAAAATTAAAAGGTGATACTATTGAAGTAGAGACGAAGCTCTTGACTGATACGTTAATGAATAATGGTTATTCTTTGCAGTTCATAAACCTCTGGAAGAGTTGCAATACAACTAGACATATGACGCTTCTGGCACCCAAAAAGCGAGTTTATATTACGTTACCATTCAGAGGCGACACAAATGGTCTCATGTTGAAACGGAGACTTAAATTAGTTATCAACCGGACATTTTATGCAGCCCAATTTGTCATCATCGAAAAGACAAGGTCTCTGTTTCACCAAAAGCCCAAACAGCACAAAAGCGATTGTGTCGCTTCCCACTGTGTCTATAAATTTACATGTATGTGTGAAAACACGTACATTGGGAGGAGCAATCGTGATTTGCAATTAAGGGTGCGTGAACACATACCAAAATGGTTGCAGGAACAAATGGATTCCAATGGTCAAATAAGATCACAGGATAGACAGACACCATCCACCATTGCGAAACATTTGATTGAGAATGGTCATAAGGTTGACATCAAATCAGCATTTGTAGTGTCGTACAAAAGCCTTCAAGGACGTATACTAAGGTTTATTGAAGCCTTGGCTATACGAACATTGAAACCCTCTTTATGTGTTCAAAAACAATTTGTCCTTACACTTAACCTACCGTGGTAGTACCGATTTATTATCCAGAACGGTAATCACATTTGTTTTTGTGTACTTTGATATGTTTTTTTCTTTGTTATGGCTTACCCTTAACCTGTCTAGTTGACCTTTTAATTTTCATATATAAATGTTCTTAACAAGTATATGTGTGATCAGATTGTTCGAAATGTATTGCCCAAATATATCACATAATTCTGATAAACTTCAACTTCTCATTGCATTATCGAAATTTATCAAAGGGACTAATTGTTTTAAATTATTTTGCCTGGATGCATCTTTCAAGAGCTGTACTAAAATAATATATAATTGAAATCCTGCGTTGCATATGTACCTTAACACTATCACAGCTGTTGTGACTTTACGTCCTGCTAGTATCACTTAATTTACTCCCCAATCAAAATACGACTTATTCACTTTAGTATTGTACTAAACCATTGACGTTCAACCGATCTGATCAACCTTAGAGTTCTATTGGTCCCTTGCTCACCGAGCCCGTACAGTTGAGTCCAGAACACCAATACAGCTTCCACTATGGGAATCATTTATTTCAGACATACTGGGTTTATATATCAATCAAACAGACCGCAACGCACCATAAAATAGGAAATAACACTTATACACAATAAAGCAAAAAAGTGGCTGTGAACGTGGGAGACAGTAATTAATAAACTGAGTATAATTTAAGAACAGTATATCGTACAATAATAGCCTATAGGTCAAACTGAAGCTTATAATAAGATGAATATAAATATATACAATCTAATTATTGAGTAGTTATACCATAAGAATATATAGATAATATTAGTCCATTAACAGGTCTCAGAAAATTACTCGCAATTTAATCTTCGCTAGCATTAACAATAGTATAGCACTGAAACTGAGTAGTTTTAAGAATACTTCTTAAGAGTATTCCTATTTAAGTCACTTTATTTTCTAGAGCATAGAGTAAGTTTAATCATTCTTTTCTATCAGTGTCCAATAGATTTAGAATATCTAGCATTTTTTGAACATTTTGTCATCCACTCAATTTGTGAGTACTGAATATGGGAGTATGATTTTCAATGAATATTCCATTTCAGACACCTAACGATATATCTGTATACATCTTCTATGAAGAGTGTACTGCAGACATCTCAAGTTGTTGAATGTAAAGAGCTAATGCAGTGAAAGAGCTTGAAATGAGATTTTTGTGAAAACTATGCTCTTTTATGCAGCACTCAATAAATGAAAAGAAAAGCACTCAAAAAGGCCTTTTACTGCACACGTTTTGACCAGTGACAAACAATAACGTGTCTTGTTTCTAGATTACTTCAAGAACAGCCTAAAATAAATGACTGGCAGCCACACCAAGAGAGATAAATAAATGATTGTAGTTTATTAAGCGAATATGTATATGTGTAAGAGCTTTAAGCAACCAATATGCAAGTTAAAAAGAAAGTAAATGCCTAGGCTTTCATATGCAATCAATCATGCATACTCCTTTGTACAAGCATAAGATTATGTTTAAAAAGTATGGGCGAATTATGACGGCTTGAAATATTTCTGTTTACCAAATAGGCTGAATAAAAAGCCTATTCAAATGAATTAAGGTACTATAACTTATTTGTTAGATCTAAATAATGTAAAGCTAGAAGATATGGTGAGGTTAAAGGCCTGCATTCAGCTCAAACAGAAAAATCAAGACAGATTAGCTATCGTACACACGACTATCGAAGTTGCTTAATTGAAGTAGGAAACCACCGTAGTCACACCCTGTTATTCAAATCATTGTGGTTCAAAGTTTATTCCAGGTAATGTGTCTTTAGGGTTTAAACAAAAGGTTGGAATCCTGTTTATGATGAAGAACAACGTTTGTCGGTGTACCAAGGCCTTGTTTGAAAGTATCTGTAAACTCTTTCAGTGACTATGGATGTGTTGGAGTTCAAATAGATGGAGTGTTGTTTTAAATTGAGCTTATATATTATTCAACCCTAAGCTTTCAAGTCTATCCAGGCTAAGACGATTTAGGTCTGTGTCGATGCTACAGAATCATCGGATGGATGTTTTTCCAAGACAGGAAATAAAACATTTCCCCCAAAATCAGGGATGTTTATCAGATAAACTACTGGTGCAGCGCTTTGGTTGTCTCCTGACCCCTCCGGTTCTCCCAGATTCTCTTTAACAGTACTATAAAGTTCAAAGCAGTGTCACTAAGTAATAACCGAGATTTTTCTTTGATATCATTATGATTATGAGTTGATCTATGGCAGTAGTTTGAAGAGCTATTGACTAGCGTTATAGTCGTTTCAAAATCCGATATGCTAAGAAACCACTAGTTACCTAGATATATTCGACTAAATATGTGTTATTCATTTTGGCGTCGAATGCAAAGTTTAGACAGGACTTTGATCTCGTATACTGAAATACATACGCTTTATGTTATGAATAATATGTATCTGGTGGAATTTTTATCGAGATAGTTCATTTAGAAAAGTAAGGATCTACCTTTATAAAAGCAGTTAATATATTATGTTTTGTGATAGCTATGAAGTACTTTGAAATGCAATAAGTAATTTTCGTAAAACATTTTCGATACTTTACTTCAATGCAATCACGTATAGAATTATAGAACTTAACGAATAACGCTTGAATTAATCTGGTAATGTACAATTAACATTGCATATTAGTAATAATCTACCAAACTATTGATCTGAATAATGTAAAATATTCTGTAAAGAGGATAGATGTTAAGATTATGAAGAAAGCTGATACTAAATCAATGATAAAACAACTGTATAAAACTGGTTTCAAATAACAATATACGTATGCAAGGCGAAAAATAATCCATCAGTCAGCTGATAGCTTTCATAATAACAGGCAACATAAAAGTATTTGCGCGCAAATTGAAAATTAAATAAATGACCGCAATGATAAACTTTAGAGGACAAAATGAGATTAATGAATTTTGAAAGTAGATATTACAAAACCCATGAATCCATAATAATACTTTTAGTTTTAGATCATGGGATGACTTTAGTTAGATAGCTGCTGAAAACTAAAAAGGACGTGATAATATAAGTTCACTGATTGTTTAACTGTGGATAGTCTATGTTACAAAGCTAAGAAATGAACAAGCTCCACAAACATCTACATTAATGTAGTATATGACAGGAAATCTTTTATTTGTCAATGGCAACACCATATGGCCAAGAAAAATTAAATGGATAAAAAGGATCGACTTAGGGGATTGGAAATCACTGATTCCAACAGATTTCAGCTCGGGTGTGATGGAGGGTGAGTCTTGTCAACAATTAAGTTTTCTTCTACAGGAAGTGAGTCCGACGGATATTGTAGTGCTAGGTGGAGACTAATATACGCGAGTCGAGCATGTAGGAACAGAGAAGAGCCGTTTGGGTGAGTAATGAGGACTTGTTGATAGCGGATCAGATCCCGGTGATCGTCTACGGCATCTGTGAAACAGACTACAACCGGTTTCTGGCTACCACTACCTGTCAACCCAGTCATTGTAGATATGATATCTGACGTCCTCCTTCTGTATCTCAAACCTAAACTTTGATGACATCGCGTTCAAATACCGCTGGCGTGGCTATGTACAAGACTGCCCTTGTTTGACTTATATTACTTTTCAGTGGCCAACAAATTCGTCGTTGCTTGCGGCTTCGCAAAATGTCTCGCTTATAAGCACTGGGTTTCTACGGGCTGCTTACGACTCATTGAAGCACGTAAGTCTATTCTGGGTGACCTCAAGTTTGACCATAAACAAAGATTGTTAGGTGATGAAATTGTGCAAGACTTGCACAAGGACCGAGAAGCCTAGTAGTCGAAGAGTGATAAAGAATTGGAAACAGCGGCTGAATGTGTTAACTGACGGAAGCTTTTTCAACTCATCTAACTCACTGGCAGTAGTCTGGTGTGAGTGAAATAACCTATGAAGATGGGATGCTAATCACTAACATCTATCAACGTCTTGGATGATGGACAAAGGTTTTCGAGGACCAGTTGAACTGGTATTCTGCTCTGGCGACACCAATCAGACCATTCTGCCTTCCATGATCCGTGGCGGAAGTCCGCAAAGAACTCCAATTCCTGAAGTACCCTACGGCCCTTTGTAAAGATGATGGTGACTTTCTGGTTATTGTACTGACTTAGTTGTTCCAATATCATGGAATAAATTTATAATTGTTCCTATTTTTAAAAAGGGTTCACGTTGTTTCTAAATCAACTATCTGGGGATAAATCTACTTCTAATCGCGTTCAAAATATTGGCTTCTGTCACAATTCATAGATTGTTAAGAACTCAAGAATAATTGACTCACAAGGAGCAAGTTAGTTTTCGTTTTCTTTCAAGGATGTATCGATCATATCATATCACCCTCCAACAAATGTTAGAACACCATCATATTTATCACTGGCCAATAATTGTAGTGTTTCGTGATATCAGAACCGTCTATTAGTACATATGAACAACGAGAGTTGATATTTAACATCATAAATTTTTATTTTGCAATTAAATCGGATAAAGTTGATGAATATAAAGTTTAGAAGAAATTTTTTTTCATTTAATAAATAACTTTAATGATTTATTAAATTTTCATTGATGATTTCTAAAGATATTATTTTTTCCTCTCAAAAGTCAATTTCTAATTTGGTATCTTATACATTTATGATCATTTTCATACATAAACCATATTTCTATTTCAGTGGTTAAGATCATGAGTCAATTGAAGCTAAACTACCATGGAAAACATGGAAGCACTGAACGGCCGTTTCGTCTATTGTGGAGCTCCTCAGCAGTGTGCATCCACGACCTCGCCCCCTGCGAGATTCGAACACAGGACCTACTGATTTCGCGCGCGAGCACTTAACCACTAGACCACTGAGTCGGCCATCATACAACGGTGTTAATGTCTAACTCCAACTAATCCACGAAATCCAGCGACACATCCACCATTGTCTTCAGTGAGTTACTATCTCACAACAGACCTGGTTGAACTCCACTGGTCACTACTTCTCATTAGAACTCCGAGACATACCTCGTGAAGCCAGTCACTAGGTTCGAATCTCGCAGGGGACGAGGTCGTGGATGCGCACCGCTGAGGAGTCCTCACAATAGAACGAAACGGCCGTCCATTGCTTCCAGGTTTTCCATGGTGGTCTAGCTTCAAGTGACTCACGATTTTAACCATTGAAATTACTATAATATCCACAAAACCTATCTCATATTTCTATTTGTTGATATAAGAATAAAACAATTTGAAAAGTGACCGAAATGATTTAAATATGTCTGAAAAAAATATTGAATAAAAATTTCAACCAATTCAAACATTCACATTCATTTTGATGTTATAATATACTCAACAAACATATTTAATAGGTTGCATATTTTTCAGCAAAGAAAAAAGAAAAGAGATAATCCTCCATAATAGTATTAATGTAAAGGAAAAATTTTTTAATGAATGTAGTTGTAAATGAAGGAAAATTCTGTGAATTTTCAAATGAATTTGTTATGTGGGGAGAAAGAAAACACAAGTGATGAATTTATTATTAGTTAGCTGTACATGAATTTTTAAAAAAATTAAAAAATGAATTATTGAGTTGATGTAGAATTTTTTGACAATGAAAAATTAACTTTTTGTAGTGTTTTATGGATTTTTTTTGAAGTTGTCATAGTTACTAAATTCATATATATATAAATATTTTTGTTTTAACAGTGAACAAGTGATTACTTTATTTTTAAAAAAAATAGTAAAGTATACTTACAAAATGAAAGCTAATAATGTACTCCTCAAGTTCAGAAATACTGTAATAAAAAGATCACAGGATAGACAGACACCATCCTCCATTGCGAAACATTTAATTGAGACTGGTCATAAGGTTGACATCAAATCAGCATTTGTAGTGTCGTACAAAGGCCTTCAAGGACGTATACTAAGGTTTATTGAAGCCTTGGCTATATGGAAATTGAAACTCCCTTTATGTGTTCAAAAACAATTTGTCCTTACACTTAACCTACCGTGGTAGTACCGATTTATTATCCAGAACGGTAATCACATTTGTTTTTGTGTACTTTGATATGTTTTTTTCTTTGTTATGGCTTACCCTTAACCTGTCTAGTTGACCTTTTAATTTTCATATATAAATGTTCTTAACAAGTATATGTGTGATCAGATTGTTCGAAATGTATTGCCCAAATATATCACATAATTCGGTTGACATTAAGTGACCGGCCTATATGATTCCCTACCACCCCTTTTAAAAAAATTGTGGGGTGTGAATGAAAAATTTAGATATCGTTGATTGGTGGACTTGTTTTGCAGGTGTGTGCTCAAGTGATAATGAACAAATATTTTGTTACCTTTAATAATTTTGTGATTGGTCGTAAACGGTTCATCTTTGTAATCTGATTAGTTGAAATCGAAATCGCATCTAGAGCTGTGATTGGATGTCAGAATTTTCATTTTTGACATTTGAAATTTAATGATAATGAATAATTTTTTTGTGTAATGTTAGTCTTGAAAAAGATTTAGACATTTTAAGAAAAAAAACACCAACTTAAGCGCAATCCTACTGTTAGTGAATGTGTATTGGGATAAATTTTTGTTTTCCGATCAAGTATACCTTGAATTGAAGTCGTTAGTTATCTTAACACGAATAATTATATGTATCTCAGTAAAAGAAAGTTTTTGGGAAAAAGCAACTGAAAACCGGTTTGAATATTTGATAATAGTGATTACTGAATGAGGTCGGTAGTTAAATGTGGAATGCCAAATTAATAAACAAATTATCACCAAAGTGTGTGCACAGGTTTTTTTGTAACACATGGTGTGTTAATGGGAAAAAGAAATCAACATATCAATAAATCATTATGATAACTTACTGGTTGCCATATGTATAATTCAGGTGAAGCAACCATAGACCATCATTTAATGAACTGACTTTGACAGTATATGAAAGTAGTAGTAAATTTTCAGAAATAGACACTTAATATTTAGTAAACGATTATTTTGTAAATGGTCATTCATAATGAGAATTAGACAACGTTAGATTTCAATGCGGTTAATTTGGAAATCCATTGAAACACGGTTCATTATTTTCACTTGTAAATTATTTGTAGTTCTGTATTTTAAAATTAATTTTTTGGTTGTAATAAAAACTAGTGTGTGTTTAATCAGTCATGTGTGAATATTGTCAACCGCCGTAATATGAAACCTGAATTATCTAGACATTATGAATGTAACCATTTTTGACAAGCATTTGAAATATCAGTTTCATGAAGTGTAAATGAACCAGCCTACGTCGTCTGACTGACTCAACAAATATCTATCGACTTTAAACGTATAAATATGAATAAGGTCAACTGTATCAATGAACATTTACAATGTTATTATTATTTAATTTCCTTATTATTATTATTATTATTATTATTATGTCAATTTACAAGATTCAATTCTTGTACTATGTATTTCATTGACACCAATTTTTTTGCATTTTCAATTTTCCTATAATGCTTAGTCACTTACTGTGACTGAACACTTTACTGCAAATCATCCCGATCTTTAGTGAATGACCTTTTTAATTTGTAAACATATATATCGTTACAGATGTAAACGTTAACCATTGTTAACACATTACATTGTCAAGTGCATTAATGCCATGCCTTATTTTTGGACTTTATAAAATATTAAAATTATGGACTAATAACTGTATAGTGTGATGATGAAGTTAATGAAAACGATTGTTTGCTAAATTATTTTTGAATATTTTAAGGGAATTTTTAACTGGTACAATGTGATTGTACCAGTAATAAATAGTTGAAGAGGTGTGCAAATGAATACGGTGATATAATCAGTAGTTATGAATAACAATGGAGGCTTAGTTTACGATCAGACGTACTTCTTACGTACGCATAGTTCTGGTTTCAGTAACTTTTAATATAAAACAAGAATATGAAATTCTTGTTTTTGTATTCATGAAACAGCTAATATTCGCATTTCTTTTTACACTTACTATATGACCTTTTATCACATGAATCATTTCAACGATGATGGTTTCAACTTGTTTTCTAATGTCATTATTTTATTCCTAAATAAGTTAATTTTCTCAATTTTGGTTACTTCTCTATGAGCTTTAATCACATTCATCTTTGTAATAATATTCACTAATAAATGTCATCATAAATTTATTGACCTAACGACATCATTACGATTTTCACTATTTTAAAATATTCCTATTAAAATGTACTCAAAATGTACTATTATTAGATAGATTTCAAATGTGTTACTAAAACATGAACGGTAATCACATTATTTTAAATATAAAATTACTAGATTAGTCTTTATTAGATGACAAAATCTTGTCTAAGTTTTCTTAACCTTCATATCTAATAAACGTTAGAAACAAGTTTACGAATACATGAGCGACAATCGCTTTTCCATTATTAATCTCTAAGGGATATCTAAATTCATGAGACATTAATAGGTGCTTAATCACTTGACCTTTGCCGCGGAAAAGTAGTAGATAAAAAATAATGGAAATCAAATTGTGGGTGGCCCTGAAAAGGGCCTTTACTCGTTCTCGCGGTCGGACGTCGTCACTATTAGTTTGTAATGGCGCCACAGATAGGACAGTGCACTGCTCGTACGTTCGGCGATGGGTCGTAGGCACAGAAGGTATGAAACATTGCTTCACATCTACAGAAAACCCAACCAACCGCATCACCGGTTTCACATGGAGGCTGCGCAAGATTACAGATGTCGCAGAGTCGATTCTCGTCATCCTGTTCTTCATTTTCGATGTCCCGTTCAGTTAACTCTTCGGAGTTAATAGAAATTACTTCCTCCTCATCGTTACTGAGCGTTTCATCCAAATCAACAGTTCCTCGTTGTATAAACGGCACTGCTACGTTAGTCGAGGTTCTTGAAAGGGTGTACGAATGCTGTTCTACATGCAAGTTTACTGGCGTTGTTGGTAGTCTACCGTGAACTATGAAGTCATGAAGTGAACTGCATTGTTCCTCCGACATTCGCCTGATTAACGTTATCACTGCATTCTTCATGCTTGGCTGACTCAATTGCATTGGGAAATAATTTTCAACTGCAATATGAGTCAGATAACCATCATAGTGTAACCACCTGTCACAAATTGACTGTACGTTCACATCGGTGTTACTGTGTGTGCAGTAAGCCAATATGTGACGGAATGGTAATCCGTTTTCAATGAAGAATGGACACGAGCACCGGCTAGTATCGACGTGTACGTAGTACGTCCCCGTGGCGTCCATAGCGGTGAATAAATCTTCCGTCAATGCAGACTGCGTTATAGGAATGCGAAGGTGTCGCTTCAGTAGTTGACAGGCAACTGGTGTCAGTCGTTCCTGAAGTCGACGTACTTCCGGCTCCTCACCAATATCGGCTTTCCCCGACAATCCATTGAATATTTATGTAATCTTGCTTCCATCCAATATCCAGTACGAAGCAGCACATTGAAAATGGATCTGAGAACCGGTGTTTTTCGATTAAGGTGATACATCTTCAAGACTCGGTGACTGGTCTCGACGAAGTTAGTATTGCTCAGTTCAAAGAGAGTGGATGGCGGTCGAAAAGCAGTGGACCATTTGTGTTTCCGTGGTAGAAGGTGGTCTCTGACGTATCTGCCAAACGTTCCGTCCGACATTTCGATTAACGAAAGTACGTTGTTAAAACTACAAAATCATGTTATGTAGATTTTGATTTACCTTTCAACCGTTCGAGTGAACATGAGGCGAAAGAACAGTTGTACAATTTCTGATCGCACCCTCTACAATAACGGTTACTGGGTTAATGTTAATGAACGAAACACTTACCCTCTTTATCACATTCCGAACAAGGTGTACGCGACACAGAATATGGTGTGCATCCGGATACACCTGCGTAATAGCAGCAGCAATTGCAGGTGAATCATCGGTCACAATGCCTACCAGTTGTCGACTGTTGGTACACCGTTGGAAAAAATGCAGGAAGGCAGAAATTAATGTTGACGTTTCGCGACTTAAAAAGGCAATGCACATGGGTATTGCCTTAAAATTCATATCCAGGGCAACGACTTGATATAAATGGACGTTCTCGTTATTAGTTTTGTACGTCCCGTCAAAACCAATTACGTCACAAAAGTGACCGGCCAAATTCACTTGCTCAGCAGTCATGAAGAAGAAATACGATAGACAGTTCTCATCGTCCAATTCGTATTCGCAAAGCCCACCCAAGGATGTTATGTGAGCTTTCAATTTCCCGTAATCACCTATAGTGTACATTATAAATTGGCAAATTCCGTACCAGGAAGGTTCGCGTGTGAGAACACTTTGTACCGCATATTGCAGACATCTTGATCGGTCAGACATTTCCCATAAGATTGGTAAGCAAAATTCTTTATGTGGAATGCAGCGGTACCAGAAATCAGCAGCGGTCTCACAGTTTCGAACTCCCCATCCGTTAACCTGCGCACCCATGAATTACCTTGGTACCTCAGGGAATTACACTCGTGATTGTGATGTACATTCCCACGTACAACAGTCCAGTAGCCGTCTATAATCTTACAAAACATAAAGGCCGGACATTGGGTGTTCATAGAAGCCCTTCGTTCAAAAAATTATAAAACAATTTACCAAATTACCTCCTCCGTCTAATACGTTGTGACGAAGCGCTAGATCTTATACGCAAATTTAATGTAGGATTTTTGATCTCTGCCAATATGCGAATCTCTCACTACATAATGACTGTAAGTCGATCTTTCAAAATTTGTGATAGTGGTCTTTAACGCTTCAACCGATGGAAACGCAACCAGAAACAAGGTAGTCAAAAAGACTTCCTCCATTTCCGTTACGTGAGAAACACCAGCGCTCGTACTCGGCACGTTACTCTGCTCCATAATGACGATTGAGATTGTGCTTCGTCGACAAGTACTGATAATTTATAACAATTTTCAAGACATAACTAACCAATTAAATCTAATTTTTGAAACTAGCCATTTCATTGGACGAAACACGGGATGAAAAATATTGTAATTTGGGGGTGGAAAATTTTTTTCTATGGGGTGGGGTTTTTTTTTAAAAAAAATGGCCGGTCGGACAATATTATTCACATAATTCTGATAAACTTCGTCTTCTCATTGTATTATCGAAAGATACTGAATAAAGTCAATAGCTGAATAGGATATTCATTCATATCATATTAAAGAATGTATTTTATACAATTCACTCACTAATTTATTGAAACTTTATACAAGAGTTTATGATTTCTCAAAAGATTTAATCATTTCAGTCACATAGATTTATTGTAGTGAAGGAGAACAGAATTGGGGACAATCGAATGTATTTAAAAACTAAATTACAGCATATCTTAGTAAAATTTAAAAACCATACTGTAAATACTTCATTTGAATAATATCAATCAATTATCTTAAACGTGACTGCTCGTTTTGCGGATATCAGTCCATTGTTTCAAACTTCAGTGATCCTTCATTTCTGTACCAGTTGCTTTCTGTTCCCGTTCTTTCCTTCTTGATCTTCCCAATCTTCTGCTGCGAGAAGTTATATTCCTGACTTGCGTTGTATACTACTTATGTCGATATAAGTAGCGCACAGCACATTATAAGCATAGAAAATCTAATAAACCGTTATTATAACACAATGGGTACTATAAACTTACTGTGAATAATAAATTTATTAGTATCACCAATAAGTAACGAAAATCACTAAGTAGCAAGTGATTAATGCTCAACGATAGAAAACATTTGGAAATTATAAACTGACACTTACAAGTATAGTTACTACATGGATACATTTTAATATTTTATGCTTCCAAACTCCAAAATAATTAATAAATTTGAACGACAAAAGAGACATATTTGATGAGACATAATAAGTTAAAAAAAATGTAATGTTGGTTTATACGACATTTATTGTGTTCCCCATTATCATAGGTAGCCTAGTAAATTTAAACGGTACTCTTACCTTCTTCCTGATGTATTTTTAAATCAGTTGGGTGCCTAGTATTAACCTGAGCTGTGCTATCTGTTTATGACTTTACTCATGACACTGAGATGCTACTACAAATAAATCGTGTAAAATCTACATAGTAACATTTCCTAATGTATAATAAGGTTGATCATAAAACATGAAAACTATTCTAGTGCCTAGATTTCTCATCTGCGCAGGACTACGTAAACAAAATTGATAGAATTTTCTGATCATTAGCTATAAGTTAGTAACATGATTTACGTACTTTGAAATGTTTTGGCTAAGTTATACACACATGAATACAATAAAGCACTTCATTTGATGTTAATCATTATCATCAGGTTTTTGCACAAGTAATTCAGTAAGAATTAAATCTAAAGAATTTTCTGGCGAGACTCTAATTTACGGACGAACGAATTTAAGTGACCTTGAGAATATTAGTCAGTCAGCGAACAGTAAGTACAGAGTAAAAATATACTTTACAAAACCAAGGAAATATAGTGGATACACTTCTTATACGTGGTTCACAAACTTGTCAAAGTTAGAAAGAGGTTCAGAGGTTCTAAAATCGTAATGCATGCAGTAGAGGAAATTATCCATACGGCTACAGAATAGTCGGCCTCTGAATCCATGATAAAGTCTCAAAAACTCTTTCAGCCTCGACCACATAGCTTCAATATTGCTTGTGTGCACTCCGGTTGTTGAGTACACAAAATACCACTTGTGGATAAAGACACGATGCACATAATCAAGCATATGTAGGGGTCTGTAGGCTCTCCAATCATCCTTATATATTGTAGTACCTGGCTGCATCAGTGTTACTGGTACTTTTATTATCCAGTTCGCAATAATTGTCACAATTCGCCTCAGTCAGGAATTATATATGGGGTTTTCATCACGAACCAAAATCAGCTATAATGCCAGAAATCTATTTAGCCAGATGGATGGAAGGCTTTCGTGCCCAAATCCGAGATCTGTTATCTTACAACTGGTTGACTTGTCCACAAATTATAGTCACGCCGTTTTATTTGGTATAGCTTCTCAATTATCACGTTTTGTACAAAATTCCTTGTGGACCGATCGTACGTTAGCATTAAGCACTGAAGTTGGCGCCGTAACCTTGAAATCCTTCTAACGCCTCTGACTGGCTCGTCCATAAAGTAGAGTCTCGCCAATTTTCTCTAAGAATTTCAAAACTAAACATATTAAATTAATGTGGTACCATGTTTTAAATTAGCATTCAAAATTTAAATGAATCCCAACATTAAAACTAACAGATTTTCTTCTGAGTACTCAGTAGGCTTGTATTTTTCATTTGAACTTGTAATGGAAAAAGAATTAAATTTAGGTGTTTAGAGGTTCAGCTAATTGTCTTGACGTTTATTACCGATTCCTTCAGATTTGTATTATAAAGATAATTCCTAAAGATACATTTTTAAAATCCTTTTCGGCCAAAATGTTGTCATTAATATTCTTATTCTATCTTTTTTGTCAAAATCTTGTCATTATAGGGTTGTGGAAATTGTTGAATTTTAATTGGGATCATAAACTGATAAACGTTAGGCCACAGTCTAAAACCTAGAAACACTGAACGGACTCTTTGTCCCAATACGGGACCTCTCAGAAGTGCCTATCAACTATCCGTCATTGTTCAGGAGTTCTGTACTAGGACAAAACGTCCGTCTAGTGCTTCCAGGTTTATGACGGTCGAGTAACATTGATCAGTTCATGATCGCAATTAAAAATCTTTGATTCTTTTTCGGTGATATGGATAGATTTTCGCATTTATTTACATATATACATTAAAGACAAAATATTTAAGTATATACAAAGTTTCTGGCCTATAACTTCAATTTATTTTACCGAGAAAAAGCTCAGTCATTATATAACCATTAATAATAAACTCTATTTATTAATAATGAACACATTTTCAGTTTCCCAAAAACACTTATTCCTTTTTTAAGTGTATCATCCATTTAGACTAGTTGTTTATTGCATTCTATTCCCAGAGAACTTTTATAAGGAAATGAGATAAGATTTTTAAAAAATAATAATAAAGAAATTCATAGCATATCTTTATGAAAACTTTCAAAATAGTTATTCTTTTAAAAAAGGTTACTTATTAATAACGGGGGTAAGAATATTAATTATGATAGATTATACTTTAGGCTCATTTATTTTCTTATTTTCTAATTCAGTACTAATAAAATATAATAAATATACAGGTACTGTTAATGTAGTGTAATATAAATATATAAATTTACATTAAACCCTATAAACGCTTATTACAATTCATAGAAATGTTTCTTTGATCATTAGAGTCCCATACCAGGACGAAACGGCCGTCCAGTGCTTCCAGGTTTTCAATGGTGGTCTAGCTTCAACTGACTCATGATTTCAACCTGTGAAATTTCTAAAACTCTCCACAAAACCCATTCTGATAATAATCAACTGCTCATTAGTGACTGACTTCAAGAAAAACTCCTGGAGTTCTAGTGAGAAGCCGTTACCAGTGGAGTTCAACCGGTCTGTTGTGAGATAACAACTCACTGAAGACAATGGTGTGCGGTGGCGCAACTTCGTGGATTGGTTGAAGTTAGACATTAACACCGTTGGATGCCGGCTCAGTGGTCTAGTGGTTAAGTGCTCGCGCGCGAAGCCAGTAGGTCCTGGGTTCGAGCCCCGTGTGGTGCGGGATCGTGGATGCGCACTGCTGAGGAGTCCCATACTAGGACGAAACGGCCGTCCAGTGCTTCCAGGTTTTCAATGGTGGTCTAGCTTCAACTGACTCATGATTTCAACCTGTGAAATTTCTAAAACTCTCCACAAAACCCATTAGATATACATTGTTAGTAAATAATGGTTTTGCAAATATATATAAGTTACCTTAAGAAATGTCGATAGGTGAGTGGTTATGTTTATTTTACCAAGTAAACGGTATGTTAAAATACAAATTGTTCGTCAGACAACATGAAAAAACGATGTTAGTTATGGTCATTCTTACAATCAGTTATAGTTTAGAATCATATTTCAGTTGAATTATGTGATATTTTAATTATCACTATATTTAACTGACATTTAGTCATTTGAATAATAAATTATTCAATTTCTCAAACTAAAGTGATGTCAATTTTACTATGTTTTTACTGAATAAAATGTATGCCAAATTAGAGCATTATAAATGATCACAAGTTTTTTAGGTAATTTCCTTACCATAAAATGTAGTTTTCAAAGTGCTTTTTGCGAATTTATAAAAAGGTATTTTAACCGTGTGATAATTTCATAGCTGTTAGTAAGACAAATTTATTTGTTTTGGCCACAGCAACCTGATCGTAAAATGGATATTTCAAAAGCGAATCGTTCTGAAAAACCTGTTGATTTAGTTGCAAATAGAATAGCTGCATGAAAAACAATGTAAACCGTGAAATATGAAAGGTTGCACATATGAAAGTTGTACATATGATAATAATCAATCTCCAATTTTCCTATGGTTTAAAACACCCAAGATTTATTTGCTACAACATTGAAACAGGAATAACCAATAAATTCAAATAGGGTTATTTCATAGGTTTTTCTGCTTGTTCAAAAGGCTTGATGTACTAAGTATGAAGAAACATTACCAAGCAAAACACTTGTTTATTTAGGACCATATGTTATATTTCTTTACCCTTGGTAATACCATATTAAGATAATAGTTTGCTACGTAATCACACTGTTTATATTTGTCCTAAAAAACTATATCTACAATAAACTTCATAACTAGTGCCCTCATTTACGTATTTTCGAATGAATTTCATCAAGATACAGTATTGAATTTGAGAGAAATATTCTGCTTCTTTGATGATAAATGAAATAATTTATCAAAGAGTACCTCAATCCTCATTTGATTATAAAGCTGTGATGTATTTGCAACTTTCTCGTGATTTACATATATAATCTCTCTAAAAACCCTTCGTTTATAACATTTAGAAATTGTTTTAATTAAACAAATAAAGCTTTGAAATAATATTTTTATTCTTAATTTATACAAATTAATCTGATACTTAAAGTTATCTGGTTATATTAATCAGTATTTAGTAGAATGTAGAAAGTGTTAAGATCAGTAAATTGATAAAGTGTAATAAAAGGTCACACTATATGAAATTAAGTAAGCTTAGTGTAGAACACTATCTATTGACCTCCTCTGTCAATAATTAATCTAAATATATCAATTTTTGTATTTAGCTAAAAATAAAACTACAAACTTGTTAGCCGTGTTATATTAATACCACTTATAATATTTAAATGTCACATTATGCATATTTAGAAAGTTTAACTTTTATATCCACAAGTTGGATAATAATTAATCATTTATAGTTGCCTATATATATTCTAGAGGCTTTAACCTGTCAGTTTACATGAATACATAAACAGCAACCAAATACTTACTCCAAGTATAGGAATTTAGGTTTCCAACCAATGATTATCATTACAATATTTGAACAAAAACAATATTTCGATTTCTATAACTGTTGCGGTCTCTATTGTCATAAGAACTAGAAATATTACTAAATAGTAAGTTCATTTGAATTAGATATATTTAATTGAAAAAAAGATGAACACTTACCAAAAAAAACTGAAGTGACTTACATTTTCAATCAAATGATAAATTGGATTTTCTGTCTATAAAAACATTCAGCAAAATACTAGTCTTTTATGAAAGTATTCAAATATTGCTGAAATATTTTTATTTGGATAACGATATTTTGCCGCTAAAAGTATACAGTTTTCTTTGATATATATATATATATATATATATATATATATATATATATATATATATATATAACATTCGGTAGCACATTGTATAGGCGATTCAAAAATAGTATCCTTGCAATGTTATAATTCATTGATTTTAAAAATTGAGTTTTTCCAAAAAAGATATAAAACTTCGTAGATACTTTCATATGATGTATTACTATTTCTTTTTAATTGAATATTGACCACTTCTGATGCTATTGAATGTGTTGCAAAAATTATACAGCTCTAAAAATCAAAAACTGAACAATTCCTTGTTATATTTTAGCTGTTAATTCATCCATTGTATTGTTTTTCTTAACTGGCAAAGATCTAAGTTTTAGGAATTTGTTTTCGGAAACCTAAAAATGTAATAAGTAAAAATAAGCTAGTTGACATCTAATCTTTCCCAACTTTTTAGATAATGGTCACAGATGAACTGAGTTTAAATCTCAATATTATTTTAAGGATTAACTTATTTTAAATTGGCTCCATAGATTTGTGATTTGTGAATTTCATATTTTGGAAAAAATAATTATAGTTGATATATGTGAGACTATAAATTATGAACGACCTTTGAGCGACGCTGAAATGACCTTGAGAATAAACACCTACTGATTAGGACTAAATAACGATTATAAACCAGTTAGAATTATGATTTACAGTTGATGGTTAAGGTTAAAAAATAGATTTAGGGTTTTCATCACGAATTGACATGAACTATAATGCCAGAACTCTATTTAGCCAAATGTATGAATGAATTTCGTCCCAAAATTCATGACTCGTTATCTTATATCTGATTGGTTCGACCATAAATTAAAGTCTCGCCAAATTAGTTGTGTTATTTAGTAAATGTAACCGATATGTCACGGTGACAAAACTATAAAATTTATTATTCACTTCCGATGGAGTAACATAATTGATAAATTTGTTTTTTCATATACAATAACCGTGTAAATGAAAGCTTATTGTTTGAATTGATTAATGGATTTTTTATATGTTAGAACGATGTTAATGTAAATTCATGAGAATTCATGAGCTTTATGCATTTAGAAATAAGCAAATGAAGATTGAATATTTATTTTGCAGCAACAGTAAAATGCATTTATAGTAAATAATTGTCATTACTAAATCACCAGATCATAATATACTAGTTTGTTCTTTCAGCATAGCACAAAATTCGGACTTGTTCAGAATAACTATGAAAGCTCCACAAACAAACTAACCAGCTCATAGAACAAAACTCCATCAAAATCATTCATCTAATCCACAAATCTCCACCATGCGAATAATATACTGGTGAATAAATCAGATTGAAATGTATTCGCTTTCATTTTATCAAACGTGAAAGGAGAAATTAGTCAAAGTTTTAATAAACTAAAAATAACTACAAATTAGTAATAATGATGTTTTAAAGGATATCAGAATATCAGCGATCGTCATTCTCATCATAAATAAAATAATTTGATAGTTGAATTCATGATTCAATTGAAGATAGACCACCATGGAAATCCTGGAAGCACTGGATAGTCGTTTCGTCCCAGTGTGGTACTCTTCAGCAGTGCGCATTCATCATATAGTCTCCAAGAGGTATTTTCCGGAGTTTTAGTGAGAAGCGGTGACCAATGGAGTTCAACTGTGTCTGATGTGTTGCAATTGCTTACTGAAGACAATGGTGGATGGTGGCTCAATTTCATGAATTGGTTGAAGTTGGACATTAACACCGTTGGATGCCGGCTAGCTTAATGGTCTAGTGGTTAGGCGTTTGCGCGCGATACAGATGGGTCCCTGTTTCGAATCTCGCGAGGAGGGATCGTTGATGCGCACTGCTGAGACGTCCCATACCAGAACGAAACGACCGTGACACTGATTGTAATACTATATTTCAGACATCATGATTTTATCAGAAATAATTCTATTGAAAAAAATTCATAAATTGAATTATTCAGTAAGTGAAGAACTGTAAAATTTGAAAGTTTGTTGTTGTGTATAATTGAAACTATCGTTTATGAAAAAGTAGCCATAATTAACATTTATTCGTGTACTTTAATGAACGTAGAAGCAGGCACTGACAAAACTGTTAAGCTACATAGAAAACCTGGAAGCACTGGATGGTCGTTTCGTCCCAGTGTGGTACTCCTCAATAGTGCTCATCCACAATCACATCACATGAGATTCGATACTACGACCTATCGGTCTCGCGTGCGAACGCCTAACCTGTAGACTACTGAGATGGGTGGCATACAACGGTGTTAATGTCTAATTCCAACTAATCCACCAAATTGAGCAACACCTCAACCATTGTTTTCAGTGAGTTACTATCTCACAATGGACTCGGTTGAACTTCACTGATCACTGCTTCTCATTAGAACTCCAGGAAATACTTCATGAAACCAGTAACTAGTGAGCATATGTTGATTAGTACCAGAAGGGGTTTTGTGGACATTATACTTATTTCATTAAAACGATATGATATCGTTTTCTTCTGTTAATATATTGTTAATTTATCTGCAACCAATTTTTTCGAAAACACTGAACTATTTCCTAAATTTAAAAAGATCAGTGCGACTAGATTAGATCGTTTTACATGAAAATCGTAAAAGCCGAATTGGATATTTGAACAAGCTCTACTAAGTTAGGAATGGAAATTTCATTTACATTTACGTAATGTAGTCTTATTGGATAGTTTCTTCCAACAATACAGTAAACTTTCGTCCAGTAATTACTCACAGCAAATAAATACTATTTAGACTAGGTATTATTTTGTTAGGCAGTGTTCTGTTTTGTGTGGTTCGCTAAGGTTAGATGTTAAACGATTTTAAGCAGTGGGGAACAAATTTTAAAAAGTCATCAGCGTTGTATGTTTTCGGTTGAAAATAAACTGGAGTCGTGCCAAACGTTTGACACTGCATTAAATAGTCAGACCGTTGCACATATTACAAGCAAAGATGATTCAGTAAAACAAGTTAGTTATAATGAACTGAAATACCTGATGTTCCACAACCATTGACCGTCAGTGAATGTTGTTAGTATTCCAAGTAGTAGAAATAGAAGTCCAAGTGATGTGGCACTATGGCAAGTAGTCTGTTGCATGAGATAACTCAGATTTAAAACGGAAAGCTCCTTATGCCTGTTACCACATAGGACGTTTAAATGATATGTATTGCATTTCAGTTCCGTTCTCATATTCTAGCAAAATCTAAGGAGCGTGATAGTTTGTCGGTAATCACTAATGGAAAAACTGTTATTTTTTCAACAAAACGTATTATCACTTTTGCATAAGACTGAATTTACTAGTTTTCATCTTTAAAGTGCATAACACCTTCAACCTTAAGTACTTTTCAAATGATATCGGTCACGTCATTAGATGTACATTGAACAATTTATATATCATTGTAGGATTATTTCAGTTTCAAAGAAAATTGATTTGAAGTACAATAAGCACTGTAATTTTTCTCCCTAAATTTATCCTATTCTTGAGTAACTATAATTATTTCGCGCAACTGTTCTTACCTCACTATCCTTTATATAAAACCGATTTGAATACAGTGTGATAAAAACGCTATTCATAGTAAATAAGTGAGATTTACAATCTGTTAAGTATGTTAGATTATATCTATCAATCAAAATTTTGCTTTCCAGAACATCAAGGCCTTTCAATGATGAAACTGAATTATCTTTAAGTTGCTCTTGAAATTCCATATACATGGTCAAACTCTCTGAGAAAAACGAGACATGTTATCATAATGATATATATCGAAATCAAATTTTTATTGATTTAACATTTTAGTCACTATATCAAACATGTCGATTAACTAAAATTTTATTGAAATCATGAGTCAGTTGAAGCTAGAAGACCATTGAAAACCTGGAAGCACTGGACGGCCGTTTCGTCCTAGTATGGGACTCCTCAGCAGCGCGCATCCACGATTTCGCACCACACGGGGCTCGAACCCAGGACCTACTCGCTTCGCGCACGAGCACTTAACCATTAGACCACTGAGCCGGCATCCAACGGTGTTAATGTCTAACTTCAACCAATCCACGAAGTTGCGCCACCATATACCATTGTCTTCAGTGAGCTGATATCTCACAACAGACCTGGTTGTACTCCACTGGTTTTCAATGGTGATCTAGCTTCAACTGACTCATGATTTCAATCTGTGAAAATTTCTAAAAATCTCCACAAACCCCTTCTGATAAAATTTTATTATCAATTTGAATTCATTATTTTTCTTCATATTTAAAGCAATTTAATTACATGATAAGTGGATTGTATTCTATAATTACACATCGACTGTAAGAAAACGCATTAATTAATAAAATGTGGAAACCGAAATATAAGGATATCAACAGCATATAATATGATGTTTTTCAGCTGAACCCATGACGCACGTTGCTTTCCACTCGGGATAACCCAGATGGATGTATCTTTAATACAGCGTTTATGTTTACATTAGGATTTAAACCATCTGTATTATCCACTGAATTACTGAGTTCAAATGACCTTTTACTTGCTCACAAAATGTGGTATTTACCCCATTATTAAAGAGATATTTAATTTTTTCATTGTTATTTATAATCACTAGCTCAGTGGATAAAGCGTTGTTCTTTAGTAGTGAAAGGTACTGGATTCGAGTTCTGATTTGAATATATAGACACATGTTCATGTACATCCAGATGATTCCACACTTAAACCCGACACCATCCAACAACAACGAACAATCAATAATAATTAATAGTAAGGATAGGGGAATATATAATTCATCTAACACCTGTCACACTACATGTCTGACTAAGAAGACAGCCAATCATTATCATCCTCGCCCACACATCACGCGTATAGGTCAACTCACTAATGATTATTCAGTACTGGGTGACATATGTATATTGTATGTTAGTTTAGATTGATATCATGAATGGATCAATGTTAGACTACCATTTAAGACTTGAGAGTACTGAAGAGCCATCTCATCCTAATATGGGACTCCTCAGGAGTGCGTATCCACAATCCCATCACATGAGATTCGATACTACGACCTATCGGTCTCGCGTGCGAACGCCTAACCTGTAGACTACTGAGATGGGTGGCATACAACGGTGTTAATGTCTAATTCCAACTAATCCACCAAATTGAGCAACACCTCAACCATTGTTTTCAGTGAGTTACTATCTCACAATGGACTCGGTTGAACTCCACTGGTCTCTGCTTCTCACTAGAACCCCGGAAAATACATCCTGAAGCAAGTCTCTAATGAACACATTAATATTTTCAGTATAGGATTGTGGATATGTTTGAGTTTAGATCAATGGACCAGTGGAGTTCAACCGTGTCTGTTGTGACGCAGTTACCCATTGAAGACAACAGTGAATGGTGATGCAATTTCGTGGGTTGGTTGAAATTAGATATTAACACCGTTGAATGCTGGTCGGCTCAGTGTTCTACACGTTAGGCATCCTTGCGCGAGACCTCAGGTCTTGGGTTCAAGTCCTGTGTACGCGATCATGTTTGCGCACCGCTGAGGAGTACCATACTAGTATGTGATCGCTCTTTAGTACTTGCAGGTTTTCAGTGGTAGTCTAACATTGATCCATTCATGATATCAATCTAAATTTAATAATATCTACAATCGTATACTGAAACTACGTGATCATTCTTACAGAAACGTTTATATATGTATAAGTCTTTGTAACTGTGTTGTTGTCGTTAACGCTTGACAAACAGACACAGACACTCAAATTATTAACTTCATTTGACAGGACTTTTTTCAGGAGGGTTTTTAACTTAGACTGCTGTATAATGAGTAGAGCTAATGCAATACACTGGGGAAGTTTACAAATCAATGGTTTTATCAGGAGCTGCGGCAAATATAAATTTATACACATCATTTATATATATATATATATATATATATATATATATATATATATATATATATATAAACATGAAAAAGAATAAAATATTGTCAGATTATTAACTTAATAATATTTTGGCGGTAAAATGAAATAATCAGTTGTACTTTGTTATGTTTTCAATTTCTTTCAAATTAACTGACAACCAAAATATCATGCCTTATAATGTCTGTGGAATTATTTTAAATCTGTATCTATATATAAAAAGCGTAACCTTAAAAAACACAATAACTTTTCATATTTTTTTTAGTTATTTCAGCTATCGTAAATAATCAGCAGCGAAAGTATCTCGGGAGCGTGCTCAAACGTTTGGACCACCGATTTTTGAAACGGTGCAAATGTTGCAATTAACGTGTTTATTTTAAATTTGTTTGAGCAGAATAATTATAAAAGTGAATTATATGTACTCATAAGTTATTAGAAAAAGCTGAGAAAACAATACAGTGTTAAATACTGGGAATCGTAAACAGTAACAGTATATGCTTAAATATTTTCAGTTAATTTATTCTTTTAATAAGTATGAAATTGAAATTCAATCAGTTTATATATGATGGCTGAACATATAGTTGTACCAACTGACTTGGTAGAGTGAGAATAGTGAATTCCGGTTGTTGAAAGTACTTATAAAATAAAGTTTAAGTAATTGAAATTTGAAGGTATGATGAAAAAAAATTTGTTGTAATGTTGCACAGTTGATACTAAAGAATATTTAATTGTAACGAAGTTCATAGTACTGCATAATGTTATTATCATTAACTGCTCCAATTAAGTATCATACACATAAATATGCCATGTTTTCAGTCACTATAATTACAAGTAAATTATATTCACCTTTTTAATGTTTTTTTTAAAAATGTTACATTATACTAATAGATTACTTTGTTCCTCTATGCATTCATGATACAAGATTACAAGATAGTCGTAATGCTTGACCACCGTTCAGTAATACTGAACATTTTTGTTGAAAAAGATAAATCTCAGCATTAACTTTTGCAAATGTGATCACATATGAAATATCACACCACATAAGTTGTTTTCAATAGACTATGTTATCAATAAAACTTACTGAATTGAATAAACGGAAAATATTGTTTATCAAACAATAAAGAATGGTTCAGCGAATAGTTCCCTTTTCGGCGAATTCATTATCAATGCTGTACAATCGCAAATATATGTACTTCTTTTGCAGGATGATAATAATTACAACAATAACAATAATAGTGATAATAAAATTCTGTTAGACATGGTGACAGTGAGGTAGAATAAACAAAGGTATTAAGAAAGTTTGATTAGGGAAACAAATAGTTTTATCGTTATGAGCTTCAATATTCATTATAAAAATAGATAGGGAAATTATCATTGGGAAAGGATGGCTAAGTATGATAAGATATAGTGTTGAAATTGATATGAAACGTAATCAGGAGGATCATAGAAACAAAAATAAATTAGTTGCGGGTAGAATAGTCACGAAGATGATGGAAGAGGAAGCAGATAAATGAAGAAATGTAAATGAAGAAAAGCCTGAGGAAGAAACTAAAAGACAATAAGACCATGGTAGAAGAAGAGGTTGTACCAATCTGTTTCGGACACTTAATTCTGGCTTTCTCAGATGTATGACCAATGCTCTAGCAATGTTAAGAAGATGCCGCATAACTTCCTTTGGCAAACTTCTACTTACCTTGTAGTTGACTTTGAACTCAGAGTCCGTCTTGATTAAGTAATCTATGTTCAAAGGTGTTCGATTATTGAGCTTATTATTCCGTCCTTTCCATTTCTTTTCAACCACTCTTCGCTGAACCATTCTTTCTAATCTAATGTCTCAATGGGTGTATTCCGTTTACTAAAAAAATGTTGGACTAACAATTACGTTTTCTTGCTTGTTCATAGATTGAAGACATGTAGATATATTTTCTATAGGGTTTTACTAGATAAGTAAGGGGGAATTATGGCTTTTTGAGCATCTTTTGGCAACCAGGATTTCTAAAACAACCAAATATTCAAATTTTTACTGATTCATTGTAGTGAAGTATAAATAAATATAAAAATTCAATTTAAAATATTCAAAACAACAAAAAATAGCAGTTCCTAACACAAAAGTATATTTTGCCTGGTTTTTATTTACTTGATTACGCCTGTTACTCCCATTGGAGCATAGGCCGCCGACCAGCATTCTCCAACCCACTCTGTCCTGTACCTTCATTTCTAGTTCTATCCAATTGTTGCTCATTCTTCTCTTGTCTGTCTCCATTCATCGGCATAATGTGTTCTTTGGTCTTCCTCTTCTCCTTCGGCCCTGAGGATTCCAAATGAGGACTTGTCTTGTGACGCAGTTGGGTGCTTTTCTCAATATGTGACTTATCCACTTCCTCCACTATCCTCCTTCTTCCTGATTTCTACCTCCACTGGGATCTGTTTTGTTCTCTCTCACGGTAGGTTGTTACTGGTGGTGTTTGGCCAACGAATCCGAAGTATTTTGCGTAGACAACTTTTAATAAACACTTATATCTTCTGGATGAACTCCACCCGGAGCCCCTCTGGGTCTATTGTCAGCCCTAAGCCCGAACAAAGTTGGAGGGTTAGGCATGTGGTTAGCGATCTCATCCCGTAGAAAACTATCTCACTAAAAAATAATGCTAACCGGAAAATTAATCCAAACCATTTAAACTTTACCTGATTCATTAACTACATAATAATATTTAATTCTACACCAAATATCAGAGTAGAAATTAAGCTATTTCATTCTATTTAATTCATAAAAGAAATTTGAATTAATTTGAATACCATTAAATCAAATTGTAATGCACAACTCCTGATAAAACAAAATAAAAACTAAACTTGAATCTCATTTGAATAAAATATTGTCATCAACAGAATTGTTAGTAAGCAAACATTGTTTGTATGTTCTAATTAATATTAACAAAATGTTGGAATAAATTATAAATGCAAGAAATATTTCCCATTGATATTGATTATCAACGATAGCTAACATGGAATAACTTTTTATGTTATAAGATTGTTTTTTTTCATATCAAATTTGTCACTTTTTCCTCTATAAAGGAAACATGTTATTCACACTCTTACAGTTTTTTTTCATTATAAACTTCTTTTATCATACTGAACACAATGAATTGAAATAGATTTTATTATTGTATGAAAATGACTGAGAGTAGATGACATTTTTGGGATCAACGTAAAACGTTGAACAAAACAATGGTTTAGATGGTGGGTGGAGGTAGTCAACAGGAAACCCTGGACCCGGGTTTCGTGCTACTTGGCACTCGTCAGCAAGGTGTACCTGTAATCTTGAGGAACTGGTGCTCCCTGGCGGATTCGATCTCGTGTCACCCAGCTTCACAGTCAGAGACGTTACCACTGAGCTATCCGAGCCGTGACTAACCTCCTGTAGGGCTGAGATGTAATCACAATTGATTGATCACTGGGTGGTGATCAATGTCTTGCTTGTCTAGTCCTTATTAGTGCAGTCACGGCTCGGATAGCTCAGTGGTAACGTCTCTGATTGTGAAGCTGGGTGACATGAGATCGAATCCGCCAGGGAGCACCAGTTCCCTCAAGATTACAGGTACATCTTGCTGACGAGTGCCAAATAGCACGAAACCCGGGTCCAGGGTTTCCTGTTGACTACCTCCAACCACCATCTAATCTCAATACATAGTGCCCGCAGTGTCGAGTCACCTAGACTGGTGGCCACATTGCAACATGATCGATAGCATTCGATCTGCACTAATAAGTACTAGACAAGCAAGACATTGAATACCACCCAGTGATCAATCAATTGTGACAAAACAATGGTTTATGGATTATAAGCAAAGATGAATAGTGGCTAGAAGTGGAATCCGGGACTCATATTTCATCGCATTTGGGACTCGTCAGCTGGATGTACCTGCATCTCAGAGTTGATGTTCACTCTGTGACTCGAACCCAGTACCTTTCGTTTCAAACACCATCGTGTTATCTACTTAGCTACTAAGTCCTGATAGCCACTTGTTTGTGAAACGTGAAAGTTCAAGTAAACTATACCAAGTGAATTCAATGGTGCATGGAGTTTAAAAATAATTTCATCATTGCATATTTTGGTAATACAACATTTATGAGAATTATGACAGTGAACTCTCTTCTTCCAATAAAACGATTTTTTTCCTTGATAAAAAATGGTTTGTGGATGGAATATCATATTTATTCTATTATTGAGATTCTTGACTGTTGAATGTAATTGTTATGACTTTGTGTCCGGCTTTTATCTGGTGATTTATTCACCAATCAAAATACGACTTTTACAATCTTTGCACTGTGCCAAACCAATGACGTTCGACCGGTATGGGCAGTCTAGCGTCCTTATTAGTCCTATGTCCGCCTAGTTCGTCCACTTGAGTCCAGAACATCAAATACCAGGTTCCAATATGATAATCGAATCGAATCATTTATTTCAGACATACTGGGCTTATATATCAATCAAACAGACCGTAACGCATCATAAAATAGGAAACAACACTTATACACAATAAAGCCAGAAAGTGGCTGTGAACGTAGGAGGCAGTAGTTAATAAACTGAACATAGCTTAAGAAGAGTAAATCGTACAATAATAAATTATAGGTCAGAATAAAGCTTAAAATAAGAGAAATATAAATATACATAATCTAATTATTGAGTAGTTATACCATAAGAATATATAGATAATATTAGTCAATTAATATGTCTCAGAAGTTACTTGTGATTTAATCTTCGCTCGGATATAACAATAATATTGATGGGAACTTAATAAATATACTGTAATTAAGAGTGGAATTTTACCCTCGAATAATCCCCTAACCAGCTGCTCAAGCATAAGGTCATTCTTAGTAATTAATTGGAAATGACTAACGAAATGATAGTTTGATTTTTTATCTCTATCTAGTTTAATTTTTGTTAATAAATTAAAATGCATACTTTCATTATATGAAAAATCATTGATCATAAAGGTGCTTAAAATTAATAGCAAATGTTTTTGTCATCACAAAAAATTTTGTTATATGGAAAGTATTGAAGTGAGCATATTTCTTTACTGAAAGTGAAGGGAATATTTATGTGTTTTACTCTTTTAAGATATGTGTGCATCGGTTTCAAACATCTACATTCACCACCACTAACTTATCTAACTTTAATCATCTCATTACTGATATGAATAACAGGATAATTATTGTAATTAAAAGCAAGTGAAGGCAATAAAGCATTTAATAATTTCTGTGAAAATTTACTTAGATAAATGAAATTGACAGAAAATAATCATATCAGTTTTGATCTAAGTTTCATAGTTTTATTTTTGATGCTTTGTTCATACAGACTTTGAGAATTTTTTTCTTAACTGTTCATAATATAATTAGTGATGTTTACAAATATGAAAACGTTTGTTGTCATGTGAGTTACTAGGTTTCAGAGAGATATCTATGTTTACTGACGCAGGTGACCCAAAGTGTATAATTGAGTTACAAACCGTAAACAAATCTATCAGTTAGGATGAATACTACAATAGATTTCATTTATATCAATATCTATAAATATTCCATCTTTGATCAATAAGGTTTATTGTCGGATTTGTAGTCAACACCAGTTTAATCTGTATTTAAGATATTGAGGACGAAAACAGTCAGATATCTTGGGACATAATTTATATCTTTATAATTAATATTGAGCTATTTTGTTGATTGCTATGACCAGTTGGAGTATCAGTAAAAACTAGCAATGTGTTAAAGATAAAACCGTTTAATCACGTAAATAAATCTAAAACTCGAATAATATTTTTCACATGCTTTTTTGATGTTAAATTAGTTATTTGCATTTTTGATTCAAGTTCCTAACTTTAGTCGATTCCTAATCTTTATGTTTGCACAATTTAATAAATTATTTTTGTAAACTGCCTTAGGCAGAAACGTATAGAATATTTTAACAGTGTTGCCGGTTAATAATTAGTTCGATAATTTGATATTAGTTAATTGGTTTCATGTTCCGCAAAACCATATATTTCATCTCATGCTTGTTAGTTATATCTGTTTTTTAACTTTAATACTTAATGTTAACACAAGCAATGAGATAGTATGGCAGCCTGATTGAACATCTGGGCTACCTGTTCCTGCTATCTAGATATTTCAACAAGTTATTTATTTTTAGTGTGTTTTTGAAAAGTGTTCAACCTTTCGTTGTACAGGTTATAAAAGACCCAACCAGAAATATCATGGTTGCTGGCATAGTCATAATAATAAACTTTAGTGAATACAGGACATTTTATGCAATTCTATTGTTTGTGACTTACTATAGCTAAACATAGTATGTTGGAATGAGTTCTAATCTTTCTGTCAATAGATCTAAGAACGCTTAACAAAATACCGACCACTGAAACCATTTTCTTTTCATTTCATGAAGTGCTGGGGTTATTTTCTGAGCACATACCTAATTTTAGAGCCATAAAATATTGTCAAATTGAAATTTTACAGGTAAAAGCCTTCAGTCATTTAATCCAAAACAAAAAGATGAAATCAGTGCGTGGATAAAGTGGAGGAAGAATTTGTTCAAAAACTGAATGAATTCAGAAGTTTGTTGATGAAACGACTCAATTTTTTTTTACCTGAACTACACTAGTGCTATGTTCAAGAGTTTACCGTGGTACTAACAGCATTTCATTTAGAATGTCTTGAACTGTATGGTTGCATTTAAGAAACTGTACTTCATATGTTTTTAGTGTTTGGGACAGAATGCTAGACTATTGTAGTGGGATTTTTGCTCCAATTAAAAGTTTGAAGGATTTGTATTCCGTAATTTATACCATCCGCATCTCTTAAATAAATCTTGTTGATCAGTAATGTTTATAAAATAAGATGGTTTCAGCAAAGAGTTCTCTTTTCTACGGATTTATTTTTAAAGCTGTACAATCACAATTATAAACTTACTTTTCAAAATGGCAATCATTACAGTTGTAGTGATAATAAAATTCTGCTAAGTATGATAACAGTAAGGTAAGCAAACTAATAATAATTTTGTTGTTGAGTGCTTGAATGTTCATTATCAAGGTAAATAAGAAAATTATATATGGGAAGGGAAGGCTCACGTTGATATAATGAACCGTTCAAATTGAGATGAACAATAATCAGGAGGATCGTAGAAACAGGAACAAGTCAGTTGTGGAGTAAAAGATCTGTAGAGAAGATAAAAGAGAGGAAATGGCTGTGAAATGGGAAAAGAATGAAGACCATAGTAAAAGAAGTTGTACAGGTTTCTTTCGGATACATAATCCCGTTTTTCCAAATGTATAATACCTTGGCAATGCTAAGAAGATAGAGTATAAATGCCTTTAGTAGCTTCTACTTACCTTGCAGATGACTTAATGCAGAAATCGCTTTGACTGAGTGACCGGTGTTCACAAGGTGTACGATTACTGAGCATATAAGTAAGCCATTCCTATCTCTTTTCAGCCAAGTCGAGTAATGTTCTTGACTTCAGCTGGATAAAATACGCATCAAACAATCTATAAACCTAGCTTCATACAAACAGGTAAATTGAGAAACACACATAGAATCGGTAAAATGAGATGGTTTATTTTTAAATACATTGGTGAACATTGATCGTCTGGCGAACATTAATCACAGAGTTGCTGCAAAAAACATTCTATTGAGGGAGTCGAAATTCTGTTCTTCAGGATGTCTGTAGCTATTCCACCTTCTAAATCGATCTTCATATAAGGTTTTCTTTTATACAGTAGTTAGTTTTGCATTGAGCAGTTTGAGTTTTATACCCTTATCAGCAAAATGCAATGGATACCCGTTTCGGTAAGTATTTTCTTAAGGAGGCTCAGTTTATTAGGTTTGACATTGGAGCTACAAATTATTCATATCCATATAACGAGAAATATAAAAAAGTTTTGCTTCCGTCTAATGGGGACTCAGCTGTGAAAACTTGACAAGGGTTTCATATAAAAAGATTTCCTAAGAGTTTCGTCGTATTTCCACATTACTTCGACATCAAGAGAGCGAATAATCTGTTTGTTTTAAACGTCATCGAATATATATTGTACACCACAAGTGCACCGTTATAATAATTCGTTCTAGTAAGATTCCAGTAGTCATATATTAATCTGATTATCATTTATGTATTTTCAAACAAAATTGATAGTCTCTGTGATAGGAAAATCAGGGAATAGTGATTCAACATCAAATGAAATGATATGTTTGTAGTTTTTATTCACGCCTTTTATGTAATTAATGATTTCAAGAGTATCATGTAAGGGATCTATACAAATACTTTTTCGTACCGGTTCAAAGAAATCTGTCAGCCACTTTGCTAAAGAATGATAATGTGATCCGAACATATCAAGAATTGGCCAAGTTTGTGTATTTTAGGCAAACCATATAGCCGTAGATACTAGTGACCTTGTTCGTTTTATACGTTCGTAAATATCTTCTTTAGTTACATGATCACTTTTCACTCTCTTAAGTACCACATTCAGTTGCTTTTTGATCCTTTCATTGATTTATTTGAAGAATTTGGTGTTGTCTGACAAGTTTTACATTTTGTTGACATAGATCTTACAGTCTAACAGCACTAAACCTTAATCTTTGTCTGGATGTGTTTTGTTAGTAAATTCAAGTTGATTTTTGTTTTTTTTTGTTAGAAAACCCTTACCTGTTACTTTGTGCTCATATATTGGTTGAAGCTATCGAGAAGAGTAGATTTAAAACATTAAAGTTCCTGGTCAGTGATTGGACTTTATCCTAAGTTTGTTTGATTAAATTTTCGAGTTAAACATTTGTGTGAATTATATTTGTGAAATTTTTTCATTTATGTCATAGACTTCTGTCCCCAAAGATAAGTTTTTCACTTAGATATTTGATAAGGATACTAAAGGATGAATAAACAGGTATCTTTCAGTTTAATCAAGATGAAACGTGTGAAATAAAAGAATACCACCTTATAGTGTTGTTTTCCGAATATTATCAAAAATTAGTTAGAATTTTATGACAGAATTAATTACAATAAAAATGGCTTTTGAAAACATTGTTTTCTTATAATTACTGAGTTTATTTTACTTAAATATAAAAAATTTTACACTTGCAGTGCATGCATTATTTTATAATTTGCTTGAGTTGTTCTTTAAATTAATGTATAGGAAATCCGGTAATTAACACTAATAGCGTAATATCGTCAAGTGTATTTTATTGTTGAAAACTCAAATCTTACCATCATTCAATAATCTTCGTTTATAAAACTTATCACGCAACATGAAAGTTCAATTTTTGATCTGATTAACTGTGATAGTTTTTTATTAATCGTCAAACTTCATTGGGTAGATTATCCTGCGATTCTGCGAAAGCAATTAGGTTACACAAAATTTGCTTACAGTGCTAAAATCTTAGCAGAAATGTTAATCTTAAGTACTGTTTTCCTAATATCGCAAATGAACTTAACTTTTTGATACTTGTTTGGTACTGCTTTTAGTTTACTAAATTTCTGAGCGCTTGAAGGTTATGTTTTCGTTACGTTACCAATAGAGTTGTGTCATTTGATTTTGTCTTCAGTACGCTACTATCAATAACATGTTTTCTTACAATTCGTCTTAGTTCTGTGTTAGTGGCCAAGTGTTACAGTGTTGTGTACTAGTTGCCATTATTGATTTAACCAACAGTATAGATCATATGGGAGTAGCTCAATCGTACCTTGTTACGCACGTACTGTAGATCTGTACTAAACTCCTAGAAGCAAGAGTATGAGACATTCGAATGTTTAATCTGTGTAACTAGTTTGTTCATATGACAATTAAAATTGGTAGTTTTATCTTAGTACAATCTGATAAAAACACGCTTCAATTTATTCAACCGATAAAACAGTAACTTTTTATTACTGCTATATTTATTCACAATATCAGCTCGCATCATGGCTAACTCATTATTATTTTCAAAAGTGGAAATGTTCGATATTTTGTTTAAAAAAAAACGTTTGTCTACACAACTAACAACAAATCTTCTCTAACTTCAGACAATTTACAAATAAATACAATTTCATTAAATCTAAAAAAGAAAGCAAAATAATTTGATTTTTCTTAAATCATAAAGAGATATGCCTTGTTAACATTTCACTGCAAGATATTTTCCCGTTATGAACGTTTGATTCGAACGTGAACTAATAAAAAACAAAAATAAATAAATCATATGTTATTTAATAAACTGTTATTGATTGGTTTGTATTACAGAATTATTAAAAGCATTAAGAAAGAAAACGATTGTACTGCAATCAATAATTGTTACTATGCCTGCCATATAAGTGTTAAAAAATACCTAAATATATTGTGAGCAATTTTATATCCGATGAAAACTTATGGAATGTTCGATGAGGCAATACAAAATGGATTACTATTCATAATGAACAAATAAGTTTAAGACAAATTCTTTTGTTGACTGACACAATAATGTTTATTTACTGTATCTTTTATGATATGTCAGAGTAAATAATGAATCTTCGGTAAGTACTTACGACTTGGAAATTCATTTTGACTATGATTTTAAATAGAACAAATGAAAGAAAATTTTAATTTCAAGCTTTCAGTATGAAAGATTAGTTTCTATAGTTATTTAAAGTAATATCTTGATAATTTTATTATTTCTCTTTATGTTACAGAATACAGGAAGGTTGTTAGCATTATTTCTATATCCATATGTAAATATGTTTTATTTTACCTTTGTTGCTTGTACAATTTTAGTGAACATGTCACGTTCATATGTTTGAGTAAAAGGTCAGTATTAACATACCGCAAATTCTGAACGGGCTTAAAATTAATTAAATTCATTACGAGATAGAAATGTAATAAAATCGTTGACTGAGTTTGTGAAATGGAGTTTGCAACCGATAAATAAACACGAGTTTTACTCCCGATTGATGAGAGTAGGTAAGGAAACCTTATCTGTGTAGGAAACAAAGAATCAATCACATAGTATTGTTTCATTAAAACTCTAAAAAAGTAAAAGTCCTTCATACAATCAACAGTTATGTAATTTATGCTTCACTTAAGTTTGGAAAGTGACTAAATCAGCCTTTTCCTTATTTAATCACTATGATCCCAACATCATAACTAATTTGTTCATGGTTCATATTGTAACTTTCAAGGTGAGTGGATACGTGTTAAACCATAATATTCCTAACAGACAAAAAATTACTCCATACTTACCAATCAATTCCTACAATGTCGGACAGATTATTGAATTCTACAACGCAAGAAAACACTCAGATGCTAGCCATTCTCCTTGACATTAGCTGTCATTATAAGAATGGAAACCTAAGCTTTACACCACTTATGTATTTAAGACTGGAATATAAATTCCTGTCATTCATCGAAATCTATAATTAGATAAACATATCCTCTGAGATACTAAGCTATTAAACGCAGGAAATTGAATTTTCTACTCAATGAAATATTACAAATATACTTGTTTTTTTAATGTTTCTATTTGTTTATCCATCGAATAATTGATTAGCATTAAAAGTTTTGATGGTTCTTATCTATTATAAAAATTTAATAAAAAGCTGTCACCTGTCATCAGCAGACAACAAATCATATTCAAAGTACCAGATATCTTCAGTGGAAGCTAAAATCACATCAAGATGGGTTAATTATTTGAATATGACAATGTATGAAAATCACTGACATGTTCGAGTTCCCAACAATCATCGTATGTACAATTGTTAACTTGATGAAAGATGAGACCAGTCTACTTTTTTGGAAAATTTCATATTTTCCGTAATAGTTTAATCAACGTCCCGTTATGACATTGAGACAAATGAAATAAGATATTTAAGAATTCCGGACTAGTATATCTTTTTCCAGTATGATATTTATGTTCAGTAGGCACTGTTTTCCTTCATCAGCTATACGCAGACATTTAGTTATGAAACCTAAGCATAAGTTACAATAAGCAAAGTACTTGAAAACAATAAATATGAATTCTCCCTTAGATCTCATTATTTACGAAAATATTTAAAGTTTTCAAACAAATGTATACGGTGACACTAATTTGGGAGGATATACTAGCATTTATGCATAGATAGCTTAATGTTACAGTGAAGACAGGATACTGGACCAGAGCAAAATCATATATATATAAACCTAGAAAATGGATAGTTTTCTAGCTCCTATGATTTTAATCAGTCTCTAAAGAATTTTGTAGTAGAAGAAAAACATGAAATAAATGACTTACCGTTTGAAACAACTTTTTGACCTATATTTTTGGTACATATTGTAGGAATTAGGAGACTAACAGGAATTACCGTAGGTTAGTTCAAAATTTCGTTGCATCTGTCACACTTGAAAAAAAATATAATGAAAAGTTAAGAACTTCAACATTAACTTTTTAATTAGGTTTCTCTGTGCTTGCTATTATAAAGTATGATATTAATTAATCGGTATTGGGTGGACATTGCGATATATTATTATTTAAACAACAAGTTGAATTGTCTTATGAGCAACAGTTTATTAAAAATTTTCTTACACTATTCCAGTTGTTCTTCTTCGTCTCCGAATAAAGTTTTCTGCATTGAATATCCAAAATATCGCAGGGTTTACTGTTGAATTCAGTGGTACCAAATGCTTAACAAGTTAAAATGAGTAGTATAAAGTTATAGAGAAAATACGATCAAATGTCTAAATAAAAGTGGACGACAGTGAGTAGTGTATTAATTTGTAAAAAATGAAACATGCATGTTAATTCATTTGTCAAATTCCTATAATAGAAATAGTTATATAAATTCAATATTCATGAATTACACAAATCTTCACCTACGGTATTTTATCATATCTAACAAGCGAGAGCATGCAAGATGATATTTTACAGTTGTTATATGTAAACTCAATACCTCGTGATTCATTTTATCTATGATCTTTAATGCTAATACTCTCTTGAAATTAAGATGTAAGAAAAACTGAATGCATATAAGTAGTACTTTACATCAGTTAATTAATTAACTAATAAGTAAGGAGAAATTGAATAGTTAGTCCCAGTTTTAAGTAGTTAAATGTTTGGAATTGTTCCTGTAAACATTTATAAATTGGTTAAGTGATTTTATTCTTCAAGTTGTACCATAAAAGTAGTCACGTATTCACAGTTCGACCGTGACAAGACGGCACTTAATTATCTAAACCAAAGACGTGCAACTACATTTTCTAAAAGATAAACTTAACTACAGAAGTGCGAAATGTATAAATAGTCATATTCACAGATAATGAAATCATTTTTGAGACAATGTTTTTCAAATCCAAGAAAGTGAAATAAGACTATTTATTATGCTATACAGGAAGATGTATTTTTAAAACTAACTTGAATAATTGGTGAATATTTCATCAAATATGGAGCATATCGTCTCATATATCCATAAGTAACCATTAAGTTCCATACCATAAATGGACACCAACAAATCACATAAGCTAAGTGATAAAACATAAGTAAAATTATTGTTTCGTTTTAAAATACATTTCTATCCATTAATCACAAATTATGGTTATGAAGTAATACAAGTTAACGATTAAATCTAACTTGGATGTCTCCAAAGTTAATGTGATTACAAAGGAAGTAAATATCAATACATTTCAGGAATTTGTAATCTCGACCTTGCCTTTTGGCTATTGCTTTGTTTGATATTCCTCAAAGTTATTTTAAAAATTATGACAAGTTCACTTATTTTTTTATGTACATCGACTCTTCTGACTTGTCTGGTGAATTTACTTAGATTTACAGTAATTACTTTGTCATCTTCAGATAATTTCACGGACCATATGTTTAGTTTGCGATACAGACATCATGTATTAGCTTTTACCAGATAAGTTATGATCCATAAAAGCTGTTTAATATTCATTGCTTCCCATATTTTCGTATTTATTAATATATAGATTCTTAATCAATAAATAATTAGTACAGATGTTCTGGAACATTTTACAAACAATGAAAATAATCACATTTGCTTTTAGGTGTCATTACCAAGGTTTGTCTTGATAATTTTCTTTGAAGAATTGGCTTACACTGGGTCACGAAACGACAGAAAATTCAAAAATCTAATTTTTCTACTCGCCGGGACATTAAAATTATGATATTTTTATTAACACTTGCTAGTAGGTTTTACGTCCACATTTTTGACGAATGATTCAGCTGTAAATGGTACAGTGACGTTCTACAGTTTCCACTGAATTTTTGTTACTAAGGTATCAGTAGCACTAAGGTCTAATTTAATGCATAATACACATTGAAGTAGGTTCATACTTAAAGCGAGAGTTATATGGGTTAAGACAATTTCATTAAGACATAAAAACATTATATTAAGAAACTGTCAAGATCACATTGTTCATATTAACTGAATCAACGTCTGTCCAGTTCAGAAAGGAACTAGATTATAAATACATTCAATCATATATAAATCTGAAAAAAATTAATTCAATTATTTACTTGAGACTATCAGACAAGTCATTTTGACTGTTTTCACTTTAGCACGGGATATACAACTGGAATGTACATGTTTACGGTTAATACGTCTAGATAGTCCAATTCGCAGACTCTTTTTATCGAGTGACAATTCACTTAGCTTCTTGTTTGATATAGAAATCGTAGTTACAGAAAGTGGATTGCTTAGATGTTTTTCCTGAGATCGCTTTTGACGCAAATCTGGTAGATCATTTATTCTGAATTTTCGAGATTTGGATGCACTCCAAATTTTAATTACGATGATAATATGACAGGTGGCTATAATAAATGCTGGTATGACAAAAACTGACATTGCTATAGAGGTTAGATAGGCCTAAAATTAAAAAGAAAACAACCGACATTGTTTTGATGAAAAAAAATGACTTGAAAATAATTCGGTTCAGAAATAAACTGTTAGGATGAAAATAAAACTTGTGAATGATCTATTTTGAAATATTAACATTCAGATATCATCACGTTTGTGAAAAAAATTTAATTTTATAGGTTTGTTAATCATCTTAAGTGGCTTATGAATACCAGGAGATGACTATTGTTTGATATACATAATCAATAACTGACTAATCATATCAGTGAAGCGCACTTTTTGAAAGCCACCTAGTTTCGGTTTAATTGTAAACAACTTTGACAGACATGGTAACAGTAATCCGAACGAGCAGTCAAGGGATTCATAATTAGCTAATTTTTCATCTCATAACTCTCCTAAATATTTTTAAGACAGCCTTATATAATATTATATACACAAAATGCGTGACTACTAAGAGGTGTATCTGAGGACACCGCTTGAAAGTGGTATAAGAACCTATGTTTGTCTGCAAAGTAAACAGGAATTATCATCCGAAAGATTTAGTGTAAAATATTAATTTCATTTCTATTTCGAAGAAATGAATTGTTTTTCGATTCAGAACTTTACACTTTACTAATTATACGAAATAAATGATCAAGCTAGTGGTAAGCTCCTTACTTTTGTGATCTAAACTAAAACGTGGATAACATGTACAAACCATATGACCACGATTTTGTGACACAAACCACATTATTATGAGATCAATAAAAATCGACTAACAGTATGTATCTATAAATCTCTATTCAAAAGACCAGACTATTACTAGTTAATGCCATTAAAGACCAGAAAACTTTCGGGGGTTCAAGTTATAAATCTATGACACTATACGGATTTAAGTAAATATTTAGAAAACTCTATAAACCTCAAGAGCTTCCTCTGATAGGTTATTAGTTAGTTATGAATAATTTCAGAAACTACCTCAAAGTGTACTCTGACGTCCAGTCAAGCATGACTGTTTTACTTTTTGTATCGAAGTAAATATTCAATTGTTTGACGTCTTACTTTACATTCTGATACTTGGTTTGTTAGTATTTAAACAATTACTTATCGGTTATCTTCGTTATCAATATTTAATCAGTTTTAACTTATTATTCCTGTTTTAATAGATGAATTTCTTCCATTAGAAGAATGAATTACATTAAAATTTATACAAAGTAATTTTCATTGAGATCTTATTTGAAAACTTCCTTATTTTATAGGTATTCTGTAACCGGTTTTAAGTGTATGGTGTGCTGCTAATAATTTTTAAAATAAATAAATGATCTTGAAAACTACTTAATAGTCTACGTAAATCCTTAATATAGTACAACGTTTATCTTTAGTTTGCACACATGGGTTAACTGAATTATGATATAATTGTCTTTTTTTCCCGAAATTAAACAAACAGAAGGAGATAAAAATTTATGTTTACATTCACATCAACAATATTTTATGCAGTTCGGACATATGTTCTAACAACCTGTGTAATTACCGTCTCCAAACTCTGTATGAATCCTATATAATTCAGACAATTAATGATGATTTATGTGGACTAATAATATTAAATATGATTATTCTTAATTTTACATATTTTGATGGAGTTTTGTTCTCTGAGCTGGATAGTTTGGTTGTGGAGCTTTCCTCGTTCTTCTGAACGACATCATCAGCACAAACGTCAGATAGAAGTGAGGCGTTCGCATTTCTTCATATGTGGTTCACAGGTTGTCCTGTAGACCCCGATGTTGATTGGTTCTTGTTGACCTTAAACTTGTCATTGTTTACTTCTTTGTTTTGGTTGTATCTCCTATTAGGAGATCAAAATCATCCACCTGAGGTAAAAGTCTTCTACACCATCCCATAATTTTATATATAACTGACTTCATAGAATCAGTTGAATTCTGACAACGATGTACGTTTTAATAGTTAAAAAGATGAATAAAACTACTAATCGATATACACAGTGAAATGATATAATATTACACCCGTAAAATCACCACTGAAAGTCATTCAATAAACTGTTCAGCAAATCAATTCACATTTAGTAAAATAACAGCATTATATACAAATACTTAACAAAAAAATCAGTAAATGTAGAAGTCTTTTAAAACATAAGCATTTAAGAAGTGAACGTTTCTCAAGTGACCTAAACAATAATTAAATTAAGGCTTGACTATGAAGCTTGATTTTCAGTCATCATATCAACATTTTAGAGTTAAATAATTCCAGTTATTTCGTGAATTTACAAATAATAACGGATTACATTATGATAATCAGATTTACTATTAAACAGTTTTTTGCATATTGAACCAGGTTTAAAAAAGCATTCAAGAAAATTTCATTTAATACATACACAAAACTTATGATGCCTTCACTGACATCTGCTTAACCTATGTGTAAACTTACTTGTGGACTAATTCTGCTAAAGTCGAATCGACAGTTTTCATACTGTGTCCCTTCATAAACTTTTTGAGCTAGCAACGCTGTAGGTATACCGCATACCACTGCTGCTAACCATGCAGATCCGATTAACATGAGGGCATGTGTTTCTTCAAAATAACAATAGAGAAATAAAAACACAGCTGGTAAAGAGTTTGAATTTTGCTGATACAGAAAAACATAATGATCCTAGAAAAAACTACCTATCTGATGGCTAAAAGGTTTTGGTTTTCATTATCTATTTAAGATGTGGTTTTACTACATCACAGCAAGATTAGTATTGTAACTTAAGAAGTAATCATAAATTTACCTATGATTTAAAAACTTTTCAGAATGCTTAAATATTGTGTAACGGCGACCCTCAAATTATTCCAGTCTAAATAACTACGCTATTTTTTGAAGTATTCACCAGAAGCCACAAGGTCAGTATTCCTATTCAGAGAAAATAATGTCTCATAGAATAATATTGCCTGCTTAAAAATCTTTTTATAAGTTGTAAGGTAAGTATCATGAACGTAATATGGAGATATGAACAGCAAGATGTAGTCGTTTAATTATGTAGATTAATGTAAATTATCCTCAAACATAGTTTACATTAGGAACAAACTTCAACTGTTCAACAGTTGAAAACAAGATAGCACATCAGACAAGATCCTTTTTGGTTTGAGATACCTCAGCAAGACGCATGTAAGACTCTATAAAGAATTGAACTAGGAAATATAAGATGATACAAAATGAGTATCACCGTCTATTTTTTAATAGGAATATAACAATCGTCATCTACTTATCTTCAGCAGTGTTTCTGGAGCAACTGATTTAAACATTTTTCTAAGCAAAGTAAGATGATATTGAGCTGTTGAAATAGTCTATATTCACAAATTTGCAAAAGTTGTTATCTACGGATAGATTATTTATTTTATCAGTACTTTTCAGTTGTTTACTGCTTTCAGTTAAGACAAGTGGTTATAAATATGAATGCAGTTATAAAGATAACAACTATTTTGAACGTTAAAAATGCGTTGTAGTTTTGTTCAAATCGATCAAATCAGTGCGAGAATGAGTTTCGGGGAATGTTTTTTTATGACGGATTTCGCTATTTTGAAAGATTTTATGAAATATTGTCTATGAATGTAAATCAATTCCCTCTTTTACTTAGGTTTAAAAAACAGATATGTAAAACACTTACTTTTACTAAATTTCGATGAGGTAGCTCGGAGCGGTCTACATACAGCCTCTGCACGATCAATACTTAACGCTATTAATGCGAAAGAGCTTCCGTATGTTATGGTAGTCTGGAAGTTATTGACAATAAAACAATGATTTATCAGTGAATTCGAAATCATAATAATCATGCATATTGAATCTATTTGTCGGTTACATTTCAGAGATAAACAATTGAATATTCAAAAGTCAGACAGAAACATTTGTTTTCATTGACATTGTCATCAGTTTCCAAATTATAAATCGGCAAGTATTATATTATAATAACCAATTTATTTGCGAATACGTAGATAGGTTATTTTAGAATTAGTAATTATTATCAGTTGAAAATACTAAGTCCATATAAACGTAAACACTTTCAAAATTGTAAGTATCATTACCAAGGTTTGACTTGATAAATTAGAATAAATTGGGTAGATTGTTATAAATAAATTAATATATATCAAATTTAATCCAAGTTTAAATTAATTTTGATTTGATTATTTATTCTCTGAAGAAGTGGCCTAAACTGAGTCACGAAACATCAGAAAATTCAATTTTTCTACTCATTGGGATATTACAAATATATTAATTTATTTACTTGCAAAGTTGGTCATATAAGATCATATTTGGGGTCACTCTATCAGGTCTGTCTTATAAATTTATTGCATGAAAACCCCAGGTAATGAATGCTTCCCTGTGTTTTTCCTTGCTAAACATTCCGTGATATTTTTCAATACTGTTATCACAATAAATCTAACATAATATTTCCCCTCTTTCGTATCATATTTATTTGGTTTTCCTATTGTTAACACATCTGACCTTAAAATGGATTTTAGCCTAAAGTCTTAATCTAACCATACATTGCGGATTTTATAAGTACTTACAGTCAAGATAAACGGTTCGTTATAAACTTGGAACAATAAAAATTAAATCAAATCGGCAGTTGCATTATCAATTGATCTGACAAATCGGTGCAAAGCGTTGTGTGAACATGTCTGATCTTTGTATTCGTATTCGTAATGTTGTAACTTATATGCGTGTATGATTTTGAGTTTTCACAGATGAGCATTTTTGCATGCTTGTTCATATTCATTTATCTATAACACTGCTTGTTTATGAGAATCATATAAGATGAAACGCAAACTTATTTACTTGAGTTGGCCGGTAGTAACTTTCAGCTATGCATCTATCTATTATCGTCTATCTGCTGATTTCTACGAATGAAACATATACTTCCAAATTACACTGGTATCCGAGTTATTTTTTCTCTTATCAATAAAAGATTCATTCAAAGTAGGTATATATATATATATATATATATATATATATATATATTCGTGATGTTAACCATAACAATTAATCATAGATTTCTAGCTTTTGAATAAAGGAAGGATCAAACTTTTCAATACTTTTAAAAATTGGAGCTTGACTCTCTGATTTACTTCTGCCATATGCAGTGTTACGAATTAAGTCTTGGAGCGTCTATGTGATTATTAATTACTGAGCCAAAGGTTCATGTAAATAACGTCCTACAACTAAACAATCCATTCCAGATTCTGTTTACTAATCAGTACTACTTCATATGCAAGAACATTGTTCTCACAAAATAACTTGGTTGATATATAATATGCATTAAGGAGGTTTAATAAAGAATACGATTTAATATTCACATGAAATATATAGGAAAATATATTTCCGTACAAAGTATTTAAAATAGTTCAAACTTAACAGAAATCATTTGCCATTTTTTTCTTTTCATATCTAACAAACATTTTCTGTGACTTTTTATTTAATCAAAATTATATTTTTAAGCGGTTATACTTGAATGATGTACAGTAAATAACTGATTCTGTTTTATATAGATGATATATTTACAATATAACTGTGGTGTGTGCTACCAGATCGACAAAGGTAGTATATAACGCTAGTCAGGATGATCGAGAAGATCGAGGAGGAAAGAACGGTAACAGAGAGCAATTGGCATAGAAATACAGAAACAATGAAGTCTGATACAATTGACTGACATTTCGAGAAGTATTTACCGTATGGTTCTCAAATTTTACTAAGATACCCTGTATTTTTTATTCAAATATATTCGATTGTCCCTACTTGTGTTCTCATTTACTACATAATGTGTTGTCTATGTTGTATCCTTTCGGAAATTTCCCTATAAATCATGATAGAATAATTCAATAAAAAATAAACATCAGCAATTTAATAGTTGAGACCATGAGTCAATTAAAGCTAGACGATCATGAGAAACCTGGAAGCACTGGACGGCCATTTCGTCATAGTGTGGGAATTGTTGTTTCTGGATTTCTTACTTTTAAATTTATTTGGATAAATGAATCTAAATATCTAATGAATCAGAATGAGAGTTTTCCATTCTTAAATTTTTAGTTCATGATGGACAATATTTAAAATTTTTTTAAATGACAGTGACTTTTCTGAACATTATAAAATGAATTTTCGGAGTTACTAAACAAGCAGTTAAATTATAAAGATCTTGAAATGGAATTGGATAAAAATTGTTAGTTATGGCTAATGTTTTTACCATGAAATGGTTGATATTGATATGATGTAGGAAATAATTTAAAAGTTTTGTTTAGGTCTGAATAAGTCTGAAAAGTCCTAATTGTAGGGCGTTCAGAAAATATATATTATTCCTCTTTAATGACTCACATTAACTCGGCGCCCAAATATTGTGAAACTATTCGTTCAAATTTAAACGAAAGTTCTTATATATAACATCAATGTTTAGATAAATTATTCTCTCATAAAACAGATTTGTGTTTAGGTTCTACTTCCCCAATGATCTAGAAATTTTGTAATTCTTAAATTAACTTATCTATACTGACAATAAAAGGAAGAAATCGTGAATATAAAATATAATCACTTACAGACATATACTTCACTAGTTTACAAACAAATGTTGGTGCATAAAATACAATTGTGATATTCCAAATTATTTCCGGTAAGATTCCACCGAGGGCTACAAAGAGATCTATAGAAAATAAGAATAATAGGAAGAATCAATTTGTGCTAATAAAGATCGGATAAAAAATAATCATGCTTAAATCCCTATATGACGTTTTCAAAAGAGTTGAATTTCTTTTATCTGGTATGCTTTATACCTTTAAAAGACGATTTTACTAGGCTACATCAGAACTGAAAAATAGTATGAACATAAGATTCATTATGTTTAGAAAGGTTCACACTCTCCTCACAAAATTCAGTCTTATAATCATGACGGCAGCTGAAAACCAAGTTATTATGCACTTGCAAAAATAGTTTCCTCACACAAGTTTAGCGGTCTTTTTGTTTGCTATGTTTTGTCAAAGTTTTAGGTATAAGAATAAGCCAATTATAATTAAAAGATGTGTTAATTCTTCAAAAGTAAGTATACTTGGTCAATTCCATGTAAATGCGACTCAGGACATCTAGTCGATAACAATGGTTATATACTTTTATTATAAAATCAATCTATAAAACAAGTCTATTGAATATAGATAAGGATCTATTATTCGAACTAGTAAATTATTTGATAAACTTTTACAAATGCTTCTGACTTATGTTAGATTTTTCAGTGAACCCAGATATGATCAGCAAATATCGCAAAACATTGTTGTATCTGAATTTCTTTTCATCATTAATCACGGCTAAATTAAATGACTCAAGCGCCAAACTGCTTCTAAAATATAAGTTAAATTACTGTTCAAAGATTTTCAAAGTTGCCATTCAACTTATTCAGACTATTCAATATATCGTACTGGTAAGTAAAAATTTCAAACATTTCGAACTTTCTGCAATCGTAAACATTGACTTAATGGTTTTCATGTGATATCTAATAAAATAAAAGTTGATTGTACAGTGACCGTTATTTACCCTTGAGACAAACTATAATTAAATGGAGGTTATTATAAACTTTGTTTGCTGAAGACATTGGTTTACGAATTACCTTAAGTATTGTTGGTAATTGTTCAAAGACACAATATTCTGACGAAAACATTTAATGTCGGATTATTGATAAGAAGCTTATTTTACATGTTTCCTATAATTGCTATTTGATTGGTGATTATTCATGATAAACAATATACACAGTTTAAATGCCTGGTCACATTTTCAACTTGAAACCTTTTCCGAACCGTGATATCTAAATTTAATAGTGCTCTAAAGTTCATCTGCTCTATTGTTACTAGCTTTAAAATATGCAAACGTTTTTTTTAACAAGCATCCCAGACTTAAAAATGATTTTTGTAGAAAAATAGATGGTGCTACAATGGAATCTCGTTTATGTTCTCTTCCAATAGGCTGATTTATATGACATCATGTGAATAGTTGCAATTAGCCAATTTATAACTGAGTAGAAAGAAAAGCTTAGTCCATTCAGTAGCTAGACGACTGTGCGCAAAAGATCCATGTTCAGCTCATTCTTTTTTTAATCGACATACCACTCCTAACTTTTGGAACTTGTAAGTACCAATTATTATCTTGTTATTTACTTTCTTCTTTGCTGTGAATTGAACATTCGTCTTTGGCGTTATGATTCTTATTAACTTGAAAACTATTACACAAACTTTTGATAGGTTTGAGTACGTTTAGACTGATATCATGAATAGATCAGTGTTAGACCATCATTGAAAATCTGGAAGAATTGGACGTTCTTTTCGTCCTTGTATGGGACCCCTCAGCAGTGTGAACTCAAGATTCCGAAAACGAGACCTCAGGCCTCGCGCTCAAACGCTTAAACTTTAGGCCACTGAGTAAGCATCCAATGATGGTTACGACTGGCTTCAGTCAATCCACGATACTGCTCGATCGTTCACCATTGTTTTCAGTGAGTCACGGTTTCTCATCTAGTCACTAGTGCGCAAATGATAAGCGTTCTTTCGTGAGGCCAAAAATCCTGAGCCCGAGCCCCGCGTTCGAAATCATGGATGTGCACTGCTATTGAATCCCATTTTAGGACGAAATGGCCGTCTAGTTCTCTTAGGTTCTCAGTGGTGGTCTAGCATTGGTCCATTCATGATATCAATCTAAACCTAACAATCTCCACAACCCTATGCTGATAGTTTTGAATACATTAATAAGTGAAATAACATTCTTCCGTTTACAAACTGTTATATGCATGTCTTGATAGTTTTTGATAACCTTATTAAATAGTACAATACCTCTTCATTTTTTACAAACTCTTATATTCAATAATTAGGAGTGTTTAACTGTTTTTAGTGGGTTTTTGGTGGTCTGATTATAATACCCACCAATAAGATTGTACAGCCTAAAAAATGCCATCGTAAAAAGGAAAATTTTTAGGACTAGATTGCATTCATTCTTTTCTTATTCTTTCCTTATGATGTTTTCAGTATAACAAGTTTCTTTGCTTCTTAAATCTTATTATGATCTCCAACAAAATAATTACTGTCATATTTGACTTTGAAATGATAGAATAGAAATCGATTTCGTAAAGTCGTTCAACATACGTACAAAAATATTTGGTTCGCTTAAATATAAATGCACCGAATAACGTAACAATGAGCAAGTGTATATCAATCGGCGATATAAGTTACTGTTTAATTCAAATAATATTCAAAAACAAACCAACAAAACAGTGTATATGTTTCCATCGGTGAATCGTTTTTGAATAGATTCTCGTATCTCTGCTGAGAAGTTGTGAATGTTAGTGTTACAGTGATAGAAATAAGGCAGCTGTGATATATTGAGGTTTAGCAAACATATTAAATCTATTAGAAATGTTATTTGCTTGTGTTGATAGATGAATTGTAAATATTTTAGAGGATTCACATTTGAGAGTTAAATTTCACTGACTATTGAATTAATAAACTAATTTTGATTCTTCCTGTTGAGAAGATAAATGCGAACTAGATGGAGACCATCAAAGCATTAAATCTACTGCGTAAATAAAAGATGAGTTGCTTTCAATGGTATGAAGCAAAATAATGATAGCTATTCACTATGGTCTGTTTTATTTCACATAGAGAAAATAAATTTAAGTGATATAATTGATGGCAAACCGAATAGCGATCAACATAAAGATTCATCTGTTAAACGTTTGAATACGATTACCGAAATAAAATGTGTTATTTTTAATCATAGTAATTCAATTTTCAGAATGAAGGATCATGAGGATCGATGTAATTTTTATAATTGAATTCATGAGTCGATTTAAGCCCGACCATTATTGGAAACCTGAAAGAAATGGACATCCATTTCGTTTTAGTATGGACTTCTCAGCAGTTCGAATTCACGATCCTGAACACGGGAGCTTCGGTCTCATGCGCGAACGATTAACCTCTAGACCAATGAGTCGGGAATCAGCGGTGTAAATGTCTAACTTCAACTGATCTTGCGCAACCATTCATCCATTGTCTGAGGTAGATGACTGTCTCTACCCAACAACGGATTAAACTTCACTGGTCTAACTTAGATCAACTCATGAATTCAATCATTAAAATTATTTCTATTTTACCTGTCGTCCTATTTACTAATGAAAACCAACCTTTTAATTTAAAACGACACTAAATTAAATGTTAGCTGAATATTTACTAAAATGTTTACCTGTAATAGCTAAATTAATAATGAATATTTTCATTTGTGTTTTGATTTTTCTTGAAAAAATCACACCAAGTACAGTCAAATTACCAATAACAATTGTAAAGAATAAAACCAATAAAATGATTAGTCCAATAGATTGTAGCTATAAACAAAGAAAAAAAGGGTAATCCTGTTAATTATAAGAAAAAGTCATAATTAAAAATGGTATTCTATTGTCATGATGCAAAATAATTGTTTCCTTGACTATAATCATAATAAGTATAATAACCTGATAACTGTTGTCACAAATGTCGTTTATAAAAGATAATTAATAATAACCCTATACTTTTAGATATAATGAATGAGATCTTTTGTCAGATAAGATTAGGTAGAACAGGAAATAATTATTCAGTACAATATTTATATACCTTTTGTAAGTATTTAAATGTTCATAGATATAGGCAAGCTGTTCTGTACAAGAAAAAGCTTATCTGGTAGTTGATTAAATAATATATCGGCAACATGAACAGTCATGGTTTATTACAAACCATCCAAAATTAGAAAATTCAAATGTGATATACAATAGATAGTTAATTTTATGTTTCATTAAAGTTGAATGGTGTTCCGTTGTGGTCAAAATGTACGGCCTTGGTTCCACTGATGTCCAGCAACCAACCTTAATTAAAAACTTGAGAATGAATGACATTATCTTAGCAACGTGCATAGGATTCAAACTTCAAATTGAACACAATGAGTTTTGACCTACAAATAAGTTTTTATATCAAATTACACCAGTAAATACTAGCCAAATAAGTTAATTCTTCAGATGGTGCTTGGAGGTAGTCAGCAGAAAACCCTGGACCCGGGTTTCGTGCTATTTGGCACTCGTCAGCAAGATGTACCAGTAACTTTGAGGGAACTGACGCTCCTTGATTGATTCGATCCCGTGTCACCCAGCTTCACAGTCAGATATGTTACCACTTGGCTATCCAGGCTGAGATATATTCACAACTGACTGATTACCACCCAGTGATCAATCAACTGTGAAGTTAATGCTTCCCATTTTTATTAATGTTTACACAAATATTTTAACAGTTTGATGAGCTATTTGAACTGTAAGATAAGAGGTGAATTTATATTCCTATTTTCAACACAACAAAAGCTAAAACGTTATCACAATAAATCGTTAGCAACACAGTTTTTACATAGTGAATTTTAAACATAACTGAATTAGTACTTGATTACATTGTTAGTGGTGTTTAGTATCTAAATTATAAAAGATGTCTAATTAAAATATTTATGTTTGCTAAAACTTGTAATTTATTTGGTACGATCAATACATTTCCCACACGTTAACTATATAATCAAGTTTACCAATCTTTCATAACTAAGTTTACATTTTCACTAAACAAATGAAATGAATATTATGTGATGATTAGATTGAATTTTCTTAACATTCATCAGAGTTTGAACAATTTGTTTCAGATAGTTTCTACAGTTATGACCAACTTAAAATAGAATTATTCATCCATCTATGATTTAGCTACAATCAGTAAATTTATCATTGTGAAAAATAATTGAGCAGTGGCTTTTATGTATCGCTACATAAAGTATAACAAAACCAGTAGAAAATGAAGGTTATGCCGGAAACATATATATATATATATATATATATATATATATATATATATATACTGATGTTTAGATATGTTGGCAAGTCACTAACTAGTTTGAACGGTGACTCATAGTGAGTGCGTGATGGGTATCTATCATTTGATGCAGATCACTAGTACGAATGTTTAATTGTAGATTTGATTAACAGATCATAAAAGATCTGGGCAAATCACTTACAATCATAATATAGACTGAGATAACTTTGCTGTACTGAGACTTTTCCACTTTTTAATGAATTCTTAAGAATATTTGTTCGTTCTAGATTTTTTGGTTATAAATGGCCATTGTGTTAATACACCACTTTTAAAACATTTAAATAGATTGAAGGTGAGATTTTCAACCTAATATTTTACGATTATAATTTATTGAAGAGTATATGTTCTGCATGTAACTTTTTTATATCAAGATTTTCAATTTCATTATAATCATAAAATCGAACAACGTACTTGAAGGTAGATTGAAAAATGAATGCAATAAATCTAAATTATGAAGTGAGTTATATTGTTTTATTTAATAATATTTCAATATAATTAGATGAAAATGAATGATATTTATCTCACTAGTAAATAATAATGATAATACAGGTTTTAGAAATAACTACAGAACGAAAATCAATTTACAAGCATAATCAGGTTGATACAGAGTTGGAACATATTGTATGATAATATCTGATAACATATACCATATGGTAAAACTATGACGACAAGAAAAAGTTGTATCTTATTGTTAATAAATTACCTTGTACGTTTACATTGCTTTGTACACTTTGATTTCACTGTCTTAATTTTAAAATAATTTATTCATATGCACAGATCCATTATCTAGATTTCTTTGTCGAGGTTATGAACTGAAGATATTTGTCGTTGTTAAGAACGTTTGAATAGATATTATACTTTCTACGAAAAATAATAACCTAAAAATTTACATGTTTGAATATATAGTAAATCAATGATTTATTATAATTTACTACTGAAGAACATCTGATTTGTGGTGTGCTTTGTTGAAATGAACAATAATCTTACATAATAAACATTCAAAATTGTAGATAAAGAACTGATAACTTTATTGTTACACAAAACTACGGACAACTGATAACATCTCTACAAGACGTTTTCCTTTACATAGCGGCCACTCATTTTTAAATTTTATAAATTTAATCCAAATTCTAGATAATAAAAGCAAAATAATGGCTGAATTGAAACTAAATGGAAGAATGTGATTATATGTAACTAGTAGACTAGGCTATAAAAATCCAATCAAATGAATGCTAAAGTACAAATAGATTTGTAGGGCTCGGATACATGAGATGTACGTATGTAGCCCAATAATAATATTTATTATCAAAAATAATTAACTTTAATATATTTAAAATATGATCTACTTCAATCACTTGGTGTTGTTTTACTTGTATCTTCACACTGTTATTTAGGACTGCAAGTGATAAACCTATTGTTGGAATATGTGCAACTTGTACAGATTACCTCGATATAGCCTTAAATCGCAAGTTCCGTTTAAAACCAGCATTTGATAAGTAAGTCGGTTTTATATTCTAATAGAATAATAAAGACTATTTAAACTTTCTGTATTGAATTAATAGTATGCAAAGTGATACCTTATAAGGATATAACTATGGAATAGAATGTAATTATTTGACATGGCATTTATTTATTTATTTATTTATTATTTACTTGAAAGTTTACTCACAATTACTTAGTCTAAATTAACTTTTTCCAAACCTCGTTTCAAATTTTTATTTCACAACATTCACCAGTACTAAAGTAGTTTTATTTCAAATACGTTTGATTAGTCATTTGATATATACTAAACGATACACGAGTGACTGGAACAAAATAAAATATGCAGTTGGTTCATGTAACGTATTGTTACATGAATCTTCAACAGTATGCTTAGATGAACGTCTAACAAATTACATATCTAATTCTAGTTATTAGTATGAAAACATAAGTTGAAACTGCTGAGGCGTACTGAACTTTGACAAATTCCTATTACAACATTATAGAAAAAAGACTTGAAAGCAAATACTTTGAGACACCATAAAAAATCTTTTAGAATAGTTCATAGTCTCCCGAACTGAATACTTATTATCTGACAATCAATTACATCATCTCTGAGTAGGTTTGAGGATTGCTCTAAACCAAGAAGAAAATGAAAATTTCGTTTACTGCTATCTACGACGTTTTAGTTATGAATTTCAAGCTTATTGTTAAGCACAAAATTTGTTATTCTCTTATAGAACATTTTCCTTAAGATCTTATGATTAGTCATAAACACTAAAAATAATTTCCAGATTTGAAGTGTGATATACAATTAAGAAATGTAATATTATTCCATTTATTATCTGAAGTCCCAATAAAATGTTATACAACTGATATATGATAAATGAACTTAAAAGAGCTGTATATCGATCCTTTAAAGGAATACATATGTATACATCAACTCAGGTGAATAACATACTATTTTATTCTGTTAAAATCATTCAGGCATAATGAATAAAGTCACATTTCAAGATACATATTATGTTGTCATATGTCTGATCTAAATATACAATTAGGAAATACAACGAATAAATATATTAATAAAACTATAGATCTATCTTATTGGCATTTCATACGAAACAACACGTCTACACAAAATTTCAAATTCAAATATACTATGATAGGTAATCTATAGAATATATATGATATGTAAGTTAAAGACATGAAATACCTCTACTAGCAAAATTATGTTCTGAATGAACACTTTTAAAAACCAATTTCACTAACATGTCACTATTCTCTGAAATGAAAATGAAAATTCATAAAAAATAACGATCTGAATATGTTATAAGATCAGTTCTTATTTGTTACGTTTTGCTAAATAAGAATCATATAAATTATCGTTTATAAGGACAAGCTACTTCAAAATTTTAAAAAAATACACAAAAGAAAAATCCATGATAGATTAATCACAATAATTTAAGAACATTATTATAGTCCAATAAGTCCGATAAAATTATATTTGCTTTACATAAATCTTATTATAGATAGATTTCTATTCCTCTTCTAGTATTAAAGATATAATTACGAGATTTTTGTCTAGTTTCTATGAAAATAATATTCAAATGTAATCAATACTAGTAATTAACGAAATTAGGAACATCTTCCAGACATAAAATGACTGTGTATTTTCCTATGTAACATTATTCTTTAGACTGAAGATCTAAAAACAAAATCCAGTATGTTTCCTAGTATTATTTAAGAACGAAACGTTTTTATACTGATCTAAACCTTTTTATGCTGATCAATCAGAAAAGTATTTATATAGATGATGATATAATATTAGCGTCACCTGTCGGTAATATTTTCTAAAAATGATATTCATCCTATTCTAAAAAAGAAAATCTAAAGCTCTACAAGTGTGATTAACAAATTGTTAAATTTCATAATGAATTTGTCAATATTATACTTTTTAATATCAGATGGGTTTTGTGGAGATTGTAGTAGTTTCAATAGTTAAGATCATGAGTCTATTGAAGCTAGACCACCATGGAAAACCTGGAAGCACTGGACGGCCGTTTCTTCCTATTGTGTGACTCCTCAGCAGTGCGTATCCACGACCTCGCCTCCTGCGAGATTCGCACACAGGACCTACTAATTTCGCGCGCGAGCACTTAACCACTAGACCACTGAGCCAGTCGGCATCCAACGGTGTTATTGTCTAACTCCAACTAATCCACGAAAATGAGCGACACATCCACCATTGTCTTCAGTGAGTTACTATCTCACAACAGACCTGGTTGAACTCCATTGGTCACTACTTGTCACTATAACTCCAGGATATACCTCGTGAAGCCAGTCACTAGTGAGCATATGTTGATTAATATCAGATGGATTTTGTGGATATTATAGTAATTTCAATGGTTAAGATCATGAGTCAATTGAAACTATATCACCATGGAAAACCTGGAAGCACTGGATGGCCCTTCAGTCCTGCTGAGGAGTCCCACAATAGGATGAAACGGCTGTCCAGTGCTTCCGGGTTTTCCGTGGTGGTCTAGCTTCAACTGACTCATGATCTTAACCATTGAAATTATACTTTTTAATTCATAAGTTCATATAACTAACATTTTAGCTGTGTTAAATTTTGCCGAATATACAGTAAAAAAACATATATCAGGAGAAATTCCAAGTAATGTTAAATTCTGAAAACTCTATTTCATTATTTGTAACCGTTCTTTAATGTATTTGATGATCACGATATTCTTGATAACCTCAGTATTTAAATGTTTCGTAGCTTTTAATAAAATGTATCAATAAAATCCATCTTTGTAATATAAATGCAAATTAGGAATTGATAGTATATTCTGTTATTTTTTTTTGTTGTTGTTGAAAATCAGCATTATAGTGACCTAATTTTAATACATGTCCTGTATAGTAAACTTTTAAACAAATTTATCTTATCTGAATAAAACTTTATTAAAATACCCATATAGTTTTTATTCTATAAATCAATGTAAATAAGTTAAAATGTTCCTTTCTAATTGATACATGTGCATTACTAGGTGACTATGGTAATGAAATAAAACTAAAAGGTAACATTCACCTTCTCATTACTTTATTGAGGTGACAATTATATTTTTAAAAAAAGATTTAACTGATAGGCAATAGGGAAACAATCTGATTAGACACGTTATGAGTGTAATTCACTTTTTCATTTAACTTATCTTTGTGGCCAAACATTTGAAGGGAGTCAGTTATAATTTAAATATATAAAGGTATTCTAGCTGACACCTAAAATAATAAATAATCTTAACTGTAAAACGTTTTTCACATTGAACTGGATGAATGATTGGAATAATCATGGTAATTTATTTATGAACAATATTCAAGCGAAATTTGACATAAACGTATATTGAGTTCTAAGATATACCGGTGGAAACACTTTTTAAAAAACTACACGTCCAGTTCAACAGTGTTTAAGTCTTAGATTTTGTTTTGGGAATTTGAATTAATTGGTGGCCTATTCCCAATATGAGCTCTATAATAAAATTTCTCACAAGGAGAACATTTGATAACAAAATTATTAATAAAAGAGTCTAAATGGGATTTCTTTTTTGACATCTATAGTTTACAATTGAGAAATTGTGTTGGTTGTCAAAGTAATGTAAAATTAAAATTAAAAATCATTTTAGTCATTCATAGGGCATTATTTATATTTACAAAGAGAAAAAACGAAAGTTTACATCTTGTTTTAAGTTAATAAACAATTTAAGTTATTCATTCATCAAAAACAGTTGTCTCATAGATATTCTTAAAATCGTTTGAAATAATCGTTCCAAAGGCATGTGAAATATATATACATATTCAAAGCTTGAGTAAAAAAATCCGTCACTTGTTGAACAACTTGATATTGTGGATCTATTTATCTCTGCTTGACAATGTTAGGGAATTGAGAATAAAAATCACATCGTCTATTGTTACGAATCAATATTTTGAATCAAATTATATTATATTTTGATCTTTATAAAAGTTTTGAGTATAGTGAGGTAAACTTAATATAATTTGAGACTATCATGTAAATTCAAAACTAATCATTATTTATCATTTGTATATAATCAATAATGACGCTTCAATAACATTCAATGTCTACTAATTAGAAGAAAGGCCTTATCAATAAAGTAAAATGTAGTTGTATTAAAAATTCTTGTGATCAAAGTTGTATTAAAGCAAATTGTTTTATACAACATTAATTAGCTGATCATAAAACTAATGTTGACCTTGTAGTATGATGATTACGTCATAAAATTTATCAAAAAAGCCCTTACACCTAAATCAGCACAATCGAGAAATAAAATCTACTATGAAGGAACCAAAATACTTTGTAAAGATTCGATTTTATGCAAAGAAAGTTAATCAGCCTAACTTCTGTATGTATAGACAAAAATTTATCACGTTTATCATTGGTTTTGCCCTTGAGAAATAGTTTATAAATAAAACGTTTTGGCCGCAACTTCCATTTGTTCCGCTGGTAATATGGATATTAACAATAACGATATTTTAATTATTGTCCTGACTTTACCATGGTGTATTTTTATAATTAATATCCAATTTGAACAATTTTCTACGATCACATACTGAGGAGAACTTAAAAAATATTTCATTTTTAGTCACTAAAATGTTTACACCGAGTACTGTCTTCTTTTTAGATATTAACGTACTGTACTGATAACATAGATCCTTAATTAACATTTTTTCAGATTTTGTACTCATTAAAGTAGTAGTCGAAATTCACCTGATCTTCGTGCCCCTTTGTGAGGTTCCAGTTTATTTCATATTTACAATCCCATTGTGATTAATATCTTTAATTCATCCATTTTATTTATTATTCTTGTAAAGAAGTCTGAACAATTCTTTTCAAAAGCAGACAACTTTACCTTTAAACAGAATGGTTAAATGTTTAATTTAACTACTCATCTTTTATTTGAGAACTAGGGTTTTGTGTTTTTTGCAACAAAACGAATTGGTCGATTTTAAAAAGAACATTTGGGAGGTAGGTCATTTACATCGAAGACAGTATTGATTGTTGTCTATAGTATGATCTACTTCTTCAGATATATTTATCGATCAAATTAACTAATAAAAATAGCCGGAAAAAAAAATTAGAGAAATGAACTTTCAAGAAGTACCATGTTGACAAGGTCAAATGAGATTAGAAATTATGAAAATTATTATTCTTTTAAAAATTTATAATTATGAAATAACTCACATGTTCATCTATAATAACATCCTTTTTATTTTTCAAATCCTCTGTATTATTATAGTCTTTATGACTTAAATTGAAATCCTTAGACTCAGTAACATTTAAAAATATATTTAGTTGATCATTCAACATAACGGTATTGTTGTTATGTAATTAATGAATAAATAAATAAAGATAATTGTAATTTATTCATTGAATTAATAACATTAGATTTAATTTCATTGACTAAAGAAAAAATATATATTAGGAATTCTATAATCTGCATTATAAAAGTAGCACAATTTCATTGGTTAAAAAATAATCATTTAGTCTACCAATAAAATGAATTTTAATAAAGGATAGATTTATTCGATTGAGAATAGATCGTATACTTTAATATTTACTAAATATATGTTATTGTCATTTAAATTTTAGTTAGATTTAATCATTAGAAAATGTTACTTGCACTGTTAAATGTGTTTATTAAAAAAATTGATCGGTTTTAATAATATATTTATGATAGATCCGATAGGTTCGTGGTTCGAATCCTGGATATTGGAATCGTGGATGCACACTGCTAAGGAGTCTCACAGTAGAACGAAACTGCCATCCAATGCTTCCAGGTTTCCCATGGTGGTGTAGTGTAAATCGACTCAACCTTCGGACAATATTTATGATATACATTTTCAATAAATCAATGAGTAAATATTAAATAAAAATTAAGAAAAACCTCTTGAATAGTTTAAACAACACCATAATTAAATATCTCTCTCTAAACTATTCCAGTTATAAATTCTTTTCGGTATTTTATGAGAAAAAAAATGTTAAAAAAAACAAAAACAATTAAACTAATGATGAAAGGACTTTCTTGTGTAAGAAATTTAATATCAGAAGGAGTTTTGTGGATATTACAGTAATTTCAGTGGTTGAGATCATGAGTCAATTGAAGCTAGACTGCGCGACTGATAGGTCCTGGGTTCGAATCTCGCTTGGCGGGATCATGGATGTGCACTGCTGAAGAGTACCATGGTAGGACGAAACGGCCGTTCAGTGCTTCTAGGTTTTCCATGGTGGTCAAGCTTCAAATGACTCGGGATCTCAACTATTGAAATTACTAAATTTAATTCGTGTTTTTCTTTTGAAGATTTCTAATGACTGCAGAGAATATAAATTCATTTTATTCCCTTGAAAATAAGATCAAGTATGATGAGTGACGCAATAAAGATATTGAAGAAGAGATTTTAATTTAACAATAAATCGAAATTGTATCTGTCAATAAATGTTTTGTTTTATCAAATCATATTTTATATGAGGATACTTTAAAAGTTTTTTATTCATTAAAATTACTTTTATATTGTGTTATAATTGTATTATGTGTAACGTTTACCGAATGGTTGAAATATATGTAGGGTACTCACATTTTTTGTTTAGATTGTTTTGGTAATTTTAAGTGCTTCGTTGATCAGCATGTTTTCTTTCATAATATTTAATACTAGTACCTTCCAACTAATTTTTTGAATGTTTTAAGAAATTTGTGAAGTGTTACATAAAGTTTCCAGCTGAAAAGGATGCTTCAGTTAATATCGTTCCTTCTTGACTAAATGATTTAATCATAATTAAACTATCCCGTTTAGCAAATACTACATCACAAAAGAGCAGATGTGCTTTAAAAGTGATTTTTAATATTCGCAGCAACAATGCACATAGCCAGTCTTTGATGTAAACAAATAATTTGATATAACGTTAACATCGCATCTCACAGAGCAATTTCTTTTTGTGTACTTTATTATGTTTACCTTTTGAACATCAAACTAGTTTTCAACTATTGCAGTTTGGTGTCGATAGGAGTTGAAAAGGAAAGCAACTGTTAACACTAATACATAATGAAAAATCTAAAAGCTATACAATCATTGCAACTCCCAAATGTTGAAATATGGATTTCAACTGTTACTTACTTTGCTTACTTACGCTTGTTACTCCCATTGGAGCATAGGCCGCCGACCAGCATTCTCCAACCCACTCTGTTATGGACCTTCATTTCCAATTCTATCCAACTGTTGCTTATTTTTCTCTTGTCTTTCTCTATTTATCGGTGTAATGTGTTCTTCGGTCTTCCTCTTCTTCTTCGGCCCTGAGGATTCCAAGTGAGGACTCGCCTTGTTACACAGTTGGGTGCTTTCCTCAATATGTGACTTATCCACTTCCTCCACTATCTTCCTGGGATCCGGTTTGTTCTCTCCTACAGTAGGTTGTTGCTGATAGTGTTTGGCCAACGAATCCGAAGTATTTTGCGTAGACAACTTTTGATAAACACTTGTATCTTCTGGATGATGGTTTTCGTAATTCTCCAAGTTTCTCCTCCATACAGTAGAACTGTCTTGACGTTTGTATTGAAAACTCTGACCTTGGTGCTGGTTGACAATTGTTTTGGGTTCTAGATGTTCTTTAGTTGAAAATATACTGCTCTTACTTTGCCGATCCGCACCTTCACATCTGCATCAGATCCACCGTGCTCATCAATGATACTGCCTAGATATGTAAAGGTTCTTACATTTTCGAAAGTTTCTCAGTCAAGTGTGATTGGATTGGTGCATGTTGTGTATTTTGAGACCTACTGCTGCTGAGGCTTCTGCTACACTGGTCGTCTCCTGCATTCGTTGTTGCGTGTGCGATAGAAGAGCCAGATCATCTGCGACGTCTAGATCGTCCAGCTGCATCTTAGCTGTTCACTGTATCCTATGCTTCCCCCTAGATGTTTATGTCTTCATGATCCAGTTGATCACCAGGATGAAGAGAAATGGTGAGAGTAAGCAACCTTGCCTGACACTGGTCTTTACTTTGAACGAGTTTGTGAGCTGCCTTCCGTGCATGCTTGTGCAGTTTAATGCATCATATGAATTCTGTACGATACTGACTATTGATATCAACTGTTATTACAACAATACTACAAACCAAGGAAAATACAACGTAGACAACAATACGGAATAAAAGAAAATTCATAAAGTCAACATAGATACAAAATAGTTGATTATTAGAGAAATAATTAAGAAACGTAAGGTGTCAATTCGTAGTAACCAAAACGAAATAATTTTCAGTAATCATGTTATATGTATTGTTAGTTAGCATATGCATTAAGATATGCTAAATGGTAGAATGATTTGAAAGTTAAATAGTTGTAAATATTAATGAAATAGTAAATCAATTTTCTTAGAGACTTGCAAATGAAGGAAGGCGCACTTAACTGTCCATATTCAGTAAACGTACATACCTAAACATAGTACATATGGATTTTGATAGTGATTTCAGTCGATAATATTAAGAATATGAATAAAAATAACTATTGATGCAATTCTTCTCAAATTTTTCTCAGTTTATGCGGAGAAATTAAATATTTTTCATTTTATTCTTTCAAATGTCATAACTTCTATCCAAAATATAGTAAAGAATCCTTTATATATAAGTTCTTCAAAAGAACTATGATCGTTTGGATCAGATTGATATTTAATAGTTTATTTCATGAGACAATTTAAGCTAGACTGCCATGGAAAATTTGGGAGCACTGGATGGTCATTTCATCTTAATATGAGACTCGTCAGAAGTTAGAATCCACGATTCCACGCGTAAACACTTAACCTCTAGACCTAACAGTGTTAATGTCTAACGTCAACCAATCCACGATATTGCGCCACCGTCCACCATTGTATTCAGTGAGTAACTGTCTCATAACGGATACCGTTTAACTTCACTAGTCACGGCTTCCCATTAAAACTTTAAGAAATTCACCTTGAAGCCAATCACACATGATGATTATTACAATCTCCACAAACCCTCATTCTGATTTTTAAAAAATAAATTAATATTAATAGAAAATGTCTCCAAATAATTCATTTATCATTACAATAAAACGAAATATAAATTTAGTTACATTCATAATAATCTAGAAGTATTTTGTTGTTTGAAGTGAAAGTATAGTGTTCTTACTATATATAATATTTTTTTCAAAATAAAAGCTTTATTAATATCCTAGCACAGAATAGTAAATGTATGTATGTATCCCAAGTCTATAATTATTTTAAACAGTTGAGATCATGAGTCAATTGAAGCTAGTGACTGGCTTCAAGATATATATCTCGGAGTTCTAATGAGAAGCATTGACCAGTGGAGTTCAACCGCCTGGCACAAGACTGATAGGTCCTGGGTTCGAATCCCGTGATGCGGGGTCGTGGATGCGCACTGCTGAGTAATCCCATACTAGGACGAAACGGCCGTCCAGTGCTTCCAGATTTTTCATGATGATCTAGCTTCAATTGACTCATATTCTCAACTGTTTAAAATTACTACAATCTTCACAAAATCCCTTCTATATTTATTAATAACATACACCTTATCACCAAGTGTATTCCAAAATTTACATGTTTACAAATCAAACTTATTTTAACAAAAATTATTTTAACTCACATCAATTTCAATTTAAATCAGCCAATTAAATTTATCATTTACAGTAAAAAAAAAATCTAATTTGGATTATTTTTTACTCTAATGTCTTTTTTTAAAAAATATTTATTAGCATAATTCAATTTTCATTATTAGTTTACTGGATTAAGGAGGTATTTATTAACTAAGAAATCTTTTATCATTAATTTACATTTAGTTATTCAAATCAATCCAGTTTTGTTAAAGATGAAAATAAATGAATTTAAAACTTGTTTTTTTCCTCTTAATTTTTATAATTTTCATTCATCACTATTGTGATTATGTAAAAAGATGAAGCTGATAATGTGCTAGGTTTGAAGCTATCACGAGTTCACTTAATCTGCGAACGAAAAACGAGACTCGGTGACCAAAGACCAGTAAGCTAGCTATTGATGCGTTCCAGCCCCTCTAACTAGAGGGAGAAGTCTAAGCTTAGAATGGGAAGTATATTCTGCAAACAGCCAAAAACGAGCGATAACAACAAACACAATTCAAAACGTATATATACAGTGCAAAACCGTCGTTGGGGAAAGTTATCAAATAGCATACTAAAAGACGCGACGGACCAATAGCATTTTAGATAGTTCCCAGTGGGAAATATGACATGGAGGTGACAAGAGCGCCTTTGGCGCGAAAACAAAAAGAAATTCAAATTTTCTAAATAAAATTACAAAATCAGGTCCTTTCCCAAGTGCGTTCTGGGGATCTAATGTCCCCAACATAATGATTGTCATTGAAACGTTTATAAGTGTGTTTCTTTCTTTTGTTTTTTTTAAAAGGGAAGCAATAATTATAATTACCGAATTAAAATACTGGCAATTTAAGAAGATGAATAGTAAACAAAATTATGTAATTAAAAGTTGAATTTCTGAAGTAACACCATTTAGTGAACATCGATTTTTTTTTAATGATGATCATTAACTGGAACTAATTATCTGACGATATTATTGTAATGGTTTTAGTTGGGAGTAAGTATGAAATGTTAACTTTTATATTATGTTTTGTATGATAGTGAATCTTATTACTCAGTATTGTTACATAATAATAATATTATTATTACATAATATTATTACACAATATTAGTTATAATCTCCAAGTGTGTTGTTTCAATTGGCTTTAATTATTCAATAAAGCCAAATAAAGATAATTCAAATGTCTTATTTAACATAATGAATTTAGACATATTTTTATGAATCACATTCTCCCAAGTTGATTAGATTTAATATATTGGACTAAACCAAAATTAGCCTAGCAGATATATACTTTAGCTAATGTAAAAAATCACGTTTCCTACAATATCAAATTGATAAATAACTAGTCGCCACAGGCGTTAGATATAGTCTTTAAGTGAAAACAATAATAAATAGATACAATACTTGAAAAAACGTCTATAAGTTTCAGTAATTTGCAATCGCTACACTGCGCAACCTAATGGCTATCAGGACTCAGTAGCTAAGTAAATAACACGATGGCGTTTGAAACGAACGGTACTAGGTTCGAGTCACAGGGTGAACATCAACTCTTTGATACATGTACATCCAGCTGACGAGTCCCAAATAAGATGAAACACGCGTCCCTGATTTCACCGCCAGACACTATCGATCTTTTCAGTAATTTTTTGCTTAAACATCTCATTTATACTCATACTGACATTAAGACGTTTTGCTGAGGTGATTATTTATATTATTTACTATTATTTACCTGATCTGTTTTTCATGTGTAAACAACTTCATTTATTAATTATTATTCTAATTAGAGACGTATGTTTTTTATACTCTATTCATTTATAGGCTAGATAAATTGGTTATTTCATTATGTTTCATACACTATGTATAATAGACTGTAATATATGAAATGTAAACGAACATATGATATGTCACTTTCATTCGATTAACGATATATTCATAATAGTTAAAGTATTTCTTTAAATATCAATTGTCAGTTCTATTATTTTTCATAGATCACTATAGAATAAAGGATATTTGAATCCATTCTCATGAATAGTAATTTTATTCTTATTTAACAGATGTCACGAAATATTTCATCCTTCATAATTTAATGTTTATATTGTGAAAAATAATGTCTAAATGTTATTGTCTTTTTCCTTACTATTTCTTATTTTAGATTGCATGTTCAGAGTAAGTGAAGAAAGACTATAGACAGTCAAATTGATTTTTATTTTTCTGTTGACACAAATGCTAAATATTGGCAGATCTTCTAGGAATTTGTTTATTCGAGCTAGTGAGTACCTCCCAGTGTGGTTAAGCAAAGGTGTTGTTAAAACTGTTAATAGGTCTATTTTAGCTCATTTAATTCAAACAGGACATACAACCAACATAGAACAATCTTTCACAATAATATATCGTGCTAACAGCAGTTTTCCTGATTCCGTCAGATTCAGAATCCTACAGACGGCTGAAGCAATCGCTAATCAGATAAAAAAATTTCAGAGCTTTGCATCTAAAAGAAATATATTCAGCCTCACCTTTTACCTTGGTCAACTTCGGGCTAAACCAGTTAATCATTTTTGTAATATGGTGACGTAATTTTAATAATGTTCATTTGTATATCCTAAATTTATCTTATCCACACTTGCTTAAGTTTGTGAGAAATTTATTCAGCATCCACCCCTACATGATAATTCTTGCTTAATTAATATTATTCTACATATTACGTTATCCCTGACTTGGAATTACATTATTCCCTCTCTCACCCCATGTTGACCATATTTATTCTAATCATTTATCTCATAATTTCATCTCACTTATAAACTGATTCAAGTTAACACTTCGTATTATCAGAAGAGGGTTTTGTGGAAATTTTAGTAATTTTATACTTGAATTCATGGGTCAATTGAAACAAGACCATCATGGAAAACCTGGAAGCACTGAACGGCTGTTTCGTCCTAGTATGAGACTCCTCAGCAGTGTGCATCCACGATCCATTTCCTATTAGTCATCCCAACATCCCAACGATTTTATTTCATTTTATATGACAAACAATCCTTGATTCACATGTTACAATTTTAAATAATGTACTCTGTCTTAAACCTAGCTTGTTTTATGGATTATTAATGTAGATATATAATTGTAGAATCTGGTGAGAAATTATTGAAAAGAATATACTTCGTTCATATAAATGTGTTTTAATATCATGGGAATTTTTCAGCGGTTGAAATTTAATACTCAGCGTCCAATTTTTGTCAAACTATTCGTTTTAATATTGACGAATATTCACATAAACCATGATGAGTGTTTTTATTTAGCAGTTTCAAAATCCCCATAGAATATTCAAAAATGAGGAATATTTGAGCAAACAATGGTTTTCAATAACTTCATCCTCAGGCTTTACATTTATAAGTCCATAATTATGATATTTTACAAAGACCAAAATAAGGCAGTATTAATAAATTTCACAATGTTATATGTTAAAAATGGTGAGCGTTTGCATCCGTTACGACATATATACTTCAAAATTGTATTATTTGCAAATTAGGAAGGTCATTCAATAAAGGTCAGAATGATTTGGAGTAAAATGTCCAGTCACTAACAATAGAATAGTATAATAGCAAAAATGAAAATGCAAAATAATTGTTGGAATAAAATGCATAGTAGGAGAATTTCATCCTGTTAGTTGAGATAATGATAATGGTATTGTTGTGTGAATATAATATGTAAAATAAAGTGGGTTGTTATCAAGCTAATTACGATAAACGAATTGGTATGATGGATGTAAAGATTAAGATAGAGGCAATCAAAAAAAGAGAGGGGGTAAGGTGTTTATAATATTCAGTTTAGGTATCCGGTGATTCAGTCGTGGGTCGAGGTAAACATAGAGGCTGGATATACCTTTTCTATATACATTAATTTCGTTTTCTGGAGTTGATCCAGATGTCTTCGGCTATGTAGAGCAACCGTAATTTAGCTCCTTGAGGTAGATATTTTGGAGCTTGATATAAAATAGAGAAAACTTCCTCTATTTTGATATGTTGTTCACTATCTACCAAGTGAGAAAGAATAGTGCTGTTAATCGATTTAGTAACTCCTTTTCCCGACCATGCTGATACATGTTCACGAACACGCAAGGATCTTCATTTCTGAATATCTTTATGTTATTTGGTTTTTTTTACGAATGTACTGATGAAGAGAACTACAGATTGACAGAGTCACTAAATAGAGCGTTCTGCTCAGTGAAGCATTGTATTGTTTCTCAAACCGGCCTACCATTCACGAGTTTATTAGGGATAGTCTTCTGCTTTGGACCACATCAATGTGTTTGCTCATGTGGGGCAGGTCATATTGACCACATGAAGTGATCACTTTTTAAATGCAACTCAGAACATTACCTGGCTTGACTTTACAAAAGAAATCACAAAACAATTACCAGTTCAGTACAGGAGCATCTAATCAACTCTGAACACATCACCCCGGGAGAGTCTTCTTTTAAAATAATCTTCACAGTCAAACGAATTCGATTGAAAGGGGGTGGAATCAAAGATTTATGCTCTGCTGAGGCACTGGCAATCCACCAACTCAAGCCCGAAATCTGAGTGCATAAACCATACCTTCAACCTGTCATCCTTTCTTGGCCTTAATTCCCTTTTGTAGTATGTTTTGGTTTTTTATTATTATTTTTTGATATTTTAATTTAGTGTTTTGTAATTTTAAACCTTAATCAGTTATTATTATGACCTTTATTCATTTTGTGTTTCTTCATATCAATCAACTGAACAATTATCTTTCATAATTCTGACCCGTAAATTAGTTCCAGCTTTATATTATTCTCTTACCCTTTGATTATTGCGTAACCTCACTTGATATTTAGAATCTCGCACTACTTTATGATGCAATATTTTCTATCCTTCAACTGATATATTTTTACCATGGATTTGGCGGCCTACTTGAATATCTGGGCTACATGTTCTTGTTATCTAAATATTTCAACAAGTTATCTGTTATTGTTTATTTTAACATATCATTATGTTTATTTATCTCACAACCTATTTAAGTACGTATATGTAAAGTTTACAATCTTTCTATGTACAAGTTACAAAAAAGCCATATCAGAGACATCGTGTTTACTGACAATATGCATCGAAATTTCGATGTACATTATTGTACATTATTCGGATATTGATTCCTGAACTGTTAACTTCTAACTGGAGACCGCTCAATATTTATCGTAAGCATCAAACAAAAAATAAGAAATAGAAACTTATCGAAATACCTTGTTTTGAGAATTCTGTATTGTAAAAATTAAAAACACGAAGTTCAGCGAAAGGATCTCTGTTCAACAAATTTATTATCAAGCTGTACAATCGTTTATATATGAAACATTTTTGTTAACGTACTAATTACGTGAGGAAATATGAACACGAATAGCCAAGATGACGTGATAGAAAGATTATAATACTAGATTACGTAATGCGAATAACAATAAAAAAATCTTTCTCTTACGTCATCGTGGTTGTTCGTTTCCATATTTCCTCACGGAATTAGTACTTTAACAAAAATTTATACATATATGCGATTGTACAGCTTGATAATAAATTCGTTGAAAAGAGATCCCTTCGCTGAACTTCGTGTTTTTGATTTTTAATGTTTTAATGGAAATTATCTGTCAATTCTATATTGTACCAAAATATAATATTGAATAAAGCTAATAATAGTAAACACAAACATACAGCTTAAGTAAATGATTTCGTCGAAAATAAAATCTTCTTCGCTGAATTCTGTTTATTTTTATTCCATGACACAATGTATTATTTTAAATACATAAGATACGTTTCTAAATAACCGTATTCATCTTAACTTTTCTAGTGAACCTATGCCAAACCGATTAATTTTTTTAAATTCAGCAGTCCGTTTGTTTAAAATATATAATACAAAGATCACTGACTTCAAGTTTGTCAATCATGAACTATCTTTTTAAAACTACTGTGTGAGTATATTAGAAGTAGGAAACCATGTCGATCTATGGGTAAACTTTTAATGACGTTTTATTAAGGACAACATATGTAAGCGAACAATATTATTTTCGATTAGATCTATATCAGGCTTTACTCTTATATTCAGTAATATCTATACATAATCTTATAGTTTTTATGAATGCTATATCAGTGTCTATATTTTCTAATCATTTCCCATTATGTAACGTTGATTCAAGCCTTTATTATTCTTATCACAACTAGTATACTTGTCACTACACTATCAATTTGTACTTTCCACTTATTATCCTTATTTATGTTATCTATTCCACTGTTATCATAGATTCATAAACTACCTTGATTGGTTTAATAATTTCGTATATGCATATAAATATTACTGTATATTAGAGTAAAGCTTGATGAAGTTCTAATCGAAAGCAATATTATTTGCTTATATTATGTTGTTCTGAATCACAATACGGGAATTTTTAAAGTTTTTCTAAAATTTCTTATCCCTAAAAATGAACTAGAATCTTGATCATGACTAATTTATTAACAGACTATCAGCTATTTTTAAAGTTCACTTATCAGCTTCCTTCATTTTCTAACACAATATATTTGTAATAACCATTAAGTCTGATGAAAGAAGAAAAAATGCTTTAAAAAAAATACTATTGAGATAAATAATATTTAATTGAATTATTCATTGTTTGATTGAAAATCATACAAGTTACTAAATCACTTAAGATGTGCAATAAAAAATCCAATTGATGTTTGAAGAATAAGAAGTAAACTATAGTACTTATATTCCAACTAAATGTCTGTATCACATTAGACTGTAAAGAAGTTGAGTCGAGTTCCCATTGAATTATTGTTAACATTTTACTGACATTATGGTTTATTCAACTTTTCATTTAAGCATTCTATGGTATTTGACATTTGCCAACTACAGTTATTCTTTTGTAATTCATTAATAACTACTGAGTTTTAATTATTATTTTTAGACTATTTTCAAACTTCCATTGAATAATAATGACAAATAGACATTATATGCACATTTATTTTATTTTCTAATTGATTTCTTTCAATGTATTCTTTGATCATTGATAGGTAACAAACGTAATCTAGAAGTGTCTTTCCAGAATTCATCTTAGGGAAATAAGTTGATGCTTCTGAGCTTTTTCAATCAGATCATATGTACGTGTTTTCTCACTTGGAAGAGAAAACATTCCGAGACACGTAATTAAGTAGGGGCGCTTTAAATAGCCATATAGTTTACTTAATTTGGTCAGATAATTAAAACTTAAGTATTCTTGTAGCTCAAAAAATGATAATGAAAGCCATCATGCAATAAAAAACAAACATTGAAGAGTTTGAAATAATCGGTGTTCAATCGAGAGAAATTTTAATTTTGACAATCTTGCGTATAAAAAGCATAACAAACCGTTATATCACTTATTTTTTTATTCATTTGACTATAACAACCGGAAAGCATCATAGATTTAATGATTCTAGTAATCTAAACAAAATTTGCTAGTCATTTACATCATAATGAACTAGAATGTTAAGTTGATTTCATGAAAAATTACAATGCTTAATGGGAATTTTAAAAATACTTTGTATTGTTCGCTTTATAGCTCAACAATACTTAAGTGGATCATAAAAAAACTTAAAAGACATAGTAGATTCATAAACATTACATATGCGAAACAGGTCATCGTTTTATAGAAATATTCTCTCTTTTGTTAACTTATATCTACGTAGAGATAGATCAGTTGACCTATTTCTAAAAGTTATATAATTTTACACAAAAATTTAAACGAAACGATTGAAAACACTGTTAAGAAACTAAATTTGAATGTTAAAGCCGACATTTGTTTAATGTTTATGATGAAATTCGAACAAAACCACTTGTGATAATCTCTCGATTCTGTTACAGATAAATATAATAAATAATTATGAGTTAGACTAACCATAATCCGACGGTTTACCAAATATGGAGTTCAATATTAGATTTTAATTTCACCGCTATGCCTTTTAGCAGTAGACACCCAACACCGAGATGACCAGACTTGATTTTGTAGGGATCGATCGTGTATTGACCGAATTGAGACACTGCGGATCATTACAAGCAAAGATGCATGGTGGCTAGAAGTGGAATCCTAGGCGCGCGTTTTGTCTCATTTGGGACCCGTCAGCTGGATATACCTGCATCATACAGTTGATGTTCACTCCGTGACTCGAAGCCAGTATAAAGGTGTATTTCTTTCAATTTATGTTTCATAACAGTTTTTTTAACAAAATAGTATTTCTTGATCCTTTTCTTGGCTTCTTCAAAAAAACGTGATAAAACCAATGTTCACAAAGTTTTCAAACAATTCTACTTGCTTACTTACGCTTGCTGCCCCTCGTGGAGGATCACAGGCTGCCCACCAGAACTCTTCATTCAACCCTGTCCAGGGTAATCCTTTCCATTTCTTCCCCGTTGTGATTCATCCTTTTACTGTCTAACTCTAATTCTCAACGTAGCTTGTTCTCCGGCCTTCCTTTTTTCTGCTTTCCTTCAGGATCCCAAGTTAGGGCTTGCCTCGTGATTCAGTTTAATGATTTCCGTAATGTATGTCCTATCCATTTCCAAAGTCTTTGCCTAGCTTCCTATTCAGCTGGAAGCTTATTTGTTCTCTCGCATAGTAGGCTGTTGTTGATGGTATCCGGTCAGCTGACATTCGGTACCTTACGTATACAACTGTTTACAAATACTTGCATCTTTGTGACAATGGTTATAGAAGTTCTCCACTTTTCAGCTCCATACAACAGAACAGTGTTGACGTTCGTATTGAAGATTCTAACTCAGATATTGTCTTGCAGACAGTTGCTTACAGTTCCATGAGTTCTCCATTTATAGGAATGCGACACTTGCCTCGTCAATCCTCATCTCCACGTTCACATCGAATCCTCCTTGTACATAGATGATGCTTTCCAAGTACGTGAAAGATTCCACATCTTCCAGAATTTCTCGATCATGTGTGAATGGGTTGGTGTTTTCCATGTTGTATTTGAAGATCATGCATTTTTCATTGTATATACTGGGACCTGCTGATAGGATGGTTGCTGCTACATTAGTTGTCTTCATCGACATTTGTTCGTGTGTGGGATAGAATTGGTAGGTGATCCGCGAAGTCCAAATCGTCTAGTTGCATCCAACCTGTTTATTGTATTCCGGGCTTCTTGTCAGATATCGAGGTCTTCATAAACCAGTCGACCACCAGAAGAAAGAAATAAGGCCAGAGTAAGAAGCACTGTCTGACTCCGGTCCTTACTTGGAATGCATCTGTCAGCTGTCCTCCATGCACGAACTTGCACTGCAGTTCGTCGTATGAGTTCCGGATAATGTTGACAATCTTCTCAGGAACTCCGTGTTGTCGAAGAAGTTTCCATAACGTTCTCCTATCTACACTGTCAAATGCCTTTCATAATCAATGAAGTTGATGTACAGTGACGAGTTCCACTCAACTGATTGTTCAAAGATGATCCATAACGTCAAGATTTGGTCTATGCACGACCGATCCTTACGGAATCCAGCTTGTTGATCTCGAAGTTGGGTGTCTACTGCGTCTTTCATCCGGTTCAGTAACACTCTGTCAATGATTTTCCCTGGTACTGACAGTAGTGTAATGCCTATGTAATCTTCACATTTACCCAGATCTTCTTTCTCTGGCATCTTAGTGGGGTATCCTTCTTTCTAGTCCATCGGTACTTGTTATTCCTCACAAATCTTCCTGAATAGAACACGAACCATACTTGCGGTTACTTCGATGTCTGACTTCAGTGGTTCAGCTGGTATATTGTCGGGTCCTGCTGCTTTCTCACTCTTGATTTGTATGATGGCCATTCTGATTTCTCCGATCGTTGGTGGATTGACATCTACAGAAATGTTTGTAGCTGCTGCTTTTACGTCCGGCGAATTCAATGGAGCTGGTCCATTCAAGAGTTCGTCAAAGTACTCTATCCATCTGTTCCTCTGTTCTTGAATCTTGGTGATTGTCTTGTCTTCTTTGTCCTTGACCGGTCTCTCTGGTTTACCATATTTCTCTGTCAGTTTCTTCATCGCATTATATATTTGTTTTATATTTCCTTCTCTTGCAGCTATTTCCACAGTCATTGCTAGGCCTTTCACATACTTATGTTTGTAATCTCCGATGCTCCTCTTCGCTCGCTTGTTTGCTTTTTGTTTATTCAGCTTGTATCTTGACTTTCTCTGTTCTTGTTCGTCTGTTGTTAATCGCTCTCTTCTTGTTCTTCCTTTCTTGAATCCTGTCCAGAGTTTCCATGGAGATCCATTCCTAATGATGATTTTTGCGGCCCAAAACTTCTTAACACGTTGAATTTAATGCTTCGTTGATCCCTTTCCAGGTGTCCTATATTTTCGTACGGTACATGGAATATAAATCCAAGATACAAAGCTTGACTTTCATTTTTGCTAAGCTTTATACTCGACAGATAATGAATATATTTTTCGTGAAGTTTAGGGAATTCTTCATATATTATTTCTGGCACTAGTGATTTCAGTAGTTCATTCCCAAAGGAATATGTTACATTGTAGCTTTTGAACGAATTTTTTAAAACTTAATACGACAGACAACATTAAGATTATCAATTAAATTGTTGAATGAGAACAGTCGGATTTCAGAAATAAAATATATTTATTATATGACTTAATATTAAGAGTTATTCGACGAAGATTCTTTTGTGTAAGTGAAAATATGTTTGGGCGAAGAAGAATCGATAGTAGAGTGAAAGCCGCACTGAAAAGAAGCTTTCCTCCTGCTTATTTGGTTTTACAATACAACACATGTTCTCAAAACCATTCAAATCTAGATCAATATCATTCGGACGTCACCTCCAATTGAATATATAAATTCCGAGGAAAGATTATTTTAAACTTGATGTATAACTAATGATTCAATAGAATAAACCTGAATAAAAAGAAAAATGCCTAAGTTATTACACTAACATTTAAAAATTAGTCATTTCAATATACACTATTTAAAACGTCAATGACTTGTTAATACTAAATACATGACGTTATATTAGACGATCTTCTTTTTAAAATCATAGTAAATAACTAATATTATATGTTGAAAAATCCTTTAAATCAGTATAATGAAACCTTTACCGATACAGTAATCATCTCAATGTATGTTTATTGTTTCAAAGTGAATATTTTACTTAGTAAAGTTCTTTATGTGTAACTAATCTATTTTGAATTACTTTTACTAATTAACACAGCTTTGTTGAATGTTTTCTGGAGAACTTTCTATTACCCAAAGTTCAGCTGTTCGACATAAATTAGCATCGATAATTAGGACTAAATTACACGTTTTTTTTATAACTTACTTTAATTAATAATAGATTGTACAGATAAAAGATCGTAATCAAATTTGTATAATGTCAACTTTGTAAACCAGGAGGTATATTTATTTAATTTTATCACTCATCTGGTGAATGTACCTGCATTTTCGTTCTGACACTTACTTGTAGTTAAAAAACTATGTCAAGACAATTTACAGAAGGTGAACTTATGCTAAAAAATAGCTTGTCCATTGTAATGCTTAACATTATTGACGTGTCAGAAGGGGTTTTGTGGAGATTGTAGTAATTTCAACAGTTGAGATCATGAGTCAGTTGAAGCTAGACCATCATGGAGAACCTGAGGAGTCTCATCATAGGACGAAACGACCGTCCAGTGCTCCCAGGTTTTCCATGGTGGTCTAGCTTCAATTGAATAATGATATCAACTGTTGAAATTATTAACGTGACTATACAAACAATTTCAAAAAGTGGGAATCATATTTCAGACAAGGCCTCCATGATATCACATTTATTATTATTATTATTTTTAATCTGTGTTTATTAACATTATTTAGTAACACTCGAAAATAAGAAAGAAATATAATGGGATAGATAAATATATCATATATTGATTTCTATTTCAATTCAATAGTAAATCTCAATAGCTTATATAACACAATCACAATGGTTAGATATACATAAATGAAATATCCTTTAATAATTAGTTAATCGAATGGTTAACAAATGTCTCAGTGAATAATTATTTATTTTTCAGATGTTTGACGTTTAGAAAAACAAACATGACAGGCTAGAAAGGTTTTGTTAAGAAAATTATAATGAATTTTATATACATAGTAGATTAGAAATGGTGACTGAAAATCAATCCAAAACAATTAAGTCTTTGTATAAGAGTAATATTATTGAAAGTATATTTGGCAAGGAATAATTTAATTAATTTAATAGATTTCATGATTTTCTAGTGAGAAATCATAAGAAAAATAAAATATATTTGACATTGATTTGTCATAAAATAAACGTGAATCAAATGTCTATTTCAAATAATTGTCAAATAATTTGAATGAATTAATATTTAGCTTCGATATTATATTTACATTAAATTAGGTTTTGTAAACTCTAGACAAAGTTAAAGTAAGTAAACTAGGTATGAAATTGTATTGTTTTTACTGACAATGGGACTGTTTTTATCTATTTTTTTAATCCATAATTTGTTGTCCTTTTATATTATCTGTTGTTAACTACTTACTTACTACTGTTACACCCTGTGAAGGAGCATAGGCGGCTCACTAGCATTCTCTATCCAACCCTGTTCTGGACATTCCTTTCCAGCTCTTTTCAGTTGTTATTCATCCTTTCCATATCGGCTTTTATTTTCCGACGTCATGTGTTCTTTGACCTTTCTCTTTTCCGCCTTCCTTCAGGATTCCAAATTAGGGCTTGACTCGTGATGCAGTTTGACGATTTGCGTAGTGTATGTTCTATCCATTTCCATCGTCTTTTCCTAATTTCTTCTTCAGCTGGAAGCTTATTTGTTCTCTCGCATAGTAGGCTGTTGCTGATGGTATCCGGCCAGTGGATGATAAGTATCTTGCGTAGACAACTATTTATAAATACTTGTACCTTCTTGATGGTGGTTGTTTTAGTTCTCGAAGTTTCAGCTCCGTACAGTAGAACTGCTTTGACGTTGATATTGAAGATTGTGACTTTGATATTGGTTGAAAGTTGTTTTGAGTCCCATATGTTCTTCAAGTGAAGGAATGCGGCCCTTGCTTTGCCAATCCTCAACTTTACGTCTGCATCTGATCCTCCTTGTTCATCGATTATGCTTACCAGGTATGTGAAGGATTCTACATCTTCCAGAGTTTCGCCATCAAGAATGACTGAATTGCTGTTCTCCGCTTTGAATTTGAGGACCTTGGTTTTCCCCTTGCGTACGTTGAGGCCTACTGATGCAGAGACTACTGCTACACTGGCTGTCTTCATCTGCATTTGTTCGTGTGTATGCGATAGGAGGGCTAGGTCATCTGAGAAGTCCAAATCGTCTAATTGATTCTGAGCTGTCCATTGTATTCCGCGTTTTCCCTCAGATGTCGAGGTCTTCGTAATCCAGTCGACCACCAGACGAAAGAAATAAGGCCAGAGTAAGAAGCACTGTCTGACTCCGATCCTTACTTGGAATGCATCTGTCAGCTGTCCTCCATGCACGAACTTGCACTGCAGTTCGTCGTATGAGTTCCGGATAATGTTGACAATCTTCTCAGGAACTCCGTGTTGTCGAAGAAGTTTCCATAACGTTCTCCTATCTACACTGTCAAATGCCTTTCATAATCAATGAAGTTGATGTACAGTGACGAGTTCCACTCAACTGATTGTTCAAAGATGATCCATAACGTCAAGATTTGGTCTATGCATGACCGATCCTTACGGAATCCAGCTTGTTGATCTCGAAGTTGGGTGTCTACTGCGTCTTTCATCCGGTTCAGTAACACTCTGTCAATGATTTTCCCTGGTACTGACAGTAGTGTAATGCCTATGTAATCTTCACATTTACCCAGATCTTCTTTCTTTGGCATCTTAGTGGGGTATCCTTCTTTCTAGTCCATCGGTACTTGTTCTTACCCGTTGTTGTTGGATGGACATCTTTAGGAAGATCTGTGTGTGCTGCTTCAATGTCCGGTGGATTCATGGGAGCCGGCTTATTCTGGAGTTACTCTCTGCTCGTGTTCGGCTGTTGTTAATTGCTGTCTTTTTGTTCTTCCTTTCTTGAATTCTGTCCAGTGTTTCTATAAAGATCCATTACTTATGATGATGCTTCTTGAGGCTCAGAACATCTTGACACGTTGAAGTTAATGCTTCTTTGATACCCTTCCAGTTGTCCTCCATAGTAGTTTCTTCTTACTTTAGTAAATCCTGTAAGGCTTGGAACCTGTTGTTGAGAGCTATCTTGAATTCGTTGAATTTGTTAGTATCTCGAATGAAGGTTGTATTGAGCCTTTGTGGTTCTGTTTGTTCAGTTGTCCAGTTCTTCTTTAGCTTCAGTTTTAAATTGGCCACAACTAGAAGAGCTACAGGCGGAGTTATTATCTGTTGTTATTGTCTGAATGTCATTGTGTTGAAGGCTATTTATACTGTGAATGGAAAGTATTTCCAAACAGTTTTACTTTGTACTTTACTCTAAAGTTTACTGTTAAATAGATTGAAAAATAGCTTTTTTGTATATCCTTCTTATTCTTCTTATCTTAAAAAAAGAAATAATGAGTTCTGACCAAAAATCATGGGTATGAAGTTGTTATTTCATTTCCTAATTATGATAATCAAACATTCAAGAGAGAATTTGCTCTTTGCGAACTTTTATGATTCATGTTTTCGTTTTTATTGACAGCTTCAATGCATACAGTCAAATAAATCACATCAGGATAAAAACATTGCTAATGGATAATAAATACATTCAGTCTAACACATAGATTTGAATAGTTTCATTGAAATATTTGAGTTTTTCAATAAATGTCTGTTTTGAATAGCATAAATGTAATCAAATATTGTCAACTAATATCCAAAATCAATATGATCAGTAACATGGTAAAACAGAGTTCAACTGTTTGTGAAGGATTTCTCTTACCACCGACCGTATATATATTCAAATTTATTTACCTGAGAATTTCGTTTTTTGAATGTCGCTGAATCCATATTTATGACAATAAAGTATTATTTCCAATCTTATTCATAAATTTATATTAATATTTCTTTAAAAGTATTTCTACAGCTGATAGAGGTTCGATGGTGGATGAATATAAATATGTTACTGTCATGAAAATTACTACATTTATCTGGCTTCATAAATGTATTATTTAAAGACAATTGTACTGTTAAAATACAATGTGAATGGCTTACTTACATATTATGTAACGCATAGACTTGATAAATTAACCAAGTATTTTCTTTTGAAAGATAAAAATTGCTAAGTATTATAGTTTAGATAATACGAAATAAATGTTTATAAGAAAGTTGGATAATGCTTAGCAGGAGAATCCAGGATGAGCGTTCCGTCCTATTTAGAACTCATCGACCGAATATACCTGTATCACAGAATTGATGTTCACTTCAAAATGGAACCATCTAATTTTACTTATAATGCTTGAAACTTAATGGCAATGTCGAGGCAGTGTGCACAGGATGCCCATATGTCAAAAGAGGCTGATCGATTGCAGCCCTAAACATCGATTGGTGGCTTCAGACAAATAATGCAAATAAATTAAACACTTTTCAACAGAAAGTGGTAAGTTGTTTTTTTATGAATCGTGTAATTACATTAAGTTTTTTCATAATTACACTCACGAATAGTGAAATAAAGCATAAAAGTATGGGTTTATTAGAGTGACATTATTTCAAAAAGCTATTTATAAAATCTTCAAGCTCAATAGTATCTATGGCAAATAAGTGAATTTTGAAAAGCTTTATGTTAACATTGTATATACATCTATTAAAAGTACTTATTAGCTCAGTAATCAAGCGTACGTTGGAATTAATGAATTTATTTGCAAATTTAATTTTGAAGAATTGTTTAGTTAAATGACAGACCTAATGACCGCTTTCTAATGAAAGGTAGCCCAAGTAACTTATCATCACAGTCAAACAAACTGATGCTACAAGTTTAATGGTTAATACATCTAAACAAATACTATCAATTCTAAAGGATCACTACAGTGTTTGGCTTGTATAAACTATTTTCGAGTAGTAGTCAGTTAATAAAGGTACAAAGATTTGTACCGTAAAATGTTTATTAACTAAAAACATACCACACCAATTACTTATGATAATCAACAGATCAAGAGTATTTTTATCAATGGTTGATAATCTTCAGTTTAGTCACATAAGACTTTTTAAGTACACCAGAAAATTCAATAGATTTGGATTTACTGCTAATTATCATCTCCTTTCACTATTCTGTAATCTTCAAAATGCCATTGTTTGTTATGGTTTATTCTACACTTAATCTTTCCAAGAATTTTACATCCTTTTTACCAGCATCAAGTGAATTAAAATATTCTAATGGTTCATTTAATTCACGTTTAAATAAGCAATTTATAGTCTTCATTGTAATTAACTCACTTAAGCTTAACATTATTTATTAAGATCACCTTACAGTTTGATAATTGCTATTAAATTTGTCATCTTATCAACCTATTTAGTGATAAAGAACTAATACTGATCATAGTTGATTACGCTGTAATATTTATTCTGTCTATCACGTCTCACAATATAAATTGAACTTATATGAATGTGGAATACGATTATAACTATCAGGTGTATACACAATGAGGAGAACAGAAGCAATTTTAAGCAATAGAAATAAAATAAACTTAGTTAATTTGAATAGTATTCGGCTTAGCTGTGGAAAACACTCACTTATATTCATTCTGAAGGAATTTTTCTAACTTTAGACGATCATTCAAACTTTTCTCGATATAAAATTTGATCAATTTAAACAAGAAAAGAACTTTTTATTCGTCATGAAACTGTGGCAGTAAAATTTTTCATTTACATTTTAATAATTACAAAACTAGTAAGTTAGCACATAAAGTATACTTACATGTGTCACTGGTGAATAATCATGTTGACGTTTTGAAGTTTAAGATGACATTTCACCAATCATTCTATTAAGTACGTTCTTGAACATAAGAAACATTTTACTTAGTCGATTGGTTCTGTTCAGCTTGTTTATTAAATTCACAGTAAGAGTAAGTAGTTTTTAGTGTATTTATACCATGATGGTTAAACATACTTTAGCGTTGTATGAGTAATCTTGCAAATCTACATGTCATTATTAACACATAGTGTACTTCGAAAAATTACTTTAAATGTCACCTCCGTTTTGAATTTTATTGGGTACTATGTATGTTGTTTGAAATCTCTTAGCTTGGTTTAGCTTCTTTCTAGGATATACATGAACACTGTTTCAAATACATTTACTTTAATTATGGATATATAATATGATTTATAAGTTAAGTTTGTGATTCTATTCAGATATCCTAGGAGAATTTCGAACTCAACAACTTGTAAATTATTGACTGCAGAAATTCAGTAGTAATTATACAGTTATTCTAAGCACTATTCATCACTGACATCCCTGATATCTCTCCTCGATCAAATGCTTTTAACAGTGTACAACTGTTCTAACTTGTGACCTGTGTGCCCTGTTAATGTATAACGTAATGATACCGCCAATCAGAGAGTAGTGAATTATTGATCGGACTAGTGACGCATAAAACCCATACGAGCAGTCTAGAGTACTTATCGGTCCTGCTTCCTGCCTAGCCCAGCCAGTTAAGTCCAGAACACCAATCTCAGCCTCTACGATATGAATCAATTATTTCAAGCATACTTGGTTTATATACCAACCAGACAGACCACATCGTACCATAAAATGGAAAATAACACTTGTACATGATTTAGCCAAAAGTGAATGTGAGTGTGAGAGGTAGTAATTATTAGACAGGGCATAATTCAAGAATGGTAAATCGTATAATAATAGTTCATAGGTCAAAATAAAGCTCATAATAAGAGGGACATGAATATGAATAGTTTAGTTATTTAACAATTATACGATAAAAATATACTCATAGTATTGGTCCATAAATGGATCCCAAACGTTACCATTGTTTATGCTTATCGGGACATAACAACAATTCAGTCTAACATATCTCAAGTATGTTTTGACTATTACTATAACACTAACAAATTTCTAACAAACATTAATGAGAATGCCGCCAAATAATTTTGATTTAACTGATAAAATACTTTTTCACGTTTACTCCATTTAGAATGTTCAACTACTACAGCCAACAAAATAGTACATAAATATTTCCAAAAATTATTCTTCAGACTTACCATTTTTTTATTTATTTAAATTTTTTTCCAATTATTATAGTCTCACTGTTTTTTTCTAATATAATTAATAGTAATGTATAAATTGCTTTTATTTACAATTAGTCATGCGACTATATTTAACAAACAAACAAAGAAAAAGCATGTAATTTATTATCAGTATAGGGGTTGCAGAGATTATTAGGATTTTGATTGAGATCATGAACCGATTGATGTTAGACCACCGTTGGAAACCTGGAAGCACTAGACGGCCGTTTCGTCCTATTGTGGGACTCCTCAGCAGTGCGCACCTACGATCCCGCTCGCGGGATTCGGACCCAGTGCCTTCAGTCTCGCACGCGAACGCTTAACCTACTGGACCACTGAGCTGGCATCCAATGATGTTAGTGTCTGATAATTAACATGTGCTCATTGGTGACTAGCTACGTGAGGGAATTCTCGGACTTCTAGTGGGAAGCTGTGACCAGTATCGGGTAGAGTCAGATATCTACCTCAGCACAATGGAAGATGGTCGCGCAATTTCATCGATTGTTTGATGTTAGACCTTAACACCATTGGATGCCGGCTCAGTGGTCCAGTAGGTTGAGGGTTCGCGCGCAAGACTGGAGGCACTGGGTTCGAATCACGAGAGCGGGGTTATAGATGTGCGCTGCTGAGTAGTCCCACAATAGGACGAAACAGCCATCTAGTGCCTCCAGGTTTCCAACGGTGGTCTAACATCAATCGGTTCATGATCTCAATCAAAATGTAATTTATTGTTCAGTAATTGTTTCACCTTTTCATCAATTGCCTTTTTTCGTGTTTGTTTAAAAATATACGTAACACATTTTTTGTTTTATGTGTACCTTGTTTTTTAATTAAGCAGAAACTTTGAACATTTTCAATATAAATATAGAAAACTGAATATGTTTATAGATAGAAGTTCGATTAACTTAAGTGTTTAAGTTTTTGTAAAATTAGAGATTTTAAGATTTCTTAAGTTAAAATAATGTTCTAATTTCATTGATAATTGTGTGAATGTCAGCATTACGATGTAGGTTCATTCAGATAACCGGTCCCAAATAGAACGAGTCACGTGTTCTAAGTTGCAGTACTACCCATACTTCATCTATTAATTATTAAAATAAAAAATATATATAGTTACTGAAATAAGGTTTTGAATTCACTGATTTTAAGCAAATATGTTTTTGTTTAAACTATGAAAATAGTCTACAAAATCAGTTAGTACATAAATAAAAATTATTCATATCTATAGATTACGGTAACTTTCACCAATACTGTTAATCACAGTTATCATTTAGCTATGATATTCCTATGACTTAGTCATTCAGCTAAATCGTTACCTTTCTGAATACGGACTCGAAATATTATGACATAATTTCTAAATCACATTTATTTGCTGTTGTTTCCTAGTACAGTTGACAAAAGCTTCCAGTTTTTGGAAACAAAATAAAAAAATATGGAAATTCGCAAACTATGACCTGTTATTTTAAATTGAAATGTAATGGTTTTAAAAGTTCATAATATAAATACTGATTAGTCACAGAATATAAGCTATTATTCTGTATGTTAAGCTAACATGATTTCATTCGATAATTTCTTTATAAAGCTATCTGAACAATTTCTGACATGGGAATATTCATCTACGATTATAAAACAGTTTCACAACTCTTCAAGAAGTCATTTAAACATTCATGATTCACTTCTAAACCTACTTTTTTCGCAAGATTCTTCCTCTCGTTCATTACGTAATGGGCATTTAAGAAGGTCTTTAAAATATATGTAGAAGGATTCTGATCATTGATCAATGTGAAACTTATAAAAAAACTCTAGATTGTGCATCGTTTTTCAATAAACAACAAACATAGAGACTTCATTGGTAAAATTACTATGTACCGTCTGTGGACCAGCTATCTTAACAAGCGAAGTGTGATTTGTGATGACCACTAATACTGAAAATCACAAACGATATATTTTTATTTTCATTCATCAGTGTAAAACCTTCCATGCATAAATAAAAATAGGAAAAAGTCAAAATTTCCTAGAAAACATTATTGGATAAATTAGTAAACAGTAAACCAAACTTCCAAAACCTGTACATATAAACTGAAGTATTAGGTTTGTCATTCATATGGTGTATCATTCGGATTGGAGATGGATATTCAGCGTAATGAATGAATAAAGTACATGAGATGCTATATAAATCATGTATTTTTCTACGCAAAAATTACTGAATGTATGGAAGTATGTATCTAGCTGTAGAAAAAATCTGGATATGACTTGACTATATGAATAGACTAAAACACATTTTTATATTCCATTGATTGTACATACATATCTTCTATATGTATAGGCTGTTAAGCCAATGTGTCTATTTGTACTTCACAAAAACTTAAAAAAACAAACTATTACAGCTCACTTACTTCATAGTTTATTACAGGAAGTAAAATCCTATTAAATGCCTAGTTTTTTTTGAATAGCTGGAGGAAAGGAGTGATTAAGGTACTATGCTGTTTATATATAGGTATTCAATTTAGTTCTTTATTCAATAATCGATTAATCACTCCTGACCATATTAATTCTCGTAATATATTTATTACTTTGAAAAAAAACGGACAAATGTTTTCGTCTGTTAAAAAATCGGAAATCGTTTAGTGAATTAACTAACTTGTTGGCGAACATACGCGTTAACAGAGCCTGAGCAATTCTAAGTGACCTAGTGTAAAGTTAATCTGTTATTTTCCAATCAGAATCCAAGTCACAAAAATAAAATAACTTTCCGTGGAATGCATATGTATTTTTAGCATGATTATGAAACCAGTCAAAGTTAAAAATATACTCCTCCATTTTAAAATATAAGTGAGTTTTGTATTAAAACTCATTCATGTAACTTCAAATCGCTTTCATTTTGAAGCTATTTTAATGGTATAGTGTAATGCATGATTACATTGTAACGAGCCCTGACTTAGAACTAACCCTTCCGATCCATTAGTGAATGGGCAATAATAAACATGGGCATTAAATGCACCAATCACGTCATACTTATTTTCGTGTGCATAATTATTTACTCAGACTTATGTGCAGCTTAGGATGCTTATTGACTATGAAATTTGAGTCACTTGTAATTTGTTTATCAAATGTCTAATTTCAAAATTCTCATGCTCTCCATATTTATGTATATCTATTCATTTTTATCAACTTTCTGCTGAATAGTGTGCATGAGATTTACACAATATCAACACTATTCATACTGGATGTTTATTTCCTGGTCTTACTGACGTTTTCAGTCAAAATTATATACACCAAGTTAATAAAGATCTATATTGCACCATCCAGCTGAAGACTCTCGAATAGGACGAAGTGCGATTCCTTAATTACACTGCCAACCACTATCCATCTATACCTAAAATGCCTATGGCCTAATGGCTATATTGAGGCAATTCTCAAAGGATTAAAATCGTGACAAAGGAGATTGACCAATTACATTTCTTAACATCAATGGGAGGATCCGAAAAATCAATATATATATATGAAAAATATATATATATAATGTACAGAACATCATTCAAACATTAGCATACTAATTGAAATTATTTGAAAGTATCTATCGTTTATACCTGGATTTGACGGAAAGAAAACTAACTAAAACTAGTGGTTGATGATGTCTGTAAACAAATCTTCCTTACATATTTTGATACTGACGATAGGCTCATAGTCGTGAAATGAATGTTTCGAACTCAAATATTGGTAAATATCCTATGAAAAATCAAAGCATAAGTTATTAACAGCTGGCGAAAATTCATTAGACGTTAACTTCATTAACTACATATATATGTACGTATACATTTTGTTACTGTATGCTTGACCATCTAAGGGAATTCCAGCTGTGAAATAAACCATGAATACTTATTGAAAATATTTAAGTGTGATAGATCACTTAAATTAGATGTTTCATTAGGATATTTTCACTGATTGATCATATATATATTTATGTCCGAATAATTTAAAATTTTTAAGTTGATCTACAATAACGACAAACCTTACCCGTCTATAAAAATTAGTTTATTAAAATCCGTAAATGGAATATTGTATGAATTTCCTTCTGATGAATAACATTTTTACGACATAATTTTTACCATTTAATTAAAACAAATACGAGTACTTTTGAAGTTTTTTTAAAAGTTACCCGTGTATTCCACTAGAAACTATGAAAATTAGGTAAAGATTCATTCGAAAGGATGACAGAAACTAATATTTTACTTGAAGGATCTTAGATGTTACTTTTCTTTCATTTTAAATATACCTAATTGTCTCTGAAAGTATCTTGTGAAAATCAGGGCATATTACAATATTCATATATGTTCTTTGTTTATATTTAGTACATACGAAATAAGTTAAAATTGACTGATCACTGAATGATTACTGATATCATGTTGGCCTAGTCATCCGTACTAATTATACAAGTTTAATCTATCAGGTATGCAGCAAATACACTTTGACGATAAACGCCAACTATTATGGAACCATGATCCAGAGTTTCTTACCAACTACCTACAACCACTTGATATCAAATAATTTGTTCTTCTTTTTGGAAATATATAATATATTACAATAAGCAATAATTATTGCTCAGTACTTTCAGATGCGCTTCTGATCAACTTTCTGGACAGTACATTTCATTATTGGATTTCTTTTCACCAATCATGAGAATTTTTTTAACAACATGATGAACACCAATGTGGCTATCAACTCATTGAAACTAGTTTATTTGTAACTAACTTATGTAAATTATTACTACGTTACTCTTTTTAAATAAGAAAACTAAACTACTCGTTTACTTCCTCTATATCAAAAATAATTTTTTTAACGTAATAACAAACGAAAGTATACAGTGATTTTTCAAGATTAAATTCCGTAGAGACTACCATTAGTGAATAAATATGTATGTGTATTTATTTTACGCTGTCAATCCTACATAATTTAGAGTAGATAAATGTTTTAAATTAGTATGTTAAATTCATAGAGAGATGCCATTCAGTGTTATTGTAGCATATTTCCTATTCTAATCAACCACTATTAGGTAGGATGTTTATTTGTGAAGATGATAAATTTTTCATTTTAGTGTTTTGATTATTTTCTTTTATGACAGGTATTTCATCTACATAAAAATTTTAGTCTCACAAAAAGTTATATGGATATTAAACAAAATGAAACCACTAGTGTTTAAATAACTCCTTCAGTTTTTTAATTTTATGCACAATGTGTAAATTTTGATTTTGGTTTTCAAGTTTCATTGGTTTATCAACCAATTATTTATTCAGAAACTATGAATAAAGTTACACTTCTGCATCTCAGTGCTTTTTTTATCACTAAAATTGATTGTTTCCTGTAATGAAAGCATCATTTCATATATTTGTTTTTACAAGTGAAAACATTGTACAGTCTTTGTATTTTGAGATTAGAAAAATGATTTTCCTAGGAATTTGAGCATCAAATCAGATTCTATTTATAATTTTAAGTAAGGTTCTTATGTTAATCTATATCAATTAAGTACAAATATATGGCAGCGACTTGAAAGAATGAAATGATGAAATATTTCTATTATCTTGAACGATGTGCGAAATGAAAGCAGTAGCATTTTTATGAAATCATGAGAAACGTTATGGTGTTTTAAAGTTTGTAGCATCATAAATACAATTACTTTATTACGACACTTTAGTTTTTATTCTAAAAATCATAGTAATATTGACTATCTATGTTGAGGTTTCTGTTCCTTTTTGTTACGATATAAACTATTGCATATTTTATAGGTTTCATTGCTAAGGTTTGACTTGATAAATTCGAATAAATTGAGCATTGGGTAGATTGTTATCAATAAATTAATATATTTTTAATGTCCCAATGAGTAGAAAAATTAGATTTTCTGACGTTTCGTGACTTAGTGTAAGGCAAATCCTGGTTATTTATTCTCTGAAGAAGTGGCTTACCAAAACATCAGAAAACTTAACTTTTCTACTCACTGGGATATTACAATTATATTAATTTAGATTGTATATTTTGAATTTTGAATCAAATATTCTTGTAGGACGTGATTATAAGAACCACTTAATAATTGAATTCATAAGTCAATTCAAGCTAGCCCATTCATGGAAAACCTAAAATCATCGGATGGCCATTTCGGCCTGTTATGGAACTCTTCAGCAGTGTGCATCCACGATCCCACCTCACGTGATTCGACCCTAGGACCTATCAGTCACGTGCGCGAACTCTTAGCCTCTAGACCATTGAGCTGGCCGGCATTCTACGGTGGTAATGTCTAACTTCAACCAATTCACGAAATCGTGCCATGTTCACCATTGTCTTCAGTGAGTTACTATCTCACAACAGACCCGGTTGAACTCCACTAGTCACGGCTTCTCAGTAGAACTTCAGGAAATAACTCTTGGAGACCGTCATTAGTGAGCATATGATGGTTATAATCAGAGAGGGATTTTGTAGAGATTGTAGTAAGTTAATAATAGAATCCATGAGTCAATTGAAGTTAGACCACCATGAAAAACCTGGAAACACTGGATGGCCGCTTCATCCTAGTACGAAATTCCTCAGTAATGCGCATCCACGATCGCTTCCCGCAAGATTCAAATCCAGGTTTTCCATAGTTGTCCAGCTTCAATCGACTCATAAATTACTACAATCTCCAGAAAACTCCTGTCTAGTTATAAGAATCACATTTATCATTTGATGAAACAAAGATGTTTAGTATTCATCTAAATCATACCCTTCATAGTTTCTATTAAAGAGTTAAACACATTTTAAGTCCATTTACGAATAAAATTTATTCGATATTTTATTACAAATTATCTTTGAGAAGTTCATTAAATCTGATAACTTAATTGACACTTAAATAATTAGTTTTTATAATTTTACTTGATAAAATTCACTTGAAAAAGTCAGTTAACTTTAGGTATTAATAATATTATTAACGACCTTAAAAACTTATTTAGTAATGGTACAATATGAAGTATATTTGATAAAAACTAATTTTCCATTTCTTTATGACAGATTTGTTTATTTGGTTTGTACATGTATCAACAAAATGTTCAATTTAGTCAATTAGAAAAGAATGAAAGAAAACATACTAGAAATACAGATTATCGCTTTATCTTTCTTGACAGAAAAGAAAAAAATAATAATAATAAAGGTTGATTATTAAATCATTTTGAAAGTTATTGTCGTTCATCAATTACTATAGCTATTTAATTGTGATTTTGGTATATAAAAAAAGCAAGTCAATATAATATATGATCTTCAGTCAGTCAGTCAGTAACAACGTAGAACTTCGTACGTACATGCATTAATTCCAGTTGTCATACCACATTAGCACAGAGATGTAGTTGTTGACTTAAATCCCATAGTGTAAGAGGTAGTAAGAGTATAAGCAGTAATCGGGAACATTAGGGCTTGAAGACGTTATTCAAGGAGTATAATACAGTGAAATTAATTTGGAAAGAAAATAAGGGACAAGAAGAATTCAGAAGATTTGAATTTGAGAGAGCACAAATAGTGGATGCCCCTGCACCATTACAAATGATTTTGAGCCATATCATTCAAAGTCTCTAACCATCGGTTGCTGTCATCTGGCGGTGCCCAACCAGGTTAGTCTACACCTACCAACATGGATCAGTCCACTTGTAAGTGACTTCATGGACTTGTACCATGTTTTGGTTTGGCCGCCCCTAGCTTTCTTCCAATCTACTCCTATACCACTGAACATCGCACGTCGAGTCAGTCGGTAGTTCGGCATACGTAACGCGTGGCCCAGCCATCTCAACTGATGAATTTTCACTACTTCGATTGATTTGCCATCCTTAGAGGCAATACATTCCAGAATTAAATTTAATCAACGTAATCAACTAGTTGTTAGTCAAATAAATGATAATGGGATTTTTATTTAGTCTATTAGACATATATATGGATGAAAAAATGTAGATAATTAACAAGAATGAACGTGTATCACTTAGTAGAAAGATAAGAGAAAATAATCTTGATTGAATAGTAGAATTGTTAATTATGTAATAAACTAATTAAAATTTAAATTCATTTCAACTGAAAAGAATTTAATTGAAATTGTAATTTAAAGTATTTTTTATTATTCCTGTATGTGTCATTTAAAGATGTAGCTCATTTAATGAAGATATACATGAAATATTTGTTACCAAGGTGATTTGCACAATTGTGTTTAGAAGAAAAGGCTTTAAAAAATGTTTCATTAAAATGGTATAGTTTTTTGTTGAATAAGTCGAAGTATCTTAGAACCCATTTGAAAAAATGAGAATAATGTGTGGTATATGGAAAGAATGATATAGTGTGTGATTAATATTCTGTTTGTAATAGAAATACTACATTTGAATTTCTTTAAAGCAACCTTCTCGTAATTAGGATTCATCAAACCATCACCAAAAAAAGAAAGAAAAAAGATATTATTAGGTACGAGTCTTCAAATGTAGTCAAATGTAGTTATATACATGTTTATTTATGTTAATGACAGAGCCAAGTATTTCCATCTAATTGTGTGTTCTAAAGTCTGGTATTAAGAGATGCTTAATGTTTAATGAATAAACCTTCAGTTAACTTTCAGATAATCATAGAATAAAAGGGTTGCGTAACTTTTATTTAGAATATCTCTTTTTAGTGAGAAATACAGATACATTTACAAGTTAAATTTTATCTCACAACTATCTAATAATAAAGATGAATAATTCTTAGAGTTTCTTTACACCAAGAAGAAATATATTCAAATTTATTCAAATGGGTTATTTAGTTAAAATGAGTTTGTTTTTCACAGCTGTAGAGGTAGTTACTTGTGTAACTAATTCTATCCCACCATTTCCATGTTGCCCAATGTTGTCCATAATAACGATGTTTTCTTTTCATACATCACTTCAATCGGACGTCATGACTCTCATGAACATTTATTAACATTCATGATGTGGTTTAATTTTCTAAAGAATACTTTGTTCTGTTTCGGATAATAGTCATCTCATGGGATTCACTATGTAACCCCTTATCACTTTCATAGTTGAATGCTTTGGAACTTTGATCAAAGCCTCTTCGAGAAACTTCCTTGGATGTTTCATTTACTATCCACTTGACATACCGATTTAAGTGTTCAGCGTTTAATGATTATCTAGACAAATTTTCTTGACTGTCAGTTACAAATTAGTATTTACGTAGTCAACTGTTGACGTTTTTGATCATTAAATTAACCACTCATCTTCCGAACTAATTAGGAAAATGGCCAAATTTTCGGTCAAATAAATTCCGAGAATCCAATAGTAGTTTGCGAGGTGTGTTATTCAGATAAATCTGCAATCAACAGTGACATCAACATAGATCCCATTAATTGGTCCATAAGGAAAAGATCAACTAATCACATCCTTATAAGCTAGTCAAACAAAACAGTCAACAGGAACAAAAGAATACATGGAGATAATGAAACATGGGAGAACAAGCTATAAGTTCATTTGAACTAACTGCCTTAATTTTTGTAGTATAATCAGAAAGACCATTTCTACATGAAATACACACCGATTATGCTGTCCAGAATAACAATCATACAACTAAGAAAACCCAACACGAACAATAATCGACCTAAGCTACATATCCTGATATTTTGGATGTGTTTAACTGTTTATAATAATATATACTTTTACGTATTGACTGACATGAAATTTCAGTTAATATATATATGCTACATGTTGACGGAACACTTACATAACCTTATCTTATAAAAAAGCACTATTCATGAAATAATTTACGAAATGGTTTTTGGGGGGATGGATTTGCTATGAAATTTTTTATTCAGCTAACACGTTTTGTAATACTACATCAAAACTGCATAGAATTTAATGAGCCTATAAAAATCCTATAAGATTAAATAGAATTCACTTTGATGATCGTAGGAACCAAATAAATCTATCAGTATGCGATTATGGAAATTTTTGTGTTTCTAGTTGAGATCATGAGTCGATTAATGTTAGACCACCATTAAAAATCTGAAAGCACTGGACGGTCGATTCGTCCTAGTATGGGACTCCTCAGAAGTTCAGACACACAATCGCACACGTAGGACTCAAACACAAGACCGGTTTCATGAGCTATGTCTTAACCTCTAGATCACTGAGCCGGCACAACCACATACTGATAATTAACATGTGCTCACTAATAGGTAGCTTCAAGATGAATTTCCTGGTGAGAAGCTGTGATCAGTAGAGTGCAATCCATGTCGGGTGTGAGGAAGTTACCTATCGAGGACAATGGAAGATGGTTGCGCAATATCATGAATTAGTTGAAGTTAGGTATTAACATTGTTGAATGCTGTCTCGTCGTTCCAGATGTTGAGCGTTCTTTCATGAGATCGAAGGTCTTGGGTTCGAATCCCATGCGTAGGATCGTGGATGAGCACTTCAACAGAGTCCTATCCTAGGACGAAACGACCATCTGCTGCTTTCAGGTTTCCAATAGTGGTCTAAAATGGATCAATTCATGATTTCAATAAATAAATCTAGTTCACTGATTGTAATCTATCACTTTTCAAAAGCTTAATGATTAGTAAATATCATACTATATGGAATAATCAGAATCTATAATATATAAAAAGACCAAAAACTTTCTGAAAGATGTTACAAAATATATTATTAAACTAACAAAATTTCCTTAGCTCTGATTTCTAATTTATTAAACTACTTTTCTTATATAGTATAAAATTCATTTCAAACTACTTATTTCCTAATGTGTATATAGAAGGGAAAAAAAGGAGTCTTGAGATAATATTTTAAGTTAATTTGTTACTCACAACAACAACAACAAAAAAAGAAAAATATTCCACTAAACACTAAAATTAACCTTCATAGATGAATGAACATTAACAACGTTTAAATAGAAAATAAGTAATTCTTATGAATAGACAAAATTCATTGCCTTTTTCATGTGATGGAATGTATTTTCTTTTCCATTTAATACTTCTCTTTTTTTCTACGCTCATAAATTAATTTGCCCTAATTACATTAACTGTTAGGTTATAGCTTTCATCTTTGTTTTCTTTTTTTGGGGGGGGGAGATTTAAATAGGATGATAGATATTCGTTTCCAAAATTGATTGAATTATTTGCTTCAATTGTCAAAATTATACATTTTTAGTATTTCATCTCACTATAAATATATATATATTCACAGGGAAGAAATTCATATATTACAATTAACCGTTTAACTTTACATTCGATCGTAACCCAATCTTATCACATGTTACAGTAACCGCAAAGAGAACTTAAACTTAGTATAAACTGTGTCATGTTTCTTACTGATGTTTTATGAATAGATATCAATTATTAATTATTGAAAGAAAAAATAAATATTTCTTTATGGATGATAATGTTTCTATTAGGAATTGTTCAATGGTATAAAAGAATTTCTTATATAACTTTGTTTAGTACTTGTTGAAATGTGCTGTTAACACTTCATTTTATTTATAAACATTACAAAATAAAAATGTTTCATTGTACGTGAACTAACCTCAATATTTAGATTAGATACGTTACTAAAAGAATAATACACATAAATGAAAGAAGGGGCGGAAAAAATATATAAATAGAAACAACCAGTAAAATACTGCTTCTTTTATCAACTGAATTATAATAATAAACTATTTTTTCAAGTCAGTTCAATCAAGTGCTATTTATGTATCCCATGCTTGTAGAAGTTTCGTAATCTACAAATAGTTATCTTTGAATTCTAATCAGTAAAGCGATAACCTGTATTCATGAGTTTTTCACTTAAATTTCATGATAAATTCATCTATCATCTGTGTGCTTTAAAGATTTTAATGCTCATTCTTAAAACAGCACTCATGTAAAATAAGGTTTCCAAGTCAATAAATCAGATAGTAACTAATAAGAATATGTACGATGTTTGATATTTTTAAAAAATCAATTAATTTCTTTAAATAATGAAGAAATCCCAAGACAGAGTTTGAGAAAGGTTACTAGATTAGAAATTGCGACAAGCGAATAAAATATTTTAAACGAGAAAATATGTGGCGAGGTAACAGTTTATGGACAACCTTTGGGGATGAATAAGTGACCGTGACAATATTCATCTACTTATTATAATGTAAAGAATTAGGATTACGACTTATCATTGAACGGTAAAGTTAGGAACTAGAAATAAAGGTTCATCACTAAATGACTTTAAATATAATCCCAAAACGCTATTTAGCCGTATGAATGAATGAATGAATCTCGCACCATAATTCAAGACTCGCTATCTTAATTCTGCTGAGTTCGTCCAAAATTAACAGCGTAGCCGATGCACCACAGTGGTAACTGGCTTGTGGCTACCAAGCGTTCTTGGCGACGTCGTTTTTAATTTTTTGATGTTGGCAATAACCATCATTGTGAAACATAGTTCAGTAAGCGTCGGACGGAGTAGTCTCTGTCAACGAGGATGGGACGTGGGACGTCCTATGTACTGATGTGCTGTCGGATTTCGTCTGTCCAGTTGGTCGACAGAGCTAGAGATGTTTGCTTGCCTGCAGCCTGGACAGCCGATATGGAGGTGAGTGTAGTATACGTCACCCACAAGACTGTTTGTAAGTAGTACATAGCGGAGTGCGACGTCGAGGCCATCTCAGTAGACATAGAGAGAAAAGAGTTTCAGTACATCAAAAGCACGGTGAGTGCAGAACGCTTGAAGACCTAACATGGAGACAGTTTAGAATGCAGAACACATCCAAAGGTGCAAATGCATAATAGAAGGCTGTTTATACGTATAATGTAAGCTCTTTATAACTCCTTCCAATAATCAAATATTCAGCCCATTGTCCTGTTTGTCAATAGTATCGCCATTTATATTGGAACAATAAAGTAAAGCACTAATGAATACATTTTAACAAGTTAATAGAAATAAATCCTGATTCCAGATGATACTTTAACCGGGTTGATGGATATGGAGGATCGATCTAGGGGAGTTGGAAAACCACAATTCCAAACCAATTGTGCACGTGGGCTCTAGGATCCTGAAGGAACAAATTACGTATGAACCAATTGTTGGTCATCGGCTAACATGGGACTGCATCTCCTCATGTTGTTCCACTGCCTTGTGGATGAGACCTTTAGGTCAAAGGCTCTGACTCAGTATGGACTCCTCAGATGTGAGCATCCACGATCCCACCTACGAGACTCGAACCCAAAACCTCGACTCGTCAATTCAACTGTTAAAATTTCTACAATCTTCGTAAAACCTCATCTTGATAATAATTACGCGCTCATTAGTGACTAGCCTCATGAGGTAATTCTCGAAGTTCTAGTGAGAAGCCGTGACCAGTGGAGTCCAATCCGTGTCGGGTGTGAGATAGTTACCTATCGAGGACAATGGAAGATGGTTGCGCACTATCGTGAATTAGTTGAAGTTAGATATTAACATTAGTAGGTGGCATCTCATTGGTCTAGATATTAAGAGTTCTCTCATGAGAGCGAAGGTTTTGGGTCCGCGTCCCGTGTATGGGATCGTGGATACACAGTGCTGAGGTGTCCCACACTGGGGTGAAACGATCGTTCAGTGCTTTCAGGTGGTGGTCTAGCTTAGATCGACTCATGAGTTCAACCACAAAATTACAACAATCTCCACAAGTTCCCATTCTGACAACATAAATAACTGTTGTGTGTTTTGCGCCTCACAAATTATTGTTAATTTATTACGAACCTGTCATTCAATCCTTTTCAACTTATAACGCAGTTATAACTTCATAGTAATTTCTTAATTCTGTTGATGTGTAGTCAGGATTCCGCTCCCTGTTATTACATAAGTGGTTCATAAATTGGGACTGAATAATTAGAAGTTGTTTGATAGCTGAGTTAAGCTTTACTCTAACAATCAGGCCGGGGAAGCTTCATTCTAGACCAATAGTCAGTTAGTGTTACATTCGGCTTTTACCTAACATTTGGCGTGTGTTTTGTTAGTCTAAGGTCATTTGTACTAAATATACAATCGAGATGAGCTAGTCAATGCTTGAAATAGAACAATCCAACTGCTCTCCTGTCTTACAGCCCTATCTGACGCGTGAAATAACTGACCAAGAAAAACTGTCTATTTTTACTGACACATCCTACCATAATTAATTAAACAGTCTTCCTGTAAGCAAATTTCAGATAGTTTGGCCACAAGGGTAATTCATCTGAGACACTTAGCTTTATTCAGTTGCATGTAAAGATGAAAAAACAAAGTAGTATACCAGTGAAGTAACTGTTATCACTTGATTGTTGGCATATTGGGTGGTCATTCTGTTAAGTGATTCAGTATCTAAACACACGGTATGCAGTTTGTGACGATGGATATAAGTCAACTGTTGGGTACTGTTTTCATGATTATTTCCATTTGTTAGCATCACACCTGATCAGTCATATACTGACGCGTAGGTGTTCTAAGCAAATATAATACCTATGCATGATTGAAGCAAATGCAAAATCTACTTCATATAGGGTTTTCTGCTAGTTTTCTTAGCAATAATTCCTTATGATATCAGATTAGTTTCCAATCAACGTAGTATTCAGCCTAAACAACAACCAATTTTTTATATCACATCGTCGTTTTTGTTTAAAATGAATTCAGGTATAACACCTTAAAGGAAAATTCTTTTATTACTTACATGTAAAAATGGGAAGATTGATTTTACCATCAGAGTATTTTACCGAATTCATTTGTAAAGCTTCTGTCTTAAACATCCATAATAACTTCTCCTGAGTTCAATAACGTCCTTTTTTACTTAAAAAAAATACTTAACAAGGCTATTCATGTTTTGTTTGTAGAACATTAAATCTCAACGTCAATTAAGAAGTTCTAGTTGTTGTTGTTGTTGGTTTTCAAACACTTGTTAATTCGTGTTTTTATTCAGTAACATGTACAACATGAAGTGTTGCTATTCGCTCGATTACATACTATGATATACACTATATAATTTGTTCTCATAAGTGAATCTGTTAAATTATAAACTATACGTTAAATCTGAGTATTCTAATGATTTCACCCAAGTAAAATATTTATACGATGAATACATACTAAATGTAATAGAACTGCTTATCTGCAAACGATTCAATAAATCCCTTGAAATACAATCTAGAGATTCACAATTCATATTCGGAATGGTTGTACCATTCGTATTCGAAGAAACAACAATTAGTATAATTTTCAAGTTACCACCGTAGAACAAGACAATAGGCATATTGCAGTTTATTGTGAGAAATTAAAAAGTATTTACAGAATACATATACACACCCTTCCGTCATTCATCTGCATCTTTCGGTGTGTTCTACAATCCGAACTGTTTACCCGTTTAGTATTCAAGTGCTCCACTCCTACTGTGCTTTTGATGTACTGAAACTTTTCTCTCTGTCTGACATCTGTGACAACTTCGACGCCACGTTCCTTCATATACTGCCTACAAACGATCTTGATAGTGATGTCCAGCACACCACCTTTGACTTATAACTGACGTTTGAACGCTCTTTTTAGATATCCTGACAGTTTCCTGCATAACGGGTAAGAGAATTTAAGTGTCTTATTATTGTACGTGGGACATATCTAGGCTAAGCAGTTTTATAAAAACTTGAACAAATAAGTGTTGTTTACGATCTTTGCTAGCGAGAGTTTTAGTGCTTTTACGATTGCTTAATTTGACTCTTTACTCCTTACATCCTTGACCTTAATTGAGATTTAACTTGACGTTTGACCATCACTATATAATTTAATGATTTTTCAACGTTAGTTATCTATTTTTTTAATTAAAAAGAATCCCAGCATAACACTTGGTATGCCTATCCAAAATAAACATGGTGATAATTATGTCACAAAATTGGATAGTAAACTGAATTTTCCTCTATTTTTCCCAAATTTTTCAATCAAACATTCAACAGTTACTTACATTGGTTGAACTGGTAAAATAAAACCCAATAATTATATATTTTATCATATGTCAAGTACATCTTTCTTAATATAGTAATATCTAAGAAAGTACTTCAGATTTTCAAGATTTTTAAGTTAAAATTGGTTCGCTGTAGAAAAATTCATGAGTATTCATTGTCGAAGTTGCAAAATCATATTTTATGTTCTTTTGTCTTTCTGACTGACCTTATTTCGCTTAAAATTAATTTATCTAATTTGAGAATAGTCTTACAGTATGCTACTTATTTATCATGTATGTCATAGACTCTATTAAATAACCTAATGCTTTATCCCCTCGAACAGTAAGCTGTGGTTTTAGGTTTATAAGGAAATTAAATATTCTTTTTGTATTCATGTTTCTTAGAATTTGATTACTTCATTTTATGAGCACTATTAATGTAACATATTACATTTATGGTTTATCAACATATAGCTCAATCCTCTGTATTGGATTTTTTTCCTCAACTACGGAAAACAGATGATCTGCGTTTTGTAGGAGTTTTGGGGATTTCTATGGTAGTTCACGTTTGTTATGATTATGGATATCTATTCCTCATGTCTAGCCATAACCTATTTTTAACATTAAAAATAGATCATACTTAGTATTTAAGCTTAAAATTAAATGAAACTCGAACTGTTACTAAAATATGTAGCCTATCGTGAACAGAATAAATAAAATATTTTTCGCCGCCTACAACTTGTAATATTATGTACATGTAAATAGTTTATATAGAATCAAAACGAAAACAGAATGGCTTAATTCATAGTGAAGCATGCAACTATTTCTAACCTTTATAAACTTTGTTCATTTAATTAATAGATCTAAAAGCATATATAACGCCCCTCACTAGAAATTATTTGACACTTTTGTTTCATTTTTGTGACCCACAAACAAAAAACTAAATGGCTGTACAACTTGATTCTCAGTGTTTAAGAAAAATAGTAAATCTTCAACCATATCAAATAATGATGAGCACAAATAAAGCGACTGCATCTTGGATTTCGTTAAAAATATTGACAGACCCCGGCCAAAAGTCGGAATTTATGTAAGTTGCATGATCCACCATAACTTTATAAACAGTCAGTAAAATTTGTTGGGAATACTTGAAGATACGATACTGAATCTAATGTGACTGAATAGGTGGATATTTAATGGGAAATGACACTTAAAGTATAGTGATAAGATAGGACTGAGCAATAAAAGTGCGGTCTTTACTTATATACGTATATATAGCACTTAACAAAATAAACTTACAGGAATAGAATTCGACTACCCAGATTGCTGACATTGCGTAAGTTACCGTGATCTTGATATTCGAAAGGTAATCATAATGGTACTCTTATTACTAATCAAACTCATAATATTATTGATTTACGTCAACCTCCACAAAATGAAAATGACATACTTTAAACAAATGTCACGTTTCTTGTAAAAGTACTTGACAACATTTCTTCCCATGAGTACTGGTTATTTATCACCACTATTCTTTTCTGAATAATGCTTCACATTCAAGTTATCCTATCATTCAGACTAGCCGAAATGATAATCAGAGAGCAGGTCACACAAAACATATTGGGAAATAAAGGGTTTTTAAGAAATTATGTTAGCATTAGAAAGCTAATTCCTACAAAAATTTAGACAGTAAAATATTGCAACGAACACCTTAGTACAGAAATGAAAATATTATTTGCATTTTACTTCTCAATTTAGAATGAAACAAGTGTGAATGAAATACAAGAAGTACAGGTATTCTTCCTCTATTAATCAGGGAACAGATTTCAGATATGTTTATATTACTTTAGTCGTAAATCCTGTAATAGATTTAATTTCTTTTCAACCTTAAAAACTGGTTTTGATCCAGAAAAAAGGCTTAATGTCACCGAAATTTGATCATTAGTTAATCCTTAAATGTTGTAATCTTAAAGCATCTCGACTTTGTAATACATCAGAAATCCACATGGTTCAATACCATTAGTTAAATTCAATGTGCAGTTTAAGAAAGATCAAGTTTACTCGCGTATTTGCGTCTGTTTTCCTAAATTCATCATAGACTCAAAATAAACTTGAATCACCGTCTGTAGAAAATTAGATGATTTATCGAACAGTCTAACATAATGTCCTTTAGGGAAATAGAAATGCACTAGGATGGTATTAGTCTCAGTTTCTTCATTAATATAAACCCCTAAGGAAAAGATTGCACTGAAAATATTACCATTAAAAATACATTTAAGTTTATAAAAATTGATTAATGGTTTCTAACTAATTTAATAAGTGAAACAAACGAATAAAAATAGTTAGATGTGATTTAAAGACGACAATTTCATTTCATTTCATGAATATCTGAAGAAAATATAATTAATCTCCCCCCACTGGGGTAATAACTAATACATTTATCAAATCAGACTAAAATTATTTGAATGCAATTTTAATTGTTCAGACACTATTTTGAATTATTACCCAATCTATTTATTGTATTTAAAAAAATTTTTGATCTAAAAACATATATGTATGAAAATGGTAAAAACATTGTCTAATAATAATTATCAGAAAGGTTTTTGTGGATATTATAGTAATTTCAATAGTCGAGATCATGAGTCAATTGAAGCTAGACCACCATGGGAAACCTGGAAGCATCGAACGGTCGTTTCGTCCTAGTATGGGACTCCTCAGAAGTGCGCGTCCACGACTGGCTTTAATGGGTATATCCTGGAGTTCTAGTGAGCAGCAGTGACCAGTGGAGTTCATATGGGTCTATTGTGAGATAGTAACTCACTGATGACAATGGTGGATGTGTCGCTCAATCTCGTGGGTTAGTTGAAGTTAGACATTAACACAGTTGGATGCCGGCCAGCTCAGTGGTCTACAGGTTAAGCGCTCGCTCGCAAGACTGATAGATCCTGGGCTTGAATCTCGCGAGGATGCGCGCTGCTGAGGAGTCCCACAACAAGACGAAACGGTCGTGCAGTGCTTCCATGTTTTCTATGGTGGTCTAGCTTCAATTGACTCATGATCTGAGCTATTGAAATTAATAATAATTAACTCAAAAGTGTGAATTCTTTATAATGTGTACTAAGAGCTAATTAAATTCAGTCTATTTTTCATTTAATTAACAATTTTTTCAAAAGTTATGAAACTCTTTAAACAATAATTAAGTTTGAAGTTAGTTCACCATTATATTTGTTGTCTATTCAAAAACATGTCTTCAACTATATCAGTATGAACTTCATAGGCAGAATAATGATTACATAGAAACACGAAGTTAGAACAATTTCTTCACTTTCCTTAATTCTCATTTGCATATATTTTATTTCTACCTCATAACTTCAAACTGATTACTGTCAATTATTTTTGTTCATTACACCTATCAATCAAATGTTCTAAAAAAAACCTCGGGTTATTTTATCGTTGCATTGGCATTACTACTTCTGTAGTGAACGAGAAAACAAGTGGGGACAATCGAATGTAATTGAATACAAAATTACAGAATCTCTTAGTAAAATCTGAGAACTATACGGTAAATTCTTTATTTGCAAAATGTCAATCAATTGTTTCTTACTTGACTATTCCTTCTGCAAAATGTCAATCAATCGTCTCAGACGTCACTGTCCTTTCATTTCCACACCAATCATTCTCTGCTCTCGTTCTCTTTTCTTTGATCTTCTTAATCTTCTTCCACAAGGCATTTCACTTTCGACTGATGATACATACTATTTATATCTATCGACATCAGTAGCACAGAACACATATATGCTAGGTAGTTTAATTCCATAACTATCTATTCAGGAAAATTTGTATTCTAGTTCTTATTTGATTCATTTGTTCTCGGTCGTTATGTATACAGATAATGAATATGGAAACCCCACAATAAAGTGTTTTGTTAGCCGTCCAATCTTCCACTGTCCATTTTCACATATTCATGGTGATTGTCAATCTACAATTAAAAACTCAAAAACCTAGGTCCTGTCAGAGGTATAAAGTGGAAAGTTTCCAAAATAGTTAATCTTAACATTCTCAGTGTCCGATATGAAGATTCCATCTGCACACTAATACCTAAAAGAAAACCACAATTTTTGACACATTGGTAGTATTCATGCGGCCTAGATCAGACAATGAAAAAGAACCGAAATATTTTGATGTAAAGTGTTTAGATGTTTCCGCTTCGGTCAGTTCAAATCCCATACCATCAAATTCTCATCACAGTCAAACTAGAATTTGTCACGTTTCTTGCCTACCAAGTTTTAAAGTTACACAGTTACACTCACAAAAAACCTATGTAAATGTACAGTTAAACTGAGTGACATTTCTTGCATAGTCAGAAGTGACTGGCAATCCGTCGGCTCATCCATCTGATGCTTCAACGAAATCTGCTTCACACACTAAACTCCTTCTAGTGAGTAGTGATATTGGGTCAATATACTCAAATCTCTCTCGGTTTGATAATTAATCCTCAAACCATTAATCAGCAAAGTGGTTTTGCTCATATCTGGGTTTCTTTCGCCTGAATTTCACCATTAGAATTGCTTTAGCTGAAGTCAATGTAAATTCATATGTACACAGAAACTTACTTTTTTAAAAACAAGCTCTGCACACATTTGTCTTCTAATTCGAAAAAGGTCAGGATGAATCATAACAAATTGGAATTAAATAGTAAGACAGGAGTTACATGATCTTTTCTAAGGGGCTGTTATTGGGTACCTTGTTCTAATGAATTCCGGAAAATTAAAGGACTGATAGAATGTTGAACATTGTTCTTATTGCCAAAACAGACATAAACAGTAGTCTTTGTCAGATTTCACCACCTCATTATTTCTTAATTATATTTCATTTTCGTATGTGTCTGAAAAGAATCCAGTTTATCGAGCCTAGTACAAACAAATTTCATACTATTCAACATGTAGAGAAAAATTGTAATTAACTAGTAAAGAGGTCATTTAATAAAGATGGTTCAATTAAAATTCGTCTGATGGGAGTGACTAAATTCTTTATTCTGCACACGTACTTTTACTGTCATTCACTCTGTTTTATTTGTTTTCTGAATCTCTTTCCTTTCATTCTTATCTTTACGTTTCGTAGATTCTTGTGTTCCCGTAGACGAACATATTGTAGCATTCAAATAAAAATTAATTTTGTGAAGATAATCACAACAAACTTATTTTGCAATTGTTTTTTTGATACTATTTGCATTTCTTTTGTTAATTCTCATAATTTGCACATTTACTACAAATGATTGTAAAAGTTGTTTAAAATTGCATGACCCTGAATACTTCCTCTTCCGTTTTGAATACCTCATAGCACGACACACTGATAGCCGCGCTCAAATATACTGCTGCAAACACACTTCTCCTGTTCTCAATTGCCTGATGTTACGATAAGTGAACTCTAATATATTTGTAATCTGCACTCATAGACCACAGCCATATTTCCATTATATATCTCATCTGAACATACAGCCGGAATTATAACAACCTTCATTGGAATTATTAGTCACCTATAATCATAGATTATTATACCAAATGCTCGAATACTCCAATGCCTACCAATTCAAGTAACACTCCATAACTTTTCCCTGTGTTTATAAAGTAAATTTAATATATTTAATATTTTGAACGTGATAACTTTATTATCATTTTTGGGTTACTATAATTTTCGGTCCACCATTAGTTATTGTCCTCATTGCTTTCGATTAAGCTCATCGATCAAAACTAATGTGTCAGCTCGTTTAAAACAAATTATAAGTTAAAGCTGGTTTTGACACACTATGCTGATGTTCAATTTCCTTTCGTTCACAGGTTGCTCAATATAACTATGGTATTAATACGATCTAATGATTCATTTGTACTTGATTGTCTGCTAATTACGAATTTCAAATACAGTGCGTTCGTTTGTGCCTATCTAGTTCTGTCAGGCTTAAACTGAACTGTTCCGGTAATTCCTAGTTAGTACAATCATTCGAATAGTTTTAACTATCATATTGGCGTCTTTATAGGACCTGAGTTTTGTAGTGTCAGTTATTATGCCAAGCACATATACCTTATTCGAGCTTTCGGACATCCCATTCTATTCATTTTACTTGAGCCATACATTGACCTTGTTATTTATTCGCTTATCAACCTAGACTGTTTTTATATGAGCGTATATGTGTGCCCTTCTTATTCCATTAATCACATGTCTGTAGCTTTATTTTGTCTGACTATAAATATTGAGTAACGCTTGACAAAGATGGAGTTGGCTTCCCAGCCATCTCCATGCGTGTCATTTTGCTCTACTCTTTTATTCGCTTCACATTCGAAATATATGTATTCTCAAGTCAATTCTCGTTATTCGACTTATTTAATTCCGTTATTGGATAATGCGATTTAAGTCGACGATGATATACGAGAATCAGCGATAGCAAACATTTATACGATCTAAAAAGGAGTCAGATCCACGGGCCACTAAAATTTGAACAGTTGGATATACATTCAAATTCTGAAGTTTTCAAAGATTATATGGAAAGGTTTGAAGTCTGGAGTATAACCAGTAAAGATGTTGGGGATGATAAAATCATGGCTCATTTCCTTACATTCATCTGAAAGGATGTCTACAAATTACTAAAAACTTTGGTATTCCCAGATGGGCATGATTCACTACCCTATGCAACTCTCAAAGAACTACTGTTAAATCATGTAAAGTGTACTAATTTCGAATGCCGTGAAAGAGTAAAATTTCATAATATGATTCGTCAGAACAATTAAACGTTAGAGAATTTATCCTCGAATTGCAGCAACAAGCTTCCAAGTGCAATTTTGGTGGTCATGCAAACGATGAAGAGTTCTTTTCAAGATGCTAGAACCGTATTTATTAATTATGAGGTAGTACATGAAAGTGACTTCCACGACATCAAGAATTCCACTACATTAATTAGTTATCTTAATGTGTACTCAAGGTCATTCGGATAGCAATTCATTGAGGAATAGCAAAGCAGGTCACAAAGTTGAGCACAAGTTTGGTAAATGTTTTTCCTGTGGAACGTTTCACGTACGTAATTTATGTGTATTTCTTCTTGTGAAATGCTTTCAAAGTGGCAAAATCGGACACATTCAGTCAGCCTGTAAATCTACTGTTCATTTCGCTGCAAGTAATACTAAACTTCATTATCCCGATCTTATTAATTTGGGTGATTCTAATAGTCATATACTCTCCTTATTTATATTTTTCAGTAATTCACTTCACATGTGAAAACGATCATATCTGTCGATTGATGCTTTACACGATTTTATTGTTGGCACTGAAAGTTTCAAGTCCATCATTTTAGTTGAGAGGTTATAGTGACATACATTTATCACGAGAACACGATTGGTCTAATGAAAACAATTATTATTATAACCAATTGTACCAGTGACTGTTTTAATGTGCTCTTTGTTTAACTGTGCTAAAAACATCCATTATACTTCGACTGTGACCTCGCGCGAATCCGGTTACGCTCAGTAACCAAGCTTGTATCCTGACACGATCTCAGTATTCTTTCGATATCACGAGATCGCCAGCAAATGTATCTCGACTTGGTCCATTAACTGCCTTCTGATATTTGGCTTCCGGGGGATTTTATGGATATCCTGGCACGCGTTCCTTTGTAGTGGTGTTCACAGTCAACTGGGATTCGATGCCACACTACAAGTTTTAAGTCTTTAAATCTTGACACTATACTTATGCCTACCAAAGTTTCCATTTCGAGTATTACATTTCATAAACTTTATACTCTTCGATGTTGTAATTTGTTAATCAGAGATGGTGAATCTTAAAATATAAACTGTGTACATGTCATCACTGATTGTAGACTGTCTGTACTAGGTCTATAAAATTTAAGAATGCTTTAGCGACAGCTTTTCTTATTGACCACTGGGAATGGTTATAATGAAGTGCTTAGTAATTTGCTAACTGTGGAATCGGAGTGCAAAAAATTAAGCATGACTCCAAAGTCCCCTCATTCTCATATACAAGCAAGACATCTCAAAACCTTGAAAACAAACATCGATTCTACTACTGCTGCGGTGTTCGAAGACCTGGAGAGGAGAGCAGATAAATTCCCTCAGTACAGAATTACTAGGCCGAACGCAAAAGAAACAATGATGAAATTACTCAAGCAAATAAATCTTCGTAAAAGAAATCTTTTCCACAATCCACAGGAGGTTTGTCAAAACAGGTCAATAAATCTGTGGTTCACATGCGAGCTAATCGAAATAACCGAATGCATTACAAGGAACCAGGTAATTCTGTTTTGGTCTCGGCTGTTCATTATATTACTCATGAGTATATTTTAGATCATACAGAGTCTACATTCAATGCACAGTCGGACAAACACATGATGAAACTAAGGTGGAAAAGTAGAATTGATTGCATGATTTTGGATTCTCATTTAAGCTGTGATATTTGTACGAAATAATGATTCCGCGCAAATTACGAACTCCAAACACAATAAATTCGTTTTTGCTTATCTGCTCCTACTTTCTGCAAACTGTAGAATTTCCGTAATTCCCAGTTAGTACAATAGTTCAGATAATTCTAATCGTCTCAAACGGATACTTAGAGACAGAACTCTAGCGCCAATTTACAACAACCAAGATCAGTTCTTGACGTTAACGCATAGTCATTTATTATGCTCAGGAAACCTTATCATCATGATGTAGAGATAACGAGGACGTCTTCCTCTTCAATAGTAACAAACAAAGTTTTGTGGCTACGTTTTGGTGTCGATGGACTAAACAATATTTATTATTCCCGCACACACACAAACATACCGTAGCGGTAAATAAATCCCCAAAATAAATAACTGTAAGTTTTCGACATTAGGTGCTGACCACATGTTTTAATGGACTCACCTAGCTGAATGCGCTTGGTCATGCATCCGCACCAGATCACGAGTGGTAACGCCGCACCCAACAACCCTTGAAACCGCTATCTAGATTAGGTCAGATGATCCTCGATATATTGATAGCTTATCAAATATATTTTCGAACCTCCTCACTTCTGTCTTTTGATTTCACTCTGTGGGTACGCTTCATATTAGGTGTCACTGGTGAAAGCGTTGTCAAACTCCGAATACCTGTGGCATCTTCAATACGAAATAGATACGAAAAAGGCGAGATTTACAAATGTGCTTATTAGATACTACAGCCTTCCCCATCCAAAAATGGCTTAAAGGATTAGCAATGAATGCCAAACGGGGAGATGGTCCAGTTGGGCGAGCAGATATTAAAACAAAAAAGAGCGTACTTACAAGAGACATAAGATCTGTCTCTTGAGAGTAGTGATCGACAAATGGAATACAGAATGACTCCCCAAGGTGATTGCAACAAGATTAAATAGCACTAATTTTATTCCTGGGAGTCTTCACGTAGAATACTTGATTAGCTAGAGTAATCAAAGGCATTCTGTCTTTGAGGGAGGTGGTTAATTTTATCTGTGTTCTTTACTTTCACTCAACGTCCTGTGGATTAACTTATACTTCTTATTATTATTCAGTAACCGCTTTGTTCCTAATAATCTTTGAGCATATAGTATAACGTATTGGTGTTCCGCTGTATTCTTGAGTATGCATATAAACTAGGAATGTCTACTTTGTTTGGTACTGTGACTAGACACTTTGATGTTAACAGAGAAGCAAAGAAACCATAACAAACAATTTAAGTTGGTTTTGGGGACGTTATTCCACTTTATTCAGAGTTTGTAAAATACTAACATTTCGTTTTGTCCTTATGTTACTCTATAAACCATAAGCATTTGTGTGATGCAATATTTACTGCCTACCCTCTTCTCTCCTTAAGCAATTGTAGATTTTTTGTAATTTGTACTCTCTTTTGCCCAGATACCCGGTTTGGACACAAATGTAATTTTTCCGTCGTTTGTGAATTATGGCATGCGTTGTGTTGACCATCTCTCTATTCATGTATCTTTTCACGTTAACTTGGAGTGAGAAGGGGAGTTGGGAATAAATCGAGTTGAGTCCCAATTAACTTGTCTTTTTACTCGCTTGTCAACCAACCAAGTGATAGAATAGTTTATGTCTCTCTGCCAAGGTCGTTAGTCTCAAATCGGACTAGCGCATTTCTAGCTTCAGGGTTGAGCCAGTAAGCCTATCGTGTCAAGGCCTGAACTTAGGTCAAGACAAGTTCTCTCGTGTGTATTATTGTGTAGGTATTTCTATAACTTAAGAGTTCCGTATCATAATTCATTCTAGTCGAGTCTAATCCAGACTAGATGGGTAAATATAGTGTTTCGAAATAGTAACTTCTTCGCAAAAGAATGTTGCTTGACCGTTTTGTGTATGCTATGAGATTCCAGAGTGGTATGGACGTCATATCAGAGAAGTCTCTAAACGACTGGCAAGAATGTAAGGTTGGCCCGACTGGAATCGAGCTTCTGGATCTCATACTTTAGATTTATTAGGACATACCATGAGTCCGGACACGTCAATATAAAAAAAGATAGAGTATGTAACTGCAAACAGTTCACAAAGTGAAACTGGCACTAAGCACTCGAGACTGATGATCATCATGTCAGCTTTACGAGATAGAATATGTTCCAGTGAATCTGGTTCGCATGAATCTCAATGTCACACTCACATCCCCAATTTGTGTCTCCGTCCTAGACATGTGTATAGCAATTTGATGTCTTAGCATTAAAAATCAACCTCGAGTATCTCATCTCAAGTCAATATAGGAAAAAACCAAGAATTCATGTTGAGTTGAATGTGTTCACCATTAAGCCTAAATATACCTTAGAACATGCTTCCAACATGGCGACGCTCGCTGTTCTTGGTGCTGAATACACTGTTCTCCGGATCACATGGTCTAGGATATGTAAAGATTCCTCCTTCATAATTGATACTGAAGTCCCTGTGTCAAGCAATAGAGTGGTTCCGACTCCCTAAAAACTGCCTCTAATTGTGATAGGATACACAGATTTTGCATAGTATGGTTCCAGAACTGGTTGTGCTCGCATTTTCGGGCTTTTCACCCGAACTGTCGGCAATAGAGGCATTCCGTTTTTCGACCCTTAAAACTCGTTCGAAAAGATCGTTTAGCTGGCGCGAGGATCAGTATCCCACGTCTCATACTTTGGTTTGGCAAATGTCTGACTACTGAGACACCTTGGGAGCTGTCCAACTGATCCGATCTCACAGCTTCCTCGATGGACATTACTATCAGCCAGTGTGTACATAAAGAACCTGATAACATTTTGGCTGCTGTAAACCGGAGTGCAGTTGTTTTTAGGTCTAGCGTACTAAGTAGTGGAGTTCAACGGTGCTGTCAGAGCGCACCCGGTAATGTCTCGTCGACGAACCACGAGCGTACTAGCTCTTCTTATTCATTGATGTCCATGTGGACGAGTGTGAACAGCCATCTTCGGTAATGTATAAAGATACTCCAAGGGTACTCGTCAGGCTGCTGAGTTTGAATAGTACTCTGTTGAGTATCCAGTTGCACAGGAAAAAATCTCCCAGAATCTCGTAACCATGGTATGGTGGATTGTCTGCGGAGAATCCTCTAGCTGTTGAACACCGGGCTGTTTATTTAAGCACGATAACAGATTATCGTAATTTTCTTTTGTTTGTATCGGGCACAAGTACAACGTTGTGCCCGGTTTCCAGATAGAACAGTCTGATGTGGTTCCGGACAGTTACGATTTACGAAGCGTCATGGTAGGCGTTGTTATCCTGACCGGTAACACCGGTGGTTAGTCCTACTTTTTGTCATGAGTTACTGCTGACACCATCATCACCACTTGTAACACGTCCCAACGGGGTTCATTTGGAAGCAGATGAACCTAAACCAACAACACTCAAACCGGGATCAGTGAATATATGAAGAAGAAGAACGCAACTTGTTAGCAACAACGCATATATATTTCAAAAATCAAATAACACGGTTCTGTTACAGTAAGAAAAACTCATCTACGAAATAGCTTCATACACCATTTTGTAAGTCCGGTCTATGCTGGGCTTGTTCTCCTACTTCTAGCACATTTACCCTCTGTTGTACAATTATTTTGCAGGAATACCACATAAATACCAAAAACGAAAGCAGACGTGCAGCTAATGACAAGCAAACAGGCATGGAGTCTAGGCTTCGAATTCGTTTTGGGACGATTGTGATGAATGTCACGATAACTAATAATTTCAAGCAACTGGGTTGATTTAAGTGGATTCAGACTACATACCAGTCTCTGTCAAATCATTTAAAGCTCGTATTTTCCTCAAAACTCCAAGCTCTTGCTGAAGCGAAGTATTCATTTGTTGGATAGGAACTTTTATTTAATAATAACGATAATTTATTCTCGAATAACAGTCAGTTACATAAGGTATGACAGTTCACAGGCAAGATAAAATTGTTACAGAAGATACAGTCTTCACTGTAGCAGGTAATTCAGTTAGGTTGATATTATATATATATATATCTTCTACCCAGCCAACGTTATATTAAGTAAACATGTAGCAAGATTGTTCCATGAGATTTACTATGGACTTCAGATATCTAAGGCTGTTGTACTTAGGTAAGTTTCATCTAGATAATTACGTACGTATCAGTGTATTAATTTCGTGATCAAACATTTGTCTACTTTGACCATCTTACCAAGACTTATATATGCACAGACGATTCATTAAATGTTGAATGAAAATAAATTTTAGCAAATGATAATTCGTTTAGCAGTTTTTTTCAAAATCGAGTGTACACAAGATCTGTGTACAGTTCAATACTATTAAAATACGGCTTGAATTACCATACCATTCTGTAATGATCATAATTTCAGTTTTCTTGGCCCTAATGAGAGTCTTAGGCTGACAATGAAGGTATAGGTCATGAGTGCATTATCAAGTAACTGTTTCGACGAAAAATGGATATAATTTATTCCTCCGGTTTAAGGAATGTAATAAAATTGTTTCCAGTGTGTCATTTGTTTCATGGTCTGCATTCGAATAAACTTTTGACCGTCTAAGGTTTATAAGCGTGTCATTTGTGGAAACCTATAGCCTATTGTAACTGTGTAGAATAACGTCATATAAGCTGGAAAGTATTCGGAAGACATGCATATACAGTAGCTCCTTATGAAGTCATTCAGTCGTGCATATAACTTTAATACTGATGTTGCTTGTCGTCTGAATGTTAATTGCTGTTCAGAGTCTTCTGTAAATATCCAAAAGAGGCAATAAATTAACGCACTTTAGGCTCGATAAACATAGTGTTTATATTTACAAATCAATCGACCTTTTAAACATCATTTCAAATAAAAGTATGCATCCAAACAACCTTGTAATTTCTCCTCTGAGACCAAATTTTCTCTATTTTGTCTTTCTGGTCAGACTATAATTTATGGGCGACCTTCGGGTGACGCTTTAGTGACCTTGAAATGAGTAAAAGCTGTGGTAAGTATACCCAACCAACACTCTAACCAGTATAGAAACTCAGTAAAAGGAAATGCTCATATTAGGAATATATTTCACTTACCCAGAAAATATTATATTCTGTCTCACAGACGAGGAATCTACTCCAAAAGAAGAATTTTACGCGGAATGCAAAAATTAATAACCGTTTGTTAACAAGGAACTTTCATGAACATTGGTAACGTGCCTCAGATACAATTATAGAAAGTTATATAGTCATATGTGACAATTTCCAGAAGACGGTGTTGGATAAACCGAAGATTTGGTCGATGTTAAAAGTCTTGAAAACACCAAGAAGTCATCTTTTTACTAAATCTTTAATAGCTGAGAAATAGTGAAACATTCTGGACATATAATGCTCAAATGCAAAGAGCGATAGAACAGACATTACGTGCAAATGTAGATGAAGAAATATTGTAGTGTCATTGAGTCCTAACCACCCAATCCTCAAAGCTGAACACGAAAATACTGAGAAAATAGATATTCATCATTTAACGTCGAGAAAAACTCAACAATGGAGAGGGAGGGAACAATGAGTTGACTTAGTTCTAATTGATCGGATGGCACGGCTCAGCAGTGAAGGCGTGGTTTTACATAAGTAACATTATTTTTATCCATATTAAATATATCGTTCTACCTCCAGTCTAAATGTGTTTTTCATCATGTATTGATGATTGTTACAACGCGATGTATCAGGGTAGACATTGGTGTGACTTCCACGTAACATCATATAGATTAGGCGGTTACACCATAACACACCTACAATTTTAGGATTAGGTCTATTATTAGAGCAGTATTAATATCGAAGTAGACCATAATTCTACATTGGTAAGCCGACTAAAGAAACATAACCTATTATTGTTAATCTTTATTTCCACTTTAACTTTCTCGATCGATTTTTACCTGTTTTAACCAGAATTCTATTAATCCTCTGATTAGTGCTCACGTGTATTATCGTAATGTTATATTGGTTAGTACTCATGGCATACTAACTCAATCGACACGAATAACTGGTCATCTATATTAATTATTAGTTTCGTTGGTTCATTAATAAGCTTTAATAACATTTATATGCTTCAGCGAAATAAGCTTGTTAAAACATCAAACCTTAGCAAATATGACCTGTAAATAATCTAAATATACATTAACTAGCAACGTTAGCAAGTACCATAATTTTACAATATCTCTTTATGGGGCTCATGCATTGGGGATTTTCTAAAGCATGTAGGCACATACACATACATGCCAAGTCAGTCACTCTTAGGTAGCTCTAGTATTCTCAACTTCAACAATCTTCTACCAACAACAACCAGGTTTGACATTATCCTTGAAAGAGCACCCCAACTTCGATCATTTATCCTTACTCTTCAAAATACCATCAGCTATTAAGTAAGTAGTAATAATAAGGCCTTGCCTTAATTATTATCAACTAATCGCTCCGAAAAGTAAGTTAACCTTTTGTTAGAAGAATTATTCAAAACTCCACGAAATCGTAACTGAAATCTCGAAAAATATGTCTGTAAACCTGAAAGAAACTCAAAGCAATAGAAAATGTGTCTTAACACGAAAAACACTGTTGAAATGACAGTAACTCAGCACACCGAAATTGTAGCAGCCGCAATAACTTCACAAAAAGAGGAAATAGTAATAACGAGCCAGATTCGCCATTCTCGGCTGAAAGAGTTGTCAAGCTATACAAAACAAGCCCAAGTCTAGTGGGTATCCTACTATGTTCATACAGATGCTTCAAAACAAACAAGTCAAATTGGTCTGTGAACTACCCGAAAGCCCTTCAGAAAACTGGTAGGAATGACATGAGACACATTATGTAAGCAAAGAGAAATATGTTAGATGAAGTTAACGGAGTTATCGATTTTTTCCGAATGTACTGAAACTCCGTGTGATGGCATTCGTTTATCCAATCGGGTTTGATTCGAGCCTGGTTGCCTATTTGGGTGACGATGTTCGATTCCGTCATATGCAATGTATATTCGCTTCTTCATGATAAGCATAGTCACAAATTGTTATCGACATTCAGTGCAGTCAGTTCATTCACTTCTTTACTAAATTGACCTGGTAACTAACAGTTAGTGAGTGTCGAATGAATGATTTTCTCTCAGGTCAATGCGGTCACCGGAAAACTGCTGTCGCCGGATCATTGATTACCTGTTGAGAATGATAGAAGTAAGATCACATGGATGTTAAACGTAATTTCCTTTCAGAATTCCCATAATGTGTTTAGAGTTGCATATGCTTTCACCCTTCACTGTTTCGGTCACTAAAGGTTTGAAAAATCAGTGATAGAAAGGAGTCTGAAGAGATGTCCAGATGCAGTTTAGTTTCGTACCACTAAACTCCTCAGGTCCCTAGTTTTCTTTACACTAAAAAGGCACAATATTATTTGTATGCAAATGGAAAATTATGTAGAAGCCCGTCTCTACAGATGTGTCTCCGCAAGCATTTGACAATCTACATTTTTAAAAAGTCTCTAATAATTCAGGTTCACTTTCCAAGTCCTATGTTCCTTCCTAGGAAATTCTGACATCCAGATTCGGATCCGTATCACTTGGTAGCCTAACCGCTACACTGTCCGGAGACGTTTATTTCGCAAACACACTACACACCTGGCCAAAACCAGAGCAATCATAACACTCTGCACTACTATCTATGTGATGAACATGAAAGGGTGGTGGGCAAGAATTATAGCTTAGGTGGACGACTTCGGTGAAGTTTTGTTCTCTTAGCACAAACATTTTGTGCTGATGATGTCGTTCAGAAGAACGATGAGATCTATGCGACCAAACGAGCCAGCTCAGAGAACAAAACTTCTACAGAAACATGAAAGGGTTCATAATAATGCGTGAGGACCAGTTGTGGTAAAAATATGTATGCTGTCAAACTCATTTGACAAAACATATGTATTAAGGAATCGTGTACACTTTATTAGCAATCGTTCAGAGGAGACGTGTAGCCCATTCACCCAATCTTACTAACTGATCAATTTTTCTTCCTCGTTTCGCGGCTTTTAACTTATCTATATTAAAGCAACTTCTTTGGTGGTTGAGATCTATGTCTTTAGGAGTACTCAGTTTGAGGCTTCAAGTAGACCATTTTTGAATCTCAGTGGTCTGGAATCAGCTACTTTTGAACTCGTCAAAGACATGGAAAGCAAGTCGATTAGTAAAAATTGAGAACGGAGGAACAGATGGGTAGAACACTCTTAAGAACTCTTGAATAAACCAACTCCATTGAATCCACCGTACATCGAAGCAGCATCCACAGACCTTCCCATAGATGTCACTCCACCAACGATGGGGGGGAGTCAGGATTTCCATCACACAAATTAAGAGTGGGAAGGCAGTAGGACCTGACAATACAACAGCTGAACCACTGAAGTCAGACATTGAAGAAACTTCAAGTATGCTATTTAGGAAGATTTAGGATGAAGAACAAGTGCCGGCAGACTGGGAAGAAGGTCACCTCATCAAGATACGAAAGAAAGGAAATCTGAGAAAACGTGAGAACTATGGAGTCATCATGCTATTGTCAGTGTCAGGGCAAGTTTTCAACAATGTTGCTGAACCGAATGAAAGACACAAGCACTTGACAGCATGGATAGGAGAACCTCGTGGGATAATCTTCGACACTAGTGTACTTGAGAAGAACGTCATCGTCATACAGAATTCTTACAACGGACTACAGTGCAAAGTCGTTCATGGAGAGCAGTTGATAGATGAATTCCAAATGAAAACCGGTGTCAGGCAGGGTTGCTTAATCCCGCCCTTCCTCTTCTACATAGTGATTGACTGGATTATAAAGACCTCAACATCTCAGGACAAGCAATAAATACAGTGGACAGTTTGGATGCATCTAGACTGCTCGGACTGTGCATATGAGCAGAGCAACTGTCAGCCAGTACCAAAATCAGAATTGTCAATACAAATGTAAAAACAGTTCGATCGAATGGAACTGAAACTTGGGGAACTAAGCAGCCATCATCCGAAAGGTATATGTATTTGTAAACAATTGTCTACTCACGATGCACCAGATCCGTTGGATAAACACGGTCAGCAACGACCTACTATGGCAAAGAACAAACCAGCCTCCAACTGAAAGGATTGGGAAAAGACTCTAGAGGCGGATAGGACTGTGCAGAAATATTCAAACTGCATGACGAAGCAAGCGCTAACTTGGAATCCTGAAGGGAAACGGAAAAGTGGAAGGACAATGAACACGCTGAGCCGAGAATTGGAGTCAGACATGAGAAGGATGAATAGCGGCTGGAAAGAACTGGAAAAGATTTTCCAGCACAGGGTTGGGTGGAGAGTGCCTGTGAGCGGCCTATGCTCTTTGACGAGGGATAATAGACATATGTAACCAAATAATTCCCTGAAAAACCAAAATCCAGAACTGTGTAGATCATGTAAAAAAAGATTGGAAGATAGGGATGGTTGCGAGAATAGAAGTAATGTCAAATCTGACCTCAATCATAAACGTCTTGTTTTAATACCTGACGAAACTGGCGGCAGAGTCCATTTAGTTTCAATTCCCCTGTAAGTAAATACAAATTCCGATTGTGGCTCTGTACTGCGGGCCTGTTTTATATGTATTGGCCTTCTGTTTCATCTCCAGTGTTTTTCTATTAGGTTTGGTTTGGGATCAAAGTTATTCGCCCTTTAATATCAACATTCTGGACAAAGCTGGAAGGACTGCTTGCTTAGAGACAGCCGGTCGGAATAACAAGTCTTCAGATAGTTACTTAATCTCTAATAAATCAGAAATTTCACGTGAGCCTCACACATCGAGATGGACCGCTGGCGTCACGCTGGCTTCAAAATCAAGCCATACCGATTCTATTCGTAAGGAGGTTCTGTTGTAAGTTTGCTCCATTTGAATAATTCCGAATTAGCATTCTTAATAAGCTTACTGCTGAAAATTTCGAACAACAGGGTGATAAACTTCTTAGCTTAGATATCACTTCAACTTCCCTTCATGTCATTGCTCAATTAGTAAGCTTATTATCAGTACTTACCACTTTAGATTTATCAAAAAGCCATCAATGAACCAAAATTTACTTCTTTGTACGCCCAATTGTGTTTAAAACTATGCAGTAGTATCCCTAATTTTGAGTCAGGGGGTTCTCAATCGGTAAATTAATTGAATTGTTAACCTCCCTTCAGACTTTTCAGATATTCTTAATTAAGTGTTGTGAAGATGAGTTCAAGACCAGAGATGTTTGTGATGATCAGATCTCACGTCAGAAGTGCTTGGGGAATCTACGCTTCATCGCTGAACTTGGGATTTGTGGTGTTATGTCCGAAAAAGTTCTGCATAACTGTGTTCAAGAACTTCTTTCCAGGAAAGGGCAACTTAGTTCAGTCAACGATTCGGAGATACATACATCTGCGCAGGAAAAAAACAAAACAGGCGAGTAAACTTTTATAGTACGGAGTAGAATTTTCGTAAGTATCAGGTTAGGTCAAGAAAAGTCCTGTTCATTAGGTCAGTGAATCGATGTATGCAATGTCAATCTAATTGGTTCAGGAATATGTATATCTTTCTTCTCAGCAGCTGCTCTGGGCTTGATACAAAAGCCTGCGAGCGCTCACTAATCCTTCGTTGATCTTGTTTTAGACTATCAGACCTAAACCGTTGTTTACCTGTTCGCTTGGTACTTTGAAGCTACCTGTTTATTTCTAGGTCGGTAACTTCGATTGCTTTCCACGTAAAAGAAACCAATAGAAATTGCTATCATTTTACAACATATCTGCTCATTATTCGAGACTTCAGAACACTTCTGAGTAGGTTAGTGGGTGCCTATTTTAAGTTTGTTTGTTGATGACTTCTCCTAGGTTTGATGCTTTTATGAGACAGATGGTAATTCATTCCCCTATTCTTCAGTTTAGTTGAGGGGAGTGGACCCCCTAAGAAAACCACCTGCTTCGGTTTGGGCACCCGGGCAGTATCACAGCCCTCACACATGTCGAATGAGAATTGTGTGGCGCATATATATTTGGTGCCTCCTTGTACCAATATCTGTGTTAAAATTATCACTAAATAAAGTTTAGTTGAAGTGAGACAAGTAACCTTTCTTAGTGGAATTACGACTACTGGCATCAAAGCCTGCTGTCCCCGAGCTGGATATCTTTAATTATGATTAACCTCTACATTAAATTTAGCTCGTCCATTTTTGTTGAGGTTCATGGATATTCAGTGGAATACGAATTAAATTTGCAGGTTTAGGACCGCTCACCCTAATGGACATATAAGTATTTATCTATGAGTTGATCCAGATCATCAGTTGGACACTGCTAGCGAAGAACCGGCCTAGTGGCTAAATCACTTGAATTTTAATCAGTAGATCATATGTTCAGACTCCATATTGCTTTAGAAAACCAGGTTATACCACCGACCTTTACGGTACGCAATAAATACAGGCATACTCGGTAAATGAATTATATCATTGCTCTAATGTTGTATTGATCATTGTCTTGTCTTAGTTTCCGCTAAGTCAACCCTCATTATAGGTTTTTATGCAGTTGTGTAAATGTTTTTTGCAGCCCATACAATTCGGGAGCGCTCTTTGTCCGCTGACTTGGAATGTCTTTGTCAGTTCTTGACTGCTGTTGGGAAGCACATGGACACACCGAAAGCGAAAAACTTAATGGATCAATATTTTCATCGATTGCGTCGTATATTATCACGCGCTTACGATTCAAATGGATTAACATCCAACAAACATGAAAATGTATCTACGGAAGGAAAAAAGTTTTCGAAGCCGAATGATAACTGCATCTTATCTTCTAGAGTGCGGTTCATGATTGAAGATTTGATAGACCTAAGGGAAAACAATTGGATTCCACGTCGAGCTGGTCAGCGTACAGAAACAAACAAGCCACGTTTCCTTCGAGATATTCGCTTGGAAATATTAAAAGTAAAATTTTGCCGAATGTTTTGTGTCAACGTGAATTTTATTTTTAAAAATCTGTCTTCAAAGTATTTTCTTGCCATTAAGTTTGCCTTAACATGAATCATCACATCCAATTTTTGTTAAATTTTGTAGTGGTCCTATCAATTTTGTTAGTGAGTATCAATACTCCACATAAAAATAAAAACACAAAGAGGGACGAAGTAAAAATTGATGACATTTGGTTTTACTAGTTTGTTAAATCCACTTCATTGAGGATCCAGCAAATAACTTGGAATTATCTGAAGCCTATTAAGAATAAGATAAATCCAGTCTATGTTCTTTAATTTCCGAGTTACAATAAGCAAAACGTTACATGTAGTTTATTTACAGGCTACATTATTTTTGCAAATGATGGAGTTGCTTGGAATTGTTTAATTACCAAGAAAAAACATTTCTGCAATCCAATTGATTCGCGTTAGTTGGTAGAGGGAGGTAAGTGCTTCTGTGTACTGAAGTTCATGTGGATGCAAATAAAAATAATACAATTGTTTTACGGCTAATAATTCATTGGTTCTCAATTATCATGGATTTTATTACATTTGAGCAACATAACGAACTAGTTTTATTTCCTTCTAAGAAACCACTAATTATTCTAACAACCAAATTTGGCGAGACTAATTTATGGACGGACCAATCAGATATAAGACGACGAGTCACGAATTCGGGCGCGGAATTCATTCATACATTTGGCTAAATAGAGTTTTGGCATTATAACTGATGTCAGTTTGTGATGAAAACCCTAAATCTAATTTTTAACCCTAACCATCAACTGTAAATGAGAATTCTAACTGCTGTATAACCCTCATTTAGTCCTAACTAGTAGCTGTTCACTCTCAAGGTCACTTCAGCGTCGCTCAAAGATCGTCCATAAATTATAGTCTCACCCTAAATTCTTCTGTTTTCCATTTCCGCCACATTGTTTTTAATACCGCTTTACTTTTTAGGAATCTGGAGTCCTTGTTGCCCCAACTCCAAGTGAGCGCTCTGTCACACAGCCAAATGTACCTGGGAGTGCTTTTATGGGTCACTCATCAGCTTCAAGTAACTCTTCAGTGAATGGCGAATTTCCTTTCATAAGTGGTCTGAGCTCTAGTTCATCGAAAAATAATAATGGACTTAATACTGGTGAAGCTAAAAGTTGGATGGAGTTGGCGCGAATGGGTGAAGAACTCTGTCGTCAAAGTCCTCGTGATTTCTGTTTGTTGGATAACAGAAATCGTATTGGAGAGAGCCCCATCAGTCAATTTCATGGACGTCCACAGGCTGGTGTTGCCACAGCTAATCGACGCTTTTTGTCTAGCAAAAATGATTTGTCCCATTCAAACAATATTCCTCATCAAGGCTCTAAACCAAATAACACTGACAGCTGGACCAAAAGAACGGAGAAAAATGAAGTCAGTAGCGATTTAGGGTGGGTACGTGGTGTCAACCCAAAACTACGGAACTCCGTTATTACTCTGAGTAACGGCATATCAACAACTAATTCTAATTTACCTCCTCGAATGCTCAGAAAACTGGCTGCGGAAGCTGCTGGGAATTTGCAGAATAACTCGACATCAAATGTTTTTAACGAAACAAAACAACCTGTCCATTCGGAAGTACAGAGCTTCCATACAAAATCCACTTCTGATAATATGACATCCATTTCCAAAAACAGTGCATCCTGCACCACGTCTTTTATCCATTTCATTGGTCAAGTCAGTTCCTCTGATCCTTTTGAGGTAAATCTCTTAAATCTTCTCATTAGTTTCCTGAAACCAAACATCGTTTTTGGACGTAATTCCGTTTTATTCAGAATCTTACTGTAGTCTAAGGATCCAACTCTTCATTCTGTTCCACTTGTTCAAATAATTGGTATTAGTGTTTAATATCTCAAGTTTACTATACTTCTCTATTTTTGTTCTTGGTGTTATTGCTTCATTTGTGTATCGTCTTAACATCAAGATATTTGTGGGTTAGTATACTTGATCAAAGTTTATGCAATGAGAACCAAAAAACCTGAAAGTCTCAATCAGTCACTATTTATGAAAGTCAACGAGCACCTCACTGAGTTTGGTTTTTTGGACTTTGTCAGAAATAACTACGTAAAACCAACAAGAGGCGTCTGTTACTGTGGTAAAAACAAATTTTAAATCTCAATCAACCGAAAACACTAAGTTATGTGAAACTTAACTTTCCTAACTACAAACGTAGTCTAGTTCCTAGTATGTGTATACAATCAAACTGTTAGTTAAATATTGACACTGTACACTAGTGACCCTCTCTTTTTACATTTCTAGTGTCTGTTTACTTTGATAATACATGAATATAGTATTCTATTTAATGACATTCAGTAATGATATCAGTTTATCTCTGATTGGTTTTGTACTTGGGTTGTTGTCCCGACCCACTTATTAAACAAGTATAACTGACCTTCATTTGTTTGGGTTTTTTTCGAAGCCTGCGTACCTGCAAAAAGAAAGGTTATCGGTCAGTGGTGGAGATGAAGCCAGTACCCAAAAACCTGTTTGGTCTTATCCTAAATGTGTTCCAAACACGGCGATTTATGGTAGCTCAAATCCAACTCTTCCGTTTAAACCACAATCTTCTGTTTCACGTCCTCACTTAATAAACAAACCGAATTTCCCGGATATTCAAGCAGCAGTTCAGAAACCATGTAATCGTAAATTTGACCAGGTTAGATCATCTAATTTGAACAACATGGTCCAGTCATCAAACAATCTTGCTGAAAACAATTACAATACCACGCACGCTGTTGATGAAAACAGGAAAATCGCCCTTAGATTAGTAAGTTTTTGTAGTCATTTTTTATTGTAATGTTAACCTGCAAGATCTAAATATTACATCTGTAGCCTTATTTGCGAATGCCATCGGCTTATACAATTTCGCACAACCAAAACCAACTTCAATGGAAGGGCTAGATCTTGTCGGGCCTGAGGTCTATGTGAAGGATTGAGTTAAATAGCTGAGGGATCGTTCCAAGACTGGGTTTCGGTTGACAGCTACTTTTGCAGTATCAGAGTGGATAGCACTTTAAAAATATGAAATGATGGATGTTATCAAATAAGGTTTTAATAATATGAGTTTTGGATTATTAGAACGAAGAATGCGAACCAGTAAATGAAATGTGATAACGTGGTATTACTGAGTGCTAACTACTTACAAGAACGAATTATTTAATTATGTTCCCTGTTGTATAGATATCAAGAAACATGAGCACTGACCAAAAAACTTGATTAAATAAAAAAAACATACAAACTATTAACAAAAAAATTGCTCACCCTTCAGTCAGTTAAAACCTGACTATTAGGAGTAATTCTTATCCATCATATCAGTTATACGTAGTTTTGGCTTATACTGTCATTGAACGAAACCCGGAGCTATTTTCCCTATTTCGTAAAATCAAACACTCAGACGTAGTAACTTAAGTAGCTAATCATTCTATAAGATAAACATTTATTTATTTAAACTATACTTTCATTTAGCGAAGTTCTTTTATAAATTTTCTATTCACTTTCTAGATGTGAGTGTAGCGTCATTATATTGCTATGTAGTGAAAATTCCTATATGGGTATTAAGTAAAACAGTAATTAGAGCGCAGAGATGTTTCGGTTTTTCACCATATATATATATATATATATATATATATATATATATATATATATATATATCAAGGAACAATGTTTTAGTCTCTAACAATTAATAATAGTAATAAGCATTCACCGGGTACCTTTGTATGAGCTACACTAGTCAGTCAGCTACAACGTAGGATCAGGCACATATATGCATCGGTCCAAGTTGCCATACCTCATTAACGCAACAAGATGGACACCGGATTCATAAAAGTAGTTAATTCAGAGGTGGTAATATATAAAAGAAAGATTGCAATAAGGATATAGTACAGGAAGAAAGAATTATTTCGTAGAAAGAAAGATATGAAACGATTTCAATCTCAGTTTAAGGGAAGACAGAGAGTGTATACACCGACGCAATTGTGATCGATTCTGAGCCATGTCACCAAGAGTCTTCAACCATTGGTTACGACAGTCACGCGGACCCCAACCAAGTAGTCTGTATCGACCAACATGGCTCAGACTAGAAGCTAGTGACTTCAAGCATTGATGCCACGTTTTGGTTTGGCCGCCCCTAACTTTCTTCCAACCATCCCGAACACCGGTTAGCATTGCACGTCGTGGTAATCGGTGTTCGGACATACGTAACACGTGGCCCAGCCATCTCAGTCGATGAAGATTCACAACCTCATCGACTGATTTACCATCATTCCCTAATACCCTGCGTCTAACCTCACTATTACTTACCCGGTGATCCCAGCAGACGCCAGTAATATTTCTAAGGCATCTGTGGTCAAATACTAGTAGCTTACGAGTGTCTTCTACTCTTAATGGTCATGTTTCGCTGCTGTAAATTAAAACAGAACAGACTGCCGCGCAGTATATTCGTCCCTTAATTGATATACGGATATCTCGCCTCTGCCATAAGTGACGTAATTTGGCCAAAGCCAAACGAGCTTTTCGAATCCGTGCTGAGATTTCGTCAGACACCAACCCATTAAGGCTGATCAGACTTCCAAGATAAGTGAAGTTGTCAACGCGTTCGACTACTTCACTCCCTATCCTTAGTTCAGGTGTTGACGCAGACCAGTCCTGAAGCAACAACTTGCATTTAGAGGGAGAGAAGTGCATTCCAAACATTCTGGCATTGTTGCTTAGTGCTATCAAAAGACTGCATTTTATCAGCATCTTCACCAAACAGGATCATGTCATCTGTGTATTCTAAGTCGATAAGTGGACCTCCTGGTAGGAGATCAATACCCGAGAATTCAGTCGACGAGAATGTTATTTCCATCAATAGGTCTATGATGAAGTTAAACAAAAATGGAGAAATTGGACAGCCTTGATGGACATCACTTAAGGTTGCAAAAGCAGATGACAGTTCGCCATAAGCTCTAACTCGACTGGTGGTGTTCGAGTAAATAGCCTTCACAAGGTTTATGTACTTCCAAGGTACGCCTTTCAATGACAGACACTGCCACAAAATCTCGCGGTCTACCGAGTCAAATGCTGCTTTTAAGTCAAGAAAGACCACCATTGTCGGACGCTGATAAGTATGCCTATGTTCTAGAACCTGACGAATGGTGAATATGTGGTCGATGCAGCTACGACCAGGCTTGAAGCCAGCTTGATTCTCTCGTGTTTGCAGTTCACGAGTCTTAGTTAATCGTCTGATAATTATCGAGGCTAGTATTTTAGATACTATATTAGTTAAACTAATCCCTCTATGGTTGTCACAAGATGATTTTGACCCTTTCTTATATATTGGGACGATAAGTGATTGCGACTAGTCAGATGGAATAACGTTTAACTCCCAGATCTTAGCTAAAATATTAGTCAACCTAATCGCTAAAATTGAACCACCATGCTTAAAGACCTCTGGAGCCAGTCCATCTGGACCAGCTGCCCTTCTTCGTTTCAGAATAACTATAGCCTTTTGAACTTCTGCTAGTGTTGAGGGACCTACTTCAATGTTCCATCCACATTGTCTGGCAACGAAGGGTAGTTGTAAAGTAGCTGAAGGCCAGCTGAACTGTTCTCTGAAATGTTCCATCTATCGTTCTAAACGTCTGGACTGAGAGCAGATGAGGGTATTATCTTTTTCCGGAACAGTCGGACTTACACTTGACTTATTAATTCCAGTTTCTTTTATTAGTTTGTAGAGCTGTCTTGAGTTCCCTATAGCCGCCGCCTTTTCCATCTCTTTTGCTTTCGTTGTCCACCACTTCTCACGGTCGTTCCTTAGACTTTTGCCTAACCTAGATCTGATTTGTTTTCGCTCTTCATCGTGTTCAGTGCCTGAGGGGATGAGTTTACGAGAATCCATCAGTGCAATAGACCTAGAGGAAGTCCATTAGTTCTTTGTAATCCTTTGATTTAAATCACTGATAGAAGTCACTGCTGTTTCCACAGCAGTTTGCATAGCTTTCCAAGCAACATCTGCGTCAACCTCGTTTTCAGAACTACCTAAGTGTGACCTCAGTTGTTCCTGGAACCTACTTTTGGTTTTCTCGTTACTCAATTCAGTTCTAATGGCTCTTTTTAGTGTGGCTTTTTTGCGTCCAGTGAGGCGTAAGCAGATGCGTGCCCGTATTAGGGCGTTGTTGGAGTCCAAGCAGGTACTCCAGAATGAGCGACAATCTTTTACCGACTCTCTCCAACGATGACTGATGGCAATATGGTCTATTCGAGTCCATCGTTGGTTCGGTGTAGGGGGTCGCCATGTTAGACGATGTCTCTCCTTATGCTTAAAATTTGTGTTTGCTAAAAATAAACGATTTTCTGAGCACAGTTGCAGCAGACGATCGCCATTATCTGTTCGTTATGCCGGAATACTAAAACACCCACCTAAATGCCTTTCTGTTTGGTTTAAACTACCTATTTGGGCGTTAAAGTCACCTGCTACGAGTACTGTGTCTGAACGTTTAGCTTTCTGAAGAAGTTCAGATAGCTTTCTGTAAAATCCATCTTTCACTACATCTGAGCTGCAGTCGGTGGGAGTGTAGGCAGAAACGACAAAAAGGCAACTATGTGTGCCCTATCCTTCCGACTTCTTACGGAGCCGTTTAGCCGAACAGCACATAAACGACTGTTAACGGGGATCCACTCTAACAGTGCTTGTTCCGCCCTCATGCTTAGTGCTATGCCTACACATGCCAGTCCACGAGAACTGGCCGTCGGGTCACCAGATACATGGAGGGTGTATCTCGATGGCTCTCCGTTTTGCCGAGGTGAGGTCAAGTGAATGACCACACTGGGATCCTGTATGCGTGTTTCAGAGACACAGCATACATCAATGGTACGAAATTCTAGGGTTCTAGCCAGGGAAGCCTGTTGACTGATTTGACTTAGGGTGCGTACGTTGAAGGCTCCAATGTGTAGTTTGTAGCGAGGTTTCAGTAGACCTGGGACAGTGTTTTGAGCACTAGAATCGTTGGCTATGGTGACACTCGAGGGGGAAGCCGAAAAAGGAAGTTTAGAGGTGAAAGTCGATGTAGGAGGAATAATAGGAAGTGAAGACGGAGGTGGATTATGAATACAGTGGTCTTGAGTGCTGTTAGAGGTATGAGGGTGGTTATTCACTTCCCGGTTGCCCACACCGTGGAAGGGTTCTTCTGGAGGTACCTGAAAAGGAAATTGGATTAGAGGTGGTCTTAGTGACCTGAGAGCGTGACTGCATAGCCCAAGGGAAAACTGCTTGAGGTCGGTCACACACGACGTTTTTATGGGTAATTTTTGTGTTAGCTCCGTACTTGTTGAGACCCTACCTCCGAAAACGGATATCCGTGGGATAAGGCGAGGTGTGCATTCTTAGGGTCGACCTTTTCTAACCCCACCCCTCCTTGTGGGATGGCAGCATCGCTGTTATGCTGGTTGTCTGAAGGGAACACCTTACTGCTGTTACACCTCTGTACAGTCAGCAGTACGACTTCGCCTTCGGACCTTGGGTTTGTTGCTTTTAGTCTTGCCGCTCTTCAACCGACCTCTCTGACATGGTAGGAACTTGAGGAACGGTTGTTCCAGCCAGTATAGCTCGGTTGCTTCATCACGATAGGCAAGCCGGACCACCACGTCAAGGTAGCAACAACGGTCGGGATGAGCTACACTAAGTGTTTAATGATGCTACTCAGTTGCCCAAACGAAAGTAGGATTATTGAGGCGTAAACCTAAGATTTATTGACTGAAAGTTGAACTCCTTAACCATCAAGCTCATCATGATACCAAATGTATTAACAGAAATAAATTTGATTGCTTCTCACTAAACTTTTAATTTACAGCTCACTTTATTGGGAGATTCTCGTGATCCTATCCTGGTTAAAAATCAATTAAATTCATCGGATTTCAGTCGAATAACAACCGAAGTTCTTGCCGTCGCTGTTTTACATTTATGTGAAGAAGGTGAGACTAGTTGCTTTATTTTTATTCTTAAGTTATATGTTCGAGTTTCAGTTGTGTCCATTAAATTATCCCATTGAAGACTATGTCATTCATACATTTATATCATTACCCTTCATGCTTGAAAGTGGAGTGTATATACGATGAAAAATGCATATTACGGCCTAGGCATGAGAACATGAATTAAAACAATTATATGAACGAAGAATATTCTTTTCAATAATTTCTCATCAGGTTCTACAATTATAAATCCAACTTAATAATCCATAAAATTGGCCAAGTTTAAGGCAGAGTACATCATTTAAAATTGTAATATGTGAATCAAGAATTGTTGTTTTTCATATAAAACTAAATCAGATCGTTAATGTTGGGGTTGACTAATATAAAGTGTTAACTTGAATCAGTTTATAAGTGAAATGAAATTGTGACCTAAATGATCAGAATAAATATGGTCAATATTGGGTGAGAGAGAATAATGGAATAAAAATCAGAAATTACGTCATGTGTAGAATAATATGAATTAGGTCAGGTATAGTAGATAGGGGTGGATGCTGAATAGATTTCTCAAAAAGTTAGTAAGTGTAATAATAATAGTGATAAAGATAATAATAATAATGACAATGGTAAAATGTGTGGATAAGTTTAGGATATAAGAATAAACATTAATCGAATGTCTTTTTAAACCATATTCCCACAGTTTAGTTTTCCTTTTTACCACTTCATTTTCATTTTGTCTCTTGTTATTTCCATCTCGTGCTAATCAGTTATAGCGACCTGGGCCAACGCACATTTGTTTCATTGATGTTGATGTCTGTCTGACTGTTAAATGGACAACACCATAAAATTAAAGATTCAGACAAATGCTTGTTTGGAAATTTTGACTCATTCGAGATTATATAACAATCGATCTTTGGTTTGCCGTTTGCATATTTATTTTAGCACATGTTATTGTCTAAAAATAATGTTCCGTACGTTTTAAATTATCATTCGCTTACATGAGCAGTTGTTCTACTCGGATCGATTATCCTCTCTTTGCTGACATATAAGACGTCAGAAACGGCAAATTTTTCAGCATTTTCCGGTGACCTTTTTGTCTCATTATTAAGTACCGATCCAACTTCATCGGTTCTATGTGCAAGTACACCCCTAACTTACCATTTATTATTTTTTACGATAAACGTCGAGTGGAAATAACGTCTGTCTAGGATTGTTCCTCTTATCACTAATCACGTTTTCAGACATTAAAGATGCTTTAGTGAAGAACATTCTCAATGACATCATTTACTAAGGCTGTAAACTTGTATTTGTAGCTCTGCTAAATGACATTGTCGAGAAAATTTTCCTAGTTGAAACGCTGAAACCCAATGGTTTTCTTTCGCTGTTTTCAGGCATCATTATTCTCACAGTGGATCCAAAGGTTAGTAAAAAACGAAAAGAAATTTGTACGAAATTACAAATTTATGTCCGAAAATTATTGTGAATCGATCAATTGTTTATCGGATTGTCCTGAGATAATTCTTTAGAAATTGTTACTATTCCTTTTTACTCTGGTTTTAAAAGCTCTAGGTCTAGGTACGGCATATCAGTTCATAGGTGATGATAAGTTAACAAATATCTACGTTAGTGGGCTTCAGAAATATGTTATAACGCTTAGTAGCTTCTCATAGAAACAATGTAGTAAAACCTAACAGGTTTGTCAAGTGACTCACATTACCGAGATTTATTTAATTAAAACGTTAGTATTATAGTTGCCTATTTGAGGAGATTCTAAGTAATTGTATACTGTTTTTCAGTGTATGGACGGTATATGCTTATCATGTATTCCTGAACGCCGATGCAGACCATTTTGATACACATCTAATTTCCAAGAATGCTTTTATGTTACATAGTGTTGTACAATATTTTTAGTTGTTCCAAATATGTTTCTATAGTTATTACAGCTCTGTTTCAGTCTCACAAGTACACATTCTCATTGGATTTTATTGACTTGTTTGCTTGTATGTCTCATATCTTACCCTAAAAGTTTTTGTTTCCTCAAGGTACTAATCTTAAGTTGGCGGAGGCGGAACCATGTGAATTAGCTGCAATATTAGTAGCATGTGCTGAAAATCTATTGCATCGCGATGCGTCTACATCATTCCTTGCATCTAAGGATAATCGCAAAACGAAACCCACAAAATTGTCGTGTCATCCTTTATCTCTTGTATGGTCAAACCTCCTTAGCAAGATTTTATGTGTGACACAGTTAACTTATTCCAAGTCCAAACTAGCATTATTATCAGCTGCTTTAATTTGGAGTCGTCATATTAGTCTGTCTGAATTTGGTGAGCCCTTACGTGGGGGTAAACATCATCCCTTGTTTTTACTCGTTCTACAACGTTTATCACAAATTGTTAGTGAAGATGGAAGTGAAACAATTTGTATATCTGGAGCGGGATTGAGTGACAGACGTTCCTTGCTCATCCAATTATTTCAAGAGAGTGAATTGCAAATGAATCAAATGGTCCCAGGTTCGTTTTTTCTGTCAAATATTTCCTTTTCAGTTAGATTTTTGTAACCATTTTCTAAGGATTTGAACTATTACTGAAGAATACAGAGGCAGCTACAGTGTATGTTCTGTGTGCTACCATTCAGGATATACATTTACGGAAGCCACTGTACGCTACCGCCAGTGTGCGTATGAATTAAATGTTTTCGGACTTGAACACTTTATTCTACGTCATTCTATCTTTGTAATTGTTCAACATATATTTCTAATAGTAGTATTTACTTTTATTACACTTATGATATTTTATCTATAGAAGGGAGTCAAACAAACGAAGCTTTGTTGTCTTTGCTAGAAGAACGTAATTTAGATTTTCTCGTCCCAAGCTTACGATTGTCAACGGAACTATCTCACCTTATTATGGATACTTCATCCTTAGAAGGGAAATGTCCAGAAGAGTCTGACAAAATCACAGCTTCTAAATTCAACGATTACCTTTCAAATCATCCAATTGATGCCAGGATACGAGCATCAGACTACATTCATGCTTGCTTGCCAGTCATTTATGAATATATTCACAGAGTAGGAATTATTGATCTTGGGAGTTTGTCTTCACCCCCCACTTTAATGGCTAGAGAAAAAGCTGCGTGGGAGTGCATAGTACCTCATGTACTTATCGAGGTTTTACGAAGCTCAACAGACCGACAGTTGGATGCTCTTCATGACCTGCAGTCCTTCTGGGTTGATAAAAATATGCCTAAAGGTCAGTATACTTTCAAATTATGTTGTCCAGTAAATCATTTTTATATCAGTTGGTGGTAAAGATTTTTATCATGATAAACCTAATGGAATAATTGAAAACGCTTATTTTGCTTCTATATGGGTTCCTTTGCTGTTATCTTTCAGTTATTTTGCATCCTATTTGTAGATTTAATTCATTTAACACAGGATGGTAGTGCTTACTCTAAGCTACATCATTTTATGCTTTTTGATGACTTATGAATGTTGTTAATTTGATGTTTAAAAATTACAGGTGTTAAACTTTATTGATGAGTGCATCACAGAAGACAACATGAAGGTTCAGAAGAGTATTTAGTTGAAACATTCAATCACTTGACAGAGTTTCAAACTAAAACTGGGTAACTTGACCATATGTTATGTATCCGTAGTCGTTTCTAGGATTTTATCAGAAACGACACTAATAGTCTCACATCAATGAATCAAAAACTTTTCAGTCACATAAAATGTCTTGTTAGTTCCTTATTTTTAAGTTAAATGCGAGCTGCAGCAGATGATACACGGAATTTCTTTGAGTCTATAATGGATAAGACTTACACGGTTTACAAATTTATAATCAACTAATCATCCTTTTTTTTCGACATTATCTACGACATTTTGGTCCAAAAGGTACGGTCAGTAGGATCTTCCTATTTACACTCATCTTAATATGAAGTCATCTACCTGGTCTTTATAATCATCATGATTCGTAACTTTTAATTTCACTTATCCTTGTTCTTTTGTTAAGAATCACCGTAAATTGTAGGGACATGTTTCTAGGTAGTACACTTCGCATAGGTCTCATGTGATTATGAGGTGCTAATTTTCGCTGACTGTTGGTGTAGCAAGAATCTCCTAGAGATAACTTCCACACAGCCTGGAATATCCTTAGGTTTCTTGAAAACTCAGTCTTTGACAGATTACTGTGATTTTTATATTCGCACCTATTCATATATTGGGAAATGTGATCATGTGCTTTTCGTATCGTATAATGTTGCTTGGTTTAGATTTTCTTTAAAATCGAAGTGCTTATATATTAATAGTCACCCTAAACTTACGAAAAGGGAAGTTAATTGTCCTTCTTCAAGCCTCTTGACAAACGCAGCACTATCTACCTTTGGGAGTATTTTCGTTGCTCATAGTTTCCAGTTTAACTCAATTCGCTTTACATTGTTGACGTCACTCGGTTGGCATCCACTAGTCGGTTCGTAATAAAAGTCTTGAAAATAAATGAATTCCATAGGAACAATTAATCTTCTCTTTTTTGAATGGTGGCTTAGTGGTTAAGGTGTTCAACCTTCAGGTTTGTCCCCCCTCTTCATCTACCTCGGTCTGAACAACCGGGCAATATCATTAGTCCTCAAACTTAGTGTGACTCATACTCAAGTACCTGGCAAGTTAATTAATTTCCATTCTTGTTTTCGAATTATCTTCGTCGGTAGTCGGTGACTAGATCGTTTATTGCTATTATCAATCAAATAAGGACCAAATTGTTTTGACGTCTATTCGATGTACAAAATTTCTAATTCACGCTTAACATTTTGAAACTAATCTCTGTTAAGGAACTGCGTTATTGTAAAAAAAGAAACTAATGGATTATTTGCTCAGTTCAAGTCTCGAGCTATTAATAATTCCCCAATAATTTTATACTAATTAGCTTTTCAGTTAAAGGAATATGTCATAAAAAAGCTTTGTTTAGAAATGAGTTTTGTCAGCACTAAAGTAATGCTCGTTTCATGTTTTATTACAGGGTTTTTGTTTCGTTGTTTTATGAACCTTTATAATTGTGAGCTTGTATGTGAAGACGCCTTTTTATCATGGAAAGAAGAAGTGAATCCCAGTTATCCTGCTAAAGGCCAAGCACTATTTGAGGTACATTGTTTGTCATGTTAATTTGATATTTTATGGTAATTAATCAGTGACTTATTATACATTGTAGGATCTAGTTTATATATACATCAGTTCAGGTTGCCATATTATATCAAGAAAACTGTGATATCAGAATATTAGAGGTAATAACATCAGTTGTAGTAGAAACAGTCAGCATATGTATGGTTCAAGAAGAAAATATGAATTTGTGGAATGCAAAATCACGAGATAATTTTAAAATTCAGGATCTAAGGGAAGGCAAAAGTAAATGCATCTGTCCCAACGCAACCGATTGTGACTCATCTTACTCAACGTCTCCAACCATTTATCACAGGGTAGCTTACATCTACAAACCAAGAGCTACTAACTTATGCCGTTATTTGCTTTGAAGGTCACTAGTTTGTTTTCCAACCTATTTCTACCCCAGCCAACATCGCGCGTCGAATTAGGTGGTGTTTCTGTGGACGCAATACGTATCCCATTCACTGCAGTTGATAAAAATTCACAGTTTCATTAAATAATTTTCCATCTTTGTTTAGTATAACGCTTTACAACTATTAAGTAACACAAAGCAAACTTCTGAACAGCATACTCCCTCGTCGCCGACAGACGAAGATCTCGCCAACACAACTAATGATGCGAGTTGGCAAACCCAAGCAAGCTGTTTGAATACTAGCCAGGATGAGTAAATTGGTCGATGCAATAATCTATTTCACTCCATTTGATCAATCCAGACAACAACGCAGACCCGTCCTGAATCAGCGTTTTCTATTCAGAGGAGGAGAACATATCTCAAACATGCATTGTTGCTCGAAGGTGATCAGAAAACTTCCGATCATCTCTCGATTCACTAGTTGTTTTCGTTCATCATTTCTTCCTTTCTATAGGACTTTGAGTTCATCCATATTCTGAACTGCATTTTTTGGTGTATGATTATTTGTCTGTTGGACATACCACCATGGTGTTAATTCACTTTCTTTTTTGCTCTTACCTATTCTCCGATTTATACATGTAGAGAATCCTTCTTACCCACAGAAAAAGTTGACATCCGGTGACCGTCAAAATCTAAGCAAACATCCACTATTACCATATTATTTTTATTTGATAATTTGTTTGTTTCATTGCTTCGGTTTTGTATGTTTGTTATCTTGACATCCTAGTTCCTATTAGGGTACGCAAACTATTTTATTAAATCTCTCGTTAATTATTTCATCACAGTGACTTTTATTTTCAGGTCAATCGCTGGTTAACGTGGTTAGAAACAGCAGAGGAAGAAGACGAAGAAGACCAATGTAAATCTGATTCAAATGAGGATCATGCAAAGATAGTTCAAGAAAGTCCAATGGATTCGGAAAACTCAGAAGCTTCTAAATCTCCCAACCGTTTTATTGATATTGAGTCTCACAATATGCCACTGGCCCTGCATCCCAATTCAGCAGCTTTGCGTTCCTGAATAACCCCTTTAGTTTCCGAACTTGATATCAGTTTTGTGTGTTGATATGATAATGATGCCTGTAAATCCTAGATTGTATGTCTTGCATGGAAAATCGGTTTTGAAACCTCGTCTTTACCAAAACAATTTTTCGAACCTTCAGTCACATTGGGCTTCAATTTTCCTTATTATATTATTATCAAAAATCCTGACTTTCATTTTACTTCCTGACACTTGGTTACCTAAGTGCAAGGTTGTCTCGTTTATGTAACCATTATTCATGACTTAAGGTGAATGAGTTGCTCTTTAATTTTAGCAGTGGTGAAGTGCCACTGGTAAATGTGTCTAAAAAATTGTTACAAGAACCCACATCCAGCTACCGAGTTTCATCAACATTTAATCTCGTCCACTTAATTTTTGTTACCACTGATCCATGTAAACTACAGTACCATATACACACCGATTGCATCGTAAGTTGCATTTCACTGTAACTTCAAGTTTAAGCTTATGTAGTTACACTTCAAATATTTGTACGTTGTCAATGGAAATTATTTCGATATAGGTGATTGAGATCAGTCGTTCTAACTTTTCCTCTAGATAGCCAATATTTTCAGTAACATTAGATTCAGTATGACAGGTGTTATCAGATAAAATTACGTTTTGGTACACAGTTATTATCCATCGTGAAGAATAATACTAAATTTATTGTTGATTGGTCATACATGCATGAGCATTGCAATTATACATAAGGGCATAGAAGCAGATTTAGATGGGATGGTGGAGAGGAAATTCCAAAAACACCAGAGAAGTTTTAGAAGCATGGCACTCAGGTCAATCAGCAATCAAGAAGCACATTGAAATCGATCCAATTTATCAACCAATCAGGAAAATTATGCACAAATATAGGAATAAAAATCAAACCAATAGGAGACATAACCAAAACAAAGTAAACAATGACAAATTTGAGGTCAATAAGAACCAATGAACGTCGAGGTGTACAGAACAATGTGTGAGACGCAAATGGGAAAAATGAACACTTCACTTCTATCTGAAGTTTGTGCCGATGATGTCGTTCAGAAGAACGATGAAAGCTCCACGACCAAACCATCTAGCTCAGAGAACAACACTACATCAAGACTTAAATGGAGCTGGATTTTAGAGTCGTGGGTTTGTATTTGTTCCATGAGAATACATCATTAAAATTAGACCGTCCTGAATGATAAATGTTTACCAAATAACCATAAACGTTATTTAAGAAATAAAAGATGAATATCTGTCTATCGTCAGTTAAAAACCATATTTTATTTTGTAAAAATTTAGAATCCGAGTCTGCAGCCCAACATATCGACATCTTTCTGTTGTTAGGTACCTCGGTTAAATTCACTGTGAAGGAACTCACCTGACAAATACATGAGACTATACTGTTTTATGTTCATATTCTTTATATCAGTAAATTAATCATTTTACTAGGCTTAAAGAAACAGTGACGCGAATGACTGGTAAAATAATAATTGTCTACTGTGAAATGATTGCAAACTCCGAGAATTTCAATGAATTCAGCTGTATCTTTTATGAAGATGTTATTTTGGATATTGTACCTTATGAAACACTTAAATCCAGTAATTTCATTTATAATGTCTATCGGATAGTTTTTGATATGTACGTAAGAACCCTCACGAATCAATAAGCTAATCAAAAGCCGGAATTTCACGTACGAACAGGTTCTGAAATTTGTCCTTTGGATTTCATTCAGTGTTGCTTGTATGATGAGTTCGTAGTTTCATTAGACCACGATTGGTTTCCTCAATGTGAACAAAGGAGCAGTCGTAAAATTAGATAGAAATCGCTGAATGGTTTAGATAAATTTTTGGCTAGATTCCTGAACAGGTACTGGTGACATCATTTGTGTGCCCTATGTTGGGGAATGGGCTTGGTTCTTTGTCGCTTAGAAAGCAATCTTAATCTCGAAATCCTTTTTAGATGCGAAGTTTAATATTCGTAAAATTTCAAGTTATTTCATTTCTAGCTGTTTACGCACTTTGAGTAATCTCTTAAAACTAAATGACAATGTATTTGAAGACTGGAATGCCTTTTAACCATCAGACCTCTTTAATACTGGTGAATCACACTTGAAGTCTTTTCAATTTAATCTCACACCTATGTATAATATGATACTAATATTCGAATCGACTTTGATACATTCTGGGACCCAAGGTCATTTTGAGCAGTGTCTATCCATTTTTGCCTTGATATACAAGCTAATATGACGAAATGTCTCGGTTTTTTCTTCTTACATTATCAAATGAGCTAGCTATGAGAGATGAGAAGTCAGTTAAGCTGTTCACGTACGTAGCATTCAGTGTTTGTTTTGTAATATTTGATTTAAAAAAACATTTTGAAATAGGAAGTATACACTTTTGGGACGTTTGCTTATTCTCTTAGCGTGAATAAGAATTTCCTGCTTTACATCTCCGTGGTAGTACTTGTAACTACGTTAGTACGAAGTGCAGACATATTGATTTATTCAATAAAAGTTTCTTCGAATTTAACTGACATATTTACTTTACATGTATACGTGTTTTCACCTTACGAATGGGAAGTTACTGCAAATACTGATGTAGACCTCGAACAATTTTCCAGGGAGTCAGAGAATATTTATAACAATTTACCATACGGGGAATGATTCTTACCCGGCTTTTGAGAAAAATAGTGTTTATCATATTTCTGTCTAATTTAGTAATCTCTGATCATATAAATTTAATTTCACTTGCTTGAAAAGTTTGACCACTAAAACAATCTGTGCCTTTCCTTATGAATCAATACGATTAATCCAGCCAATATCAACTCTTAGAATTAAAATTTTATCATGTAAAATTATGGAAATCATCCTATGAGAGTAATTAAATATACTTTTTTATTCTAGCTCTGAATAAATTAACAATTCACTTTCAAAATGGGGCTTTGTGGAGATTAGTTATTTTAATCGTTGAGTTCATGAATCCATCTAAGCTAGAACACCATCGAAAACATGAAGGACGTTCGTTTCATCTTAGTGTGGAACACCTCAGCAGTTCTCATCCATCATGAGCTCATTAGTGTCTAGCTTTGAAAGGTGATTCTCGAAGTTCTAGTGAGAAGTCGTGACCAGTGTAGTTGAATCTGTGTAGGGTTTGAGATAGTTACCCATCGAGGACAATGGAATATGGTCGCGTAATATCGTGAATTAGTTGAAGTTAGACATTAACAGTGTTGGATGCCGTCTCAGTGGTCTAGATGTTGAGCGTTCTCTCGTGAGCCCGAAGGTCTTGGATTCGATTCCCGTGTATGGGATCGTGGATGAGTATTTCAGGAGAGTCCTATACTAGGACGAAACGACCGTCCAGTACCTTCAGGTTTCCAATGGTGGTCTAGCTAAGATCGATTCATGAATTGAACTATTAAAATTTCTATTTACTAATGTATCGCCCACCAACACTCATCTATAATCTCACTTTCTGTTTAGACAGACAGCGGTTATTTCATGATAATATTTAAAAATAAGATTCCTGTTGCTTTTTGCCACTTTTATAGAGTCGTCGGTTTTAAGCAATAATGCTTCAACAAAATCAATATGTTCTTATCGACCTACTAGTGTTTTTCATATGCCTACTATCTTACGTCACGAAAGCCCAATTTGGTTTGAATAACTATAAAATATTCGGGGATAATCTGAGGGCGTATTTTTTTGTAACAATTTTCCAAGGAGTTTAGTTGCGTAAAATGTTCATCTGTCAAAATGAAAATATTCTTAAAGAAAAAGTAAATACATTATCCCCAAAAATTAATATTCTTTAAGTGTATTGATTTAAAACGGTATAGAAATAATCCCACTATGGATATGAAACTTATAAAATCTTGACACTTGTATTATTATGCCATATGTTTCGAACAGTTTGTTCAACTGAATTAATATTTTCAAGTTGATTTTTTGTTAAGGGCGTGAAATTAATTTCCTGCACTTCGGGATGACGTCAAAGAAGATTTAAATCCTATCCCCTTTAGAAATCCAAATCGATATTCTTTTCAGTCACTTATAGTCACAAACAGCCTAATTTTGCAATAAATAGCAGGGTTAAAAGCAAAAGTTAACATAATTTAAAGTTCAAACAAAACATCAAAAGAACAAGATCCACGAACGACTATATACGTGAAGAATATCCTGTGTCCAGTCACAAATAATAATAATTATACAGATAAAACTATCAAGTGATTTTGTAAATAGATGATATAATTACGATAAAATTAATTCAACGAGTGAATGTATGTTAAGTGCTAAAGCTTTATCTACCAGGTGAATTTATTTCAAAACAGATTTAACTAAATCCGTGATGAAACTACTGACTATTTTGTTTTTGCTTGTATAGTGAGATCATGTGTACTACAAGAAAGCTCTTTTTAATTATCACCTGAACCTCCCCCATATATAATTATGAGTCAGTGAATACTGTCTTTTTTTGTGGTTTGAACTTTAGTTTTCTGTTTCTTTTCGAACTTTCATCTCAACTACAAATTAGTAGCATTCGTTTCAGTCAGGGGTTCACTGACGGAAGGAATTATTTAGAATAGTATATTTCATTTTGATACCTTTTGATACTTCTGAGTATAGTTCCAGAATATGCACAAAACTGAGTAGAGGAAAACTTTTTAATGAAGATGATAATTTTTGTGTTCATATATCTGACCAAATTACGTCAAATAAGTTAACTTTACCTGAGTGCCAAAGTAAAGTATCGAAAAGTTGATATTTAGTACTTCTGAATTCATCTAGGACCACACAGATGTTTGTATATTATTTTGCACGAAGTTGACAGAATTCTGTTCTAATGCTGATGTAATTTCTAATTTCAAAACAGGAAGATATTACAGACTGTAAGAAAGTTTGACATAGGTAACAGATCATTTGACGAAACGGCAAACCGGTATTTATACGGGAGGCTAAAACGATGCTTTAGGAAAATTTGGTTATAACAAGCCAGTGAATTACAAAAAATACTGGTCGATGTAGAACCTTGCAGATATTCTGTATGGCGTTTACATGAAGCAAGACTATTACCTATCCTACTGTACACTATTTCCGTGAATTTAACTTATTTTAGTGATTTATGCTTCACAATTGCCATTTTCTAGACTATCGCTTAACTATGCTTTTATTCAAAATAATTCACTAGATCCATAGAGAAAGGAAATCTATTCTGTTTCATAAAAGAAGTTTGATGGTTTACATTACTTCGTATTATATTTCCTCTGAAGGGGATTTGTGGAGATTTTAATAATTTTATTAATTGAAATCATGAGTCAACCAAAGCTAGACCACCATGGAAAACATGGAAGCACTGGACGGTCGTTTCGTCCTAGTATGGGACTCCTCAGAAGTGCGCATCCACCATCCCGCCCCCCCACGAGATTCGAACTCAGGACCTATCAGTCTCGCCGTGACCAGTGGGATTCAACCAGTTCTTTTGCGAGATATCGACTCACTGAAGGCAATGGTGTACGGAGGCGCAATTTCGTGGATTGGTTGAAGTTAGACATTAACACCGTCGGATGCCGGCCTAGTGGTCTAGTTGTTAAGCGCTCGCGTGCGAGATTGATAGGTCCTGGGTTGGAATCTCGCGGTGTGCGGGATCGTGTGTGCGCACTGCTGATGAGTCCGATACTAGAACGGAAAAACTGTCCAGTGCTCCCAGGTTTTCCGTGGTGGTCTAGCTTCAATTGACTCATGATTTCAACTACTGGAATATATTTCCTCTTTATTGTTCAACTTTTTAAACCGATATTTGAAGGCTATAACACAGCTAAATGTTGGTATGCTGAAAATAAACGAAAAATTAATAACATTTATAGAAACGAATATTTTAGTCTACAGCGTTAATTAAATGTATATCAAAGAGAATAATTTACTTTCATTCAGTATAAACACACCTTAGTTTTAAATATAAGGAACAAATGTTTTTTTAATATACTTTTTTATTAACCAAACATACTGGATACGAGAAACAAGGTCAAGGTAATTTCAGTGAACTAAAAGCACTTGTCATGTGAAATTAAATATAATGGATTGATTAACCTTAAGCATAATCTGTAAATCAATACCGAATGTATAATTATATTTGTTAACTGATTTAGTTATGCTACGTCACGGTGAATGTGGAAATATAATGATCAAAATCACTAACACCAATGAAATTTTTTTATGAAATTTCTTTAGACATCGATATGTAGACAGTTAAGCCTGGGTTGGGATAATAGTTATATATATAACTCGTGTAAAATTATCTGAATAATAAATGGGCTACGTTTGTGCTAAAATCCATGTAGGAATGTCTCATTAATAAATAAAAGTTTGAATCATGTTATAGAATTTGTAGTGAATTAAAAGCATCAAGTAAATGAAATAATTTTAGCTTAGCTCCAATAACTTTGACAGGATTGACAAACTTAATTAAATGGACTATCGATCAGAATATCTGACAGTTATGGGAGAGAAACTAAAGATTAAAGATACGATTATTTAGAGTCAGTAGTTATAGTGTGATTATAGATGCAGGAATATGAGTCATAAAAATGTACCCAGAAGATACAATGAAAGAGGAACTTTGTCCACTGAAAGCTAATTTTGTGTGCAAATGACCAATCTTTACGTTTTATGAAGATAAAGATCCAGCAAATCAGGTGTCACTTAAACAGCATCAATATAACGTAGACAAAAACGTATATGAACTTGGAATACTTGGTTGATCTAAGCAAACGCTTGATAATTCACTGAGATAAGCGATCTATACGTTCGCATCTCAAGTAACGTTCACAATCCATTCACAAGCGTACTTCAACATAAAAAAATGAATTTATTCATCTGTTCACTGTAAAGAGACTAGTCTACTTTGTTTATAGAGGCCAGGTATATATTCCATTCATTTTGAGAACGTTTCCCGATTTTTTCAAGAAGATTTGACAGTATGGCTCAGCAAGTAAAAACCGAAGACTATAAAGTCACACAGAAATGTTACCATTTAGAGTTCTTGAGTTCAGTTTGTTATATCACTATTTCCATGTAACACACTTAAACTATGTACTTATTTTCCAAAACATTCATTTACTCGAAAAATCGCACTAGATTACCTTACTGCATGATTTTAGAAATTGACAACTGGACTTATCATTCCCTGGTCAGCTTATTTTCCGAGAAACATTGTTTGCAATCCGCTAATTTGACACTTACAATTACGTGCTACTATGGTGCGTGCTACTTATATTGATATAAGTAGTATATGACGCGAATCAGGAACGTAATGTCTGGCAGCAGAAGATGGAGGAAAGATCGAGAAAGAAAGAGTGGGAATAGAATGCAATTCGTATGAAAATGCAGGGACAATGAAATCTGAGGCATTTTGAGACAATTGGTGGACATTTGCTTATATGTGTTGTTCTAATTTTCACAATGGGAATCTTTAATATTTTGCAAATTAACAATTTAATATATGGTTCTCAGATTTTATTGAGATACTCTGTAATTTTGTGCTAAATACATTCGGTTGTCCCCACCCGTGTTTTGTTCACTACACTACTAAAGAAGTTTCATATGAAACTAATTATTTCATAATAAAGCTATCACAGCTTCTGAAAATCAAATGATGAATTTTATCTGCGAATAGACATTGTACTACTTAATAAGTTTTAAGTACTATAATTCTATATTTAAATCATTTCATTGGTAAAACATTTCAAAAAGTGGGAAATACAAGTCAGTTTATTCATACGGTTAATAATTTATTTATTAGTGGAAAATGATTTGTTCATTTCATTAGCAAAATGGGAATATTGTTTCTTTACAATAAAAATTTTCATAAAAAAACAGGAGAAAAAAGTGGCTGAGTGATCAAATAGATCGATGTATTCTAGAATTTTCTGAATGATGAGCAACATTTATAGGGAGAAGTTCACTTTCCTCATTTTTCGATCTGGTACCACCATGTTGACAAATGGAATTCCCTCTTGAAGATAGATTCTGAATTTCACTCTTCGAATTCTCGTTTAAATAAGGCGTCATGAGTATGTTTATAATTAAGGTTGAGGGAAGAAAAATAGAATTTCTATCTATTCACAGCCAACAGAATAAAATGTAATTGTTTGCTTTGATCCATATAATGATTAAATACCAATATTCACAAATATACAAGTCTAGACTACATTGTGTTTCACATTTTCCCTTAATTACTCTCTTCTGGATGTATTCCACTTGTCAAACATTCCTGTTTATGATTTTGTGTTTCAATTCTTTCACATTCCTCCAGAATGATTGTAGTTAATTAAAAAAGTATACGATATCTATCCATTAAAAAATTGTTCGAACATTAGCATGAAGTGTAATGTTGTTATCAGCAGTTGTTCTATTAGAATATTAAAGACATCACTTACATTTGTAAAATCTTTAGTATTCAGTACATGTTTCCTTCAAACATCCCATCTATGTATTTCTGTGAATTTACAATGATGTGTCAGTAATATAGTACAACTGAATAAATTGTAAACAAGAAACACAGTCGATGTAAGTACTAGAAAAAAGTTACGTTTAGTATCATACTTCTTGAGAAAAAACAACACAGTCGCACTAAAATACAAGTAAAATAAACAAAGAAAATAGGGAAACCAATAAAATGATTCAATAAGTTTATTTTTCTAATGTATTGAATCCATTGCAATTTGAAGAGAAAATAAAAAGGTAAAATTATGAATTTGTCGACTGGGGTTTTAATGATAATGCCTTTGACATTCTGTTCGATGCTTTATCACGAGAAAATACCTGCTTTATTTTCATTGTTCGAGATTTTTCTTTTGGCGGAGACTGAACATTTTAAGAGTAGAAGATGAAAAAAAGGATACCCATTAAAGGCTATCTGGAATTGTACAAATAACAGTAAACAGTAACAATGTCCAAATCAAATTAGTTCTAAATATCACCACAAATAATTTGAACATTTTTTCATATTTACAGACCATCTTTAAGAAAGATATGTGGCATATAATCCCACATTAGTAAGATTCAATTCTTTGCTTAAAAGTGGTGTCATATATAGATAAAATAGTAAACTATTGATAAGATTGTTCACATGGCACGTATTGTTCTCGATAGTAAAGTAATATACATCATCCCTTTTAAAATATAATCCTTAGTGCAAGTAGCAGTAGCATTAGTAGTTCTCGAGATGTGGGGTATTGATTACAGCATTCCATTAGCAATCGTTTTGTTTATACTCACTTCCATCTTTTTAAATTTAACTAGTCACATAACATTATTGATTGCAAAAGATGTGTAACTCAGTGTCAATTAAAGATATCTGTACATGACAACCGAATTCCTTTTTTCATTCGATTTATACTAGATATGATAATTGTAATTATATTAAATCTTTTCATTTGAGATTCATAAAGAAACAAATTAAAGTAAACACATCAAAAATTTTGTCAACTAAATGAATGCAAACGTTTTTTAGACAGGTAAATCAAAAATTCAGTCTAGCGTTCACTATTGTAAACGAATTACATGTTTGTCGTTTGTCCCTTTGATTCTTGAGTGACTATTTTTATGTTATACATAGTTTATATTCACACTACAATGCTATAGATCAATTAAATAATAGTAGGTTTTGGGCCAGTCACAATAAGTTTATAGTTCATATTCTACTGAAGCATAAATTTCTATCAATCGATTGGGGATTACCAACATGTACACAGCTATAAATCACAAAGGTCTATGATCAAAGTAACAAATAAGATTATGTTTTAATTCTTAGTGTACGGAACAATATTTCCAAGAACTGAAAATGTTAATAAAAATATAATTACAAATATGTCCCATTTGTGTTTAGTAAACGTTTAGGGGAATCTACATTTAGCTCATTAAACTGTGTTATTAAAATTTTCAACTAGTCTTCTAATTTAGCTAGGTATCTTTTTGAAGTTTGCAATAGGCCACTCTGTAGTGTTAGCATTTTAGGATGACTGCTAAAGCTACTACATACAACTTAAAAAAGTCATTATTAAGTTGAAGTTGAAATTAATGGAATCCAAAATTATCCAATGTATTTTAAGAAATGATTAATCTTTATAACTGTCTATTAAGCACTTCTAAATTAGGCTTTGCAAGTTACGTATAACGTTTTACCCAAGGTTTATTAAAGGAATGAAAACGTGGAGGTAGTCTATTTATACAAGAGAAAAAATTGCTTCGACGTTTTCGATGTATGTATAAATTAATATGTAGGACACGCCAGTAAATTTATGTGTTCAGTTGTGAATGTAATTAATATGCAATCAAATATACATAACTCCACCATTAACATTTCTACGGTTACTGCCGGTCTCAATCCCGAGTAAATGGTAAGGGTTGGGCATGGGGTCAGCAACTAAATCCCGTAGAAATCAACCTTTCCCAAAAACGTTAACCAAAACAAACTGTCTAAACCATTTGAGCTCTTCCCTTCGAGTTGAACTATTTTCATTCAGCAGAATTATGACGCCTCATCGTGAAAGCCAAGATTCTTTGGAAGTCACGAGGCCGATGCCATCTCTAACAACCACAGCAATAATTAATGTAGGTACATGGAATATTCGGAAAATGTGGGAGACCGAGATGACCAACCAAACAGTTACGGAAATGACGAGATGCAACTTGGTGGTGCTCCAAACCAGTGAAAAACAGAGTCAAGCTGAACAGAAAAGATTAGCTCCGGTAGTGGTGTTGTTGTACTCTGATGATGAGAAAAATTATGCTACGAACACAAAGAGATCTGAATTGATGCTGTCCAAAGGAGCACAAAACACTTATAGGATGAGAATCTGATGGATTCAGAATCATTAAAGCAATGAAGGAAAGAATCATAATGAATGTTATCCAATGTTATGCACCCACCAATGGTAGCAACGACGACGATAAAGGTCAGCTTTATGAGAGGTTGAGATCCATCTTAGAGCAGTGCCTAGGAAAGAACCTGATTATCTTGATGGGAGACCTAAACGTCGAAATCGGAATGGACAACACATGGAGAGAGGAACGAGAATGGCAAGAGATTTTCAAATTTATGTACCTGTCACAAAATGGTTATAGGCGGTACCGCATTTTCTCACAAACGCATGCACAAAGCTACTTGGGTTTCACTGGACCAAATTACACAGAACCAGATTAATCATATTTGCATCATTAAAAAATTCACAAGGCCAATGGAGGACATGAGAACCAAGAGAGGAGCTGATATAGCTTCAGATCATCACCTGATGGTTGTCAAGATGAAACTGAAACCAAAGAAACACTGGACAACTTGACAAACAGCATTACATAGGTTTGATACATTCTTCCTTCCAGATACTAACAAACTCAACGAATTCAAGACAACTCTCAACAACAGATTCTAAGCTCTACAAGATCGACTGAAAAGGGATCAACTAAGCATTAACGTGAACGTGTCAGGAGGTGCTGGGCCGCAACAAACACCATCATAAGGAATGAATTGCTATCGAAACCATGGACAGGATTCAAGAAGGAAAGAGCAAGACGACAGTAATCAACAACAGCCGAACAAGAACAGAGAAACTCAAGTAGGCATCAACATATACAAGGGAAAAGCAAGATCTTCAAATACAACACGGAGAACACCAACTCAATGAAACTTGGTGGAGATGCTTTGGAAGAGGTGAAAAATTTCATATACCTGGACAGCACCATAATCGATGTGCAAGCAGGATCTGATGCATACGTAAAAGCGATGATTGGCAACGCAAGGGCCGCATTCCGACAATTGAAGAATATATGGAACTCGAAACAACTGTCTGTAAGGCAATATCAAAGTCAAAATCTTCAATAAGTACATCAAGACGGCTCTACTGTACGGAGCTAAAACTTGAAAAACTACCACGACCACCATCAAAAATGCACAAATACCTTCAAAATCGTTTACACAAGATACTAAATGTCCGTTGATCAGATATCGTTAGCGACAGCCTACTGTGGGAGAGAACAAACCAGATAACTTGGAATTCTGGAGGGAAGTGGAAAAGAGGAAGACAAAAGAACACACTGCGCCGAGAATTGGAAGCAGATATGAAAAGGATGAATAGCGATTGGAAGGGATTGCCCAGAATAGAGTTGGATGGCGAATGTTGGCGGGCCACGCTCCTCCATGAAAGGTAACAGGCGTAAGTAATTATATGTAATTTGGATAGTTGGAAATTTTCATGGAAATTCCGTTGCAAATTTGGTATAACTTTAGAAAAATATAACATGACCGATATTGTAAATGCTTAGAATGTGTTTCTTGAGAAAGATGTTTTTATCCGTAAATCATTTGGACACCAAGTGTTCATGTATAAGTAATTATGTTTTATAATTATAAATGAATGAAACAAATAATTTAAAGTATGTGAATTAGTTGAGAATTATTATAATAACAAGTACATAACATGTAGATGACTGGAATGTTTAAAAAAAGTATTCGAGTATGATGGTGTTGTTATTCAGTACAAATCTATTTTAATAAAATATGTTTTCAATTAGTAAAGTTTATCCAATACTTGAAGGAAACTTATGTCAATTTTCTTCTGAAAAAAAAGATGTAACTTAAGATGTTTTGGAAATTAATTCTTTTCCATTTTCAGTTGTCATTTAGAGCGATGTTATTATTGTACATTCGATATGTTGATTCGAATTAAAATGATTTATTGTAATCGGTAAGTCATATATTAAATAACTTATTAGCAAAATTTCTAACTAGAGTACGAAGTAATAAGATTTTGAATTTTGATAAAGCATCCAATACACAGAGTTTGTAGATTCATAATGTTATTTGTTTAAAATAAGCAAAAGATGTTAGCTCTGTATTTTACGTCCATTATCCTCTATTTATTAACAATAAAATCTAATTTCAATGGTTGAGATCATGAGTCAATTGAAGCTAGACAACCATGGAAAACCTGAAAGCACTGAACGGACGGTTCGTCTTATTGTGGGACTCCTCGGCAGTGCGCATCCACGACCTCGCCTCAGGAGGTTTAAACACAGAATCTATCAGTCTCGCTTGAGAGTGCTGAACCACTAGAACACTGATCCGGCATCCAATGGTGTTAATGTCTAACTTCGATCAATCCACAAAATTGAGCGTCACATCCACCAATGTCTTCAGTGAGTTGATTTCTCACCACAGACCTGGCTGAACTCTATTTAACTTAATCTTGTGCTTTAAACGATTTCACTATTTTATTGGTAAAGATATAAATCTTACCGTCGTTAATGTATGAGACTACAATCAAATTCTGCTTAACCATTCTTGTCACTTAATCTTAATATCGAGACGGTCCACCCATGATGCACGTATATCAAAAGAAACTGATCAATTTTAGTCATGGGTTCGTGACTCTATGTGAACATCAACACTGGGGTGTATGTACATCCAGCTAATGAGTTCCAAATGGGACGAAACGCGTGTCTTAAATTTCACTACCAAACTGTGCTTATAAACTTTAACGTTCGTTTTCATTAAGGCTTCAGACATTTCTCAAGCTAATGGGTAAAAAGATAATTCAAGGAATAATATGAATAGATTAAATTTAATTGATAGCTTAGATACAAAACAAAAAGCTTACTGAAAAGAAATATTTTTCCACGCGATTAGTGTTTAAAATATTAGTCTTCTTTAGTGTTGATAGATTTCTGCTAATATCATATCTAAAGTAACGTCGCCAAAAACCCGACGTTTATTTAATCAAAAGGCTAAGTGATTAGAGTTTTTTAAAACAATCTTTGTATGGTTATATACTTCGGATCAGACAAAATTTATATGTTTCTAGTTTATATCTACTATGTCCTCTTACGATTATCTACGAAATTCACTGTCGTCTGGTTGAGGTTCATTCTCTGGGTTTCAAAACTCTAGTGTTACGTATAGCGGAGTTGTCTCGCATCAAACTTATTCCGCTTTAAAGCAGGGACTGAATCAGACTGGTTATATCATGATCAAAACCTATAATAGTAATCATGTATTGTGACTTGACAAGTTCGGCTATAAGGATAAAGTAACTTTCAAGGTACAGGCTAGTGATCATGGACAGACTGAATCTGGAAATATCGTTGATTGGATTCCTGCACAGTAGCCTTAAACTATCACATTAACTGAGTAGCTTAAGATTTTTGATTTCGATCCAATGAATGAAGTCAATTTAAATATTTGAGAAGGTTCAATTAAATACGATATAACTATCTAATACTGTGTAGTTGTCAGTGGTGATTTTAAATCAGTCATCGGTAAAGACTTTTTAGACTAAACAAACCTTCATATACGACATCACTAAAGGAGTTATAGAATTATTTTGAAATGCTTCTTAGAATAGTATACTGTTAGCAGCAAAATCCATGAGGGGTTTTTCATCCTACTTGGAAATCATTAGTTGGATGTGTTACCTGTAGTTCCAGACTCTAACAGATTGCTAAAATTTCTATTCCACTGGGTCAAAACCGACGTAAGCTCGTATTTTACACTATTTTCATAAACATCAAATAGAGAGTAGGCCTTTGTGTCTGACATTTCATATATCTATCACCTACCTTTGTTGCAGAATATTTTCTTTTCTTAGTAGATAACTTCGCTTGATTTTCATTTTGACACCATATATAACCTGGTTGAAGTATCCATATTTGTTCATCAGATTCTTTTCTATTAATAGCTAATTCATTATATACATTATGTACACTATTATTTGTATTATGAACAGACTTTATGGATATTTTAGTATTAGTATCATTAATATGATCATTATTAGTAAGTTGACTTGAATGTTTATCATTATTCTGTACAACATTTGATGAAACCAAGTAATCTTTATTTGTATTACTACTAATTTTATTATCTTTCATAAACATAATATCTGTTTGAGAATCCATAAACTCATTTGATTCATTTAAATTACATACTGGTGACAGTTCATCATTTTCTAATATTTCTTGTACCGTTGATGTAGTTTGTGAATGAGGATATGAATTATTGGTTCTTTCAAAATTCTCTTTTCCATGTAATAAATAGTTTCTTCTTTGTTTTTGATCAACTAGTTTATTATGTTCATCTTGTTCATTTATTTCACCTTCTTCTTCTAGGATATTTGTTTTGTGCTTGTTTATATTCAAAGCTTTTTTAAATATATTTGGTAATGTTCTTAAAAAGTGGTGATGACCTTTAGAAGTATTAGCAAAGTAATAATTTGATATGGTTTCATTCAATGTATCATCTGATGTATGCCTTAAAAATATCGACGTTGATGACCTGAAAAGAATTCAAAGTACAAAAGTACTATATAGAGAATAGACAAAAAAGATAATCGATTAAATAAGTTTCATACACATATTTCCCTTTATAATCTTAAAGAGAGCAAGAATAAAGATTGATGCAGAATAATATAAATTCATTTTATTTCGTTAGGTTCTCATCAGCTGCTTATAACTTATAATATTTAAAATCAACGTTACTACAAATATTGACATACTTATAAATACGAAGGTAATTAGGGATGAATATGCGTATCATGATGATGCTAAAACTTTTAAACGAAACCCATCCAAGTATCCAGTTTACTATGTAACATGAAAATAAAAAAACAAGTCCCGTTTTCTTGATGTTGCAATGAAACGAAGGAAGAATGGCACAGTTCAACGTTCAGTTTATAAGAAAGACACATGATTTATCTCACTTTCAATAGCTTTTGTCCAATCAGTTACAAAAAGGCACTTGTTAAAACACTGTTTCACAGAACAGAAAGAATATGTACTGCCAATACACTAGAAGAGAAAGTAATGAATGTTAAAAAATGTTTAGAGAATAATTGGTACCTACTGAAATTTATTGAGAAATATGGAAAACCTGAACACAAAAAAGCCCTAAAAACTCAAGTAAATAAAAATCCTATTTTCATTCAACTTAAATTCAAAGGTGATGATGTCACAGGCTGAATCAATATGGGACTAAAAACTACATTGATAATAACTTATCTTGCAGCTAAACTGACTGTCCTGTCCAAACAACATGTTCTTAAGCACAATCAAAGGTCGATAGATATCCCTTCCACGTTACCACCAAATGTGCATACAAATTTAAATGTATCTGTTAATTCAGTTACGTTGGTAGAATGGAAAAGAGAGCCTACGTCCGATTCAAAGAACATATTGAGAAAAGTTTAAGGTCAAATGAATTAAAAATATTCATCAGTGCCATCTCATGGCATTTCCTTGACACAATACATCAAGTCGATACACTAAAGTCTTTCAGGGTGATTAACAAACAATCAAACTCTAATCTTTTGAAATTTGCCGAAGCGATAGCGATCAAACATCTGAAACCAGATCTACGTATCCAAAAAGAGGCAGTAATTACTCTTTCTTTGTCCTGGTAATACTACACCCCTTCTAATTTAATACGTCATTCACTACTTCACCTCTTTCTGAAGTTTGATTACATCATTGTCATTTTTCTTTGATTTATAACTGACTGACCACAATTCATATTTTTCTTTAATAGTTTTAATCTGTTTTCAGTTGCTTCGTTACACAATCATCTAATGTTTGTTAACTCTATGAGTTCTAATCACTATTTCAATGTTCTGGAACTCTCGCTCTCAAAATTTATTTGTACGAAACAAAATTTTCTATGACATTATTAACTCCATTAAAATCTTCGCTACATAATGATACACATATTCATCTCTAATTACCCTCGTATTTATAAGTATGTCAATATCTGTAATAACGTTGATTTTAAATATTATAGGTTGTAAGAAGCTGATGAGAACCTAACGAAACAAAAAGTAATTTATATTATTCTGCATCAATATTCGTTCTTGTTCTCCTTAAGATTAAATAAATCATTCTTTCGAAATAAATAACGAAAGTTTACAACAAAGTTAGTTACTTTATAGTTCTTACAGTCAAAATTATAAATGAAAAGAAATACGAGAATGTTACTGGCTGACAATCATTACAGAAAAACCTTGACTGATTTTTTTTATATAGAAGTCAGGCTTCAAATTATTTGCAAATAGATAAATGATAACCCATGGTCTTCAAAGGTTTTAAGAAAATGCTTACAATAACTATTGATTTTGTTTCAATGAATTATTATTAGTATGTATTACGGAGCGTAGATTACAAAGAAATTACAATAAGCTGTACGTAGCAGAATTATGGACTTCAAATAGATGAGAAGTCTACTACATACATAAACGTATTTACAACTGAGCATTCAATAAAAATGAACAATCGATGCAAGATCATAGGTGAAATGAGTTAATTCATCAATATAGCAATGAAAATGATAGAGTAGTATTAATAGATGAAGCAAATGAGAATGAATAGTTAATGAATCGGTTGTTCAACGTCGTTTTTTGATACTTTTTTCAATTCACTGCAAATCCTTTACATGTTTTTTTAAATGACAGTGGTAATAAATAAATATACTAGGCTAGTTTACATTTTTAGGGTTCTGTAATTCTGTAGATCAGTCGGCCAATTAAAAAAAATTTGGTGTACAAAAATGAGAAATACTATAAAAGGATGGTGTATATATCATATATATAGTATATGGCACCGATCGGAAGTGAAAATCCTGGCAGCAAAAGGCTAGGAAGATCAAATTGAAGAGAATAAGGATGAAAATAGAAAGGAATTGCGAATAGGAAGAATCATACGGAATACAAAAGACAAATGATAGAAATTTACAAATGAAGTATCCAATGTATAGTTTTGAGATTTTACGAAGACATTCTGTAATTCTATGTTAAAACTTAATCTGTTTTCCTATCTGTATTTCATGCATTACAATATCTGTAGCTAGAGCAAATATTATTTCTCAAATTATTACATGCTTGTATTATATACCAGACATTGTGAACACAATAAAACAACAAATGATCATACAAATGCAATGAACATAAAATTTTTCTATATTTTGATTAATCTATCAACAACTAAATATTAAGAATGAAAATGATGTTATATGAAGTGTGGTTCACCTTACAATTGACTATTAAATAACATTAATGTTTTTCATTCTAAATAAAAAAGAAAATATAGACTAATTGGTGAATAAATTATTTCCTAACTATTCACAAGTGAATAGTTTCCACTCTATTTCAATATTCACGTGATGAAACTATTTAGAGAATTCTACGCTGTTGATTGCTTTCTTGAATTGTTCTAAAATTACTTTTTCATCAGTTATTTTTGATTAGAGATTTATTTTCTATTTTGTTTTTCGTAACTTTCTCTTCTAATGAACACGTAAACATTGATCAGACATTTTTATTATTTCCAGTTTTTTATTTATTTATCATTAAATTTATACCAGTTTATTATGTAATGAAAGAATCATCTTGTCTGTCATATTAAACTAACGAAATATGTAATAAAAGAAAAGTATGTTTTCACAGTTTATCTGAAATTCTTGTTTTTTGTTTTGTGTACCCTTATTTTGCATCATAAAAATGTTGTATAAAGAATAGTTTGTCAATCACTATGAAAACAATATTGTAATTTGATTAGATTAACCCAGTTACTTTGTCGTATCATTTTAGGGGAGTGATATAGTAAAATCAATCGTCATGATCGATATTTGTACACATTTACTGACAATATGTTCTGTTATTCCTGACGCATGTTTAAAAGAGGTATTCAAAGAAAAATCTTTTTATGTTCTACATGAAACAGAAAATTGTAAAAGACTCTAGAATGAATAAGAATTTATTGGCGTATACATTCATAAAGTCATTACTTGGTGAGGTATGCGTGTCAATCAAAAAGTTGTAGAGAGTTATGATGTTCAGTATGATAATTAAGAAATACATATTCTGATGAAACCTATGACGAGTCAAGTGTTGAATGTTGTTAAGTGGTCCATGATACTATACTACAACATAAAAATCAGATATTTCAAGCTTTATGTAGTTACTGTTAAAGCATATGTGAACTGTAATTAGTCAGAATGAGGATTTATGAATTCTGAAGACATATATAAAGGTTATCAAAAATAACTATTTCATTTAGTTTTTGGAAATGACTGTAGACTAAGATATCTTATGAATTTACCTTAATTTTATCTTTCAGTTGGATAATCGTTAATCATCAATAAGTAATTTTAGTTTTGTTTTGGTTTGAATTACTTAATTATAAAAATTATTCACATCAAAGTGAAAATTATAGTCACACTCTTTGACAAATGGAATTTGATTTATTAAAGAAAAGTATTCTTGGCTTTTCTCACACTTGTCATAAATCCTTATCCATTATCATCTTTTACTTATTAAAACATTCATACATTTTTTCATTACTATTTACACTTTTTCATTATCATTTAGTCCACTTTCACCTAGTTTTCAAAAGAAAATGCCTATGTATAATTGCATTTCTTGATTATTTCAAACATCAAAAGTCTGTTATTCAGCGTTTACTAAATAAAAGAATGATTTCCATACTTAGATGAATTTATACTTAAATAAGACAGAACATTGAAATAAGTATAGGCACAGGATGCACATATGCCAACAAGAGACTGATTGATTGCAGTCCTAAACAACAATGGGAAGATACAAGCAAACAATACCAAGTAAATTTGGACTTCACCCCATTGCACAAGCAGGTGGTTATCAGGACTCAGTAGCTAAGTGGACAACGCGATAGCGTTTGAAGCGAACGATACTGGGTTCGAGTTCCAGAGTGAATATCAAATCTGAGATGCAGATACATCTAACTGACGAGTCCCAAATAGGACGGAACGCACATCCTAGATTCCACTGCTATCCATCATCGATCTTGGCTTATAAAGCTTGTAACTTAAGGCAATATCAAATGCACAAATGTCAACAAGAGACTGATCAATTACTGTCCTATACAACAACGGGAAGGTACAAATAAACATTACCAAGTGAATTTAAGTACAACTTTCGTCTAAAATTTCGTTTCTCTTTTTAATCTGAAATGAAGAATATCGGTTTTTGATTGATTTAACATTGTAGATATTCAAGAATATATTTTAGTTATAGCCAAACGGTTAAATACAACTAGCATAGAGCTTCGAGTTTATCTTAGAGTACAACAACACTGATTTAGAAGTATATTTAAGAATTGAAAAAATTAATGTTCAACTTGTATTTTAAGATGTGACATTTAGTTTGATCAAACTATTTAAAATAGGTCGTAGGCAAAATTTGTAACTAATATTCTGATTATAGTAGCTAAAAACATTTCAAACTAATTCAACTATCTATCCATTAATTAGAAAGAATGACCTACTTCTGACCAGATTAGCCAAAAGTCGACTTGTTTATATTTACAATAATTCACTATAAGTTATCTAATTCTTGAAATTTCTATCATATGTGTTGGCCTGAAGTTAAAAATTCTGCTTCATTTTATCTCTGATGTTGTTAAAAATTATGGTAACGAAATGGATACAACTCAAACTCACAAAATAAGTATTTATGTTAATTAGATGCAACTTCATGCGTTAAAAAGACAAGCAATTAAGAGTAGGTTAATTAACCTTACTACTCATTTCTTAATATACGAGTTCTCTTATAGATATCATCCTGTCATTATTTTAAAATTTTATGACTTTTACTTCAAGAAGATGGAAATTCGTCAATTTTTAACCATAAAATATCAAGTTTCATTTAAAAGAAATGAAATTTTGTAATTAATTATAGAGCAAATTTTACTTATATTTTCAAGTAGACTTGTTTTTATAACTTTTCAAAATGGGTAATGGGTTTAACAATGACTCAATTCACGATCTAAACAGAATACCCTATACATAAAGTCAGGAATATTCTAACTATTTAGTAAATATATTAGCATATGTAATTACATCCTTTATTTAGAATTAAATTCGGTTAAAATGTTTCAAAATATTGGAAAAAAACAGTTGGATTTATACATTAAGTGAAGTATAAAACGATGAATACGTGGATTGATTTAGAATACATAACCAACTGAACATCCAGTTCATTCCCTAATGTTTATTGACAAATCCATATTGCATATTCCCTTATTATTTTATTCAAGTGTAAAAAGTATTGTTGTTGAATTTAATCGATTTTATCAACGCTGAGATTCAGTTACATCCGGCTGACGAGTCCCAAACAGAACAAAATGAGCGTTCTGAATTTCACTGCTAGCCACTATCCATCTTTGCTTATAAAGCGTGTGACTTAAGGCAATATTGAGGTAATACTCACAGAAAAATAAACTGTAAACTAATACATAATTTCAGGTTACTAAACATTTATTCAGATACATTTTGTGATTTCATTAAGACAAAAGATACTGTTTTCTTAGTGTTAATTTGTATAGCTTAAAAGTCATCAGTTTCATAGAGTATTGATTGTAGTTAGCAAATGTATTCTTGAATAGGCTAAACGATTATAACAGTTCATTGTTTTTTATAGCTTGTAAAAGATTCTACAGTTTTGCTACAATCACTTGTTAAAAATACGGAGTTTTTTCTAACATTTTAAATGGGTAACCTAGTAGATAATTTCTAGGGTAAGATTTATTTACAGTAATTATATGTGATTGTGCATAAATGAGAATGATTTTTAAGCCATTTGTCATAAACTGAGATCTAACGATGAACTCATATCAAGAAACAAAATCTAGCACTTTTATAAATGTGCTGCTTAATGCAAAAACCAGAGAATGGTATAGAAAAAAAGTGATCACAGTTTATTACTACTGTAGGTTCGGATTTGATAGAACATTATGCAATCGACTATTATCTCACCTAAGTGTTCGGTGTTATGATTCACTATTGTTTAAAAGTAACTTTATTTAATGTCATGAAATGTCATACATATTGGAAGAAGTGGAACAAAATTTCAATACCTGCTGGATTTCAAGTAATCCTTAGTATTTTTTTTAACTGTACTGTTTAAAGAATACACACACTTTACCAATGTATAAAAGTTTAATGTATTTTTCACTTACTTCTCTGCTTTCTCACACAGAATGTCTGCATCATTGAGATACTTCATTGTTTGAAGACCTTTGGTTAATTTTGTCGTAGACTCACTTTGTAATAATAATGACTGAAATTGTTTTTCTTGAAGTGAACTCCAGTGTTCTTGTGGATTCAAGCTGAATGCACGTGGTCTTTTAAAAAGTTTGTCAAAGTCTGAATTATCTTCATCTGTAGCCTGTATGATGCTAGGAGGTTTTATTTCATCAGAAATATGGTCGCGATCGCCATAAGAATAGTTTGTACTTTTTTCATAATTGTTACACATTTGTTGGTTGTGCAAACGTTTATTTCCAGGAAGTTGAATATGTACTAACCTTGGTACCGATTGACGTTGATATTTAGATAATACATTTAGAGATCCTGACTGCAGAAATCATAATAGTATATGAAGAAAGCATTTAAAAAAAACTCAACAAACATCTTGAATTTGATTGTATCGTAATGTCTTTATAATGATGGTCTAACAGTTGAGATTAACTTAATTAAATTGTCGTTTAATTACTCAAACTACTTTATTTTCTTATTTCAATTGAATGCGATCGTTTCAATCAGCACTCACTTTTAAAAAACCCTGGATAAAATAATGAAGGTAACTGTCTACCTGGTTAATAGTGAGGAAATTATGAAACAGTCAAATTCTTCCTCTTTGAGATCAGACTGAGATAATGGTTACTTTCAAACTAGTCCATGGAACTCAATACTATAATAGATTATGATATTTCAGAATTACACAATAGTTAGTAGTAGGTGAAAGATGACAAACAAACTATTCTCTGATAACAAAAAAGAATGAAGAGTATAATACAGCTTAGATCTACTACAGTATAAACCTGATTGTTATGTTATACTCTAATTACTGAATTTATGTGAAAATATGTCAGATAGCATTATCAAGAGTAACAAAATATCATGTATATCATTTAAATGCTTAATGTTATGTCATGTTCACAAACGTATTTTTTTCAGGTTACTTTCACCCCCTTTAGAATTTGGTATCTATATTTTAGTATTGCTCATATACTTTATATGGGGCCAATTATAATATCCATAGTTATGAGTATTAACAACTTCTTTAAATTGAAATGAACTTTTATCAGGTAATAAAACGAATTAATCAATTGTCAAGGAAACTAAATAATACAATTCAGTGTATGGTAATGCAATCAATTAAATTAAATTCATCCACTAATAAGTAGTAAGTCTATTATTTAAAAAAATATACAATATACAGAAATATTATATTATAAAATTAATTAAAAGATTTAAACTAATGAATTTACCTGTTGTAATGTTGATTGTGTAAAATTTTGTGTACTAGAAAATTTACTATTACCATACTTTGATATAACATCTTGAACATGTGAAGGTGCACCAACAAGACCACCCATAAAACCTGTAGTTAATGCTGCAATAGATTTTAAGGCATTGTTTGTTTGTTCTTTTGTACATTTTTTATCTATAAATTAATTAAAATAGTAATTATAAAGGAAAAATATTTTTTCCAAAATAAAAGTATATCTGCTTATATAATAACTAGATGATTAGGAGAGAGAGGGAAAAATTGTTTAAATGAACTTATTTCAATAATATCTGCTCTTAGATGAAAGGTAAACTACTTTTGCTTATTATATAATCTACAATAACTCTTTAATTTTAAAGGCGAACAGAAACGATATCAGATTCAATAAAACACTTTTAAATGTACTAGATTAAATGTATTCATTTGTCATTTCTGTACGGTTATTGAACCTTCAATTGTATATGACGTAATTGTAATATACTTACCAAACAATTATCGTTAATAGATAAGAGTTAAACGATATCACAGAAAGTAAATTAGTAAGTTGTTGTTGTTATAAAGAAAGAAATTGTTAATTAACCAGTAGAAATTTTATTTTGATCTCTTGATTTCATTTTTCTATTATTACAATGGTGACTTTAATAAAGGTCTCACATCTTGTTAAATTAGGTATAAACCAATTCTGTGTAATACGCAGAATAAAATAACGCAAATTCAATTATCATATATAATAGGTTTTAATTAAAATCGAATTCTTTTAATCGATAGAAAATGAGATCACAAACTGAACTTGGATATTGTTTTATAGATTTAAATTTAGCATAATTTATTCTGTGTGTTACAGGATGTTAAGATAGTGGAAAAGATTTATAGCTCAGGTTAATAATTTTGATGGAATTATGTTCTCTAAGCTCCATAATCAAACCATTCAGCTGTGAGAACAAAACTCCGTCAATATGACACAGGATGTATTATTTTGTTTAAAAAGTGATATTTTATCAACAGCGACAAAACAGGATATCTGATGAAATTATTTTATATAGTCTAAACGTCTTAATACTAAACGTTATTAATGCTCAATTTTGTGAAGAAACAATCGTTGAGAAATACGTTTATTGAAATGTAAGAATCCATTTTAGAAAATGACATGGATTTAAGCCACGTTGTTTGGATAATCTGTATTTAATTAATTATATCCGTTTCGTATTATCTGTACATAATTTATGTACGATTTTGTACTATTTATGTATGTATTTACTTGGAGAATTTTGAGGAAAGCTTTTGAAGAAATGTATATAGGAGTCCCATACTAGGACGAAGTGGCCGTTCAGTGCTTCCAGGTTTTCCATGGTGGTCTAGCTTCAAATGGCTCATGATTTCAACTACTGAAATTACTAAAATCTCCACAAAACCCCTCCTGATAATAATCGTCTACTCACTAGTAACTGACTTCAAAAGGCATTTTCTGTAGTTCAAGTGAGAAGCCATGACTGGTGGAGTTCAACCAGGTCTGTTGTGAGATATCAACTCACTGAAGACACTGGTGAACAGTGGAGCAGCTTCGTGGATTGGTTGAAGTTAGACATTGACACCGTTGGATGCCGGCCGGATCAGTAATCTAATGGTTAAGCGCTCGCACGCGAGACTGGTAGATCCTGGGTTTGAATCTCACGAGGCAGGGTCGTGTATGCGCACTGCTGAGAAGTCCAATACTAGGATGCAACAGCCGTCCAGTGCATCCATGTTTTCCATGGTGGTCTAGCTCCAAATGACTCATGATGTCAACTATTGAAATACATAACCTCCAAAAAATGCAAGCAACGAAAGATCAGTACATCATTTAAATAATGAAGATGGTCATAATAAAATTAACAATAATATTAAGTAGATAAGATTATTTAGTATAGAATTTTTTCAAGATAAAATCTATGATCTTTTTGGAGCTCTTAACTTTTGTATATTTTAATAACTTTATCTATTGTCTATATTTTACAACCTTTGTTATAGCTGAAACCTAATAAAAACTTGTTGTTAGTAGTATCTTACTGCATTAATGGATTAAAAAGATGATAAAAATTTTATCACTAAAACCATATTTTTTTAAAATAGTGTGATTTAACTTCGGAATAATACGTATACTATGTTTCATCCGCTCTGAGATATTCAACCATATTGTGTATCTAGTTATAGTGGAATTAAGAATGAACTTCTAGAACTCATAATCTTTCATTTATTCTACGTACCTTCTCTAGTATCTTACTTGCAGCTTGAAGTTAAGAATTATGTTAAGTATAAAATTGTTTTTCTACCAAATCAGGTGTAAAGTTATTAGAATATCCTAACGATAAGAATCATTCAATTTATCATTAACTATAAATGAAATAAAATTTCATGTTTATGAACATGATGATATAGTTGCTGATAGTATTGCTCTTGTTAGTGCATTTCATAACAAAATACTGTAAAACATTAGATAACATTTTAAGTTTGTCACATTTTTATCCTAAGTGATATTTTCTACAAGGAAAGTTGTGAAATCAAGTAACAGGGTGAACATTTACACATACTACATATACACAGATATGTATTACATTTTTTTCCAAAAACTACCTTTTCATAACTTTACAAAAAAAAACATGAAAAAGTACTTTTTTGTGATAAAAATGACAAAAGTCTCGCCTATCTACACATTTCTGGACATCACACTAACTTGTGGTGAAATACTGATATATGTGTTAAAAATAAAAAAAAACTCTTTTGAAAATCTATTTTCAACTTATCTGTCAAATGACAATAGACTAGTCAATGTGACAGTTATAGGTAATTATGCATACTGATATACACTTGCGTATGTTCATATCTATTGTCAGAGACTGGAAGAAGTGGTAAAAATAAACCATTTCAAATACTGTAATAATTTTAAAATTATTGAAGAAATTTCTAAAGAGTAATAATGTTTAGAAAAGTATGTAGTGTTTCGCATCTTCTACTTAAATACTTTATTTAGTAAATGACGTAAAAACTGTACTTGTCAAAACGAACTTAAATTAATCATGATTTGAACCATTTGAAATGTAAAAATATTTAGACCGTTTTGTTCAAATTACAAACAAAAGATATATATATATATGGTAGTATTAGTAGTATATGTATCTGACAAAAATAGAGTAACGTACATAATGGCTTGCATTTGCGTATGGTATCACTTGAAACTCCCATTTCTTTGAGTAAGTTTTCTAGAGCAAGTATATGTTTCTGTCGAGAAAAGGAAACAAATAAAGACAGTTTAGCATAATTTATCATCATTATCTTTGTATATCATTTAATTTGTCTACCGATAAGTGAGAAATGAATCAAGAGATTTTGTTGTTTGGTTTTCGTGCAGTCTCAGAAGTAGTAAAACATATCAGTGATTATATGGTTCATTATGAATGTCATTTATCTTCGACTACAATACTTAAGTTTAAATATTTTCAAATGGGTTTGAGCTACTTATATAGTATCAATCATCTATTTAAATAGTGAGTTATAAATATCCGCTAATAGGGCGTAATTTATTACACTGATTAAAATCATAAAATGAATCATATTAAATAAAGAGTACAGCCAAAAGTTAATCGTTTCAAAAATTAAACACCTAACAAAAGTCATAATAATATTTTCAACAACATAGTGAATCATTACAGGTCATCAGTATTAAAGTTCTCTTATCATTTGACATCTCAAGTTAATTAGTTTGAGAAAAAACGTTTTTTTCTCGTATAGGGATATTTGCAGACTTTTTAAAATTAACTTATAACACAAACATTCCAGATATACATGATTTTTAAATTTAACAAAATCTGAAAACACCTTAACGACATCAGTCTGTTTAGTTTCTTCGGTAAGTATTTCTTATAACGCAATCCATAGTAAAAAAAACAGTTTAAGTCTGTCAATTTGAGACAAAGGAACGGAATATATTGGTTTATGCATCATGTTTCACGATTCAATAAATAAGCACTTTATAAAACATTTTGCCAGTATATATGTTTACTGATGTGAAGTTATGTACGTGGGTAAATAAGCGAGCATTTGACTATTATCTCTTTTTGACAGTTTGAAGAATGGGTATAGATAGGTTAAAAGAAGGAAAAACTTTTAGTGTATGTTTCGATGATTACTTGAAATGCTGTAAATGATTAGAGCAAAAACACAATTATTAGGAGAAATTTAGATGGTAAACTTTGTATAATGAGTGTTCTTTGTGTAATTGTCAACACTAATATCTTTAAGTTATGTTACAAAAGATATGAATGTTTTCGGTGAACTTACGAAATTAAGGATAGTTTAACTAAAGTTTAGGTCACGAATTCATCAAGTGGTTAGAAAATATAGGAAGTGATAACTGAATACGTATTAGTTAACTATTAAGTCTTGGTATCAATGTATAGAGATAATACAATTCGATCGTGGTTGAGGTGTGCGTAATTAAAACTCTAAAGTTTTGTATTACATCAGTAGAGTCCAAGCCCAAATCGGAATAAATACTTTCAGGAATAATTGATCGATCATATCCACAGTAGGTACTATACATTTGGAAAACATGGTCAATGTGAACTGATTGGCAGCCTAATGCATAGTTAAAAGTCGATTTTAGTAAGTGATTCTATGATGCTTCTAACAATGGTTTAGTTTAAATAGTTAGTCATTAAAAAATCTCTTAATAAATATTTGATATATATTTGGTTGAGTTAAAAGCAGGAAGTTTCCAGCCTTATTCATCAACTATTAATAAAAACAGTCTCCAGGGATAAATTAAAGAAATAAGTATAGTCAGAACAATAATGGTGATCATAATCGAACAGTATGATAAGTTTATTGACAATAAATTAGTGTCACATTAAATAGGCTGATTAAAGAAAGAACTATTATGGCGATAGTAACATTACGAAACACATATTTCAGATTAGTTTTTATGGACAATTTAAAAGTCAATTATTTCATAAGCTTTGATTTCAGTAGAGTTTTGATACTGTTGTTTGTTTGAATATTTTACTAGGTTAATGAGGATTATGAAACCTCTTGATCTTCCTGCTTGAAAGTAGTTTACTTAGAAATGAAGCTGAAAATAGCAACGTTTACCGTTAACAGAATTAGTTCTTCTTACAGAGGGATTATTTAGCTATATTCCTACTCCGCATTATATCCTTATTATCAACTCAGTCTATTAATTTGCGATAACTGTCAATTGTAATCTAACAACAATATAATCCGGCATTAATCGATATAAATTCTCTTGATCATTTTGAGGACCGCTGTATAATCCATTGATTTCACCTTACACGAAACACTAGAACTTAAGTAATTTTTATGATTTGTTAACTCAATCTCTAATTCATCATCAAAGTATGGTTTAACTCTTTAATTCACTGAGTGAATAAATTTCCTTGTACAGCTTCACAAGCAGTCAAGTGTAACACGAATCAATGCGTGACTAGAAACAAGCAGTTAATCAGAGAAGATCGTCAAATGAACTTGATTCGTTTTGAACAGTGGGGTAATGTTAGCTGTCTGAAAACTAGGAGCTCTTTATATATTTAAATATAATTCTAGTCAGTAGTTATACGGAAATTGTAGATAACTTTTGTTATCACTTTGCATAAACAGGGTATCTAAGAGATTCCCATTATGCCTTCAATCAATTAGCTGAGCGAATCTTTACAAAATTAATATGATCAATACTAGTTAACAGTTAATAAAATTTGTAAGAACAACGTGCTGAAAACATTCATTCCATTAGTTTTATTTCATTTATTCTTTCTGTAAGTTCTTAGTTTTGAAACTATTACATAATACAGTTTTCATAACAGATTTTCCTACAAATATTATTCAGAAAAAGATGGACAAGTTATGTCAGTGACTAGTTTATAGATTGCGGTACCATAAACACTTATATCTTTTATTAAAGGGAGTGAGAATAATAACATACGTATTTTATCATCGCATTTTATTTTACTTGATATATTATTCAAATATGATCAACCATTATTTGCAGTATGCTAATTAAGTGTGTAAAAAGAAAGTCATAACTGTGATATGTCCTGAAAACGTAACAATAAACAATAATAATAATAACAAGTTATTACAAACAAAATGCTTAGGTACATACTAAACACATTTTGTTTTCCTAATTTTCAAAAGATTTATTCACTAGTAAATGAAAGTAATCAAATTAGTGTATTGTCTCTAGATAAACAATAATCTTGGAAACAATTAAGTTAAAAAAAATTATGCAAAGTAGGAATATAGTAAATTACACATTATATATATATATATATATATATATATATATATATATGCATACTTCCTTGGATAACTAAAGGGACATTTATAATAAGAGTAGATATTATGTATGGATTGATATCTTTCGATGAATTAATAGTTATATCTACTGAATACCAATAATTGATAATGTTTATTAGTTCTATTTTAAATGTTAAAAATAGTTAACTCTACTAAGTTGTTCAATCAAGAATGTAATCCTTCTAAGAAGGTTTCAGTTGTTACAGGTCTATAAAATATTACCTGAGAAAATTGTTTTGAAATAGGTAATGGTGTGTAAAATATTATATTCATTTGATTAACAATTAACTTTGAATAAACCTGAAGAACTTTGGATTTAGGAAAATAGTCATTATTTCTTATATTGTTCGTTCTATAACAAATGTATTGTGTTTTTTTTAAATTAAAAATATCCTTAGTTTATTTTATTTCATTCAGTGATAGAGAAAATAAATGGAAATTTGTTTTTTTAGAAAAGATGGGAATAATTATGTTGAAATAGGCAACAATAATCTTCGTAACCAGTATCGATGCGTATAGATATACCACCGGGATTACTGAAAGACGTTGGCAGTGTAGTAATAAAGTTTACCTGGTAAATATACATAATATTTATAGATACCTGGTATAAATGCAAAGTGGTGTTCAATTTCATAATAAGGTTGTGGTATATTAGAGGATTATCTATAGCTTGATAAAGAAGCGTGTAATAACAAAAAACGGACTACTTTCTATTTAATTTCAAGTTGTTGGTAAACATGCATAAAATAATCAGTTTTGCGTAATGCAATGATTTTTCATTATCTTGTTTGAGTTCTTTGGAATAGCATCATGTAGTATTATTTCTTCTTTTTGCTTCACTATGGATACTCAAGATTATCTCTGTAAGTTCCAAGCTTACATCTAATTTAAATACCTGTAAATAAATAAAGCATTTATTGCGTTCATGTAATTTCGTGAATTGTGCCAAAATACAAATTTATTGTGAAACGATCTAAGTAAATCAAGTACCTGTTAGCTCCATGTTATTTCAACAAGTCATTTTAAATACTGGCTGTTTGATAAGTAGAAAGTTTGGCACGATGAAAGTTACGGGTTATTTCACACGTCTAAAAAAAATGGCTTAGTTTATTTTTATGTTGGCAATACTTCAGAGAATTCTCGTCATGCAAGATATATGTTTTTCAAAAATCTAAAGCAGTAAGTGCCTGTTATAAATTTCGATAATGTAATGAGAAGATGGAATTAATTTGAAAAGCGTGATGTTTTTGGGTCATAAATTTAAATCAAACTTCGTATAAATGTTGTCATTAGTGAACTCGTTTGTTTATATGGAACTTCGTCATTAGAAAAGTCAGGTCTCTTTTATGTGTAAAAAGACAAATTGTTCTAACCATAAATCTAGCAGGTATTCTTTGGCTCATTTCAACGTCCAGGGTGAAGTGACGAATTGTTTTTTCCTTTATACTACATTATTTTCATTTAGTTTCAATCATCAACTCGTATTTTATGTAATTTTCATTTAGTTTACATTACAAAAACACATTGACAGGTATATGTTCGACCTGGCTGTCCAAAATATATACAAACACGACTGTAACTATTCTATTCAGTTTACCATTCTTTGTGCAAACAGAAATTTTTTCATTTATCTTTGTTTGCAAGAGGAAGTCATTATAGCAACTGTCCTACAACCAATTTCGATTATGGTTAATTTTGTTTAAGCCTTTTTACTAACTTATTTAACAGACAATTTTATTTGAACAGTAACAATCCATATATTGCTCTGTACCGTTATGGTCAATAGAGCACATGACAGACTAGCAAAATTGTGGATTGATTAAATATTACTCGAAGTTTCATCCTCCTCCCCATGTATGTATGTACTCAAATCCTGTGGTTAGCTTTTGCTCCGTCTTACTGCGCCCTCAAGCAATTCGACTATAAATTTGCATATATAATTGCTTGCACATACTTATTCGCCTCTCCGCTTCAAATACGCTCGATGTGCTTATAGCTTTATGATCTGCACTATCCTCTAATAAATTGTAGTTGCCGCTTCTCATCGCCTCCTGATTTCAAACACCGTTGAGTTTTATATAATATATATATATACATAACAACTATAAAGAGTCATAACAGTATGAATATCTTCAGGACAAAATATAATGAATATTTGTTCAATACTAGTAATCTCTTTCGAATACCTATTTTCCACAATATTATTAACATTTGCGACGTTAGCTTGAATGACAATAGAAAATGGCATATTTCACTTAAACCAGAATTCATTTATTTCCTGATATTTCGATATCGATAGTTGTATTGATAAGAAAAATACCTAGGGATCACAGTAAATCTGTTTCAAACAATAGCTTGTATACTGAGAGAAAACACTAGTAAACATCAAGGCATATTTATTTCATTTCTTCAAATGACATCGAATAGCTCATTTAGTTTTTAAGATATACTTTACCAAATACGTGGAATATTCATCTTCACATTATAATAAGTCTTTAGAAGAAAATGTATCAGAGTAATGAGAAACATCGATCATTAAATTACAAACCTTTAGATTATATAAACGCTAAGTACATGTAGTATGTTGTAGATAATTAATAAGCGATAAAGAATTATTCGTCTTGAGCCAATATCATTTTATTTATTGCAAATGGGTAATTAAAACTACAAACAGAAATGTAGGCTTTACTGTTTATTAAGTATTTATTAACTTAATCAGTAAAATTGTTTTTGTAAGTGAAGTTCCATACTAGGATGAAACAGCTGTCAATTGCTTCCAGGTTTTCAATGGTGATCTAGCTTAGATCGACTCGTCAATTCGACTGTGAAAATAAAAGTTATGTTAATATTCAGTAAGTCAAGAAGAATTTCAGGTGTAAAAGACCCTTTTTTATAGATATTTAAATCTAAATTACTTTCATGTTCAAAACGTGCAATTCACATTATTTCCTCTGTGTTCAAAAGATAATTAAATTCAACATCACGCATATATATATATGCTAATTGGCAATGTATAACTAATGAAAATTGCTATGACTTTTAAGTATTGCTGATAAATAAAAGTTTTCTGCAGTTTAACTAAGTTCAGCCATTACACTTGTTATATTCTTCTTCAGTATCTTTTAGAAGGCAGTGACAAACGTTTATTGTGTTTATTTATATTCGAAAGACTACCCTTTTGATATACATAAAGAAAAATACAGAAAAGACAAATATCCATTTTTTCACAATAATAAAAAAGGCGTTTTCTGGTTTTAGATATTGAATGCTATAGTGTTACGAAGATTTGTGAAGACAAAGTTATGAAACAAACTAAAGATAATTACATTTACTTCTGAGAGAAAAAAAGAGTTTAAGTAATTTCATAATCTCTTGGGTGTTTTTTCTAAATAGCTGTTATAGTTTACTCTAACTTCTGAACCATCTTTTCAGACTGTGTCATTCTAATAGATATTTCAGCAAAATTAGCCGTGGTTAACGTCGTGAAATATTCAAAACATCAGGAACCTGTTCAAAATGTCATAGCAACAGCTCTATGTTTTACTGACTACACAGAATATGATATACCTTGATGATCTTGTTAAATGTGTTGTTAAGAGGCACCAAACATTTATGCTTTAAGTTCAATTCATTTTGAATTTGAGGGTTTACAGTGATGAGTGTCAAACAACAAGGAAGTAGATGACCAGTGCTTCTTTGTTTTACTTTAGTGTTTTAAATGATATTGTTTGATGATGTCCACCGCAGATGACATTTCTCAAGATCAACTACAGTAGCTAAAATGCATTCATTTTCTTTCTTCAGATCATGAACTCATGCCCTGTTTCTCTTTAATTTATTGATTTTTTTAGAAGCATGTCTCCCATCATATTATCAGAAATAGACCTTTTATCTAGACTTATCTGTTTTAATTTTGTTAATTTGTTCCTAATCAAACGATATAGTTGTTATCGCAACGACTAATGAATGTAATACTGGATATCGTAAATAACCACTACATAAATCCTAAACAATTAGTATTATTAGCAATGATGGATGACGGCCAGAAACGGAATCCAGGATGCGCATTTCGTCCAAGTTGGAACTCGTCAAACAAACAATACAAAAATTAACCAAAACTTCACTCAATTGCACAGGCTAGTGGCTATCTGAACTCAGTAGCTAACTGGATAACACGATGACGTTTGAAGTGAACGATACTGGGTTGGAGTCACGGAGTGAACATCAACTCTGAGATGCAGGTATACCCAGCTGACGAGTCCCAAATAGAACAAAACGCGCATCCTGGAGTTCACTGCTAGCCACCATCCATCTCTGTTCATAATGCTAGTCACTTAAGGTAATATCGAGGCAATCCGCATAAGATGTATATATGCCAGTAATAGATTGATCAATCGCAGTCTTAATTATCAATGGGAAGATTCAAACAAACAATACAAAAATAATTTGGAACTAATATTATTGATCAATGAAATTAAAATCAAGAGAATTCGGCGAAGGAAATTTCCTTTTCGATCAAATCATTTAATTAATTTGTACATTCGTATTTATAGTTAGATGGAAAATATATGTCTATAGAATGATAGAAAAGCTTGCATCATAAATTGATTCAAGACTCTTATTATTCAAATGAGGTTACGGAATGATCAAGGAGTAAGAAATAATATAAGGATGAAAATAATTTACGCGTCCGATAATTGTCCAATTGACTGATATGAAGAGAAACGACAAACATAAAGGTCATAATAATAAAAACAAAACTAAATAATAATCAAGAAAATTTGTTTAAAGGTAATAGTAAATCACGAAACACCAATTTAAAAAGTCAGTAATAATAATTAAACAAAAAGTGAAGAAAAAAAACAGAGACATATTATTAAAGGGAATCAAGGCCAAGGAAGGATGAGGAGGTGGATGTACGGTTTTTGCACTCAGATTTCGGGTTTGGGTTGATGGATTGCCAATGCCTCAGCAGTGTAAAACCTTTTGATTCGACTTCCCTTCGATCTAATTCCTTTGGTGGGTAGATTATTTTAAAAGAAGACTCCCATGGGGCGATGTATTCATAGTTGGTTAAATGATCGTGTATTGAACTAGTAATTGCTTTGCATTCTCCTTTGGAAGGTCATGCCTGGTAGTGTTCAGAGATGCGTTTGCAAAGTGATCGCATTGTGAATTGAGGTGTGACAATTATTGAAACTATTCAAAATTTCAATGAGGTCCATATCTTCTTCACAAATAATGAACGTATCATCCATATAAATGAAATCTCTCAATTATTAGTAAAAGTACCGTATTGGCCATGAAACAATCTATGAAATATTTTCTTTTACCTTTGCTAATTATTTACTGATTAATTTGAACAAAACTCGAATTCATTATGCTATTTGTCACAGTATGTACATAAAGCACAGGGATAAGGTTCAAAAGTAGTTACTAAATGTGAAGTCGTACGAGTAGTAGGTCAAAAAAAGGTTGAAGTCCATCAAAAATGAAAAACTTTGTAATCAAATTCTATGAATGAAAAAAATATTGAGTAATCTTTATTCTGTATAATATTTTGAACAGTTATTTAATCAAAATTTGATTAGTTTGTAATTTCGTACTGCTGATTTTCAGGAGTGAAAGTTATTATTCCATGTTGTCATATATAGAATCTGAGGGGAATATTTAGATATATCTTTTAATCACAAGTTATAGTATATTGGGTAAATGGCTAGTTGGGGAATCCAGAATACGCGTTTCTTCATATTGGAGAATCTCCAATTGAATGTATTTCTATCTCACTGTTAATATTTATACTGAAACGTCAACCGGGTACTACTCACTATTTACTTACATGCACAAGGATACAAATGTATCCAACTTGGAAGACTTAATCAGGAAGAAAAACTACTATTGGATTTCAAGTCTATCCTAATTGGTTATGAAACACTAAGTTTCATTAGTTGAATGAAAACATGTTGAATTTCGATTAGTTACCTCTTAGTCAGACAAAAATGACTTATAAATGATCATTTGCAATTCAGGTAGCTGTGATTTTCCCGTCAAATTTTAAACAAAATATCACAAAATTACTTAATTAAAAACTTTTAACGATACTTTAGTCATTACAAAATACTTCAAGGACATTTATGTTAAAATGTTTACAACACACTAAAGTACTTTAAAATTAACTACTAGACACTTGACCACGTAAACAAACATTAATTAGTTTGTTGTTCAAGATATGTCTAATCTAACAAACTGTTCACAAATATAATAATTAATGAATTCTTCATAAAAGAGAACATTGTCAATCTACATTTGAAAGATGAATTTACGAATGATTTACAATTTCTACTTTAGTAATTATTTCACTGAATTATATTTTTTAAAGGCAATTGTTAAAGGATCATTTTTTTGGTTATTATTTAGTTACTTGGTTTTAATAGTTGAGTTCATAAGTCAATTAAAGCTAGACCACAATGAAAAACTTGGAAGCACTGGATGACCGTCTTATTTATGAGACGTGCTGTTTTCAAATCACAATGTACATAAGAGATAAAGTAATATTTTGTGAATTAATATAGATATTCATCTGTCATTTATTTCTTCATAGCATATACTCCATACAAGACATTAGTTATATTATAAAAATATACTGTCGACAAATGATAGTTAGCCGTCAGTTTAAAAAATTATCTTAGAATATGGTGAACTATTGAAATATGTAACCAAAATGTTTATCGTGATTTGTTTAATAGTAAGTTTTTTATCAAAGTAATTCATGAATTAAGATATTAAAGGATAGAAAGTTTTTTATTTGGTACTTGTGGTCAACTAGGAAACTCTGGGAAACCCTTATCCACACGTAGAAAATTACTTGATAATATATCCATAACTGTGTAACTTAGAATGGTGAATTGATTTCCTAAGAATTAACATTACTCAATTAAACACAAAGACAGTTTACATACTTCACATTAATTGAAACTAACAGTATTATTTTATTTTTGCTTATTTGTGTGTTTATCTCAGTCAGTATTTGATATCTGTAGTTTAAATAAATACAGAATTAAACAGCAGATTTTTGCGATGTATCGACAAACATTAATGAGGATTAGTGTAAAGACGTAAAAAAAATATCAGTCCATATTTCACAGCATGATGCATGTTTGAACATATTACGCTGTTTGGTTTATTATAAAGCTATTTGTGTAAACGAAATATTTTACTAAAATCATTGGCTTTTTTCTAGTAAATAAATCAGGTCACATGTACTAATATCAAATGACAGATAAAGGTTTTCAGTACAAACATTGACATGATATTTAACTATGCGAAAATTATGGATTAAAAATACATATCCTTTTCTAAATACAGATATAAAATTTTATACAAATTGATTAGTTTTCTGACAGTTACTTGGTTTACAATTGAATTCATTTAAAAGGTAGATAAAACGTCTATTCAGTCAATCAGTCAGCCACAATGTGAATAAATTTTTTAGTAATAGTTTTCTTGAATGAATTCTTTTTTATAAATGTTGTAATTTGGATCGATGTTTTAATTATTTATTCTCTGAAGAAGTATCTTACACTGAGTCGCGAAACATCAGAAAATCTAATTTTCCTATTCACATTGAGATATTACAAATATATTAATTTATTTATAATAGTCTACCAATGTTCAATTTATTTGAAACTATCATGTTAAACCTTGGTAATGATACCTATAATTTCACAAAGTATTTAACTGGAAATTATGCAGAACACAAACACATTTGAATGAGTGAATTGATATGCCATAATTAAGGATAATTAAATTACAAATAATCTTAATGAATATTCAACAAGTTTAACAAGATAATTTATCTTTCAAATGATAATTAAAAAAACACCATTTTAAGATAAAAGAGTTGATTGAAGTTAGGCATTAACACTGTTGGATGCCGGCCATCTCAGTGATCTAGTGGTTAAGCGCTCGCGCGCGAGACTGATGGGTCCGATGTTTTGATCTTGAGAGGCGAGATCATGGGTAAGCATTGCTGACGAGTCTCACAATAAAACAAAACGGCCGTCCAGTGCTTCCAAGTTTTCCATGGTGGTCTGAATGTAGAACAGAAGCTAAGTGGATAACGTGATGACGTTTGAAGCGAACGGTACTGAGTTCGAGTCTCAGAGTGAACGTTTCTATGCAATGAAAATTGAACAACAACAAAATAGTTACATATAAATTCACTTGGTATTGTTTAACTTGTATCTTCCCATTGAGCTTTAAGACTGCAATTGATCAGTCTGTTATTGACATATGTATGCCTCGATATTACCTTAATTCACAAGTTTTTGTATGCAATGATGAATAGTGGCTAGCAGTGGAATCCAGTTTGACGCGCGTTTCGTCCCACAGTGAACATCAACTCTGAGATGCAGGTACATCCAGCTGACGAGTCTCAAACATGACGAAACGCGCATCCTGGATTCCACTGCTAGCCACTATCCCTTGTTGTTTAAAACATTTGATATCCTTTTTTATTTTACAATAAAATGTTACTCTAAAGAATACAATAAACATTTGGACGTACATCTTGCATTTCTTTTTCAGTACGTATAACTTCCATTTTTCTTCCTAAAATTCTTCTTGAACGCTTTTGCATTGCTATTCGAAATTCATATTGTTGTTTCTTGTGCATCATAAGGGCTGGAAAAAAAGACAGTTTGTATTAGTTTTAGTAAAAGCATAAATATTAAATGTCTGTCGTCCACGTAATGGACGGTTGGTATATAGTAGGATGATTTAATGCAAGTTATTGATTAACTTATAAAAAAACTAGTTTGACCGTTAATGGTGGCAGAAAATAAAGATGAATTTGATCATCTAGAAAAGGTTTTGAGATTTTAGTCTTTTAATTATATAACTAAATAGTGAATTTTTCTTTACATAAACTATTGTATTCTAGATGTCAGTGTTAGCGTATGAGAAACAAAAATCCCATTAAGGACTTGAAATCAATTCTGTATGGCACTGATAGGTTCTAAATAAAGGTGAAATGATTAGGGCAGAGAAATATCAGTTCACTAAATTTCATGGATTTACTTTACCTATTTCGAATATTAATAATATTGAAAGATAACATGGTCATGTTGTATAATCAAGGATATGATCATATTTATAGGAAATAATTAGTGAGACATAAAGAAATAAAATAATAACTATCTAGAGCTAGAAACCTAGTTAGAAGGAATAAGCAATGACTGATTACAATTTAAGGGATTTGTGTGATTTTCAAAAGGTGAGATGTGCAAACATCGCACAATGTGAAAAGTAGTCTTTTCAAAGTAGAAAAATAACAATTAAGTGATTAAGGATCGTGTTCATTAATATTGTGATTCTTTTTGTTCTTACAATATATACACATTGAAATTTATGTATAAAGTGGTGTATGTATTTAGAGGTAACAGAAAATGAACACTTGTCGATGTGTAATTTATCTATAAGGTAATTCATTTTATACATATTACATGAGTTACCTTTAGCCCAAATGTTTATTCTATGACTGATTAGTTCAGTGATTTTCCAATGTTTTAAGCGGAAATACAAAAAAAAGCTTTCTTCTGAGATCTATCATGCTTAAAACGTTGATTGTCTATGGATATTCATTTTCCAGTAAACAATTTTCAACAATCGAGATTTTGTCTTTTAGCTTATAATTCAGAACACGCTTAGTTATTTTAAGCGGGTTATAATTAGACGGTTAACTTTATTGTCTGTATAAAATTAATTGAATATACGAGTAAAAGTCTCTTAACAGCAGGTAGATAAATGGGAAATAACTTGATGCCAGTCTATCAGTAGACATAATTATGTGATATTTTTGAAAGAAATTAGTCCAGACTAGTCACACTTTTACTTTATATTATCGAAAAACATGTAGAACCTAAACAATTTGAATGACATTCCGGGTAAAAGTTTTTGGTTGGCAGTTAAATAATCTTAAATCTATACATGGAATACACTGTATGCATTGTATTCAACAATAATTAGCACTCATGTTTTTATTCCCATTTTTATACAATTGTCTTAATCTACCGGTACAGTTGTAGATCGTTAAAGCCATTTTAATGTCTACCGTGGTCTGGTGGTTGGTGTTAATGTGTTTGTGACGAAATTAACAATTTTTTAGGTCAACTTAGTCTCTGATATTAAAATTTGACCATTATGTAGATCATATTTGTGTTAGAGAATGCAAGCCATTAAATGTAATGAAGAAATTAATTCGTTAGTCTCCAACCTTCTGGTTGATACTACACCGTAAATTGAATACACTGCGTATAAACTCAACATACTTATTCAGTAATCGTTCACATTGTTTAGACCAATTCAGAAGGATCAATGTGTTGCACGATTTTAGAAGCAATAACTGATTGAAAAAAAAGACCTAGTAATTGTATTTACCAGCTGCTGGGGAGATCCAGAAAATTCCTCAAAAAAAGTCGAAAAAGGCTATGAAACCTCTGAGAAACATCTTATCCAATCAGCATTCAATAGAAGCTTTACCAGAAACATCTAGAAAGTGAGAAGTCACATGTCACATTTCTTATTGGATGATTACCTATACCGCTACTATGTTTAGTGGAGTTCCAGAATTTTCCGGAAGGCCGAGGCCATCTTAAATGCTATTAAAACCCTAGATTTCCTGTACCTAAACGAACCTTTGGAGTAAAGCGTTACTTCCACATTTCGCGCCATTTCTCTCGTGTTCATGTTTCTGTGTAGATTTAGCCTGGGATTAATACAGAGCTTAGGAAGCCGAATCTAGCGTTCAAGTAGAAGACTTATCACCAGCATAATGGAGAATCAACCGAGAAACAACGGAAACAACGGTGTATTCACTGATGCTACACTTTTTGAACCAGGGGACTGTTAACTTGAAGGAGACTATAATCTGACATAGACATTTGAACTGTTTATTGAGTAAATGAAGCTTAGGAGCAGGGTTCAGGTCAGTGTGCCTGATAACGGAACACACATTTTACGTAATAGTACTCATTCTCCCCAAACCATAGTAGACAAAGTGACATTCAAACGTACGTCGAACGATTAAAACATAAACACCTAAATAATTAAGCTTACAACCTAAATTCAATCAAACAATGATTTAATAATATTTCAAACTGGAACTATGTACTTTTTGTCAAATATATAAGAAGGTTTATTCACTAAACGTATAGAACATACCTTTTAACCACAAAAATAGCACGAAAAGTAAACAAATGTAATAAGATAAATTAACTTTTGCATTTGTGACTATGAATGACTAATCAAGCTGTAACAACAAGAATGAGATTTGTCAAATTAAAATAACTGATTTTCTCATACATGTAAAAATGAAATAAAAAATTTATTTAGGTTTCGCAGAAATACTTAAATCATCTACATATTATGATTATCTTCAGTTAGTAACTGGAACTTTCATTTAATAATTCAGCTAGAGACTGGACATACATTTTTCAGGGTTAAAACCGTTTGCTTGAGTTTATTTATTTGAACACATAAATATTGGTACAAAGGGACACCAAATAGATATGCGCCACACAAGTCACTTGACTTGTGTATGGGCTGTGATACTGTCTGGGTGCCAGAGCCAAAGCAGATGGTTTTCTTAGTGTGCCACACCCGCAGCCTTCGACATAAAGGTATGATCCACAAGGCAGTGGAGCAACGTCAAGTGACGCGTTCCCATGGTAACCGGTGATCAACAATCAGTTCATATGCCATTTGGCCCTTTAGGATACTGGAGCCTATGTGCACCATTGATTTAGAATGAGAGTTTTCCAACCCACCCCCAGAGTGGACTCTCCGTGTCCACCAACCCATTTAAAGCGCCGGACATTTGCTTTTCGTCCTCTCGATTTCATAAACAATAGTAATGCCGCGAGAAGGCAGTGAGTAAGACTTCTCTGGCAGTGGTTGTATGCACATCGCCATGTGAGAGCATTTCGAGAGGGAGAGCTGACTCTACCTACCAGTCGGCCGTACCAGGGCATTTGGAAGTAATCATAATATAATATAATATACTTAAGTTAAAAAACTCATGATTTTCCATCAAATTCTGTCATTTTTTCTAAAGAAAAAATGTATTATTTATATAACTAAGTTACTAAGCTACCCAATTATACGTAACATTTTATTGTCAAAAAGCTTTGAAATTATGATTATTCAGTAATTGAAACTGAAATCTTTAAACTGAATGCATTTGAAGATAGACGTTCACTAGGACCATAATTATTTCACTTTATAGTACTATTTTAGACATTAAACATTGTATCGTGAATAAACTAGTTATTCACTTCTCGATATCGTACATAGTGAAATTACTTTGTTGTTGATTTCCAGTCACTTAGATAAAAGATTTGAAAATAAATGTGATGTATAGATCATTGGAATATTTGAGTATAGTTAACGTAAAATCATGGATCATTTAAGTTTAGTGAATGTGAATCTTGATCTGATCAATGTAGTAAATGATGTTGTTTTCTTTGGAAACTTTCGGAAATACTCATAGTATAAAATAGAACAACATTTATAAGCGAACATTATTGTTTTCAACTAGATCTTCATTAGGCTTTACTCCAATACATAGTCATACTTATATGCATATACGAAATTATTAAACCAATCAAGGCAGTTTTTGAGTCAGTGATATTAGCGGGATAGATTACATAAATTAACATAATAAGTAAAAAGTGCCAATTGACAGTATGATGACAAGTGAACTAGTTGTAATAAGAATAATGAAGACTTGAATTAATGTTTCATAACAAGAAATGGGCTGATGAACAGAAAAGTATGGACAGTGAAACAACATTCATTAAAAATCATAAGATTATTGAATAAGAAGTATTCAGATAACTGGACAATGAAGCGTAAATTCGTAGAAAATAATTGGACAAAGAGTATGGAGAATCATAGTAAATAAATTCTTGTATTACAGCCTATTCAGCTGAAAAGAGATAAAAGTGTTACGAATTTCTTATGAATGCAAAGATCCGAATTGTTATCTCGAATTCCCATAATTTCTGCTATGTGTAAGAGACGAGATTGAACTCCCTAAGGAAAACTAGCAGGAATACGATAAATCACTTTAAATAACCTATATATACTATATAGCGGCTATCGATCAATTATGATAGAACAGAGCTGCGTATTGTTTTGACTATACTCTGTCCTAACCACGAAGGGTGGTAATTACCAACTCTTTGGATTACTTGTCTGACTGTGCTCCCGACATAGCTTTATCCACGGGAACAGCCGAATACGTAGATATACATGGATGTAGAAAACTAGGTAACTTATCCTCTAGTTGACAAACCACCATAGGTCGGCTGGATAACGATGGACAGAGGTTAGTTGCATGAAACATTTTCTTCATTGCTCTAGTCAGTCTATCTCTACTGAGGGTTTCTTACTAGCAGTTCCTAATTTCTCGGATCTACTTTTTTCCAATGACAATATGTCCCATGGGTTGTGATTTTTTCTCCTAATGTAGATTTTTATGCAAAAGATTACAAATCGATTGTGTGCATTTTTAACGAACCTATTTGATTGGGTGACTGTCATTCAAGGGTTCTAGAATAAAAATAGATTTTGTTTCAGCGTAAAGAGTTCTAGTACGTTTCAGGATACCTATCAGTCTCCATACAATTATTGATAAATTTCAACAAAGTTTTCGCTTCTGTGAGACGAAGACTAAACGTTAGGAACATAAAAATGTTCTAATAAAAATAATCATGTTATCATATAAAGCACCATAGAATTGATATTATTCTAGTACACAATCAACTAAACGAATCACAATGTGTTTGCATTATAACCTACTTACTGTAGAGATAAAATATTTCGTTTATTAGCTTACCGTTTATGATTCGAATAATCCGCCATAACAATAAAACAACCATTGCAGCTGCAGTTTCGGATACATAACGAACATACAGTACATCGGAAGCTAGAGAGGCTACTATAATTGCTCCATCAAAGTACTGAAACAGAAAAGTCAATTAGAAATCGAATAGTAATTTCTCTTTGTTTAAAATAAAAATTGATGAAATCCTTACTATTTTGCTCATCAGATTAAAATTTATTATTTCTCGTTTTATCACAGATATTCCAAATAAACATACAATGACAGTATGTACACAAAAAATTGTTTAACTCCGGTTGGAAAGCTACATTCATATAAATTCTCACTTTTTGTCACTCAATGTAACGCAGGCTTGATAGTTATAATTGTAATAATTATTTGTGATGATACTTTCTAATAAACAAATTAATATGGTACCTCATCTATATTTCATTTCATAAAACAAGTAATTCAACTGTTAATAAGATTAGGAGTTAGTTAGTGGAATATAATCAAATTCAAATGATAGTCTTGATATTAGATTAGCATGTTTAACCCATACAGACTTGTAACTTCAGCTACACAATTAGTATTTATATTGGACTTCAAAATATACTATGCTATTACTGTTTGATTGAAGATTTTAACTGAACATTAAATGAACAGAGAAAATCCAATTCTAGTCGTTCTTTAACATGTAAATGCTTTTATTGTTATACAATTACAATCATCGAGATGGAGTATAATACTTAAAAGTGTTATCAGTTTTTAATTACAGTGTAATATATATTTAAGCTGAAGACTTAACAACAGCTGCATATGCCTATCTGTAGGTCTCATGAATCAACGTGGAATTAATCAGGACAGAAAAATATCAAGATGCGAATACTAATCAGATTATTAAAGAAAAATAAATTGTTTTTGATTATGTTTGTCACTTACTTGCGTAAGTTCATTCAGTAATAAATTTAATAAAATTCTCAGTACAGGGATTTATGGAGATTGTAGTATTTTCACAGTCAAAATCACGAGTTGATCTAAAATAAACTATCATTGAAAATCCGGAAGTATTGAAAGGACTTTTCGTCCTGATACGGAATTCCCCAACAGTGAGCATCCACAGTACTGCACTCAGGACTCAAACCCAACACCTGTCTCGCGCGAATGCTCAACCCCTGAACCAATGAGCAAGAACACAACCGTGTCAATATCTAACTTTCATCAGTCCATGACCTGGATTTCAGTCTCGCGTGAGAGATCGTGGATGCTTGCTGCTAAGGTGTCCCATAATTACTAAAATTAGTAATGTAAGTAGTGAGAGTACGTATGGATACGTGTAACCATTGTTCTTATAGACTATAGTAAAGTTATCCAGTTATCACTATTTCTGTGTTTCTGGCTTATTATCTATTATTCACATTAAATAATAAACAGAAAATATATAGAAATAAAAAAATTTGATTAGATTTGTTTGTAATTTTTTCAGTGTTTTATAAATCTGTTTAAAAATAAGTATGTTTTGATATTAGAAGAATAACTGCATAAAATGTAGTCAGCTACCTATCAGAAGATGTCGTCTGAAAAACGTGAATCTAGAAAGCATTTTCTACTATGCAACAAATCCAGAAGTAAAAGAATAAAAATAAAAGTATATACAAACTAGAAAAATATCTAAGACCAGTTGAATCCCGTAGAGATATACTTTATTAATCATAAGAAAGATTTGAATAAACCAAACCCATACTCAGGCATAATAAGGTTAGGTCCTGGTTTAGAAAGCCTAAAACGCATTTCTAAGAATCACAAATGCTGTTGAATCTATGTTTTATGTTCGTCCTTCTTATTATGTAGGTAGTCAATGTCATGTCATTTCGGTCAAGGTTATATATATATATTTGAAATTTCAGGGATGAAAAAATGAGACTTTCGTGGTGCGAAAGGATAGAGTTCAATTTGTGTGTATGATAATAGTGTGAAGTGTGAATAATATCAGACATGGTAGCTTGGATAGATGGTCCAAGTAGGAAGTATGGAAAGTCGTTCTTTTCTATTGGGAGTAGTAGGATTAAGCATTATATGGAAAGCTTCAGTTACTCTCCTTTCTATATAGTTGGAAAAGCCTTTTTGTAATATTTTGACGTTTTTGAAATCGATTTGGTGGTTGTTGAAATTGGTGTGAACGGCTATTATTGATTTAAGTTGTAGTTTATTCACTTCTACGTGATTATAGGTGGTTCCTTTGCGTATCTAATATGTTCTTTGACTCGAGTCTAGATTTCACGAGATGACTCTCCAATATAAATTGCGTCACAATCGACACATCCTAATTTGTACACACAGTTCTGCGTTGACATAGAGGGGAGTTTTTCTTTTAAGCGAACTAAAGTGTTTCGAAGTGTGTTCGTTGTTTTGCAATATACTTTAATTTTGTGTTGTTTTAAAATTCTTTGGAGTTCTTCTGTTGTACTATGGCGGTGTGGTAAAACAGCAATGCAGTGAAACGTCCCGTTTTAATACACTTCTAATAATGTTCATATGAAAATTATTAAATTGTAAGATGCTAATTACATTCTTTCGTTCTTTTTGTTTATCCTCTTCCGATGTGATATTCTTGTTAGCTGTTCTAAAAATATTTAAGGCTAGTCAGATCTTTACACTGAATGGATACGCTGAATTGAAGTCGATATAACGATTTGAGTGTGTAGGTTTTCGGTAGATGGATAGATTCAGAATTTCATTTAGATTTCTTTTAACTAAACAATCTAAAAATGGTATTTTATTTATCATTTATTATTATTAACTTTATTAAATATTCAATATTTTGGCACAATATAGAATTCTCATCACAAAGAAGTTCATCGAGTTTCCGTTTTTTTATTTCTTGATCGATATTGACGATAAATATTGAGTGATTTCCAGTTACATGTTAACAGATCAGTAGTCGACATTTTAAATAATATTCATTCTTTTAATTGCGTATTGTAAACCAGCACGATGTCTCCGATTGTACATTTTTGTAACTTGTATAGCGAAAGGTCGTTAACTTTTCACAAACGCACCTGAATAGGTTATGCAGTTAATTGACATAGTGATCCGTTCAAACAAGCAAAGAAACAGATAACTTGTTGAAATATCCAGATGGCAGGAACAGGTAGCCCAGAGATCTGAGCAGACCGCCGAACTGCCATGTTCATTTTCATTCTCGTTCGTAAATTTGATGTGAGTTGAAAGTGTATTGAACCGTTTTGATAAGTCGTTTTTTATCATAACAAACATATCATTTATGTATCTAAGCCAAATTCGTGGTTTAATGTCATCGGTGAAAATATTAGATTCTATTTGTGCCATAAATAGGTTACTACACTGTTAACTTTTTTGTATAATGTCCCGTTAGAACTAAGTAGTGTCGAATTTAAGCAAAGTTTAAAGGATTTCATGATAAGACTAATACCTAAAAGACGTCTGTCAGAAAGAGTAATGTCGTTCTCTGGTAAACCACTAATGAATCTATCAATAGGGATACTAGCGTATGCAGAAACAACATCATAGCTTACCATGATTTCATTGTTCTTGACAATCGGTTCCGATATTTTTTAAATTAAAGTCATAGATATACTTTATTTTATTATGTAAGTTAATTATTAGTGGCTTCAATAATGCTGCTCATATATTTTGATAATGCAAATGTTGGTGTGTTCGTGAAGTTTATTCTAGGTATAAGAAGGATCTCCGGTTTATGAATTTGATGTAAACCATAAAACCGTGAAGTATTGCATGATTTGGGATATAGAGCAAATCACAATGAGACACCAATGACTGGTTATAGTTCTTTCAAAAGTTGACTTATCTCTGATTTGACTTTATTTTGAATCGTTAGAAATTTTTTTCGGATCGATTTTTTCATATTGTTCTAAAGAGTGATGTTCAATGGCTTTATTAATATAATATATTTTATTCATGACGATTGTTATATTGCCGCTGTCAGCGTTGTGATTATAATAGTTTTGTCTTTTTGAAGCCATTGTAGAGTCTTCAATTCTTTTCCTAAAATGTTGGGCGTAAATTGTTTAATCTTTTGACGTAGTAGATGAAACTCTTTTTCACGTAGTCGTTCGAAAAATGATTATATAATTGGAGGAATTTCAAGAGTACCAAGTGGTTTTCTATGTAAATTGAAATTTAATCCTTTCTCTGGTAAAGTGATTTCATGATTGGCTTAATTTCAACAACCAACAAATCGATTTCAAAAACACCAAAATATAACAGAAATCTGGAAGCACTGGATGGCTGTTTCGTCCTAGTATTGGGCTCTTCAGCAGCACGCATACACGATCCCACTCCCCACGTGATTCGAACTCAGGACCTACCAGTTTCGTGCGTGAGCGCTTAACAACTAGACCACTAAGCCGGCTGGCATTCAACGGTGTTAATGTTCAACTTCAATCAATCCACGAAGTTGCGCCACCGTTCACCATTGTCTTCAGTGAGTTGATATCTCACAGCAGACCTGGTTGAACTCCACTGGTAACGGCTTCTCACTTGAACTCCAGGAAATGCCTCTTGAAGTCAGTCACTGGGTTTTCCATGGTGGTATAGCTTCAATTAACTCATGACTTCTAATAATCTCCACAAAACCCCTTCTGATATTACAAAAAGGCTTTTCCAACTACAAAGAAAGGAGAGTAACTGAAGCTTTCCATATAATGCTTAATCCTACTACTCTCAATAGAAAAGAACGACTTTCCATACTTCCTACTTGGACCATCTATCCAAGCTACCATGTCTGATATTCTTCACACTTCACACTATTATCATGCACAAAAATTGAACTCTATCCTTTCGCACCACGAAGGTCTCATTTTTTCATCCCTGAAACTTCAAATATATAAAATATATATATACAAATTTACATACATTTCGCTTATAAATAACCTTGACCGAAATTACATGACATCGACTTGTTCAGACCTTTTTTTGATTGATCGCACGTAATATTCTTGCGCTGTACTATTTGAACTTGCATTAATTTTAATTTCGTTATTTATTCTCTAAAGAAGTGGCTTACAGTCAGTCACGAATTATCAGAAAATCTAATTTTCCTACTCAGTGGAATATTGCGCATATATTATCATATCTTTCGTATTGTTAACTTGACTTTAATGATTATATGCGTTGAACCTACGGTATACATTTATAAAGTCCTAAATAGCACATGAAATCGCTGTCATATGACAATAAATTTTAGTTATTTTTCCTTATAGTGATTGTTAAATAGACATTAAAGCTATCAGAAGGAATCCCATTTTTTAATGCTTGCTGTATAATAAGTAATTTCTATTTATGTTATTCGTTGTTAAACTTGATGGTGGATTTTAGCGCTTCCGTTGTAGATAACGTTTCTCATCAGAACTAGTTCGGTTGCTAAAGAGATCCCAAATAGATATCAATTAGTCACTTGCAACAGTATCATTACTATTGAAATGTGTTTTACACTTATCACTTCACTTTTCGTGCTACTAGCGAATTAGTTTGTGAAAAAGTTTTTCATGTCTTTACAGCAGGGTTATTTTTCACAGATTCCTTCGCATCAGTAGGACTAAACATACACGAAAGAAGAAGGAAGATCCGTACGAGGGCTGACTGTAAAATTACACAGTAGACATCAAAGAAATCACATTTGATGGTGAATCTTCGGATAAGGTGGAAACTTACACCTACCTGGACAGCACCATCAATGAACAAAGAGAATCTGTTGTGTACGTTAAGGAAAGGATAAGTAAATTAAGGGTGGCATATGAGACTCAGGACAACTGTCAGTCAACATCAAATTCAGAATCTTCAATACTAACGTCAAGACAGTTTTACTGTACGGTGCTGAAACGCGGAGAACTACTACAACCACCATCAGAAAAATACAGGTATTTATAAACACTTGTCTACGCAAGGTACTCAATGTCCGTTGAACGGATACCATCATCAAAAGCATACTGTGGGAGACAACAAAGCACCTACCAGTTGAAGAGGAAATTAGGAAAAGACGCCGGAGGTGGATAGTACACATGCTTAGGAAATCATCAACTTGCATTACGAGGTAAGCCCTTACTTGTAATCCTGAATGGAAACGGAAAATTGTAAGGCTAAAGAATACACTGAGTCGATATTAAAAAGAAGACATGAAAAGGAGGATTTGTAACTGGAGAGAACTGGAAAGGATTCTCCATGACAGGGTTAGACGAAGAGCGCTGGTGAACGACCTATGCTCCTCCATGAGGGGTAACGAGCATAAGTAAGTGCTAAGGATTATAAAATTATTTGCTTATTGATCTCATATGTAAAGATCCATAGAAGCTATTACTAATTATATTATAAACATATAAATGATCCGTGATCAACTGGTCTAGCTAGCATGAATGCTTATCTTTGAAAAAAGTTTTTAACGCATTGTATTCATGAAACGTCGTTGATTTGAAACCTAATAAATATCTGATAGACTTGTAACATCATGTACTGTCTTAGGATTAACATCCTTGCTGACTGCTCCATACAATAGACCTTTCTGAATAAAAATCTTATCAAATTTAACCACGTTTGCAACGAAAAAGTTAAATCATTTTTGTAAATACTTTCATTATTTTTTATGTACAAGTCTCTAGAATGTTATTTAACTAAGCTTTAGAGATTCTTATTATTAATAGTAACCAAGACATAAACATTATTTTATTTTTAATCTTTTATTGTTTCACAAAAGAAACAAAAAAAGAATAGTAATTTAACTTCAATAAATATTCAAAATTATTGATTCACAAGAAACGACTGTTTAAAGCTCAATATACCCTAGTAATTACAAATTAAGGGAAAATGTTCAGCCATTGATTTCATTTTGTATTTTTATTATGCAATAGTAAACTTTATTATTTATTTCAACATGTAACGGCATCCTATTTTCTTCATTTCTTCACACTTCAACGTTATATCACACATACAAGTCAATGTAATTTATAAAATTACCTTCCACTTTTTAAAGTTAAGTGATTGATTTAAATTTTATGCGCTTTCTAGTATAACTATCAGATAGAATTGTGGTGTATGTTACTTATGTTTGCAGATATAAGTAATATGTAACATCAGTCGGAAGTGGAATGTTTGAGATTAGAAGGTTGAGAAGATTGAAATGAGTAGAAGAGAAAATGAAACTAAAAGGAATCAAGATAAAAATGAAAATGATGGGACAATGTAGTTTGTTAAAGACAATTCAAGAAAGATGTGAGATTTTCACATTTTACTAAGCTACCGTGTAAGTGTGCATTAAACAGTAAACTGGTTTTTTATCTGAGTGTTTGTTTACTACAAAACGATTAAGAAAAACTGTGACTTATTTTATTCAGTAATTGAATAAATCTTGTGGTGATGTACATGACAGAAAATTTATCGTACATTCACAGTGACATTGTGATGAATCTAAAGGCAAACATTTTTCTCTAAACATTTAGTAACAGTCGGTGTAGTGACTGTATTTCATTTTTTTTCTCTTGTGGCATTTTGTCGTATGTTCATACTCTGAAGGTAGTTATTGTTTTTTTCTTTTGTGTTAAATATCAAATGACGGAAATAGTACGATTGTCAAACACAGCTTAAGTAGTTTTTTACTACTTTTTCTAGAAATTTCACCACTAGCCAACGAAATTAATAAAAAGAATACAGTTTTTCATTTTTATTAAGCTGAGACAAATCCTAAACATTGATGGGTAGTTTATTTATCAAGATACAGTTGTACAGATAGGTAAAGACACCTAACAATCAATTATGCAATTTGAACACATTTGTATTACTGTTGCATACATGTCTCTACTTTGATTATAACTCATATGTTGCAAAGAGTCATTTACAAAATATGATAAAAGAGTTGGACGTAAATTGTAAGTAATAAAAGTCAAGATAGGTAATACAAATGAAGTATCTGGTAACTGAATACTTTATATATAGTAATTACATGAACTATGATAACGGAAAACAGGATTAATCGATCTCAAAATCAGTCAGTCAGCTACAACGTAGGACAAGGCACACATGTGCATTAGTCCAAGTTGCCATGCCTCACAAAATATCAAAACATTGTATTGTGGGTGCTTTATCAGCCTTCATCAATTTTAAAAAGGTCTTTAAAAATGGTGATAATAACGGCGAAATTTATTTATCACTAATATGTTTTGTCGTTCAATGCTACTTGTTATATCTGGTCATCACTGATTGCTGTGTCAGAAACGCTTGTCACTTATACTCGGTACGAGGGAACTCTGCAATTCCCACAACATGAAAGCAAGAACACAAGACTGATATAAGTGAAGCATTATTAACCCCCAAAACACGACTACCTTAGTCGAAAATACACTCATTCATATATTAGTTGTACACCCATTTTGATTAATAATCAGGATGAAATCACATTGAATCAAAACTGAAGTAGTGTTGAACAAAACTCATAATGAGTAAATTATTCGAATTTTAACTTTTCTTCACGTCATATCAATCACATTTATTCGTTTATTTACATTTATTTACTACATTTTGTATTGTTCAGTTGGTAACAATTGATGTGAAATATTCCTCTTTTAACACTTTAAACGGTAATATCAGTGGACAATAAGGTACAATATAATTCCAAGTGACTAGTAATAAAATTTAAAACACTTGACCCGTTAAGTGCAATAAATGAAAAAAAAATACTAAGTTCGAATTTTAGTATAAATATCACCAGTTAGAATCAATAGGTATGTCTTGCTGACGAGAATCAAATAAGATGAAACACGTGTCTTGAATTCTAGTAGTAGCCATAGTCCATCAATTCAAAAAGCTTATGCAACATTGATTGTATAAAAATCTATCGCTCACAAGATGCCTACTTATCAACAAACACTGTTTAAAATCTAGTCGTATATAACAACAAAGTGACAATTCAAATTCAAGCTAATTAATTGAAATAATCACATTTGAAATAGAAATAAATTATGTTTATTTTTCAGATTACTAATTATACTCAATTGAATCTGAGTTTTACATATGAGAATTTCATAAATCATAATATCATTCAACTATGTAAATATTATTCTAGCTTCTATTCATCGCTTATAGATTTATTGTCATTTATTCATTACAGAACTATTTTCTACCTAATATAATAATCATTTAAATTGTCATTATTATACATTTTGAAGTAGATTTCTTAGCTTTTTTGGATAAAAATAAAAGGAATTTGTTTTAATGAAAGTAAAATTAACGGTATAAAGATGAGACAGAATTAAATTGTTCCACAATAATTAGGCGTTTTGCATTTATTGACATAATATAACCACATTAGCGTAACAGTAATAGTACTAGTAGTAGTAGTAGTAGTAGTAGTAGTTAATTCCCTTATGGCAAAGATTGTCAAAAACATTGCTTAGATTTTTTGATTAATCACTTAACCAGAAATCATTTATGTAGATAATTGATTTCCTGTCGTAAGTAATCATGCATAAATGAAAACTTTTTTTTCCTAAATTGATTTTTGTTTTCAACTTTTTTTTGTATTTATTTATTTATTTCCTGATTATTGTTAAAAGAGAAGAATGATTCTACGAGTTTACTTTGAAGTTACTAATGATTCTTTATCTGAATTGAACAACGTTTTGTCTATAAACATTGATCTGAATTTTAAAAATTTTTATACATATACAATCTTGTTCGGTAAATTATATTTCAGTTTTGGTATAACCTAATGTCTACTTAAAAAATATTGACAGTTTGTTTAAATGAGAATTCATTAATAGTAAAAAAAAACTAAAACTATATGTAACTATGTAAGCAATGATGGATAGTGGCTAGCAGTGGATCCAGGATGCGCGTTTCGTCATATTTGGGACTCGTCATCTGGATGTACCTGCATCTCAGAGTTGATGTTCACTGTGGGACGAAACGCGCGTCAAACTGGATTCCACTGCTAGCCACTATTCATCATTGCTTACAAAAACTTGTGAATTAAGGTAATATCGAGGCATACACATAGTATGCACATATGCCAATAATAGACTGATCAATTGCAGTCTTAAACCTCAATGGGAAGATACAGGTTAAATAATACCAAGTGAATTTATATGTAACTATTTTGTTGTTGTTCAGTTTTCATTGCATAGAAACGTTTTTTGATCAAGTTTAGGATACTTGATATCCTGTTATATTTTGTATAATATTAAATGAAATTATGAATAATTAACAAAAAGGTATGGAAATAAATTCCTTGTTGATTAATTTTTATGAATAAGATGTAACCGCAATTTTGAGTGAAGTAATATTTTTCTCCTGATTTGAATTTATGCTACACATCACTACAAAAGACATTAATAATAAATTATTCAGGCAGCAATTAATCATATGTAAAATTGATGTTTTAAAACAGTTGGTTATTTGGATAGTGTAATAAGAAGATGAAGATTATCAAAACGATGTGATATCATAGCGTAATAGATTTCGAACCGTCTAATCACACATATATACTTGCTAAAAACATTTATATATAAAAATAAAAGGTCAACTAGACTAGGAATGGAGGGTAAGAGGAGACAAAGACAATGAAGAAAATAGTATGAAAAACAATTTGAAACATTTGCACATTGGATAATAAGCTAATATTACAAGGGTAGGTTTAAGGTGAGAATACATAAAGGTGGTTTGAATTTTCGTGTAGCTAAGGTTTCAGTAAACTTTAGTATACGTCATTTAACAAAAATGAGTATTATGTTGCCTAGCATTCAGTTATAATAAAAGTTTACCTATCATAATTCACCAAATGAGTTCACTATGGTAGATAAACGTTATTTTCACTTTAGAGTTTCATTTAACTTATATGAATATTAGAAAAATTGCTAATAATTATTTATATCGTAGTGGAACGTTTTTTAACATCTTGTCTGCACCAGTTAATATTTTGAATAAAACTACTATTATTATGGAGTATGATACAGGGCAAAATAACTTATCATATGACCTACTACTTATTGTCACTTCAACAATATTTTAGTAATATCCTTCCTGGAAAAGAATACAATCATTTAAATCTTTTATATTTCAGACAAAGTAAACATTAATTTGAAATAAAAATGTTTACTGTAATATATGCATCATTTAAGAACAAATTTCATATTTACCAGTTTATTCTCCTCACTAATTACATTATCGGTCATAACTGAAATTGAGTTAAGTCAGTAAAATTAGTCTTTTTACTAATAAAGTATTCTTTATGAATATAGATGAAAATATGGATTTTGTACAAACATCCAAACAACAATAAAGCTTTCAACTAACATTGATACATGAAAAAGACTTTCAAGAAAAAATCAAAACTGGGAAACACTCTGTAGTGTCGGGTGTCACATCAAGCTCACATAACGTATTCTAGTTTTCGAACAGACGAATTTATTCATTCTGCTTTAGTCACATTTTGACCTTGTTAATCATTCACTTATCAACCTTGATTGTTTTTATGTGTACTTCTTATTTTACTCATCACATGTCTGTAACTTATTTTTGTCTGACTAAATAAGGCTTGGTTAAATTGAGTTGGATAACATGCCTTCTTCAATAAATTTTGCTTCGGTCATTTCGCTCAGTCTATCTGATTGCCTGTTCTGATCAACGATTGTATGAAATGTTTTTAATCAAATCTTCATTGTCGTATTTGACTTATTTTTATTCCGTTATTCACTAGCGCGAGTTAAGTATATATATATATATATATATATATATATATATATATATATAATGAACTAAAGCTGTAGAGATTTTTTGTCGCCCATTATATGACTGCAATTTGATTGTATGTTGATTGTTATCGATATATATATATATATATATATATATATATATATATATCCTTACTACTAAACATTAAAAAAAACGGTGAAATGTAAAGCCATTATAACAATCTCTGTTAGTTATCAATTTAATTATCTTATACAAAAAGAATAACATTAACTAATCTATCTTTTTGGTTTGTTACAATTTTATAAACCGCTGGTAATGACAGTTTTAAATGACTTCTGTAAAATAAAATACATTAAGAGATATGTGATAGTGAGCATATAATGAACTGATTGGACAACATACAGTTAACATATGAGTGATGCATAGAATATAAAGGGAATTAAGGTTAATCATGAAAAAAATAATTCAGTTGATACAATAATAATAATAATGTCGGTTGCTGAGTATATGCGACATTCACTTCCAAAATTCTACAATCACACATGAATAAAAAAAAGTCTAATAATAATACACTTTAATTTTATTCTCTAAGAAATCATTTTCATATACACCTAGAGAAATGAGACAGTGATGTAAACTAGTCTTTCAATAGTAAATTGTCTTATATCGTTACATAATGACTTAATTAGGTTAGAGGAATATTTTGTAACGATACATTAAAACAATATTCCTAAGCAATCCTTATAAAATAATGAATACTCGAGTGATTTATTGATCTTACTAATTTCAGTATCAGGTTCTACAGTTACAAGTACTTAATTATTGTATGATATTGTTCATTATTTAAATTATTCATTGAAATCTAAAATAGTCCTTTTTTGTTTCAGTAACTGTGACATGATAAATATGAATTTATAACAGTGAAACTTGAAAAAATGTTATCCACTGAGATATACTTTTGTTTGAGAATTCCATAGGGATTTAGTTTAAATGAAAAGATTCAACATACAAAATCTAGTTATTATTATCATTTTAATTAACATACTCTGATATAAAAATAAAATAAATACACAGTATGGTTATGAGTTAACAAATACTGAACATTTATATCGACTCTACAACAGTCAATTTGTAATCATTGATTTTCGAATTCAGTCTCAAAAGATATAACAATGTAATGCCGTTCTATGATCGTCTGTTTAAAACAATGAACAATTTTGTTAATGTGACTATCTTTTTTTACTGAAAACACTTTAGTATATACTCTAAAACAGCAATAGTGTAAATATTGGAGTCTGCGTTGCTTCACTATTCAGGTATATTTTTACATTGTTTTGTACAATAAGTTAGAAAACTAATTCTATTTATTTAATGTAATAATGTAATGCTCCACGAAAGTAACAGTTCAATTGTTGACCAAAAGTTTAATTTATGTTTCTTAATGCCAAAAGCAATGATTTTTAGCTCAGTCAACTGAAATGTTACGGTAGTAAACTATTGTAATTTCAAGATTTATAAAAGACGGTACCTGAACAACCTTCGACGTTATTCTATATTTGTATGTTGTGCTCTGGTCAGCGATAAAACTATTTTCGAATGAGCTAAATCTTCAAAAACTCTGTATTGAATTAAGAAAAGTATTTCGAACTCAGAGCAGTTATATGCTAGTACTAACTGTTTTAAGTCTTTGAAATTTGAACAATAAACTTCATTATTTAAGTCCCATTAAAATGATTATTTTAGTGCTTTAGATGTGTGTATAAATTCAGAATAATATCTTGAAATTATTTCCACCAGGCTTAACAAACATCATTTCTAGTGAGAAGCAGTAACCAGTGGAGTTCAACCGGGTCTGTTGTGAGATAGTAGCTCACTGAACACTATAGTGGATAAGTCACCCAACGTGTGGATAAGTAGAAGTTAGACATTCACACAATTAGATAACGGCTCAGTGGTCTGATGGTTAAGCACTCGCACGCGAGACTGATAGGTCCTTGTTTCGAATCTCGTGAGGCGGTGATCGTGGATGCGTACTGCTGAGGAGTCCCACAATAGAACGAAACGGCCGTTCAGTGCATTCAGGTTTTCTATGTTGGTCTAGCTTCAATTGACTCATGATCTCGACTATTAAAATTACTAAAACATCCACAAAACCTCTTCTGATAAATATCAGTTTTAATTACAATATACGAATTGAGATATGTTATGAAAATGAATTTGTCAGTATTTTTATATATTGAAAAATCTAATATGTAAACTAAGCTGGAATCATTTTGTAGGATAGTTGAAATTGCGAAATTAATAATCAGAATTATTATAAACAATATGAAATTGAAGAGATAATAGTGTAATTAATAACCGAACAATATATTCAATTAAATATTGTCTTGTTTGACATAGCATCAATATCACAGTAATATCGGTTGAATTTTATGTAACTCTCAAATGTGTATCAAGCAACGAAAATTACTGAATCGAATAGATATAATTTTCAACACGAAAACATACAGCGAGCGGATGTATATTCGTCTCATTTGGGTCGTCTGATAGTATCCGTAATTGTTATTTTATCTTTGATGAGATACTTAGTGCTACAGGTTACTGGTGTTCATCTTTCATAAGAAAAAAATAGAACGCTCAGTTCTTAAGAGGTATGAGTAAGTCAAAAACAACAACGAAACAATTTTTATTCTTTGCAAAAACGTCTAACAACAAAACAATTTTTTCTGCTTTATTATATGTGTGAATATATCTGACATTTCACAAGTTTTCAATATATGATTATGGTTTGATACTTCCAGGGTAGAAATTTTTCTGTAGACTTTGGTCCGACAGCATGTTATATTTTACTAAAGCTTTAAATCAGATCTTAGTGTCTAATAAAAGTTTACCAGTTTAATTTAATAATGATTTACGTATCTAAAACCTGTCTTTTATTGATTCCGATAGGAGCATATATCAGGGATTATTGAAAAATATAGGTCGCATCTAGTGTGCAATATTTTGTTTTTGTTTAGATTCATCTTATGGTCTTTAGTGATTTATTCAGATTCTTGACTTGATTATTCAAGAACAGCCGTTATAATACTGAATTTCTGTGTGAGAAATATCCTTTTTCGATTTAGTTGTTTTATTAAATACTTAATATTTATAACTTCAAATCCTTGATAATCAATTTCAGTCTCTATTGAGTTTAATGTAAGTGGTTTAAATTTTGAATAGAAAACTAACTGTAAAATATGCCTGCGAGGCGAATGAAATCACTGTTATCGAATAGAGCAACGAATCATGAACAGGTTGTTTAGAATTGTACTAAATGTGGAAAAGAACTCAGAACTTTATATTACATCTCTTGAGATGGGTGTCAGTAAATTGGAGGTCAACAGAAAAGAGTTTTACAACGGGCATTTCTTGAGGTTTCATGATTTGAACAAACTGGAACTGTTTTTGGAAGATATACGGGTGACGTATATTGTAACTCATTAATTGTCAGGTGATGACCCTTTGGATAAGATTCTTCTCGGTTGAATTTGATATTTTTGAATGAATATTATATTTGAAATCCACTATTTTTAATTAATATTAAGCAACAGTAAGTGAAGATAACAAAACATTAAGGAAATTATTATGGAACTAAAGAAGAGAATGCAATAGAATGACTGATGTTAAAAGAGATTTTTGTAATTTTTTAAAAATGTACTTTACTAAAATCTATAAAATAGCAATCATGCATAAAGTATTCCTGAAGACGTAATATAACACAACGGCGATATCATACTATAAGTAATCAATCAAAATGAATCTATTTCACCTTTGTGACTTCATTAATCAACTGGATTTTAATCCACAGCATAAGTATATATATATATTATTCACTGTTTTAAATTATCCGTTGAGTATCTAACTTTTTTTTCAGTTCAATATAGTAATAACATATAGTAAGTAAATACACATTTACCCGGTTGTCATAATTTCGATCTGTCATGAATTTTAGCTTTCATTAAGAAATTGAAACCTGTGATGTGCCATATTAGGAAATAATGTATTGTTTTATTGTATTATTTTTTAGAATATATCTTTGAAAATATCAATTTAACTCTTATTATCATTGTATAATTGTTCATTAATATCAAATGAACAATACTGAGTATTTATTTTAGCTGGGTTTTTATTGTTTAACTGGTTCACCTTGACAGAAATGATATGACATTCATTTGTTTAGACTTGTCTTTTGATTGATCGCACATAATAGTCTTATGTCGTTCTTTTGTACTGTTTAAACTTGGACTAATTTTGATTTAACTCCGGGGGCTACCGCCGGTCCCAAGCCCGGATAAAGGAGAAGGGTTGGGCATGGGGTTAGTGTCCCCATCTTGTAGAAAACTAACTCGCTGAAAAACGCTAACCAGAAAAAAATTATTCAAACCTTTTAAACTCTGCCCTGAGAATCAGAAGGTCTTCATTTAGAAGAACTATGACGCCTCATGATGAAAGCCGAATTCCTTCGGAAGTTACGAGGCCGATGCCCCTTCTGACAACCGGAGCAACCATTTATTTAAGTACATGGAATGTTCGTACAATGTGGGACACCGGAAGAGCCTTCCAAATTGCTGCAGAAATGAGGAGATACAATCTAAAGGTGCTTGGGATCAGTGAAACACATTGGACGCAAGTTGGACAACAACGACTAACTTCAGGAGAACTTCTATTATACTCTGGCCATGAAGAAGAAAATGCTCCAAATACACAAGGAGTTGTATTGATGCTGTCCAAACAAGCACAAAATGCACTTATAGGATGGAAATCTCATGGACCATCATGGATCATCAAAGCCTCCTTCAAAAACAGAAAGCGGGCATTAAAATGTACATCATCCAATACTATGTGCCCACGAACGACTACGATGAAGACGCTAAAGATCAATTCTACGATAGGCTGCAGTCAATCATCGAGAAGTGCCCAACAAAGGACCTGACCATTCTGATGGGAGATTTCAATGCCAAGGTTGGAACGGACAACACTGGATATGAAGACATCATGGGACGGCACGGACTGGGAGAAAGGAACGAAAATGGTGAGAGATTTGCAAATCTATGTGCCTTCAAAAAACTGGTCATAGGCGGCACCATATTCCCACATAAACTCATACACAAAACCACATGGACTTCACCGGATCACTCTAGAAAAAACCAAATCGACAATATCTGCATCAACAAAAAGTTCAGGAGGACGACAGAAGACATAAGAACCAAGAGAGGAACTGATACAGCATCAGACCATCACTTGCTGGTCGCCAAGATGAAATTAAAACTCAAGAAGCACTGGACAATGGAGCGGACAATATCACAAAAGTTCAATACGGCTTTTCTTCAGGACACTGACAAACTTAATGAATTCAAGATAGTCCTCAACAATAAGTTCCAAGCCTTTCATGATCTACTCAATGGAGAAGAAACTACTATGGAGAGCAACTGGAAGGGGATCAAAGAGGCAATCACTTCAACATGTCATGAGGTCCTGGGTCACAAGTAGCACCATCACAACGAATGGATCACTGTTTATACACTGGATAAGATTCAAGAAAGGAGGAACAAGAAAGCAGCAATCAATACCAGCCGAACAAGAGCAGAAAAAGTCAAGGCACAAGCTGAATATACAGAAGTAAACAAACAAGTGAAGAGGAGCATCAGAACCGACAAACGTAAATATGTGGAAGATTTAGCAACGACGGCGGAAAAGGCTGCAAGAGAAGGAAACATTAGATAATTGTATGACACGACAAAGAAACTCTCTGGAAATCGCCACAAACCAGAACGACCAGTGAAAAGCAAAGAAGGCAAGATAATCACCAACATTGAAGAGCAATAGAACAGGTGGGTAGAACACATCAAAGAACTCTTGAATCGACCAGCCCCACTGAACCCGCCCAACACCGAAGCAGCACCCACGGACCTCCCAATCAATGTTGGCCCACCAACAATTGAAGAGATAAGCATGGCCATCAGACAAATCAAGAGTGGAAAAGCACCAGGATCAGTAACATTCCAGCAGAGGCACTAAAATCAGACGTAGCGGCAACTGCACGGATACTCCACATTCTCTTCAATAAGATTTGGGATGAGGAACAAGTACCAACAGACTGGAAAGAAGGACTCCTGATCAAAATATCGAAGAAGGGAGATCTCAGCAAGTGTGATAACTACAGGGGCATCACTCTTCTCTCAATACCGGGAAAAGTCTTCAACAGAGTATTGTTAAACAGGATGAAGGACTGCGTAGACGCCCAACTTCGTGACCAACAGGCAGGATTCCGTAGGGATAGATCGTGTACAGACCAAATCGCAACTCTACGGATCATTGTGGAACAATCAGTTGGATGGAATTCATCGCTCTACATCAACTTCATTGACTACGAAAAGGCATTTGATAGCGTAGACAGAACGACACTATGGAAACTTCTTCGACATTACGGCGTACCTCAGAAGATAGCCAAAATCATACAGAACTCATATGATGGATTAAACTGCAAAATTGTGCATGAAGGGCATTTGACAAAGTCGTTCGAAGTGAAGACCGGTGTTAGGCAAGGTTGCTTACTCTCACTCTTTCTCTTTCTCCTGGTGATCGACTGGATCCTGAAGAGGTCAACATCTGAAGGGAAGCACGGGATACAGTTGACATCTAGAATGCAGTTGGGAGATCTAGACTTCGCAAATAATCTGGCCCTTCTATCCCAAACACAACAACAAATGCAGGAGAAGACGAACAGTGTAGCAGCGGCCTCAGCAGCAGTAGGTCTCAATATGCACAAAGGGAAAAGCAAGATTCTCCGATACAACACAGCATAGGACACATATTGAGGAAAGCACCCAACTGCGTCACAAGACAAGCCCTCACATGGAATCCTGAAGGCCAAAGGAAAAGAGGAAGACCAAAGAACACACTACGCCGAGAAATGGAAATAGACATGAGAAAAATGAACAAGAATTGGATGGAACTAGAAAAGAGGGCGGAGGACAGAGTGGGATGGAGAATGCTGGTCGGCGGCCTATGCTCCATTAGGAGTAACAGGCGTAAGTACGTAAGTAATATTGATTTAGTTATTTATTCACTGAAGAAGTAACTTACACTGAGTCACGAAACGTCAGAAAATTTGGTTTTTCTACCCATTAGGATATTACAGATATATTATTTTATACATAACTGTATGAATTATCGTCATGAGAAAGATTTATTAACATTGATTTTCACATAAATGAAAAGCTTCATAAAACTAACATCTTATTTGCTTAATATGGCATGCTATGTTATTTTATTCATATTTTGTAATTCAATTAAGTAGTAACACCTCCTGGAAAACATTGCTATCACGCTAACATCATTGTCTTTTTTTAATTTATAGTAGGATAAGAACATGTTAATGAACTAGATAGATACCTTTTTTGTAATTGTTATCTGTATAAATCAATGTATCACTCATTTCACCCTAAATACAATAACATTCAATCAAATATATAATTAATTTTACTTCATCTAATCAACATAATGTTACTGATCAATCGGTAAACTGAAATTACTAACAGCAATATGATTTAGAGTAATATTTGTTTTCATATATAAAAGGAAATATTGCCAACCAATTACCGTAACCTAGCATACTCAGAATGATGATTATCATATTTTTAACTTGTGATGTAAAGTTGGATAAATAGACTAATTAGTTATCAGTCTATTGAGATAATGAGGCTTTTATAAACATCATTTGACGAATGATCCTAGTCGAATGATAAGATTTAAATTATCTACAATATGAGAATTCAGATTAATTTGCTTATTATTTGATTAATCTTAAATGGGTAGAGTTTACTGTTAGATAGTAAAATATAAACTTAAGTTTTTCACTTATGTAAGAAGTTAAATTGCATAACAAAAATGTATTAACGTAAATTCAACAACATAAGAATCAAGTAATTAGAAAACATGTTAAATATCTAATGAATCGACTTACTTCATTTGTATCTCGAAAAAATTCCTTCCCAATACAAATTAATTTCAATATTACACACAAAAAGAATAAGGCTGTGATAGCAATGCTTAAATAATGCAAAATTTCTGAAGCTTCATGCATTGCTCTTGCGCCGAGCTGACGTCTTTTTAAATATGAATCTCCACAAAATCCTTCATTATGTACATTATCATCATGAGAAATTAATTCATTTCCATTTGTATGTTCATAAAAAGTAGTACTATTTATAGCAGAAAACAAAAATGGGATTATAGTATGTAAATCTGTTTGACTTCCTGATTGAAAAATTCTTGGTTTATCATTTAGATAGATAGTTGCCTGATTCTTCGTTTCAGTTAGATTTAGTGTGGCATTGTTTGGCATTAAATTTGAAAATATACGCCGAATGATATTATTCATCTCTATAATAGGAAAGGGGAAAGAAAAAAGAGAAAACTCCATAAAAAATAACATTGTTCTATTAATTATAGATCAATTCTAGACATTAATTGATGGTATCAGTTTCTAATTATTTACTAAGCTTCTTTAAAATAATTCGGTGAAGCGATTTATTATTGCATCGATCGGCGTTGAATATCGATAATGATAATATATCAATTTATATTTACAAATTGATTATTTGAATTTTCACATTGATGTTTAGAATTGTACATGTCTTAAATAAGGAGGGACACGCGTACTATATTTCACTGTTAACTACCTTCCATCACTGCTTAAAAAATAAAACAACACTATTTGAACCCTTGTTTTCATTTTTTTATATAAACACTTCAACATAATCAATTTGTTTCATTCTACTTTAAGATCTTACAGTGAACCCAACGGTCAAGATGTGACTAACTATAGTCTTATCTATAATGACTCACTGAGTTTCAATAAAAATGAAACAGACACCTCTTCATATGCCTCAATCACAACACACTTCAGATCAAATAACTAACTTTCATTATAAATTATTATTATTGAAACATTATCATATCAGGTATCGATTCATGTCTACATTGACTTCAATAGTCGAATTCATCAGTCGAACTAAGCCAGATCACCATTTGAAAACCTGGAAGCCGTTTTGTTCTAGTATGGGACACATCAACAGAGTGCATCCATGTTCTCACACGATGGACTAGAACCCAGGGTCTTCGGTTTAGAGGTTAAGCGTCCATGCACAAGACAGATGGTTGTTAGTTCAAAGGCAAAGATAAGTATTATAATAAAGTAGATACACAGATCATGATTTCTTAACGACGTACGTGTATCGTTCTTCATATCTTATAAAACCCACCGGTTAGACGTGTAATGGTGAAAAATACATATCTGGTATCAAAGCTGGTTAATATTAAAAGATATCTCAAAGTAATTGTAATATAAACCCTACAGTTGTTAGCCTCTTAGGTGGGAGGAATATTTGATTTTGGTAAAGAATGTTCGCTCAAATATTTGGAGTGAAAGTGACAAAAATATAGTTTGTCGAGAATGCTGTGCTTAATTAGTTCATATCTAAGAATATTACAAAGAACTACACGAGCTACGACGTTTTTGAACACTAAAAAACGTATAGCCAGCCGGTCGGGTTGAATTTAATTCATCTGAAGTCAAATTTTATCCACTTTTCATTTACCACTTGTAGACCACTGATTCTGTTCCTAAAGCATAAGTTAAATATGAGGACATGTAAGGAAACTGGAAACTGACCAATCAGATTTCTTAGAAGCTATTATACTTGCAAATGGATATATTTTTCAATTTTTCGAATGCACGTTCCACAATATTCACATTTTCCTAAAAATTGTTGTCTGTGTTCTTTTGACAAATGACAGAATGGACGAAAAGTTGAGATCTTGCTTTATCAGATTTTATCTTCCCATTTGGTTTGGTTCAAAATCACAGCATTTCCTGTCGCCATCATTCAACAGTTTAAAGGTTACAAAAATAACTTGATCACAGAGTTATGTCTTTGGTCACCTAGGCGAGTGATTTTGTTACGTACTACTTAATATTAATTTTTTCGTTTTTGTGAGATCTTATCTCTATAAACTGGAATGATCCCATATTTTAAGTTGAAATGAAGCGTTAAGTATAAAAAATGTTCTTGGTTTTTTTCATTACTTACCACTACTCAAAAAACATTTTATAGATGGTTCGTACTTTTGGTACCAGTGAGAAAGGAAGCTACACATATCCATCAATAATTCATCATCTTTCTCGAGGTGATTGTTAAGATGAAAATGATGTGTTTTCTGTATTCTAGGACTTGGATTTGTAAAATTTGATTCTTCAGTATAGATTTTTACTTGACTCGCATGTTCAACTGGAGAAGTTTGATTTCGCATAACTTTGTTATAATATGTGAAATTTATTTTTTTACTAGATTTTCTGAAATGCAGTTCCCGTTCATCTGAATAACATTGAAAAGGAAGTTCCATTTCAGGTGCAGTTCTATACATAACAGTGCATATAATATCACGAAATTCTTCAAGCTGTGTGCGAAAATTACTTTTGTACGCTAGAAAATTATAATAAGGAGATAAGTTAGGGAAAATAATTGTAACTTTAGGAAAATTCTAAGGGAAGTACGTATAGAACAAGAAGGCATACAATGTAATGCATATACATCTTTAAAATAGAAAATTTCATTAGATATTTTAGTAGTGATACCTAAAATCGAACTATTAAAAAATACACCATGTCGAACATATATGATGCTTATTTGTCAATTATTCATTGACCAACAATCAGACATATTGTAATGATAAATAAAAAATACATTGTTTACATTTCATATGAAATAGACGGAATGTGGCTGTTAGTAGAACCCAGGACGCACGTTTCATTTTATTTAAGATTCGTATATTTATTATGATCTTATAATTGAATAATTGCTAAGAGAGACATTATACCCATTATATCTAAAACTTAGATTCCTAATGTACCGCGTATAACTTAAGCACTCGAACGCTGGAACACTCTCGAGTCGCAAATGAGAAGACAGAAAACAAGCGAAAGGGATGCTAATCCAAACAGTGTCAATTATGGTACAAAACTGTCAGGTATTTATAGTTTTTAGTAAAAACGAAATCATCATTATAGTCCTCCAGTCCTCATACAGGGGGTTTTTAGCGTTTGTCCAATAGGGAAGCTACATGTATTGATTCTGGAATATTCTTCCAAAAGATGATTGGATGGAATATCTTTAGCTCTTTCTGAGCTTCTTAGAGCTTCATCAAGTTCATCCGTGGGGCATCCTCTCAGTATCATAGATTACTATCAAGTAATCTAGGTAATAAGTGAAGTGTACTTCCCATATTACCCCCTATCATCTCTAACCACTAGTTTTATAAAAAAAACGTATTTACTGATTTAATTGTGAGTTCTAAGAAATAAATTTACATCAGTTTTTGACAATTTATTCAGCAAATTAAAACAGTTGAGTACGAAAGAAAATTTCCTGAATTATTTTAAGACTAAAAGACAAGAAATGTTATCAGAGAAAAATTCAGTACTATGGAAGTGGCAATTAAACTTGATTGTATAGGATTTATATTTAAAACTGACCATCAAGTTTCATTTTAATACACATTAATATTAAGTGTCAATTAAGTGTCATTTTCAGTAGAAAACTACGTGCAATACTTAAAACTGACTAAAAAGTCTATTGCAACAGCCTTATATACCGGAAAAAAATAAAATTTACCTAATTATATGAATGCTCTAGATTATGATCGGAAAGGATAAAGTTTTATTATCATAACTATTAACATTCCATGAGTAGTTTGGATGATATATATAATACATGATATATATCGATTATAATACTATTTAACTTACTTTGAAGTGATTGTATTTCCAAAACTATTTCACTGATTACAATCCCAGCATCAAGTAATACTAATAAAGACATTAATACTTGTAGAATATTACTCCGAAGGCAAACTAGGAAATACTGTTTCCACCTGCTCATGAAAAAAATGAGATCGGAAATATTGATTTTTAAATTGTAATAAAAATGGGCAATTAAAAATTTCAACATAAATTTTTGAATAATGCATTTCGAATAGTTTTCATATGAGTGGGTAAATATCCTTCAAAAGATGAAAAAAATTGATCATGTATCTGACATGACTTCAACTGTAAATTTTCAAATCATTTTTGGAATCTCTTAAAACAACATCAGATCATCCACTGTACATTTTATAGCAAGCGTTTCATTCATTACAATTGAGATTGGTTATTTTTGGGCTTTTACGTATTTATTTGAATGATACTTGAGAGTTTCACGTTAATTCACTAAAGTTCCGTAAAATTAAGCTTTTGCTTTACTGACGGTCCCTTCCACATATTTTCAAGTTTCTGTTGATTATGTCCATCAATAAACATACAGTAACCCAAAAGAGTTTCAGAAAGTTTATTTCCCAAATCGTATTTCTTTTACAAAAGTTTTTCTTTAGAACAATGTATCTTGTCATTATATTCCTTACTAATTAAAAAGATTTGTTTCCAATTATATCTTTTTGCAATACAAATACACATATTTTGTCTAATTTTACAAGAGAAAACACCTTATTTTATTACTTCAATACATAAAATTATAACATGATTTAATTCAGTTTGGAATGATTTGTATTATCCCTTTGTTCGACTCAGTAGGTAAGTGGATAACGCGATAGCGTTTGAAGTAAACAGTACTGGGTTCGAGTCCCGCAGTGAACATACAATCTACAATCTAGGTACATCCAACTGATGAGTCCCAAATAGGGCAGGAAGCCCGTCTTGGATTCCACAGCTAGTTACACTCTATATATTCTATATTATATTATGATTCTTTCTTCTTGATTGCTTTTCCTATCCAAAGATTTTTCTGAACAAATAATGCATATAGTGAACAAGATAAATAATTAGTTATCTATATTAAAACAACCGCATAATGATACTATAAATTCATAAACTAAGAATCGATCACAACAACTCATCTAGTTGAGCAGCAAGATATAGAATGCAATCTCAGGGTTAAAGATACATCCTTCTAACCAATAAAATGTAATATGAAACACTGGTCTAGTGTTTTTTAGCAGTGTTATTCTACTACTTAACGTCATGTTAAGAAGAAACTTTATTGGACAAAGAAAAATAGAATTTACTGCAAACACGTACCAATTTATCTATTATTTTGCCAGACTAGTATTTATTTTTCTAAACATTTCTATTACTTTCTGCTTGTTTTATAAGTTATATGGTTAAATTTACCACAGAACAATATTTCTACTAAAATCATAATCACGTTATTTTACTTAGGCTTCACTACCCAGCAAAGAATAATGTCTATATTGATCACATCATTCACTCAGAACTAATGTTTTAACTGATTATCAGATACTACTGACATCCTAACAATTCACGTTACTTCAACAACTATATATATATATATAAATAAATATATATATATATATATATATATATATATATATATATATATATATATATAATTTTCTTAAATTTATTTTTTCCTAAATCTCGGATTCCAAATTAAGATATTTTAGGTACAAGAAATATTCACCTTAGAATATTTAGTAATTTATATGTAAATTAGTTAGCAACGAAAAATTAATACGTTCTTTTTTCATTTCAACAAAAATCTAAAATTCAGTTTACTATATATATTATTATAATAAAATGATAAACAGCGATACTATCAATGTATGGTCGTTGAAGAAAATATGACCTATTCATAAAAGAACTAATATAATTCAATTTAGTATTATTTTCAGTATGGGATTGTATAGATTATTAAGTTTTTGATTGAGATCATGAACTGATTGATATTGGATCACCACTGAAAATTAAGCACTGGACAGACCTGGGTTTGCATCCCGCGAGCAGGATCGTGAATGCTCACTGCTGAGGAGTCCAACAATAAAACGAAACTACCGTTCAGTACTTCCAGGTTTTTATTAGTGGTCTAACATCAATCGGCGACCTTTAAGCGACGCTAAACTGACCTTGAGTGCATCCAAAAGATAACTATGACCAAATGAGTGTTATAAATTAGTGTAAGGAATTTGAATTATGATTTACAGTTGATGGTTAAGTTTAAGAATTAGATTTAGGGTTTTCATCACAAACTAACATCATTTGTAATGCCAAGAATCTATTTAGCCAAGTGGATAAGTGAATTTCACGTCGAAATCCAAGACCTGTTATCTTATACCTGGTTGATTCCTTCATAAATTCTTTAGATGGAATTAAAAAAACAGCTTACCATATTAAAACATTTAAAAAAAAAATCATTATCACTTAAGAATGACATTTAGTTTATCTACTAAATCTTTTCGACTAAGAAAACATTTTTTGTTATTGCTTTATGGGATTGATTGATTATGTGTCTCAATCATGAGAAATTCATGAAAACCTAAAGAGATTACAGTCAGATAAGTCGAACTTTATTCAGTTTCATAAAATATGTATATCTATCTATCTATCTGTATAATGATATCTCAATTATACGTAGATGGTTTTAAAGAACTCTTCCTATAAAAACTTCATCATTATAACATTTGGATCTCCAATGTGCTTTGTATAATTCTGTCAATTTATTATTAATTATAATACTATAAAAAGAATATTTTGGTATATTTGGTTTGAGTTTAATCTAATATTTATGGTTGATCTTAGTAAATTTATGAAATTTGAACTGGTAGTAAAGAGTAATTAAAACAAATAGAATTGTTGAAAATATGTTAAATTTTATTGACCAGGTTGAAATAATGATATAAATATGAGATGAATTTCAAAAAAGTCTGTGTATTTTACTTTTCATTATACAATAATAGTAATGAACACTATATGATCACGACTACTTTTCATTAGTAAAGATATTATGAATATGAACAGTATTCGAGGAAGAAAACGTTTTTTCGACGATATCATTCTTTAAAGTTATATATTCGTATTTATATTCACTTTACACACGAAGGTCTGTTATGAAATAAGAAGTTATCAATATAGGTTTATGGAGATTGTTGACTTTTTATTAAGATCAATGCGGTATCACTAGTGAAAACAAGGAAATATTGGACGGCAGTTTGGTCCTAGTATAGAACTCTTCCACAGTGAGCATCCTTTATCCCCACACGGTCGCAAACGCTAGACCTCTAAACCAACCAAAGATGTTACTGTCCAGCTTCAACTAATCGACGACATTACGTGACCATCTATTGTCTTCGGTGGATAACTGCCTCAAACCCGACACGGTTGAAATCCACTGTGCTTGGATTTATAAATGTGCGCTCAGCTTTGAACTTCGAATGATTGTGCTCGTAGAAGCTGAGGAACACATGAGACTTTTAACATCATATATATATTTCTTAGATATACTTTCTATTCAACTATTATAAAACTGTTTACCATTATATTTTTCCACTGACAGCTTTAACATATCATGTGCTCTTTAGATGATACTTATTCAGTTAACTATGATTAAGGACAAACAAATTTTTGAAAATACAACTTACCTCATCCCAGTATTTATTAAGTCGATGAATATATCGACAGCTGTTATTGTTGTCAGTACATGAGAAACAAAAGCCTAAGGTCTGCTTGTAAAGAAGCTTTATTATTGAATGCAACCAGTTTAATATGTTACTTTCCTGAATTTATTTACATTAGAGCTTTTGACATTTTTTGTATATTCTAGATGGATTTGATGTATAACATTATAAGCCCTATCATGAATTGAAGATGAAGGTAATGAAATCGCACTGAATCATGTGACCAATTAATATTATAGAACCATAGCGATAACTTGGTAGCACAAATGATTCTCACTGAATGCACACAGCCAAAAAGAGACCGATTAATTTCAGTCCTGAACATCAGTAGATATACTCAGACAACCAATAAATAAATTGAAGTTCACCCTGTTGTACAAGTCAGTGGCAATCTGGACTCAGCGGTTGGGTCGATAAAGCAATGATGCTTCAAATAAACAATATTATGTTCGACTCTCGAAGTGAGAGTTAACTTCGGAATACAAGTAAATCTAGCGCAAATGTCCTGGATTTCACTGCTTGCTATCATTAATCTCTGTCTAAATCTTTCAAAAATAGTTTTTCAAGTCAGTTTTGTTCATGCACCATATAATTTCGCAGCTCTGATTGTCATTAGGAATGTTGCTGTAGTTAAATAATTCCGGAATTAATATAGATTTGTACATTCACTGGTTGATTCTCTGGCAATAATAAATCCAATACTTATAAATATTTCCGTTTTTTGCATTTTCAAAATATATTAGAGAAAATAAACAGAATACACAAGCAGTTCTTGTTATTTTGTGACCACACATGATAAAGCATAGAAAAACGTATTCATCGTGCTAACGAAAATATTTTTTGATTGAGATCATGAACCGATTGATGTTAGACCACCATTGAAAACCTGGGAGCGATGGACGACCGTTTCGCCCTTTGTGAGACTCCTCAGCAGTGCATATCTCCTGCTCGAGGGATTCGAACACAGGGCCTTCAATCCCGTGCGCGAACACCCAACCCACTGAACCACTGAGCCTTTTTTCCACCTACTAGTGACTAGCTTCGTGAGAAAATTCTCGGAGTCTTGGTGAGAAGCCGTGATTAGTAGACTAGTCCGTGTCGGGTAGAAACAGGTGTCTACCCCAGTACAATGGAAGATGGATTGGTTGAGGTTAGACATTAACACCATTGTTTGCCGGCTCAGTGGTCCAGTAGGTTAAGCGTTCAAGCGCAAGACTGAAGGCCCAGGGTTTGAATTTTGTGAGCGGAATCGTGGATGCGCACTGCTGAGGAGTCCCACAATAGGACGAAACGGTCGTCCAGTGCTTCCAGGTTTCCAAAGGTGTTCTAACACCAATCCGTTCATGATTCCAATCAAAAACTTAACAATCTCCACAACCCCTAAACTGAATATATTTTGTTAAAACAAATAATTTTCAAACTTTACCTTTATCAATAAATTTTATAGGGATTTTAGTTTTGAGTACAATTCGATTAACGTGAATCAGTTTTGATATCATTTTTCTTAAATTAGCAAAACTACATAGTAAGCAAAGATGGATGACGATTAGCAGATGAATCCAGGAAGATTCGAACAAACAATATAAAAACGAATTAAAAGTAATTAATCTCCACATTATTAACAAATGTTTGTATAAAAAAAATAAATTTGAACACTTATATACCCTAAGGCAGACTTGAATAAATTATTTTGCTTTTTAGCTTGAGGTAGATTTTGTTATGTCTTCATGTTAAAGTAACCTTCTACTGCTTATCTATCTGTAGACAAGTTTGAAATTCACTTTACTTTATAGTGATCACTTAAATAAACGTCTCACATCTGACTATTCCCACATTTTTTACATTATTATTAAATCAGTCTATTTAGCTATTAAAAGGAGACTGCAAAGTGTATTAATTTTATTTTCGCTTGACGATTTTCTTGTATTTCAGTACTATAATTTGAACAGAAATATTGATAAAATCTGAAATGATTAACCTTAACTACGTTTGAAGTATTTATATTAGTTAACTGTTTATTTACCTAGATTACAATTTCTTAATTAGTGTTTTATTAGTGTATGTAAACAACGAGTCACAAATATAAAGTTCATTTTAAAGATATGTAAATAATGCGTTAAATGAGATTGCAGAGAATAATAATGAGAATTATATAATAAAAGTTCAGTTATCACAAAGAATCGAAAACGGACTATTTGTGTGTGAATTGAAGTCATTTGAGGTACTATTAGAATCAGTTGGTGAGAGAAATCCATCCTATTCTAATATAAGGGTCCTCAGAAGCGTTTACTTATGATCCCGTTAGATATCAAACGCAAGACTTTCGGTTTTCACAAAGAACAAAGAAAAATCTACTTTACACAATCTAATATTTGATTGTTTTTCAGCCCGTTTTAAATGTATTTTATCGTTGTTTTATTACAGTAGTAAGTTTACTGTAGAATAGAACCAAAACAGTATATCAGCTAAGAACGATTCTTGACGAATATCACCCACAGATTAACATAATTGCGATGAAACCCCTTTTAAAAATGATTATTATTGTGATTAAATGCCTTATGATGGCTTGATTAGGTAAGTCAACCTTTAATACAAAGATCAAGTTTTTATAGAAAAATTAATGTGTTCAATAGTAGAGCTGTCAACTGAATCGCATGTACTTTTGGAAAATCAGTCAGCACAATGCCTGGAAGTATGTTAAAAAAAGTGAACTGTTCTTTATGGCTGACATAATCTGAATTATATGCAGAAGTAATTTGATAGATACAAATCGATATAGCCCAAAGTTTTGTCATTAACAGATCTCCGAAAAGAGGAATCACTTTGCATATTCATCTTTGCTTCACAAGAATAGATAATATATTTGTTGCTGATATAAGCAGCAATATTTATATAATATATACTATTTCACTAAGAATCGAGGTCCCTTATAAAAAAATGCCATATAGATTTTTCATCCACTAATCTATTGAAAAGTTGCCACGTCCATGACTGCTGAGGATGATGATTTGAAAACTAAACAGCAATTATTTTCAATAAAAGCATTGAAGTTTTATTTAGATTTTTGTATTCTACATTAGAATTATAGTCCGATGATAGCTATTTTTAGATAATCAAACAAGCTGAGTGTAAGTTATACACTCCAGGATAACTGAAATATTAATATCAGTTACTGGAACCTAAAACAATGTCACAAAACACCATGAACCATTCCCATCATTTATGCTCCATATTTGATTATTCTATGTATATCATTTTGAAGCCCTATGATGCTAACTGCCTAAAATATAAATTTGTTTACTTTTACGAAAGTGAAATTAATACATATTAAAACAGTTATTATTTCATGATAACTTTGTAAGACAACGAAAAGTTATATAGCCCTTTATTTGATGGTAGAATAGAAATAAAACAGATAATATAGCTAAAGAGAATTTAGCAACCTGTCGTATATGTGTAAAATTTGATCTAAACGAGAAATAACACCAACTATTATTACTCATCTTATATAAAATCCATTAGGATAATGCACTTGCATTACAAACAATATCAGGTTCGAATCTCACTATTCGGTTCAGAAGTTAGTAATAAGATGCAGTCCTTCTAAACATCTGACATGGTTACTGAACTAACCATACAAAACCTCTCCCGGTTTCCCCAAACAAGGAAACTAATTGTTCAAAGAATATGTTACGTTCTTATTAATAACCCACACTTATAATATTCCATTGAAGTATACAACTCAGTTTAAAATAACCAGTTCATCTGACTCTGGTTTTAGTTTACTCCTATTCATACACGTGAAATGAACCCGAACTATTCATCTAGTTTCACTGTTTCAATACGAGCAGCATCCTAAAAATAACCACGATGTGTCCTAGCTAAATAACCTTATTTCAAAATCCTTATGGTAATTATTTCAGAGCGAGATAAAAGTAAAAACGGATCTATAATTTCTGATAATGACGAATTTCACTATGTACCACATGTATATATTTAGGTAAATATATCAGAACAACCATAAGAATTCGTTGAATTTAAAGTCAGATGACATGTTTTTTGTTATCTTTTACAATATCGGACCTACTTTACTGTCTCTTTTTACTTTATGAGGAATAACTTCTTTAAACGTTTGCGCGTGAACGCTTTTGATAATGAAATATCAGTTAAACAAATGGGTTTTTTGACATTAAGGCAGACAATTGAGATTAAACTTGATCAATATTTATCTTCCAAATCCTTAAATGAATGAGACAAAACACTTTTCATTTTATTCAAACGGTACGAATAATGCTTACAATCAACTTGCATGAATATGTCAGTGGCTTATATCCTCAATAGGTTTTATCTCTGAAAGTAGATAATGCTCACTTAAACCTACTTAATAAAAACAGATGGATATATTTATCACTTTAAATACTTATTCACGATTACTTTGAAAAGTATATAAGTACTACAGTATCAGTACCAGCTCAACAGATCATTAATATAAATAAGGAATAAAACTTCCGTTGAGAGAAACAAAATCGTTTAAAGTAGAATGTTGTGTTTAAAATGCTCATCTTCACCATTTAAAATAATAATGAAAACAAAACTAAACAATGAAAACCAGCATTAATATACATCTACACACAAACAAATAAACAACTTACGTTTTTGGCCTTTTATTTTTCGTATGCCGTAATATTTCATATTCCACTAGAGACAAATCAATATTGTCTTTAACCAGCTGTTTTAGAAATTTTCTACTCCGTGCCCATCCATAATTATATTCAAATCTGATTAAAAAAACACACATTAAAATTAAGCGAAATGTTAAAATACTATACAGAATTTATCGGATAAAAAACCGATAGAATACCTTGCATATTGTTGATTGTTTACAATGAACAAATGTATATTTTTCAAGAAACTTCAATGGTTACAACATTTATTTGGTTGCTTGGTAACATTAATAATGAATGTTTATGCATATATACTTTAATTTTATAATGAATTTATTTTATCTACATTCGTATTAGTAAACAGTGTTTTAAAGTATAATAATTGTCTAATGATTTGACAATAAATAATATCGCCTACAAAATTAAAAACATGGTATCAGTGGTAATTGTTAATTAGAGTGATATATTAACCACAGTTCTTAGTGAAGTTGGTTATATATTTCTAATGTTTGTTTGTTTTTTCAGCAAAATCTCACTTTGTAATGCATCTAAAATTCAACAAGGAATACTCTACCAGCACGTTTTCTTATAAAACATCATAAGTTGATGATTTAAAATGTATAGTGTAGAATAGTATAGAATTAGCTTGTGATTTGTGTGCTTTCTTCCTTCGTTACTCATTTAGTACTAACATCATAAATGAAAAGGGATGGGTTTCATTAACAATAACGTTCATATCGTATTTATTAAATTGACGTAATTTAGTTTTTTGAAGAAATTGCGATATTAAGTTATTATTAATTTACAGTGTCTATATGATTCAAAGATAATGTTTACAGGGAAACTAAAACGCTAATGCATTCACCAAAACTGTCTTGAATAAGAAGCCTTGAAATGTAACCTCGTTTCAAGTCCAAGTACGTCAACGACTAAATAAACAATCGAAAATGCTAGTGAATAAGCTTAAATTAAAGAAATAAACATTTCGAGAGTAATCGATTTGCGAAATGTCTTCGAAATATCTCCATAAACACATTATGCTTGTTTTGATATATAAGTCGAATGATAAAGTTGGATTTAATTTATTCAACTTTTGACACATGTACGATGAAATAGTTTAATTAAAACTCTAACCTTCAATAATGTTGATTACATATATCAGAACTTTCATCTAAATTTAAGTCACAGTATTTGGGCGGCCGAGTTGATGTGAGAAATTTATGAGGAAGAATGTACTTGTATAATTTTGATAATTTTGATGTTTGATTATAATTTCTTGAAAAAGCTTGGACCAGATTGTCAAGTGAAACGTTGAATTTACTTCAAATTCATTCCACTTTAATTTTAATCATCATTTGTGTTGATACTGTTGTTAGTACTTTATTGAATTTTGTAGCCAGTTTGTTTAGTGCATTATCGAATGATAATTTAATAAAAGTACATAAATTTTAATCAATTTTTCTCCTTTTAATTATGGAAACTTTGGTACTAAAAATTTTTTTATAGACCATTCATTGACTAACTTTCTAGTAGATATAGAAATTTAAAATATTTTTAAATTTTTATGTTGCCATGTAAGCAATTTCAATCAAGTGATACATTTCAGAAGTTTAGGTAAAAACTGACATTTTCTGATACAGTTTCCTTAATAAAATATTCTATGATACATTTCCAAAAGATAAAGATTTCATCAATAAAAAGATTGTTACTAACAAACATCTAGTTTGCTATACAAGTAAGAAATTAAACAAATTACTATCTCTTTATTTCCATGTTCAAGTTATTTAAAACAAAACACTAAATACCGTGTCGTAAGTAATAGTAATGATATTTTAAGATATCTGAAATATGTGAACGTTTTCTAGTGTCTGATTTATTTTTTTCAATATTGACACTTCTAAGTATAGGTTGCATAACTAAATAGGGGATAAAACAGAAATGATTTGTTACAAATAGACATAAATAGAAAATGATGTTAATATCATATTAAGCTCATAAAAGACATCGTTTGACAGCAGATAACTTTGTCCTGATATTTGTTTGTTTGAAAATTAATTCTTTGCAATGGTGTACCCTAATACTAGTTTTGTACGTATGCATTTCGAGCAATCATTAATTATTAATTGGTTATAGAAAAACATTTCAAGAAGGGTGTTCAATTGCTAATCTTTGCAAAGATGCTTTATTAAATCTTTTAAACAATAACAGGTTTTGTTACTAAATAATTAATCAAATTCCTGTAAAAATCCGTTATACACTCATTTATTTACAGCATAACATCTAATTAACAAACTAACTGCCGCATTTGTTAACTGTAATACAATACTTTTTTCTGTTTGCTATGATTTTTAAGAATTTAAACTGTTTATTACGTTGCAAGATCCCAACAGATATTTCCCAATCAGAATTTTTACTTTTTATTTGGCATGGTGAAGTCATATTTTCTTTTTAGTATTTATCTCATAAAGTTCTATTATAGCATTGTCTAGTGATGAAAAGTAACTGTAAGCCATTGATGGCACGTTGATTTTTCATTATCAAGACAAACAAAAGCCTTGAGCGATAGTTTTTTTTTCATTATTTCTTCGTGAAACCAATATATAGGAATGCACTGTCATTTCAACTGAGAATTCACAGAACTTTAATCATATACATAACATGAAAATTTTACTTTAACTCATATAAACTTCATCGACTCTTAAGTTCAGCACAATATGATACAAATATTATTTGAAATGATTATTTAGAACAAGGCAAATCATAGTTTTTGTAATCGATAATTTATAAGTTACGATGTATTGTCAATTGTACGTTGGAGATAATTAAGTTTCCTGAACTCTTTAAAATTTTAGTAAATGAAACCTACTATTTAATTTTCCTTTCTATCTGATCTGTTCATTTTTATTTCCTTGTTCAATATGATCATTTATGAAAATCTCTTCAAAAATTATACATATACATATACACATTATTAATTAAACTGAATTCTTATCAGAATGGGTTTTATAGAGATTTTTTTAGAAATTTCATTGGTTGAAATCATGAGTCAATTGAAGCTAGAGCACCATGGAAGACCTGGAAGCACTGGACGGCCGTTTCGTCCTAGTGTGGGACTCTAACCAACTAGACCACTGAGCCGGCTGGCATCCAACGGTGTTAATGTCTTACTTCAACCAATCCATGAAGTTGCGCCACCGCACACCATTGTCTTTAGTGAGTTCCTATCTCACAGCAGACCTGGTTGAACTCCATTGGTAACGACTTCTCTCTAGAACTTCGGGAGAATCTCCTGAAGTCAGTCACTAGTCGGTTAGGCGCCTGGCGCGAGACTGATAGGTCCTGGGTTAGAATCACGCTGGGTGCGGGATCGTGGATGCGCACTGCTGAGGAGTCACATAGTAGGACGAAACGGCCGTCTAGTGCTTCCAGGTTTTCCATGTTGGTCTAGCTTCATTGACTCATGAATTCAACCACTGAATTGAATTCATTAAACTATTCAACATTTAAGGGTTCCATTATCTCGAAATTCAGCTGAAAATAATTGATCTATATCGCATATTTGATATTCAATTCAAGTTTGTGAAATTATTTTCTTTAGTATCATTATTTATAAAAGTTCAAAATATAAATTTATATATATATATATATATATATATAGTTATTGAATACCTTCAATGTTTACTTCAATTGGAATATTGTACTTTATCCCTAATATACACAAAAAGTATTTTGAAAGTTTTTATTTTTTTAGTTAAACAAAACTCTTTGAAGTAGTGAAAATGATAGAAAATTCATTATTTCATGTCATATAAAATAATATACATTAACTAAAAGAAAAAGGAATAAACATTAAAATATGTAAACAAGAGAAAGCCAACTAAACACACATAGATTATACGCATACTTAACTAACATTTATTACATGTTAGAAAAATATATTTAAAAAAAGAAGTATTTTAGTGTCCAAGTGTTGTTTTTCTTAACATACATGTGATATCTAATATATTCAAGGTAGGATTTATTTAAAGTTCAACTTTTCAATTTGTGAATCAGGATATTCCAAGAACTTTTTTAAGAGATATGAGTTATTTGAAATAAAATTATTGTTATTATTTAATAATTGAATTCTTGGAAAACCTAGAAACACTGGACGGTTGTTCCGTTCTAGTATGGGAGTCCTCGACAGTAAGCATCTGCGATCCCCACCTCGCCAGATTCGAACTCAGGATCTATCAGTCTCGTACGCGAACCTTTAACCTCTATACCAGTGAGCTAGCCAGTATCCAATGTCTAACTTCAACTAATCTATGAAATTGCACCACCGTCCACTATTGTTTATAGTGAGTTACTAACTCACAACAGACAAAGGTTGAACTCTACTGGTCACTGGTTATTATATTAATTTCATTTGAAACTACAAGATCCTTAAATAAATAATGCTTTTAGTAAAGTAACTTGGTATATTAGATGACAAATTCATTTACGAATTTCCGTTTCCAAATTAGTTTGTTTTCTGATATTGATTTCATGGTACCTCTATAAAAAAGGCATCTGGAGAATATCATCAAGACATTGAATATCGTTAATCTACTTAATGTTTTTTGATATAGTTATTATAAGTCGTAATGTAAAATCAAAAGTTTAGACGTTAAACAATAGAACGATATTCAGCTTTACTATGGATATGTCTTTGCAAGTATGTAAGATCAGATGTGTATAAAAGCACATTGCTTATTTAAAGACTAAAGTAACCAGTCATAACTCATTGGTATACTTGTGGTATTCGCTACTTATGTCAACAGATATAAGTAGTATGTAACACTAGACAGAAGTGAAATACCTGACAGCAAAAGATGGAGAAGATCGAATTGAAAAGAGCAGAAATGTAAACGGTGGGTAATTCTAGCAACAACAGGAATGGAGAAACGACTAAGTTTGTAAGAGATAATTGGTGAAACATATATGAATAAAGTATTTAATGTAGAGTTTTCGTATTTTACGAAGATGATCTTTAATTTTGTATCAACTAATAAATTAGTCCACAACTGAGTCATCGTTCACTACATATTCAAGTAAAAGTTGATGAACTGACTGTTAAAAGTATTGATAAAAAAACCCCAAATCGTGAATTCAGTTCAATAAACTATAAATAGTTAATATCACTTAAACAGAAATAAAAAATTTCAGTTTCATGAAATAGTAACTGTAAAGTAGTCGGTAGATACTACACTTACAATTAGACAAATGTTTGCAATATAAAACAATAAATTTTCTAAGACTTGAACGTAAATGGGAGACAACATATTAATTCTGTCGCCAGGGTCATATGATTGAAGACAAGATATATACCTATGGGTGTATTAATGGGAACACAGTTTGGTGTTTTAAAAAATCACGTGATCGGTAGTAAACGCATGACAATTATACTTATTTGCTGTAGGTTAACCTACAAACGATTTTTGTAGAATATTATGATACAAAACTATTATACATTTTCATTACCTTCACTTCACTGATTTACATTCTTATTTCGGTATACAAATGTCGATCAAGGGCATTTGAAGGCAAGATGGATTGAATGAAAACCTAATAATTTCTACCAATATAAATTACATTAAAATACTCTCTAGACGGATGCTAACAATGGTGTTACATCGCTTAATCACCGTTAAGTTAAGCTTTAGGCTTTTAAATTCTGATTAAATTTAATAAGAAAACCAGAATTACATTGCTATATAATTTATAAAAAAATCATATAGAAATAAGATTAAAAAAGATGGGAAAAATAATGAAGCAAAAGAAAAAATTAACACAGTGGTGATCCTACATCTCAAACGATCTTCAGAAGTGATCAGGAGGATCCTAAATCACCACAATATAAGAGTATTCTTTAGAACAAAGAATATTCCAAAGACTTAGTGCCAAAGGAAGAACAATGAAATTGTCCACATGAGATTAAACATAGTGAATAGAATGCTTTATATGTAAATGAGACAAGCTAAGTATGAGGGTGAGGGAACCCAAACTCTGCTTAAAACACACTCTTTGATCCTTAAAAGACCTAAAAACACCAGAAAGCTAGTCAGCAACAGCATTGGACTCAATAGAGTCTAACCATAAAATCGATTTCGATGGCAGAATTATCCCTCGAAAAGGTTTTAGTTTATATAAAGAGTGAGTAATAGCTGAACCACTACATATATTGGCGAATTCAAGTTATATTAATTAAAGAGATGTAATACAGGTATCTATTCTACGGCAACTAATAATTACTAAGTAAATGTGAACCCCTTATTACATTTTATACCATTTAACCGATTGCTTATTATATGAACAACAGTAATTTCTTTCACCTATCCTAATCAGCTGTTTTGAATGAATATATGATGAACATTAATCTCGGTTAGTACAATAAATTTAACATTTGTTTATTTACTTGTCTTCATTTTATTCAGACTGTGAAATATTTGGTTCATATAATCTATACAAATATCTGATTTAATCAAAAAACCACTTATAATTCTATATATATTCAACGAAATTTTCCCCATGTCACGGCCACTTACATTTACATATGCTTACAATCTCAAATGGAATTTCTTATAGACTAACAGTCCATTGCTATGAATGAACCTCGTTGATCTTGTAAGACATTACCAATCATTTACTAACAATGAGCAATAACCATTAAGTGACAGTAACGTACATCAAGTTATACCCTGATACTTTTCTATAGTCCTCATTACAAAATGTTTTAAGTTCATTACTATTGTATATTGTTAGAATAATCACACAAGAAAACGTCCAAGCTTATATGTAATATGACATTATTCTATAAATCAATATCTATATGAAACCCATGGTTGGAATTCTGCTTAATGAAAAGTGTATTCGACAACTTTGTTTACAGATTTATCTTTTACTTAACAAATTATTTTAATGTAAGAATTTTATAAACATTGTTTTCCTCATAAATCTGATTATATCAGAAGCTAAAACCTATGGTAAATAGTGAGAAATTGTTTTCTTTCAGAAATTTTATTTTGTCTTTTATGTAAACTAAAACAATTTAGTTATCAAAGACATATATTACTATAAATGAAAGTCGATAAATATCCATAATACGAATGCAATGATGCATAGTGCTTGCTTAATTATTTCGACTTGTTATAAGCTATCCAACTGTAAAACATATGAATATATCTAAGCCAATCTGATAATACATTTTTGAATATTTTACAATTCTAATGTTATAGTTTTGATGAAAATTAGTTAGGTAAATTTATTATATCCATCGATTAAATCATTTTAGTCATAGGACAGTACAATAATAAAATAATACTTTTGTGAATATCAAATATTTCATAAGGTTTAATATGTTTCATGAGAACTACTATAACCATCATCAAGAAGATAAAAGTATTTATAAACAGTTGTCTATGCAAGATACTCAATATCTGTTGGCCGGACACTATCAGCAACAACCTACTTTAGGAGAGGACAAACCAGCTTCCAGCTGAAGAGGAAATTTGGGAAAGACGTTGGAATCGGATAGGACATACGTTACGAAAATCACCAAACTACAACATCAGACAAACCCTAACTTGGAATACTGAAGGGGGGTGGAAAAAAGAAAGGCCGAAGTATACAGTATGTCGGAAATCGGAAGAAGATATGAAAAGGATGAATGGCAACAGGAAGGGACTGGAAAGTATTTCTCAGGAAAGGGTTGGATGGAGAGTACTGGTGGGTGGCCTATGCTTCTCCACGAGGGGTAACAGACGTAAATTACTGTAATGTCTTTTATAAAGAATTATTTTTAGTCACTTATATGCACAGAGGTTGAGCATTTTTACCGATGCCCAACAATAAAATTTCGGATTTATTTCTAGATATGTTGATATACGTATTTGCATAGAAATGATAGTGATATGGCAAGTAATAGCTTAATCATGTAAATACTTAATCGTGTAAATATGTATTCCTAATGTAAGTTGATGAATTATTATTGTTAAATACAACTCAGTTCACTTTAAGCAAATCTGATCGTACATAAATCACATGAACCGTGATTTATTATTAAATCATTTCAAATAAGCATTTAACACCAGTTTTGGAGCCTTTTCTCTTGGGTTCAAGTCACTTTGTGGATTTAGCCTAAGAGCAGCCTAGAAGCAGCTATAAAATCGAATTCAGCATTCATCTGAAAGATACCAAATACACATTAAAATCATAATCTCTGGGTTTTGGTTGGTAACTAAATAACTTATTTGATCAAAAAATATTTTTTTATAATTTATTATTTTGTCCAAACTTTTCATATATTACTTGTAAAGATTATAACGCTGAATATACTTCTCTGAAAACATGAGAATAATTAAATTCAATAAAATAATTTCAAGTTGTTTCATACCAAAAAACCTTTATACTACTATAAATAAGAAGTACTAGTAAGTCCTGAAGCTAGAATGAAATAAACTTTATAATTTTAATACAAATGATTGTTCAACTCATGTCATTTCGTGATACAAATCTCTTTTATATAAAAATATTTCTAATTGATTTTTTACAAAAAAAACAACAAAAAAACTGGAACTCTAAAACCCTTTTTCTCCTAACAACTAACATGTATTTTTTAATAATTAATAAATATTTCTCATCTTATTTATCATTAAGATAGAAACCATTTGTTTCATATTACATTATACATTCATTTGAAAATTGAGTCAACAAAAGAAAACAATCTTAGAATTTTCTATTTTCTGTTATAATATTTATTCAAAGTTAAATGTTTCTTTGATGAAATTATGATTGTCAGTTTGTATTTAGATTAACAAAAACAACATACATTAAAATATCTAAAAACTAGTCTATTATTCATAAAAAGATTTCAATGGTTGTGTTCTTTTTCTTTTTCCATGTTTCCAAAGATTTGTAGTGAAATTTAAAATGTCTTACTTTAGAATTTGTGTTTAAGTCCTATGATCCGATTGTTTTCATTTGATCCAAAATGGAAAAGAAAATGATTTAATTTAATATTCACAAAAGTATTAGGTACATTTTTGTAATTTTGTAATTTGACAAGTAATTTACACAACTTTGAAAATTCGAAAACACTGGACAACCGCGTGCAGAATCATGGATGTGCACTGTTGAGACAAAATGGCCATCCAGTTCTTTCCAGGTTTTCAATGATGGTCTAGTTTAGATCAATTCGTGAATTCATCTGTTAAAAATATTACAATCTCCACAAATCTTCTTACTGATAATAACACATATTAGTAGTAATCCAGAGTATTCTTATTTATATTTCAATGAAGCTTGATTTTAACAGATGTAATGAAAATAACAAATTATTTTATCATGCAGAAGTAGAAACTTAATGAGGCTTCATTAAAACATATACTTAATAATAAATGTAAAAAATACGGGGAATCAAAAGTAAAGCTCAGATATATACTTTTATAAAAATGGATATTTTGAAAACAATCAACATGGTTTTTGAATATTTCAAAAGCCTTAGACTGTGGTTAAACAGTTAAATGGTTAAATTATAAACTAGCTTTTAAGAAATGTAAAAAATAAAAACTTTTAAACCATCTATGCTTATCAGAATTAACAATTTTACATGTATATTATCAGAATGGGGGGTTGCGAAGATTGCATTAATTTATTAGTTGAATTCATGAGTTGGTTGAAGTTAGACATCAACACCGTTGAATGCCAGTTTGCTCAGTGGTCTAGAGGTTATTCATTCGCGTGCCAGACCGAAGGTCCTAGATTCGAGTGTCGCATACAGAATCGTGGATGCTCACTGCTGAGGAGTCCTATACTGGAACGAAACGGCCGCCCAGTGCTTTCAGGTTCCCAAAGATGGTCTGGTTTAGACCAACTCATGGATTCGACTACTAGATTTTACACTTTTGATTTCTAATCAGCTTACAGTTTCAGTAGTTAATTAACACTATGATCGATTCAAAAGCTGAATGATTCTTAATCTGATTACTAATAAAGAAAACGTTTTTGTAAAGTTAAACATAATAGTCTTCCATGTAATCACTCACATTGATATTTGATTGAATTATAAGGAAACAGTGGTTATACCGTACAAGATTCATTCCACTAACCAAAATATAAAATTTATAATTCTGAAAATAGAGTACTTTTCCTATGATAAGCTAACATTCATAATAAGTAGGTTACAGCAGTAAAAATTTCTAAAAAAGGGAAGATAAAATATGGGGAATTGAAATGCATGTTCTTAATAAATGTCAAAATGTTTCCAATTATCACCTACAATTTATTTAACCACTCAATATAAACTGTATGCTGTGTGCTGCCACGCTTTTCTTTCAATAAAACTGTAAAGCAGTTTGTGGTTACATTAAAACTTATGCAATTTGCGATAGATAATGATAAAGCTATGGTATGGTTTCCTTCAAGAAGTAATATCATCCTATAAAGTATGGGAAAAGTTATTTTGTCTTACTACTTGAATCTACAAAAGGGCATAGCCATAACATTGTAACCAATTTCAGGAAAATGAATCAGGTGTTTTAAGAAACTAAATAACCAATATCTCGAATATTAAACACCATATTAGGGGGAAAATTAGACGTAAGAGATGTTATAGTAATCTAGAGAAGTTTAATAATGATATAATACATCAGTAATTCATGAAATGAACTTTACAATTCACAATAGTTTTAGCTGTAAAAATTAACGATCATAAAATTACCAAAGAGAAAGCTCATCCTATATTATGACAAAGAAATTTTTGTCGAAATATAACCACTTAAAGCTGATGCATTCCCAATTTCCTTTTATAATTATCAAAAGTTGTATAATGTTGTATATATGTTTGAATGGTTTTTTTGACATATTTTACAAAACATTCAATTTATCTATAAGGTGAATGCAAAACTTTGCTTAGCAGACAAGATAAATCGGATTATAACCTAATTTGTAACTAAGTCATACGACTGGCCTTGAACTACACAATTTACAAAGACTGATTAGTTTACCTTGAAAGCATGGGTCCAATCTTTAAATATGAGATGTAAACATATGTGAAAACATTTTTGATGCATTTCATATGGAAGTCATTTATGAGCAATTCCTAAAGTGATTATAACTCAGATTTATAAAGGATCATATGAAATTCATTACATCTGGGAAGTTAAGAACTATGTATTTTTTTCACCCTGTCAACTGTAAAATGACTTCTGATATGTGAACAAACTATCATAAGGTTTGCAATAGAAATGATTCTGGAGTAAACCAGTCCCCTTGAAAATCGTTGGTCAAAGTACATATGTTAGACTTCCAATATAAAAAATTAACAGTGTTCTTACCTATCATAATCCTCAGCTTCCGAAGGATTGTTTGAATCTACAGTTTTATCTGATATATGTGATTGTATACCACATTCTGACAGAACAGATTTCATTTTATCTGTTAAACCAAGTATTTATACAAATATTTACATAGATTGGTCCATATTCATAAATATATTCCCATTATACATTCAATCATTAAATATTTGCTCCATCGTACATCATCAGACTGTATATATTGTTTTAAGCAACATTACTATTATATTGTAAAGTTATGTTCTATGAAAGACTGGATATATATTTTGTTAAAATTTATCCAATATGAAATCCATAATATAATCATTTAAATAAGATTTGCATAAGTAGTAACTTCATGAAAAATGAGAAATATTACAAACAAACAAACAAACAGAGTATGTATATTGTATTGATAATTTTAACATGAATAACATTTCTTCATGTTTAATTCACTTAATAATTTCCTTTAATTTTTCTTTTCCGTCCATAATCTATAAATTGTTTTCCTGACTTCAAAATATACGTATATTCATCTTATACCTGTCTACCATATAGTGTGTGTGTTTATTTCCCTCCCCCCCTCCACAAAAAATAGAAAAAAAAATTTTTTTTATTTCTTCCGTTGTTATCCATGTACTTATACATAGTCTTTGTCTAGTATGTATTTATGTATATACATATGAAAAAAAAGGACAATTTTTAAATTTTTCTCCATAATTCTTTTACTATACTATTGTTTCAATGTAAACAGATAAGTGAAATCATCTTAATATTAAACATGTAATCAATATATAGGAAATTAATTAATGCATACAACTTATGTTATAAAACTGATTGAACTTAATTTTCCATTTAAGATTAAACTAAATTTATGAACATAATCTATGTGACTAGATTTTTCCCTAACAGGATAGAAACTATCAAATTTTTTTTCTAAAATCTCTTACTAATGATTAATGGTTGGATAAAATAAAAGATTTTTATTGGATATTAGTAAAGTATGTCATTGGTTTTTTTTCTTTTCATCTGTCAACTGGTGATTTTTATTGACAATTATGGATTGATTGAAGTTAGACATTAACACCGTTAGATACCGGTCAGTTAAGTGGTCTTGAAATTAAGCGCTTGTGCGCAAGACTGATGGGTCTTGGGTTCGACCTTTGCGAAACGAGGTTATGGATGCGTACTGCTGAGGAGTCCCATACTAGTAAGAAACGACTGTCAAGTGCTTCCAGGTTTTCCATGTTGGTCTAGCTTTAAGTGATTCGTGAATTCAACTATAAAGTTACGTAAATGTTTTTTTAAACATTTATATTCCCAATAGTTAATGATTCTTTACCATTGAGATTCTTTTTCACAATATGGATATAGTTTAAGGTTCTGGATTTATTTAATGTTGTGGAACAATCATTAGTCGATATACAGAACAATGACTTACGTTATTATTTTCTATTTTAGGTTAACTTAAATTAGTCTACCATTAAAAAGTAGTTTGATTCGCCTTAAAATAAGACTCCCAACTTGTATACGCCAACTACACCAAAAATTAAAACGATGACCTACAGATCTAGAGGTAAGCGCTTAACCTTCAGATCATTATATCAACACAGTTGTGTACACTTTCAACTTTAAATGTATTCTTCTAATCAACAAAATTGTTTACAATCGTTTTATTTATCTGAATTTTTTAGAAAACATCTCAGAAAAGTTTTACTTGCATACGAGTACATTCACTTATACACCGTATAAATTCCATTGTTATTAACTACAGAAATTATCAAATTTAATAATCATTACTTGAATGCAAAAATCACAAAGATTTAATGTAAAAATGTCCATTGAAAACTACACCGACTGAATATGGAAATTAATTGAATGAAAACCTAGTTCAAAATCAATCCCCTCCTGAATGGCATGGTATGGCCGAGAGTGCGGAGAGTCAGCTCTCCCTGTCGAAATGCTGTCACATGGCCACGAGCACACAGACACTGAGAGGGAATTGAGAGGACAATAAGCAAACCGGGTTGATGGATACGGAGGGTCCACCTAGGGCAGTTGGAAAACCCTCATTCCAAACCAATGCTGCACATAGGCTCCACGATCCTGAAGAAGCAAATGACATATGAACCAATTGTTAGTCACCGGCTATCATGGGAATACATCACCTGACGTTGCTCCACTGCCTTGTGGATCAGACATTTAGGTGTGTGTGTGAGTGTGCCCCCCCTAAGAAAACCACCTGCTTCGTTCTGGGGAGTTGGGCAGTATTACAACTCACATACATGTCAAGTGATTTGTGTGGCGCCTATGTAATCGTTGCCTCTTAGTGCCAATATTTATGTGTTCAAATAAATAAATAAAACTTGTATAAAATCAATAGGAAATCTTATACTTAGTTTCTTATAATGAATTGTACTTAACGATTTACATACATAACAATTTACTTGAATAGAATTCAGCAGTTAACTACAGTAATATCTAATCTGTCTATATAAATAAATGATAGTATTTTCATTGAATATTTTACTGTCAAAATGCACTTAAGTAATATACTAAAAAAGAAGAAAAATATGTAATATTGAACATTGACTTAATCAAGTTTATTACATATTGATGAACATTTAAGTTATAAATACGACTTAAACTACGCAGTGTAAATATTTTTAAGTATAAATGTTAAATTAATTAAAATGTTTCTTTTTTCAAATTCCAAGAAAATACATTCATTTTGGAATATTGTACAATGAATAGTAATAATTTCCAAATATCTTTATTGTATGTAATTTTTGTATAATGTACTAAACTTAGTTATTAAATATTTCATGTAAGGTGATAGCAGATTTTTTTAAAAATCATTGCATAATAACGACTGGTGGATGTGTTGCTTCATTTCGTAGATTAGTTGAAGTTAGACATTAATATCGTTGGATACCGATCGCCTCAATGGTCTAGTGGTTAAGCATTCGTGCGCGAGACTAATAGGTCCTGGGTTCGAATCTCAGGAGAAGGGATCGTGGGTACGCACTGCTGAGGAGTCCTGTACTAGGATGAAACAGCCATCCAGTGCTTCCAGGTTTTCCATGGAATTATAAAAATTATCTTCCACCATATTCTATGAAATAAGTACTCTTAAAAATACATATATATATATCAGTAGGATCTTGTGAAGAATATTTACTTCAATTAAAAGTTAAGCCGATGTTCAAAGAAATGAGTTTATTTACTATCATTCACTTAAACATATATATATATATATATATATATATATATATATATATATACTACTCTGTAACATTTTATCGTTATTAAGAAAACACTATGGTACTCGATTATTCGTTATATTTTTCAAATAAGGAAAATATATAAATATCACAATTTTCAAGTGAAAGTTTATGAAGTTCATCGGTATGAATTATATAACAGTTCATACAAAAATTAAAATAACTAAGGAAATAATAAGTAGTATATCATAGACAATATTGGTTAGTAATAAAAAGTTAACAAAATATATGTTGGCTTTATAAAGTGATATGTGGGCAAGAATGACAATGATTGGTTATCTGCTTAGTCAGATATGTAGATAGTCTGGCAGGTATCAGATGAGTTATATATTCCCTATCATTATTATTATCATTTATTATTGATTGTTCATTGTTGTTGGATCGGGTCGGGTTTTGGTGTGGAAATATATTTACGGTGTTATCAAGCTAATCACGTGTTCTTGATCTGAGTTGTGTTGAAGTTCTGTAGAACAGACACTGTGAGGGAATTTTGTGTAGATATTCGTCCAAGGTAAATTAACGTCCCATACGTGTAAACGTGTAAACCCAACAGTTATAACATTAGACGAAGTAAAGTCGAGCGTTATAACAAAAGATAAAAAGAAAAAAACAAACAGCCGAATAAATATCAGATGAATTCATAACTGGGAAAATTTTATAGCTAATTTTTTTAGAATTGATTTCAATATTAATTTTAAGGCTTTCAGAAGCTAAAAATTTTGTATCCATTTTTTTCCTATAAACATTCGAAAATTTTTTCTCTTTTTTTATTTCTCTATGGTGGCCTGCTTGAATATCTGGGCTACCTGTTCCTCCGATCTAGATATTTCATCAAGTTATCTGTTTTGTTGTTTGTTTTAGCACATCGTTGTGTCTATTGTGCACACAATCTATTCAGGCGCGTTTATGAAAAGTTTACAACCTTTCGCTATACGGGATACAAAAAGGTACAATCAGCGACATCATGGTGGCCGGCAATATGCATTGAAACGAATGAACATTAATCAAACGTGGATTACCGAACTCCTAACATCTAACTGATCATCATTCAAAATTTATCGTCACAATCGATCAAGGTATAAGAAAAGGAAACTTGTTGAAATACTGTATGCTGAGAATTCTATGTTGTATCGAAAATAAAATGTTGAATAAAGCTTCTAATAATAAAAAAATAAAAAAATGGTACTTAAAACATCGATTATATTCAATTTGGTGACAGTATTTGTATATAAATAGAATATTAAACATTATGAATAAATATCTTCATATTTTGACAGTGAACTTATTTTCTTTGATTTTCCATTTAACAACCATTTATTAACTATTCAAGCTATAATATATAAATAAGTTGGGATGTTATTTTTTAAATTTTTGCATTAGATACTTAACTTTAAAATAGACAAAATTACTTAAATAATGAAAATAAGGTTATAATGTTAAGGACAGAAATGTTGTTCTTCAAATAAACAAAAAGGTGGGAGTTTATTTTTTATGAACCGATGAAAATGATCTTACAGAAAGATTTTTTTAAGCAAAATAAGTTAGTATTTTCTGAAATATTCAATAACCCATAATAATTCCAGATATGAATATTCGAGTTAATATTACTCTGCAGTTGTCATTCAGGACTTCAATACTAATGTGTAAATACAAGGCAAATTTTTTTTGATATTATGATTGTTACAAGTACTCATTAAGTTCTGTGGCTAACAAAGAAATACAGGACATGCATTTTATCATATCCGAGACTACGTTATTTTACTCGTCTGTTATGCGATTCGATTCAAACTATTAAAAATGTGTTTCAGGGAACACTGGGTATGCAGTGAATAGTTTTAAGCTCCAAACACTAAAAAATTAGACAACTTCCGAAATGAAACCTCCTCCAACCACCTTGGTAAGTATCAAGCAATATAGATCGATATCTTGCCTTATCGCTAAGACGTTGAATTGCCGACAGATCTGTGTATATGAAAGGCTAAGAATAAAATTAGCACTAAGATCAAAGGTATATATATATATATAATTACTATTATTGGCTTTATTCAATATCGTTTTTTGGTACAATATAAAATTCTCGTCACAAAGTGTTTCAACAGGTTTCCTTTTCTTAGTTAGTGGTAGATCCTCACGATAAATATTGAGTGATCGTCAGTTTCATGTTAGTGGTACAGGAATCAACATCTGAATAAGAATCTTTCTTTCTAAAACATATTGCCAGCCGGCAGGATGTATCTCGTTGTACTTTTTTCGAATTAGTACAATGAAAGGTCGTAAACATTTCAAAGACGCGCTTGAATAGGTTATGCAATTAATTAACATAGTGATCTATTAAAAGAAATAAGAAACCAGGCAGCTTGTTGAAACATCTAGATGGCAGGAACAAGAAGCCTATATATATATATATATATATAATTCAGAACTATTTACAAAATAACGAAAGATGAAAATGTTTGTCTTCTTCGCTTTCTTATATTAATCGAAATATAAATTTAATGGTTGAGTTAATGAGTCAATTAAAGTTAGACCACCACGGGAAATCTGGATGCACTGGGTGGCCGTTTCGTACTAGTATGAGACCCTTCAGAGGTGCGCATCCATGATATCACCTGCCGGATTCGGACCCAGAACCTATCGTTCATGAGCGCAAACGCTTAACCTCTAGATCACTGAGGCGACCGGTATCAAGCGGCGTTAATGTCCAAATTCAACCAACTCACGAAATTGCAATACCGTCCATTATTGTCTTAAGTGAGTTACTGTCTCTCAACAGACCCAGTTGAACTCCACTAATCACGGCTTCTTAGAACTCCGGAAAATAGCTCTTCAAGCCAGTCACTATTAAGCACTTGATTATTATTATCAGAAGGGGTTTTGTGGAGATTATAATTATTCAATATTTGAGTTCATGATAAAATATAAACTATGTCTTCATGCCAACTTATTATGTTCACCTTTCATATGACTTGAATATAAAACCTTTCGTTGAATACATTTCATAATAGAAAAATCTCTTTATGTTTTGATTTTTATTCACAAATTTATCTAAACTTTTATAGATAGACATTTTACCGTGACGAATATAAGCATATTCTTATTCATGAGCATTTAATATCATACAGTTGCAAACTTTAAAATTATTAATTTTTTTCCCAGATTGATTTACTTTCGGCTATAACACATAGGGGAAGTGTTCATTTATATATGCGTATAATCATAATCATTTAAGAAATACAGAGAACAATTAATCTAGTTTCATATATCCAATGATTAATTTTTCATATATTTATCGGCAAATAGTATTTCCCATTTGGAATATATTTCTAAACAAATTATTTCCAAGATATACTGAAACAAATGGAATAAACTTTGGACAATTAAAAAATTTCAAAGTCATTTACACTTAATAGCTTAACTATAGTTATATGGAACCTTATTTGATCGAAACTCCTCTACCTTTGTCTATATAAAAGACCCTGAAATTATTAAGAAATGTTTTAAATTAATAGAACTGATCAGAAACAATGGTCAATTTTGATATTTATGCAGAATAATTAAAGTAAGTAAGATGTGTTTTTTAAAAAAATGAAACCATATAGATTAGTAAAATTTAATAGAAATACCCTTTTAACTCATACTATTGATAAAACTATATAAACAAGCCTATTTCAATATTCAATTTTAGATCATTTGCAAATCATTGATTACAATACTTGTAAAACTTGATAAATATCATGGTTTGTTATGTATAGAAAAACATTGATAAGTTTGCTTTATCAAAAGGGGGATTTTTGATAAACAATGCCTTGTGGCAAAATTTACTAAATATGATTTATCAAAGATTTTCAATATCTTTACATCAAAAGAAAACAGAATTTTAGTAATCATAATAAATCACTTGATCTTGTCTATTGTGAAGTTTATACAAAACACGTTAAAATATTGATTATATCACTTGATGTTGTTGTTTTTTTAATACTAGTTCATTATGTGACATGTACAATAGTATAGGGGTGATTTTAGCCTAACAAAAAATTAAAAACTTTCACAATAGTATAAATTAACATATATTACATTTCACAGGTTGAAATCATGAATCAATTGAAACGAGACCACCATGGAAAACATGGGAGCACTGGACGGCCATTTCGTCCTAGTATGGGACTCCTCAGCAGTGCGCATCCATGGTCCCGCACCCCGCGGGATTCGAACCCAGGACCTACTTGCTTTACTGACATTACATTGACATTATTTACATTTAAGGTTGGTTTTACTGACGGCATTTTTGAGAAATTAGATCTAATCATAGTCATATAAAGCTTGTTTAACAAATTAATACAATAGTTGCGTTTATTTATTTAAAATCATTTGATTTCTCACTAAGTAGTGTACTTTACTTAAAATTTTAATGGCCCGAGATCTAACTCCAAGTAAGATCGTTTCTGTTTGCTATTGAAATATACATACTGTCAATCCTCGTATATAATCATCGACTGAAATCGCATTAGTCAATAACGGAATTACACAAGTCAAATACGAGAATGAATTGCGAATATGTATATTTCAAAAATCTTTGATCCAGACAAAATATCAAAGAGAAAGGAGCGAAGAGAACTGACGTACAGTGGAGAAGGCTCATGAGTCAACTCCATTTAACCAAGCGTTAATCATTATTTATAGTCACACAAAAGTAAGTCTCGGACATGTGATGAATAGGACAAGTAATGTACACACATATATGCGCTCATATAAAAACATCCAAGATTGATAAGGGAATAATTAACAGGGTCAAAATATGACTCAAGTAGAATGGATTGATTGGCCTGTTCAAAAGCTAGAATAAGGTATATAGGCATAACATAATAACCAACGCTACATAGCCCTCTTGTAGAAAATAGCGTATTCGAAAAAAATTCCTGTTTTCGAAAATAACACTGAAGGGGTATGTAGTTAACGTTAACAATAAGTAGCGAAAAAAGTAAAGTGCAGTGTCACATGAAGGGTGAGTGTATTATACGAAAGTGTCATACTTATGTAAAAGAATATATGGATATCGTAAAGGCGCGGATAAAAATGGAAACATTAGCATGCGATTATGAGCAAATTAATTAGCGTACAAAAAATTAACATGCACTTATGTTGTGACAATTTGTAATACAATAAGTTCGTATGAGCGATTCAGAATATCGTGAAAACAGTAATAAATCGTTTGTAGTTATGACAGCGAAATAAATCATGAAAATAAGTAGAATATTGCAGAAATTGACCTTTGATGCCAACAGAATAGTGAAATATGAACATGTTTTGATGAGCCGCAGGAGAGTAAGCAGCGTCGAGTACCGATGAGCGGATACGAATTTACATAAACAAAGTTAGTTCCCGTTCGTAGGATACGAATAGTAAAGCCATTAAATGATAACTGCGTCTACAGATTAAATTAGAAATTCACTATAGATCACTTGTTTTCTTGGGTATTTTTATTGGAAGACACTGATTTGATTACCCCGGAAGTGATATGAAATGCTTAATACTTTATAATATTTATTAGTCCTGAAAGTTACCTCACTGTTAAACTTATTATATATATCTAGGAGTGTGAATGCATTTTTCGGAATAAACTTAATACCAGAAAACTTATCATACTGAGAAAACAGAATACCATTTAGTCGACAGTAATTATAAGACATGAAATAATTCAATGACATTAACCTGAATAGATGAATAAGAGTAATTATTTGTCATTTTCTATCAACATAAAATGTAATAATTTAACAACACGTTCTACACTATTCAAATCTCAGATTGAAGATTTTGACAATAATTCAAGCGTTTATGTTACACTCTAAAGACTAGAATGGATTAACGAGAATAATGAGAAGTCATATCCCGTAGACAGTGTGAGGTAATAACAATCATGAGGTTTACTGATTCAGTTAAAAACCTATGAAGGTTTTATCTTATTTGAAACCCAAATATATTGGAAAGTAAGTGTTTTTTTAAAAAAGGAAAAGAATTGAACGATTATTGTAATAATAACTGACACCTTATATTCAAACAAGTCACATAAAAATAAAGGAAACATAGAATAGGTTTTCACTTACTATAAAAAACTTAAATACTCTAAACACCTTTTTATAAAGTTATTATTCAGTTCAGAAAGGAGAATGTTATCCAGGACATAAATACAAATGCAGAAAATGTAAAATTATTTAGTGTCTGTGACTTTTCGTCCAAAGATCTTGAAGTATAATACATGAAGCCGTTATGGTATTCAAAAATACAACAGAGCGACAAGAACTTTATTTTGTGACCTACAAGAATGACTTACAGTCACGTACACTTTTCATCATTTGGTGATTACAATGAGTTAGCAGCCATTTATACGGCCTTTGGCAATTAAAAAAACCCGAGTTATCCGTGGTCTATAAGCTCACATTAGTTCATTAATTTAACTCAGTAGATGAAGCAGTTTCAAAGTAAATTTTTTGCCTTTTGTAACAAATTCCCGAAACGTGTATCCTCATTATCGATTTCGTCCTATGAAAGCTTCCATATGAACTATAAAATCCATGCTTTCAATTATTTTGCAGTCGATATTGAACTGCACTTCAAAGGACAGCAATCTGGATAGAGAAATAATCAAGAGAAGAAATATTTGGAAAACAAACTGCGTTGTGGTTCCAAATGTACTACACTATAGACACCTCAACAAACAAACGAAATAATAGATTACCAATATTTTCTTTCTGGTGATTTAAATGATACAAGTGATACACAATAATATATTAAGACTGCTAGGCTCTACATTCAAACCATTTGTTCACTTTGCAAATTCAAACAAGGTAAAAGTCAAAATGTTTGTACATTCTTAGTCTACTATATCTAGGAGACTAGGTCTAGTCAGTTATGGGTGATTAACAAGCTCGCAAATTAGTAGAAAGAACATCAAACGTTCTGAAATACAAATTGTAATGGAGTTGAACTTAAATTTTAACTGATTAGTTGTAATTAATTATAATAATAGTTCAGGAATGTTGCAGATAACTTAACTTGAAAAGAACAAATTACTTGTCTACAAGCAATAGGATGAAATTTTTTTCAAAAGCTGTTAGTGATATGTTCATTGTGTTTAACGATATAAACTACCTAAAGATACTGATCGAAACTTTTAATAACAATCATTATGAAATCCAAATTACACTAGATTATGAAAGAACAATATGTTCTAAATTTCAAAACTTTTAAAGGTATCTATATAGAAAAAAACTTACAGCGGAAAATATATGTGGTATTCGAAAGAAATGTTTTTCAATGATCAGTGCAAAAAATGAAAAAATTCCATCTAACGATTGGGATATAATGTGAGTGAAAGAATTTGTAAGTTTTTGAAATAAGTACTGAAGATTGCTAGAATATTCACATATTTTGAATATGAAATATCTGTCACAAATTACCTTTAAAACTTGAGAGAGAAACCTTATGTGAATCAATATACTGAACCTTTAGATGGATTAATTATTAAGTCATTTCAATGATAATTATGATGAGATATATGCAAAAATGTGACTCGATAAAGAAAAAGTGAATCCTAAAAATATAATTAATGGATTGGAAAAATTGTATTCCTGACGTTTCGTGACTTATTCAAGCCACTGCTTTAGAGTAAATAAATAATCGATATTAAATAGTACAAAGGAAAGTTGTGTTAATTTAATATCGGTTATTTGTTTACCCTGAAGAAGTGGCTTATATTATGTCACGAAACGTCAAAAATACAATTTTTCCACTCATTGGAATATAACAAAAATATATTTATTATTAACTCTTTACCCAACGCTCAATTTGTTTGTGACTATCACAGTCCAACCTTGGTATTGATACCTGTGAATAGTTTAGCTAGTTAAGGCTTAGTTAGCAAATGAATATTTAATCGATATCTTAGCTCATCTTACCAAGTGTCATTTGTTGTCAAAGTAATTATTCAACAAAGTTTAATAGTGATAGATAGTATTATGTCCACACAAAAAATTCTTAACAGAATTGCACATTCTTATTTTATAAAAGAAATATGTGCCGTAAAATTATAGCGTATGACAACCAAATGAAAAAGTAATTCATCTCAAAGGTACAAATGAGCATAGCTTTTTCTTCTGACATTATTTGTATGGTCAAGTTGATAAGTCTCTAACATTATCTTTCTCTAGTTATATTCTTAAATTATTGTAAATTGTCGTTGTTCTATCTATCATCCCCTAATGTTTTTTGTAGTATCGGTTTTTGTTTACTTGTCTATTTTGTTGAAAACAGTTTTATGATTCCACTTCACCTTGTATGATTTTTGAAAGTCTTAATATTAGCTCAATCCCTAAGCAAAGGATTAATTTACATCTCTATGTCATACACTAAATAAGAGGAAACACTGACTTTAGTAATGTATGAAAAGTGTTGAGTAAACATTTTATTATATATTGAGGATGTTAATTTTTATGGTCAGCTTTATAAAGATGTATTAGTAACGATTAGATTGATATTAGAGTGTTTGGCTTGTTTATGTATTCATATGTTATGATATTATAACCAAAAAAGGCGATTCAACTTTCATATAATAAAACCTATTACTAGTCAAAACAATCCCATTAAAATATAATTATCACCTAGGACTTTCTATGAAGTAATAAACAGTAAAAACATGAGTTTCTTTAAGTTTTTAAGTACATTGCTTTAACATCAAACAACTCTTTACTGAAAAACTTTTTATTTTATTATATAAAATTTATAAATTAAAAGCTTTTTAGAATGGACATTTGTGGATACTGTAGTAATGTTAATAGTTGAATTTATGGGTAGATGTAAGCTAGACCACTATTGAAAACCTAAAGCGCTGAACAGTCTTTTCATCTTGGTATGGGACTACTCGACAGTGCGCATCCACGATCCCGCACACGGGACTCGCACACAAGACCATCGGTCTCACGCGTGGACGCATAACACTTAGATTGCTAAGACGGTCGGCATCTAACGGTGTTAATGTCTAACTTCAATTGATCCATAAAATTGCGCAACCCTTTATCTCTTGTCTGAGGTAAATAACTGACTCTACCCAACACGGACTCTTAGTAGAAGCTTTTTGTAAGTTATTTCTTCTTTGTATAATGTCAGAATGAAGAAGACAGATTACAAAATTTAAAACTGGTTGTAAGCTGTATCTTTTATTTAAAATAGTTCATTTGGTTTGATGTAATTTTTCTCTTTTTTGCCCATATTTTTTTACTCTTATTTAAAAAACATCTTTCTCTTCCAGTGCTTTTGAGCAATCACTTATCATCAATGTACTCATCATAAAAATAAAAACTTGACTAGAAAGAGAACAATTAACCACTTACTGACTCTGCTTGCAAACATATAAGGAATATGTATGGAGTTTGAATCTTGGAACATTAGTTTTTTTTATAGCGGTAGTGTTGTGTAACTTCATCGAAATCAGTTTATATATGTTTTAATCCATTTGAAATATATATTAAATATAAATTGACACTGTTCTTCCCAAAAGACTACAATATTTATTTTAATTATAAAATGTTCTTTTGAACTTCAGAATAAGCATTATCTCTGAACTAACCAGAAAATAGATTAAAAGCTAGTAATTGACTCAAAAATCTCAGAAAATCTATTGGATCTATATACTGAAATAACATAACCGTATTTCACAGCACTTTGATAAAAAAATGTTTGGGATAGTTTCAATATCTCAAGGAGAAGGTTTAAGATGAATAATTTAAAACTGGAATTTCAGTAGTTACTTTTATTAGATTTAATCCCTACTGGGATAGAGTAGTCAAAATTATATGTCGTTATTTAAATACTTCAAATATAATCATATAGTTTAAGATAAACATTTAATCATAATTACATTAAACATGAAGTGTATTGTCTAGTATATAAATCTATTTTAACAAAGTAAAATGTGGAATAACTTAATCAAGGTGTTATAATGTCAAATGCATTCAGACAATATTTATTTATTAAATAGTCTTTTGTAAATTACAGAGACTGGAATGATCTCAGCATTCAGCATAAGAATAGTGTATTCTCAGGTTAATAATACTAAATAATATAAATTAACTTACTTACTCGCTTAGTCACTTACCCTTGTTACTCCCATTGCAGTATAGGCCGCTAACCAGCAATCTCCAACCCATTCCGTCCTGGGCCCAAATGGTTGCTCTGGTCGTCAGAAGGGATATCAGCCTCGCAACTCCCGAAGAAACTTGGCTTTCACCATGAGGTGTCACAACTTTTCTAAATGAAGACCTTTTAACTCACAGAGCAGAGTTTAAATGGTTTCAATTATTTCTTTCTGGTTAGCGTTTTTTAGTGAGTTAGTTTTCTACAGAATGGAATCCCTAACCTCATACCCAATCCTTCTCTATTATCTGTGCTTGGAACAGGCAAAAGCCCTAGAAGGGCTTCAGGTGGAGTTAATATAAATTAAATCATACTTTGAAAAAAAACAGTTCAAAAATCATCATTCTTAGTGACTTGGTAACTTAAAATATTTTTAATGAAAACTAAATACAAATATTAAGCAAAATTTTTGTTTCAAAAATTAACCACAAATGTCACTTTAAATTTTTGTTTCCTGTAGACAATTTTAGAAATTTCACAGATTGAAATCATGAGTCAATTAAAGCTAGACCACCATGGGAAACCTGGAAGCACTGGACGGCCGTTTCGTCCTAGTATGAGACTCCTCAGCAGTGCACATCCATGATCCCGCACCCCGCGGGATTATGAACCTGGGGCCTACTGGTTTCGCGCACGAGCACTTAACCACTAGACCACTGAGAAATAATTAGTAACAAGTTGCCTAACACTGATGCATAAAAAAGGGGTTACTACTAAATTATGTTAATAAAAAAATGGCTTAATGATATAGTTTTTTCTGACATATCAAGTCCAAAAATAACAAAATTTTAGAAAGAGAATCTAATCTTAGTTCACTGATTTACTTATACGATAAAGTTAGGAAGAAAAAAATTCTCTATGAAGATAACCTTCCAAAAACACTAAAAGTAAGAACAACTTTAAAAACTTTATAATAACTCTTTAAATTTTGTTTAAAATAGAACGACATTAAAGATGCACAGTAAATAATTAAATCAAATTCACATATATGTGAGTTATATGAGCTTAATAAGATTTATTTGATAATTAAATAATGAACATTTTTCATTGGATCCTGCCTATAAGTATATATATATGTCTTTTGAAACAGAATTTAGATCTGCAAAATAGTTTCATTATGTTCATCAAAACCATTTTTTATTAGATAAGAAAAAAGAAAAACTTTTTTTTCAATCACGAGGATATCACATTTCGAAAAATTCGTAAATAAAAATAAACTTACTAGTGACTGACTTCAAGATATACTCCTGGAGTTCTAGTGAAAAGCCGTTACCCGTGGAGTTCAACCAGGTCTGTTGTGAGATATCAGCTCACTGAAGACAATAGTATACGATAGAGCAACTTCGTCGACTGGTTGAAGTTAGACATTAACACCATTGGGTGCCGGATCAGTGATCTAGTTGATTAAGCGCTTGGCGCGGACTGATAGGTCCTGGGTTTGAATCTCGCTGGGTGCGGGATCATGGATGTGCACTGCTGAGGAGTCTCATACTACGGCGAAACGGCCGTCCAGTGCTCCCAGGTTTCCCATGGTGGTCTAGCTTCAATTGACTCATTATTTCAATCTGTGAAATTAAATAATGAACAATTTTTCATTGGGTCCTGCCTATATATATATATATATATGTCTTTTGAAACAGAACTTGGATCTGCAAAATAGTTTCATTATATTCATCAAAACCATTTTTATAGATATGAAAAAAGAAAACTTTTTTTCAATCACGAGGATATCACATTTCGAAAAATTCATAAATAAAAATAAACCTAACAAAATTACCAAATAAATATTTCGGAAACTTAATTGACTAATCTCCAAAACATAAATGTCATTTGAATAAAGAAAAAACAAGAAAAGAAGAAACAATATCGAAATGTAAATGGATTCATGATTTCATTATGTGTTAAATAAAGCTTCAAGTGTTTAAATGTAATATAGTTTATCACATGATATAAGTGAACATAATGCAACGATATATTTTTATTGATCTGTGTATTACTGACCAACTGATCAGTTTTAATGGAATGTTTCCTTGTTAAAAAAATTAAAAAAAGAAAGAAAAGATTGTTTTGCTTGTCATAAATTCCTTTTGCTTAGTCCAAGCATAAATTTTCTAATTCATATAAATGAAATATAATTGTTTCTTAATTTCAGTTATGAATGTGGAAAATGTCAAATGACTTTTATTCCAACTAAATTACTTTTTCATAAACGTTGGATAAATGAATGTTATAAAGAGTATGTATTTAATTTTTCCAAAAACCTTTCACGGTACATCAACACATAAATTACCTGTTTTTTTTGCATACAAAGATCGATAACCTTTAAATACCTTTTTTCTTTCTTATGTATGCAAACTTAAACATGTGTAAGCAAGTGCTTTGTCAAAAGAAAGCATTGAGTTATATATATATATAATAGTCTGAGATGACGGTGGCTAGTAGTGGAATCCAGAACGCGTGTTTCATCTTATTTGGGACTCGTCAGCTGGATGTACCTGATCAATTACAGTCCTAAACATCAACGGGAAGATTCAAGCAACTGACACAAAAATGAATTAAACTTCACTCCAGTGCACAAGCTAGGGACTTTTTGGACTCGGTAGCTAAGTGGATAACTCAATGTCATTTGGAGCGAGAAGCAATCTATACATGATGTACATGTGCCAATAAGAGACTGATCAATTGCATTCCTAAACATCATTGAGAAGATTCAAGCAACCAATACAAAAACGGAATAATTCAACATTATTACGAAATCTACAAGCAAGAACCATTTCCAACTTTATAAAACAATTGTTCGCTTAAAGGTCTATAATATATTAGGCTTTGAAATTTTATGCTTTTATAAAGAGCAAGTAATTCAGTGAGAATTTCTAGACGATAAAATTCGTATTACTCTGAATCTCGCTTATTTCAAACTTCCCTGATGAATATACTTTAGTATACATGCAAACACTTGTACAAAGTATAGTGTACAGTGTATATCAATAGAATCTAAAATAATTTCACTGTTTTGCTTTAAACTCTACAGTTAGATCTTCACTCAGATGTTGTTGTTCACCTTGAGACTAACCTATTATCCACAACATCAGATGCATCCTTATTATTATCTATGCCAATGAGCTACGATATTTACAATTGTTCAACAGGTATTGTTATTAGTTATAAATACTTATATCTTCCCGTCGTTGATATTCAGGACAACACAATTAGTTTTTATTGCTATATAGACTCCTAGATCCGATACCGCAGTGTTACCTGTGAAATAAATTGCTAAGCATTTTAGATGTGAAACAATTTTGAAGATTTTTCTCTCAGTTATGACGACTTTTGCAAAGTAAATACTGCCAACGTTTCAGAAGATTAAACCTCGTATTCTCGTTTAACGCTATCAACAATGTGTTTCTAAAATATCTTCACTTGATTCCAATAGACACATATATAAGCTTATACAACTTATAACTATCAGATATTTTGTTATTTTAACTTATAAACGCCCATTAGAAACTAAGTAAACAACAGTAATTTATTAAATTTAGTGTTTCTCTTCACTGGAAACCTATTTTTCCTCTTAGTTCTGTCCGATACTTTAGAAAACCAAAACAACAAAATTTGGTTAGAGCATACATTTTGCGTTTAGTTTTTTTTAAAGAGAAACTATGGAAACTTTATTTCCAACGTTTCTAAACATGTATCATTTATAATCGGAACAAATGTAAAATTTAAGCAGAAAAAAACAATTTCCTTTCTTTCTCTATCCCTGTCTTTTTTTCACGTATCTTAATAAGTGGCATACAAGAATTTCTGCTTTTATATATATCCCTTTTTATTATTCTTTAGGTATGAAGATAGTAATTCAGTGTATGCAACAAAGATAGGAAATCCACGTGAATTAGTACATAATTAGCTAAAACATGTTTTTTTTAGTTTTATCAACAAATTCTTACTCTTTACACTAATTATAAATGATCATTGATTGGAGTCATTTTTATTAGTTTAAGTAAATTTTCTTAATTTAAATAAGCAGTTTTCTTTCAAAACCTGTACTTTGATGTGGTAGCTATAAATAAATCAAGCATTGCAAAGTAATTAAAGTACAAAGTATGATTTGTATTGTAATGGCTTCTCAGCAAGTCAATCAATATCAAGTCTCTTTACCATATGTTATTCTAGGAATCCAAACTCACAAGTTTTTTACTAAAGAAAAAAATGGCTTATCAAACAAATAGCTTTCAGACTCCACATTTCTTCATCTATGACATTTGTAAGCATCAGTATACATATTTTGTATTTTTTTTACAATAAACTAATAATAAATTTTAATTATATCTTGTAGAGGCAAAATTATTCCAGAGTTGAAATATTTCAGATGACATTATTTTTAATTGAACTTCATGCAAGCATCAAGCAATAAAAATTCAATGACCCATAAGATATACTTAAGGATTTACCCATTAAAATTCAAGATAATAGTTTATTAATACATGAAATCTCAAATCTCGACTATATTTTCCGTTTTGGGGATTAATATAAAAATGTTAGTAGTAAAATTAGATGTCAGAAAAGAAAACCTTGAATATAATTTCCTCTTCTTTGATATTAATTAATGGTTAGTCAGTCGTTTTTCAGCTCTTTTATTCATAAATCTTATGAAAAATATCATTACGAATCCCGTATAACAAAAGAATAATGAAAAGTGGTTATGAGAAGACAAAGATTGTTAGAACTATGTTACTTATTTAGAGAACTCCATTATGCTCTGATCACTATGAGGTGCTCTTTAGTAAAACAAAAGCTCATCCTAACCTTGTAGCATTTAACTAAAAAAAATACGAGTAGTAATTTTTCGCTCAACATTAACGTTCATCATCAATAGATTTCCTTGTTCTCTCTTTATTACCTATCATAAATGTTCTGGTCAAACACCAATACAAATCTACAGTTACGGAACTTCTTTCGTCAATCACATGGAAGAGATATGTTTTCACTTCTTAACTTTTGTTATTGGGTCTCAGATGACTTAAAATTTAATGTTTTTCTAACTATCCGGTTTCTAGGCAAGCTAAGATTTTATTTCTGAGTCAGAAAAGTTTGACTATTCTAGCCTTTAGATTTTAAGAGTAATATCAATATAAGCAACCGCGGGATAGCGAATACATACGTTAAACTCTTCAATTTCCTGATGTTAAAAGATTTATTTGTTAGAATTAGATGTAGCTAAATTGGATTTTTGTACAATATTCAGTTGGTTACGTTGCATATACATCTATAATTATATAAACATGTATAAATTTATCGATAAAAACCAAGATGCCAGATACCATACGTTTTACATTACTCTAATGTGACGAGTAGGAAATTTTAGTGCAAATTCATTTCTTAATGATTAGCGAAATCTAACTAAAATATAATCAGTTTTCAAAGTAATTTCTCATAAGTTTTAACAGATTCTGAGTGAAATAAATCCCTGATTACCTGTTGATCAATGCATTATAGCACATGAAAAAGAATCTTAATTTTTGAATTCTTCTTAGAATTATGGGTTAGAATATTTTGTTTGTTTCTTGGAGTCATATTTAAAAGATCATTTTAAATTTGTCCCAGGCGTTTATTACACTGTAAAAACAATCATTAGTGAGGTTAAATAGCCCAAATTACTTATTTTTACAGTGAACGTTTTCCATAACACATGAAATACGTCGAACGTTTTCTCATCTATCACTGAGTTTACACTCCAAGACTAAATACTTACATCATTCGTTTTTGACCTAACATAAGATTAAAAACGAGTTAGGGTATACCGATTGATTATGTTTCTATCAACAATTTTATCCCCATAATTGTACTGAACTTTTCAGTTTTCATACAAGTTTAATTTTATAGTAACAAGTGTACAAGTTATATTCATTAAATTTTAATGGATGAATCAGATGAATCAACTATAAATTAAAATTCAGCTTACATAAATTATGAAGTACGTGATAAAGATCCCAGTTCAATGTATACTAAATATGTAATTTTATGATGATAATACAAGGTTTATATGCTTGGATAAGTTTCGTTTATACTTCTTGAAGTTGGAGGCACTGTTTAAGGACAAACGCATAAGATAGCTTCCAGTTTTTATGAGTTAGTATCTGATAGTCAAGTTTTAATAAGCTCTTCTTGACTGTATGTAAATGTATTATTTCGATTTTAGGTAAACTTTGTTTAGGTAAGAGAAAACAAATTTTATCTGTGAATAAACATTGTACATTAAGTAACTCCAATGAAAGTAAGAAGTTAAATTCTATCTAAATTGTTACTTAAGCATCTTTCTAGTGAAACACCGAAACAAGTGAATTTAATGATCCTAAATGGTGTTTATCGGGAGTAAAGTCCGACTTACGTCTCTGTGTGGTACCCCAGAGACAATGCAACCCCGTTTTGCAAACTAATATGAGCGGCTAGGCAGAGACTGGGCTGAATCTCCACTTTCTCCCGAGTAGGGATTGTTAGAAAGGGGCGTATTATATAAACACAACTGAAATGCAGAACTGGAGAAAGAATTTCCCGTTTGGCACTTAACCGAATTACCTCCAACAAGGCCTATTAGGTCTAGTAAAAACCAGGGCTAATAACCATAAATTATGTCGTAACCAGTATACAAGAGTCAACAGCAAACTTGTTTGCAGTGTGAGTGTGAATGAACATATCATCGGCAGACGACATGTAATCAAAAGGATTTGAATGCTACTTATTCATGTTTTGTTCATTGCCACTGTGACACATCTATCTAAACTTATGACTCTTATTTTAAAGCAGATGTTTAAAATTCATAATGATCAAAGTCTAAGCAGGATACTCAACATTCATTGGCCGGATACCATCAGCAACAGCCTTCTCTAGGAGAGAACGAACCCGCTTCCAGCTGAGGAAGAAACTAGGAAAAGACGATGGAAATGGATAGGACATATATTACGCAAATCGTCAAACTGCATCACGAGGCAAGCCCTAACTTGGAATCCCGAAGAGAAGCGGAAAAGGTGGAGGCCAAAGAACAGATTACGTCGGGAAATAGAAGCAGATATGAAAAAGATGGATAACAACTGGAAGGAGCTGGAAAGGATTGTCCAGGACAGAGTCGGATGGAGAGTGCTGGTGAGTGGCCTATGCTCCTCCACAAGAAGTAACAGGCGTACGTAAGTAAAGTCTACTCTGTACAATTGTTTTATACTTTGAAAAGTTATTTGAATAGTCAATCTATTCAAAAATCTCAGACAATTATTTAAAAGTGTAGTATTCATTTGTGTAAAGCTAAACCTAATAAGTAAAAAATAATATCTGATTGTTATCTTTAAAATTTTAAATAATCCACTTACTATACATCAAAATCAAATATACACCAAGATTGAAAGTAGGAACTAAACTTTTAGTGAATATATAACTTTAGTGAAATAAGCATTTATAGCATACTTTTTTTCTTACTACATTAAAAGTCATGCGTTATAACTAAAACATTTTCTATCATTCTAAATGTTGTGTGTTTTTTTTTGTCTTTTGAAACCTGAATTCATTCATAATTAAAAAGGAACGAAGTTATATAGGAAAAAATAAACAAAGAAATTGAGAATGACCATTGAAATGACCAAAATATAACATACATTAAATAATACTGACATACGTTTGTTTTCTTTATTTCTTTTTTTTATATCTCATTTATTCAATCCATGTTACAATAAAAATTTTCTACAGGACAATAAATCTTTTTTTTACTATAAACTAAATAAATAAAGCATAAAATTGATTATATTTGTTTATTCAGGTCAGTTAGTTAATTTACTGAAAATGTTCAATTTTGTTTTTATTAATCTATTTTGTTTCTTTGGACAGGATAGAATATAACGTAACTACTATTGAACAGATTGAAAACTCCTCATCTTAGAAAATATTAATCACTGAAAAGTCCCTTAGTGAATCAAAATATTAAGGCAAAAAGTAAAGTAAAAAGTATATACTTAAGCATTATGACAAAAAAATTAATTCATTAGATTTGATTTGGTTTATTTCTAATTAAAATTTTAGCGAAAGGAGTACAGTTACAGTTGTTAGAGAAGATGAGTAAAATTGCTATTTTAACCTGGTTTATTGACGTAATAAAGATTTTAACATTATATATATGCGATAAAATTGATAAATTTAATATTTGTCGAATATTAGGACGAAACGGTCGTCCAGTGCTTCCAAGTTTTCAATTGCGGTCTAATATTGATCGATTCATGTTCTCGATCAAAACTCAACAATCTCCATAACCATGCACTGACATTTATATTTATAGTGATATGGTAAATATATGTCTATAAAATAATACAAAAGGCTATATCATTAAATGATTCGAGACTCTGATTATCAAGTAAGGTTACGTATCAATAAAGGAGTTAGATAAGAAAAGAAAGATAAAGATAATTCATAAGTCAAGATTATGAAAGGTAACTGTTCTAAGAAAAATGAAAAATATAAAGGTCACAATAATTATTACGTAACATCAATCGGTAGTTGTCATTTCGAATCACTTTAACATTTAATATTTAATTTATTTGATGTCACTGAAATCATCTCGAATGGAAACATATCGCCTTAGTGTTTTAATCATATTTTTTCTTACATAGGAATTAGAATTTACAATAAAAATGTTCACATGAGAGAATAACAGTATCGTCAGCAAAGATATGATAGAAAAAAATAAGTCTACAATGAAGGTTTTGCTCCCCTATGTGTAAACCAAAATGTTTTCTAAAAGCATAACCAAGTAATTAAAAATTTCATCAGATGAATCTATATTACCATGCAAATTAAAGACACTAAATAAATCACAATATTATTAGATCAAATTACAAAGGCCAACCAAATAAAATGTGAATACATTTTTATTTTAACTCATGAGCATGAGTTTGTTCTGAAGTCATTTCACATTGTACTATTTAGACTAAAATATTTTTAAATAGTAGAACTCAAGCAGTTTGAATCAGTTGAAACAAAAATATAAATTTTTACATTAACGTTTGGATATCATTGTATTTCTCGATTGTAAAAACTGATATATCAATCACACTACGTGTATAGTTCAATAAGATGGAATATTTTAATAAAAGTTTGGAAAATTATGCAATCAGGCGATAATTAAACAGAACATAATTTCATTATAGCTTATCAGTACTTGTCCCGAAAGTAAAAACATGAATTTAACTTTATTACTTTAAAAATGCATGGTGCGGCACATCATGTTAAAACCACTATTTAGTTTGGCCCTTCTTATATATTTTTGAATATTTCTCAAGTGTTGTTTTGTTTGACATTTTCTACTTGAAAATGATAGTTCCTCCAAATCGATACGTCCGGTTACACTCCATTTAGGTAACTTATGTCTTTGCAGTTTAATTAGTGATTCAACACAAAATATTCACTAACTTTACAAACATATTTATTCAGCTCATAGTCATTATCTACGGGTTTAATATCATTAGAAATGTGTTGAATAACTGATTGTGTCACTTTAACCTCATAAAATCCATAAACCTATCATAAAGCTAGAAAATAAATCCTTAATGTTAATATGGTTTCTAGTCTATAGTAGAGTAATTCACCAATAGGAGTAAAATCCTCCCTAAGTAGTTGCTTATTAAATTCAGAATGTATGTACTATTTCAATTAATTCTACTTACTTTCCTCTCTCTTAACCTACTGAAAACTGTCAGCATGAACAGCATTATTATTCTTTAGTGAAACTTACTATTCTAACGAATTCATAGACACGAAATTTGCGTCTTCTCAGAACGTATTACGGTGTTTAAGATTGCTAAGATAAGACTTATTTGAACTTTTATTTTCAAATCCCTCTGAAGAAAGATCATCTAATAAATGTAAATTGCCAAAATGTAAAATAACATATAATGACCAGTGAATCAGTTGAAATACACTTTACTCTCCCACATCTTTCTAAGTTAAAATACTATAAAAGTAAGGTTATTTATCGGGAAAGCACATATCTCTCTTAATAAGCGATAAAAGTAACTTCAGATATTATCATTCTATGAAACAGATAATTTTTTAAAATTTTGAACAGTAGCTGAACACTGAAATTCATATATATTTTTTAGAAATGATTCCAGCTTACAACCTATGTGATTTATGTAAACTGATTTCATATACTTTGTTTTAATGAATTAACTAACTAGTTATGAAAAGCAAATCGGCCTTATTTATTAAGCAAAGTAAGTTTGTATCAAAAGGGGTTTTGTGGATATTATAGTGATTTTAATAATAGAAATTATGAGTGATCTAGAGGTTAGACGTTCGCGCGAGACTGATAATTCCTGGGTTCGAATCTTGCGGGGCGGGCTCGTGGATGCGCACTACTGAGGAGTCCCTCAGTAGAACGAAATGGCCGTCCAGTGCTTCCAGTTTTTTCATGGTGGTCTAGCTTTAATTGACCCATGATCTCAATTATTAAAATTCAAAGTATATTTGTTATGTATCTGTTACCAATAGAAATAAGTGATTTCTAATGTTAATTACCCGACTTATTTGAATTTTGCAAGAGTTTGGAATGGTTATCATAAATACAAGAAACATATTGTGAAATTAATAATCTAAAATTATGTCAGAATAATTTTCCTACATGATTTATTTTTAATTTATAATTCGTATATCTGATCATATGGTGTACTTTCAAAAGTTATTAGGATTATTTTCCCACCTATCTACAGTAGTTTAGTTGAACTCTACAACTTGTACTTTCAAATAAACTGACTGATCTACAAGCATCTCATGAGAAATAAAATATACTCTGATCTTCAGGTTATTTTGATGCCCTATTACATTTAAAAAATATAAAAATAACTGAAATTTCCAACAACAAAAATACATCGTTTTGTGACTTTAAACTTATTTTTACCTTTCACAGTCTTTTTTAAAATGCCGTTACGTGTGTAAGCAGTAGATGCTAAACTTTAAACCCTATCAGATTACATTTTAGAAAAATCAAAACGACGTCGATAGAAAAATCATAATATGTAACCGGATAATAATGTTTAAATCACGTCAGGCAACTGAAAACTATTGATCTACATGAAAATAATTTTATGGATAAAACCCATGTTAAATAGAAGGAATAACTAGCGTAACATGTTATTTAGATTGTAAATGTAGGCTAAAATTTTAGACTAAATGCTCTCACCAGAACATCCGATGTAGCAACTCCAGAATTGTATTAATGGTATAATCTAGAAATCAAATAAACTACGTGCGACCTATATGAAAAACGGCGACCGAACTTCATAGTCACATTATAATAAATCATCCCTTTTTAAATTATGACTGCCACTAAACGTTGTATAATAATGCCTTGAATCTTAAAATTCAAGTTTTTTATTGCTACCAGAGTCATTCCAATTTCTGATAGATGTGAATTCAGATACTAGAAAAACAAATAACTATTCCTAATATTTTTATATTCAACTTAAGAGCAAGAATTAAAGTAAAAAAATATCCGGTTTCAGCTTATTCTGTTAATCGCTTTCGAATAGACAACAATCTAGTTAAATTCGAAAACATTTCAACATAACCATTATTTATTTATTTCAACGCGTAAAAATTGGTACAAAGAGGCAGCGAATACATAGGCGCCACACAAGTCACTCGACTGTCCAGACTGAAGCAGGTGGTTTTCTTAGGGGACCAGACTCGGAGCCTTTGACCTAAATGTCTGATCCACAAGGCAGTGGAGCAACTTCAGGTGATGCATTCCCATGATAGCCGGTGACTAACAATTGGTTCATATGCCATTTGTTCTTTCAGGCTCCTGGAGCCTGTGTGCACCATTGATTTGGAATGAGGGTTTTCCAACTCCCCTAGGCGGACCCTCCGTATCCACCAACCCGGTTCACTTTTCGCCCTCTCAATTTCGTAAACAATAGTAGTGCTGCGAGAAGGCAGTGAGTAGGACCTTTCTGGCAGTGTCTATATGAACGTGGCCATTTGATAGCATTTCGACAGGGAGAGCTGACTCTCCCCACCCTCGGCCGCACTAGGGCATTCAGACCTTCCTTTCACTTTTGCATAAAAGGATATACAAAATGGTAAATAATCAGAGGATTAAATCAACTGTGAAGTAAAAAAACACTTCTCAATTTCCAAATTCCAGTAACTCATTGTACAATGTCATAAAGCTAAAGTCCTATTCACAGACTTCAATGATTGAAATGTTACCAATATAGCAGTTTTCAATATATTGTGATCAATTTATTAAATCACAAACTATAGTATTTCAATAGTTTCTACTTTAAATTATCTTAAGCAGTGTTAACCCATAAAAAAAACTATTATCGAATAAATCAGGAACATTGTAAACTGAAATGTAAGATGTGTTATTTTAAAGCAAAAGCTTAAAAATGGAATCTATAATAAATTAGTACAACTACATTATTATTTATCATTACTCGATAAATACATGTTAAACTATGACCATTGGTAACACACAATTAAACTCTTTTCTGTTGGTTTATATAAATCAGTTTCAACTACACTCACATTCAAGTTAAAGAAAATCGGCTAAGTTTCATAAAATTTCTTATTTTTATTCTACACTTAGATTTAAATATTTAAAAGGCTATACATCATTTTTTTATGAAAAGACTATTAGTAAAAGCCTGAATGTCGAAAAAACAATTTCATTTTAGGTGGCCTTATGTATTTCAGAATATTTTTATTCTTTTAGTAATAATGGAATGTATTTTCCGGTATTCAAAAGGATAGCATTATTCATCAAAATATCAATAATGTTTCTCATCAATTGAATGTTAGAAGATTATGATTTTCAGTAAGACTCAAACAAGCTTAAAACTCACAATTATTTCATACTCTTATTAATTTATCTATATTAATTCAGTGTTTTACATAATCGAAATCGCCAAACTGTACCACGAGGCAAGCCCTAACTTGGAAAGAATTGGAAAGGATTGCCCAGGATTGGGTTGAATGAAGAGTGCTGGTAGGTGGCCTATGCTCCTTCACGAGGGATAACAGGCGTAAGTAATTCGGTGTTTAGCATTTTCAATTGATAATTCAATTTTGTTCAATATGCATTCTGAATTAACTGACCGCTAATTTTATGTCTGTTGAATCTTTAGTTCTAATCGAATTCAGTATATTCACTTGTAATTTGATGCCCAGTCTGCGTGAATTAACATAATCTCGACTATACTAGATAGGATAGCCAATAAAAATCCTGACAATAGGCTTTGTGCTTGTTGATACTCTTCAGGGAGGTTTGTCGGTAATTTTGAGAGAGCTGATGTTTCATGTGAAGCTCGATCCCCAGTCACTTTATCTCAAAACCCGAAACGTTACTATTAAACTGTCCGGTTGTATTCATGTATCTATTTTTATTTTACCGATTTTTGTGTAGAATAAATATTAAATTTCTATTTTTTAACAATAAGCTGTAAACTTGTAACCAGTGTAATGAAACATTTGATATCTGTGAGACAAACTTTATGAATACTTCCAAACAGCTCAAATGGATTATTGATGTAGCATTACATGAGTAGTGGGAAAATAGTCTTTATATTTTATTCTATACCTAGACTGTTTTAATTTGAAGCACACCAGTCTATCTATAGTATAATTTAGCAAGCATTTGAAACTTCCTATTTTTTGTCATAACGCTGATTGATAAGTTTATAAGTAATTACTCACCTTAAGACATAGTACTCAAAGATTTACCTAGTTATCTTGAACTCTGTCAACTGAGAAAGAACCTACGATGAATAAGACAAATATTTAGAGATTTCATTGAGCAATTATTAAGAAATTAAATGAAATTATTTATCATTAGGATTTCAAAAACAATGCAAATTCTTAGAAATGTCAATATTCCTTTTTTTATCTCGTCACTAAATTATTTAAACTGAACAGCTTAACAGTTCTCGAATACGAATTCGAATAAACATTACTGTGAAACGAACTATCCCTTTTTAATGAAACAGGCATGTTCATTGTCGCATAGATAAACATTTAATTGTAGTGAATCAAATCTATAATGCAATTACAGTTATCTTAACTGTAACTTTTATGCGAAAATGTGTAAATTATACTCTACTATTAGTGATCGGTTATATATTTCAACTTGTAGGCAATGAACGTGTCTGAGTAATGCAAACGGTTAAAAAAACTCGTTATAAAAGAGAATCTTAGCATTTTCTATCTGAATTGAAAACTGAATGCGATTTAAATACAAATATTGATCTTAGTGTGTGTTATAAGCTAGACATAATGTTTGATTTTAATAGGTTGATATAGATCATGCGCCTAATCAATTAAAGTTATTTATCTACACTAAAGCTAAATATTTCCTTTCAAAATCTGATTACAACTGCCACATTTTTGCTCCATCTCAGAGAATCTTCCATCCAGTGTTTAAAAGTCTCGAACTAAATAGCTAGTATGCTTCCTTAGTACCTTCTACTACACATGTCTAACCAATCGCTTGTGTTTCTGAAGAAAAGCTTGTGAGAGTTTTCCATTGGTTGCATTGATCTTACAAAGACTATTTCAGATAAAATGAAAAGCTGACTGCTTGTAATGTATTCATGTGCTTTTGATCACAGGTTAGTTGTGAGATGAAAACAAACACCTTTCGTGTCGTTCCTTTTCATTTCTTAGCAATGAATAGTTCCAAAAATGACAATTTTGGAGGAATAATTTATGTCGAGAAGAAAAAGACTTTTCAGCAAAGAGAACATTCCTTTCGATAATATCAGATTCTTAAACTGCATGACCATATAATTACAGGTACTTTTACATTCAGTAGTCCATTCGTTAAATAGAGGAATTTTATAAAATTATCAAACATTGCCGAGCTTGTTCAAATATCGAGACAGTCTATGTAAAAGAATTATTTTACGCAAGAAAATGCTTAAGAAATTAGTACTGTCAAAGTGAAAATTTTCTTTTCTGGAAAGTATTTTTTAATGAATCAATGACTCTCCTTCGTTGTTTTAATGTATTTCAATTTACCAGACATTCTTATCTTCTTTAGCAATGAGTATAACTGTGTTATGTTGCCCAGTTCAAATTCTGTGATTCAAAAGTAATCTAAATTATCATTTATCTTTTGAATAATTTCCTATGGGAAACTCTTATTTAAAGCTTAAATCTCTTATGATTGACAAGATGAGTTTTGTTATACAATAAAAATGACACTATGAATGTAGTTTTGCATAGATTGCTTACTCCTCACAACGCATGTTCTATCCGAAACGCTGAAATTCATATAATTTCACAAAACCCTATCATGCGCCCACCAGTGACTACCTTCAAAATGCAATTTCTGGAGTTCTATTGAGAAGCCATGACTAGTGGATTTCAGTCATATAGTGTATGAGATAGTTATCCAGCGCAGGGAGTAAGGGTTGCGCAATATCGTGAATTGATAAAAGCTAGATGCTAACACTACTGAATACCTGTTTAGTGATCCACAATTTAGGCCAAAAACCAAAGAACGAAACTTAAATTCCTAAATAATCTTTTGTTAACTTATTGGGGTGAGAAATCAGACAATGTACATAGAGATTCTGTTTTATGAATCCGCTTGTGCAGTTAACTAAGTTTACTAAATATTAATTTCAATAGCCTTTGACTATTTCAAATTTCTAATCACAACATCTATAATACATGATAAGTGGTCTGAATAGATTATATTATTTCTTCCACTCACTGTTATATATAACATAAAAGGTTGCTTTTACAGTAACCGCTTTCATTAGTATTTTCACTATAGATACTATGGTAATGAAATAATTTTATCTTATTTATGAAGTGATTTAGGGTCATTAATTATTCATTAATTGTGTTCTCATCATAACTTCCAATAGTATTTCTATAGAAACAATCTAGGTTTATTTTATCCATTTAATAGACAGTTTGTGTAAATGAATATTTTCATGATATGAAGTTACTAGATATTGTTATGTGATTAATTTAATTTCATGTTAGATATATCGTAGTTGCCTACTGGTTGACATTTCTTTTCTATTTAATTAAGAGTGATGCAAACTGGTTGATAATTAGGACTGTAAAATCAATTTTCAATCAGTTTTCCAAGAAATGATCAGTACTACCAATGGAATTAACTAATTTTTCTAGCCTTCATTTTTCGATGGTCATTGTGTAGAAAAACTTTTTGATGAAGTGAAAGCTCAAACTTAAGAATAACTTTCAGATTTAGGCCATAATGTGATACATGAGTTCAGGCTAAATAAAGAAGCATATTTACTTATGACTTTATATCAAAACAGATTAAGTAAAAATTGAATTGCTTTCAGTTCGGATATTTTGTACAACTGTTGAGAACGAGAACACAAGTGGGGACAACCAAATATATTTCATTACAATATTACAGAATATCTTGGTAAAATCTGAGAACCATACAGTAAATACTTCATTGTTCGTTCGTTTCCGTACCAATCACTCTTTGTTCCCTTCCTTCGATTTCTCTGAACCTTGTGCCACCATGCATTCCACTTTTGATTGTTGATACATTTCACTCATATCTGTCGATATCAGTAGCACACACCACATAATGATCGAGGTTCTTAAATCGATAAAGTTGTAATATGTATATTCATTCAATTGGCGAATATAATCCTTATTGTATAACTTAATGTATTACAATTTCCGAAGTTCGAATTGACTTTAAACTGATTTATTTTGACGAATGTTACTTCATTGACCTTAATCACGACTCATCTTCAACTACTACATAAAACTTATTTTAACTTTATTTATTTGATCATAATTAAAATTAGAACCGAAGTGATCAAAGTGTATAAGGTCCAATTTACATATAGTCACACTGTTAATCCCATTGCTTTGTATGAAATGAATCCAAATGGTAAAGACATCATTTTTTCGAAGTACAAAATTGGTCGCTGCAACATTTGTCCGTAGTTAACAATTAATTAACTGATTAACTTAAATGACTTTCCACTTCATTATGTCATCTTTTCGAAATTTGTTATTTAATTAAAGTTATTTGAAACAAACTTCTCCGTTTATGTTTCGAAAACATTTATTGAATAGAATATCCATGAAAATCATAATGAAATATGCATATATATAATAAACCATTTAAAAGAATTGTATGAAGTTGCTGAAACTTCAATGTAAGCTCGAATGTTGGTTCGTGTTTACGCTTTCATGTTTTTGTTTTGTCTATCTTGAATTGAGTTTAAAATGGATGCTTATTAAATTTACAAGCATTAAGATCATTTGAATAGAAGGAACAAGTTATTAAGTCATTTAACCTCATGAATCTGATGCATAACATTGCAAGGATAGTTATGAAAAGAGATGTGTAGCAATTAGCATTATTATTAGCGACCTACGTAATTTCTTCTAACTTGTGGATAGATTAATTATTTTAATTTTTCCACTTATTTAGTCACTTATATAGTAACCTTTATCAATTACTCAAATCTGACCTTCATTACTTTTTATACATATATGTATAAAAGTATGTGTCTATCCGCTTACTATATTTCTTAAATGATGAAAACCGGGTCACTTTGCCTGAGACGATGTATTACAAAACTTTAATGTCTTATACAAACACTGAATCTTTTATTTCTGCTTGTCAGATACTGAACATTAGCAAGTCTGATATATACTTATCCTAATTACAATCCTTATTCGAATATTGATATACCGCTATTCTGCATGTGTTAAGTCGACGGAACACAAACTAATTAAAATATGCACTTCTATAGCGTCAGTAACGTTCGTCTGTTATGTAGTCAGATATAGGTCACCAAAGTTTACATAATTTTCAAAAACATTTAACAAGTAGATTAATTCAGAAAATTAAAAGCATGTTGCTATTTTTATTAAGTTTAATACTGTTTCCTTTATGCAATGTTGCCAGTGTTTATTGGGACTTTTATGAATCAGATGGATGTAACTGTTTTATATTTTTGAAATATTAAGTTGTGTACTACTGTTTCACTTCTGGACTATTTTACGTGGTGTGAATGATACCTGTCATCCAATTCAAAATGCCAGCATAAAACATATCATTTAAGAATATTAATGGTTAAATATCAAACAGCTTAACCAGTATTGTTTAGTAACCGAATTTAGAAGACGGAAAGATAAATTGTATTTTAATAGATGTAGGTTGGCATTAATTCTCATTTTCGGATGAAACCAAGATGCACTTTTACCATAACGTTTCACTGGATCTTAAGAACCATTTATTGTCTATAAATTTTGGATTCAGTTGTTCCTAACCATTTATTATTAAAAGTACATACCAATATAGTTTGACAAAATGAACTGAAGACTAGAAGTTTTCAGGGTATTTTCAGTTTCATATAGAACGTTACGTAATAAGGGCATATCATTGTTGAAAAGCTTGCATTTTATAAGTTTCATCAGTTTTTCTGTGGTTTATGTTCTTATTTATAAGCCCCCAATATTTATTCCAATAATATTATTTGTTTCACATGACTTTTGACTATAGTCTACATTCTTTAACAAAGCACTTTAAAAGTAAATCTATCTATTGCCGAAACATATTGCGGTTACTAATTTCTCTTAGGTTTGTTAGTTCAAAAAAACTTATTCTCTAAAAACAGCTCAAATTTAATATCACTTGATATATTACTTATTACTTGTACCAACTAACAATCAACTTCATTCTTTTATTTTTCAAATATATTTATGCTGCCGCTGACAATCCGTCTAATAAATTAGATCCTTTACAGGTAAATTATCTTTTTGCCGTTTTTTTTTACTACGTTTTCTCGTCATGGAATTTTCTTGGCTCAGTTTGTTCTAAAGTTACTTGAAACCATTTAAACAACCACCTTTTGTATGCAATCGAACTAGTGCGATTAAAAATTTAATTTAAGCATACATGTCGTATATTATCAGTGAGCCCGTATAAATTAATTCTTCTTTAGAGAATTAAGACAAAGAAAAACCAGTAATTACAAAAACACAACAAGTAAAAAACACTGAATAATATTATCATGTAAAACAATACTGTATAGTTAAGAAAATGCATAGATATATTGATACTTCAATAATTTCATACACATAGTTCCCTTTATCATTTTGAAAAGAGCAAGAACAAACATTCTAGCAGAATAGCATGAATTCATTTTTATTTCGTTGGCTCTCGTCAGCTGCTTACAACCTGTGATATTTAAAATCATAATTAATGGGTTTAAATTACTTACATAAAAGAGTTTGATTGGAAGTTATATTAAAGACATATTCATATAGTATAGCAAGGGTGTAAATAAATTTAATAGACTGAATATTGTAAATATATACCTTATGTGATGAAAGAACATTGTGACAACAGTTCAAATCGTTAGAAACAAATAAACCTTGATAGGAATAAAATGAGTAGAGTTCAGTTGATAAAATAAGATAGTTGGAATAAAACTCAATGGTGTAATAAATGCAAAATGAGTTTAAAGAAAAAAGAAAAAATTTATTAACATATAACGAAGGAATATTAATCACCAAGGCAAGGAAAGATTAATAACCATCTCCTTTTGAACACATAAACCAGGCTATAATTAATTGACATCAATCGATGAAAACATCAAATCAGTAAATTGACATATAACATGACTATTAGTGTTAACAAAGAAAATTCATAAAATTCACTTGATTAATTTAATCTGTCAATCAGTAATATAGTCCTTTGATCTGGACTAAATCAAATGTTTTTTATAAATCTATATATTATGGTGTATGCTACTGATGTCGACAGATATAGGTAGTATGTATCATCAATCGAAAGTGAAATGTCTGGATGCAGAAGGTAGATCCGAGAAAAGAGAACGAGAACAGAGAACGATTGGTGTGGAAACGAAAGAATAATCCAATCTGAGACAATTGATTGACATTTTGCAAATAAAGTATTTACTGTATGGTTCTCTAATTTTACTAAAAGATTCTGTAATTTTATGTTCAAATACATTTGGTTGTCCCCCACTTGTGTTCTCTTTCACTAAAACATGACTGCAGGCTTTGTGATATATTTTTCAAACATGTGCACTTCATTTGTTTTAAAACATTTCTCAGTTGTCAAGTTCAAACCAATAAAGCTTAGTGAATAGGATGTTGTTGACCTTTATTCTTTTATAGAAGTTATCCACAATGTATCAACAAAAAAAGTTTAACACAATAATTATGACTTTATAAGGAAATATTTTTTTCAAACCATTTCCACTGAAAATAACTTAAGATTTATTAATCTTTTTGTTTGACAAGTAAGAGGAAGATATGAACGCTAAATTGTATTGTATTTCATTTCCAAAATTTAAAGAAAACTGTTGACATTTATTAATTAGTTCAATTGGGAAATAAAATCATAACAACAACAATCAATATCATTATCAAACTGTTTTATATTTCACCAGTATTATAAGCAAAGATTGATAGTGGCTATTAGTGGAATCCAGGACGGGCGTTTCGTTCTATTTGGGACTCGTCAGTTGATATTTCTGTATCTCAATAAAAAATTGATCAATTGCAGTCCTAACCATCAATTGGAAGATTCAAGTAAACAATACCAAGTGTTTTATATTTCATTTTTAAATTAATGACAGGAATTTAAAATCTTACCATTATGTTTGACATTCATTCAACAAAATATATTTCTAGCTATTGTCAGTTTCCTAATAAGGTGACTGAATATGCTACTAATTGACAAACTTCACTTCTAGATATATAAATGAATCGTGAATAGTTTTTTGAAATAATCTATTATGGTTTTGACTTTGATATGTAGTTTTCAACAAACGGTTCAAATGATCATTAATGTACCTTGAAAAACTAAGCAATGTGTTAAATGAATTTTCCTAACTCTATGAATATTTTTAGATAAGATATATGGAAAAATGTCATTTGTTTTAATATTATTTTTCATTCTTCATTAATTTATTATTTCATCTGAATGAGTTTTCCTCAAAACGACTATTTCCTCATACACTTCATCAGTCAGTAGTTTACAATGTAATAAGATTATATTCTTTAATATTCTAGCATCAGTAACCAAATCCCTACTAAAAATCTCCTTAAGGAAGTAGTTCTAACCTCGTTACAAACACTTTGCATTGAAAACAATTTACTCTTCACTAACAAGC